>NC_062214.1:107147237-108517237 GCF_902686445.1 Sciurus carolinensis | reverse complement strand
GTTTCCCATAAAATGAGGTTGGCAATGGTTTGTTATAGCATTTTCTTCCTGATACAAAATCTTTTTCTTTTTAAAATTTTTTTGATTATAGATGGACACAACACCTTTATTTTACTTATTTATTTTTATGTGATGTTGAGGATTGAACCCACTGCCTCACTCATGCTAGGCAAGTGCCTTACTCCTGGGCTACAATTCCAGTCCCATGATACAAAATCTTTGTGGGGACCACCAGAGATGGAATGGTTTGTTTTGGACTAAGTGAAACCTAGTTTCAGGTTTCAGGAACTCACCTTGAGAAGGGTGCCTAAGTGATCATAATGCTTTGTTAGGTTTTTGTTTTGTTTTTTTTGTATTACTGGGGATTTATCCCAGGACCTCTCACATGCTAAGCAAGTGGTCTATCACTGAACTAAGTTGTGGTGTCTTGAAGTTTATACATGATAAGCTAATTAAGTTACTTCAGTTCAAAGAATATTTATTAATGATACTGGAAGCAAACACTAGTACTCAACCTTGTGGGGAATGCAGAGGTCTAAACATCTAAATCATTATTGATCACCTAGGATCTCACATATGATAGGCAAGTGCTCTACCAGTAAGCTACATCCCAGCCCTTTTTAGTTTTATTTGGAGGAAGGATCTTGCTAAATTGTTCATGCTGGTCTCAAACTTGTGATACTCCTGCCTCAGCCTCCCAAGTAGCTAAGATTACAGGCATGCACTACTACACCCAGTTACCAATGTGTACTTTAAAAAATATATTTCTGGGGCTGGGGAGATAGCTCAGTCAGTAGAGTACTTGCCTTGTAAGCACAAGGCCCTGGGTTCGATCCCCAGCACCCAAAAAAAAAAAAAAAAAAAAAAAAAAAAAAAAAATATATATATATATATATATATATATATATATATATATTTCTGGTGTCCTCATTCCTCTTATTAGAACTTCCAAAGGCTTCCAACTGTCCTTAGGATAAAAATCATAAACTACGTACATTTGTAATCCCAGTTACTTAGGAGACTGGGGAGGTTTACAAATTCAAGGTCAGACTTGGCTATTTAGTGAGACCACCTGTCTTGAAATAGAAAATATAAATGGCTGGCAATGAAGGTCAATGGTAGAGTGCCTCTGGATTCAATCCTTAGTACTGAAAAAAAAAAATCTCTGACTCAGGACTGTGAGATTCAAATTCTCATTGCTTCTGTAGGCTAACATAATGCCACACATACTCTGATTCATTGATTTCCCAAACTCTAACTTTTTCACTACTTAGAATTGTAAAGAGACAAAATTTAACAAATTTAAAGACTTAATTGGCTTTGTGTGTATGTGGTACCAGGAATTGAATTCAGGGCCCCTATCCCCTAATTGACTTTTATTATGATTCATAAATGTATATTCATAAATATACAAAACAGAAAAGGCTTTTCAATGAGCTGAGTAGAGGAGGTGGGCTTTATAAGCAGAAAAAGTAGAAACAGAACAAAAAGCATATTGGTCATTTCAAAGTTGTTTTCCTCATGGGGTTAAAGCAGAGGGGACCTCCTTATATGCCAGCTCAGATTGACTGGGCCTCTTCTGGTTAGTTGATATGAATCTTTGGTGTTATGGAAGACTGGCCCATTTTATTTTTTATTTTTTTTATTATTTGTTCTATTTAGTTATACATGACAGCAGAATGCATTTTGATTAATTGTACACAAATGGAGTACAACTTTTCATTTCTCTGTACACGACATAGAGTCGCACCATTCATGTAATCATACATGTGCTTAGGGTAATGAAGTCTGTCTCATTCCACCAAATTTCCTTCCCCCTCCTCCTTCCTCCTCCCTCATTTCCCTCTATACGATCCAAAGTTCCTCCATTCTTCCCTTACCTTCTGCCCACCCTCGCTTTAGGTATCAGCATCCACTTATCTGAGAAAAAAATTGGCCTTTGGTTTTTTGAGATTGGTTTATCTCACTTAGTATTATTTAAAAAGTTTAGTTCAATTTCATGACACCTGCATGAGTGATTCCATTGTGTGTTGTTCTGGTCTCTTGGGACCCAGTACAAAAACTCTTTCCAAAATAACATACTCTCATAAATATCATTTAACCAAACACATTGTTATTGAGTTACTTTATCACTAAATTACATCCTCAGCCCTTTATTTTTTCTGAGGTCTGAGATTTCTTAGATATCATTCCCATTTTCTTTCAGTTCCCTTCCCATTTTTACCTGTCTACTTCCAACTATCCTTTAGAATTCAATTTAGATGTTACTTCTTCCAGGAAGGTTTCTCCAATTTACTTGATTAAATTTTGTTCTCTTTCTGTTCCTGTTAAGACTTGCCTTTCTCTATCATAATATTCAACACCCTTTAATAATTTGTTAATGTCTGACTTTCCTGACTTATTAGAAGTTTGAATTAGTATATTAAGACAGTGGCTATCCCCATTCATTACTGAATGAATAAAGTTAATAAAAATTTTGGTGACTGCCCTCAAGAGTCCATAGACTAGTAGGACAAGGATGCACACAAATAACTCTTAATTTTAATACAAGATGAACTAATTAAGTAGTGAAACAATATGAAATGAGAGTAATAGGAAAATAAGGAAGAAAGACACTAACTTTCATAAGGAGATGTAAAATAGCACTCTTTAACCTGGGCCATGCAGAATGGGAAGAACTTCAACAGGCAGAGCTTGTGGGAAAGGAATTCATGAGGAGGAACTAGCGTAAGTGTGGAGATAAAGGCTACAGACAGGTTGGGGCAAAGGCAAATACTCCAACATGGTTGAGGTATAGAACATGTGAAGGTGTGTGGTACAAGATAAAGGCAGAAATGTTGACTGGCATGATCAAACCGAATTTTCAGCCTGAGAAGTTTATGTGTTATTCTGCAGGCAATGGGGTCAGATCTGGCTTTCGAATGAACACTCTGGGATATATACAATTAAATAAAAGAGAAGGGGCAGAGAGATCATTTAGGGACTGTTTTGAAGAGAAGATCTATTTATAGAAAACAGTTTTTCTGCTCTTTAAATATGTCTGTAAACATTTAAAACACACAAGGGGGCTGGGGATGTAGCTCAGTAGTAGAGGGCTTGCCTCCTATACATGAGGTGCTGAATTTGATCCCTAGTGCCACAGGAAAAAAGCAAACAAAATAAAATAAAAGAAATAAAGAAATTTCTACCCTACTACACATACCACCTCCAGAGGAATGTATGTTAACCTACAGACATTACTGATGCAGATTCCACAAAAAGAAAGTATTCACTAGCTTTCTTTATGCCAAGAGGTGTGTGCAGGTTCCAAAGTTAAGAGTGATTTTTTTTTTTTTTTTTTTTTTTTTTTTTTTTGGTGCTGGGGATTTAACCCAGGGCCTTGTGCATGTGAGGGAAGCACTCTACGAACTGAGCTATTTCCCCAGGCCAAGAGTGATTTTTGTTTTTAGCTTTTTTTTTAATTTTTATTTTTGATATTGAGAATTGAACCCAGGATATCCCCAGCCCTTTTTTTTGTTTCAAGACAGGGTCTCGGAAGATCCAAGATGGCAGACTAGAGGGAGGCTGCATTCCTTGTTGCTCCCTAACTCTGGTTTCAAGCAGAGGATATCTGTTTCCCGGTGAGGCAGTTTTTGCTGCTTATCCATCCCCTGGTGTTTACCCATTTGTCTGCTGTGATGACCTGCAGTCTGCCAGCATATCGACGCCTTTTTTGAGAGCAGATTGCTCACTGTCAGGCGTCTATCATCTGCCATTTGCCTGCCTCTCGCCTGTCCATCGCCTGCCTTACACCTATCCATCACCCAACGCTCGAGGTTCACCTCCCGATCGTCCGTCAACAGTTAGCAAACTGATCGCCAACCGCTAGTGGAGCACCAGCTGCCTGTTGCTGCCTGGAAGTTCACTTTTACAGTACCAGCAGGTTTGATTACACGTGGCTGCCGCCATTTTGAGACAACAGCCAGGCCCCGTAGGACCCCTGACTGGACTGACTGAGCCCCGTCTTCCAGGATCCCTCAGCCCAACCGATCACTCCCTGCCTCTGGGGCCCTCACATCGACTGACTGCTCCCTGCCGCCAGGACCCCCAGTCCTACTGACTGCGCCCTATCACCGGGACCCCAGACCAACTGATTGCACCCGGCCTCCAGGATCCCACAACCATACCAAACACACCTGACCTCCAGGACCCCTGCCTAACCAACTGCATCCCATCTCCAGGACCTCCAGCTGACCACGTCCACCCCTGAGCTGCAGTTCCCCATTTGCCAACATATTTCGAAGCCAGAGCGGCCATCTTGGATAATCCTGGAAGCCGTAGCTCCGATCTTGGGTGGGGCAAATCCCATCCTGAGATGCCTGCTGGAGGCTTGAAGCTCATTGTCAGGTACCTCTCATGCATGAGGCTACTGAACACTGGGAGGTTTCATTAGTATATGACTGTTATACAGTAGATTTTGTTTTTTCTCCTTTTTAAAAAAATTTAAGTTTTTATTTCTTTACTTTTCTTACTTTCTTTTCCTTTTGTTTACCTGTTCCCTCAGAGTCTCTTTCTCCCTTTTTTGCATGCTAACATCCGATTTCTTTTGATTACACTCTCACCCTATTTTCTAGAACTTCTGTATATTCTTTTCTTATCCCATTAACAGCCACATTCTATATCCCTCTGCATCCTCTTTGTCCTCCATTAGAAACTGCAGACCTTATTGCAAACCTGTTTGTTCTACCGAAGATAATATTTGAACTCATTTTGTTTATTATGACAATTTTGTTATTGTCCCCATAGGGGCTATTTGGTCTAGGATTGCATAGTGTCTGATTTGGGCACTGCTAATATTGAGATCCCTTTAAAGAAAGGGTTTTGGAAACGTATAGGGCCACTATAAGCCTATAGGGGGAAATCTGCAATTCCCCAGATCTGCACTGCTAGAGGGGAAGATACATGAACAACATGAAAAAACAAGGGAAGAAAATGATCCAAACAAATCTAGATTCTATAGTAATAGAATCCAATGACAATATGTTAGAAGAAATGTCAGAAAAGGACTTCAGATTATACATGATTAAGATGATTCGAGAAGCAAAGGATGAGATAAGAGAGCAAATGCAGGCAATGAATGATAATACCAATAAGCTGAAAGAGTACCTGCAGGAAGCAAAAGATCATTTCAACAAAGAGAGAGATTCTCAAAAAAAAAAAAAAAAAAAAAAACCAGAAATCCTTGAAATGAAGGAGACAATAAACCAAATAAAAAACTCAATGGAAAACATCACCAACAGACTAGACCACTCGGAAGACAGAACCTCAGACAATGAAGACAAAATATTTAATCTTGAAAATAAAGTTGCCCAAACAGAGAAGATGATAAGAAATCATGAACAGAATCTCCAAGAACTATGGACATCATGAAAAGACCAAATTTAAGAATTATTGGGATTGAGGAAGGCACAGAGATACAAACCAAAGGAATGAACAACCTATTCAATGAAATAATATCAGAAAATTTCACAAACCTGAAGAATGAAATGGAAAATCAAATACAAGAGGTTTACAGAACACCAAATGCACAAAATCACAACAGATCCACACCAAGGCACATTATAATGAAAATGCCTAACATTCAAAATAAAGATAGGATTTTGAAGGCCGCAAGAGAAAAGCATCAGATTACATATAGGGGGAGACCAATACGGATAGCAGCAGATTTCTCAACCCAGACTCTAAAAGCTAGAAGGGCCTAGAACAACGTATTTCAAGCTCTGAAAGAACATGGTTGCCAACCAAGAATACTATACCCAGCAAAACTAACCTTCAGATTTGAAGATGAAATAAAATCCTTCCATGATAAACAAAAGTTAAAAGAATTTACAAATAGAAAGCCTGCACTACAGAATGTTCTCAACAAAATATTCCATGAGGAGGAAATGAAAAACAACAATGGAGGTCAGCAAAGGGAGGAACTACCTTAGAGAAAAACCACTCAAAGGAGAAACCAAGCCAACTTAAAAAACAAAAATAAGCCAAATGACTGGGAATACAAATCATTTCTCAATAATAACCCTGAATTTTAATGGCCTAAACTCATCAATCAAAAGACATAGACTGGCAGAATGGATTAAAAAGAAAGACCCAACAATATGCTGCCTGCAAGAGACTCATCTCATAGAAAAAGACATCCACAGACTAAAGGTGAAAGGATGGGAGAAAACCTACCACGCACATGGACTCAGTAAAAAAGCGGGGGTTTCCATCCTTATATCAGATAAAGTGGACTTCAAGCCAAAGTTAGTCAGAAGGGATAAAGAAGGACATTTCATACTGCTTAAGGGAACCATAAATCAGGAAGACATAACGATAGTAAATATTTATGCCCCAAACAATAGTGCATCCCTGTACATCAAACAAATCCTTCTCAATTTCAAGAATCACATAGACCACAACACAATAATTCTGGGCAACTTTAACACACCGCTGTCACCACTAGGTAGATCTTCCAAACAAAATTCAACCAAAGAAACCATAGAACTCAATAACACAATCAATAACCTAGACTTAATAGACATATATAGAATATTCCATCCATCAACGAGCGGATACACTTTCTTCTCAGCAGCACATGGAACCTTCTCGAAAATAGACCTTGTGTTATGCCACAAAGCAGCCCTTAGGAAATGCAAAAAAATAGAGATACTGCCTTGTGTTCTATCAGATCATAATGGACTGAGAGTAGAAATCAATGACAAAATAAAAAAGGGAAATTACTCCAACACTTGGAGACTAAATAATATGCTATTGAATGAAACATGGATAACAAAAAACATCAGAGAGGAGATTAAAAAATTCTTAGAGGTCAATGAGAACGATGATACAACATATCAAAATCTCTGGGACACTATGAAAGCAGTACTAAGAGGAAAATTCATTGCGTGGAGCACATTCCAGAAAAGAATGAAAAGTCAACAACTAAATGACCTAACATTACAGCTCAAAGCCCTAGAAAAAGAAGAACAGAATAACAGCAAAAGTAGTAGAAGACAGGAAATAATTAAAATCAGAGCTGAAATCAATGAAATTGAAACAAAAGAAACTATTCAAACAATTGACAAAACAAAAAGTTGGTTCTTTGAGAAAGTAAACAAAATAGACAAACCCTTAGCCACACTAACAAAGAGAAGGAGAGAGAAGACTCAAGTTACTAAAATTCATGATGCAAAAGGAAATATCACGACAGACACCACTGAGATACAGAACATAATGAGAAGCTACTTTGAAAATCTGTAATCCAACAAAATAGAAACTACCGAGGACATTGACAAATTTCTAGAGACATATGCTCCTCCCAAACTGAACCAGGAGGACATACACAATTTAAACAGATCAATATCAAGCAATGAAATAGAAGAAGCCATTAAAAATCTACCATCCAAGAAAAGCCCAGGACCAGACGGATTCTCAGCCGAGTTCTACAAGACCTTCAAAGAAGAACTCATTCCAATACTTCTCAAAGTATTCCAGGAAATAGAAAAGGAGGGTACCCTACCGAACTCATTCTATGAAGTTAATATCACCCTCATACCCAAACCAGGCAAAGACACATCAAGGAAAGAAAATTTAGACCAATATCCTTGATGAATATAGATGCAAAGATCCTTAACAAAATATGGCAAACCGTATCCAAAAACATATTAAGAAAATTGTGCACCACGATCAAGTGGGGTTCATTCCTGCAATGCAAGGATGGTTCAACATTCATAAATCAATAAACGTAATCCATCATGTCAATAGACTTAAGGAAAAGAATCATATGATTATTTCAATTGATGCAGAAAAAGCGTTTGACAAAATACAACACCCCTTCATGCTCAAAACACTAGAAAAAATAGGGATAGTAGGAACATACCTGAACATTGTAAAGGCTATTTATGCTAAGCCCATGGCCAACATCATTCTTAATGAAGAAAAACTGAAATCATTCCCTTTAAAAATGGGAACAAGACAGGGATGTCCTCTTTCACCACTTCTATTCAACATTGTCCTTGAAACTCTAGCCAGAGCAATTAGGCAGACTAAAGAAATTAAAGGGATATGAATAGGAAAAAAGGAACTTAAGTTGTCACTATTTGTGGATGACATGATTCTATATTTAAAGGATCCAAAAACCTCCTCCAGAAAACTTCTAGACCTCATCAATGAATTCAGCAAAATAGCAGGCTATAAAATCAACATGCATAAATCTAAAGCATTTTTATACGCAAGCGACGAAACAGCTGAAAGGGAAATGAGGAAAACAACTCCATTTGCAATAGCCTCAAAAAAAACAAAATACTTGGGCATCAATCTAACCAAAGAGGTAAAAGATCTCTACAATGAAAACTACAAAACATTGAAGAAAGAAATTAAGGAAGACCTTAGAAGAGGGAAAGATCTCCCATGTTCTTGGATAGGCAGAATTAATATTGTCAATATGGCCATACTACCAAAAGTGCTATACAGATTCAATGCAATTCCAATTAAAATCCCAATGATGTACCTTACAGAAATAGAGCAAGCAATCATGAAATTCATCTGGAAGAATAAGAAACCCAGAATAGCTAAAGCAATCCTTAGCAGGGAGAATGAAACAGGGGGTATCGCAATACCAGAACTTCAACTGTACTACAAAGCAATAAACAGCATGGTATTGGCACCAAAATAGACAGGTAGATCAATGGTACAGAATAGAGGACACGGACACAAACCCAAATAAATACAATTTTCTCATACTAGACAAAAGGGTCAAATATATGCAATGGAGAAAAGATAGCCTCTTCAACAAATGGTGCTGGGAGAATTGGAAATCCATATGCAACAGAATGAAACTAAACCCATATCTCTCACCATGCATGAAACTAAACTCAAAATGGATTAAGGACCTCGAAATCAGACCAGAGACCGTGCATCTTATAGAAGAAAAAGTAGGTCCAGAGCTTCAACATGTCGGCTTAGGACCAGACTTCCTCAACAGGACTCCCATAGCACAAGAAATAAAAGCAAGAATCAATAACTGGGATAGATTCAAACTAAATAGCTTTCTCTCAGCAAAGGAAACTATCAGCAATGCGAAGAGAGAGCCTACAGAGTGGGAGAATATCTTTGCCACTCATACTTCAGATAGAGCACTAATTTCCAGAATCTATAAAGAACTCAAAAAACTCTACACCAAGAATGCAAATAATCCAATCAACAAATGGGCTAAGGATATGAGCAGACACTTCACAGAAGAAGATCTACAAGCAATCAACAAACATATGGAAAAATGTTCACCATCTTTAGTAATAAGAGAAATGCAAATCAAAACTACCCTAAGATTCCATCTCACCCCAATTAGAATGGTGATTATCAAGAATACAAGCAACAATAGGTGTTGGAGAGGATGTGAGGAAAAAGGTACACTCATACATTGCTGGTGGGGCTGCAAATTAGTGCAGCCACTCTGGAAAGCAGTGTGGAGATTCCTTAGGAAACTTGGAATGGACCTACCATTTGACCCAGCTATTCCACTCCTCAGCCTATACCCAAAGGACTTAAAATCAGCATACTACAGAGATATAGCCACATCAATGTTCATAGCTGCTCAATTCACAATAGCCAGATTGTGGAACCAACCTAGATGCCCTTCAATTGATGAATGGATAAAGAAACTGTTATATATATGTATATATATATGTGATATATATATATATGTATATATATATATATATATACACACACAATGGAATATTACTCAGCTATAAAGAATAATAAAATTATGGCATTTGCAGGCAAATGGATGAAATTGGAGAATATTATGTTAAGTGAGATAAGCCAATCTCAAAAATCCAAAAGGCGAATGATCTCACTGATAAGCGGATGATGACATGTAATGGGGGGTGGGAGGGGGGCAAGAATGGAGGAAGGAGGGACTGTATAGAGGGAAAAGAGAGGTGGGAGGGGTGCGGGGGAAGGAAAAAAATAACGGAATGAATCAAACATCATTACCCTATGTAAATGTATGAATATGCAAATGGTATGCTGTTACTCCATGTACAATCAGAAACAACATGTACCCCATTTGTTTACAATAAAAAAAAAAAAGTCAGGGTCTCGTTAAGTTGCTTAGAACCTCACTAAGTTGCTGAGGCTGACTTTGAACTTGAAATCCTCCTACTCTTGCCTCCTGAGTTGCTGGGATTACAGACTAGAATGGTTTTCTTTCTGAAACAAACTTTTATTTTAATCAGGGCTAAGAAACTACTATTGCTCTAACACTAGTACTGATCATTTCTCTTAAAGAACAAAATGCTTCAATTATGTGAAGAAGTTGATCTGCGCACTCTACTGTCATGTATACCTAAAAAGAACAAATAAATAAATAAGTAAAAATAAATTTTAAAAATGAAGTTCATCTGGCCTTTGAAGACAAAAAGAATAGTTAAGAATCATAATATTGGTGATTCCTCCCCTAGTTCAGGAAAATGAATTCTCATACACAGCTGGTGTGATCACAATCTACTTAAAAGACCAATTCAGCAATTAGTTTCCTACAAGCAAAATACAGTTGATTTCACTTTCTGTGCTACGTTTTAATGACAGTCTTGTATGATGCGTGTATCCATAACACAAACCTATCCTGACTTTGAAATTTTTTTACCAAGTGATACTTCTTGTATCAATTATTCTGAAATGTAACCATTTTTTTTTTATTGCTTTCAAGTAAGTTGTTTGGTGTGTGATAGGTATTCCTTTTACTTGCATATCAGTAACAGAATGTAACAGTTTCATATACTTGTGGCTATCTTCCTTTCCCATATCTTGAATAACATTTTTTGCAAGAAGTTTGGCATGGTGGTACATGACTGTAGTCCCAGCTACTATGGAGGCTGAGGTGGGAGAATCGCTGGAGGCCAGGAGATTGAGAACAGCCTAGGCAGCATAGTGAGACTCCATCTAAAACACAAAACTGGGTTGGGATTGTGGCTCAGTGGCAGGGTGTTTGCCTAGCACGTGTGAGGCACTGGTTTCAAACCTAAGCACCACATAAAAATAAAGAAATGAAGTAAAGGCATTTTCTCCTGCTACAACTACAAAAAATACATAATTAAAAAAAAAAAAACACAAAACCGCAGTGTATGCAAAAAAAAAAAAAAAAAAAAAACAACCTATGGAATTTTGGTCCTTTCTCCAAAATGAGTGTTCCATTTATATCAAAGTTATGTTTTATCACTCTTTCTAAGCTTTTCTAAACCAGAATATGCTTTTTATTTGAATTCTGAATCAGATGCAATCATTATTAGATTCAAATGGCAATTAAACTTAATACCAGTATTTAAAACAATACTTATAACTTAATTAAAGCAACAGCAATATGAACAATATGAGTACTGTCATATACACATGCACAAGCATTGTCAACTATGATATGGCTGCTCCTTGGCTGAGGACAATTTTGTGACACAATACCCTGACTTCAGAGAGTTAAAATATGGGAAAATTGAAGTACATCACAGAGCCATGAAATATGGTTAGTCCTGCCTCTCTAACTAGATAATAAGTCTTTGAAAGTTGGAACCTGCCTCCAGTAGGATGTTCACAGTAAATAACATAAATAAGAAAGTGTATTGGTTCATAAAACCAGAAAACCAGAGTGATATGGGTAAAATTCAGTTTTGGTTAATTCAGTGGAAAAATTACGTGATTAAGAACTCAGATTTTGATCCAGCAATCTTACTTCTGGGTATTTACTAAAAAGATTTGAAATCAGTTTGTTAAAGAGCTATCTGTGCTCCCATGTTCATTGTTGCAAAGTTCACAATAACTAAGCTATGGAATTAACCTGAGCATCTGTCAATAGATAAATGGAAAAAGAAAATATGGTACATATACACAAGGGAACACAATTCAGCCTTTAAAAAGAAGGAAATTCTGAGTGCTTACCTCACAAAGGCCCTGGGTTCAGTCCCCAGCACTGCAAAAAAAAAAAAAAAAAAAAAAAAAGGAAGAGAATTTTGTCATTGGTGGCAACATGGATGGAATTAGAGAATGTTTTGCTATGTGAAATATATTCCAGGTACAGAAAGACAAATACTGCAAGTTCTCAATTATGTGAGGATTCTGTATCAACTGAACTTATAGAAGCAGAGCAGAGAGTAAAATAGTGGCTACAAAGGCTAGGGAGTGAAGCAATGGGAAAATGCTGGTCAAAGGACATAAAATCTCAGAAGAGGAAATATCTTATTTTTATTTTTGAGGTCTTTTGTACAATGCAGTTAAAATAATTAATACTTATATGTTCTACATTTCAAAATTTCTAAGGGAGTTAATTTCAAATGTTCTCCACAAAAATAGTAAGTATTTGAGGTGATGAACTTGTTAATTGACTCTATTTAATTATTCCACATTGTCTTTATTAATCACAACTTCACTTTGTACCCTGTAAATATATACCTATAAATTGTCAGTAATTTTTTTTTTTTTTGTAACTGGGATTAAAAACAGGGGCACTTAAGCACTGAGCCACATCCCCAGTTCTTTTTTTATATATTAGTCAGCCATAAGGTCTCATTGAGTTGCTTAGGGCCTCACTAAGTTGCTGAGGCTGACTCTGAACTTGCAATCCTCCTGTTTCAGCCTCCCAAGTCGCTGGGATTACAGACGTGTGCCACCACACCTAGCCTGCTATGGGCCAGGCTATATGGGCAATGACCAAACAGACTTCATTCTACCCTGAGACTCCATGTCATGTAAGAATGCTTCTCCCATGGGAAAACCCCTGCCTCTGTATCCATCAACAGTTGCTTAGCATAGCATATTTGGCAACACAAAATGGTAAGTCTTATACAATGTAAAATTGTTCTTTTTTTGGTTCCCATTTTTCTTGTGCAACCTACCCTAACTGCATAGAATGTTAATGTTTGTCTAGACATTAGTAACCATTCTTTAAATTGTACTCAACTAGTGTCTTTTTGACCCACTTTCCCTTCTGCTTATGATATTAGATATCATGTTTTTTGTTTATGGTTTTGAATCATAGTAACAGCCACTTATGATTAATGTACAGACATACTTTAAAATGTGTGCTCTAACCTCTGAAGTGGGTGGAGGAGTGTAGACTTGCAGCCGTCTCCTCCCACTAGCTGATGCCCCACCAGATGGTAAATAAAGATAGTTCCATCTTCAGCTTTAAGATCCACTAGGTGATTTATTGCAATCTTGCCATTACAAGCCTATATTTTACAGGTTTTTCCGTTTCTCTGTCTACTTTCCATAAGATAAGCTTCATTCTAGGGCCATCTACTTCCTCTGCTGTTGTCCTGAGATGGTTGTCGGTAGCTATTAAGGTTATGTTCTAACTCTTAAAGTTCAGCAAGGTCAAAGGACTTCCTTTCCAGAATCAAGTCTCTCCTTATGACTTCTTGATCAGAATTGGTTCATATGCTTCTTCTTAAGGCAATTACATGACAATGAGGAGGGGTTATTAAGACTGACTTAGATTAATTACATCTTCAGAGGCATAGAATTGAATCAGTTTCATTTGAGTCATATGATTTGTTCAATAGAAGAATGAATTCCTGGTCAAAATCAGAGTTCTGATAGTAAGAAAGAGTAAGATAATAATTTGTCTACTCCAGAACTGTCTCTTGATTACTTCTTTTACATCAGTACTTGTACCTAGCACTTAACACACTAAATAATAATTCCTTTAAGGCCAATGACTATACCTTACATATTTTTTTGGTTTTCTTTCATTTTATTCACATAATTGATGCTCAATAAATATCTGCTAACTCTTATCTTAATAGTAGGCATTATTGCTTTTAACATTGGTTGGATTACTTGACAAGCAAATTTAAAAATACCTAGTTTCCTTTTCCTTTTTAGTCCCTGAACCAATATAAAGAACACAAAGATTTCGCTTGAAAAATCTAGCCCAGTTGCATTCTTAGGTTAAATTCTTGACATTCTGAAGAATTTCATAGGCATGGCAACTTATCCATGAAAGTAAAGTTTGAAGGTATTATACAACAGCTAGGTAGTAAACCATTATCATTTAAAGATATATTAACTGAGGGTTGGGATTGTGGCTCAGTGGTAGAGCACTTGCCTAACACATGTGAGGCACTGGGTTCAATTCTCAGCACCACATATAAATAAAGAAAATAAAGATCCATCAACAACTAAAACATATATTTAAAAAAATGTATATTAACTGAAACTGTTTACCAAGAACTTTAGAAAAAGTTCAGAGACAGGAAGAAGTAACCCTATATCTATATCAAAAGATTTCTTAGAATTTCTTTAGAATCTAAGGAAGACAGAAACAGTAGGAGTTCTAATTTTTTATTTTCTCCTTATTCTGATTATATTTCAGTGAGTCGTTCCTTGTTTTAAACCATTCTGTTTCCTATTATTTGATCCCAAACGTCAGAAAACTTAAGATAGGCAAGTAGATGACTGGTGAAAACCATTACCTTCTAACTCTGCTGACTTGTTTTCCTTCAGTTTGTTTTAGACTTACAAGTCAAGGTTGTTTGGGAACTGGGGATTGAATCCAGGACCACTCTATCACTGAGCTATATTCTCAGTCCTCTTTATTTTTTATTTTGAGACAGGGTCTCACAAAGTTGTGGAAGCTGGCCTCCAACTTGTGATCCTCCTATCCCAAATTTCTCCGTTGCTGGAATTATAGGTGTGCACCACCGCACCCAGCAAAGTTTTTGTTTTTGACACTGCATATGCATTATATTTGTTAGGTTCTAAATAGGCCAATGGCCTCCATTAATTTTATTAGTGTGAATAAATAGCGCACCATAAAAGGGAACACAGATGCATTGAAAGGCCTTTTTTTAAAATTAACCTTAACCCTTGTATGTGGGTTATTAGAATAAAAGTGAAAACTAACAATATTATGTTTTACAGATTTGAAAGCACAGGTATTTGACAGTCTCTGATGGCATAAGTATTCCTCTGTTTTTGCGATTCTTCCTCATTTCCTCATTTTGTTTTTAGATGACTCAGTCCCACTTTCTCCTACTAGTGTATCCCACAATACTACATATATTCCACTAGGATGCAAGGAATAATTTTAGGTGATATACACAAGTGAAATTAATTAACTTGAACAATAAGAAAATTATTTTCCTTTCAATTATTTTTTAATAGCATGGACTATGACAAGAAGAAAGTTTCACTTTAATGCTAATATGTCTTAATACTCTTTAACATCTATAATTTTCTTTATAACAAAGAGTGAGTCAAGCTTTGGGCTCAGAATCCAAGAGTGTCTAGATAGAATTTGATGAAAAAGGCTTTATATTCTTATGGATGTATTCTGCTTCTGATAACAGAAACTGATTTATTATTTATGGGAGTGATATAAAGATATATTCTTTTTAAGTAAATATATGTAAATAAGAATATCTAAGGGAAATATTTGATATATGTTACTAAAGCATAGAAGCTCTTATCGAGGCTATTTTTCACTTACTGAGGTGGAATAGAGAATAACCTAGAAGAGAATTTTCAAGTCTTCTCTGTTCCCAAACACATACATGCAACTATTTCCCTGAATAGTAAAAGATGTAATAAACTATGTCAAATCACTCAACCTGGGCTGTAGTTGTGGCTCAGTGGTACAGCACTCACCTAGCACGGGTTCTATTCTCAGCACCACATATAAATTAATGGATTAAATAAAGGTCCACTGACAACCAAAAAGAAAAAAAAAAACACCCAATCTTAAATTCATAAGAAAAATGATATTTTTTCAGTACTGGGAATTGAAACCAGAGCCTTACATAAACTCTGCAAGCACTCTACCACTGAGGTACATCCCTTGCCCCTGACCTTAAATTTTGTTAGAAATTTAAAAGAAAACAGAGTCTCTGTCCTTCTCTCATGACACATCACCCTTCCTAACATTCAATAACTACCACCATCTTGTTTTATTTTTGTAATATTTCATTCCTTTTATGAAACTTTTTAGGCATCAAATTTAGATTAAAAAGACAAATCTAGGAGAGTGCTTTCATCAATAGCAACCTTTTTGTTTTTATTAAAATAAATGGTATGCTTAACATTTTATCTTCTAGTCAATATAAGACAGATAGTGTGGTGTGGTATTCAATCAAATTATTTGGAAACATCATAGAGCTTATCTTGGATCGATATTTGAGAAATCACTGTTTCCTAAAACATCAACTGTATCAGATTACCTTCCACAATATCACTCAATCATTGTTGAGCTTCTACTGTGTACTCAGTTCACTTAGATACTGAACAGCACATGAAGAATTAAAACTCATGTGATATGAGAGAGAGAGAGAAAGAGAAAGAGAGAGACTACACTAATGAACCCACATGAAATAATCAGACACAATAACTGGAGTAAATACCTACATACTAAAAAAATGGTAAAGATTCCATATGCAAAGGAAGTTATATAAAGATTTGAAAGAAGATAGCTGAAGGTTACAATAGTCTAAGAAGTCTTCATGGTGGGATTCTATATTATTCTTTGACAGATGGGTTAACTCTGAAGTAAAATAAAGAAGATAAGGGAACTTCATGATTTAGACCAGGATTAAATAAGATTTGAGATGAAGTCAGAAATGGGTTAAAAGAAAATGTGTAGGACAGTTTGAGTGGAATGTGGAGTATGTGAAGAATACTGGTGACAGGAAATTCTGGATAGGCAGAGACCAAACTGAAAGATCTTGAAAAGTAACCTCAGGTTCTGTATCAGTAGAGAGATTGTCTCATAGACTTATTGTAAGGTTTAAACAAGTTAATGTATGTGAATAGAAATGGTATTTTTGGAAATATATGTCTAACAGTAATAGGCAAGATAGATTAAAATAAAAAAGACATTAGGGAGCCTGACAGATAAATATTTCAAAATTGTAAACAAGAGCCCATGAAGGTCTGGGCTAGTATGGTGGCATCAGAGATAAAGAAAAGAGGCAAGCCAGGCACAGTGGCACATGCCTGTAATTCCAGCAACTCAGGAGGCTGAGGCAGTGGTATTGCAAGTTCAAGATCAGCCTTAGCAATTTAGCAAGGCCCGAAGAAACTTAGTGAGATCCTGTGTCAAAATAAAAAGTAAAAAGAGACAGGGATGTGGCTCAATTGTAAGACACCCCTGGGTTCAATCCCTAGTACCGAAAATAAATAAATAGATAGATAAATGCAAATCTGAAACATTTTATTTAAAAACATTTTTTTTCTGGTAATGTTGATTGAACCCAGGGGTGCCTGACAACTGAGCTATAGCTATATTCCTATTTCTTTTCAGGTGTATTTTTATCAGGATCTCACTAAGTTGCTTTAGGGCCTTGCTAATTTGCTGAGGCTGTCCTTGAACTTGTGATCCTCCTGCCTCAGCCTCCTGAGTCACTAAGATTACAGGTAGGTGCCACTATACCTGGATGAAACATTTTAAGATAAGAATTGGACTGGAACTAGTTCAGTGGTAGAGCTCTTGCCTTGCCTATATAAGGCCCTAGATTTGATCCTCAGTACCACAAAAATAAATTTAGAAAAGATAAATAAATAATCTAATTTTGTATGTATGTGATGTTGTGGATTGAACCCATGGCCACATATATGCTAAGCACATGCCCTATGCACTGAGTTACAACCTCAGTCCATCATTCATTTTGATTCATTCATCATTTAACATTTATTGAGCAATTGTTATATGATAATTACTGAGCCAGGGCCATGCAGAATTGCTAGAAGTGAGACTGTACGTAAGAAATTCATGAAAAGTCAGTCATGGTGGCACATGCTGGTAATCCCAGCAGCAGAGGAGGCTGAGACAGGAGGATTGAGAGTTCAAAGCCATCCTCAGCAAAAGTGAGACATTAAGCAACTCAGTGAGACCCTATCTCTAAATAAAATACAAAAAAGAGCTAGGGATGTGGCTCAGTGGTCGAGTGCCCCTGTGTTCAATCCCCAGTACCATCCCCCCCAAAAAAAAGAAATTCATGAAAAAAGATTCAAAGAATTTTGAATCAGGAGGTTAGAAATAAATGTAGTATCCTTCAAAGACAGAGTCAGGGGTGTTGAGGAATGTACTTTGTGGGAAAATTTAATCAACTCTAATTTAGACACAGGAAGTTTAAGAAGATGGATTGTCTACTACCATTTATTTATCAAACACCCAGTCGCATACTAAGGCTACAAGGAGGTATAAGAAAAGGTCCCTACCATTAAAGAATTTAGTGACACATGGGAAATTATAATACTCAGTGACATGTTAACTGTCAAGTGAGTGGTACAAATGTAACAAGTGCTACAGAAGTTCGGAAGAGGATAGGGACATATAGTAGGAGAAGTCCAGGAGTTTGTATAAAAGATGTAGTGCTCTTCTGAATATAAAAGACAAGGAGTAGCAGCAGTGGAAAAATTACTATTTGTTAACTGTTTGCCATATGTTTATCATCTCATCTCATTAGCATAGGTTACCTCCTTTAATCTTCACAAAAATTCTAGGATATAAACACAGAAGAGATAAAGGCTAGCCAGAACAGTGATTCATACTTGTAATCCCAGCGGCTTGGGGAGACTGAGGCAGGAGGAGTATGAGTTCAAAGCCAGTCTCAGCAACTCAGCCAGGTCCTAAACAAGTAAATGAGACCCTGTCTCTAAATAAAATATTTTTTAAAAAGGGCTGAGAATGTGGCTGAGTAGTTAAGTGCTCCTGAGTTCAATCCCTGGTACAAAAAGAAAAAAAAAAAAAGAGAGAGAGAGAGATGAAGTATGTTATATAAAATTGTGTGGTTGTGCTAGTCAGCTTTTCATCACTGTGATAAAATATTTGAGAAAAACAACTTAAAAAGAGGAAAGATTTATTTTACCTTATAGTTTTAGAGGTTTCAGACCAAGGTTACTTGGTTCTGTTGATTCTGGGCTTGTGGTGAAGCAGAACATTATGGCAGAAAGGATATGACAGGGCTGGGGAGATAGCTCAGCTGGTAGAGTGCTTGCCTCAGAATCACAAGGCCCTGAGTTCGATCCCCAGTACCGCAAAAAAAAAAAAAAAAAGAAAGGATATGACAAAGCAATCTGCCCACCTTATGGTGGCCAGGAAGCAGAGAAAGAGAGGAAGGGGCTAGGGACAAAATTTGGTCCCCAGGGGTATTCCCCCAAGGACCCACTCCCTTCAACTAGACCCCCACCTCCTACAGTTTTCCTCACCTCCCAATAGTCCATTCAGCTATGTATCCATCAATGGATCCATTGATGAGGTTAGGGCCCTCACAAGTTAATCACTTTTCAAAAGCCCCAACTCTCAATATTGCTGTATTGGGGACCAAACCTTCAACATATGATGGGTGATATTCCAGATCCAAAGCATAATAGGATGATAAGAAATAGAACTGAAATACCAATCCAGATTTCACTCAAGACTTTTCCCCCGCTGATGTGTGGATCAAACCCAGGGCCCTGTACATTCTAGGTAAGTGTTCTACCACTGAGCTACATACACCTCTAATCCCAAAAGACCATATTTTTTTTATTGTAAACAAATGGGATACATGTTGTTTCTCTGTTTGTACATGGAGTAATCATAAATTTACATAGGGTGATGTTGTTTGATTCATTCTGTTATTTTTCCCTTCCCCCCCACCCCTCCCACCCCTCTTTTCCCTCTATACAGTCCTTCCTTCCTCCATTCTTGCCCCCCTCTCTAACCCTAACTCTAACGCTAACACTAACCCCTCCCACCCCCCATTATGTGTCATCATCCACTTATTAGTGATATCATTCGGCCTTTGGTTTTTTGAGATTGGCTTATCTCACTTAGCATGATATTCTCCAATTTCATCCATTTGCCTGCAAATGCCATAATTTTATCATTCTTTATGGCTGAGTAATAGTCCATTGTATATACATACCACAGTTTCTTTATCCATTCATCAATTGAAGGGCATCTAGGTTGGTTCCACAATCTGGCTATTGTGAACTGGGCAGCTATGAACATTGATGTGGCTGTATCTCTGTAATATGCTGATTTTAAGTCCTTTGGGTATAGGCCAAGGAGTGGGATAGCTGGGTCAAATGGTGGTTCCATTCCAAGTTTACTAAGGAGTCTCCACACTGCTTTCCAGAGTGGCTGCACTAATTTGCAGCCCCACCAGCAATGTATGAGTATACCTTTCTCCCCACATCCTCGCCAACACCTGTTGTTGCTTGTATTCTTGATAATCGCCATTCTAATTGGGGTGAGATGGAATCTTAGGGTAGTTTTGATTTGCATTTCTCTTATTACTAGAGATGTTGAACATTTTTCCATATGTTTGTTGATTGCTTGTAGATCTTCTTCTGTGAAGTGTCTATTCATTTCCTTAGCCCATTTGTCGATTGGATTATTTGCATTCTTGGTGTAGAGTTTTTTGAGTTCTTTATAGATTCTGGAAATTAGTGCTCTATCTGAAGTATGATTGGCAAAGATTTTCTCCCACTCTGTAGGCTCTTTCTTCACATTGCTGATAGTTTCCTTTGCTGAGAGAAAGCTTTTCAGTTTGAATCTATCTCAGTTATTGATTCTTGCTTTTATTTCTTGTGCTATGGGAGTCCTGTTGAGGAAGTCTGGTCCTAAGCCGACATGTTGAAGCTCTGGACCTACTTTTTCTTCTATAAGATGCAAGTTCTCTGGTCTGATTCCAAGCTCCCTAATCCATTTTGAGTTTAGTTTCGTGCATGGTGAGAGATATGGGTTTAGTTTCATTCTGTTGCATATGGATTTCCAATTCTCCCAGCACCATTTGTTGAAGAGGCTATCTTTTCTCCATTGCATATTTTTGTCCCCTTTGTCTAGTATGAGAAAATTGTATTTATTTGGGTTTGTGTCCGTGTCCTCTATTCTGTACCATTGATCCACCTTTCTATTTTGGTACCAATACCATGCCGTTTTTGTTACTATTGCTTTGTAGTAGAGTTGAAGATCTGGTATTGCGATACCCCCTGCTTCACTCTTTCTGCCAAGGATTGCTTTAGTTATTCTGGGTTTTTTATTCTTCCAGATGAATTTCATAATTGCTTGCTCTATTTCTGTACCAAAAGACCATATTTTTAATCACTTTTCTCAGGGAGTAGAAAGAAGTTATGGGAATTGAAAGTAAAGGATGGGGCTGGGGAGATAGCTCAGTTGGTAGAGTGATTGGCTTGCAGGCACAAGGCCCTGGGTTCAATCCCCAGCACTGCAAAATAAAAAGTAAGTAAAAGATGAACTCAAGGGGCATGCAAGTGGAGATGCACTAAGAGTAGATTAAAAAAATTAATCTAAACAGGGCATTGTGGCACACACCTATAATCCCAACTCCTCAGTAGCCTGAGGCAGAAGAATAACAAGTTTGAGGCCACCTTGTTTCAAAATAAAAATAAAAAGGAATGGGGATGTAACTTGCTAGTAGAGCATTTGCCTAGCATGCGTGAGGTTCTGGGTTCAATTCTCAGGATTGAAAAAAAATTAAGTAATCTAGCATAATAATACTATTAGTAATTACATAAATCTACATGATTCCCCAAAAATCCAACCAATCCAAGTAAGTACTATTATTATCCTTCCTTTTATAGATGGGAAAATTAAGTGACACTGTTAAGAAATGGCAGAGTCAAGATTTGAATTCCATTTCGACATCACAGTCCATGCTCTTAACTTGTACAATATCTTGCCTTTTGAGTTAAGCACAAGTTAAAGATTAAGTGGGAATATGGAAGGAATATGTAAAGAGAAATAAGAGGGTATGAAAATGAACAAGAAAATGAGACAAAACTAAGCCAAGGATTCACTTTATTGATATACACAATTAAGGACAAAAGAGGGAAGAAATGTTGACAAAGGATATAGAGGGGTTGTCTGGTCCACAGCCCTATTGTCCCAGGGCAGCAGGATAGGTTGCAGAGAGACCAAGAAGAACACTCCTAGAGACACTGTGTAGATGTAGGGTTTATTTAAAAATACTTTACAGGGAAGATCCAGTGGTGCTGGGCTGGACAGGTGCACCTACATTTCATGTTTCCTCCAGAACTTCACCAGAAAGTCCAGTGGCAATGGGCTAGGCTGTGCCTCCAAACTTCGCCAGAAAATAGCACCTCCTATCTTTCTCAATACTTTGTCCAGGGGCAGTTGCCGTCTGGTTGAGCACTTCCCTCTCCATGGTGCTCTGATCCACATCAGTTACCAAAGAGAGATTTTATAAGTTAGGATACAGAAGCAGTGACATCATTAATGTGCTTAGTTTGATTCGTTCCTTGTATGATCAGTATCCCAAAGAGCAGATATCCTGGCGGGCATGTAAGAAATCTGCTTTCTATAGATAATACTAACTTGTCCTAGTTCCCAGCACACATGAGAAAAAGTCGGTGTCCTTCTAGATAATATTTATCTAGGCATTCCAGCTTGGGCCAGCTCTCATAGTTCCCTGGACTTGGCTAGGTCCTTATAAACTAAAAGAGGTATTTCAGGGACATGATGTTACTTTCCTCCTTTTCTTTAAAGATGAGAGAGTGGTGAACCACCAAAAGACACTAATGAGAGGTTCTTCCATCAGTGAGAGTGATCAGCATAATAAATGTTGTGAAGCAGATAATATGAATTAAATAAAACTGGCTGAAAAGAGAATATTGGTTATCTTACAGAAGATAGCCTAAGGGATGGAAGTCAAAGTTCAAGAAATAGAGAGCAAGGGATCTCTTTCTTGAAACCCCTTGGGGATAAATCTGTCTTCTACTATTCCATCTAGTCCTAATATATTGTTGCCTGTTGTAGCTTATCAGTAGACATTACTGCAAGTAGGAGGTTTCATGCTTCAGCATTTCTATTTGGTTGTCTTCCTGTTCTCCAATGTTTGATTCAATGCCACCTCCTTTTGAGGCTTTCTTTGACCCCATTTGAGTGACAGGCTCTATTCTGTCACAGAACCTCATTCAGACTCTATCGTAGCACCTGCTGCACTCTCCCATGACTGATTGCATCCTTACTGTTCTCACATAAACCACATGCTCTTGTGGGAAGAGTGGGAATTTTATTTATTTAGATACTGGGGATTTAACCCAGGGTTAAATCACTGAGCTACATTACCAGTCCTTTTAATTTTTTATTTGAGACAGGGTTTTGCTAAGTTGCAAAACTTAGTGAGGCTCTCACTAAGTTGCTGAGAGTGGCCTCAAAATCTGTGATTCTCCTGCCTCAGCCTCCTGAGTCACTGAGATTATAGGCATGCAACACCACACCTGGCTGAGAGTGGGGCTTTCACTGATGGCTTCCCAATGTCAAACACAGTGCCTGACATAGAGTAGGCACTTGAAAATGGTTAATGAATAAAGGAGTAAATAAAGGTAAGCAATTATATTCCATTTGAGAAATTGAAGTTCAAATCCCATAGTGCTTATGGTGAGAATAAAACCAGGGGAAGAACCATGAGCCAAGGAGAAGAAAAGTTCTGGCCCCTATGTAGTAAATCAGTTTGGGTTCCTGGTCCATGTTCTTTGCTTTCTAGATAATGTTGCATATTCTTTTTAAATCAAGTTTCCTGATACCATTCTAGATTGCATGGAGGAGGGAAGACCTACAGTAGGGCTAGAATCAGAAGTTGGGGTTTTAGGTAACATGATTATATTGGTCCAAATTTTGAGTTTACTATATACAAAAAAATTAATGATAAATTACTGGGTGAGTTTAGATTTGCCAAACCATAGAAGGGGCCCTGTAAATCTCTGATAAACATTTTTTTAATTATTTAAAAGAAAGGTATATATTGCATAAAGTTTAAATCAGGTTAGGTAAATCTTCTCAAACATTTATCATTCTTATGGTGAAAACATTCAAATTTCTTTCTTCTAGCCTTATAAAATGCGTACATGCTATCACCGTGCAAGAGCACACTAGAGTTTTTTTACTTCTATCTGTAACTGAGTACCCATTGATCAACCTTCCCCCATTCCTCTCCCCAGCCTCTGGTAACCACCATTCTACTGTCAACTTCTATGAGATCAATTTTTTTTTAGTGTCCACATATGAGAGAGATAACATGATACGTTTCTTTCTGTGCTCAGCTTATTTCACTTAGCATAATGATCTCCAGTCCCATTCATGTTGTTGCAAATGACAGGATTTCATTCTTTTTTATGACTGAATAGTATTCCTTTATTCATTCATCAGTTGATAAACACTTAGTTGTTTCCCTCTTTTCTATTATGATTACTGCTACATTGAACATGGTAGTGTAGATGTCTCTTCAACATACTGATTTTATTTCTTTTGAAGGTGTAATCAGTAGTAAGATTACTAGATTATATGGCAGTTCTATGTTACTTTTAACTTTTAAATTTTAATTTTTATTTACTTTTTAAATTTTTTGCAGTGCTGAGGATTCAACACAGGGCCTCACATGTGCTAGGCAAGTGCTCTATCACTAAGCTACACTCCCCAGTCCAATAGTTCTATTTTTAATTTTTTTAAGAACTTCCATACTGTTTTCCATAGTGGTTGTTCTAGTTTACATTTCTCACCTTTTTCCCCTGCATCCTCATCAACACTCATTATCTTTTGTCTCTTATTATACCATTCTTCTGCCATAAAAAGGGATTAATGATCTTCCATATAAAATTTATTTCAAACATTGCACTCTAAAACACATATTTGGTCTCCTCTGCCAGTCTCTGTCCATCAAGAATTGGATCAAGCTGGGCATAGATGCCTACACCAGTGACTCAGGAAGCTGAAGCAGGAGAATGGAAAGTTCCAGAAAACCATAGCAAATTAGCCTGGTCACTTAGCAAGACCCTGTCTCCAGATAAAAAATAAAAAGACCTGGGGATGTAGCTCAGTGGTAAAGCACCCCTGGGTTCAGTTTCTAGTATCAAAGCCAAAACAAAACAAAACAAAAAAAACAAAGAATTGGATCAAGTCAAATACTGAACTTTGACGTGGACAAATATTAGAGAGAGAGAGAGAGAGAGAGAGAGAGAGAGAGAGAGAGAGAGAGAAGGAAATGACATTTAAAAAAGAGAAGAAAGAGAAAGCAAATCACTTCTCTGTTATCTTGGTTAACAGATAACAGCGTTTGCACTTTGTCCTTTCCTGGCTCCTACGTACATTCATTTCTCTGTAGTAACATTTAATGTTTTCACTTAAACTTTAAGATTACAACTTGATTTAAGAAATTCATTCAAAACCTATTTCTTTGTTTAGCTCTGGGTTTCTGAAATGATAGGCTAGGTTTCATACTGCTCGAGGGCAGGTACTAGGTACTAAGTCTGCTACTTCCGGGGTGTTGCCTGACACATGTACTCCTTGTCTGTAATGAATACTTCATTAATCTCAGTGACGAACAAGGTAAATAACACCTGTGAACAAACCACCCCCTTTCCCAGCTTGAATTATTGCCATGTAATAATTCATATTGGTTTAGGAAATGCATTATGTGGTTTTGGAGAAAAAAATAATTTGATCCTGCCACATTTTAATATTAAAAGAGACAAAACTTTCATTTTATGTCAGAATGAGGGGTCATCCTTATTACCAACATAATCTGTGGGTTTTTCTGAATGAACAGTTATAGAAATAAGATTGTGTCTGAGTAAATACATTAATCTTGTTCTAGGCTCAGTTTTTTGTCTAGTATGATGTCAATTGTTCACTCTTCTTCCTTGAATAGTTTTCTCTGTGTAGTCATAAAAACATTTTTGTAGCAGTTATTACCAAATAAAAGGACAGGATACTGTGCTTTTGTGTAATGATGCAGATAACACTATTACATTCACATAAAAATTATTAACATGTGCCTTTTTATCATATGACACATAACTCATCTAATCTTTATGACTACATGAGGTAAATATTATTACTATTATTACCATTTTATAGATGAGTAAACTGAGATTTAGAGAGGTCGAGTAACTTACCTAAAACCATAAATAAAAGAAGGAGCAGGAAAACAAGCTCTATTCACTCTCTTTCCCTTCTCTGTGTATTTGTCATGCTTAAACCTTTCAGTGTGATTTGGGACAATCATAATGTTTGAGTAATAAGAATAAGGAAAGAAAAAAAAGTTAAAATGTCAACTGAAGAAGAAAATAACATTTAACTAACAGTCTCTTTGATGACAGAAGCTATTTCATATAAAAATTATATGAGTGGTGTCAAAAAGTAAGAAAGTACTAAAAAAAAAAAAATGAGGGAAACAGAACACCACCATATCACAGCACCACAGTAACAATTGCTACAGGCAAGAACAACCAGATATTAAAATGAGTCGGTGCAGTGAAATCCAAATATAGAGTTTAGTTAACAGTAATATATCGATGTTGTAACAAATGTACATGCAAGACATTAATAGTAGGGAGAAATGGGAAGGCATATGGGATTTCCCCATACTCTCTTTGCACCTTTCTGTAAATCTAAAACTATTCTAAAGATAAAAGTTTATTTAAAAATAAAAAATTAGTGGGTGAAGGTTTAAGGAGAAACCAGAGGGGTTGGAGGTATAGCTTAGTAGTAGAACACATGTCTAGCATGCTCGAGGTCGTAGGTTTGGAATTTTTTTTTTCTTTTTTTGGTACCGCAGATTGAACTCAGGGCACACAACCACTGAGCCACATCTCCAGTTCTATTTTGTATTTTATTTAGAGAGAGGGTCTCACTGAGTTGCTTAGCACCTTGCTTTTACTGAGGCTGGTTTTGAACTATCAGTCCTCCTGCCTCAACCTCCTGAGCTGCTGGGATAACAGGCGTATGCCACCACGTACAGCTGAGGCCCCAGGTTTAATCACCAGCATCACCACCAAAAAATAAGAATTTAAAAATTAAAAAAAATATATATATACATACATACATACATAAATATATATATATATACATATATATATATACATACATATACATACATACACACATGCATAGCTTCAGAATATATTTGTTGATTACCAGGAGAAAAACAGCAATCTTACAGTGGAGAAACTCAACAGATACCACCTCAATCAAATGATCAATGTTAATAACCACTAGAAATTAAACATGTCAATATCATGTATTCCTGACAGGATGCAGCGAGGAGGACACATTGTCACTGTAACACTTTTATCCCAAACCTACAACATTCATAATGAAAGCATCAGACGAAACCAAATTGAGGGACTTTCTATCAAATCCTGAGCAGTACAATTCAAAAGTGTCAAGGTCGCAAAAGATAAGAAAAGACGGAGGAACTCTCAGAGATTGGAGAAGGCCAAGAAGAAATGACAACTGAATGAATTCTGGGATCCTAGCTCAGATCCTGCAACATGAAAAGGCTACAGTGACAACTGATGTTACCCAAATTAAGTCTGTGTTTTAGTAATATTATTTTACCAATGTTAATTTCCTAGGTTTAATACATGTTTTTTTTCAATGTTAACATTGGAGGAAACTGGGTGAAGGGTATATTGAAACTCTTTGGTGTTTTTTTGTTTTTGTTTTTGCTTTTGTTTTCCTGTGCGGGGAATTGAACCCAGGGCCTCATGCTTGCAAGACAAGCACTCTACCAACTGAACTATATCCCCAACCCTCTTTGTATTATCTTTGTAACCTTTCTCTAAGTCTAAAATTATTTCAAAAAATTTTAATTAATTAAAATTCCATGTAAATAATACAAAAACCTGTTCTCTTCTGCTTCCTATGGCTGAATCGTGCTTTCTGGAAAGTCCTATTGGGCTTTAATATTCTAGGTAGTATAACTTAACAGATATGGTCCCTATGTACAAAATTGTCACTTCAGAAAGACAAATACCAGTCAGGTTTATTGGAAGGTTAAGGCAGGAGGATCTTAAGTTTGAGGTCAGTCTGGTCAACTTAGTGAAACCCTATCTCAAAATAAAATTTTAAAAAGGGCTGGATTGTGGCTCAGTGGTAAAGTACTTGCTTCATACATATGAGGAACTGGGTTTGATCTTCAGTACCACATAAATATGAATAAATAAAATAAAGGTATTGTCTCCATCTACAACTAAAATTATTTTTAAAAAACCCAACACCATTAGACTGCAAGCTCTTGAGAGCAGAATTCGTATCTTATTCATTTTCAGGTCCTTGATGCAGGGCACATCAATATCTAACAATTGCCTATTTAACTAAACTATGCTAACAGATATATATTATGCATACACATATGTACATAAATACATGGGCATTTATGGGAGGGAACAAAAGATTACAATCATAAAGATATAAGTGTTCCTAAAACTGAAGAACTAAATACAAAAATGAAATGTCTCATGAATTAAACGAGCATGTTTTATAAGCTCAGATACTATGAACCCTTCAATCTTTTCCTCTCTGATGAGCTTCCAGGCCATTTGACAGAGTACATTTGCCTTTGCCACCTGGTGACAGGATTGCAGTAATAGCAGTAGCTGATAGACTATTTCTGTGAGGCACCTTCCACATAGTGTTCAATCATAGTTCTCCACATATCTATAAAAGAGCATCTCTGTGATGGCTTGTGTGAACTGACAGCAGCCATGGAACCACTAAAAAGGGAAATCATGCAGCAGGAAATAGCAGACTGGCTTTTTGCACACCCACTTTGTCTCCAACCCAGCATGAATAAGGGAATAGGAAGAGAAATGAATACAAGAGAGAACATTTTGCCCAAATTTGCAGAGTGATGGATAGGAGAGTACAAATCAAGATGAATCAGATGGGACCTGTTTTTATCTTTTCTTTTTTTACATGCTTTTTGTTATGTGTATGTCTGAATATGTATGTATGTGAGAGAAAGAAAGAGATACAGAGGGAGAAAGAGACTAAAATTCATTTCTGAATGTGTGTAAGAGGCCATATGCAGTCACAGTTACACTCAGACACTTAGAGGTGTAACTAGAATTGGAGACAAAACTTCCCTGCTTGCCAATTTTTCTAGATAAATATGTTCACAGATTTCATAGCATTAATGAGCTGCAAAATAACCACATATTGAAGCTAGAAGCAGTTGTCTATACTAAGGATATTTTAAGTGAATATTAAACAAATAATTTAAGTTAGGCCAAATTTTTAAATATGAAGCCAGCGTGAAAAGAGGAGGAGCACATGATTTGGACATCAGATGTTAAATTCATGGATATTTATTATAATATATAATATATATATGGTGAGTTTAAAAATATATGTTCCAGGGTGGGTGTGTACCTTGATGGTAAAGTATTTACTTATCATGTAAGTGAGCTCCAAAAAGAAAAAAAAAATCTAAATTTTTCTTACTAACTTTATACCATACTTCCAGATTCTTGTTTCATTTGTTGTTCTTTTTCTCTTTCTCTCTCTCTTTCTTTCTTTCTTTCTTTTTTTTTTTTTTTTTTGGTGGTGCTAGGGATTGAACCCAGGACTTTGCATGTAAGACTAGTGCTGTACCACTGAACTACCCCATCTCTGGAAAATATTCTAAATTGGTTTATAGGCAAGTACAAATGTTTAAAATTGAAAAGATGAGGTACAAGTTGCAGTTATGATAAGTGAGTGGGCGATGACTCTCAGAGCTGACTGATACTTTGTCTGCTTCATGTCATGATAACTTTGACACATTTCTATGCTGGACCAAAAAATATTTATCATGATGCCAACATACATGTGTAGCGCTGAATTTGAACAATCTAGGCACAGTCTGATTTTTTATTGCATTGAGCATTATAAAAGTAAAACCAATACACTTGGCATGATTTATAACAAATATTAGAGCAGAAAGAGAAAAATTATGGCATAAAATTAAAAGTGTACATCATAATTTATAAAACATTCACAAGGAGTATATCTATATATTGGGACTGGAGATGTGTGGCTCAGTGGTAGAGCACTTATCTAGCACAAGTAAGACACTGGGTTCGATTCTCAGCACCACACAAAAATGAATAAATAAAACAAAGGAATTGTGTCCATCTGCAACTAAAAAAATAAAATTAAAAAAGGTATATCTACATACTAATTTTTACACAAACCTCTAACTTCTGCCAGGTTAGATAACATGAACTTCTGGAAGTCAAGCTTTTATTATGCAAAATCTTCTAGCATCTTTGACCTGCCATTGCTCCCAGTTAGTTGAGAAAGGTATGGTGAACAAGTCAAGAAAAAATAGGTGTAGGTGTAGGGATTACAATTAATTTTCTTCTTTCTGTCCTTTCTCCCTCCTTCTCCCTCCCTCTCTCTCTTTCCTTCTTTCTTCTTCTTGTTCTTTTTTTTTTTTTTTTTTTATTACTGAGGATTGAACCCAGGGGTGCTATCTACTATTGAGTCACAAGTCCAACTCTTTGTAAAATGTGTTTACTTTGAGACAGTCTCACTAAGTTGCCCAGACCAGTCTAGAACTTGCCATTCTGCTGCTTCACCTTCCTGAGTCATTGGGATTAGGGACATGAGCCACTGTTCCCAGCTGCATTAAGTTTCTTTTCTGTACTAAGGACTTTTTTGTTGTTGTTGTTGCAGTGCTGGGGATTGAACCCAGGGCCTTGTGCTTGCAAGAGAAGCACTCTACCAACTGAGCTATCTCCTCAGCTCTTATACTAAGGACACTTACATAATTTATTCCTCATAAAGAAGATATTTTAATCCCCATTTTACAACTGATGAACTTGAATTTAGCTAAGTTAATTAACTTGTGTTTATAGTCTCAATGAGAAGGATGAGGTCTCATATTTGCAATAACAAAGTTATTTCTCTTCAGTAATTTTAGAAATAAATATGTTTTGTTATTTTGGCCTAAAAATAACATCTGGTTGATCAAAATGGATAAAAACAAGGCTGAACCCTTCTCAGGGCCTACGTTAATAGAGTGGTGACAGGGATAAATTCAAATTCAAGTATGACATCAACAGTCCATGATTTTTATCCACAATATCACGTGTTTTCAAAGTGCTATTGCCTTTCAAGTTCTAAGTAAACATGGTCCAATAGAAACAGCTTCTGACAGTCAGCCCTATGAGAGAAAATCAAAGAGCCACTTGACACTAATTCTAAGTTATATAGAAATCAAGTAGCAAAACAGCCAAGACTGTTTTGAAGAACAGGCAGGGTAAACTTATTCTCCAGGACATAAAGACATAGTATAAAGGTATAGGAATTAAGTCAGCGTGATACTGGCACAAGGGTAGACAAAAAGAATTTTGGAATAGAAAGCTCATGCATTAATCAACATTGGATTTTTAGCAAAGACAGTACTGCAGAACAGTGAAGAGAAAAACAGTCTTTTCCACAAATGATGTTAAGATATTTTAACAAGAAATTTGGGGAGAAAAAACAAAACAATTCTTAATTCACACAACAATCGGAGGTGGATTGTAGATTTATATTTGAAAAGTAAAATTAATAAGGTTTTTAGAGGTTAATATAGAATATCTTCATGATCTTAGTGTAGAAAAAGAGTTCTAAAACAGGACACATATATTAAAAAGTTGATAAATTTGACTCTAATTAAGAATATCTTTTCTTTGAAAGACCACAATGTATTTAAAGAGAATGAAAAGGAAAGTCACAAAAAGGAGAAGAAATTTACAACATATGTACTAAATAACAGAAAGAGCTTGTGTCCAGAGTATGGAAATAACTACTAGATATCAACAAGGAAAAGATAAACAACTCAGTTGACAGGTAGGCAAGAAATGTGAACATGCATTTCTCAAAGGGGTATACCAAATATCTAATAAACATGTAAAAATTGCTCAGTGTCATTAGTAATCAGGAAAGTGAAAATTAAAACCACAATTGCAACCAGGCATGGTGGGCATGCCTATAATCCCAGCAACTCGGGAGGTTGAAGCAGGATGATCAAAAGTTCAGAGTCAGCCTCAGTAACATAGCAAGACCCTAAGTAAATTAGCAAGACCCTGTCTCAAAAAAATTAGAAAGGCTGGGGAGAGAGTACAGTGCTTAAGCATCCCTGGGTTCAATCCCTAGTACCACAACAAAGAGACAAACAAACAAAAAAACCCAAACAACCCCTCCCCCAATTCCATATTACTATATATATCCATCAGAAGAGATAAAATTAAACAGACTGACAATAACAACAGTTGCCACTGGGAACTCATGTACACCACTGGCAGGAATGATACAACAATAGTTTAGCTTTCTTTATTTAAAATTGAAGATATACATACCTGATGATCCAACAATTCCACTTCAGTTATAGAAATGTATGCATGAATTTATCAAGAGACACACACATGAATGTTCAAGATAGTATTACATGTGATCTCTCCAAACTTGAAAAAACTCAATTATGGCATCAGTAGTGGAAGGAGTAAATATGTAGTGTGATGTATTCATACAACAGAATGATATACAGAAATAATAATTAACAAACTACATCTGTATACAACATTGTGAATGAATCTCATAAACATAATTCTGAATAGAAGAAGTTGTATACAAAATGATACCTAATGTGTTATTTAAATAACAGAAAATTTTAAGAGACGGGCAAGACCAATCTACAGTGTTGAAGAATAAGTGCTTAGAAAAGTCAAGAGAATAGCTATCTAAGAGGAAACAAAAGGGATAGTGATCAAGAGAGATTTGCTGGTTCTTTTTGTGTGTGTGTGTGGTACTGGGGATTGGACCCAGGAGCTTACTACTGAACTATATCCCCAGACCTTTTCTTATTTTTTATTTTAAAATGGGGTCTATCTCTATGTTACCCAGTCTGGCCTAGAACTTGTGATCCTCCTGCCCCAGTCTCCCAAGTAGCTGGGATTACAGGCATGTGATGTCACATGAGGCTAGGAATTTTTTTTTTTTTTTTTGTACACAAATGGGATACATGTTGTTTCTCTGTTTGTACATGGAGTAAAGACATACCATTTGTGTAATCATAAATTTACATAGGGGAATGTTGTTTGATTCATTCTGTTATTTTTTCCCTTCCCCCCACCCCTCCCATCCCTCTTTTCTCTCTATACAGTCCTTCCTTCCTCCATTCTTGCCCCCCTCCCTAACCCTAACTCTAACCCTAACACTAACCCCTCCCACCCCCCATTATGTGTCATCATCCACTTATCAGTGAGATCATTCGTCCTTTGGTTTTTTGAGATTGGCTTATCTCACTTAGCATGATATTCTCCAATTTCATCCATTTGCCTGCAAATGCCATAATTTTATCATTCTTTATGGCTGAGTAATATTCCATCGTATATATATACCACAGTTTCTTTATCCATTCATCAATTGAAGGGCATCTAGGTTGGTTCCACAATCTGGCTATTGTGAATTGAGCAGCTATGAACATTGATGTGGCTGTATTTCTGTAGTATGCTGATTTTAAGTCCTTTGGGTATAGGCCAAGGAGTGGGATAGCTGGGTCAAAAGGTGGTTCCATTCCAAGTTTCCTAAGGAATCTCCACACTGCTTTCCAGAGTGGCTGCACTAATTTGCAGCCCCACCAGCAATGTATGAGTGTACCTTTCTCCCCACATCCTCGCCAACACCTGTTGTTGCTTGTATTCTTGATAATTGCCATTCTAATTGGGGTGAGATGAAATCTTAGAGTGGTTTTGATTTGCATTTCTCTTATTACTAGGGATGTTGAACATTTTTTCATATGTTTGTTGATTGCTTGTAGATCTTCTTCTAGGCTAGGAGTTTTTTGTTTGGTTTGGTTTGGTTTTTTTTTGAGATGAGTGATAGTTACATGGATATTTGCTTTGTGATAGTTCATTAGGCTATACATTTTTCCAATTGGAAGTTATATTTTATAACAAAAGAGATTTTAAAAATAAAAAATTCAGAATTTTAAAATTCCTATTCAGTATTACCCAGGTGGGAAAAAGTATTCAGTTCTTATGTGTTTGGGTTGGTACTCACTTTCTGAAGCCAAGGAGAATATGGGATACAAAGATAAAGGTCATGGTTCCTGCCCTCAAGAAGCTTACCATTTTGGGATAGGGATGTAGCTCAATGGTAGAGTGCTTGCCTAGCCCGTATGAGAACCTGGGTTTGATTACCAGAGCCACTGAGGGGCGGGGGGAGCCGGGCTCAGTAGTGCATGCTTATAATCCCAGTGGTTCAGGAGGCTGAGGCTGGAGAATCAAGAGTTCAAAGTCAGTCTCAGCAAAAGTGAGGCTCTAAACAACTCAGTGAGACCCTGTCTCTAAATAAAATACAAAATAGGGCTGGGGATGTGGCTCAGTTGGCTGAGTACTCCTGAGTTCATTCCCTGGTACCCTCCCCCTCAAAGAAAAGAAAGAAAAGGTTGCCTCTTATGGCAATGAATGATACATAAAGTATTACTATTACAAGATAGAATTTAATAAGTGGCAAGTAAAGATACTATTTGGCTATTTGTATTAGTTGGGTTCCTATAAAATATCACATTATCTAAAACAATTGGTTTTAAAAGTGATGGTATCAATAGGAAGAACTGAGGTATAACAAAGAAAAATATTAGAGTTTTTTCCTCAATAATTTCAGGAAAAAAGATATTTTTGTTATTGTGGCCTGAATACAATAGACTGGCTGATCAAAACAGACCAGGAAAAAAAAAAAGTCCAAGCTAAGTCCTTGTCATGACCCTTTAACTTCATACTCTGGAGCTTTTCTATTACTGTTTTCATCTTTGGCCTCAAATTTTCTCATGAACTTTTGTTCCAGTAAGATAATTTTTAAAATCTTATTAACATTGACTCTAATGATATAAAATCTAACAGCTCTAATGATATTGCATGTCTTTTTGAAGAATGTATTACTATTGCCTTTTACATAAGTCATGGGCTTTATTTTCCTAGCTCTACTCAGTACTGTCATTAAACATTACATATGCTATCATCACTTTTATTACTCATTGTAAGAGTCAATATCACACAGAAGTGATACCTGAGCAAAACAAACCCCAGTCCATTTTGTAAATACCAAGCATGAAGAAAAAGCCAATTGAGCTCCCAGTCACTCACTCAGGCAACAGCAGTTCCAAATCTGGTCATAATATAGAATCTGTGGCCATTCAACACCCCACATATTATTTGATTATACTTAGTTTGCAATATGAAAATCTGTAGGTAAAATGTCTGTACATGTAAGTTGCTATGGAAACAGTAAAAGAAATGTTTAATTCCTTCTTAGAGGTGTAAGGGGGTTGAAGTGCAAGGAAGGTTTCATATTCAATCTGAGTTTTGAGTAAGGATATGGATTCTGCAGGTGTAAAAGAAAGGGAAGGCAACTCCAGGTGAGGACTTTGAGAATAAAGACAGGAAACAAACTGAACTGTCATGGTGCAACAAGGTTTTTGAAAGCTAACTTTTAAAACTCATTTAAAATAATGAATCTGTATACCCATTTCATTGTGTAGAACTAGTATATCTTATTTCCTGAGAATAGGTGCTACTCCTTGGTCACCTCTCAGTGACATATTTATTTAGATGATTTCAGTCCTATTAATCTGCATTTATTTCCTTCCCATTTGCCATTTTTTCCTTTATAATAATGACTATAATTCATACAAGGTATTGGCAGTTACTGCTAAAGATGAATGTTCATAAAGAGACATTAGTGTGGTTTGGCAGCATGAACACAACCCCAAGCAGAATATCTGTGTGCTTATCCTGGCACATCTGTCAAGAAACTCTATGAGCCAGGTGCAGTGGTCCACAGCTTTAATCTCAGTGACTCTGGAGGCTGAAGCAGGGAGATCACAAAGTTCAAAACCAGCTTTAACAACTTAGGGAGGCCCTAAGCAATTTAGTGAGACCCTGTCTCAAAATAAAAAATATAAAAAGGACTGGAGATGTGGCTCAGAGGATAAACACACCTGGTTTCAATCCCTAGTACAAAAAATAAAAAAAGAAAAAGAAGAAATTCCATGAACCTGAGTAAAAGTTACTCAACCTTTTTTGACCTCAACTTTTAAAATTTGTAAAACAAGATGATCCCCAAGATCATCTAATAAAATGGTCCTTTCAGATGATCAACAGCGAGCTAATAAGTAGCTTAAGGTCCTGTCTGGCAAGAATATTTGCCTCACATACTTGGAACAAAACAGAAATGAAAAATATTTACACCCTAAGATGAGGGCTCATAGGCAGAGATCCCCTAGACAATGATGAAACAAGGGGAAGAATCTCAAACTAGGGATGTGATAGATATTACTAGCGACAATAATTGACCATCAAAATTTAGTTAAATTAGAATTAGGAAATCTATATACTTGAACAATGCTATATCTTTTTAAAAATTGTAGCAAAATATATATAACATTAACTTTACCCTTTTAATCATTTGTAAGTGTATGATTTGGTGGCATTATGAACATTTATGATGTTGAGAAATTATCAACCATACCCATAAATATTATGCTTTCGTGTTTTGCTTTTTTCTACTTAGTTTCCTTAGAAAATACTATTTTTAACAAATTGTTTCCTCTCTAAGCTGAATGAAAAGAAAAAGGATTTTTTATACCTCTAAAAGAGTTGTTCTCAACCTGGGGACATTCCTTGCTCAGGGATATTTGGCAATGCCTAGCAACTATTGACAGATAGTGAATATATGCTAGGAATGCTGCTAAACATCCATAATGCACAGGACAGTCTCCCCATACCCTAACAAAAAATTATGCTATTTTTATGTGACCTGTTTTTGGAATTCACATCACTGTTCTTGCTTTGAAAAGATCTATTCTACAAGAAACCAATCTGTGGATTTTGGAGCTTTACTTTGGTCACCATAACTGCTTTGTCTATATTTTCATGTAAGATTGATTTGTTAGATCAGTTGTTATATTTCAGGACATTGTCTACTTATTTAAGGATTGTAGATCTTTTGACTCCAGGCCTACACTGGAAATAAAATGAACCAAGCCCCAAATGTGGGAAAATGACCAGGTTATTAGATTTTTGCTTTTGATATTTTATGAAATTTTAAATAATTATTGTCAAAAGAAGATCACAATTCTTCACTGGCACAGAAATAATATGGTAACTAGCTGGGCACAGTCACACATGTCTATAATCCCAGCAACTCAGAAAACTGAGGCAGGAGGAGGGCAAGTTTCAAGCCAGCTTTGGAAACTTAACGAGACCTTGTCTTGAAATAAAAAATAAAAAAATAAAAAGGACTGGGGATGAGGCTCAATGGTAGAGTGTCCAATATGGGGGAGGGGGGAGGAAAAGAAAAGAAAAAGAAAAAGAGATAACTAGAGCAACCTTTCCCAGGGTGTGCTCTGTGGGACATGAATGACAAGGAATTCAATAAGTATTAAGGAAAAATTTTTTTTTTTAATTTTAGGAAGGAGTAGTTTAAAAACCAGGACCTGAATTAATTATTTAGTTTACTAAGTGAAAATATCAGTGCTCCAAGAGGCAGAATTAAATTAGAATTTTTTAAACATTGTTTCCTTATTTTTTACCTAAGATAACATTAATTACTTGATCTTACCTGTACTGGTTTATCAACCATCTGCTCCTGATGATCTTGCTTCCAGAATTTTGTCAAAGTTCCAAGCAGAACTGGATTAAGCATGCCCTTCTCCATAAGACATGACTTGGTTACTCCTCCCTGCTCCCCACGTGAACTGCTGCTTACCCTTTTAATAAAGAAGATTGATATGAAGATATTAAATTATAACTCTTTCCTTCTCATTTGGAGCACAAAAAGGTAGATATCTCTACTAGAAATGTTATAAAGTAGTAAGCATATAAACATTTTTATATACTCCTTATTTTCTTTGATTTAATCTATATGCACCATTTTGTATAAGAACAAGCTAAACCTTAAATCTCATACAATATTTTCCTAGTGTCAGCTTAGCTCTTCAAGAGACATTGTATGGTATACACATATTCACAGGCATGCCACAGTCTCAGTCTGCTATTCAACACACACAAAATTAACAAGTTTCTTTGTAGGTAAATGTTCATGGCAACATTATTCATAATAGTAAAAAAAGTGGAAATAAACTAAATGTCCATCAACTAATAACCTAAACAAAATGTGACCCAACCATACATTGGAATATTATTCAGCAATAAGAGTAATAAAGTACTGATACATACAACAAACATTGATGAAGCTCAAACACAGTATACTTAAGCCAATCAGAAAAGACCACATGTTGTATGATAACTATTTATATAAAATGTTCAGAATGAGTAAATCCATGGAGATCAAAAGAAGATCTAGGGGCTGGAGTTGTGGCTCAGTGGTAGAGCACTTACCTGGCATGTGTGAGGCCCTGGGTTCCAAACTCAACACCACATATAAATAAATAAATAATAAATAATAACTAAATAAATAAAGGCCCATTGACAACTAAAAAATATTTTTAAATTTTTATTTAAACTTTTATTTTTACAGACTGCATTTTGATTCATTGTACACAAATAGGGTACAGCTTTCCATTTCTATGGTTGTACACAATGTAGATTCATACCATTCATGTAATCATATATCTACATAGGGCAATACTGTCTGTCTCGTTCTATCTTTCCTTCTCCCACCCTCTCCTGCCCCATTTTCCTCTACACCATCCAAAGTTCCTTCATTCTTATCTTCTCTCCCTCCACCACCACCCCCCCTTATTATGTATCATCATCCACTTAGCAGAGAAAACGTTTGGTCTTTGGTTTTTTGGACTTGGCCTATTTCACTTAGCATATTTTCCAACTTCATCCATTTACCAGCAAATGCATAATTTTATTCTTTTTTTTGGCTGAGTAATAGTCCATTGTGTATATATACCACAGTTTCTTTATCTATTCATCAATTGAAGGGCATCTTGGTTGGTTCCACAATCTAGCTATTGTGAATTGAGCAGATATGAACATTGATGTGGCTGTATCTCTGTAGTATGCTGATTTTAAGTCCTTTGGGTATAAACCAAGGAGTGGGATAGCTGGGTCAATGGTGGTTCCATTTTAAGTTTTCTGAGGAATCTCCATACTGCTTTCCAGAGTGGCTGCACTGCTTTCCAGAGTGGTTGCACTGATTTTCAATTCCACTAGGTCTGTATGAGTGTGCCTTTTTCCCCACATTCACGCCAACACTTACTATTGCTTGTGTTCTTAATAATAGTCATTCTAATTGGAGTTAGATGAAATCTTAGGGTGATTTTAATTTGCCTTTCTCTAATTATTAGAGATGATGAGCACTTTTTCATATATTTGTTGATCACCTGTATATCTTCTTCTGGGAAGTGTCTGCCTATTTCCTTAGCCCATTTATTGATTGGGTCCTTTGTATTTTTGGTGTAAAGTTTTTTAAGTTCTTTATAAATTTATTAGCTAAATAATACCATAACTAAAGCATTTTTATCCCCAAGTAGAAGAGGAAAAGAAGAAAAGGCAGTGGAGTAGGATCTTCTTCTCCAAGCACACTCAGGAGAGTTGGCCATGAGTCTTACTAGCATGTGTCCTTCTTGGGGAACAAAACACAAGTTCCGAATGGGGGATTAGGAATACCAGGTATAATGAAACTTTCCAGGACCCGCCTGCTATTCTACTGCTAGATCAAGAGAATTGTCTGTGTCTTGTTACAAACCTAACTGATTAAATACCAAGACTATTTCCTTTACCTATGGAATACGTCTTTCTGAAGCATCAGTCAATGAATTAGAAGTGAGAAACAGTCTGGATAGAAGACTGTTCCTCCAAAACAACTTCCCAGAGAAGAAGGAGTAAGAAGAGGAGCAGCAGGAAGAGGAGGAGCGAGGAAGAAAGAAGAAAAAGGCACAGGAAAGTATCACACTCTGTGAATTGATTATCAAAAGAACATTTTAGAAAAATAGTTCTTATATAGCTCTCATCGTATCGTACTTTAAAAGGAGGAGGTGAAAGGCGTGACATGGTATTCCACTAAGAAAATGTATTTCATTATGATGGGATAAAGCTACAGGAGTAATGCATGACGTTAAGGCTCAAGACAATTACACCCCCACAGAACTCTTGCATAGCAGTTGAGAGAGTGGAAAGATTTGAGGTTGTCAGGTGAAGAATTCATGAAGAAACTTGCAATTTTCCCCTAAAAGCAGAAAAACTTCTGCAGTTATAGAAACAAATGTAAATTCATTGGCAAAGAAACTTCTTTTTTTTTTTGTATTTTATTTTATTTTTTATTTTTTTTTATTGTAAACAAATGGGATACATGTTGTTTCTCTGTTTGTACATAGAGTAAAGGCATACCATTTGTGTAATCATAAATTTGCATAGGGTAATATTGTTTGATTCATTCTGTTATTTTTTCCCTCCCCCCCACCCATCCCACCCCTCTTTTCCCTCTAAACAGTCCTTCCTTCCTCCATTCTTGCCCCACTCCCTAACCCTAACTCTAACCCTAACACTAACCCCCCCCATTATGTGTCATCATCCACTTATTAGCGAGATCATTCGGCCTTTGGTTTTTTGAGATTGGCTTATCTCAGCATGATATTCTCCAATTTCATCCATTTGCCTGCAAATGCCATAATTTTATCATTCTTTATGGCTGAGTAATATTCCATTGTATATATATACCACAGTTTCTTTATCCATTCATCAATTGAAGGGCATCTAGGTTGGTTCCACAATCTGGCTATTGTGAATTGAGCAGCTATGAACATTGATGTGGCTGTATCTCTGTAATATGCTGATTTTAAGTCCTTTGGGTATAGGCCAAGGAGTGGGATAGCTGGGTCAAATGGTGGTTCCATTCCTAGTTTTCTAAGGAGACTTCACACTGCTTTCCAGAGTGGTTGCACTAATTTGCAGCCCCACCAGCAATGTATGAGTGTACCTTTCTCCCTACATCCTCGCCAACACCCGTTATTGCTTGTATTCTTGATAATTGCCATTCTAATTGGGGTGAGATGGAATCTTGGGATGGTTTTGATTTGCATTTCTCTTATTACTAGAGATGTTGAACATTTTTCCATATGTTTGTTGATTGCTTGTAGATCTTCTTCTGTGAAGTGTCTATTCATTTCCTTAGCCCATTTGTCGATTGGATTATTTGGCAAAGAAACTTCTGATCAGTTCTCCAGAGTTCCTGATTTTAGTTAATAGTCCTAGCATTGACAGAGTTGTCCAAGTTAAAAACAGCTTCCCTGAGTTGACTCTCTGATTTCTCACCTGAATTGAAATTCTCCTGACTAAACTTCCTGTCATCTGCTCTGCAGGTACAATTTTGCAGGTACAATCACATTTAGCCAGAATAACCTTTCTAAAGCAAAAATCTGACTATATTATTCTCTTCTTAAAATCTTGTAGTGACTTCCTATTACTTACTCTGGGATAAAAATCCAGACTATTTAATATGAATATGAACCTCACCATCATCTGGGCCTCACTTTTCATCCTTGTTTCTTTCTGTTTTTTTGTTTTGTTTTGATTTGGTTTTTTGTACTGGGGACTGAATGCAGGGGTGCTTTACCACTCAGCTATATCCCCAGTCCTTTTTTATTTTTTATTTTGAGATAGGTTCTCACTAAATTGCTGAAATTGATCTTGAACTTGTGATCCTTCTGCCTTAACCTCCCAAGCTGCTAGTATTTCAGTTGTGTGCCACCATACCTGGCTTTGTATAAGATCTTAAAAGACTTAGATAATGAATATGGAATACATTCTAAAGAAGAGAAGTAGCCTACCAAGGCATGGAGGTATTGAGATATCATACTATGTATACAGTGTGATCTAGTCATACTTTTTTTCAGAGAAGTTACCTTGCTTGGAAATTAATAGATTTTTTTAAACAATATTTTAAAAATAGATTTTAATTAATCCTAATATTGTCCAGATGCCAAAAGAAAGAACATTGTGCACAACAACATAATTTTAGTAAGGATCAATATTTCAAAGTTACTGAACCACCCTGTTACAAAATCTCTGGCTTCTGGTCTGTCTTAGGATGCAATATGCTGCTTTTCTAGGGTACTGACAAAATCAAAACATAGCACCTGAACAGAAGTAGTGAAGTGGGTTCAATCCATCATCATGTTTACTTGATATATATCATGGAATTGTACTACTGAAAACAACACAAAGGACATGCTGAGATCAACAGATTTAGCAAAAAACTATGTAGATTTTTAAAAAGCTTTAGCTTCTACTTACAGCTCAGACAACGGATACACAAGGATCTGCTTAAAGGGCACTGTATTACACATGATTAGCTCTGCTCACAGCTGTGTCTTCTGCTTGAAAGTCGGTGTAGGAGGATTTATTGTGATGCTGTGCTAGCATCTGCAGTAGGTAACTTACCAGGAAATGAAGGAAAAAAGTAAATAAATAAGGTTTGAAAAATGATAGCATAATCATTTGAAACCAGCTCCACATAGAGTCTCACTGCATTAAATGGGGCCATCTTTAATTGGGTCACTTTACTGAACAATGTCAAGCAGAGAAAGCCACCATGAGAAGATTATATGAACTGCAGTGCAAAGAACAAAAAATAGGGCAGAAACTTTGGGTTTTCTGCCAAGTCCAGAAAAAAATACATTGCAGCAGACTGTGCATGACTATCTTTTCATTGGTTGCCAAGAATCTAAGTCTGGTTTTTAAAAATTGTAAAGGAAATAGAAGCAAAATGTTAAGAAATAAGAAACTATTATGTTTAAAAGATAGATGAGTAGTACTAATCAGTCAAAAATATATATTGAATCCCTATAATGTGCCCATTATTTCAATCAATCTCTCTCTCTCTATATATATATAGTTAATATAGCTGGCTTCTGTGCTATTTGCTAAGAGGTGAAGAAATCTCTGCTTTCTGGGGTTAACAAGACACCAGTGTGAAAGAGTTGAGTAACAAAATAAGGTATTACCATGTGATTATTGCCCAAATGATGCCATTTGTAGGCAGTAAATGCAACATTCAGAAGAGAAAGTTACAAGCTGAGCTGGAACTTAGAGGAAGTTCCCAGAGAAGCTTCTTGAAGAATCTTGGATTCTAACACTGTGCTTGCTTTTGACTGGTAGAATAATTTTGAACAAGTTATATTACTTCTCTGGATCTTCATCTTCATCTACAAAATGGAAGTTTTCGAGTAAGTCATTTTTAAATTCCCTTCCTGTTCAAAAATTCCATAATTCAAGGACATGAGAAGTAATTTGAATGAAATGGAAGAAGAGAATTTAAAAAATATTTCAGATAAATCCACAACATGGAGAGAAGTGAGCTGTCCTTGGAGAAGGAGAAGGCCTAATGGTGTGAATCACAGCCTACATCATAATATGTGGTAATGTGGTTCTGCAGAAAACATCTGTGAAAAGTCTAGTAGGTGTCTAATGTCACGAGAAAATAAACTCCTATGATAGAAACCAAGAGGACATCATGGAGGCACAATAAGATAGAGGTCACTTCCATTTGAGAGTAGCATGGGTGAGAGGTGTCAAAAATGTTTTTGAGGAAGGAAAATGCTTCCCAGGTTGGTTGACAGTGAAGAAGGGAGAAGGTGCACATGTGTAATCCCAGCAACTTGGGAGCCTGAGGCAGGAGAATTGAGAGTTCAAAGCCAGCCTCAATAACTTAGCAAGACCCTTAGCAACTCAGCAAGACCCTGTCTCTAAATAAAATATAAAAAAGGACTGGGGATGTGGCTCAATGGTTAAGCACCCCTGGGTTCAATCCCTGGTACCAAAACAAATAAATAAATAAATACATAGAAGGAAGAGATTGGCAGCCTCAGTAGAACTTTTCTGTCTCTGCTGTTTTCTTATCATCTCCCTCCATCTACAGTACTGTCTGGCACATATCAGGCACTCAATGGACATTTGTTCAATTAATTCATTTGTTAATTAATTAACACCTACTCCATGATATAAAGTCTGGCATAAAGTAGGTTTCCAATAAAAATGACGTAATTTTTAAATTTTTCATTTAAAAGCATTACTCAATTCATAAAAACTCATTCAATTAAATATTTTTCAGTACTATATTAACATTATAATGGCCATTGCATGAGTATGTAAGAAATTTGTATCATCATTAAGAATGAAAAAATTGGGGCTGGGGAGATAGCTCAGTCGGTAGAGTGCTTGCCTTGTAAGCACAAGGCCCTGGGTTGGGTCCCCAGCACCCCCGCCCCCCCAAAAAAAAAGAATGAAAAAATTCAGGGGCTGGGGTTGTAGCTCGGCTTGCCTAGCATGCATGAGACACTGAATTCAATGCTCAGCACCACATATAAATGAATAAAATAAAGGTCCATTGATAACTAAAAAAAAAAAATGAAAAAATTCATAAAATGGTAGTGAAAGAAAAAAGTTCAGGAGGCATTCCAATATGATGGAATAGCCAAACAAAGGTCAGAGACATAGTCTAGGAAATAAGATATCCTTAGAGCAAGGGTCTTAGGGATATGACGAAAAACAGGGCTGTGCATTTCAGTAGAGACAAGGAATAGTTCTGTCAAATATGTGATCTTTGCCAGGTGTGGTGGCACACACCTGTAATCCCAGTAATTCTGGAGTCTGAAGCAAATTGAAGACTAGCTTCCGGAAATTAGTGAGTCCTTAAGCAACTGTTTCAAAAAAAAAAAAAAAAAGTGTGTGTGGGGGGTGCTGGGGATGTAACTCAGTAATAAAGCACCCCTGGGTTCAATTTGAAGTACCCAGCCCCTCAAAAAATGTGGTCATATAGGCCAGAGATCACTAAATTTTTTTTTTTCGTGGTTCTGGGATTGAACCTAGGGACCCTTTACTACTGAACATCTCCATTCCTTTTTGAGACAGGGTGTCCCTAAGTTGCCAAGTCTGGCCTCAAACTTGGGATCCTTCTCATCCTCCTGAGTTGCTGGAATGACAGGCATACTCCACATGCCAAGTTTAAAAACCTTATTTTTAAATGTCAAACTGGACAGATGTTTATATAATAATCATATTTTATATAATCCTATTTTTAGTATCTGTTGACTTACATTATATAATGAAAAACTTTATGATGAATTTACCAGTCATTTCAATTTTTTATTTTATTCATTATAAATTTTGGACATTTTTTAAAGTAGTGAGATATTATAGACATTATTTTTCTGTATGTGATTTATTGCTGGGCTCCACCCTGAACCCTGCTCTTAGTTTTATGTGACAGAAAAGAAAATTCTATCTTATACCCATTACTTTTATTTTTTCCCATTATATGGAGTCAAAATTAAACCCAATATGCCATTTTGAAAATGAGAAAACTGGGATACTAAGGTTCAATACTTTGTGTGATGTTACAAAATTAAAAAGAGGGGGGCTGGGGATATAGCTTAGTTGGTAGAGGAGTTGGTACAAGGAGTTTGCTAAAACTCACTGACACTGTAGAGCATCCGGACTTCTCTCTCTGCCCATCCTGTTTTCTTCCCTTCCCTTTTCTTCTTCAGGTGATGATCCCAAGAACATGCTCTAAAAATCTTGCTTTTACTAATCTCCATTTTAGAGTCTGTTTCCTGGGGGATCCAACCTATGACACCACAGAATCATTGGATCATTAACTGTTCCTAATCAGAAGAGAGGTAATTAATATATCTGACGAAAAAATTCAGTTATTGTTTTTGTTACCCCATACTCTGTTTCTTGGTAACGGATTGCCCATGGGCCACATAGGAGTGTCATTTACTGGACCAATCATAATATCTCGTCCCTGGCCATAGTGATGGTGTACAATGAAGGGTTCGCAATCAGACTTGGACAATCAGGATCCTTCTTTGATAATTTTTGTACTGAGAGTTGAGAGACAAGGGAGGTTGTCATAAAAATGTCAGGAATGCTATGGCCTTATTTCCTGTCTACAAGGAAAAGGATCATCTGAAGTAGGAGAGAATTAAGTCAAGTAGAAGGAAGAAAGAAAAACTCAGAGAACTGGAAGCATCAAATCTCTGGTAGGTCCCTGGTTCCTGATGCTCTTCCAATAGTATTGTGAATTATCCTAGTATCCTAAAAATATCTTTATTTGTTTAATCTAGTGCAGGTTTAGGGTATTTTCATTTATACTAGAAAGAACCTTGTATAATACATGTGTATTTGGTATTTCTGTGAATTGCCAAATTCTCTAAGCTAGTCCTAAATATTGAGGAATAATCTAGAAAGTAATTCACTCCTCTGCCCAGCTCCATGATATCAAACTTTTCACAAATCAAATACATTGGAGATAATATATGCCAAATAGTGTTTCTGACTGGAGAAAGGATGAGAAGGATTACAGAAAAGAAACAAATGACATGATTTTTGCCTTTAAAAAAGACTCCACCCAAATACAAGTTTCCCACATTTTAAACTCACTTGCTACTCTGTAATAGATTCTTAGCCTCTAATTAAATCTTAAAACTTTATCTATGATTATACTGCCTTTCCAGTTAATTATATTAACATCTATACTTGGTATCTTAAAAGATAGGAATTAACTTTTAAAAATGGTTTCAAATTGTTTAAAATTTTAGGATAATTATAGATCTACAGAAAAATTATGAAAATGACACACAGAATTTCTTTATATCTCACCTGCAATTTCCCTCTTTATTAACTTTCTATATTACTGTGGTACATTTGTGACAATGAACTAATACTGATATATTAAAGTATATATTTTATTCAAACTATTTTAGTTTTTATCTAATGTCCTTATTCTGTTCCAGGATCTCACCCAGAATACAATATTGCATTTAGTCATGTCTCTTGAGGCTTCTTTTGGTTTGTCACAGTTTTTCAGATTTTCTTTGTTTTTGATGATCTTGACAGTTTTTGCTTTTTGGTTTGTTTTGCTGTGCTGGGAATTAAACTCAGGGCCTCATGCATGCTAAACAAATGCTCCAACACTGAGCTACATCTCCAGCCCACCTTAACAATTTTGAGCAGTATTGGTCAGGTACTTTGTACAATATCTCTCAAGTTGAATTTGTTTGATGATTTTCTCATGATCAGACTGGGGCTTTTGAGGTTTTGAGAGGAAGACCACAGAGTGTTATCATCATCATGTCATATCAGGGATATACTGTCAACGAGATATATCACTATTAATTTTGATTACCTGGCTTAAGGAATTGACTTTTACCTTAATTTATTTAATACCTAATCTAGAACTGCCTATATGAAAACACTTATATACTGTCTTGGTGATATTTGGATTGAACTCATTACTAGGGGGAAAAAGTTGGTAACCATCAAAAAAGGGGGAAAAAAAAAAAAGCTGGACACCAGGCGATGTATGCCAGGTGTTCAGGAAACTGAGGCAAGATGATCGCTAGTTTGTGGCCTGGGCAACTTAGGGAAACATTGCCTCAAAATTAAAAAAACTAAAAGGGCTGGGGATGTAGCTCAGGGGTAAAGCACCCTTAGGTTCAATCCCTAATACCAACCAAAAAACAAACAAAAAATCCTTCTGGAAGAGTGAAAAGAGGATTGACTTTTAAACTTTGGCTTTGCCATTTATTAGATGTATAACATTGGACAAATTATTTCTGCATCTGTAAATAGAATAATAGTACCAAATAGTGCTTTTAAATACCTGTCGAAGAAATGTTTGTACGTATGTTTTGTAAAATATACTTTTAGTACTGTTAGGATCTCACATTAAAAAAAAATTCTTGGGGGCTGGGATTGTGGTTCAGTGGTAGAGTGCTTGCCTAGCATGTGTGAGGCACTGGGTTCGAGTCTCAGCACCACATATAAATAAATGAATAAAATAAAGTTCCGTCAACATCTAAAAAATATTTTTAAAAAATTCTTGGAGTTAACATTTAAAAAAGTTAACATTACTTAATGGATTAATTTTCAACTCTTAGATGAGCAAAGCAAGGTCAATGTGAGTTAAGAAAAGTATGGGTGAGAGGGTTTCTGAGTTCCCATTTTTGCCTTGCTTCTTTTTGCCAGTTTGCTTGCTTTCTCATAGTGGAGAGGATTCTTTAGATATTAGGAAGCCAGAGCAAAAAGCTCAACTTTGACATGAATTAACTATTAATAATTTTGATGTTACTTATTTTTCTCTACAGTATATGAGAGAAAGCATTCCTCTTTCAAGGTTCAATAATTTTGGTAAGCTGCAAGGCAAGTAACTATTTTAGCAATGAACTGGAAGCACAGAAGAATTATTCAAAAATAAAAAGTCTTTTTGCTTCAGAATTGTGCCACTCGATTTGAATGAAAATACCAGTTTTTGTGTTCTTGAGGTTTTATGCTGGTGGCAGTTACTGATAAAGCAACTCCATCCTCTTTTTAAAACAGGCGAGAGCCAGCAACTTTTAATTTTTTTATACACATACAAAGGAAATATGCAGGGCTTTCTCTGCATCAATGAAATTAACACTGCACTTATAACAACAGCTAGCCTGATATAATGCAGAGTCTAGTGATATGAATTCAAGCCTAACTTTCAAACAAGATATAGGACTTTTGAGAAAGTTTTTGAACGTCTTCGTTTTTTTGGATTTCTGAGCTGCAAAACTGTGTTGTTAAGAGGATGAGACGAGGCGTGCAGATCTTGTAAGACAGCTATTGTTCGTAACCCAGAACGTGTTCCTTGTCAGTTAACGGTGCATCAGTTACTATTCATTGAGGGCAGCTTTTGGACTTTGTATTTGGAAACCCTGTTGAGGCAAAAAAAAAAAAAAAAATAGTGCGTTTAAAAATAGGATCTCACTACTCTTAAATTTTTTCGGATCATGAAAGCAGTAACCTTGGAAACCAGACTGGCACCACCTTTCAATCCTAAAGCTTATGATCTCCTGCTTTTCCCCGTAATGTCTGGGGCATCCTATTTTATAGTCCTTCCTCTGAAACAAAACCCTTCTAGTCACCTGTTTCTGGCTGCAGCTCACCCACCTACTGCTCTCCCTACTTCGCGGTCGCACCCCTAGATGTCCTCAAAGACAAAAACCCTCACGAAGACCAGTCGAAGTCAGGAATTCCCTGGACACTGGAATAAGGAAATCGAGCACGGAACTGCACTCGACCCTCCCACCCAGGTACAAGACGTCTCCCAGATCGCCAAACTTAACATCGCATGTTATCTACCAGAGATAACCCTCGCGAGATAAAACTGCAAGGGGGACGAGAGGAGGCCCACTATCTCGCGAGAAGAGGGGGCGTCGGCGGAAACTAGCAAATGGCCCCCTAGGCGACCCAGCCCCAGTCGGTGGGCGGGGCCAGAGTACATCCGCCTCCTTCCGGCTCTTTCCCCCGCCCCCCCCAACCCTGAGGTGTTGGGCCCGGGCGCGGGCATCTGGGTCCTCCTGGTTTCCTGCGACTGATGCTGGGTTGGGTTCAAAACCTCCGGCACGCGCTTTGGCCTGATTTGAGGAGGGGGGGCGGGGAGGGACCTGCAGCTTGCGGCCCCGCCCCCTTCTCCAGCTAGCCCGCGAGCGGATCAGCCCGCCTCCTGCTTCGGCCGGCCTGGGGCCGCGTCCCGGGTGCAACCCGGTAGCCAAGGCCTGAGCTTTCGCTCGCAGGTGCCGGTGGCGAGTCCCCCAGGCAGAGCCCTGTTCGGCCTCATGGTGGGCTTTGGGGCCAACCGGCGGGCTGGCCGCCTGCCCTCCTTCGTGCTGGTGGTGCTGCTAGTAGTGATCGTTGTCCTCGCCTTCAATTACTGGAGCATCTCCTCCCGCCACGTCCTGCTTCAGGAGGAGGTGGCCGAGCTGCAGGGCCAGGTCCAGCGCACTGAGGTGGCCCGCGGGCGTCTGGAGAAGCGCAATTCGGACCTCTTGCTCTTAGTGGACACACACAAGAAACAGATTGACCAGAAGGAGGCCGACTACGGCCGCCTCAGTAGCCGGCTGCAGGCCAAGGAGGGCCTGGGTAAGAGATGTGAGGATGACAAGGTAAGGACGAGCTTTTTCCCCTCAAACCCCCTCGTTTTTCTTTCAGTTCCTGTGGGGATTTTAGCCCACCAGCTGTAACCTTATCACTTCTAGGACTGCAGCCCTGGAAGCTCCTTTTGCCTCGCAAACCCTGCTTCTGTCAGACCTATCCTGGTTTATTAATGCCACAGTCTCTAGTCCCTGCCAGAGACTGACTGTAAGTTCTGGTTCTCAAAAACCAGAACTTGACCTGTGTATGGTTGCCGCCTTTTCTCCAGGCTCAGCTGCTGAGCTGGCAATGGTAATCATCTGGCCTGTGTGGCCGCCTTATGTTCACAGACACACATCTGGAGACTGCCAGGTTTGGTGTGGGTATTGTTGTCTCATCCTTATTCTGTGCACACAGATCAATAATAATTTCTTATTTTAAGAAAGGTGGCTCCTTTTACTCCTTACTGTGTGTGAGACACACACACATATACACAATTTTTTAAAGCAACATGACTTCTTAATTCTCTATAGGTTTGCGTATCAACTAAAGAATCAGCTATTACTGCCTTTTTGTGATCACAATTTTTTGATAAATGGGTCCTGGAGCCATGTGTGAGCCACATTTGTGACTTAGACTTGGTTACTCTGTTATTATATACTCAATTTGAATTGTTAACGAAATTAGCCAAAATGGTAAAATCTAAAACTAAGTCCTAAGCAACATAATCTCCTGTCTGTTTCCTCATTGTTCTTGAAATAAAATAAAAAGAAATTGTGTATGCTTCAGAATTGTAATTGGTGTTTATGTAGAATACCAAAAAACTTTGTATTAAAACAAGTTTTAAATTTAAAAAGTTTAAAACTGGTCTTACCATGCCTGCTACTAAATAGTCTTTGTCATCAGTATATTACTAGATGTACTAAGAATTTGTGATTTACACAACTTCTTTTGGTATAGCAGAGTTGTGCATATTTCTGATGGGATAGTAGATACCTCTTTTTCTGAACTCTTTAGTAATCTTCCCTTTTTTGTTTCCATTATACGTTTTTACTTTGTGTATCAAAATCTTTCATAGTAAATCAGTAAAAATCTCCATGAGTTCCCAACTTTCCTATTGTCATTGGTCTCTACCTCCTCTTTATTTAATAAGCTTGATGCCCTTGGGTGTTTCCCTGTGTCTCCCTCCTCTTCACCATAAGATAAGATATCCTCTGAAAACGACAAAGGATCAGCAAATGTATGTACTTATTACACTTCAAATTCTAAAGACTGAAAAACTGTCTTGGGTAGAGTAGGCAGAAAACTGTGCAGTTTCAGAGCATTAAATGAGGTCTTCAGACTTGGAATGGTTAAGCATTATTTAAATTCTTATCTCTAAACTTGGGGAAAGATGAGGTTTTTTTTTGTTTTGTTTTGTTTTTTTCTTCCTAGTATATACCCTGGATTCCATTTCTTTTATCTATTAGACTGTTGCAATCTCTTTCAGTAGATTTTCATGTTTTACCTTCAACCAGGTGCAGGTATCCCCATTTCTAAATTTTAAAATTTCTATATATACTACCTTTTCTCTAACAACTAATTTCTTTTTTTACCTTCACTACTTACTCAAGTTATTGGTGGTCTATTTGTGTACTTCTTCCTCTTTTTCCATCCCCATCCTACTCTTTTAAAATATTGTTTGCCACTTCTTTTTTCCCTTTTCTGAAGCTATTCATGGAGGGTCACAAGTGACAGTAATCCTTGTCAAATCCAAAGAATATTATGAGTCTCAGTTTATTTACTATTTTGTTTGGTCCTCTTATCGCTAGCTTTTTGAAAACTCTCTTCTCTTGCTTCTGTAATATTGCTGTCTTCAGATTCTCTTCCTGTTTTTTTCTTCACTGTATTCTTTGCTGTTTTTTTGTTTTTTTGTTTTTCCCCCAACCACTCTAATCTTGGACCTTTGTTTTCCCCTTTCAGCAGTATTTCCCAAAGTGGTATTAAACAGAATACTGTTCTTGGAATTGTTTCTGGGTGGTCAAGAGAAAAAAGGAAAACATTTTTGGAAATCCTAAGTAGTGTATCTACCTCTTAAAGTTCATAATGCTTGTAGATTATAAAGGCTCTGAGAAATCTACTAGTAAAGAAGTCTATTTAATTTTGTTTAGCCCAGTCTTTCTTAGTTTATTTGAGCACAGTTTACTATTTTCGTGGCCTACTATAACCATGATATAGAATAATGTAGCAAAGCACACTAATATGGGGAATGTTGCCCTAGGTATCTGAACTACTTTTAAGTGTTTGGCCAATATTCTATGCAGCTGGAGCACAAACTTCTTATCTCCTGCCGATAGGCCAATTACATATTTTGAACTAACTATGACATTTTTGTTGGAGTGCTTATGAATGTTCTTGGGGTTAATGAGGAGGCTATGAGCTACCCAAAAAAGAATAGTCTTGGTCTGTATCTTTTTTTTTTTTTTTTTTAATAAAAGTTTTAGATCTAGAAAATTGTGAAGATAGCACAAGTTTTTCCTTATTTTTCCATACCCAGTTTCCCTTATTATTATTATTAATATCTTACATTAGAGTGGCACATTTGTTAAAATTAATAGACCAGTATTGATATGTTGTGACTAACTCAGGATTATTACTTTATCCAGATTTCATGTCCTTTTTCTGTTCTAGGATCCCAATCAGGGTACCTATTACTTTTAGTCATCATGACTTCTTAAGTTGCTTTTAGTTGTGACACTTTTCTAGATTTTCTTTGTTTTTAATGACCTTGACAGTTTTGAGGATTACCGATCAGGTATTTTGTACAATTTCCCTCAACTGGAATTTGTCTGATTCTTTTCTCAGGTTTAGACTCAAGTTATGATTTTTGGAAAAAAAGACCGTAAAGTATCAATCTCATCACATTATATCAAAGTTACATCTTTCATGACTTATATCACAATTGATATTAACCATTATCACCTGGCTTGAGGTAGTGCTCATTAGCCTTCTTCATTGTGAAGTTACTTTTTTTCCTCCCTTCCCTGTGTTTATACTTTGGAAGAAATTCTTTATGTCCAGCCACACTTAATGATTAGAGAATAGTGAGTTATGTTTGTATTTAAGGGCAGGATATCTATATAAACTATTTGGAATTCTTCTCCCCTAGAGATTTGTCTCTTCTCTTTGACATGTTAATTTATTCATTCATTTATTTATATCACTGTGGACTTGTGGATATTTATTTTATACTTTGGTCTATAATCCAGTGCTACTTTATTTTTTTGTTGTTGCCCAAATTGTTCCAGCTCTGACTGTAGTAGAGCTCCTTTAGTTGGCTCTTATTTCCTTTCCTTAATTTTATATGCCAGAAAGTAGAGTTCGCACACACACCATACCCAGTTGCCTTGTCATTTACCCCTTCCCTACTTTTTGGCACTCTAACATTCTCTAGGTTCATCTGGTATACTTTCTACTTTATTCCTAGGTCAGCCATTTCTCCAGGGAGTTCTAGGTTCCTTTACTGGAGAATGGCATTAGAAACTCAGATCTGGGTGCTAGATATCCCCACTGCTACTGTCATGCTATCTTTGGAAATCTAGGAATCCCTGCTCCACAGGAAGCAGAAAGATAATATTTGTTTCTTCCAATTTATTATGTTATACTGCCATTTTCAATCTGTTACTAGTCTACTAAACACAGAATAAGGGAGCTTGAAATTGTTTCTATTGTTGTCCAGGAAAGTGAGAAACAAAATCCATTTCTCTGGATTCCTTCAAAATTTTTATTTGCCTTCCCTATAAAGGGTTTCGGCATGGAGGGGCATAGAAGTTTGCTAGGGCTGCCATTACAAAATACCACAGACTAGTTGCCTAAACAACAGAACTTGGTTTTCTCATAGTTGTGGAGGTTAGGTGCTGGCAGAGTTGGTTTCCTCTGAGGTCTCTCTCCTTGGCTTGCAGATGGCTGCCTTTCTGCTACTTTATCCTTACAGAGTGCTCCCTCTGTGCATTTACATCCCTGGTGTCTCTTCCTCTTCTTAGACGGGTCTAAAGGTCCTATACTAATGGCCTCATTTTAATTTGATTACCTCTTTAAAGATCTTATCTCTAATATGGTTACATTCTGAAGTTCTGGGCTTTGGGACTTCAACATGTGAAATTGGGGCAACACAATTTAGCTTAAAAGAAAAAAAATGTCCTATAGGAAACAAACACACATATAAAAGTTAAGTTTTGATGTCTGAAGCTGATAACAATAAATGACCTCTTTTCTCTTTAACTACCACAATTCTCCTTGAGTTAGAGTATACCTTTAGTTGAGTAGAGAAAAGGTCATGTCCCAGAAAAGAGAATAAGAAGCATATTACATTTTTTCCCCAAAAAGTCTTTATTGTGTGTGTGTGTGTGTGTGTGTGTGTATACATGTGTACAACACTTATTCACATGCCAAATATGTATGTGTAAAAATCCTCGCATAGATATTCACCTATGTTTAAATCCTGACTCTGCTATTTAATGTATGTATGACCTCTGACACATTACTTCTCAGTGCCTCAGTATCCTCATCTCTAGAATGAGATAATAATAATAACCTTTCTCATTCTTGTGAAGTTTAAATGAGTAAATTAATTAGAATTCTTAAAACAGTACCTACTGCATAGTGAATAAAAAAGGTTCAGTAAATACTGTAAGTTATTATTATTCTACAGATACTTCCTTATTTCTGTCCTGCCTTCTTTCCAGGATGGGGCTCTGTATTCTTGCCCAAGATCTGGTTCCAGCTCTAGTACCTGCGTCACCCTTTGCTCTTGGCATCTGACTCCCAACCCCACCCCCCATTTCCGGGTCCATTTTTAGATAGGCTTAGTTGGCTTCACCCCTGGTTGTTTTAGCTAACTCCCTGGAACCTACCGGTTCCTCTGTACTATAATTTGAGGATCAGACATCACAGTTCTTTGAATATGTCACACGTAATGGTTTGAACCTTTACCTCTACCTCACCAGACATAATCTGGTCCAGTTCTAGGTGTAATTTAATTGCTACTTCACGTTATTCATAAATCATACTTAACTGATACCTTCTTCCCAAACTCCTTTTCCTGCCTTCTTGGTTTCTTTTTTTTTTTTTTTTGCGGTGCTGGGGATTGAACCCAGGGCCTTATGCTTACAAGGCAAGCACTGTACCCACTGAGCTATATCCCCATCCCCCCTTCTTGGTTTCTATAAGTGGTATTTATGCTGCAACCATTATTAAGACTGAGGTTAGAAATTTTGGTATTATTTTTGGTTTCTTCACCATGCCATATCGAATGATTATCTTGGTCTCCTTTTTTTAAAAAATAGTTTTTAAATTGTAAATGGACACAATGTCTGTATTTTATTTATTTATTTTTATGTGGTGCTAAGTGCCTCGCATGTGCTAAGCGAGCATTCTGCCACTGAGCCACAACCCCAGCCCTTGGTCTCCATTTCTTGCAGTCAACCTGCAAGAAAACCTGATTTTAAGCAAACCTGATTTTCCTTAAATCTTACTTTCAGAGAGACTGTATCAGAGGCTTGGAATATAGCTTAGTGGTAGAGCACTTGTCTAGCTTGCCCAAGGCTCTGGGTTTAATCCCCAGTACCCTGCCACTCCCCCGAAAAGAAGATAAGGGTTTTATGTGGACAGAGTGGCTGCATCGTCAAAATTCTGCTGTGTAATCTTTGATATCTTCCATAGAATGACTCCAGCTACTGTTGCCTTCTATTAGCTCCTGACCTAGACTGGTCCAGACAAGTTGCTTTGCTTGCTTTTGTCTCCCCTCCTGTCTTTTTGTGTCATATTAATTTTGTGTTTTTGTGCCTTTGTTCCTGCTATTTGACTCAGCTTCTTGCCTCTTTTTTATGTATCTATTCTATTAATGTTTTATCTACCCTCTGATCCATGTATATATGCCACAAAGCCCCTGGGACTTCTGACCCAGAGCATACTTTTCCTTCTTTTTCTTTCTTTTGGTACTGGGGATTGAACCCAGAGGTACTATACAACTGAGCTACATCCCCAGTTCTTTTTATTTTTCATTTTCAGATAGAGTAAGTTCCCGAGGCTACTCTCAAACTTGAAGTCTACCTGCTTTGGCCTCCAAAGCAACTGGGATTACAGGCATGCACACATGCCTGACAGCTTTTCCTGCTTTATACACAATTTAAGTTTATTGTTTGAACTGTGCTAATATGTTTTGTTCATTTTTTTAATAACAGTTTCTTGTGTATTGACCTTGTCCTAACAAAATTTCAAGTTCCTTGAGGAACTTTAAATGCTTTAAATTTTTTCCTTTGTGTTTCTGATAGTTCTTAGTCCTGAGGCAAAATGTCATGAGTTGATTTGTGTTCCTCCCAGAAATTATGTTGAAGTCCTATTCCCTGATACCTGTGAATGTTAACTTATTTGGAAATAGGTCTTTGCACTTTTAATCAAGTTAAAATGGGGTTATGTTGAGTCAGGGTAGGAACCAATCCAATATGACTGGTGTCCGTATAAGAAGAGAAAACAATTTGAGAGGAGTATGCCAGGTAAAGACACAGAGACACGCAGACATGTCATGGAAGATGGAAGCAGAGATTGAAATTGTTGCCAAGGAATGCCCTGGACTGGAAGAATCCTTTTTACTAGAGTCCACAGTGAGAGCAAAGCTCTGTCAATACCTTGATTTTAGACTTCCAACTTCCAGATCTGTGAGATAATTTCTGTTGTTCTCAGCTATCCAGTTTATGATGCTTTATGCCAACATTCGTAGGAAATGAATACATATAATGAATACTCAAGTTTTTTGATTTGTTGGTTAGGTAACTTCTCTAATAGGATAATATACTGCGTGGCAATATAATTTAGTGGAAAGAGCAAGGTCTTCTAGATTTAAATAGAACTGAGTTAACAATTGTGCCATTATATTATCTCTTTTAAACCTGTTTCTTCACTCATGAGGATTTGTGAAATAAAATATATAGAGAACTGTCTGCTACAAACTTGACATTTAATAATGTTAGTTTCTTTCTCTCCTGTATACACTGTTATAGTTAATCTTGACCATATTTGGTCTGTACTGTTCTCAGGAAACCCAAATATATTAATTCAGTTGACAAAATATATTGAGCTTGCTCTTTACTAAAATAATCTAAAAGCATGTCCCTACTGTCATTTTTCTCTCCCATTCTTATTTTCATATTGTCTATTTTCTCTTGCTTCCATGATAAGGGACTGGATGTTCTATGGATAATCTCAGGAGGTTCTATGGAGCTCATAAAACAAACTGCTTCTTCAAAAACAGTGACTGAGGGCTGGGGTTGTAGAACAGTGGTAGAGCGCTTGCCTAGCATGTGTGAGGCACTAGGTTCAAGCCTCAGCACCACATAAAAATTTTAAAAAATAAATAAAGGTTAAAAAAAAAACAACGACTGGGATGTAGTTATGCAGAGAAAAGATAAAAAGATATTCAAGGAGCTCCCTTCCACCTATTCCATAGAGGAAATGAAATATAGTGTGACATGTGACCTTTGTCCACTAAAATGATAAGGGAGTGATAAGAGAATACTTTTTGAAATATGACTTCATTAAGCAGGAAAAACCATTCCTTATAATTTTTGAATGAAGATTTAAGATTCTACCATTTTAGTTTCTTCCTCAAAAGAGTTAAAAGTTTCCTTGGATTAAAAGTCTAGGTTTCCTATTAAGTTCAGTCTGGGTATGTGTTAATTTTAGTTTCTCACAATGCTTCAGGTCTCTTTCTTATTTCTAACTGATATTACTTAACTTTCTTACACTGTTTCTGGCTAGGTAGATCCTTCTTCGAACAGTGCTGTCTCAGAGCTTTTGCTTACTTGCCTTCCTTATCTGATTCTTCCTCTCTGCTAAACTAGATCCTTTTCTAAAAATGACTTCAAAACTTACTTCCATAAGTTTAACATTAGAAACAGAATATTTTTACTATCCCCCAAAGTTCCTTCTTGTTCAGTTTGTCTTTCTTCACTCTGCCTCTGACCTCAGGCAACAGTTCTTCTGCTTTCTACCATATAGATTAGTTGTTTTTCTCTACATTATTTTGTAAATGGAATCATAAGATATATACCTATTTAACATAAAATGATTTATTTTCCCTTTACAATTTCAGTTCTTTATATCTAAATTTATCTTTTCTCATTTGATGATTAAGCAAAGATCTGATAGACTGACATTTTCACCCTTAAACTTGAATTTTCTAGCATTTGTATTGCTCATCTCTCCTGAAAACTTTTGTCCCTTAACTTCAATCACACCTATTATCTTGAATATTCTATCCCTCTCCCACTCAATGTTGATATGTCTTGTGCTTTCATTTTTAATCCTATTTTCATGTCTTTCTTTTTAAAAAATTTTTAGTCATAGATGGACATAGTATCTTTATTTATTTTTATGTGGTGCTGAGGATCAAACCCAGTGCCCCATGTGCGAGGGGGCAGAACCACGTGTGAGGCAATTGCTCTACCACTGAGCCCCAGCCCCGCCTACTCTCCTTTCTTTATCCATCATATATATTCAAGTTTCTGTTGTAGGTCAGTTTCTGTGCTGTGTGCAGTGGATACTGCAGTGAATGACAGCGTCATGTCACTGTTTATGATTAGGGAACTTACACTTGAGCAGGGGATACAGGAGGGTCTAACTAATTTATGGTTTCGGAGAAGACAAAGAATTTAATTGAGTCCTAAAAAAGTTTAGTCTTTAATGAGGTGAAGCATGAGAAGCTTGTGAGAGAGGAGAAAAGCATTCCAAATGTAGGGTGTTAAATGTTCCAAAGAACAGTATAGGGGAAAGTGTGGAGTTTTTGAATATCTAAAAGTTTAGTATGTAGAGTGTGGGAGCTAGAATAAAATTGATAGCTGGGCGTGGTGTTGCACACCTTAATCCCAGCAGTTTAGGAGGCTGAGGCAGGAGGATCATGAGTTCAAAGCCAGCCTCACCAACTTATTGAGGCTCTAAACAACTTAGAAGACCCTGTCTCTAAATAAAATACAAAAAGGGCTGGCGATACGGCTTAGTAGTTACGTGCTCCTGAGTTCAATCCTCTGTACTCTCTACCAGAAAAAAAAAAAAAAAAAAAAAATGATGCTAGACTGAAAGACTGGAGTCAGATTATCAAAAGGGATTTGTGAACTACGTTAAGGGCAATAGGAGGTAAGTAACTAGGATTGCAGGTGTATGCTACTATGCCTGGCTTGTTATTTATTTAACCTATTTATTTATTTATTTATTTATTTATTTATTTATTGTGGTGCTGGGGATTGAACCCAGGGCCTGTACATGTCTTCTAGTTATTTTGAAATATATAATAAGTTGTTGTAGACCATAGTTATCTTAATGTGCTATGGGTCACTACAATTAATTCCTAATATTTAACTGTATTTTGGTATCTGTTATCCAGCATCCCTTTATTCTTCCTACCTTATTACCCTTCCTAACCTCTAGTGACCACTATTCTACTATACCTCTATGAGATGCATTCCTTGCATTTTTAATATTTGATCATCTTTCGATATACCTGTCTTGTGCTTTCATGCCTCTACCTCAGTCACTTTCCCTCTCTTCCTTATTGTTCCCTTGGCAAACTCTTAGTTATCTTTTAAAATTCTGTTAGAACAGTACCTCCTGTATATGCCTTTGCTGACCTCCCCAGGCTTCTTCTGTATTTATCTTGGATCTTGTACATTCTTAAAGCACTTACCATATTGCTGTAATTATTTATTTATAATTACTTCTCCATAACTAGATTGTAAGCGAGGCAGGACTATGTTCTGTTTATCTTTGTAATTTGATAGTACTTGAAATAACATTAATTAATAAATAAATATTACCACCCCCCCCCCCCCGCGCGCAGGGATTGAACCAAGGCCCTTGTGGATGCTAAACCACTAAGTTGCAACCCCAGCCCTTTAAGATTCTTGAGGATAGAGTCCATATCTCTTAATATACATATGTATTGAGTACCCGATTCATACAGAGTTAATAACAGTAGTTCCCCCTTATTCACAGGGGATATTTTTCAAGAACTCAATGTATGCCTGAGACTACGGACAGCTAGTACCAAATTCTCTATATACTATGTTTTCTTCCTGTAAATGCCTGTGATAGAATTTTATTTATAAAGTAGACATGGTCAGAGATTAACAATAATAACTACTAATAAAATAGAATATTTATAATATAAAAGTTGTGGGTTTTTTTCGTTTTATTTTCTGTGCTGGGATACAACCAGGACCATGCATTCTAGGCAAGTACTCTGCCATCAATCCATGCCACCAGCCAGATAATGAAAATTAGGTGAATGTGGTTTCTCTCTCTCTCTCTCTGCCCCCCTCCTCATCCTCCCTTCCTCACTCTTAAAATATCTTATTATACCTTACCATTCTTGTGATGATATGATACAGTGCTTTTGTGATGAGATGAAACGAGACAAATGACATAGGCATTGTGACATAATGTTAGGATACTCTGTAAGGGTTACTTGAATACAAGCACTGCAGTACTATGACAGTCAATCTGATAACTCAGAGAGCTACTGAGTAGTGACTAGGTAGTATGTACCGCATGATACACTGGATTCATGTCCTAGGTGGCATGGAGTGGGACCTTGTGAAATTTCATCATACTACTCAGAATGACTTACAGTTTAAAACTTATGAACTAGTTTTCTGGAATTTTTCATTTAATATTTTTGGATTAAGGTGAATTGTTGGTAATTGAAACTATGCAAAGTGAAACCCTGAGTAAAGGAGGACTACTATAAATAATTGTTGAGCAGGTGACCATAGCTGTATATTATATTGGACCTACTTTTTTCTTATCTTCCAAATATACATTGTGAATCTTTTGCATATAAAAATCTAGTGTAGAGGAGCTGGGGGTATAGCTCAGTGGTACAGTGCTTACATGGACTGCTTGAGGCCTGGGTTTTGATCCTCAATACTGCTGGAGGGGAAAAATCTAGCCTAGAGAGGAAGAGGAGATTGGGAGTGGTTGGTCAACAGATACAAGGTTACAGTTGGATATAAGGAATAAATTTTGACATTCTATTGCATAGAAGGATGACTGTAGTTAATAATAATGTACTGTATATATTTTTGGTACTGGTGCTTGAACTCAGGGGCACTTTACCACTGAGCTACATGCTTAGCCCTTTTTAAAGTTTTTATTTTGAGACAGGGTCTCACTGAGTTGCCCAGATTGGCCTCCAACTTGCAATTTTCCTGCTTCAGCCTCCTGAGTTACTGGGATTATAGGCATATACCATGGTGCCCAGCTGTACTATATATTTTTAAGTAGCTAAAGAGAGGATTTTTAATGTCTCCCCACCTAAAATGTTAGATGTGCTGATTACTCTGACTTGATCATTACACAGTGTATATATGTATCAAACATGACATTGTACTTCATAAATTTGTACAACTATTATATATCAATTAAAATAAAACTTTAGAAATCTTGTCTAAATGTAAAAACTTATGTATTTGGCATTATCCAATAGGTGTGGACTTAGTAAATATTTATTTGGCAGTTTGCATTGGTTCTTGAAACAAAGCCTGCAGAAATATGTGCTGAGGCTACTGCAGGTATTATCCACATATCTGATTATACTACCTTTTCTGGAAGACATGATCAAAATATTCTGGTGTAAAAGCCATCCATAATCAACTCATTATCTTTCTAGTACATGTAGAATTCCTTCCTTCCTTCCTTCTAATGGGGTTTGTAATGTTTCCAAGTCTGGCCTTGCTGGGACTGCTGGCATGTTCCACCATGCCTGGTTTTAGATTATATCATTTCCTTGAAACATGTCATGTTAGATCTAGAATGATATTTTGTTCATTTAAGATCTCAAAAATACTTTTCTGCTTCAATTTAGCATTTAAATGAAGAGAAGAATTTAGGCCCTCTTCATGGGCCTAAATTTAAAACAAGAAAAATAAAGAGTAAACTTGAAGGTTGATTAATTTGATATGTATAATTGAATTGTTCCATAAATAGACTTGCATTTCCAATTTTATAGACAAGTATACAAAAACTTAAGTGATTCGCATTCAGGTGTGGTGGTATACACCTCTAATTCCAACTACCCTGAAGGCTGAAGCAGGAAGATCCCAAATTCAAGGCCAGCCTGGGCAACTTAATGAGACCTTGTCTCAAAATAAAAAAGGGCTGGAATTGTAGCTCAGTTATAGAGTGCTTGCCTAGCATAGACAAGGCCCTGGGTTCAATCCCCAGTACTGGAGGAAAATAAATTTGCCTTTAGTTTCATGACTAGTCAGAATTTGCCTTTGAAAGTAAAACCTAAGTCTTGATTTCTAATCCTTCATTTTTTTCAGCATATCATAATTCATGATTACTTTTTCAGGTAGAGAATTATAGATAGTGGAAAATAGATATTTTTATATATTTATTTAATATATATTTATTTTTAACCATCCCTGTTTTATTTATTTATTTATTTATTTATTTATTTTTATTGTAAACAAATGGGATACATGTTGTTTCTCTATTTGTACATGGAGTCAAGGCATACCATTTGTGTAATCATAAATTTACATACGGCAATGTTGTTTGATTCATTCTGTTATATTTTTCCCTCCCCCCCACCCCTCCCACCCCTCCCACCCCTCTTTTCCCTCTATACAGTCCTTCCTTCCTGCATTCTTACCACCCTCCTTATCCCTAACCCTAAACCTAACCCTAACCCTAACACTAACCCCTCCCACCCCCCATTATATGTCCTCATCCGCTCATCAGCGAGATCATTCGTCCTTTAGTTTTTTGAGATTGGTTTATCTCACTTAGCATGATATTCTCCAATTTCATCCATTTGCCTGCAAATGCCATAATTTTATCATTCTTCATGGCAGAGTAATATTCCATTGTATATATATATGCCACAGTTTCTTTATCCATTCATCAACTGAAGGGCATCTAGGTTGGTTCCACAATCTGGCTATGGTGAATTGAGCAGCAGTGAACATTGATGTGACTGTTATCTCTGTAGCATGCTGATTTTAAGTCCTTTGGGTATAGGCCAAGGAGTGGGATAGCTGGGTCAAAAGGTGGTTCCATCCCAAGCTTTCTGAGGAATCTCCATACTGCTTTCCAGAGTGGCTGCACTAATTTGCAACCCCACCAGCAATGTATGAGTGTACCTTTTTCCCCACATCCTCGCCAACACCTGTTGTTGCTTGTGTTCTTGATAATCACCATTCTAATTGGGATGAGATGAAATCTTAGAGTAGTTTTGATTTGCATTTCTCTTATTACTAGAGATGTTGAACATTTTTTCATATATCTGTTGATTGCTTATACATCATCTTCTGTGAAGTGTCTGTTCATTTCCTTAGCCCATTTGTTGATTGAATTATTTGTATTCTTGGTGTAGAGTTTTTTGAGTTCTTTATAGATTCTGGAAATTAGCGCTCTATCTGAAGTATGAGTGGCAAAGATATTCTCCCACTCTGTAGGCTCTCTCTTCACATTACTGAGAGTTTCCTTTGCTGAGAGAAAGCTTTTTAGTTTGAATCCATCCCAGTTGTTGATTCTTGCTTTTATTTCTTGTGCTATGGAAGTCCTGTTAAGGAAGTCTGATCCTAAACCAACAAGTTGAAAGTTTGGACCTACTTTTTCTTCTATAAGATGCAGGGTCTCTGGTCTGATTCCGAGGTCCTTGATCCATTTTGAGTTGAGTTCTGTGCAGGGTGAGAGATAGGGATTTAATTTCATTCTGTTGCATATGGATTTCCAGTTTTCCCAGCACCATTTGTTGAAGAGGCTATCTTTTCTCCATTGCAGATTTTTGTCCCCTTTGTCTAGTATGAGAAAATTGTATTTATTTGGGTTTGTGTCCATGTCCTCTGTTCTGTACCATTGATCTACCTGTCTATTTTGGTACCAATACCATGCCGTTTTTGTTACTATTGCTTTGTAGTAGAGTTGAAGATCTGGTATTGCGATACACCCTGCTTCGCTCTTTCTACTGAGGATTGCTTTAGCTATGCTGGGTTTTTTATTCTTCCAGATGAATTTCATAATTGCTTGCTCTATTTCTGTAAGGTACATCTTTGGGATTTTAACTGGAATTGCATTGAATCTGTATAGCACTTTAGGTAGTATGACCATTTTGACAATATTAATTCTGCCTACCCAAGAACATGGGAGATCTTTCCATCTTCTAAGGTTTTCTTTAATTTCTTTCTTTAGTGTTCTGTAGTTCTCATTGTAGAGGTCTTTCACCTCTTTTGTGAGATTGATTCCCAAGTATTTTATTTTTTTCGATGCTATTGTGAGTGGGGTAGTTTTCCTAATTTCTCTTTCTCAAGATTCATCACTTATGTATAAAAATGCATTGGATTTATGAGCATTGATCTTGTAACCTGCTACTTTACTGAACTCACTTATGAGTTCTAAAAGTTTTCTGGTTGAATTTCCAGGTTCCTCTAAATATATAATCATGTCATCAGCGAACAGGGATAGTTTGAGTTCTTCTTTTCCAATTCATATCCCTTTAATTTCTTCGGTCTGTCTAATTGCTCTGGCTAGAGTCTCAAGGATGATGTTGAACAGAAGTGGTGAAAGAGGGTATCCCTGCCTTGTTCCAGTTTTTAGAGGGAATGCTTTCAGTTTTTCACCATTTAGAATGATATTGGCCATGGGCTTAGCGTAGATGGCCTTTACAATGTTAAGGAATGTTCCCACTACCCCAATTTTTTCTAGTGTTTTGAGCATGAAGGGATATTCTGTATTTTATTGAATGCTTTTTCTGCATCTATTGAAATAATCATGTGATTCTTAACTTTAAGTCTGTTGATATGGTGAATGACATTTATTGATTTCCGGATGTTGAACCAACCTTGCATCCCTTGGATAAAACCCACTTGATCGTGGTGCACTATCTTTTTAATATATTTTTGTATGCGATTTGCTAAAATTTTGTTTAGAATTTTTGCGTTGATGTTCATTAAGGATATTGGTCTGAAATTTTCTTTCCTTGATGTGTCTCTGTCTGGTTTAGGTATCAGGGTGATATTGGCTTCATAGAATGAGTTTGGAAGGGTTCCCTCTTCTTCTGTTTCATGGAATACTTTGAGGAGTATTGGAATGAGCTCTTCTTTAAAGGTTTTGTAGAACTCGGCTGAGAACCCATCTGGTCCTGGACTTTTCTTTGTTGGTAGGCTTTTGATGACCTCTTCTATTTCATTGCTTGAAATTGATTTATTTAGGTTGTGTATGTCCTCCTCGTTCAGTTTAGGTAATTCATATGTCTCTAGAAACTTGTTGATGTCTTCGAGGTTTTCTGTTTTGTTGGAGTATAGATTTTCAAAATAGCTTCTAATTATGTTTTGTATTTCAGTCGTGTCTGTTGTGATATTTCCTTGTTCCTTCCGAATTTAGTAATTTGACTTTTCTCCCTCTTTCTCTTTGTTAGTGTGGCTAAGGGTTTATCAATTTTGTTTATTTTTTCAAAGAACCAACTATTTATTTTGTTAATTTTTCCAATTGTTTCTTTTGTTTCAATTTCGTTGATTTTCAGCTCTGCTTTTAACTATTTCCTGTCTTCTACTACTTTTGGTGTTGGTTTGCTCTTCTCTTTCTAGGGCTTTGAGCTGTAGTGTTAAGTCGTTTATTTGTTGATTTCTACTTCTTTTTTTGAATGCGTCCCATGAAATAAATCTTCCTCTAAGTACTGCTTTCATAGGGTCCCAGAGATTTTGATATGATGTGTCTTTGTTCTCGTTTACTTCTAAGAATTTTTTTATTTCCCTCCTGATGTCTTCTGTTATCCATTCATCATATAATAGTGTATTATTTAATCTCCAGGTATTGGAGAAGTCTGTTTTTTATTCTGTCATATATTTCTAATTTCAATCCATTATGGGGCTGGGGACATAGCTCAGCTGGTAGAGTGCTTGCCTTGTAAGCACAAGGCCCTGAGTTCGATCCCCAGTACCGCCAAAAAAAAAAAAAAAAAAAAAAATCCATTATGATCTGATAGAGTACAAGGTAGTATCTCTATCTTCTTGTATTTGCTAACAGTAGCTTTGTGGCATAAAACATGGTCTATTTTAGAGAAGGATCCATGTGTGCTGAGAAGAAAGTGTATTCGTGCTTTGTTGGATGATATATTCTATATATGTCGGTTAATCTAAATTGTTGATTGTGTTATTGAGATCTATGGTTTCTTTATTCAATTTTTGTTTGGAAGATCTATACAGTGGTGAGAGAGGTGTGTTAAAATCGCCTAGTATTATTGTGTTGTGGTCTATTTGACTTCTGGAATTGAGAAGGATTTGTTTGACGTACGTGGATGAGCCAATGTTCGGGGCATAGATATTTATGATTGTTATGTCTTGCTGATTTATGCTTCCCTTAAGCAGTATGTAATGTCCTTCTTTATCCCTTCTGACTAGTTTTGGCTTGAAGTCCACATTATCTGAAATGAGGATGGATACTCCAGCTTTTTTGCTGTGTCCGTGTGCATGGTATGTTTTTTCCCATCCTTTCACCTTTAGTCTATGGGTATCTCTTTCTATGAGATGAGTCTCTTGCAGGCAGCATATTGTTGGATTTTTCTTTTTAATCCAATCTGCCAGTCTGTGTCTTTTGATTGATGAGTTCAGGCCATTAACATTCAGGGTTATTATTGTGATATGATTTGTATTCCCAGTCATTTGACTCATTTTTGTTTTTTGACATGATTTGATTTCTCCTTTATTTGGCTACTCCTTTAGGCTAGTTCCTCCCGTTGCTGATTTGCATCATTGTTTTTCATCTCTTCCTCATGTAATATTTTGCTGAGAATGTTCTATAATGCCGGCTTTCTTTTTGTAAATTCCTTTAGCTTTTGTGTATCATGGAAGGATCTTATTTCGTCGTCAAATCTGAAAGTAAGTTTTGCTGGGTATAAGATTCTTGGTTGGCATCGTTTTCTTTCAGGGCTTGGTAAATGTTGTTCCAGGCCCTTCTAGCTTTTAGGGACTGGATTGAAAAATCTGCTGATATTCTTATTGGTTTCCCCCTGAATGTAATTTGATTCTTTTCTCTCGCGGCCTTTAAAATTCTGCCTTTATTTTGTATGTTAGGTATTTTCATAATAATGTGCCTTGGTGTGGGTCTGTTGTAATTTTGTATATTTGGAGTCCTGTAAGCCTCTTGTACTTGGTTTTCCACTTCATTCTTCAGATTTGGGAAATTTTCTGATATTATTTCATTGAATAGATTGTTCATTCCTTTGGTTTGTTTCTCTAAGTCTTCCTCAATCCCAATACTTCTTAAATTTGGCCTTTTCATGATATCCAATAATTCTTGTAGATTCTGTTCATGATTTCTTACCATCTTCTCTGTTTGGTCAACTTTGTTTTCAAGATTAAATATTTTGTCTTCAGTGTCTGAGGTTCTGTCTTCCAGGTGTTCTATCCTATTGGTTATGCTTTCTATGGAGTTTTTAACTTGGTTTATTGTTTCCTTCATTTCAAGGATTTCTGTTTGTTTTTTTTTCAGTATCTCTAACTCTTTATTGAAATGATCTCTTGCTTCCCGTATTTGCTCTTTTAACTGTCGATTGGTGTGATCATTTAATGCCTGCATTTGCTCTTTCGTCTCCTCCTTCAATGCCTGCATTTGCTCTTTCATCTCCTCGTTTGCTTCCCTGATTGTTTTAATTATGTATGTTCTGAACTCCCTTTCTGACATTTCTTCTGCTGCGCTGTCATTGGGTTTTATTGATATAGTTTCTAGGTTTGTTTGGGACATTTTCTTCCCTTGTTTTCTCATATTGGTCAGATGTCAGTGGGACTCTGAGATATTGCAGATTTCCTCTATTGGCTTATAGTGTCCCTGTAAATTTCCAGTGTATCACCTCCCAGCCTTCAGTAGCCTGAAGTCTTGGAGGAACTTGAAAATGCAGTGCTTCCGAAGAAAGCTGCCCCTAGCCCGCTACTGGTTCCAGGGCTTGGAGCTGGCTCTGTGAGGAAAGGCTCTTACTGGGCGGTCTGCTCCGAGAAGCTGACTGTGAAAGGATCTTGCTGCTGGAGGGAGCAGGGCTGCTTGTGGAAGTCCTTGGCTGCCCTGTCCTGGTCCCTTAAGCTGCCTGCGGGCCGGAGTTCGCTGCTGGCTCTGGGACTTTGAGCTGGTTCTGTGCAGAAAGACTCTAACTGGGTGGCCTGCTCTGAGAAGCTGGCTGTGTGGGAGGAGCCCACCACCAGAGTGAGCAGGGCTATCTGGGGAAGACTCTAGCTGCCCTGCCCTGCTCTGATAAACCACCCCTATCCGTGCGAGACGCCCCTATCCGTGCCTGCCGCCCAGGCCGAGCTTCACCCGGTAGGGGAGACTCACCCCGTGGCTCTATTTTAGTCTGAGTCTCTCAGTGCCTCCCCTTCTTGAATCCTGGGTTCTGGAGCGAGTGGAGATGCTGTCACCCTCTAGTCCACCATCTTGGATCGCCCCGTGGAAAGAGCCTGCGGCTGGAGGGGGTAGGGCTGCTGGAGAAGTCTCTGACTGCCCTGCCCTGGTTCCAGAGGCTGCCTGTGGGTCAGAGCTCTCCGCTGGCTCCGGAACTTGTGGCTGGCTCTGTGTAGAAATGCTCTCACTGGGCGGTCTGCTCCGAGAAGCTAGCCTTGAAAGGTACCTCCCGCCCGAGGGAGCCGGGCTGCTTGGGGAAGTCCCTGGCTGCCCTGTCCTAGTCCCTGAAGCTACCTGCAGGCTGGAGCTCGCCGCTGGCTCCGGGACGTGGAGCTGGTTCTGTACAGAAAGGCTCTGACTGGGGGGCCTGCTCCGAGAAGCTGGAGAAGCTGGCCGTGTGGGAGGAGCCCACCGCCAGAGTGAGCAGGGCTACCTGGGGATGACTCTAGGTGCCCTGCCCTACTCTGATAAGCTGCCCCTATCCGTGCCAGACGCCCCTATCCGGGCCTGCCGCCCAGGCTGAGCTTCACCTGGTGGGGGAGACTCACCCTGTGGCTCTATTTTAATCCGAGTCTCTCAATGCCTCCCCTTCTTGAATCCTGGGTTCTGGAGTGACTGGAGATGCAGTCACCCTCTAGTCTTCTTTCTTGGATCGCGTCCATATTTAATATTTTTATGAATTTCTTAGAAAGTTTATAACTTTGTTTTTTTCTTTGTACCAGGAATTGAACATGGGGTGGCCGGGGGCACTCAACCACAGAGCCATCTCCTGAGCCATTTTTTATTTATTTAGACACAGGGTCTCACTGAGTTGCTGAGACTGGCTTTGAACTTTGCAATTCTCCTGCTTCAGCATCCTGAGCTGCTGGGATTACAGACGTGTGCCACTATACCTGGCACAAATAAATAGCATTCTTGAAGGAGATAAACCACAGGAAAATCATAACTATGTGTTGGGGAAATTGAAGTTTTAATGGAAGCATTTAGGAGAAAATAATTCAAAATATACTAACAGTATAATTTGCTACCAAAAAGGAATTGGGAGTCAACCAAAAAATATATTAGAGCTAATTAAACAAATTCAGTACGTTTGCAGAATATAAAACCAAGATACAAAAATCATTTGTTTCTGTTCACAAGCAATGAATTATTAGAAAAGAAAATCAAGAAAACACTTCCATGGGCTGGAGTTGTAGCTCAGTGGCAGAGTTCTTGCCTAGCATGTGTGAGGCACTGGGTTCCATTCTCAGCACCACATATAAATAAATAAAACACAGGTTCATCAACAATTAAAAGATATTAAAAAGAAAAAAAAAAGAAAAACTTCCATTCACAATAACAACAAAAAGAGTAAAATAGTTGGGAATATATATAACCAAAAAGTTAAAAATATCTTTTACACTGAAAATTATAAAACACTGATGAGGGAAATTAAAGAAGACATAGATAATCCATGTTCATGGATTGGAAGAGTTAATATTGTTCAAATGTTCATATTTCCCAATATAATCTACAGATTCAGGACAATCCTTATCAAAATCCAAATGACATCCTTTACAGACATAGAAGAAAACTTAAAATTCATTTGGAAACAAACAAACAAAAAAAACAGTAAGCAAAGAAATCTTGAAAAAGAAGAAGAAGGGTGGAGGATTTACACTTCCTGATTTTAAAACTTAACTGCAAAGCTATAGTAGTACAACAGTAGTCAAGCTCCTCCAATCTGCTTGCAGTACTCTGTGGATCTGATGTGTTCTTAGCTACACGCATGCATGTGTACACACACATAAACACACACACACACACTTACACGAAGTAGTAACCCTCTGAGGCAATTATTTCACAGTGAATTTGTATATCAGATTATCAAATCGTGTACCTTAAATATATATGACCTTTAATTGTCAGATATACCTCAATTTTAAAAGAAAGTAATAGAAATAAAGTACTACATTAGGAAATTCTGTGAGATTCCCTATGTATTACCTTCACCATAAAAGCTAAATTTTAGAGACTGCCATGCTAAGTATTGGAAACAGGAAAAAAACATTCTACCCTTTTTACATAACAATAAAAGTAGTTTACATTTATTGAACACTTACTATGTGCTGGCCAGTGTTATAAACACTTTGTTTATATCAGAAGTAATCCCTTGAACAGCCAATCCTAAGGCACAATTTCTTCATCTGTGAAATGGAGAAATCACTGTGCCTACCTTGTAGGATGGTGATATGATTGAAATAAGGTAAGACTTATAAAGCACTTGGCACAGGATCTGACACAGAACAAGCATTCAGTATTCATTAGTTATGCTATAGTGTGGATCTTGAATGTTCCCTAAAAACCCATGTGTTGAAGGCTTGATCCCCAGCCCATGGGAGGTAGTAGAAGCTTTAGAAGGTAGGGCCTACTGGAGGGAAATTAGTTCATTGAAAGCATGCCCTTGAATGGATTTTTGGGATCCCAGCCGCTCCTCATCTCTCTTTTCTTACCAGCCATCATGAGATAAACAGGCCACATGTTCCCTTCCATGTTGCATACCTTACCACAGGCTCAAAGACAAAGGCCAAGCAACCATGGACTGAAACCTCTGAAATCATGAGCCAAAGTAGACTTTTTCTCCATAAAAGTTGATAATTCCAGGTATTTTATCACAGTAACAGTAAACTAACAACTATTAACGGTGTTCCATTTTTATTCAGTTGTTATAGTCAAAGATATACTATAAATCATTGCTACATCTGCTTATTTATCAGAATCATTTGTACTTTTTTAAAAACAAGATTCCTGTGCCATATCCATGTTTATTGCAGCTCAGTTCACAATAGCAAAACTATGGAACCTACCTAGGTACCCTTCAACAGATGAATGGATAAAGAAATGTGGTATATGTACACAATGGAATATTACCCAGCCATAAAGAAAAATGAAATTATGGCATTTGCTGGTAAATGGGTGGATCTGGAGACTATCGTGCTAAATGAAATAAGCCAATCCCCCCAAAACTGAAGGCTGAACGTTCTCTCTGATATGTGATGCTAACACATAATAGGGATGGGGGAGGGAAGAATCGCAGTTCATTGGATTAGACAAAGGGAAATGAAGGGAAGGAAGAAGGGATGGGAACAGAACAGTAGAATGAATCGGATATAACTTTCCTATGTTTATGAATACATGACTGCTGAAAATCCACATCATTTATAACCACAAGAATGGGCTTCTCATAAGTTATACTCCATGTATATATATTATGTCAAAATATACTCTGCTGTCATGTTTATCTAAAAAGAATAAATAAAAAATTTGCATTTAAAAAAATAAAAAAGATTCTTGTACCATCCCCAGACTACTAAATCACATTGGAGGGTGAGGAAAAAAGAATATGTATTTTTAAAAGCTCCCCAGGTGATTTCTGAGTGTCAGCTAAGTTTGGTGGTTATGTTAAAGAAGATAGAGTTGTCTCTAGAAACCATCTGAACATGAGACAGTCAATAAAAATGTTTCTAGTGTGGAGAGAAAGGAGAGAAATGATATCTTATAAAAAGCCAAGTATATACAACTTTTGGAATGAATGGTCATAGTTGTGCTGATTGCCTCAAAACAGGCCATGATGAAAGTGAGGCAGACAAAGCTGAGGCATCTTCAAGGACACCCACTGAAAAAAGAACAACAATGTGAGCTGGTTACAGATGCCAGAATCAGAGAAGCCACATGTGATCCAAAAGGCATTAAAAGAACTTCAGAAAAAGCTGGTGAAAATATAAAAATTTTAGGTATTGGAGAATGAAAGATTAGAGGGAAATGGATGGAGTAGCTGAGGATGAACAAGAAGTGATATAGGATAGTATCTGGAGAAGGGAACACAATTCTTGCTAGGAAAAAGAGACAAAGAACTTACCCTCAAAAACAAAAAGAAAGAAAGAAAACTGTAAACTTCAGGAGAAAGAAGTAGAGAAGTCTCAGGAAGGATAGTAAATGCATTTTAATCCATTAACATGGAAAAGACTAAACAGCAAGCAGAGCAAGGATAATTGGCCTATAGTACTCCAAATCTCAGAAAAACAAGTATTACAGAAAGGGAGAGGTGAAACAACCCAAGGCAATTAAGTCGATGACAAGGGGAAATAAATGAGGGAGTTCAAAAGACAACTTGAAGGATAATTAGAATTATATAAATACAGGTGAAGTTTAACTTAAGGTAGGGGAGAATATGTAGTACAAAGAACAAGGGATGGGAAAGTCTAGGGAGTCACTCAGCAATCATTTACCTCAACATTATAAAGGCTATATGTGATAAACCCAAAGTCAATACCATATTGAATAGAGAACAACTGGAAGCATTTCCTTTAAAATCAGGAACAAGACAAGACTGTCTACTCTCACCACTTCTATTCAATATAGTGCTTGAAACTAGCTAGAGCAATCAGGCAGGAGAATGAAATTAGGGATACAAATAGGAAAAGAAGTCAAATCATCTGTCTGCTGATGTCATGATTCTGTATCTAGAAGACCCAACAAATTCCACTAGAAGACTTTTACAGCTGATAAATGAGTTGAACAAAGTAGCAGGATACAAGATCAGCATTCATAAATCAATAGCTTTCCTATACTCCAGCGGTGATTCTGCTGAGAAAGAAATGAGGAAGCCGAAGAAAGAAATTGAAGAAGACCTTAAAAGATGGAAAGACCTCAAAAGATGGAAAGGGGCTGGGGAGATAGCTCAGTCGGTAGAGTGCTTGCCTTGTAAGCACAAGGCCCTGGGTTCGATCCCCAGCACCAAAAAAAAAAAAAAAAAAGATGGAAAGACCTCCCATGTTCTTGGATAGGCAGAGTTAATATTGTCAAAATGACCCTACTAGGGTTGGGGTTGTAGTTCAGTGGTAGATCACTTGCCTAGCATGTGTGAGGCACTGGGCTTGATTCTCAGCATCACATATAAATAAATAAAGGTCCTTCAGCAACTAAAAAAAATTTTTTTTAAATGACCATACTACCAAAAGTAACATACAGTTTCGATACTATTCCTATCAAAATACCAAAAATTCCAAAATACCAAAATTCTTCCCAGAATTAGAAAAAAAAAAGTCCTAAAATTCATTTGGAAGAGATCCAAAATAGTCAAATAATCCTGAGCAAGAAGAGTGATGCAGGAGGCATCATAATACCTGATCTCATAGAGTAGAATAACAAAAATAGGATGGAATTGGCATCAAAATAGAAATGAGGGGCTGGGGTTGTGGCTCAGTGGTACTGTGCTTGCCTAGCATGTGTGAGGCACTGGGTTCAATCCTCAGCACCACATAAAAATAAATAAATAAAATAAAGGCATTGTGTTCATCTACAACTAAAAAATATTTTAAAAATAGACACGGAGATCAATGAAATAGAAGACACAAGAGACAAACCCACATAATTAAAATCATCTGATATTTGACAAAGGTTCCAAAAAATATGTTGGAGATAGCCTTTTAAACAAATGGTGCTGGGAAAACTAGATCCCTCCCTCTTTACCTGCACAAAAGGTCAAAGACTTAGAAATTAGACCAGAGGCCTGGGAGTGTGGTTCAGCGGTAGAGTCTTGGCTAGCATATGAGGTCACTGGGTTCTATCCCCAGCACTGAAAGAAAACAAACAAACAAACAAAAAAGGAATTAGACCCAGAAACTCAGGGTCAACACTCCAGCATATTGGTACAGGCACCAACTCTATTAACAAGATCCCTAAAGCTCAAGAAATAAAACCAAAAAATCAACAAGTGGGATGCCATCAAACTAAAAAGCTTCTGCGCAGCAAAGGAAATGCTTTAAGCATGAAGAGAGAGCCTACAGAATGGGATAAAATCTTTGCCAGCTATTCCTCTGACAGGGGATTAATATCCAGCATATATAAAGAACTCAAAAAGCTTAACACCAAAAACCCAAATAGCTCAATCAATAAATGGGCAAAAGAACTAAACTGACACTTCTCAAAAGAAGAAACAGATGACCAACAAACATTTGAAAAAAATTTCAACATCTCTAGCAATCAGGGAAATGTAAATCAAAACTACACTAAGATTTCATCTCACTCTAGTCAGAAATGGCAATTTTCAAGAATACAAACAACAAATGTTGGGGAGGATATTGGGGAAGAGGTATAGTTGCACATTGTTGATGGGACTGTGACTAAGTACAACCACTTTGAAAAGCAGTTTGGAGATTGCTCAAGAAACTAGGGATGGAACCACTATATTACCCATCTATCCCACTCTTTGGTATTTTCCCAAAAGATCTAACATTGGCATATTTAAGTGATACAGCCACATCAGTGTTTATAGCAGCACAATTCACAATAGCCAATTTATGAAACCAGCCCAGATGCCCATCAATAGATGAATAATGGATTAAGAGAACGTGGTATTTATAGACAATGGAGTTTTACTCAGTCATAAAGAAGAATGACATTATGACATTTGCTGGTAAACGGATGGAAATGGAGAAAACCTTGCTAAATAAACCAGACTCAGAAAATCAAGGGTTGAATATTTTCTCTCATGTCTAAGGTAGAGCAAAATAAGGGGAAAAGAGATTGGGTTGGGATATCATAAGATACAGGGAAGATCAGTGGAATAGAAGTTCAAGAGGTGGGAAGAGGGACAGAAAAGGGGAGGAAATGTGGAATAAATTTAACAAAATCACGCTATGTGCATATATAAATATGGAACAGTGAATTTCACCTTTATGTATATGTGGAAAGTACTAATGAAAAATGAGGGATGGGCTGGGGTTTGGCTTAGTGGAAACATGCTCACCTAGCATGTGTAAGGCCCTGGATTCAATCCTCAGCATCACATAAAAATAAAATAAAGGTATTGTGTCCACCTATAGCTAATAAATGTGTGTGTGTGTGTGTGTGTATGTACATATATATATATATATATAATTTAAAAATGAAGGGTTTAAAAAAATGAGTGAAAAGAAGATCAGTAGGGTTGAGGAAGAACAGGGAAAGAGGAGGGGAGAGAAAGCAGAGGAAGGGAACTGGGACTGACAATGGAGGAAATCAATTTCCATGCATGTATGGATTTGTCAAAACGAACCCAACTACTATGTATAACTAATTGCTCTAATTTAAAAAAAAAGAATGTATGTGATAAAAAAAATTACATTTTTTAAAAGAACTAATTATGGAGTTCTTCGTAGTAGATTTGGGCTAGGCAAGGTGTTTTGAACATTGAAAATTATTTTTCCTTAAGGGATCTCACCGTGTTTCCCAGGGTGTCCTTGAACTTTTGGAATGAAGTGACCCTCCTCCTTTAACCTCCAGAGTAGAGGGCTGTGACTACAGGCATATTGAAATTTGGATTATAATCTGTCTGGCCATAGATGAAAATTAGGCAAGGGGTGGTTTGTGAATGTCTATTTGTCTATCTAGCCAACCATCCATTATCCATGTCTGTCTCTCATCTGCAAGTAAATTTGAAAGAAAAAAAATATTTGGTATCGTTCTTTCATATTGTGAGTAAAAAGTCTGAAAATAATAATTTTTGAAAAACCCAATGAATCCAGGTAATTAGCATCCTTTCATAAAATGAGGATTAAATTATACTTTTTAGAGTTTATGTGTTATTACCTGTCTGGAATGTATTTAGGAAAAAAAAGAAAGTATTCCTATAGTATTGTCAGTTCAACCAAAGAATATGTGTGGCAAAGTGAAAATAATTTCTTTTTCAATCAGGCAATAGTAAGAACTCATATTAATTTCTCAACAGCTGGGAAGTTTTGGTAGACTTAGAAGATAAGCAAATTACTTTTGGGACATAAGGAAACTCAAACTAATAGGAGGAATAATTAGAAGAGAAGTTAAGCTTTCTTTTGGAGGTGATGGAATGGTGCAGGTATCAGAAGTGAAGGCTCTGAGAAAGGGTTAAAACCGAAGGAGTTAAAGAGCTAAACAGCCTTATCAGTATGCAGAAATGATTAATGAGAAGCATAAAAGGAAAAAGAGTTGAAGAAATTGGAACAAATATTAAAAATCAAAAACCAAATGGGAGAAGTCTTTATAAACAGACTTAAGATGAGAGCAAGCATAAGTTTAAAGCCAAAATTTAAGTCATTGATTCTCAATTCTTAGATTTTGTAAGATTTGGTAGGTGAAAACATTTAGATTACCTTAAGTCAATAATAAATGAGGAATTCTTCAACTTGTTTTGGCAAGATAAGAATTTGAGGGGTGCGGATTTTAGGTGAAGAAATGGGGGCTCAGATGACTGTAATGTGTCAAAAAGAGGAGCAAATAATACAATAGACACCTAGGTTCTGTAAGTGAGCAAAATAATAAAATTGCTGAAGAGGGAAGGAAGCTTCTGGATTTAATGGCGAGGGCAGCTGGAGTCTGTATTAATCATTGAGCACATTTTTAGCAGCTCTTTGGAAAGATGAGATGATAAGCAGAATGAAACTGGTATTAATAAGTAGTAGAAGAAACTGGGAACTGTTACCTGCTATAAATATTAAACACTGAGTATAAGATTTTTTAAAAATCTTGCTGGAAAGATTGACAGGAATAGTAGATAAAATGAGATGCTGAGGGAACAATTTGCCACAAATGAGATGTGAAGAAACTAACTGAAAAAAAAAAAAAATCACTGTATATGGTGAAGGAATGAGGTGGGAAATAAATTTGTTATACTTAGATTAAGAAAAGATTTTATTACGACAAGCTGTGATTTTCTCTTTAATATCATGCAAAATACATTGTTCCAGAGCAGTTTTTAAAATGTGAGAACTTTCTATATGACCCATTGAGATCAACATCTCCATTTTTTTTTTTTTTTTTTTTTTTTGCAGTGCTGGGGATTTGAAGCCTGGGCCTTGTGCTTGCGAGGCAAGCACTCTACCAACTGAGCATATCCCCAGCCCTAACATCTCCATTTTTTTGGTGGGGGGTAATGGGGATTGAACTCAGGGGCACTCAACCACTGAGCCACATCACTAGTCCTATTGTGTATTTTATTTACAGACAGGGTCTCACTGTGTTGCTTGGTACCTCACTTTTGCTGAGGCTGGCTTTGGATTCATTATCCTCCAGCCTCAGCCTCCCAAGCTGCTGGGATTACAGGCGTGAGCCACCACACCCAGCTAACATCTCCATTCTTAATAAGGAATTTTGAAGAGAAAATTGAATTGATAACAATAAAGCAATATTGCCCATATTATAATCTACTATTTTTGTAGTTTATAGATTGATTTTTTCTCCTTTATTAAATTTTATTTAAGTGTATAAGGGAATAAAGGAGATAGTCCAGGGAAGCTAAGGCTATTCATAACCTTGATTAAAAAAATATTTTTATTTGTTCTTTATAGTTATACTTTTTTTTTTTTTTTTTTTTTTTTTTTTTTTTTTTGTGGTGCTGGGGATTGAACCCAGGGCCTTGTGCATGCGAGGCAAGCACTCTACCAACTGATCTATATCCCCAACCCCCCTAGAATGTATTTTGACATTTCATACGTACATGGAGTATAACTTCCCATTTTTGTGGTTATACATGATGTGGAGTTACACTAGTTATGTATTCACACATGAATGTATGAAAGTTATGTCCAATTCAGTCTACTGCCTTCCCTATTCTACTCTCCCCCCACCTCAAATCTGGTGCATTCGTAGACTCTTATTCAAGAATAGCATCCCTCTAGCAATTTCAAAAGCAGATTTAAAGTACTGAGAAGCTGACATAATATCATAAATTATGTTAAAAAACAAGTAATGCATACTGCTTGAAAACAAGACTACACAATGGTTATATTCTTTGGAGGGGCAACAAATACAAAAAGAAATTGAATCATGAGTACAAAGAGAGCGAGCAGAAAGACTGAACAGTCTAATTGAGAGTTAATAGACAGTAGTTCTTAATGATAAAGTGATCAAATAGTTGTTAGTTTTTTCTGTTGCCCATGCAGTTTTCCCTTACTGATCTCATTCCAATGGCTTTGATTATCTTTTGCATGCTCATATCTCTGCAGTTATCCCCAAGTTCCAGACCCATGTACCCAACTGTGTACTGAAGATCTCTTCTTGGGTTATGTCAAAAATTCCTAAAATTCAACAGGTCCAGACCTGAAAAAATAATTTGCCTGCTTCATTCCTCTACCCCAAGTCTGTTTTTCTTTTTCCATTTTACAGAGATTTCTATTCTGACTCATCTCATCCTTCTATTTTTTTTTCTTCCCAGTACTGAGCTATATATCCAGTCATTTTTATTTTTCATTCTGAGTCAGGTTTCTCTAAGTTGCCCAGGCTGGCCTCTAACTTGCAATCCTTCTGTCTTAGCCTCCTGGTAGTTGGGATTTCAGACCTGTGCCACCACATCTGGCTAGAAATCTTAACATAATCCTTGATGTTTCTTTTGTTGAATCTCTTTCTTTGCTGATCTAATTAATCTGCAGGATGATTCATTGTTCCACTTTAATGTCTCTCATTTATTTATCTCTTTTTATTCTATTAGCTTAGACCAGGGGTTGGCAGACTTTTTCTATAAAAGTACAGATATTATATACTTTAGGTTGGGCCTGGGGATATAGCTCAGTTCATAGAGTGCTTGCCTGTCAATCAATCAGCAGCACCACAAAAAGAACTTTAGACTTTGCAGACCATATAGTCTGCCCCAACCAGTATGTCTGGAAAAGTAGCCATAGACAAATGATTGTTGTGATTCAAATTTCCTATGAAATCTTCATTGAAATTTGAATTTCATTTATATATTTATATATATCATGAAATCTTTTTCCCCCTTACACATTTAAAAATTAACAACTGGGCCAAGGGTGGTTGGTGGCACGTGCCAGTGATCCCAACTATTTGGGAGGCTAATGCTGGCAAGTTTAAGACCAACCTGGGCAACTTAATTAAAATAAAAAAGGACTGGCAATACAGGCCACTGGTAGAGCATTTTCCTAGCATGCAAGATGCCCTGGGTTCAATTGTCAATACTGCAAAACAAAAACACACACAAAACAAAATTTTAAACAACTGGGGTTGGGGTATAGCACAGTAGCAGAGCACCTAAGGTCCTAGCTTTTCTGTCTCCAGCTCTAAAACAACAACAGCAATACACTAAACCAGGCATGGTGGCACATGCCTGTAATCCCAGCTGCTCAAGAACCCAAGACAGGAGGATCTCAAGTTTGAGGCCAGCTTGAACAATTTAGCAAGACCCTGTCTTAAAAACTAAAAAGGGCTAGGAATGTAGCTTGGTTGTAAAGCACCTTGGATTTAATCCTTAGTAATGCAAAAACAAACCAACAAACAAAAAAACAACAAAAACTGTAACAACCATCCTTAGTTTGTTATCCTTACAAAAAGGGTTCACAGGCCATAGTTTGCACACCCTTGGCTTAACCAACATTTTCTTACACCTCTACTGTGGCCATGGTCTCTGTCCTGGTCTTCCTCTAATCTTGCTCCCTCTGGTCTTCTCTTCAGACTGGAGCTAGACTGACTTCAGAATTGCAAATTGGATTTCACTTCCTTGTTTAAAAGGATTTAAAAGGTTGACCATGTTCTATGGGATGTATCCACATTCTTTATCAGATCCTTTATAATATGAACCTTGCTTACCTTTCTATATGTCTTACCATATTCCCCTAAATTTTCTGTTCCAGATACTTGGAACTGTTTGCAATTCCTAGAATATTCAGTGTTTTTCGCTTCAGGTTTTGACATGCTTTGAATATCTTTCCTCCTTACTTCTCCTGCCTTCCATTTGGCTAATCACTGTTCTTTCGACAGGAATCAGTCTTTTCAGCCATGGTTATCATCTCTAAGATATCTCCTCTTTTCTCCCAAGATTAGATTGAAGTGCTTCCCCAACTAAGTTCTCCTGTCATTCCATAGAACCCAATGATATAATTTATTTTTCTACATTGTAATAACCTATTTACCTAACTTCCTCTCCAAAATCATGAGAGTACATAGAGTTTGTTCCTTCAGTACATAGAGTTTGTTCATTATTTTATCCCATTTCCTGTTTGGTCCCCCATAGTACATTCAGCGGTGTTTTCTTTCTTTCTTTTCTTTTTTTTTTTTCATTAAAAAAATTGAGATACAACTCATATACCATAAAATTTAACGCTTTAAAGTGTAATTCATAATGTGTAGTCATCACTACTGTCTAATTGTAGAGCATTTTCATCCCCACAAAACAAATCCTATACCCATTAAGAAGTCACTCCTTAGGGCACAGCATATAGCTCAGTAGCACAGAATGTATCCTTACTGTGCACAAGACCCTGGGTTTGATTCCTAGCTCTGCAAAATTAAAAAAAAAAAAGACATTCCTCATTCCTTCCTACCCCCAGGCCTTAGCAACCATTAATCTACTTTCTGTCTTCATGGATTTGTCTATTCTGTATAATTCATATAGATGGAATCAGGCAGTATTTGTCCTTTGTGACTGACTTCTTTCACTCTGCATATATGATGTTTTCAAATGTCGTATCATGTACTAAGACTTCATTTTATATGACCGTATATCAACATTTTATTTTAAACTTCATTCTTCAAATCCCTTAAGACTCTAGGGTGGGAAAATGGGACTCCTAGAGTCCTACTCTTGCTTCAACTAGAACAGTTCTGCTCTCTCTGTTATTTGTTTATGGATAAACTTTCATTTTGAATTTGAAAATCACTAGCTCTCTGCCTGAAGAATAGACTCTACCTCGTTCTAAAGGGGGTACTTTGCCACTGAGCCACATCTCCAGTCCTTTTTGGTTTTTATTTTAATTTTTTTGAGACAGTTTTTTTTACTAAGCTACTTAGGACCTTGCTAAGTTGCTGAGGCTGGCCTCAAGTTGCCATCCTTCTGCCTCAGCCTCCCAAGTTGCTGGGATTATACTCATGTGTCATAGTACCTGGTATACTCTAGAACTTTTGAAAGTTGTTATACTGTATATCAAGCAAAATGAATATTTTCATACAAATTTAAAATAAACATTATAAAATCAGAATTTATATAAATTCTTTTTGAAAAGAGGTAGGGTATAAATAATCAGTTTTTGTGTGCATTTATGATCAAGCTCAAAATGAATATGATGAGCAAAAGAAGATATATATGAAGAAAATTGCATATTTAGTAAAATTAAAACTTAATTTTTTTCAGGTTAAACTACAGAACAACATATCATATCAGATGGCAGACATACATCATTTAAAGGGTAAGAAAGTTATATATTAAAGATAGAGGTTATTAAAAATCTATTCAAGAATTAAGAAATAGTAGTTAGGTAAATGAGAAGATTTTCTGAACAAAACTCTAATGACAAAACATTTATCCCTTTGTCTTAAGATATAATAAAAAATTATTTAATGTTGCTTTTTATGTTGTAAATGTAAGTTAAAATTTAAGATCTGTTTCTTAATCTTATATGTAGACAGAGTTCATGCAATAAAATGTTATTATAAGAATTCTGAAAGAAAATTGAACTGTAGCTTTAGGGATCATCAAATTTCTGTAGAAATGGTAAGGAGTGTTTTCTCTGCATTGTGTCTAATCTGATAAAATAACCCATTCAGATTTAGGGATACTTTGGACAGGTCCTCCAAGCTTAGTGTTTTGGGTACCCTGGGACCAGAAAGAAACCTTGGTGATAGATAAATAAATAAAAATACTAATTTTAGCAGTACCCACTCATATATATTTTCTCTTATGTGAAGTAATAGGAAGTGACATAAGTTTTTATGGGAAAAATACATAAGGTAAAGAAGCACTACACTTTGCTTCTGTTGTTTCATATCATCTGCCGGCCTTTCAGAGTTTGGGTCTGAGGACCAACTCAACCTTTCGGTTAATAGAACTGTGTATTTTAAAACCTTGTACACATTGGCTCAAAGTACATGTTTGTGGGTAGTACATGCTCTCTCATTTTGTAAATATCCCCTTTTTCTTTTATCATTTTGAACCTCTTTTAGGTAGAATTAGATGATCTAGTTTTATTCTCTTTAAAGTAACCACTGTGGGCTGACTTTGTAATGTAGTAAAGTTCTCCTCATCTACCAAAACCATTAGGAAGTGTTATTTGTGTGTTGTAACCCTAATATAAACATCATTTATTTTTTGCTATCTATGATTTAGAACAACTTTGACTCTGTATCAGAAATGTTTCTTACTTGTTACATTTGTTTGTCATATTCATGTCTTTGTTCTCTTTTTGACTTACAAGAGTACATTAGTGGGGCTGGGGAGATAGCTCAGTCGGTAGAGTGCTTGCCTTGCAAGCACAAGGTCCTGGGTTTGATCCCCAGCACCCCCCCAAAAAAAAGAAAAGAGTACATTAGTATGACAAGAAGATGTGTCACTGTCAGTGCTGCTTGCAGTTTGCAGTTTTTACAAATGAGTCCACTTGTCATCAAAGTATATTTCTTGCGCTGGGCTTGGTGGTGCACGCCTTTAATCTCATCTGCTCTGGAGGGCGAGACAAGAGGATTGTGAGTTCAAAGACAGTTTCAGTAACTTAGCAAGGCCCTAAGCAACTCAGCGAGACCCTGTCTCTAAATAAAATATTTTAAGAAAGGCGCCTGGGGATATGGCTCAGTGATTAACCACCCCTGGCTTTAATCCCAGTAAAAATATATATGTTTCTTATTAAATAGTAATAAGTCAGTTCTCTAAGAAGTCCTGTGACTTCTGTTAATGTATGTGAAGGAAAGTGACAACCTATATATTGGGTAAAAATCTTTATGGTACTGAATGTGTTGAGGTAGATCTTAAAATATCTTAAAATTTTGTATGATACTCTTCAGAGAAAAAAACTGATTTGAATGTAAACCTGTATGACTTTTGATTTTAGTGCACTTACTGAAGCTTAGACTTTTTTTTTTTTTTTTTTTTTTTTTTTTTTTTAGCAATGGGGATTGAACCTCCAGGGCCTTGCATATACCAGGCAAGCACTTTTCCGTTGAAGTGCATTCTCAGCACCCCGCCCCCCGCCTTTTTTTTAATATCTTTAAAATTTAATTTAACTTATTTATTTTGTGGTTCTGGGGATTGAACCCCGGGACACTGTGCCACTGAGCTACATTCCTGCTCTTTTTATTTTGTATTTTGAGACAAGTTCTCACTGTTGCCAGGTTGACCTCAAATTTATAATCCTTTTGCCTCAGTCTCTAGTTGCTGGGGTTATAGACATGTGCTGTCATACCTGACATGAAACTTGGATTTGTAAGATTGAATTTCATTAGTGTGACTTTTACAACTTGAATTGTTTCTACTGAAACAAACTTCTTGACAAGTTGATTATAAGATCCAGACTTTTTGTTTAAATTAATAATTGGTATATTGGAATTAATAGACACTGAGACCCTTAAAAAACTTATGGTGATAAATATTTCCTGAAAATGAAAGGAATGAGAATTATTTTTTAAATTCTTGAAATAATACATTAACTAGTTTACATGAATTAGTATGCATTTACTTATTTTTGAATGCTTCACCTTCTTTTTGTGCCTGTTATGGAAAGAAAATTGGAAGTCAAAATTTTCCAGAAGTAAATATTTTTTTTGCTTTAAAAATTCCCAGTCTTAAGGGCTGGGAATATAGCTCAGTGGTAGAATATTTATCTAGCATACAAGGGGTCCTGGATTCAATCCCTAGCATGACAATGGTGGGGGGGAATAGTCTTAAATAACCCCTTTCATACCTACCCCTCATTAGACATTAAATTAAGGAAGTATAGCCAGGCTTTTCTATTACATACTCTGATGTTACTTTCAGAGATAAAATGTCCTGCACCATCAGCTGTGGACCTATTTATAGTCAATCTTCCCAGAGAATCTTGACCAGGAGCAGCCACAATAGACACAATAGTATGTCGGGTTATATAAAGAAAACATGTACCAATTAGTTGGAAGTAAAATTATGGTAAAGAAAAATTTTGTCTTTACTTTCTGGTCTCCTTATTTTTTCTGTTTCATGTCTTTGTTTTGACCTATTTAATGCACCAGTTGAATCCCTGCTTTTGTTTGTGGTGCTAGGGACTGAACCCAGGCCATGTACATGCTAGGCAAACAATACTACTGAGCCAGATTCCCATCTTTAGATTCCTACTTTATAATCCTTTTCCTGTACCCAAACAGGAAAGAATCTGATGTTTTACATGGACTAAAACTCATTCATATTGTTTGATTTTTCTTTGTCAATTGTATTTTAGGCTTTTTCTCTTAAATTATAAATGAAAATTTTGTTTCCTGATAAGGAATTTCATAATAGGAAGTTTTATGGGGAGAAAGAGAAGCCACTCTACCCCTTGAAATGATACTGAGCCTCAGGTTCATCCTGAAACTGCCTCAGGTTCATTCTGAAGCTACTTCAGGTATTTTACAGACTAGGAAAAGAAAGCCTAAATTTTTTCTTAGAAGTCTTTACCCTAAAGATCACCAATTTTAGTTCATTCTTCATGGTTACTGTTTTTTTTTTTTTTTTTTTTTTCTCTTTTTTAAATTGCAGTAGCCTTAAGTTATAGAACCTATCTAGCCTGAACACAGGTTTAATGACCTGGCTAGCTACAAGGCTTTAGTCTCTGCTTTCTGCAGGACTCTTCTTGTTTTCTAGAACCAATATTCATAGCTGGGGCCAGGCAAAGTTTCTTGTACTTCTAACCTGCTAAATCTTAGGAAGTGGGAATAGAGATCAGGTAACAAACTGAATATATTATTTCTGGTTACCTGGTCACAGATTAATCACATTTGTTTGAGGTTGGGGTAGATGAACCATGTTTACATATTGGAGAATAGAATAAAAGAGAAATTTTAAAATGGCCTAAATATGTAAAGATTATTAACTACAAACATTTTGTGCAAATATATATATATATTTCTTTTGCTGTGTTTGTTAGCCTTGGGCTTCACTATGCAAGTGCTGTACAACTGAGCTACCTCCCCAGCCCGGCACAAGTCATTGCTTTTTCATATCATTTATATACAGCAGCAAATGTTCATGTGACTTAAGGTTTTATTTATTTTTATTGCCACAGGTTTAATGCCACCAGACATAATCACTGATCACTTTGATGTATTTTTATTCTTTTTTTTTAACATGGATGCATTTATATGTTTACATCTGTGTTTTTTTGGGGTGCTGAGGATTGAAACTAGGACCTTGCACATGCTAAGCAACTTGCTCTGCCATTAATCTAGCTATCCATAGCCCCTACATCTGTTTTTTAATACTATACACCCTGCTAGGTGCATAGGATGCAAATCTGAGGCCAACCTGGGCAATTTGGTGAGACTCTGTCTCAAAATAAAAATTTTAAAAGGACAGTAAGCATGTGTGAGGCCCTGGATTCCTTCTCCAGTACTGGGGGAGGGGGGAGTGTATGTTTGTGTGCATGTGTGCACACATACATGCACCCACACACACACCTTGAGTGTTTTTAGAGAACCTTAAGAGTAATAAGACTGGGCTGGGGTTGTAGCTCAGTGATAGAGCGCTTGCCTAGCATGCATGAGGCACTGGGTTTGATTCTCAGCACCACATACAAATAAAATAAAGGTCCATTGATAACTAAAAAAAAATAAAAATAAAAAAAAGAGTAATAAGACTAATTTTATAAGCCTTCCATGAAAAACAGATGTTGTATAGTTCATAGTATTGCTACAGTAATAGCTATTTTTATATAATATAGACCTTTATTCCCACCTTATTAATTTGGTTTAACTGCTAAGGTTAACTAATTTTTTAATCATCTATCCAAGAAATCAACATTTACTCTTCTTTTCCTGACTTTTTTCCTCTGGAGACTCATATGATAAAGGAATGAAATCTAGAAAATTTGTGGCCAGTGATTATGAATTAAATGTTTACAAAAGATTATCTGGGGACTGGGGATATGGCTCAGTTGGTAGAGTGCTTGCCTCGCAAGCACAAGGCCCTGGGTTCAATCCCCAGCACTGCAAAAAAAAAAAAAAAAAGATTATCTGGCTCAGATTTTAATTTGTTACCGAGCTTAGAGTTTCATGTTATTCATTAGAGTTAAGAATGTTAAGCCCTGCTGGGCGTGGTGGCACATGCCTATAATACCAGCAACTTGGGAGGCTAAGGCAGGAGAATTGCAAGTTCCAGGCCAACCTCAGCAATTTAGCAAGACCCTGTCTCAAAATAAAAAAAAAAAAAAAAGACTGGGGATGTGGCTCAGTGGTAAAGCACCTTGGGCTCAATCCCCAGTACCAAAAACCAAAATAAAACAAACAATATAAAAATGTTAAGCCCTAGATCAGAAATAATGAGCTTTAAAAGTGGAATTTTGAGTAAGTGGAGTATTAGAATTAGAAACGAGATTTAAAGTGATTGGTACCTAAATTGGTAGACAGGTGTGATTTAAAATTAAAAAGAAGGCTTGAATTCTGTATCCATGGTGGTCATATCCATATTTTTTTTTCCCTACTTTTTTTAAAACAGATAGGTTTAGAGAAAGAGGTGGTATTTTTGGTACTGTTGCCACAGCATAGTGTTCATCTACATAATATGCAAAGGTATATAATTTTACAAATATTTCAGATTGATGTGAAAAGAGTTGAAGTTCTATTATTTTAAAAATAAATCTTCCCATATGTATGTTATAAAAGATAATTAAATATGCTATAATTTAATTTCCTGAGAATATGAATAAAGAAATAGAGAAGTGTATATAATTTAAAAACATTCCATAGTTTCTCAGTAGGAAACATTACAATCAGTAAACTTAATTCCTTTGGTTCTTACCTTGTGTGGATAGAACAACTTGCTGAACTTCGTCAGGAATTTCTTCGACAAGAAGATCAGCTTCAGGACTATAGGAAGAATAATACTTACCTTGTGAAGAGGTTAGAATATGAAAGGTAAGATGATACATGCAACAGATAATTATGAAACTGAAATATTGTTCAACTTTGGGCTTAATTCATTTCTTCCTTTGTAGATTGTTTTTCTTGTTTTATATTCTTAGTTCTTTTAAATTTGTTTTATTTTGTCTTTTGATGGCTCTTTTCTTTTGATATGCTAAACACCATGAAAATATCTCTTACAGGACAAGTTGAATTTGTCTGTTTTGTAGTGTTCATTGTGAGATATAATATCTTAAATCTCTGAGTTTTATCAAATTGGATATGGCCAAGACTGAATGAAAATTCTGTGATTCTTTTTAAGGGGCATCCTAAAGATGAAGCTGTCACTGGGAGATGGCCCAAGAATAGCTGAGGGACTAAGAGTGCTGGCTGCTTCTCTTGCTCTGCACTTCAGTCCCCTTTCTTACACTTCTACACTTGGTGATGAGGATGGGAAACCTTTTAGAGACTTTTCTAGCAATCATTCTTTAAAAACTTTTATGATATTTTTGATCAATTTTATGGTAAAAGTTATTTTTTAGATATATACTATAAAAATTAGAAGGATTTGCCATATTTTAAAAGCTTATCTGTTTCTAACTTCTTACAGCTATAGGTTATCAGTATGCATCTGCACTTACATACATGTATTTTAACCTAATAGTATTTAGTACTTTTCTGTATAGCTATAGGTTAAAGATTTAACATATTAAATCTTTAATATGGGTATGATAGTATGTGCCTATAATCCCAGCTACTCAGGATACTGAGGCAGGAGGATTGCAAGTATGAGGCCCACCTAGGCAACTTAGTGAGACCTGTCTAAAAAAAAAAAAAGGTTAATTTGAAATTGTAGCTCTTAGAGAACCAGAACTAGAGTGTTCAATCCCCAGTACCACAAAAAGAAAAAAAGAAAAAAATTTAACATATTGAGGGGCAATATATTATCCAGCATATTAGTATACCAAAACTTGTTTCATTTTTCCCAGTTGTGGGAACACTGTAGTAATTTCCCTTTTCTCACTATTAGGATTATTATAGCTTTAAAATTTTTATGCAAAAAAGATTTCTCTCCTTATTTTACCAGTGTGTCTTCTCAATGTAGAATTCCTGGGAAAGAATGTTTTACCAATTTTGAAGCTCTTATAGCATAAATGAAAGATTGCTTTTTAAAATGATTATACTAGCCAGGCACAGTGGCACACTTCTATAATGCAGGCAACTCAAGAGACTGAGGCAGGAAGATTGTATGTTTGAGGCCTGCCTGGGCAACTTAGACCCTGTCTCAAATACACAAAAAAGGCTGGGAAATGTAATCCAAGGTGAAACACCCCTGGATTCTATCCCCAGTACTGCAAAAAAACAAAAACAAAAACAAAAAACAAAAAAAAAAAGATTGTTCTGGTTTTCTAATTTGTAATATCAATATTTACCCTAATATAAGAATAAGGTACTACCATATATGCATATAGAAAGTTTAATTTGCATTTTATAATTGTGAAAGTTAACATTTTTCTGTGTATTTATTAACTGCATATTTTTGCATGAATGATATATGTATTCTTTGACTATTTGTCCAGCAGAAAGTTACCATCTTTATCTGTTTTGATTTCCTTCATTTTTTCTTGATGATACACTCATCATTTTTATTGGTTTCTTCCATTCCCCTTATCCTGTGGTTTAAAATTTTAGTGTTGTGTTTAAAGTACTATTGGACAAAACAATAGCTGCCATTCTTTATCCATTCTAATAATTCTAGTCTTTCTTATCTATTACTATAAATTGGTCTCACAGTTTTCTAGTATTTTTCTCTTCTGTGATTGAAGTTGACTTTGACAATTGTCTTTTTATAAATGCAGTATAAAATAATATAGTCAGATTTGTTTTCTTTTTCCTTTTTTAGTACCAGGAATTAAACCCGGGGGCATTTAACCACTGAGCCACTTCCCCAGCTCTTTTCTATATTTTATTGAGAGACAGGGTCTCGCTGAGTTGCTTAGGACCTTGCTAAGTTGTTGAGGCTGGCTTTGAACTCATGATCCTCCTGCCTCAGCCTCCCAAGCCGCTGAGAGTTTTCATCTTTTTAATGTCTATTTTTTTCAGTTAACTTCATTGGTATTTCATATTCCCTATTAATAGTTCAAATATTTAAAATTTTTTTACTGTGTTGTCTGTTATTTGTTATTTTCTGTTCATTCTTCTGCTGACTGTTTAGTCTTTCTAAATGTGTGTGTCAACTCCTAGACAACTTTGAGAATTCAACCCAACATTATATAATCTAAAAGAATACTTTTGTAATTTAGTTTTCAGTGTGGACAGCAGATCAAGGAATTAAGAGCACAGCATGAAGAAAATATTAAAAAGTTAGCAGACCCAGTTTTTGCAGGAACAAAAGGTAAACTTTAAAAAATATTTAAATCAAAGTGTTTTTGTTATAAATCATGTAATTTAGGAATTAAAATTCTACTTTTGTCATAAAACATTGTACTTTTTGTGGTTGGGGTTGTGACTCAGTGATAGAGCACATGCCTGGCATGTGTGATACCCTGGGTTTGATCCTCAGCACCGCATATAAATAAATAAAATAAAAGTTCATCCATAACTAAAAAAAATTAAAAAACAAACAAACATTATACTTTGGGGTATTCTAGTCTGCCTAATTAAAAAAAATGACTTTACTGCTAAGTTAGACATTTGCAAAAAATATCATCTTAACTTTCTTTATTTTTGCAGTGCTGGGGATAGAACCCATGACTTTGTACATACTAGGCAAGGGCTTTATCACTGACCTGCAGCCTCAGAACAATCTTAACTCTTAAAACTAATTTTAGCTAAAACATCTTGTATATTACTTTTTTAAAAAATTAGAGCTTTATAGTTATACGTAGTAGGTGGGTTCATCCTTACAAACACACATGCATGGAACTCAATTTCAGTTCATGATCCTGCTTTTTCCCTCCCTTTTTTCCCTCCAGTCCTCCCTCCCCTCTCCCATTCTCCTTCCTTTACTCTACTAGACTTCCTTCTCTTATTGATTAATTTATATTTGATTGATTCTTCATGTTATCCTATCCTTCCCTCCCAGTTTCCTTAACTTCTGCATAGGAGAAAAAACATTCGACCCTTGAGTTTGAGTTTAGCTTATTTCACTTAGTATGATATTCTTCATTTCCATCCATTTACTGACAAATGCCATAATCGAATTCTTTTTTATGACTGAGTAGAACTCCCATTGTGTGTATGTGTGTGTATGTGTGTCTGTTTATTTCTTAATCCATTCTTCAATTGACAGGCATCTGGTTTGATTTCATAAGTTAATTATTTGAACTGTGCTGCTGTAAACATTGAGGTGGCTGTATCATTATAATATGCTGATTTTAGATCTTTTACGAAAATACCAAGTAATGAGATGACTGGGTCATGTGGTGGTTCTGTCCCTAGTTTTTTTTGGGAATCTCCATACTGCTTTTCAGAGTGGTTGTACTCATCTGTAGTCCCACCAACAATGTACCAGTGTACCTTTTTCCCCTCAACCTTGCAGCATTTATTGTCGTTCATATTCTTGATTGCTGTCATTCTGATTGGAGTGAAATGAAATCTTAGTATAGTTTTCATTTGCATTTCCCTTTTTGCTAGAGATGTTGAACATTTTTTCATTTATTTGTTGGCAATATGTGTTTCTTTTGAGAAGATTCTGTTTTGGTCTTTTGCCCATTTATTGATTGGGTATTTGTCTTGTTGGTGTTGTTTTTTGAGTTCTTTATATATTGTGGATATTAGCTCCCTATTGGAGGAGTAACTAGCCAAGATTTTCTCCCATTCTGTAGGCTCTCTTCATACTCTTAATCACTGCCTGTGCAAAGCTCAAGTTGATGGCATCCCACTTATTGATTCTTGATTTTATTTCTTATGCTGTGGGGAGTCTTGTTAAGGAAGTCAATGCCAGGACCTATATGATGGAGTGTTGACCCTATGTTTTCTTTTATCAGTTGTTAAGTTTCTGGTCTAATTTCTACATCTTTGATCCATTTCAATTTGAGTTTGGGGTAGGGTGAGAGAAAGGGGTCTAGTTGATTTTTCTATATATAGCTATCCAATTTTCCCAGCACCATTTGTTAAAAATGCTGTCTTTAATCCAAAATATATTTTTGGCACCTTTGTCAAATATCAGATGACTGTAGATATGTGGATTTGTCTCTGTGTCTTCTATTCTGTTCCATTGGTCTTCATGTCTGTTTTGATGCCAGCACCATGCTGTTTCTGTATAATTTCAGATCAAGTATTGTGATGCCTCCTGCTTTGCTTTTCTTGCTTGGTATTGCTTTGCCTATTCTGGGTCTCTCGTTCTTCCAATGCATTTAAGATTTTTTTTTTTCTAATTCTTTGGAGAATGTCATTGATGTTTTTTGGTAGGGATTGCATTGAATTTGTATGTTGCTTTTGGTAGTATGGCCATTTTTACAATATTGATTCTGACTATTCAAGAAAATTGAACATCTTTCCATCTTCTCAGGTCTTCTTCAGTCTCTTTCTTCAGTATTCTATAACTCTTTCATAGAGCTCTTTGACCTTCTTGGTTAGGTTAATTCACAAGTATTTTATTTTATTTATTTGAGGTTATCGTGAATGGGATGTTTTTCCTGATTTCTTCCTCAGCTGAATCACTGTTGGAGTGTAGGAAAGTAATTGATTTATGGGTGTTGATTTTGTATCCTGCTGCTTTGCTAAACTCCTTTGTAAGCTCTAGAAGTCTTCTGCTGGAATTTTCTGAGTTCTTCTAGATATAGGATTATATTGTCAGCAAACAGTTTGACTTCTTTTCCTATTTTTATCCCTTTGATTTCCTTTTCTTGCCTGATTGCTCTGACTAATGTTTGAGAACTTGAATAGGAATGGTTAGAGTGGACAGCCTTGTCTTGTTCCTGAATTTAAAGGAAATGCTCTTAGTTTTTCTCCGTTTAGTACAATTTTGTCTTTGGCTTTGTCATAAATGGCCTTCATGATGTTCAGGTAAGTTTCTTAGATCCCTATCGTGTGATTTTTTGTTCTTAATTCTGTTTCAGTGGTGAATTACATTTGTTGATTTGCATAAGTCAAACCAGTCTTGCATTCCTGGAATGAAACCTACTCGATCTTGGTATATTACCTTTTTGATGTGTGTTTGAATGCAGTTTGCTAATATTTTATTTAAATAAAATTTTTGCATCTGTGTTCATCAGGAATGTAGATGTAGTTTTCTTTCCTTATGCATCTTTGTCTGATTTTGATATCAGGGTTATACTGGATTTATAAAATGTATTTGGAAGTGTTTCCTACCTTTCAATTTCATGGAACAATTTGAGAAATACTGGTGTTAGTTCTTCAGTAAAGATCTGGTAAAACTCACCTGAGAATCTGTCAGGTCCAGGGCTTTTCTTTTGGAAGATTTTAAATTACTGTTTCAGTTTCATTACTTGATATTGATCTGTTTAGATTTTCTATATCTTCCTGATTTAATTTGGGCAGGACATGTGTCTAGACATTTTTCAGTGTGTTCCAGATTTTCCAGTTTATTGGAGTGTGAGTTTTCAAAATTGGTTTTGATAATCCTCTGGATTTTAGAAGGCTCTGTGATGATATCTCCTTTTTCACATCTGATCTTGTTGATTTGTGTCTTTGCACTCCTTCTTTTGATTAGTTTGGCTAAGGGTTTCCTCAATCTTATTTATCTTTTCAAAGTTGTATCTGACATTTAAAAATAAATTATTCCTGCTACAGTCATGCATCCCTATAGTCCCACCTACTTGGGAGACTGAGATAGAAGGATCACTTGAACCCAGGAATTCAGAATCAACCTGAGCAACAAAGCAAGATCTAGTCTTCAAAAAGATCTAGTCATCATGATGATGATGATGATAATTTTTTAAAGTATTTTTTTAGTTGTCAGTGGACCTTTATTTTATTTATTTATATGTGGTGCTGAGAATTGAACCCAGTGCCTCACACATGCTAGGCAGGTAGGTACTCTACCACTGATCTAAAACCCAGCTCAATAATAATTTTTGTTGTTAATGTATTTCTCAGATTTAAAGTGAATGACATTTTATTGAAGTTTATCGATTCCTTCCATTTAAAGAAAAAAATTTAAGAGAATTTTTTAAATCAATCTTTGCTATTTGATACTGTTTCTTAAAACACAGAAATGAAACACTAGTCACTATAACCAATTTTGATTTATACTTTTTTTTTTTTTTCTTGGGGTGCTGGTGGTTAAACCTAGGGCCTTATGCATGCTGAACACATGGTGTATCACTGAACTATGCCCCCAGCCCTGATTTATACTTTTAAGAAAATGTGTTTTTAGTTGTAGATGGACAAAATACCTTTATTTTATGTATTCATTTTATGTGGTGCCAAGGATTGAACTCAGTGCCTCACACATGCTAATTAGAACTGCTGCTGAACTACAACCCCAGCCCCAGTTTATACTTTTTAAACTGTATTTTATTTTTTTATGTAGTTCTTTTTAAGATAGCAAATTCTTTTATTAATTTATCTACTTGAAGCTGATACATCATAAAGGTTTTTTAGAATTAGAGGGGATTTTTCTGAAGATTACTAGCCATCACGACCTGAGTCATTTTTTTGACTCACTTCTAATCTCACCTGACGAGGCTTGGTTTTTGTAAAGTCTTGTGATTTAAAGTGAAGAGAGATTTAATAGTGAAATAATTTGTTTTATTCTTTGGTAATGTCTCACCTAAAGGACTAGAAGGTAAGAACATAGGGTTTTGTTCTTTTTTTTTTTCTTTTTTTTCTTTTTTTGGTACCAGGGATTGAACCCAATGGTGCTTAACCACAGAACCACATCCCAGCCCCTTTTATGTTTTATTTCAAGATGGGGTCTCACTAGGTTGCTTAGGTCCTCACTAAATTGCTGAGGTTATCCTCGAACCTGTGATCCTCCTGCCTCAGCCTCCCCAGCTGCTGAATTACAGGAGTGCACCACCACACCCAGTTTACAGCAGGATAGTGAGGATGTCATTTCTCTTTCATTTTCTGAATCTACCAAGTGGAATAGCTGCTGCCTATGTGCAGTTTACTCTGAAGAGACATGAGGATAGATTGGTGGTGGAGGAAGGCAGACCTGAGTGAGTGACCGTGTAGAGGCATTGAGGGCAGCCAGAAGGTAGTACTGAGACTGGGAAGGTTGAAGAACATAGCAAAATACGTAGGGAAGGGGAAAAGAGGCTTGCTGTGCAATCATGCCCTTCTAAGCCTAGGATATAATTAATGGGATAGATTTGCTCTCTTCTTTTCTCCCAAGGAGGACAGATAAGAGCGTCCCCTCTCCCCCCCCCCCCTTTTTTTTAACAAGTATACTTCTCCTTCTGCATTTTTTTTTCTTTTCTATTTCTTTTGGGGTGTGTGTGTATGGTACTGGGACTTGAACGCAGGAATGCTTTGCCACTGAGCTGTTATCCCCCTCCTTTATTTTTTTTTATTTTTTTTAGTTAAGACTGGGTCTCTCTAAGTTGCCCAGGCTGGCCTCAAACTTGTAATCCTCATGCCTCAACCTCCCAAGTCACTGGGATTACAGGTATGCACCGCCATGCCCTGCTCACTTTCTGGTCTTTTATACTAGACCATTTTAATAATTAATGGTTACCTCTTTAGTTCTTCCTTACCTGATCCTGCCCTGATTAGGACAAGGCAGGGCACAGATAAAGGTCCCTGGGAAACTTCTTTGTCAGATAGCACACCAGCCCTTACCCTCTAAGTCAACTGCCTAATTCTGTTCCCTACTCTTTACTTCCTGTTCCTCAACTACATAACAAATTCATTCTGTGAAATTTGAGTTATTTTTTCACAGGGACAAATTCAGTTTTCACCATATGAAACCAACATAAATTATATTCAGGGATCTATTTATTTATTTATTTATTAATTAGCTAAGTTTCTGTTTATCTTAGAAATTATGCTAGGAAAGGAGTCAGTAAACTATGTGTAACCTTCAGGCCAAATCAGCTTGCTTCCTGTTTTTGTACTGCTCACAAGCTAAAATTGTTGTTACATTTTTTGAATGGATGAAAAACTCAAAAAAATTTTGACAAGGAATATTAGGAGACAAGGGAATATTATGAGAAATACACATTTTAGTATCCATAAGTAAAACTGTTTACTGCTTCCATGCTACAAAATTAGAGGGACTGTTACAGACCAGAGGAAACTAAAGAGATTTGAGGATTTCAGTGCAGTATAGTTGTCCTGAGTCAGATCTTGAAACAAACAAACAAAGACCTAGTATAAAAACCATTGAAATCTAAATGAAGTCTGGGGTTTAGTTAATAAGAACTTACTGATATTGGTTCTTAATTTTATAAAGGTATCATGGTAATGTAAGCTGTTAATTAGGGGAAACTAGGTAAGGAGTAATTACTTTTTGTAAATCTAAAACTATTTCAGAATAAAAGTTTATTAAAAAAATTAGATGGCATTAGAGAATATCATGCTAAGTAAAATAAGCCAAACCCAAAAACCAAAGACTGAATGTTTCTCTGATATGTGGATGCTAATTCACAGTAAGGGGTGGGGGAGGGAAGAATAGAATTACTTTATATTAGGTAGAGAGGAGTGAAGGAGGGGAAGGGGTATGGGGAAAGGAGTGATAGTAGAATGAAACAGACATTATTATGTCTTTTGCATTTTGACTGTATGCTTGATGTGATCCTTCAATATGTATAATCAGAAGAATGGGAGGTTACACTCTATGAATGATCTGTCAAAATGTACAAATGCATTCTACTGTCATACACTAATTAAAACAAATAAAATAAGATAAATTTTTAAACATTAGAAGGTTCCTTCACCAAGTCACAAACATTGCATTTAGAAAGCCATCTTGTTTTATTAAGAAAAATTAAAAAAAATTTTTTTTTTTACGGTGCTGGGGATTGAACCCAGGGCTTTGTGCTTGGGAGGCGAGCACTCTACCAACTGAGCTATCTCCCCAGCCCATGGAAATTTATCTATTTACATATAGGTAATGTCGTTAATAACCTTAAAAGGACATCTCTGTTAACTGTTTTCATGAAAACATATTTTTGAACAGTAGCTTGTTGACTTTCAATTTTTAATATTGTTTGTTTTATCCACATCTGCATAACAGTGGGGGTACTGAATAGCCTTAGAATTTGCCATTGTGGTAAAATGCACAGAGATGTGGAATGGCTGTTCAGATTGTGTTTCATGGTTTTTCTCACTCTTGGCTTTCAAATTAATGTATTCAAGAATTTCATTCTATTCTTTCATCAGTGATTAAGCTCTGAAGTTGGATGTAGGGTTGTAACTTACTAAGTTGCCAAAATACGTGGAATTTGTAGTCAGAAAGACTGTTTGAATATTTTCTCCATAAATCTCTAGCTGAATGACGTAGAATAAGCTACTTAACTTTTCCAAGTCTTAGTTTTATATTATTTTGCTTTTTTCCAAACTATATATCTTTTAGAGGGTTGATATGAACACAGTTTATAAACTATGAAATAACACCTTGCAAATGTTTGTTGTTGATTTTATCTGTCAGGACACTGGAATACTGCACCCAATTATCAAAGCACCCTTTCTTCCTATTTATTTATTTATTTATTTGGAACTGGGGATTGAACCCAGGGGCACCTTACCATTGAATTATATCCCCAGTCCTTTTCATTTTTTATTTTGAGACAGCGTTTCACTATATTGCCAAGGGTCTCACTAAATTGCTGGGTTGAGCCTTGAACTTACCATCCTCCTGCTTCAGCCTCCTGAATTGCTGGGATTATAGGTTGTACCCACCATGACTGGCCCTTTTCTTTATTATGACACAGTCATAACATTTGGCTTTTGTTTTTCTAGATTTTTTTTTTCCAGTACTGGGATTAGAACCTCGATCCTTGCACATGCCAGGCAGGCATTCTACAACTAAGCCACATCCCCAGCCCAGTACTTCTTTTTTTGTTCTACTGGTACTTGAACTCAGAGCATATGCTAGGCATGTGATCTACCACATAGCTACACCCCAAACCCCCCTTAGTAATGTTTTCTTCTGGTATTACCAGAATTAGATTGCATAATGCTTAGGGTTTATAGAACATTTATATATGTATTAAATATTAACTAGAGGGATCTACCTATATGGCAACCCAAGCATATGTACATTATTCCTTGCTTCTAGAATTTCCCACTGAGGCAATTCAAACCTGGCCCATCAGTAGAAATGAATGAGTTCTACCATATACCTGAAGATTTAAGTTTCCAAGAAGATGATATGGTTAGGAACAGATTGGAGGGAGCACTGACTTGTGTGTCCTACTTACTTGCTGTCCTTGTGTGGCTAGTGCACCACGGAAGTAGTTTGCCTGCTTTGCTATTTCCATGTGGGGAAAAGCATGATAATCTCAATTGCCATCTGTCATACTTGCAGGGGCACCCATGTGCCAACCTCCTCCTGTTCTGCTACCCTGTTTGATTCTTGTATATGCCAACAGAGAAACCCACTCTGCCCATAGTACTCACGACAATTCCCAACTGTAAGCCACCACAGCCTACTGTTCAGGAGGCTGTTTTGGAGAATCCCTCCCTAAACATAACTAAGAGAATTCCCTCTGCTTAATGTTTTAAGCCATTTACTATAAGAGAAACTTTAAAAAGTGTTAGTCATTATTTGATTTCACATCAACTATAAAATTTTAACAGAAAATAATAGCATATCCCACATCTCTAATTTGGATTGTATATGTTTTAAAAGATGAACTGTTTCAGAACTTCAGTTAATAGTTGTACCAATGGTTCAAAAATTTGAGAAATATTTATTGTAACCAAATCTTTATCTAACAGCAAGAGGCCCACAAAATTCAGTCAAATGATGGAAAAGAATTGGGTATCAATGATCATGTAGTACCTAAAAATATTCCAAAAGTAGCTGAGAATGCTGCAGAGAAGAATGAAGAACCCTCCAGCAATCATATTCCTCATGGAAAAGGTATTATTATCTTGTTTTGTGTTAATAGGATGTTGACATTTTCATCCCATGTCTAAGTAAATGTTTTTAATCACAAAGAAAATTGTTTGATTTTAGTTCATATATAATTAGGTGTTTTTGTTATTTAAAATTTGGATCCTTTGATAAAAAAGGTAAAAGTTATTTTAGAGTTGAAAACAGTGTCCAAAGCAAGAAGTAAGACATTCAGTCAATGTAGCCTATTACTTTAAGAACTAATTATACTTTCCTTCAAAACCCTTTCAATTTTTGTAAGAAAAAGGTACAAAAGTCATATCTTTTTTGTTACTTGGGCAGAACAAATTAAACGAAGTGGTGATGCAGGGATGCCTGGAATAGAAGAGAATGACCTAGCAAAAGTTGATGATCTTCCCACTGGTAAGTAAAAGTTATTAGAGAATTCAACTAAGGTTTTTATTTTTCATGTTACTATATTCTCTTTTAGGGTAAAACATGGAAAAACTACAGTTATCTACATGATTGTTATTTCAGATAATTATCCATTAATTATCCAGACTTTTTTTAATATATAAATTTATTAAATTTTTTTGCTCAATATATAAAATCCTTGTTTGCTATGATCATTCGGTTTTTTAACCTTTCCCTGGTGACTTCATGTTACTGTTCATGAAAGTTATGCTATGTTGGAGTCTCATATTGTTTACTAAAAGTATATCAGGCTCTTTTCTTTCATACTCAGTGGTCCCAGATTACTGTGTTGGTGTGCTAATGTGGAATAGTAATACCCTTATATGAGTATTTAGATTTTAGGGCTTGTCTTGTCTTTTCATTGACTTTATCCAACACATTTTTGGGGGGAATGGTGTAGTGGATTAAACCCAGGACTACTCTACTGTTGAGCTACATAACCTTTTTTATTTTTATTTCGAGACAAGGTCTTGCTAAGTTGCTGAGGGTCTACCTTCCACTTGGCTTTCTCTACACTTCTTATTCACTTTTTTTCCTTTTTCTTCTTTTATGGCTACTTCTTTTTAGTGTATATCTCTTCATTAAAGTGTTTGCTTCTTATCCATTTTCATAGGAAATCCTAATCCCACTTGCTGTCTTTTTTTTTTTTTTTGGTGGGAGTGTACTGGGGTTTGAACTCAGGGCACTGGACCACTGAGTCACATCCCCAGCCTTATTTTGTATTTTATTTAGAGACAGAGTCTCACTGAGTTGCTTAGGGCCTTGCTATTGCTGAGGCTGGCTTTGAACTCTCCATCCTCCTGCCTCAGACTCCTGAGCTTGGGATTATAGGTATGTGCCGCTGCACCCTGTACTTGCCGTCATCTTAATCCCATTCATTTTTATTTTTTTTTCCCCTTTCATGTCTCATTGTTTTATATCCTTCTCTCTGTTTCTTGGCTTAATTATAAATAACTTCTATGCCAACTGCAATTTATTATGGTGGAAAATCAGAAGTAACAGCACGTTTTTTGCCACTTCTTAGCTGTTTTTATTCCTTCTCAGTTTCAGCAGTTATTTCTGTGATTATGGCTAAAATTACTGTGTACATGTCTGAAATTACTGTGTCTGAGACCCAAATGAATGAAGTGTTGTTCTTTTATTTGTATAGTTTGTTATCTTCTAAAATTTTTTTCATGTCTAATTCATATTATATTCCCCTAAAATAAGGAAGGACAAAAGTAATAACATGAATTTGAAAATACTAAGTTAGCCTCAAGGTCCTGGGTTTTATTTTCAGTGTGACAAAAGAAAGAAAAAAACAGTCATGGTGGTGCAAGTCTATAATCCCATCTACTCAGGAAGCAGATGCAGGAGCATAAAAAATTGAGGACAGCCCTGGCAACTTAGTGAGACCCTGTCTCAAAAATAAACTTTTTACTGGGCCTGGGGATATAGCTCAGTTGGTAGAGTGCTTGCCTTGCAAGCACAAGGCCCTGGGTTCAATCCCCCAGCACTGCAAAAATTCAAAAGAAAGAAAGAAAAATAAACTTTTATTTAAAAAAAGAATGAGGGATGTAGCTTGATAGTAGAGCACATACCTAGCATGTATGAAGCCCTGTGTTCAATCCATAGTACTGCCATCCCCCCACAAAAAAAAAAAAGAAAAAAGATGAAAATACTGAGTTAGAATGAGCAAGATCTTGTTGTAAGGCAATGAAGTAATTAAATGATTCGTAATGTGACATCTCTGGACCAATGGTATCACTAATATTCAGGGACTTTGCTAGAAATGCAGATTCTTAGGTGTGCTCCATCTGTTTTAACAAGCTCCCTGAGTGATTTTCATCTATGTTAAAGTTTGAGAAATACTGACTTACCATTAATTTTAAAAAGTACTGAGAGCAGAAACCATGTATTTTTCTTTTCTTTTTCTTTTTTTGGTACTAGGGTTAAACCCAGGGCACTCTACCACTGGGTTACATCCTAGTCCTTTTGTTTTTATTTCAAGATAGGGTCTCACTCAGTTAAAGACTGGTCTTGAATTTGCCATCCTCCTGCTTTAGTCTTCAGTTGCTGGGATTACAGGTGTGTACCCATGTGCCCATCTACCACGTATTTTTCTTCTGAACTTTTGTAGCACTGCTGTAACCCTAAATTCAAGTGAGTTTTAGGTGATAATCTCTTTTACCTTGCCCTATTTTATTTTTCAAGCTGTTTCCAAAGTTTTGCCAGAGATAAATTGGCCTATGAAACGTCCTATTCAGATATAGGAGCAAGGACTGGTTATCTGCTTATATGCATTTATTTCTCATGTCATAGTCTATAACATGGCACAGTGGCACACACCTGTAATTCCAACTACTTAGGAGTCTGAGGCAGAAGGATTGCACATTTGAGGGCCAGTCTGGGCAACTTGGTGAGACCCCTTTATGAGAATGAACACTGTTTAAAAAAGCTTACGATCTACCTCAGTGGGAGAACATTAATATTCATGAGGCCCTGGTTTCAGTCCCCCAAAAACCAAAACAAAAAAGGCAAATGCTACAACCATTTTATTAGAAATAATAGGATAGAATGCTACTGATGAGATACCAACAAATTTATATTTGCTTTTTTTTTAATATGAGCTTGTCCTATTAACTCACACAGTGGTTGTAGCACTATAACTTGGACCTGGAATAAACACCAAAATGTATATATATTTGCTATAATTTAGCATTCATACATACAACATCTGTACATGCAGTCACTCTCTACATTTTTTGTGGCATATTAGGGGACTTCCTTCATATTAATTTTGTGTATGTCTTTTTGTGTGTATGAGAGTTTCTAGATGCTTCTGATAATTGATTAGGATGTTGAGATTTAAAAATTTAAAAGAAAAAAAGAGGCTGCTGTTGACTGGAGGACAGACTGAGGTCTCTAAGTATGTGAGGTCCTATTGAAAAGCTAAAGAGAAATAAAAGCTCAGCACATTGGTAACCCATAAACAATTCCCATTACAATGGTTGTGAAACTACATACAAGGATGTGAAATTAAAAGTACAATACTGATATAGACTATTTTCAGCATTACTATTTGTATTAGTTTACACTTCCACTAGTAATATATGACATTTTTGTTTATCTACATCTTCACCAAAATTTGAGTTTGCCAGAGTTAATTTTTGCCAATCTGATGGTTATGAATGGATGCTTTTAATTCAGAAACTGGACAGGGGCAGTGGGAGATGAGAAAAGACAAACAGAAACACATAGAGAAAAAGCTTGGACCAAGTGGGCAGACAAACCTACTGACACAGAGCTTCACTGACACAGAGCTAGGGTAGTACGTTTATTATGTAGGTTTGTCATCAAAAGATATTTATGAGAAAGTTAAAGAAAAAAACAGACAACTTGAAGGTTTGCAGTGAAACTTGATGAGACATCAAGATCATCTTGTTATGCCTAAAATTCTGTATTCCTAGGAGTTGGTGATCAGCTCAAGGTTCCCCACTGATAAAGCTGCACACCTTGGCATGTAGCCTCCTCTGGCCAGGTGTCACCATAGCAACTGGGCCATCTTGATCTGCACCTTACACAGGCAGTTCCCAGCATAAGCGCAACCATAAGGGAATCAGAAAGGACCATGATCCCAAATCACCACTCTCCACAAATGGGTATCTCCCTTGATACTAAGTGACATTAAACATCTCTTCTTATGTTTATTGGCCAATCATTTTTGCCTATTTTCTATCTTGATTGTTAGTACTTTTCTTTCTGAATTTAGGAATCTTCTTAAAATAATATGTAATACAAATATCTTTTTATACTGTGCATATAAACAAAGAGGAAATCTTATTGCATACTTGGAAACTCCTTGTCTAGTTTTCAGGGTCCAGTCAATCTCAGTAAAAATTACCCCTAATAGTTTACTTTGGGTAAACTTTATAAGAATGCATTCATCAGCTTCCCAACACTATAACAAAATACCTGAGATAATTAACTTAAAGGTTTATTCTGAATCATGGTTTTAGAGATTCCAGTCCATGAGCAGATGAACTCATTGCTTCAGGACTTTGGTGGGATTGCTAGGTGGCAATGCTAGATGACATTTTTACCTCATAGCAAGAAGTGAAAGAGGAAGGGACTGGGGTTACCAGTACCTCTTGGTAGTGCCACCCCGGGGACCATCTCACCCCTGGGTCTTTGGGGGGACATTCATCATCCAAACTAAGGCAAAGGGTAAAAAAATCATAATGTACCTAAACAACTTAAAGGTTCTTTTCGAATTAGAAATGTAGAGAAAATTACTGGAAAATTACTGCTTTGGATTTTTTAGTATTAGGTAGATCTAACATATATAAAATAATTAACTTTCTATAACAGATTTCAACCTTGTTTACCTATTTTTTTTTTTTTTTTTTTTGGTACTGGGGATCGAACTCAGGGCCTTGTGCTTGCAAGGCAAGCACTCTACCAGCTGAGCTATCTCCCCAGCCCCCTAATTTTTTATATTTCTTTTTTAAAAAATTTTTTTAGTTGTAGGTGGACACTATACTTTATTTTTATGTGGTGCTGAGGATTGAACCCAGTGCCTCACATGTGCTAGGCAAGTGTTCTACCACTGAGCTACAACCCCAGGCCCCTTGTTTGCCTATTGGAATCATGGGTGAGCTTAAAAATATGTTAACACTGGGTCCCACTCTAGATATTTTGGTATATTTGGTCTGGGGTACAACTTGGGCATTGAATGATTGAATTCTGTATATAAGGTAGAAAGACACTACTCTAGGAGGATCTCAAAATCTTCACTAATAGAGTCTTTAGTTACACATAGCTAAATTTAAAGTCATTACATTTAAATAAAATTAAAAATTCAGTTCCTCAGTCAGACTAGCCCTGCTTCAGTGCTTAATGGTCACCTGCAGCTAGTGGCTACTATATTGGGTGGCATAGATATAGAATGTTTCCATAATTGCAGAAGGTTATATTGGATAGTACTTCTCTAGATTGAAACTGGTAACAGTGGTCTTCTAGGAATGAAGACTGGGGATAGGGATGAAAATGTGACTTACTTTCACTATACAACCTTCTGAACCTCTTAAATTTTATATAATATTTGTAAATTATATATTTAAAAAGATATATTAATGAGATGAAATTGCCATTAATCAACTAGACATAATATCTATCAACTACTTATCCAACTACAGTAAACATACATTTTTTCAACCTCACATGGAACACTCATCAAATATGACACAACTTTGATCATAAAACACATCTCAACCAATTTCAGAGTAGAAATCATTCATCTGTTCTCAGATCTTAGTAGAATTAATCTACACACAGCAATCAAAAAATAACTGGAAAATTCCAAAATATGTGGAATTTAAATAACACACTTATAGATAACACATGGGACGAAAAGGAAATATCAAGAGAAATTTTAAAATATTTTGAACTAAATGAAAATAAAAACACAACTTATAAAACTTTGTGGGATGCAACAAAAGCTATGCTTAGAGGAAATTTATAGCATTAGATGCACATATTGGAAAAGAAGAAAGGTCTAACATTTGAAATTTCCCATCTTGAGAATCTAGAAAAAGAAGAGTGGACTAAATCCCAAGTAAACAGAAGAAAAGGTATTATAAAAATTAGAGACGAAATTGAAAGCAGAAAAAAAATCAGTGAAACCGAAAGTTGGTTCTTTGGGGAAAAAAATCAATAAAATTAGTAACTCTAAGGTTAAGATAAGAATAGAGGGTATAAATTACTGCTATAGAAATGAGAGAAGGGGGGTGTGGCCCCACAGGCTGGTGTTCTGGGGGTCTAGGTTGCACCCTGGAGGAGAGTTGAGGCAGGCCAGGCAGAGTGGGTATGGAGGTTCTGCCGGTCTGGCCTCTGTACCCTCCTGGGGCACCAGTGCCCCTGCTGTTCTGTGTGTAGTGAGTCTGGCCAAACCAGTGGTATAGCAGGCTGTGTCAAGGTCCTGTCCCCACCAGGGTGTACCATGCCTCACATTCAGACTGCCTTCCCTTCCTTGGAACCTTCGCCGGCCATGGAGGTGAGTGGGAAACTGAGAACGTGGTACTGACTCTGCTGCCTGCACAACCGAAGGCCAGGTCTCACCCGCTGAGTCTTGCCATCTTGCATGTCTCCATGCTTCCAGCTGCCCAGGACTGCCCCAGTCCCTGCTGGCCCACGTTCCCTGCCATCACTGCTCACCTTGCTGAGGCTGGAGTGGGCTCTGGAACCCAAATTCACTGGTTAGCACCAGATACTCTGTGGAAATCAGGCTGTGCCCTGTTCTGAGTTACTTCATATGGTGAGGACTTAAGACTGACACTTTGAAACTGCCTGCCTTCCATATCTATGCCTAGAGTAAGTCCTGACTGCTCTGGCCCATGACAGATCTGACCACCTGCAGTGATGCTTTTGCATTTGCATCTGTTCTCTGCCCATTTGCTCAGTGCAGCCTCCTGAAACTCGGTAGCTGCCTTAATCTTAGTCTTTCTATATTTGTTTAAAGTGTGATGTGTGACTTGTGCCTTATAGATATTAAGAATTAAGATTGGAATAAAATAACCTGTGATCACCTGGCTCATGACTAAAACAAAAACAAAAAAGAAATGAAAGAAGGGTATCACTACAGATCCCAAGGACATTATGGTAGAGGAATACTATAAACAACTTATACCCACAAATTTGATAGCCTAGATGAAATGTACTAATTCCTTCAAAGAGACAGTTTGCCATACTCCACAAAAAGAAGTAGACAGTCTGAGTAGATTTACTTGTGAAAGAAATTGGATCAATAATTAATAACCTTCCAAACACAGAAGTACCAAATCCAGATGGGTTCACCGGTGAACCAAACATTGAGGAAAAAATTATACCAATTCTCTATAATTTCCAGGACAGAGGGAGTGCTTTCTGACTTATTTTTTGATGCCACTAATACCTTATACAAAAACCAAACAAAGATATTATAAGCAAACTATAGACCAGTATCTCATATGAACATATGTGGGAGGTTTCCACATCCTTTGTGGATGAGGGAAAGTTTCTGTTGGAGGATGGTGCAGTCTATAAATCAGTTACAAATAAACTTATCTCATGAATAAACACAAGAGCCAATACTCTTTTCAAATGGAAAGGGTGTGTGGTGGTCCATCCATACCAGATCTGGCCTTCAACAACATGGAGGACCCCATCTTTACCTTTACTTATAGTTGCATAGGTAAAGGGGCCCTGACCAGGAGGGCTTCTTCTGTAAGGAACAGGATGGGGTGGAGTTAAGGAAGCCATTTGCTTAGGGAATCAGCATGTCCTCACATGGTGAGCCACTCTATACAGGACTACTTACTCCCCAGGTCTGAAACAGTCTCCCATGACTGCCAGTTCCTGGGAGTCAGATCTCTGTATCCCATGGCCCAACCAAGTCTGATTCTGCTAGCCATGGATGGCTTCCCACAAACATAGATGTACAAATCCTCAACACAATATTAGCAAATTGAATCTAATAATGTATAAAAAGAATTACACAGCTGAACCAAGTGAGAATTTATCCCAGGTATGCAAGACTTGTTCAACATGAAAAAATTAGTCTATCATATCAATAGATGAACGAAGAAAAAATTCACATGAATAGGTCAGTATCTACACTGACACTTCACAAGTCCAATTGCTGTTCATAATAAAAACTCTTAAGTAATTAAGAATAGAGGAAAATTTTCTTGACTTGATACAGAATATTTAGAAAAAAATCCAGAGCTAACGTCATACTTAATGGTGAGAAAATAGAAGCTTTCCCACTAAACAAGGCAAGGATGTGACTTATCACTTCTTTTCAACATTGCACTGCAAGCCTTAGCTAACGTAATAAGAGGAAGTAAAGGTTATACAGATTGGGAAAGAATAATAAAATTTTTTTATTTGGTAGATGGTATGATCTTCTCCTTAGAAAATCCAAAAGAACCAAAAAACAACTCCTGGCTAGGTGTGGTGGTACACACCTGTAATCCCAGCAGCTCAGGAGGCTGAGGCAGGAGGCCCAAGTCCAAAGCCAGCCTCAGCAATGTAGTAAGGCCCTAAGCAATTTAGCAAGACCCTGTCTGGAAAAAAAAAAAAAAAGAAAGTCTAGGAATGTGACTCAGTGGTTGAGTGCCCCTGGGTTCAGTCCCCAGTATCATAAACAAACAAACAAAACCCTCCTGTAACTAATAAACAATTATGAAAATGTTGCAAGATACAAGGTGAAGGTACAAAGGTTAATTGCTTTCCTATATACTAGCAACAAAAAAGTGGATTTGAAATTTAAAACATGGTACATTTACATTAGCACCCCCCCAAAAATGAATACTTAGGTATAAATTTAACAAAATATGTACAAAATCTCTGTGAGTAAACCTACAAACTTAGATGAAAACAATCAAAAGATAATGAAATAAATGGAGAGATATTCCAGGTTTGTGGATAGGAATGATCAAGATGTCAGTTCTTCATCTTGATTATCTCAATGCAATCCCAATCAAAATCCCAGCAGGGATTATATGGATACTGACAGACTGATTCTAAAGTTTATGGAGAGAATCATTAGACCCAGAATGGTCAACATAATATGGGAGGAGAAAAAACAAAGTTGGAGAACTGGCACTACTTAACTTCAAAACTTACTATAAAGCCACAGTAATCTAGACACTGTGGTGTTGGCAGAAGAATAGACATTGACATCAATAGAATAGAACAGAAGGCTCAGAGACAGATCCACAAAAATATAGTAAATTGATCTTTGACAAAGAAACAAAGTCAATACAATGAAACACATAGTCTTCAAGAAATGGTACTGAAATAGTGAGGCATGGTGGTACATGCCCATAATCCCAGTAATTCCTGAGGCTGAGGCAGGAAGATTGCAAGTTTGAGGACAACCTCAGCAACATAGAGACCCTTTCAAAAAATAAAAAAATAAAAAGGAGTGGACTCAGTGAGAAATCACCCCTGGGTTTAATTCCCAGTACCAACAAAAAAAGAAAAGAATAAAAAAAAAAAATCTACATACAGATCTTCATTAAAATTAACTTGAGTTGGATGTGGTGGTATATACACCAGCAATTTGGGAGCATAAGGCTGCAGGATTGTTGGAGGCCAGCCTGGGCATCTTAGTGAGCCCCTATCTCAAAATTAAAAAAAAAAAAAAAAAAAAAAGGACTGGGAATGTGACTCAATGATAGAGCACCCCTGGGTTCAGTCTCCATTATTGAAAAAAAAAAATTGAAATGAATTACAGCCCTAAATGTAAAAAGTATAGAGTTAGAGAAAACCAAGATAACTTTAGATGTTGTGATGACTTTTTAAATACCACACCAAAATCATGATTCATATAAGAAATGATGAAATGATTGGTATGTTGTACTTCATTAGTATTTTATGAGGCTACTGCAACCATGGTCCCAGGAAGCTTTGCTGCTGCTCAAGATGGTGGCAGACCTTGTCATCAACCACATGATACTGGTTCTGTAGGATTGCAAAATTCTGGAGTTAGTGGATCATGTAGTCTTCCTCTGAGATTTCAAAGGAAAGCCTGGGAGGCCAAGCAAAGTGTAGTAGAGTTAGAGTCCCTGCTGATGCACGAAGATGTGAGAAGGAAGTTGAAGCTGCAGTAGAGATCCCTGAGATTAAGTGATGCCAGTAACATTGGGTGTCTACCAAGGAAAGCTTAAGGAATCTAGCAGAAATAAGATAAGAGAAGCCATGTGGGCTGCAACCAAGGCCAGAGAGGCAGAGCTAAACAAGCCCTTTGGAGAGAACATCATGATGCCATGTTCCTCTGATGCTGAACATGGATCTATAGAACTTGTTTGCCCAGCTGGATTTTGGTCTTGCTTTGGTCCCATCTTTTTTTTTTTTTTTTTTTTTTTTTTTTTTGTGGTACTGGGGATCGAACTCAGGGCCTTGTGCTTGCGAGGCAAGCACTCTACCAGCTGAGCTATCTCCCCAACCCCTGGTCCCATCTTTTTTCTGTGTCCCTGTATCTCCCTTGTGGAATGGAAATGTTTATTCTGTGCCATTATATTGGATATATATAACTTGCTTTGATCTTTACCCTCACCACTAAGAGTTTGCCTTGAATCTGAGATGAAATTTTGTTCTTAGACTCTTGGACAGTGCTAAAACTGTTAATACTAAGGGAACTCTTGAAATGGACTAAATGTATTTTGCATTGTGAGATCAGTATGAGCTTTTGTAGGCCAGAGAAAGAATGTTATGGTTTAGATATGAGGTATCCCCCAAAAGCTCACGTGTGAGACAATGTAAGAACTTTTTGAGGTGGACTGATTAGATTATAAAAGTTGTTGCCTAATCTGTGGATTAATCCATTATATGGATTAACTGGGTGATAATTGTAGGAAGGTAGGATGTAGCTAGAGGAGATAGGTCACTGGGGTTTATATTTGGGGTTTATATTTATTTTTTCCTGGTGAAGGAAGCACTCTCTCCTCTGCTTCCTTATTGCCATGTCTTGAGCTGCTTTTCTCTACCAAGTCTTCCTGCCATAATGTTTCTGCATCATCTTGGGTCCAGAGCTATAGGTTTGGTCCACCATGCACTGAACCTCTGAAACTGTGAGCCAACACAAACTTTTCTTTCCTTTTTCTTGTCAGGTCTTTTGTTCACAGTGACTCAAAAGCTGACTCAAACAACTTTGTTGATACTTTTTTTCCCCCCCTGCTGGGGATTGAACCTAGGGCCTCATGCATGCTAGGCAAGTGCTTTACCACTGTGCTACTTCCCCAGCCCTGTTCATAGTTGTTTTTAAGGAACTTTAATTTAGGGATTGAATGAATTCACTTTTCAATATTTCTTTTTTGATTAACTTTCTTCCATTACATCTAAAGAAATTTTTATTTAGCAGTAAGAAAAGGGCTACCATTTAAAAAAAAGATTTAAAAACATCTGAATACAATGGCAAGGAGTGAGAACAAAAGTCAGACTAGGAAAAAATATTTACAAAAGCACATGTGATAAAGGCCTATTATCTATAATGATAAACCTGATTTAAAATAGGCCTAATACCTGAACAGGTACCTCACCAAAGAAAATATACAGATGCAAATAAAATATGAAAAGGTGCTCCATATCATGTGTTATCAGAGATGCAAAGTAAAGCAACAGCAAAATAACTCTTAGAATAAGACTTACAGTATGCATCCTTTAATAATCATGCTTTGTTTAAAAATAATATTGTACCACTTTATGTAAATGTTATATCTTTACATAAATATAATTCCATTTGCTTTGCCTCATCCTTCATGCTACTGTCATTTTATTTCTATGTTTATGTTAAAACACCCAGCATTTTCATTGTTATTGATTTTCCTTTAAATTATCTAAAAAAAAAATGGATAGAAAAAAATACGTTTAATGTTTCTGATTGTCTTCAAGTTCATTGACCCCTTCTTTGTAGTGTTTAGTCTGCTGTTAAGCCCATCTAGTGTAAACCTCATGTATATTTTGTTTGTGTTTTGTTTCTTTGTGTGTGTGTGTGTGTGTGTGTGTAATTGTAGTACTGGGATTGAACCCAGGGGTGTTCTACCACTGAGTTACATCCCCAGCCCTTTTTATTTTTATTTCGAGACAGGGTCTTGCTGAGTTACTGAGGCTGGCCTTGAACTTACTGCCCTCCTGTCTCAGGCTCTTGAGTTGCAGGGATTATAGATGTGTGTCACCATGCCTGACTTAATTCTTGTCTTTGATATTGTATTTTTAGTCTTAGGATTTCTATATGGTTCTTCTTTTAGTTTCCATTTCTTTATTAGTTGTTCCTTTCTTTTCCTTTAAATCCTTGAAAACACACACATCAGTTGTTTATAAATCCGTCTGGTAATTTTAACAAATATATATATTTTTGTTGACCATTTTTTCTAGATTATGGATCTATTTGTATATTCCTTGTATATTCTTACATTCAGACATAGTCTTTGTCATAATTTTATTGTATGCTGGATGAATGATAAATTAAGGAAATTTAATTTTGTTACTTTTTTTTTTTTTTTTTTTTTTTTAAATGGGGTTTCACTATGTTGCCCAGGCAAGCTGTGAACTCTTGATCCTCTTGTTTAAGCCTCCTTTATGGGCTTATTCCACCACATCCAGGCTGTTGTCTTCTTTCAAAAGGGGTCTAATTTTTTTCTGCAGGCATTTAAATTACTAGAGGATCTCTTAATTCTTTCAGACTTATTTATGCTTTGTTTTTGTTGTTGTTGTTTTTATTTTATTTATTTATTTCTTTTGCTTTGTTATTTTGTTTTTAGTTTTAGGGCATGAATTTTAACTCTAAAGTGTGGTCCCTATACTTAAAAGTATTGATTTGTAACATCTCATGTGAATACTTAGATACTCAGTGAAGCTTCCCTAGTGTGGCTAGGCAGAGATCCAGTGTATCCTAGTGCTGCATGACCCATGATTTTAGTTCAGCTCTCAGTCCTATAGCAGGTACAGGTGTTCTTTGTTATACAGCCTGATCCTTGGCCAAAGACCTGAGGGGAAATCCCCCTGCAAGTTTCTGTCCCCATTTCCCCCTACATACCTCCTCCTTCTGTGATATTCTGTCTTACAATTTTAGTCACCTTAGCAACCCAAACTTTGATGATTTTTGCCTCTCTGCTCACCAAGATTGTCCATTCATGTTTACCCCTTCTTTAAAAACTTATAGTCTTGGACTGGCGTTGTGGCTCAGTGGTAGCATGCTCACCTAGTACACATGAGGCCCTGAGTTTGATCCTCAACTCCACATAAAAATAAAATTAAGCTATTGTGTCCATCTACAACTTAAAAAATATATGTGTGTGTGTGTGTTGTGTGTGTGTAGAGAGAGAGAAAGAGAGCTAAAAAACATCATAGTCTTGTACTGCTAATTGTCCAATGCTTATAAACTGTTACCTCATATAATTTGTCCATATTTATAATTGCTTAAAGGGAGTAACTTCGATACTCATTATTATGTTATTGCTAGCAGAAGTACATGTAATTTTAAAATTATTATTAAATAATTGGATCTCTAAGTTCAGAGATCCTCACTTCATGGACTAGGTCTTAGAAGCCATACAAGAATATGTTTTAATAGTCTCTGTAGCCAGGGATGTTGGAGCATGCCTGTATTCCAGCTGCTCTGGAGGCTGAGACAGGAGGATTGTAAGCTTGGAGCCAGCCTCAGCAATGTGAGACTCTAAGCAACTTAACAAGACTATTTCTCGAAATAAAAAATAAAAGGACTAGAGCTGTAGCTCAATGGTAAAGTGCCCTTGAGTTAAATCCCCAGTACAGGAAAATAATAAGTCTCTGTAGACATATACCAATATTTCTTAGCTGAATGGTCCCACCAACCATATTTAAACAATTGCAAGCACTTTATATCTATTCATCTTCACAGAGCAAAGAAACAAGAATGTTGCATCATTGTTTTGTATTGAATGTTCAGACTTCAGGATGATTGTTAATACTATTCATCTCTTTCTGGGATATTTTTATTTTGGTCAACTGTTGATCAGAGTTTCATGAACTTCTCAAAACTTTACTATAAATAGTCATCAGGACTTCCACATGTGAGTCAACTATGTAATCCGTAGGCTCAAATTTGATGAAGACCAGGTGTTTTATGTCTAAATACTTTTGTTTCCTTAACCTGAATCTTGGATTCTTTTTCATTCTAATGATAAATACCTAACTTTGACAACTCTGACTATTGCAGCATATATTGAGCACTTTCTATTTGCTAGGCTTGTGTCATTGGCAAGTATTCTCACATAGTATGTGTCATTTCTGCTGTTGGAGCTTCAGTTTCCTCATCTGTGAAAAAGAGGTAGCTATCTCAGATGTCAAGGTAACATGAAATTAGTGCCTAGTTATTGCCTTTAAGGATGAAACAGATGCATTACCAACTCCCAGTACCCTAACCACTTTACTATTTTTCACTATTATGTCTCTAACATGGTCCATTCTTTCTTCTCTGACCTCATTTCCAACACTCTCTTCTTTTTAAAAAAAAATTTTTAGGTGTTGATAGACCTTTATTTTATTCTTTATTTATATGCAGTGCTAAAAATTGAATACAGTGCCTCACACATGCTAGGCAAGTGCTATACCACTGAGCCACAACCCCAGCCCCTCTCCTTTCTTTACTGTTCCTCAAATATCTGTGCATGCTTCTGTCCCAAGTCCTTTATGTTTGCTATCCTCTGCTTGAATAGTCTTCCTTCAGGTTTTATTCCAGCATCTCAGCTCAAAAGTATCCTCTGCAAAAAGGGCCTTTTCCAGAACTAACTGTCTACCACTCTCTGTCACATATCCCTGTTTTAATTTTACATAGCACTTTTCACTTTGATATCCGTATTGTACCATTTACTTTTCTTGTTTACTTATTTTCTATCTAACAAAAATATAAACTTCACAGAGTAATAACCAGGTCTGTTTTGTTCACCTGATAATTCTTCACCTTTTTAGAACCGTGTGTAGCGTATATAAGATACTTAATAAATGTTGTTGAATAATCGAGTTTCTACACCATAACTTTCTTTTATAAAGAATATAAAAAACTGGGCGGGAGATAGCTCGATCGGTAGAGTGCTTGCCTTGCAAGCACAAAGCACCCTGGGTTCAATCCCCATCACTGCAAAAAAAAAAAAAAAAAAAAAAAAAAAGAACAATGATAGGATAAAAACTATACACTTGGGGTTGGGGATATAACTCAGTTGTAGAATGCTTGCCTTGTAAGCACAAGGCCCTGGATTCAATCCCCAGCACTGGGGGCGGGGGGAAATACACACACACATTTGGATCCAGGCACAATGGTACATACCTATATCCCTACTACTTGGGGGACTGAGACAGGAAGTTCACAAGTTCAAGGCCAACCTTGGCACTTAGCAAGACCCTGTCTCAAAATCAAAAATAAAAGGGCTACTATATGTAGCTTGGTGGTAGAGTGCTTGCCTCTACAACCTAGATACACTAGGTTCAATCCCCAGCACCACAAAAATGACAAATAAAAAATGTGGATGCCCTAGTAGTTTTTATATATTGTGTTTTATTTTGTGATAGATATGTTTTATTATTTTATCTTTGGTACTTTTCCTTAATAATGACTTTATCAATGATAATAAGTCAGCAACTTAGTTATTAATCATATTTTCTGATAGTACATGCTGTTCTCATTGACTTGTATATTTTTCCTGGCTCAATGATTCCCAACAAAGAGGGCAAGGGTAAAATATAAAGAGATAGAACTGCTTCAATATCATAAATCATATGATTTTTTTGCAGTCTTTTCAACATCTAATTTTCCCCCACACTTTTATTATCTTTGATCTTACATTTATTCCTGGGTTTCTCTTAATTTGTTTGAGAAGTATCCATAGCCATTGACTTTCTGTCTTAGAATTTACCCAGTTAATTCATGTACAGAAATGCTCATCAGAAACCTGACCCAGTGGCACATGCCTGTAATCCCAGCAGCTCAGGAGGCTGAGGCAAGTATACTACAAGTTCAAAGCCAGCCTCAGCAACTTAGGGAGGCCCTGTCTTAAAATAAAAAAATTAAAAGGACTGGGGATGTGGCTTATTGTTTAAGTGCCCTTGGTTGAATCTCTGATACCAAAAAAATTAAAATTAAAAAAAGAGAAAAAGGAAAAAGAACTGGGGCTGTAGCTCAGTGAAAGACTACTACTGGGTTCAATCCCCTGTGCCACAAAAAAAGGAAAAAAAAAAATGCACATCATAAAATTGTTTATAATGACAAATTAAAAACCACATAAATATACAGGAAGTTTTGTTACATCCAAAAATGTGGATATGTTTTCATTAAAAATGGTGATGTTGAAGCTGAGTAATGTGGCGCACACTGATGATCCCAGCAACCTGGAAGGCTGAGGCTGATCATGAGTTAGAGAGCAGCCTCAACAATTTAGCCAGACCCTGTCCTCAAAAATAAAATCAAAAGGGCTAGTATTGTGACTCAATGGTGGAGGTCTTTTGGGTTCAACCCCCAGGACCACCCCTAAGGGGAAAAAAGGTGATGTTGAGCCATATTTATTGCACACAAGATAGTTCTGATTTTTAAAAAATATTTTTTAGTTGTAGGTGAACACAATACCTTTATTTATTTATTTTTATGTGGTACTGATGATCGAACCCAGTGCCATCACATGTGCTAAGTAAGTGGCTCTACCACTGAGCCACAACCCCAGCCTAGTTTTGATTTTTGAAATGAAAAAGCAAGTTTCAAGAGAACGAGTATAATATAATCTCATTTTTATGGTGGAAAAATTACGTACTTGCATGTACATAGAAAAAAGTCAGACAACCCTTATATAAAATTGGAGTGATAAGGTTAGCACTCTTAGTTGTCTCCAAATCCACTATCATTTTTCTACATCTTCATTTATTTTTTGTACCATTAACTATTACTATTACTTCTGGCTACTGGGAAATCTGTCCTATTCTAGGTATAATAACCTCTTTAGTTCAACAAAAACAAATCCAGAGGTTTTTAAAAGGGACTTTTAAAGGAAACTGAAAAGGAAAGCAAACAAAAAGCAAAGTAAAAACGTAGAAATAAAGTATTTACAGGACACAAATTACATTACATTTTCCTAGAAGTATAAGTCTATTGGCCTACTGAATTAACTGATGCAGTTAATGAGGCCATAAAGTCCTTGTGGTAGCCTCTCTAACCAGTCCTAGAAAAGTGGGATTTTTTGATTCAGCACTATCATTTGGGAATACTTAGAAGAAGTGGAAGGACATGGAAAATATGTATAAATGAGAATTTAAAATAAGATTATAAAACAGTAATATATACAATTGGGTGTGGTGGCACATGCCCATAATTCCAGCTGCTCAGGAGAGTAAAGCAGGAGGATCACAATTGCAAGACCAGCCTGGGCAACATGACAAGACCCTGTCTCAAAAAGAAAACCACCAAGTAATATAGAGAAGATCCTAATTTTCTTTAAGGTATAGGATAGTATAATGTATAGAAAACAGAAAAAAACACACAGGGAGACACACTCCAAATGATAGTAGTGATTATCTTAAATAGAGGAATTACAGTTAAATTTCTTTGCAGAGCTAGGTATATATCTCTGTGGTAGGATACTTGCCCAGCATATGCAAGGTCCTGGGTTACATTCTTAGCACTGCCAAAAAAAAAAAAAAAAAATCATTTGTGCTTATCTACATTTCTAAATTTTCTATAGGAACATTTACAAACTCAAATCATTTTGACACAGGGCTTCCCAACTTGCTGAGACTGGCTTTGAACTTGTAATCCTTCTGCCTCAGCCTCCCAAGTAGCTAGGATGAGAGGCGTGTATTATCTACACCCAGCAAGTTTTATTTAAAATCTTAGCAACTGCAGATAGCATGTTCTTAATGTTTTGCCTAATCTGTAAATCCTTATTTTATTTGTACCACCTATATTAAAGTTCTCACTGTTGAAATTCCCTATATCTGAAAAGATGTATGTATTTATTCATTTAAATCTTCATTGAGTCTCTGTTATGTCCCAGACACTATTTAAATAGTTGGGTGTAGTAATCAACAAGACAGAGTTTATACTCTTAGGAGTTTATATTCTGGTCATATTTGTTAATCACCAAAATTCTATTGTGGGTGGTATAATGTATCAATTAGTAACCATAAATGATTTAGTATACCAGCTATAAGGATTAAAAAATTAGAATAAGAATCATAGATAGTGTAGTATAGATTCATGGTGTTGGGGTTTTTGTTTGTTTCTTTGTTTTTTCGTATTGGGTATTGAATACCTGGGGGTGCTTTACCACTGAGCTATATCCCCAGCCCTTTTTATTTTTGTTTTGAGATAGGGTCTCCCTAGGTTGTCAATGCTAGCCTCAGACTTGTAATCTTCTTGTCTCACCCTCCTGAATCACTGGGATTCCAGCTCCCCAGCCTTTTATATTTTTTATTTTGAGATAAGGTCTGGCTAAGTTGCTGAGGGTTCTCCTAAATTGTTGAGGTTGGCCTCAAACTTGTGATCCTCCTGTTTCAAGCTCCCGAGTCACTGGGATTATAGGGATTTACACCATGCCCAGCTATAGTAGTTGGTTTATTTTAGAAAACATGTCAGTTAGGAATAATGTGAATTTTTTTTTTTTTTTTTTTTTAGTTTTAAAGAGCCTCCTGTTTTAGTTTCTCAGCATGAAAGTCATCAAGCAATCTCCCATCTTCCAACTGGACAACCTCTCTCCCAAAATATGGCTCCAGGTATGAAGTCTTATTCTTGGCATTCCATTTAAAAACTATTTTATTGGTCAGGTATTGTTATATAGTAAATGACTGGTAAAAGGTCAGGGAGAAATAATGATCTAAAACTACACTTTAATGAATCATTGGAGTCTTTTTTTTTTTTTTGGTTGGTGCTGGGGATTGAACCCAGGGCCTTGTGCTTGTAAGGCAAGCACTCTATCAACTCAGCTGTATCCTCAGCCCTTGAGGTCTTTCTTAAGAGCAGAAGAATTATTTGTTGTTCCACTCAGAACTATATTCCCTTTCATCTCTTCCAGGCTATGTAGTTTTCTTTTTATTTTGTTTTATTTTACAGACAGGGTCTTGCTGTGTTGCCTATGTTGCTCAGGCTGGCCTTAAATTCTCAATTCCCCTGCCTTAGCCTCCTGAATAGTTGGGACTTCAGGCAGGCAACACCACGCCTGACCTTCAGGCTGTATAAATTTACCTTCCTTTAGAATGTGTTCATAGAGCTGGTTGTGTTGCTCAGTTGTAAAAACTGTATTCATAGTTATCTTACAGAGGCCTTCTACAAATTATTACTGTGTAGAAGGCCTTACTGTATACTTATGAATATGTTTGTTTTCTGTTGAACACCTATTTGATTTTATAGAAGTGTTCTAAAATGAGAATGATTGAAAGGAGGTGCTTTGGGGAGATCACGGAAAGGAAAGATATAGAAATCAGTGGCACAGAAGGTTTATGATTCCAAAATTAATAGTAATACAGATCTAATCAAACTTTGATAAGGGGAAAAAATTAGAGGTTATCTCAAGGAGATACTGCTAAGAAAAAATCAAGTGTTAATTGTGAGTCATTGTACAAATGAAGGCAATAAAGAACTAGAAATTTCAAAAACCTTACTGGATTTTAGAGAATTCTGACAGCAATATGGAATTTGGAGGGAAGAAAAGAAATGGATATCATTGCTATATTAATCTTTGGAATTTTACTGTATATATATATCCCTTTGGTGAATAGGTTTATAATTGGTAATGAACATACTCATTTGAGAATGATTGTCAAACTTCCCATAGCTTAAACCACATTGGTAATTAAAGTAGAGCTTAAAAAACAAACAACAACAAAAAACTTAAATGAATAACATGAAAGACCAAATTTAAGATTTACTGGGATAGATGAAGGCATGAAGACAAAGAAATACACAATCTTTCAATGACATAATATCAGAAAATTTCTCAGATCCAAAGAATAAAATGGAAAATCAACTATAAGAGGCTAACAGGACTCCAAATGTATAAAATTACAGCAGACCCACACCAACGCACATTATAATGAGAATGACTAACATACAGAATAAAGATAGAATTTAAAGACTATGAGATAAAAATATCAAATTACATATAGGGGGAAACCAATTTAGATCTCAACTGATTTCTCAACCCAGATCCTCAATGCCAGGAGGTCCTGGAATAATACATATCAGGCTCTGAAGGAAAATGGATGTCAACCAAGATTTTATATTTACCAAAACTAAACTTCAGATTTGAAGATGAAATAAAAACCTTCCATGATAAACAAAGTTAAAAGAATTCACACCTAGAAAGCCTGCGCTACAGAACATTCTTAGCAAAATATTCCATGAGAAGAAATGAAAAAAACAGCAAAGGGAGAAACTACACTAAAGGAAAAGTCAATCAAAGAAGAAACTAAGTTCAATTAAAAACCAAAAATAAAATGACCAGAAATACAAATCATGTCTCAATAATAACCCTGAACGTTAATGATCTAAACTTATCAATCAAAAGATATAGACTGGCAGATTGGATTAGAAAACAAGATCCAACAATGCGCTGTTTTCAAGAGATTCACCTCCTAGGAAAAGACATCCACAAACTGAAGGTGAAAGGTTGGGAAAAACATATCACTCACACGGACTGCATAAACAAGCAGAGATTTCCATCCTCATATGAAATAAAATTAACTTCAAGCCAGAGTTAGAAGGGATAAAGAAGGACGTTTTATACTGCATAAGGGAATTGTACATCAGTAAGACCTAACAATCATAAATATTTATGCCCCAAACAACTGAGCATCTATGTACATCAAACAAACCCCTCTCAATTTCAAAAATGAAATAGACTGCAACACAATAATACTAGATGACTTTAACACACCTTGCTCACCATTGGATGTATCTACCAAATAAAAACTAAACAAAGAAACTGTAGAACTAAATAACACAATCAATACTTTAGATTAATGGACCTAGAGTGTTTCATCTATCAACGAGCAAATATGCTTTCTTCTCAGCATCACATGAATCCTTCTCTAAAATAGATTATATGGTATGCACAAAGCAACTCATAGCAAATAGAAATACTACCCTACATTCTATCAGATCATAATGGAATGAACCTGGAAATCAATGATGAAATAAAATATAGAAGCTACTACAACACCTGGAAACTAAATAATACAGTATTGAATGATGAATGGATAGCAGAAGAAATCAAGGAGGAAATAAAAAAATTACTTAGAGGTAAATGAGAACACCAATACAACATACCAGAATTTTTGGGACACTATGAAGGCAGTGCTGAAAGGAAAGTTCATTGCATTGAACTTGTTCATTAAAAGAATAAAAGGTCAACAAATAAATGGCCTAACATTTCATCTCAAAGCCCTAGAAAAAGAAGAAATCAACACCAAAAGCAATAGAAGACAGGAAATAATTAAATTCAGAGCTGAAATCAATAAAATTTAAACAAAAGAAACAATTCAAAAAATTGACAAAATGAAAAATTGGTTCTTTGTGAAAAATAAATTGATAAATGCATAGCTACGCTAATGAAGAGAATGAGAGAGAAAACTCAAATTACTAAAATTTGTGATGACAAAGGAAATATGATGGATACTACTGAAATACAGAAGATAATCAAACTATTTGAAAATTTATACTCCAATAAAATAGAAAATCTCAAAGACATCGACAAATTTCTAGAGGACATATGATCTACCCAAACTGAATCAGGAGGACATACACAATTTAAACAGATCAATTTCAAGCAATAAAGTAGAAGACGCCATCAAAAGCCTACCAACCAAGTAAAGCTCAGGACCAGACAGATTCTCAGCCGAGTTCTGCAAGACCTTCAAAGAAGAATTAACATTCATACCCCTCAAATTATTCCATGAAATAAAAAGGAGAGAACCCTTCCAAACCCTTATACCAGAACCAGACAGGGACTGCATCAAGGAAAGAAAACTTCAGACCAATATCCCTCATGAATATAGAAGCAAAAATTCTCAATAAAATTCTGGCAAATCACATACAAAAACATATTAAAAAGATAGTGCACCATGATCAAGTGGGGTTCATCCCAGGGATGCAAGGTTGATTTAACATATGAAAATCAATAAACATAATTCATCACATCAATAGACTTAAACACAATAATCATATGATTATCTCAATAGATGCAGAAAACACATTTGACAAATATAGCACCCCTTCATGTTTAAAACACTAGGAAAACTAGAGATAGTAGAAACATACCTCAACATTGTAAAACCTACATATGCTAAACCCAAGACCAACATCATTCTAATTGGAGAAAAACTAAAGCATTCCTTCTAAAAACTGGAACAAGACAGGGATGCCCTCTTTTACCACTTGTTTAACATAGTCCCTTAAAACTCTAGCTAGAGCAATTAGATGAAAGAAATTCAAGAGAGATGAATAGGAAAAGAAGAACTCAAACTATCACTGTTTGCCAAAAACATGATTCTATATTGAGAAGATCCAAAATATTCCACCAGAAAACTTCTAGAACTAATAAATGAATTCAGCAAAGTAGCAGGATATAAAATCAATAACCATAAATCAAATGCATTTCTATACATCAGTGATGAATCCACTGAAAGAGAAATTAGGAAAACCACTCCTTTCACAATAGCCTCAAAAAAAATAAATACTTGGGAATCAGTCTAACAGAAGAGGCAAAAGACCTTTACAATGAAAACTACAGAACACTAAGAAAGAAATTGAAGAAGACCTTAGAAGATGGAAAATCTCCCATGTTCTTAGATAGACAGAATTAATATTGTCAAAATGACCATACTACTGAAAGCATTTACAGATTTAATGCAATTCCTATTAAAATCCCAATAACATTCTTCATAGAACTAGAAAAAGCAATAATGAAATCCATTTGTAAAAATAAGAGACCTAGAATAGCTGAAGCAATCCTTAGCAGCAGGAGGCATCACAATACCAGACCTTAAACTATTCTACAGAGCAATAGTAACAAAAATGGCATGGTATTGGCACAAAAATAGACATGTAGACCAGTGGTGCAGAATAGAAGACACAGAGACAAACCCACATAAATATGGTTATCTCATACTAGACAAAGGCCAAAAACATACATTGGGGAAAAGATAGCCTCTTCAACAAATGGTGCAAGGAAAACTAAAAATTCATACATAGCAAAATGAAATTAAATCCCTCACCCTGCACAGAAACCAATTCAAAGTGAACCAAAGACTTAGGCACTAGAACAGACCCTGTGCTTAATAGAAGAAAAAGTAGGCCCAAGTCTTCATCATATCGACTTAGTACTTGACTTACTTAACAAGACTCCTATAGCACAAGAAGTAAAATCAAGAATCAGTAAATGGAATGGATTCAAACTAAAAAGTTGCTTCTCAGCAAAGGAAACAATAATGAGAAGAGAGAGCCTATAGAGTGGAAGAAAATCTTTACCACATGCACCTCAGAAAGAGCACTAATCTCCAGGATTTATAAAGAACTCAAAAAACGTAACACCAAAAAACAAGTAACCCGGGCTGGGGAGATAGCTCAGTTGGTAGAGTGCTCGCCTCACAAGCACTAAGGCCCTGAGTTCAATCCCCAGCACCGCAAAAAAAAAAACAAACAAGTAACCCTATCAATAAATGGGCTTAGGAAATGAACAGATACTTCACAGAAGAAATTCGGTTGATCAACACATAGATGAAAAAATGTTCAGCATCTCGAGCAATTAGAGAAATGCAAATCAAAACGACTCTTAAGATTTCATCTCGGTGATCCAAGATGGCAGACTAGAGGGTGACTGCATCTCCAGTCGCTCCAGAACCCAGGATTCAAGAAGGGGAAGCATTGAGAGACTCAGACTGAAATACAGCCATGGGGTGAGTCTCCCCCACCAGGTGAAGCTCGGCCTGGGCGGCAGGCCCGGATAAGGGCAGCTTATCAGAGTAGGGCAGGGCAGCTAGAGTCTTCCTCAGGCAGCCCTGCGCACTCCTGCGGTGGGCTCCTCCCACACGGCCAGCTTCTCCAGCTTCTCGGAGCAGGCCCCCCAGTCAGAGCCTTTTTGCACAGAACCAGCTCCAAGTCCCGGAGCCAGCGCATCGAGCTCCGGCCCGCAGGCAGCTTCAGGGACCAGGACAGGGCAGCCAGGGACTTCCCCAAGCAACCTGGCTCCCTCTGGCAGGAGGCGCCTTCAAGGCTAGCTTCTCGGAGCAGACCGCCCAGTGAGAGCCATTCTACACAGAGCCAGCCACAAGTCCCCGAGCCAGCAGAGAGCTCTGACCCACAGGCAGCCTCTGGGACCAGGGCAGGGCAGCCAGAGACTTCTCCAGGCGGCCCTGCCCCCTCCAGCCGCAGGCTCTTTCCACAGGGTGATCCAAGATGGCAAACTAGAGGGTGACTGCATCTCCACTTGCTACAGAACCCAGGATTCAAGAAGGGGAGGCATTGAGAGACTCGGACTAAAATAGAGCCACGGGGTGAGTCTCCCCCACCGGGTGAAGCTCGGCCTGGGCTGCAGGCACGGATAGGGGCGTCTCGCACGGATAGGGGCGGCTTATCAGAGCAGGGCAGGGCAGCTAGAGTCTTCCCCAGGCAGCCCTGCTCACTCCGGCGGTGGGCTCCTCCCACACAGCCAGCTTCTTGGAGCAGGCCCTCCAGTGTGAGACTTTCTGCACAGAACCAGCTCCAAGCCCTGGAACCAGTAGCGGGCTAGGGGCAGCTTTCTTCGGAAGCACTGCATTTTCAAGTTCCTCCAAGACTTCAGGCTACTGAAGGCTGGGAGGTGATACACTGGAAATTTACAGGGACACTATAAGCCAATAGAGGAAATCTGCAATATCTCAGAGTCCCACTGACATCTGACCAATATGAGAAAACAAGGGAAGAAAATGTCCCAAACAAACCTAGAAACTATATCAATAAAACCCAATGACAGCGCAGCAGAAGAAATGTCAGAAAGGGAGTTCAGAACATACATAATTAAAACAATCAGGGAAGCAAACGAGGAGATGAAAGAGCAAATAAATGCAGGCATTGGAGGAGATGAAAGAGCAAATGCAGGCATTAAATGATCGCTCCAGTCGACAGTTAAAAGAGCAAATACGGGAAGCAAGAGATCATTTCAATAAAGAGTTAGAGATACTGAAAAAAAAAACAAACAGAAATCCTTGAAATGAAGGAAACAATAAACCAAGTTAAAAACTCCATAGAAAGCATAACCAATAGGATAGAACACCTGGAAGACAGACCCTCAGACACTGAAGACAAAATATTTAATCTTGAAAACAAAGTTGACCAAACAGAGAAGATGGTAAGAAATCATGAACAGAATCTACAAGAATTATTGGATATCATGAAAAGGCCAAATTTAAGAAGTATTGGGATTGAGGAAGGACTTAGAGAAACAAACCAAAGGAATGAACAATCTATTCAATGAAATAATATCAGAAAATTTCCCAAATCTGAAGAATGAAGTGGAAAACCAAGTACAAGAGGCTTACAGGGACTCCAAATATACAAAATTACAACAGACCCACACCAAGGCACATTATTATGAAAATACCTAAATACAAATAAAAGGCAGAATTTTAAAGGCCGCGAGAAGAAAAGAATCAAATTACATTCAGGGGAAACCAATAAGAATATCAGCAGATTGTTTCACATCAGTCCCTAAAAGCTAGAAGGGCCTGGACAACATTTACCAAGCCCTGAAGAAAACGATGCCAACCAAGAATTTATACCCAGCAAAAACTTACCTTTCAGATTTGACGACGAACTAAGATCCTTCCATGATACACAAAAGCTAAGGAATTTACAAAAAGAAAGCCGGCATTACAGAACATTCTCAGCAAAATATTACATGAGGAAGAGATGAAAAACAATGATGCAAATCAGCAACGGGAGGAACTAGCCTAAGGAGTAGCCAAATAAAGGAGAAATCAAATCATGTCAAAAACACAAATGAGTCAAATGACTGGGAATACAAATCATTCACAATAATAACCCTGAATGTTAATTGGCCGGAGACTCATCACTCAAAAGACACAGACTGGCAGATTGGATTAAAAAGAAAAATCCAACAATATGCTGCCTGCAAGAGACTCATCTCATAGAAAGAGATACCCATAGACCTAAAGGTGAAAGGATGGAAAAACATACATGCACACGGACACAGCAAAAAGCTGAGTATCCATCCTCATTTCAGATAATGTGGACTTCAAGCCAAACTAGGAGAAGGGATAAAGAAGGACATTACATACTGCTTAAGGGAAGCATAAATCAGCAAGACATAACAATCATAAATATCTATGCCCCGAACATTGGCTCATCCACGTACGTCAAACAAATCCTTCTCAATTCCAGAAATCAAATAGACCACAACACAATAATACTAGGCGATTTTAACACACCTCTCTCACCACTGGATAGATCTTCCAAACAAAAATTGAATAAAGAAACCATAGATCTCAATAACACAATCAATAATTTAGACTTAACCGACATATATAGAATATACGATCCAACAAAGAACGAATACACTTTCTTCTCAGCAGCACATGGATCCTTCTCTAAAATAGACCATGTTTTATGCCACAAAGCTACTGTTAGCAAATACAAGAAGATAGAGATACTACCTTGTACTCTATCAGATCATAATGGATTGAAATTAGAAATAAATGACAGAATAAAAAACAGAAACTTCTCCAATACCTGGAGATTAAATAATACACTATTATATGATGAATGGATAACAGAAGACATCAGGAGGGAAATAAAAAAATTCTTAGAAGTAACGAGAACAAAGATACATCATATCAAAATCTCTGGGACACTATAAAAGCAGTACTTAGAGGAAGATTTATTTCATGGGGCGCACTCAACAAAAGAAGTAGAAATCAACAAATAAATGACTTAACACTACAGCTCAAAGCCCTAGAAAGAGAAGAGCAAAAACACCACCAAAAAGTAGTAGAAGACAGGAATAGTTAAAAGCAGAGCTGAAAATCAACGAATGAAACAAAGAAACAATCGGAAAAAATTCAACAAAAATAAATAGTTGGTTCTTTGAAAAAATAAACAAATTGATAAACCCTTAGCCACACTAATAAAGAGAAAGAGGGAGAAAAGTCAAATTACTAAAATTCGGAATGACAAGGAAATATCACAACAGACACGACTGAAAATACAAAACATAATTAGAAGCTATTTTGAAAATCTATACTCCAACAAAACAGAAAACCTCGGAAGACATCAACAAGTTTCTAGAGACCATATGAAATTACCTAAACTGAACGAGGAGGACATACACAACTTAAATAAATCAATTTCAAGCAATGAAATAGAAGAGGTCATCAAAAGCCTACCAACAAAGAAAAGTCCGGGACCAGATGGGTTCTCAGCTGAGTTCTACAAAACCTTCAAAGAAGAGCTCATTCCAATACTCCTCAAAGTATTCCATGAAACAAAAGAAGAGGGAACCCTTCCAAACTCATTCTATGAAGCCAATATCACCCTGATACCTAAACCAGAGGAAAGAAAATTTCAGACCAATATCCTTAATGAACATCAACGCAAAAATTCTAAACAAAATTTTAGCAAATCGCATCAAAACATATTAAAAAGATAGTGCACCACGATCAAGTGGGTTTATCCAAGGGATTGCAAGGTTGGTTCAACATCCGGAAATCAATAAATGTCATTCACCATATCAACAGACTTAAAGTTAAGAATCACATGATTATTTCAATAGATGCAGAAAAAGCATTCAATAAAATACAGAATCCCTTCATGCTCAAAACACTAGAAAAAATTGGGGTAGTGGGAACATTCCTTAACATTGTAAAAGCCATCTATGCTAAGCCCATGGCCAATATCATTCTAAATGGTGAAAAACTGAAAGCATTCCCTCTAAAAACTGGAACAAGGCAGGGATACCCTCTTTCACCACTTCTGTTCAACATCATCCTTGAGACTCTAGCCAGAGCAATTAGACAGACCGAAGAAATTAAAGGGATATGAATTGGAAAAGAAGAACTCAAACTATCCCTGTTCGCTGATGACATGATTATATATTTAGAGGAACCTGGAAATTCAACCAGAAAACTTTTAGAACTCATAAGTGAGTTCAGTAAAGTAGCAGGTTACAAGATCAATGCTCATAAATCCAATGCATTTTTATACATAAGTGATGAATCTTGAGAAAGAGAAATTAGGAAAACTACCCCACTCACAATAGCATCGAAAAAAAATAAAATACTTGGGAATCAATCTCACAAAGAGGTGGAAAGACCTCTACAATGAGAACTACAGAACACTAAAGAAAGAAATTAAAGAAAACCTTAGAAGATGGAAAGATCTCCCATGTTCTTGGGTAGGCAGAATTAATATTGTCAAAATGGTCATACTACCTAAAGTGCTATACAGATTCAATGCAATTCCAGTTAAAATCCCAAAGATGTACCTTACAGAAATAGAGCAAGCAATTATGGAAATTCATCTGGAAGAATAAAAAACCCAGCATAGCTAAAGCAATCCTCAGTAGAAAGAGCGAAGCAGGGTATATCGCAATACCAGATCTTCAACTCTACTACAAAGCAATAGTAACAAAAACGGCATAGTATTGTACCAAAATAGACAGGTAGATCAATGGTACAGAACAGAGGACATGGACACAAACCCAAATAAATACAATCTCATACTAGACAAAGGGGGACAAAAATCTGCAATGGAGAAAAGATAGCCTCTTCAACAAATGGTGCTGGGAAAACTGGAAACCCATATGCAACAGAATGAAATTAAACCGCTATCTTTCACCCTGCACAAAACTCAACTCAAATTGGATCAAGGATCTCACAATCAGACTAGAGACCCTGCATCTTATAGAAGAAAAAAGTAGGTCCAAACCTTCAATTTTTGGCTTAGGATCAGACTTCCTTAACAGGACTTCCATAGCACAAGAAATAAAAGCAAGAATCAGTAACTGGGATAGATTCAAACTAAAAAGCTTTCTCTCAGCAAAGGAAACTCTCAGTAATGTGAAGAGAGAGCCTACAGAGTGGGAGAATATCTTTGCCACTCATACTTCAGATAGAGCGCTAATTTCCAGAATCTATAAAGAACTCAAAAAACTCTACACCAAGTATACAAATAATTCAATCAACAAATGGGCTAAGGAAATGAACAGACACTTCACAGAAGATGATGTATAAGCAATCAACAGATATATGAAAAAATGTTCAACATCTCTAGTAATAAGAGAAATGCAATGAAAACTACTCTAAGATTTCATCTCACCCCAATTAGAATGGTGATTATCAAGAAACACAAGCAACAACAGGTGTTGGTGAGGATGTGGGAAAAAGGTACACTCATACATTGCTGGTGGGGTTGCAAATTAGTGCAGCCACTCTGGAAAGCAGTATGGAGATTCCTCAGAAAGCTTGGAATGGAACCACCTTTTGACCCAGCGATCCCACTCCTTGGCCTATACCCAAAGGACTTAAATCAGCATGCTATAGAGATGAAGTCACATCAATGTTCACTGCTGCTCAATTCACCATAACCAGATTGTGGAACCAACCTAGATGCCCTTCAGTTGATGAATGGATAAAGAAACTGTGGCATGTATCTACAATGGAATATTACTCTGCCATATTAATGATAAAATTATGGCATTTGCAGGCAAATGGATGAAATTGGAGAATATCATGCTAAGTGAGATAAGCCAATCTCAAAAAACTAAAGGACGAATGATCTCGCTGATGAGCGGATGAGGACATATAATGGGGGGTCGGAGGGGTTAGTGTTAGGGTTAGGGTTAGGTTTAGGGTTAGGGATAAGGAGGGTGGTAAGAATGGAGGAAGGAAAGACTGTATAGAGGGAAAAGAGGGGTGGGAGGGGTGGGAGGGGTGGGGGTGAAGGAAAAAAAAATAACAGAATGAATCAAACAACATTCCCCTATGTAAATTTATGATCACACAAATGGTATGCCTTGACTCCATGTACAAATAAGAGAAACAACATGTATCCCATTTGTTTACAATAAAAAAAAAAAGATTTCATGTCTGATAGAATGGGAATTATCAAGAATACAAACAATAATAAGTTTGGTGAGGATGTGGGTAAAAATGTACACTCATACATTGCTGGTGAGACTGAAAATTGGTGCAACCACTGTGGAAAGCAGTATGTAGAGTCCTCAGAAAACTTGAAATGGAACCACCATTTGACCCAGCTATCCCACTCCTCAGTTTATAACTAAAGGACTTAAAATCAGCATACTACAGTAATGCAACCACATCAGTGTTCATAGCTGCTCAATTTAGAATAGCTAGATTGTGGAACCAACTGAGATACCCTTCAGTTGATGAATGAATAAAGAAAACTGTGGTATATATACACAATGGAATATTACTTAGCCATAGAGAAGAATAAAATTATGGTATTTGCAGGTAAATGGATGGAACTGTAGAATATCATGTTAAGCAAAATAAGCCAAACCCAAAAATCCAAAGACCTAATGTTTTCTCTGATATGTGGATGCTGATCCATAATGAGAGGTAAGGGAAGGAGAAATGGAGGAGCTTTGGATTAGACAGAGGGGAGTGAGGATAGGGGAGAGGGTTTGGGAGTGGGAAGGATGGTGGAATGAGACAGACATTATTACCCTATATACATAGATGATTGCATAACTGGTGTGCCTCTATCATGTACAGCCAAAGGAATGAGAAATTGTGCTCCATTTGTGTACATATGTCAAACTGCATTCTGCTGTCATGTATAAATAATTAGAACAAATAAAAAAAAAAAAAAGACTAACTACCCAATGTCAAATAGAAGGGTTTCTTAACTTTTCTAAAAGAGTGGGTCTGATGAAATTCTTCTGTAAAAGAATTAACACTCCTTTAATTTGATGTTTTTATCCCATAGGTTCCCGTGTAAACCACCATGGAAACCCTGGTACTTCAAAACAGAACCCTTCCAACCCTCTTCAGCATTTAATTCCAGGCTCAAACTTGGAGAGTGAACACAAAATTCAAACAGATACATTAAAGCAGGCCACTAAGGATAGAGTCAGTGATTTCCACAAATTGAAGCAAAGTAAGAATCAATTGATGAATAATACTATGTTAAAAAGACTTCTTTGAATATAATGTTTACAAGACTATATCAAGGTCTACATTATTATACTCTAATGATTGTGTAATGAAGTTATGTGTATATAAAACATAATAGTGTTAAAATTTAAAAGAAAAGCAGGGTGTTTTGTTGTTGAAAAGCAGGGTTTAAATAGATAGAAATTCAAAGAAAGTTTTTAAAGCTGTTCATATTTACTGTTAAATAATAAATTTCAGGTGAGTTGATTTTTTTTAAATACTATTCTTAAGAATTTAAGCTTATTTAGAGAAATGAGAAAAGATATACTTTGTTAGGTTAATGAACAGAAACTTTAAGAGGGAGGGTAAACAGTTTTGAGAAATGGAACTTTCTAGGGGAAACATACAGCTTGTGAAGAATTGCATAGTGGGAGGTCAATACTACTTCCTCCTCTCCTTCCAATTGCAGATTGCTTCATTTAGGTGTTAGGATAGATGTGAAACAGATTGAGCAAATTCATAGCACTGTGTAGTAAAATATGAATACTTAATTGTTTCAGAGGTATTGATTTTGATCAATGGACAATGCCTGTTAATCTATATAACTCTGTGTTTGGTGGATTCTCAGGAAATATAAGAAAAACTTCTGGTAGCAGAGAAAATTTGGAGCAAGAGGGTATGGCTTTAGGTCAGCTCCCTTAAACTGTGCTTTTCATTCCTACTCTTCTTGTCTTCTTTCTACCTTCAGTTCCAAATAGATAGAATATCTAAAAGGTCTAGTGTTTTGGTTTTTTTATTTATTTGTTTGTTTTTTGGGGTACCAGGAATTGAACTCAGGAGCACTCGACCACTGAGCCACATCCCCAGCCCTATTTTGTATTTTATTTAGAAGCAGGATCTCAGAGTTGTACAGTACCTCACTTTTTCTGTGGCTGGCTTTGAATTGGAGATCCTCCTGCCTCAACCTCCCAAGTCACTGTGCCCTGCTGTTTTTTTGTTTGTTTGTTGTTTTGGTTTTCCTCATTTTTTTTTTTTAACCGTTGATGGGCCTTTATTTAATTTATTTATCTGTATGTGGTTTTGAGAATCGAACCCAAGTGCCTCACACATGCTAGGCAAGTGCTCTACCACTGAGCCACAACCCCAGCCCCTACTTTTCAGAGTAGCGTATAGGCAGTTATTTGTACATAGGTTGAAAACTGGACAGTGTTACCATTTTTTAATTTATTCAAGATATTTTTGTTGGTCTCTTTAACAGGTATTCATGTTCCTACATATATATATATATGTATATATATATATATATGAATATATAGTTTGCATACATTGACTTACTTTGTGTGTGTGTGTGTGTGTGTGTGTGTGTGAGAGAGAGAGAGAGAGAGAGAGAGAGAGAGATACTCAGGGGCACTCTTATCAATGAGCCACATCCCTAACCCAGTTATTATTTTTATATTTGGAGAGAGGGTCTCACTAAGTTGCCCTTGCTGTTCCTCCAGCGTGTGTTCTCCTGCCTCACCCTTCCAAACTGCTGGGATTGAACGTATTCACCTTCGTACCTGGCAAAACCTATTGACTTTTAAACTTTTAACCCCAAATTCTTTTCCATGAAGCATAATCAATGCACATACTATTTTTTATTTACTTTAGTTGAAATTGTTTCTTATATGCTTTTTATCAAGTAGTTACATACTTGTCATCATGTGTGCACTGGGGTTGAACTCAGGGCCTCCAGTGTGCTAGCCAAGTTCTCTACTACAGAGCTCTATCCCTACGCATTTTACTTTATTTTGAGAAACTGTCCTTGAACTTGTGTTCCTCTTGCCTCAGCCTAATAGCTATAATTACAAGCATGCAGCTTATGCGTGTGCACACATATATATTACATTTATTCAGTTCTATTTAAGGAATAATAATAGTTCATAATAATAGTTCATTTAGTTCTACTCTCTGTTTCTTTTTTTCTTTTTTTTTCTTTTGTAGCACCCAGGGACACTTTAACACTGAGCTATATCCCCAGCCCTTTTTGCTTTTTAATTTTGAGACAGGGTCTTGCTAAGTTGTGAGGCTGGCCTTCAACTTGGAGTCCTCCTGCCTCGGCCTCCTCAGTAGGTAGAGTTATACGTGTGCACTGGTCTCTACTCTACTCTTACTGGTTATTACTCTCTTGCTGATTATTTAGATTTCTTTGTGTTTTCTCATTTTAGTTGTCGTGATTGTGACTTTTTTTAAAAATTATCTTCTGTTTCTAGGTATATTTTGGGTATACCGTTAAAAGTACACTCCTGGGGGCTAGGGATATAGCTCAGTTGGTAGCGGGCTTACCTTGTAAGCACCAAGGACCTGGGTTCAATCCCCAGCACCGCAAAAAAAAAAAAAAAAAAAAAAAGTACACTACTGGACTGGGGTTGTGGCTCAGTGGTAGAGCACTTGCCTAGCATGTGTGAGGCACTAGGTTTGATTCTCAGCACTACATATAAATAAATTAATTAAATAAAGTCTTATCAACAACTAATAAAAATATTTTTAAAAAGTATAATCCTGGGTTCGAACCCCAGCACCCAAAAAAAAAAAAAAAGTATAATCCTAAGAATGAAATTACTGGATCAAAGCACTTAAGAAGCTTATAGCTCCTTTTACATATTATCAGATTATTATTTTAAAAAAATTTTTTTAGTAGTTGATGGACCTTTATTTTATTTATTTATATGCAGTACTGAGAATGGAACCCAGTGCCTCACACATTCTTGGCAAGCACTCTACCACTGAGCTACAACTCCAGCCAACTGTCAGATTATTTTTTAGAACATGTTATAGTGTCACTGGAGATACCTATCTGTTTCCTGTGGTCTATCCTGACCACATTGACTTTTTAAATCTCTTTTACAAGGTATTTAGAATATAATGAATCCAGATGTGGTGGCATACATCTATAGGTACTAATGAGGCTGACAGAGGATCTCTAGAGTACAGGAGCTCCAGGACAACCTGGGCAACATGGTGAGACACTGTTGGGGGGGGGGGGGGGCCCAGAATATAATAATTTTCTTTATATACATATATATAGGGGGGGAGTAGATAATTGTAGTTGCATGCTATCTTTATTTTATTTTTTTGTTTTTATGTAATGTTGGGTATTGAACCCAGTGCCTCATTCGTGCTAGGCAAGTGTTCTACCACTGAGCCCCATGATTTTCTTAATGATATTTTAGTAGGCATATCCTTCCTGGTGTAGCCTGCTTATTTGATTATTTCATTTTATTTTAGTTTTAGAGGGATTTTTGTTTGTCTTTTTTGTTCATTTTGAGATAGCATCTTGCTTTGTTGCCTAGGCTGACTTCGAAGTCCTGGACTTAAGTGATTCTCCCACCTCAGCCTCCTGAGTAGTAAGTGGGATTACAGACGACTTGAGTCTTCAGACCTATTTGGCATGTTTTTGTTTTCTTTTTTGTTTTGTTTTGTTTTGTTTGTTTTTGTTGCTGAGGTTTGGACCCAGGACCACACACGTGCTACAACCCCAATTGGCATGTTTTTTTTTTTTAATTAAAAAAAATTTTTTTTTTAGTTGTAGATGGATATAATACCTTTATTTTGTTTATTTCTATGTGGTCCTGATGATCAAATTCAGTGCCTCACACATGCCAGGCCAGTGTTCTACCACTGAGCTACAACCCGAGCCTGACATGTATTTTTTATGTGAGGTGTTTTCTTGGAATTAGTTCCTCGTATATAATGTGTATATCAGGTTTGACCGCTTGGCTTAAGAATTTTGTAGATTAGTACTATATATTTGTATAAAATCTTTTTAAATAATTAAGATACTAATCATTTATATTTTACTTTAAAAACAGTTTTCTTTTTTGTCTGTTGACTTCCTGACATGAGACTTATTTTTTGCTTTACCATGTAAAAGGGTTTTGTTTTATTTTGTTTTTCCAATATTGGGGATGGAACCTAGGGCCTCTTGTATGCTAGCAAGCATTCTACCACTTGGCTACATTCCCAGTCTTTTTGAGACATGGTCATCCCCCACTGTCCATAATGACCTTGAACTTTTGATCCTCCTGCTTCAGCCTCCCCAGCAGCTGGGATTACAGTTGTGTATTGTCACTCCTGGCCAGTGTTTTTTTGTTTTGTTTTGTTTTTTAATTAAAAATAATTTTTGTTGTGATAATAAAATTTATCAAATACATTTCAGCGGCATGCGATGCATTCACAGTGTTGTCAATCATCATCATTATCTAGTTCCAAAACATTTTTATCACCCCAAAAGAAAAGTCATACTCATTAAATAGTCACTCCCTGGTCTCTCATGCCCACAGTCCCTGGCAGCCATTAACATGCTTTCTGTCTCTGTGGATTCATGTATTGTGGATTGTTTATATAAACATAATCATAAAATAGGTGACCTTTAGTGTCTGACTTCTTTGATTTAACTTAATGTCTTTAAAATGCAGCCATGATTGTTTGGCATGTGTCAGTGCTTTATTCCTTTTTTTATAACTGGATAATATTCCCTTGTATGCATACATTTGCTTATTCATTAATCTGTTGATGGACATTTGGATTTTTTCTACCTTTCCGCTATTAAAAGTATCACTTTTTTAACATGTCGGCTTAGGACCAGACTTCCTCAACAGGACTCCCATAGCACAAGAAATAAAAGCAAGAATTAATAACTGGGATAGATTCAAACTAAAAAGCTTTCTCTCAGCAAAGGAAACTATCAGCAATGCGAAGAAAGAGCCTACAGAGTGGGAGAAAATCTTTGCCAATCATACTTCAGATAGAGCGTTAATCTCTAGAATCTATAAAGAACTCAAAAAACTCTACACCAAGAATGCAAATAATCCAATCGACAAATGGGCTAAGGAAATGAATAGACACTTCACAGAAGAAGATCTACAAGCAATCAACAAACATATGGAAAAATGTTCAACATCTCTAGTAATAAGAGAAATGCAAATCAAAACCACCCTAAGATTCCATCTCACCCCAATTAGAATGGCGATTATCAAGAACACAAGCAACAACAGGTGTTGGCGAGGATGTGGGGAAAAAGGTACACTCTTACATTGCTGGTGGGGCTGCAAATTAGTACAGCCACTCTGGAAAGCAGTGTGGAGATTCCTCAGAAAGCTTGGAATGGAACCACCTTTTGACCCAGCTATCCCACTCCTTGGCCTATACCCAAAGGACTTAAAATCAGCATATTACAGAGATACAGCCACATCAATGTTCATAGCTGCTCAGTTCACAATAGCCAGATTGTGGAACCAACCTAGATGTCCTTCAATTGATGAATGGATAAAGAAACTGTGGTATATATATACAATGGAATATTACTCAGCCATAAAGAATGATAAAATTATGGCATCTGCAGGCAAATGGATGAAACTGGAGAATATCATGCTAAGTGAGATAAGCCAATCTCAAAAAACCAATGGATGAATGATATCACTAATAAGTGGATGATGACACATAATGGGGGGTGGGAGGGGTTAGTGTTAGGGTTAGAGTTAGGGTTAGGGAGGGGGGCAAGAATGGAGGAAGGAAGGACTGTATAGAGGGAAAAGAGGGGTGGGAGGGGTGGGGGGAAGGGGAAAAAATAACAGAATGAATCAAACATTACCCTATGTAAATTTATGATTATACAAATGGTATGCCTTTACGCCATGTACAAACAGAGAAACAACATGTATCCCATTTGTTTACAATAAAAAAAAAAACTTAATAAACACAAAACATAAAGACAAAAAAAAAAAAAAAAGTAATATTTTTACACTCCATGACCAGAGACATTTGGAAACAAATTCTGAGATATCATGAAATAATAAATTTTAGGCCACCATATGTGTTTAAAAAATAAGTAAATAAATGTGAATAAAGCTTAAAAAAAAAGTATCACTTTTTTGATGGTGTGCACATATACTTGCTTCTGTGCAGTGCTGTATGTGTGTGCATGTGGAAATGAGTGATGCACACAGCTGTTTGGCAGGGTTAAAGTGGCTTTTAATTACTGCGTGGGCATTGTTGGACACATCTCTTTTAAAAAATCTGATACTTAACCATGCCACACTTGATTAACTGTTTTGAGCATTAAATTTTTTCTATTATTGGTTTAGACTATCACAATTCTATATCATTACTGACTTAAGAAAGATTCACTTATGCTGCTGAAAGATGTATTTTCTTGGCCGATTTCCCTTTGAAATGAATGTGTGAAATTGAAAATATACCCCAGTTGTAAATTAATAAATGTGGAAAGAGCATTGTTTCTAATACAATTTCAAGTACATAAAACTTTCAGGATCTTCAGGACTTTTTAAAGCATGTATACATTTATTTTAGTAAGAATTTCTTTTTATTAGTACCTATTGAATCCTGGTTTTTAATTAAACACAAAGCTTAGATTTCAGAAAGATGGAGGGATACTGGCTGGTGGTCCTAGAGTGTGCTGCTGTTGGTTAATTAACAAAGGGGAAAATGTATATAAATAGATATAAAAGTCACCATAAATTCCGTGAACTTAAATCTGTGATTCGTTGCCTTAAAACTTTCTTTTAGAATTTCCATACTGCATGCCAAACCAGTAAAATGGCTTTTAAAGATGTGTAATAAACCAATGTCCATTTGTATAAATGTGAAAATATTTATTCCATGCATTGGAAAAAAAAGAAGTATTTACCTGGGGCTGGGGTTGTGGCTCAGAGGTAGAGCACTTGCCTATTACACCTAGTATGCATAGCACGTGTGAGGCACTGGTTTGATCGTGAGCACCACATTAAAATAAATGAATGAATGAATGAATGAATGAATGAATGAATGAATGAGGTTGTGTCCATCCACATCTTTAAAAAAAACAATCATTTACCTATTGAATGTTACCGGTTTATGAAGAGCTCTTTAGATGTAATAAAAGAAAAGCCTTCAGTTAAAAAAAGAGTAGCACTGCTATGAAGATACCCATACAAGTTTTTATTGATTCCTGTTTTTAATGCTTTTGGGTATATACCTAGATGTAGAATTACTGAGTCATATGGTAATTCTGAGTTTAGCTTTTTGAGGAATTGCCAAACTGTCTTCTATAATAACTGTACAATTTCACATTCCCACCAGCAATATACAAGAGTTAACAGTTTCTCCACCTCATCAACACTTAATATTTTCTTTTCCCTCTCCTTCCCTCTTTCCTTCTTCTCTCCCTGTTCCTGCTTTCCTCTTTCTGTTGCCATCCTAGTGGATGTGAAGTGGTTATTCATTTTTTTTTGTTTTTTGTTTTTGGTTTGTTTGCTTATTTTGTGGTGCTGGGGACTTAACCCAGGGCCTAGAGCATCCTAGGCAAGCTCATTGTGGCTTTGATTTACATAGCCATAATGACTAATGATGGTGAACATCTTTTCATGTACTTCTTGGCCATTTGTTTATCCTCTTTGGAGAAATGTCTGCTACCATTTACCCTTTTTTAAAATTGTATTGTTTAGCTGAGCATTATGGTATAGGCCTGTAATCCCAGTGGCTCAAGAGACTGTCTCAGAATAAAAAATAAAAAGGGTTAGGGAACGTGGCTTAGTGGTTAACTATCCTTGAGTTTAATCTCTGGTACCAAAAAAATAAAATAAAATGGATTGTTTGTCTTTGTTGTTGAGCTGTAAGAATTCTTTGTATACTGTGGATACTAAACCTTCATTATATACATGGTTCACAAATATATTTGTCTATTTTGTGAATCGTCTTTTCACTTTCTTGATAGTGGCCTTCGATGCACAAAAGTTTTTAATTTTGATGAAGTATCATTTAATTAATCTATTTTTTCTTTTGTTGCTCATGGCTAGGATATCATATTTAAGAGACTTATAACAAACTCACAGATATGAAGATCCCCTTTGTTTTCTTTGTTCTAAAAATTTTAGAGGTTTAGCTCTTTGGGGCTGGGGAGATAGCTCAGTCGGTAGAGTGCTTGCCTTGTAAGCACAAGACCCTGGGTTCGATCCCCAGCACCCAAAAAAAAAAAAAAAAAAAAAAAAAAGAGGTTTAGCTTTTTATAGTTAGATCATTGACCCATTTAAAATTAATTTTTGTATATGGTAGGAAAGAGTAACTTCATCATTTTATATGTGAATAGCCATTTTTTCTAGCACCATTTATTTAGAAGAGTCTTCTTTCCCCATTGCACAGTTTTTTAAAAAATTAATTGACCACAAGAGCCAGGTTGGTGCATGCTTGTAATACCAGCAACTTGGGAGGCTGAGGCAGGATTACAAGTTCAAAGCCAGCCACCACACCTGGCATATTTAGGCTATCTTTAATTTCTTTTTATTATTTTTTACAGGTTTGTTTCTTTTGGGTGGTACTGTGGAACCCATCCTTTTTAGTTTTTATTTTGAGACAGGATCTTGCCAAGTTGCTCAGAGTCTCATTAAGTTGCTGAAGCTGGCTTCAAACTTGTGATCTTCCTGCCTCAGGCTCCCTAGTCTCTGGTATTATAGTTGTTCACCATCCTACCTGGCTAGGTTATCTTTAATTTCTTTCAGCAATATTTTATAGTTTTCAGAGTACGATTCTTAGATTGACTTGATTAAATTTATTCCTAAACATATTATCCTTTTTAAAACTATATATATATATATTTTAGTTGTTGATGGACCTTTATTTTATTTATTTATTTATATGTGGTACTGAGGACCAAATCCAGAGCATCACACATACCAGGAAGTGCTTTACCACTGAGCCACAACCCGAGCCCCCATTTTATTCTTTTGATGTTATTATAAATCAAATTGTTTTTATAATTTCTTTTTATGTTATACATTATTTGCACACAAGAATTAGACTGATTTTTGTATATCTATCTTGTATGTTGATGCAAAAGCTTTATATTTGTTGGTAGTCAAACATATCACTCTTGGGTTGTGGTTGTAGCTCAGTGGCAGAGCATTCGCCTAGCATGTGTGAAATACTGGGTTTGATCCTCAGCACCACATAAAAATAAATAAAATAAAGGTATTAAAAATTATAAAAGAAAAATCATTGATTCATCTGATAGTATTTCTTTCACAGGCATAAATATCTTGTATAATTTTCTTTGATGGTTTTTTTCTAATTGATTATTTAACTTGCCATGAGTTTATACTGATCTAAATTAACTTCTTTCTATACTAATGCTGTTTTGTTTCAGGATTCTCATTAATTTGTTATTTTCCCTTTAGGGATATTACTTCTGGTTTATTTTACAAAAATTAAGTTATTTTATTGTAAGTTTTTAACCTACCTCCAGAGTATATATTTTTTGACAATTTTTGTTTTTATCATCAGCATGTGGGTTTTTTGTTTTTGTATCAGGGATTGAAACCAGGGGCATTCAACCACTGGGCCACATCCCTAGCCTGTTATTTATTTATTTTTTAATTTTGAGATAGGGTCTTGATAAATTGCTTAGGACCTCACTGAGTTGCTGAGCCTGATCCCTTTCCTCAACACCACTGGTCTCTCTTCTATTTTCACAAGACCCCCTGCTCCCCACTTTCTTTTCCTTTTTCCTCTGTAGTTTCCATATATGAGAGAAAACATATGATCCTTACCTTTCTGAGTTTGCCTTATTTCATTTAAAAGAATATTCTTTAGTTTCATACATTTTCCTGCAAATGACATAATTTCTTTCATTAAAGATGGACACCTAAGAGGCTGGGGAGATAGCTCAGTTGGTAGAGTGCTTGCCTTGCAAGCACAAGGCCCTGGGTTCAATCCCCAGCACTGCAAAAAAAAAAAAAAAAAAAAAGGACACCTAGGCTGGTTTGGCTATTGGGAATTGTGCTGTTATAATCATGGATATGCATATATCACTATAGTATGCTGAGTTTAATTCTGGAGAATAAATACCAAGGTGTGATGTAGCTGGGTCATATGGTGATTCCATTGGTAGTCTTTTGAGGAAACTCCATACTGATTTCCAGAGTGATTGTTCTAATTACAGTCACACTAACAGCGTAGAAATGTTCTTTTTTCCCCCCTACATTCTCCATTATTTATTATTATTTGTATTCTTGATGACTAGCATTCTTGCTGGAATAAGATGAAATCTCAGTGTAGTTTTGATTTGCATTTCCCTAATTGCTAAAGATGTTGAACATTTTTCATATATTTGTTGGCCATTTGTGTTTTTTCTTTTGAGAAGTTCTATTTAGGTCGTTTGTCCACTTATTAATTGGGTTGTTTGTCTTTTTGGTGATAATTTTTTTCAGTTTTTAAAAAATATTTTAGATATTAATCCTCTGTCAGAAGATTAGCTAGCAAAGATTTTCCTCCCATTGTGTAGATTCTTAATTGTTTCCTTTGTTGTGCAGAAGATTTTTAATTTGATACCATTCCATTTATTAATCTTTGGTATTTTTTTCCAAGCTTTAGGGGTCTTCTTGAGAAAGTGATTGTCTATGCCTGTGTGCTGCATTTTCTTCTAGTAGTTGTACAGTTTCTGTTCTGTTCCTAGGTTTTTGATCCATTTTGAAATGACTTTTATGAAGGGTGAGAGATAAGGATCTAATCTTATTCTTCTACATGTGGATAACTAGTTTTCCCAGCATTATTTATTCAAAAGGCTATCGTTTGTCTGACTTGTTTTTGACACCTTTGTCAAGGATCAGATGACTGTATCTGTGTAGGGTTATCTCTGTGTCTTCTATTTTGTTCCATTGGTCTATGTGTCTGTTTTTATGCTAGTGCCATGAAGTTTTTGTTCCTTTCTCTCTGTAGTATAATCTGAAGTCAGGTATTGTGATGCCTCCAGTATAGATTCTTTTGACTAAGAATTGCTTTTGCTATTATGGGTCTTTTGTTCTTCCATATAAATTTTAGGACAATTTTCTGGTTCTATGAAGCATGTTATTTGATGGGGGTTACATTGAATCTGTTTATTGCTTTTGGTAAGATGGCCATTTTAACAATATTTATTCTACCTTATCCATGAACATGGGAGGTCTTTCCATCTTATGTCTTCACTTTCTTTCTCAATGTTATATAGTTTTCATTGTAGAGGTCTTTCACCTCCTTGGTCAGATTTATTCCTAAGTTTTTGTTTTTGTGTTTGTTTTTGTTGAGGCTATTGTGAATGGGATTGGTTTCCTGATTTCTTTCTCAACAGATTCATTTTTGGTGTGTAGGAATGCTATTAATTTTGTGTGCTAATTTCATGTCTTGCTACTGTGCTGAATTTGTTAGTTCTAGCAGTCTTCTGGTGAAGCTTTTTGGGTCTTTTTATTATAGAATCATATCATCTGCAAACAGTGATAGTTTGACTTCTTTACTACTTTTATCCCTTTTATTTCCTTCTCTTGCCTAATTGCTCTGGCTGGAATTTCTAGTATTCTATTGAATAGGATTGGTGAGAGTGTACAACCTTGTCTTGTTCCAGATTTTAAAAGGATTGGCTTTTAAATCATTCATTATGATGTTGGTTTTGGGTTTGTGGTACACAGCCTTTATGATGTTGATGTGAGTTCCTTCTGTCCCTAGTTTCTTTAGTGTTTTTATAATGAATGGGTGCTGGATTTTTCAAAGACTTTCTCTGCATCTATTGAGATGACTGTGAGTTTTGTCCTTAATTCTTTTGATGTGGTGAATTACATTTATTGATTTGCCTATGTTAAACTGAATTTGATGTTATATTTTATTTATCTAGATTTTCTTCTCTTTTTTTTTTTTTTTTTGGGTGCTGGGGATTGAACCCAGGGCCTTGTGCTTACAAGGCAAGCACTCTACCGACTGAGCTATCTCCCCAGCCCCTCTTCTCTTTTTTAATATATATTTTTTAGTTGTAGATGGACACAATACCTTTGTTTTATTTATTTATTTTTATGTGGTGCTGAGGTTCGAACCCAGTGCCTCACATGTGCTAGGCAAGCACTTTACCACAGAGCTACAACTCCAGCCCTAGGTTTTTTTCTTTTTTTTCTTTTTCTTTTTTTTTTTTAGCTTTAAATGTGTGGTTTTTAAAAAAAAAATTTTAATTAAACTTTTTTATTTTTACAGATTACGTTTTGATTCATTGTACACAAATGGCGTACAACTTTTCATTTCTATGGTTGTACACAATGTAGAGTCACACCATTCATGTAATCATACATATACATAGGGTAATACTGTCTGTTTCATACTACTATCTTTCTGTCCCCCACCCCCTCCCACCCTATTTTCCTCTACACCATCCACAGTTCTTTCATTCTTCTCTTCCCCCTGCCACCCCCTCCCCCCTTTGGGATTTTTTTGATCTTTTCTTTTTTGGAACTGGGGATGGAACCCAGAGCTTCATGTATGCAAGGCAAGCACTTTGCCACTGAGCTACTTCCCAGCCCTTATTTATCTAGATTTTTATATTGGTACATAACAATTATGCAGAATAGTGGGTTTCATTGTGTCATATTTGCACATGTACTTAACATACTTTGATCAATTTCATTCCCCAGTGTCTCTCCTATTTTCTGCCCTCTGCCTGATTCCTTTACCCTGCTGGTCTCCCTTCTGTTGTCATGAGTCTTTCACCTTTTTTTTTTTTTTTTTTTTTTTCCTTTTCCTTTTTTTTTTCTTTCTAGCTTCCACATATGAGGGAAAACATTTAACCCTTAACTTTCTGAACCTGACTTATTTTGCTTAACATGATGTTCTTCAGTTCCATCCATTATCCTGCAAATGACAAAATTTTATTCTTCTTTATAGCTGAATCAAACTCCAATGTGTGTAGATATGCTATATTTTTCTTTAGCCACTCAACTGTTGACAGATACCTAGACTAGTTTCATAACTTGACTATTGTGAATTGCACTGCTGTTATCTTGAGTGGCATTTTTGGATCATATGGTAGTTCCATTCCTAGTCTTTTGAGGAACCTCCATTTTGATTTCCATAGTGGCTATAATAATTTACACTTTCTCCAACAGGGTATGATTCCTCTCCTTGCCACATGCTCACAACATTTATTATTCTTTGTATTCTTGATAATTGCCATATTAATTGGAATGAGATGAAATCTCAGTGTAGTTTTGATTTGCATTTCTCTGATGGCTAGAAATGTTGAACATTTTTTCATGTAATTTTTGGTCATTTGTACTGTGTGTTTGTTCATTAGACCACTTATTGAATGGGTTATTTGGGGTTTTGGTGGTAATTTTTTGAGTTCTTTATTCTAGATATTAATTCTTTATGGAAGCGATTAATTCTTATGGAAAAGATTTTCTCCCATTCTGTGAGATTTTCTCCCATTCTGTGTGTTCTCTCTTAATGCTATCGTTTCCTTTGCTGTACAGAAGCTTTTTAGTTTGATGTCTTCTCATTATTGATTCTTGGTATTGTTTCCTGAGCTAAAGGAATTCTGCTGAGAATATTGCCTACAACGATATGTTGGAGTTGTTGACTCTACATTGTCTTCTAGGAGTTGCATAGTTCCTGGTCTGATTCCAAGGCCTTTGATCCATTTTGAGTTGACTTTTGTGTAGGGCGAAAATAGGGATCTGTTTTTAATCTTTTAAGTATGGATGTCTCGTTTTCCCAGCACCATTTGTTAAAGAAGCTATCTTTTTCAACAAAAATTTTTGGCACCTTTGTTAATAATCAGATGACTATATGTATGTGGGTTTGCTCTATGTCTTCTGTTATATTAGTCTATTTGTCTATTTTTATGTCAAAACCAAGCTGTTTTGTTAATATGACTTTGTAGTATAATTTAAAGCTGGATATTGTTATACCTCCACTTTGCTCAGAATTGCTTTAGGTATTTGGTTCTTCCATTGAAATTTTAGGATTACTTTTTTTTTCCTTATTTTTTAAATTCTTTTTAGATACACATGACAGTCGAGTGTATTTTGACATCATACATACATGGAGTATAACTTTATTCTAATTCTAGTTCTGAGAAGAACATCATTGGTATTTTGATGGAATTACATTGAAGCTATAGATAACTTTTGATATTAATTCTGGGGGTGGTGGTGTGATTCAATAATAGAGTGTTCCTGGGTTCAATCCTCAGTACTGCAAAAAAAAAAAAAAAAAAAAAAAAAACGCTATTGATATGTGTATGTTGATTTTGTATCTTGCTACTTTGCTGAATTTATCAACTCTAAAAATCTTCTGGTGGAGATTTTAGGATCTGCTAAGTATGGGATCATATCATCTGCATACAGGGACAGTTGAGTATGATGTTGGCTATGGGTTTGTCATCTGTAGTTTTTATGATGTTAAAGTAAGTTCATACTATCCCTATTTTCTTCAGAGATTTTATCATGAATTATTGAATTTTGTTGAAGGCTTCTTTATTTATTGAGAAGATTATATGATTTTTGTCCTAGATTCTATTTAAGGTGGTATATTGCATTAATTGATCTGGATATGTAGAGCCATCCTTGCATCCCTGGAACAAAACCGAATTCATCATGATGTACAGTCTTCTTTTTTTGTACTGGGGATTGAACCCAGGGACACTTTACCACTGAACTACATCCTTAGCCACCACCTGCCTGTGTTGTTTTGTTTTGTTTTGTTTTGTTTTGAGACAGGTTCTAAGTTGCTTAGAGCCTTGCTAATTACTGAGGTTAGCGTCAAACTTGTGATCCTCCTGTTTCAGCTTCCCAGCATGCTGGGATTATAGGTATTATAGCCATTGCTCCTTGTGTACAGTGTTTTTAATGTGGTATTGCATACAATTTGGTAGTATCTTATTAAGCATTTTTTGTTTTTGTTTTTGTGGTGCTGGGGATTGAACCCAGGGTCTTGTGCTTACGAGGCAGGCACTCTACCAACTGAGCTACATCCCCAGCCCCAAGCATTTTTACATCTATGTTTATCAAGGATGTTGGCCTCTAGTTTCCTTTCCTTAAAGTGTTCTTTTCTGATTTTGTTATCAGGGTTATACTGACTTCATAGAATAAATTTGGAAGTGTTCCTCCATATTTCCTGAAATAATTTATGGAACATTGGTATAAGTGTTGTTGTTTTTGTTGTTGTTTTTAATTAGGGATTGAACCCAGAGCGTTCTATCCCTGAGTTACATCTCCAGCCCTTATTTTTTTACTTCGTAGTAATATCTTACTAAGTTGCTGAGGCTGTCCTTGAATTTGCAATTCTCCCGCCTCAACCTCCCAAGTCTCTGGGATTACAGGCACATGCCACTTTGCCAACAGCATTAGTTCTTTTTTAAAGGTCTGTTAGAATTCAGCTGTGAATCCGTCTGGTCCTGGTCTTTTCTTTTCTGGGTGGCTTTTTATTACTGCTTCAAATCTCATTGCTTGTATTGGTCTGTTTAGGTTTTTTATATCCTTCTTAGTTTAATCTTGGTAGGTCATATATGGCTTGAAATTGATCCATTTTTTTCTAGATTTTCCAATTTATTGGAATATTCGTTTTCGCAACATTCCCTAATGAAAGTGGACATGATGGCTCATGCTGGTAATCCCAGTAACTTGGGAGGCTGAAGCAGGAGAATTGCTCGAGCAATTTGGTGAGGTACCGTCTCAAAATAAAAAGTAAAGCTGTGCGCCACTGCCTGTAATCCCAGCAGCTTGGGAGGCTGAGGTAGGAGGATTGTGAATTCAAAGCCAGCCTCAGCAACTCAGCAAGACCCTGTCTCTAAATAAAATATAAAAAGTGGGTTGGGGAATGTGGCTCAAAGGTTAAGCACCTATAAAGAATAATAAAATTATGGCATTTGCAGGCAAATGGATGAAATTGGAGAATATCATGCTAAGTGAGATAAGCCGATCTCAAAAAAGAAAAGGACGAATGATCTCGATAAGCGGATGATGACACATAATGGGGGGTGGGAGGGGGGCAAGAATGGAGGAAGGAGAGACTGTATAGAGGGGAAAGGGGTGGGAGGGGTGGGGGAGAAGGAAAAAATAACAGAATGAATCAAACATCATTACCCTATGTAAATGTATGATTACGCAAATGGTGTACTGTTACTCCATATATAAACAGAAACAACATGTATCCCATTTGTTTACAATAAAAATAAATTAAAAAAAAAAGTTAAACATCTCTGGGTTTAGCCCCTGGTACCCAAAAATAAATAAATAGATAAATAGGGCTAGGGATGTAGCTCAGTGGTAAAGTGACCCTGGGTTCAACACCCAATACCAAAAAACAAAAACAAAAATAAAAACCAAAAAAACTCTTTCTTGATCCTTTCTGTTGTTCTCTTAGTATCTATTTTGTTAATTTCAGCCCTGATCTTTATTTTTTTCTTTCCTTTTGCTGGTTTTGAGAATGGTTTGTAATTATGTGCTTTTTTTTTTTTTAACAATTTTTTTAGATGTTGATAGACCTTTTAGTTTATTCATTTATTTATATGTGGTGCTGAGAATTGAACCCGGTGCCTCACACATGCCAGGCAAGCTTCACTGATCCACAACCCCAGCCCTTGTTTATGTTCTCGAGATGCATCATTAAGTTATTTATTTGGGCTCTTTCTGATTTGGGGAGGGGGGTTGGGTACGTGGACACTCACAGCTATAATCTTTCCTTCACTATGTCCCAGAGATTTTGGTATTTCTATTCTTGTTTGATTTTAAGAACCTTTTAAAATTTCTTATCTGATTTCTTTGATGACCTACTCATCATTCAAAAGTATATTGTTCAGTCTGCTTGTGTTTGTATAGTTTCTATAGTTTTATTTGTTGATTTATAATTCCATTCCATTATTATATGATAAAATGCAGGGAATTATTTCAACTTTTTTTATTTGCTAAGACTTGCTTTATGGTGTAAACTATGATCTATTTTGGAGAAAGTTCTATGAACAATTGAAAAGAAATTCTGTTCATCTGCCTTTGAATGAAATATTTTGTAGTGTAAGTCCATTTGTTTTATAGTCTGAATTAATTGTCGTATCTTTGATGGTTTTATTTGAATGACATATCTATTAGTGAGAGAGAGGTACTGAATTCACCTCATATTATTGTATTGGGGCCTATCTGACCCTTTATATTGAGGAGGGTTTTTTGTTGTTCTTGTTGTTTTGGGTGTTGCTTAATATAGTTAGGTACACCAACATTTGAGGCATCCCTTTTTTTTTTATTTTGACAAAGGTCTCATTAAGTTGCTGAGACTGGTCTCAAACTTATAGTCCTCTTGCCTTAGCCTCCTTAGTTCCTGGGATTACAGGTGTGCATCACTAGTCCTGGGTAACTTTTTGAATTCCTGTCTGGGATTTCATCCACTTCAGAAATCTGCAGATTCAGTTATTGTGAAAGTATAAACTTTTGGAGGTATCTGTTAACTTGTTTCTTCATGTTTTCAAAGGTTCTGTTTCCTGTATTGTCACAGATTCTTGTTTTTCTGTTGTGTGAGAATACTTTATTGAGTGCTTTTCTCTTTACAATCTACCCTGACCTGGGATATATCTTAACATCAAAACATCCAATCAGGGCTGGGGATATAGCTCATTTGGTAGAGTGTGTGCCTCACATGCACAAGGCCCTGGGTTCATTCCTCAGCACCACCAAAAAAAAAAAAAAAAAAAAAAGACCATCATTGTAATCAAGATTCAAAGTTTAACTACCAGTACTGCTTTGAGAGGAGAGTGTTTCACTGTTAGTAACAGTTATAACTTAATAGCAAAGCATATAACAACCTATATTTAAAAATTACTAATGATCTCTACAGTTCTATTAACCAATGAGAAAAGTAAGTGAGAAATAATATAGATGAGGCTCAAATGTTAAACATTAACAATAGTATACTTAATACCAAATTGTATTGAAAAAGGGTTAGGGAGAAAAGGAAGACAGAAGAGAAAATGAGGAGAGAAGGAAGGATGAAGGAGAATGGAAGGGCATAGAGATGAGAAAGAAGAAAATAGATTCAGAGGCAAAAATCCAAGTAATTGAAAAATACATAAAGTTAGAATCTCAATAAAACAAATAATGAAGAAAGACAGTATAAAACACTGTACACAAAACAGCTAATACAACAACAATCCTAGAATGATTTTATTTTCTCCTTGCCGAGATTTTAAAAATGAAGACAATTCCTCCCTGGGATTCCATTTTGGAGTCCCCCAGCTATGAGAATATTTGTGAGACATATTTATTTTACTATTTGTTGGTTCTGTCTCTGACCCCCAAACTGGCCAAACTTGTTAGGGAAGTCTGGATACACTCACTTCTTGCCTGCCATCGTGTATTGGGGTAGTTTATCCATTTCAAAGCAGAATTTTATGGTGTATCTAGGGATGGGAGTGCAACCCTAGCCAGCCCTCTCATCTGGAGAACCTATAGGTCAATCTAGATTATGCCTTAACCCTTGTTCAGAAAGCCTCACTCCAAATGCTGGGGGGAGGTATATGGGACATGCCCAAGTCAAGTCAGTAGCTCTTCCAGACACTTCTGAGTGTGGGCGATGTAGTGGAGTCCTTTGGGTAGTAGCTTTCTACCCAGTCCTGTTCTACCCAGTTCTGGTCTCTGTGGGCCTTGCTCCTTATCACATAGTTCAGACCACCAGTTTTAAATGAAAATGCCCTTCCCTCTTCTCCACTGTGCAGATCTAGACTGTTAGCCTTGATTCCATTTGCTACCTAGAGGTTTTCCTAAATCCGTGTTACACTCTTGCTCCTGAGCCCAGATTAACTCATGGCTTGGGTGCCCACTAGTCTGGTGAAAAGTAAAGCATAAATTGCTGTTGGGTCTGGGGTACACAAAAAAGAAGGTCAAATAAGAACAAGAGAAACAAAAATTTTTAAAATACAAAAAAAAGGGGGGGAGGCTGGGGATACAGCTCAGTTGGTAGAGTATGTGCCTCGTATGTACAAGGCCCTGGGGTTCACTCCCCAGCAACACACACACACACAAAGAAAAACTTCAAGGATTTCTAACTTCCTGCTTAGAAAGTCCAGTCTTTTAAGTTGGCTCTACTTTCCCACTTTCAATAAATTCCACTTTTACTAAATCCCACTTTCATTAAGTATCAGGACTTTCCTGTTCCAGCTTACTTCACAGAATCTGAGTATTTTTCCTACTCAGATTGTGAATTTTTTGGACAGTGGAGCCTGCTTTTCTTACTGAGAAACTTTCTTTCAGGTTGTTGGAGAGAAGCTTGGCCTCTCACAGTGAGTCACTACTTGCTTGGACTGCTACAATGTATTCCTTTTATTCTATTCTAACAACCAACATTTCTTGGACTGGGGTTGTAGCTCAGTGGTAAAATGCTTGCCTAGCATACATGAGGCACTGGGTTCAATTATCAGTACCACATACAAACAAATAAATAAAATAAAGATCCATTGACAACTAAAAAATAAATAAATAAATACATGCATACCAATATTTCTGGGTTTTACCTGGGTGCTAGCTCTGAGTTTCTTTCCCACAACTTTTCTCCCTTATCATGCTGCCACAGAACTGTAGTTTTGATTCAGTCATGGAGAATAGCTTCTATATAGTGGGTTCCTCTAGTCTGCCATTTTTCAGCTGTGACCTTTTTCATTTCATTTTCAAGATGTATATCATTATGATATAGATCATAATTCAATTTTTCTCATTTCTTACAACTTTGTACTACTTGTTCACATAGCCAGTACATCCTTTTCCCCAGGATTTGTCAAGGTATTCCATTTTGTCAATTGTAGAAGTGACTCCATAGAATTATTTTCATAATATTTAATTCAAATTACTCTCACCAGCATTTTTAGAAGTGTTTAAAATTTTATGTTCCAGTACTTTCCCATGAAGCATAAAATTGACTGCTGATATTAAATGTATATTCCTTTTCTTTAAAAGGTGTTTATGTAGGCTGAATATGGTGGTGCACACCTGTAATTCCAGCTACTTGGGAGACTGACACAGGAGGACCACAAGCTCAAGGCGAGCCTGGGCAACATAGGGAAAACCCTTTCTCAAAAAAAAAAAAAAAAAAAATTAAAAAAAATAAGGACTAGAGCATAGGGTCCTAGGTTCAATACCAGGACTGCCAAAAATAAAAATGAAGGATTCATGCCAAAGTATTCTAAGGTTTAAGTAGGAAAATATGTTCAATGTTGTTAAAGGCCCTTTAAGAAACTATGGATCCATAATTTTTACTGTCATTCCTATTAATATGCAAGAATACAAAAAATCTTCAATGTTCTGTGTTTATTCAGTCCTCCTTTCCAGAGGGTAAATATTATTTAGTTACAACTAAAATTTATTTTTAAAAAGTTTTGCCTCATAATTTTTACCCTTTTGCCTTATAATTTTCTTTTTTTTGGTTTTATCATTGTTAACTTTTTCTATCAAAATTATTTGCCTCAAAAAATTCAATATAACAGAATTATTTGAAATGAACTTTTGATATAAAAAGAACCCTAAGGGATATGTAATTCCCTGTTACTACTGAGAGAATAAGTTAGTGGACCAGTAGCATCTCTATCTTCTGTAATGAGATTTCAGGCCCTGGGGGCTGGAGTTGTGGCTCAGTGGTATAGGATTTTCCTGGCACATGTGAGACACTGGGTTCAATTCGCAGTACCACATAAAAAAATAAATACAGGCATTATATCCATCTCCAACTAAAAATATTAAAAAACAAGACAAAACGATTTCAGGCCCTGCCTTGACTTTATTTACATGTACATTGAAATTTGAGACTGTAATAGGGACCTCTCATTTTACAGTCAAGGGAATGAGATCCACAGAGATTAATTAGCTTGAAGTAAATCATAGAACAATGTTGTCTGGGTCCCTGTTTTCTAAATCAGTTTTTGTTAATTGTCACACTACCTCCTCAATTCTTGAAAGTTTTAGGGGAAATTCTTTAATATTACCTTGTTCCATTTCTAGCAGACTCCTAATTATATTTTCAAAAAAAATTTTTTTAGTTGTAGATGGTCATTTATTTATATGTGGTGCTAAGGATTGAACCCAGTGCCTCACACACGCCAGGCAAGTGCTCTACTGCTGAGTCACAACTGCAGCCCCTCCTAATTATATTTTAAAACACTGCTCTGCTATTATTTATTTGATAAAGCTCTTCCTCTTATCCATACTATCCCTCTTATGCTACTTCAGTCCATACGACTGGCTTTCATTAGAGTATACAGTATTCACATTGTTCTGTAATTAGCTGTTATGTATCTGTCTTGTCCGTTAAAGTAGTAACTTCAGGAGGGTGGGAATGATGTCTTACTCTTTTTCCCCCCAGCCTCGTATGTACATGGTAAGCAGTTGTTTAATATTAAACTTATTCCATCAGTTTAGAAATTTTGAATTTCTTTTGTTAGTCTAGTAATCAAATTGTTTAATTGGTCACTAATTATTACTAACATAATTATTATGAGACTTTTTCAATTTTAGATTTCTTCATTTTAAAATTGTTAGTACTGAAACTTTTATAATCTTTTTTGAAATTATAGTTTATCAGTTTGAAGTTTGTACTTTCCAAAAACCCAGTTTTACTAATTTTGCTACTTTTTAAATTCCAATGTGTCTTATCCTTTTAAAATTTTTTTCTATTTGTGAATTGTTACTTTATTCCCTTTTTAAGTTTTTAGGTAGATCCTTAATTCATGACATTTTTCTTTTTTACTAACATATTCACGTAAAAGAACTTTTTTTTTCCTAGGCAAGACATTGTGCATTTATAAACAACAATTTTCCCTTTGTCATTTGTTAGTATGCCTAATTTGTGTGTGTGTGTGTGTGTTCCTGGGGATTGAAACCAGGACCTTGTGTATGTGAGGCAAGCACCCTACCAACTGAGTTATATCCCCAGCCCTGCCTTATGTTTTTATATATGTCTTTTTTTTTTTTTTTTTATTGTAAACAAATGGGATACATGTCGTTTTTGTTTTTTTGTTTTTAACCAGGAATTGAACCCAGGGTGCTTAACCACTTAGCCATATCCTCAGCACCCCGCCCCCACCTTTTAAAAATTTTTTTTATTTTGAGACAGGGTCTCGCTGTGTTGCTTAGAGCCTTGTTAAGTTGCTGAAGCTGATCTGAATTTGCAATCTTCTTGCCTCGGCCTCCGGAGTTGATGGGATTAGAGGCATATGCCACCATGCATGGCTATGTATGTCTTTTAAAAATATCTTGGGACTGTGATATAGCTCAGTGATACAGGGCTTACCGAGAATGTGCAAGGCCCTAGGGTTTGATCAAAAAAAATATTTGGCCATTTTGTTCTTCATTGGAAGCATTAATGACATTTTTTCTCTATGATTTTAATTTTTAATTTTATTTCTGTATAATCAAAATAGGTAATAAAAGAAAATATCTGGAATAGAAGGTAAAGGATAAGTCTCCATCACTAGGGAGATTAAGATTTATAGGAATGGTCAGTCTTTTGTTGAATTTGAAAATGTGTACTTTTGTTAAGCTAGAATTGTATATTTCTAAAACTTTGTTAAATAACACAAATAATATTTTAAAGAGGTAGAAAACTGATGATCCATGGCCATATTCATCTAGCATGAATTTTGGGGGTCTACACAGTGATTTTTTTTAAAAAAGTAAAATAACTTTTAGTATTTAAAAATCAAGAGATTTGGGCTGGGGAGATAACTCGGTAGAGTGCTTGCCTTGCAAGCACAGGCCCTGGGTTCGATCCCCAGTACTGCAAAAAAACAAATCAAGAGATTTCACATAAACTTCTTAATATCTGAATTCTGTTAAACCAGAATATTTGACACAATCCACTGAAACTTTTAGAATGAGACATGGTTCCTTGTCTAGTTTCTTATAAACTTATTCTGTAGCACATCCATGTATTTGTCTGATTCCTGTAAACATTAGAGTTTGTGATCCCTTTCTACACCATGAGAATATTAAAAGAAGAATATTGGGCTGGAGTTGTAGCTCAGTGGCAAAGCTCTTGCCTAGCACATGTGAGGCACTGGGTTTGATCCTCAGCACCATATAAAAATAAAATAATAAAGGTATTGTGTCCATTTACAACTAAAAATAAAAAGAAAGAAGAAGAAGAAATCTTAAGAGTTGATCAAGGCAGGGACTTAGTTCTTTGGAACCCATAGCAGTATAGAAAGGTACGAGATTAGACCAAACTTGAGAGGCAAGTATCAACTGAAATTTATCATAATAAGAAATGATACTGAGAAATGGTAAATGAAGAGACTGTGATCTTGAGAGAAGATACTACATTGAAAATGTCAAAAACAGAACAGTGTTGTCATAATGATACCTTGTTGAAAAATATGAAGTGGGAATGGGAAGAAAGAGTCTGATTGTGTAAAGAACTCTCTTGTCCTATCCTCTTTGACTGTTTTTATATCATGGGGAACAGGATATATATATAATCTCAGTTTATACCTTTATCTGACTACTTCTAGATTCTAAAGGTAATATGGCAAGAGATCAACAAATGCAAATGTTAGAAGTTTAAAGTTTATAACTTATAAAAGCACTTAAATCTAAGTACAAAGTGACATGCAATTAGAACCAGTTGAATATTTTATTGAAAACACACCATTAGACAGGGGTGTGGCTTAGTTATGTAATGATAACCACAATATTTTTGGCAATTTTAAATTTAGTGTTTTGTTTTATAGTCTAATATGTCATATTTACATTGATATATTTATAAAGGTGTGCATATATTTATAAATTTAATTTGTATAACCACATCATGCAAAATGACTGGAATGTTTTTGGTGTGTTTTACCATATTGGGAAGATATAGTTGGATTGGTTTAATTTAAAATGAAGAGGGCTAGGGATATAGCTAAGTGATATAATGCCTGCCTAGTGTGCTTAAGGCCCTGGGTTCAATCCCCAATACTACAAAAATACAAAAATAAATAAATAAATAAAATGGGAAATGTAGTCTGTATAGCAACACAAAATACTGTTTTGGGAATACTTCAAATACATAGTCAGACATTCTCCAAAACAACTGAAACTCCAATGGGAGGCCACATATTTGCCAGTTAGGAGGAATATACCATATGTATTTAGATGTTCAGAACTGAGAAAACAGTGTGCTTCAGATATCAGTCCCATACTGAAAGTCACAAGGGTAGTTACTCCAAACAATAGGTAATGAGTTTTGGTTAATTAAGCCACATCTCATTGGGGTTTTTCTGTAGAGCAGCCAGGATTCACTTAATTGGTAATGGCTAATAATTTTTTTAAAGCATTTTTCATCCTGTGGTCCAGGCTTAATGAGTTTGACATATCCACTGTGCTCATACAGGTAACACTAGACAATATATATAGGTTGAGGCTATATCTCAGTGGTAGAGAGCCCTTGCCTAGCATGTATAAGACTCAACACTGCAAAATAGAAAACTAAAAATATTGATAGGCTTTAAAACATTGTTAACATTTCTGTAGAAGAGAGACCAGGTATATAGCTCAGTGGAAGACCACTTGGCCTAGAATGGACAAGGCACTGGGGCATGCCAATAATTCCATCTACTCGGGAGGCCAAGGCAGGAGGATTACAAGTTTCAGGCCAGCCTCGCAACTTAGCAAGACCCTGTCTCAAAATAAAATAAAAAGGGCTAGGGATGGATCTCAGTGGCAAGAGCACCCCTGAGTTCAATTGTCAGTATCCTCCCCTCAACAAAAAAGAAGAAAGAAAACAAAAATACCAAATGAGCAAAGGGACTAAACAATTGTTGATGTGTTGGATTCCAGATCTGAAAATGCAGGTTTCTAGGAATTTGACTCTTAAAAACAAAAATAAAATGTTACCACTTAAAATGAGAGCCCAAACTGGGAGCTGTGGTATACAACTGTAATCCCATTGACTCAGGAGGTTGAGACAGGAGGATCACAAGTTCCGTGGCAATTTAGTGAGACCCTGCCTCAAAATAAAAAGGACTGGGGATGTGACTCAGTGGAAAAGAAACTCTGGTTTCAATCGCCAGTACTGCAAAATAATTAAAAAAAAATAAAATGAGAATCAGGCTTATTGGTCACAGCTGAAATCTAATTATTGTCTCATCTTTCTTGACAAAGGAAGCAGAAAATAAAATTGTTGATGACTACCATCAAAGACTATATAGCCTTTAGCAACCTGAAGCCTATGGAAATAGAAAGTTGTAGACACAGCCTTGTGACCATTAATTAAAAAATATCATCATTGGTTCTGTACCCCATCTTTGCTGTCCTTAGTAGCACCATAGAATGGAAGCTCTAAAATGCAATTATAAAATTTAATACTAGACTGAGGAACTGGAGAAAGCAACTTGAAAAATTATTAGGTGATACAAGCAATCAAAAAGGGTAAAAAGAGGAAAAACCCATGAAAAGCCCCCACACACCCCACAATGAGAATTAGTAAATTATGCTGGACTTGGTAGTATGCACCTGTAGTCCTATAGTTCCAACTACTCAGGAGGCTGAGGTGAGAGGATTGCTTGAGCCCATGAGTTTGAGACCATTCTGGGCAAAATAGCAAGACCCCAGCTCAAAACAATAACAAAAAAAGCAGGGGGAGTGGAGAAGAAGAAAATTTGTAAAGCAAAATTCTAAAAACATGAAAAAGTTAATAAGAGAGGCACTTTAGTAATTGGAATATAAAAATGATTTTATGTAACAGTCAGCTAAAGACTTAGAGTTTTGGGGTTTTTTTGTTTGTTTTTTTGTTTGTTTTGTTTTGTTTTGGATTTTGGGGAGGGGGGGTTGGTACTGGGGATTGAACCTGGGGACACTTAACTACTGAACCATATCCCCAGCCAGTTCAAAGGCTGGCTTTGAACTTGTGATCCTCCTACCTCAGCTTTTGGAGCCACTGGAATTACAGGTGTGTGCCATCACACCCAGCCAAGACATAAAGCATTTTTAAGGGTACTCAAATAGATAAATGAGGGAATAACTTAGAAATTAAGAAACAGGCAGAAATCAAAATAGATGTATATGTAACATGATTATTTAGAAAATAATCATTGAACTAAAAACTCAATGTATGAGAAAGTAGATCATAGAAATAGTTGACCAAAAGAAATTATTCTGAAGTTTGTACCAAGATATTCACCAAGAATGTAGCAGAGAGTGGCAAAGAGATAGTTAGACATTATAAATACAAATATTTTATATGTCATGTATATGACAGAAACATTAAAGAGAGACAAATTATGTACAATAGAAGTTTTGAGAGGAGAATGGAAGAAAAGGCAGGTAATTTGTACTTGAAAGCAACTTGGGAGACTGAAACAGGAGGATCACAAGTTCCAGGCCAGACTCAGCAACTTAGCAAGACAGTGTCTCAAAATAAAAATAAAATAAAATAAAAAGGACTGGAAATATAACTCAGTGTTATAACACCACTGGTTTCAGTCCCTAGTACAAAAGCAAACAACATTAAATACATACATACATACCAAAAAATCTAGGGGCCTGGAGAAAAAAAAATGCAGCCATCTATGATTTATAACTAGATGTCAAATACACACACATAAAATGTGAACATAAAAGGACTATAAAAGATAATCCTTCTGAGCCTGGTGGCCTGTAATCCCAGCTCCTCAGGAAACTCAGGCAGGATTGCAAATTCAAATCCAGCATTGACAATTTATAAGACCTTGTCTTAAAACAAAAAATAAGAAGGACTAGGGAGGATGTGGTAACAGAAAAACAATCCTGGGTTCAGTCTCTAGTACACACACACACACACACACACACACACACACAAAGATATTCCTAACTTCTTGGTATACACTCAAGAATCAAAAGCAGGGACTTGACCTGATATTTGTACATCTATGTTCATAGCAACAAAAGTTGCAATACCCCAAAAGTAGAAGCAACCTAAATGCTGATTGATAAATGGATAAACAAAATATGGTGTATACCTTCAGCCTTAAAAGGGAAGAAAATTCTGACAAATGCCACAATGTTGATGAACCTTGAAGATATTCTGCTAAGTGTGAATGACAAGTCTGTATGATTCCACTTATATAAAGTACCTATAGTAGTCAAATTCATAGAAACAGTTGAATGGTGGTTGCCAGGATCCAAGATGGAGAGAGGAACTTACTGCCTAATGGATACAGAGTTCCAATTTTGAAAGTTAAATTTTGTCTGGACATGGACAGTAGTGATGGTTACACAATGATGTGAATGTCTTTAATGCCACTGAACTATGTACTTTAAAATGGTTGAGATCGTTGGGCACAGTGGTACACTCATAATCCCAGTGACTCTGGAGCTAGAGACAGGAGGATTGTGGTTTGAGGCCAGCCTGGGAAATTCAGTGAGACTTCAAGATTAAAAAAAAAGATTGGGAATATAGCTTGTAATAGAGTACCTCTAGGTTCAATCCCCAGTGTCAGGTCTAGGGGATTTTTGGGGTGAAAATTAAGAGAAAATTCTGTGTAATGTACATTTTACCATAAATTAAAAGAAAAATATTCCTTTGTAGAAACTAAAAGAGGGCTGGGGAGATAGCTCAGCTGGTAGAGTTCTTGCCTTGCAAGCACAAAGCCCTGAGTTCGATCCCCAATACCTAAAAAAACAAAACAAAAAAAAAGAGACAGAAACTAAAAGAAAGGTGATGTACACTATTAAAAATGACAAATTAGGAATCGATATTATAGTATTGAAAAGCTATTTTTAGAAACTAAAAAAAAAAAGCAATTCTAAATGACCTATGTGGGTCTTTATGATGGCCTTTTCACATTTTACAGAACCAAAAATTCTGTAAGTACTATACATATCAAAAAATGAGGTATTTGTATTTATGGTGTCAAAATATTAATGTGCCATGGAGCTGGAGAATATCATGCTAAGCGAAATAAGCTAATCCAAAGAACCAAAGGCCGAATGTTTTCTCTGATATGTGGATGCTGATTCACAATTTGTGGGGGAAGGGCTAGGGAAGAATAGAGGTACTTTGGATTAGACAGAGGGAAGTGAAGGGAGAGGATAGGGCATGGGGGTAGGAGGGATAGCAGAATTAATTGGACATTATTATACTATGTGCATAAATGATTATATGTTGGATGTAACTATGTATATCATGTACAGCCAGAAGAATGAGTAGTTATACTCCATATAAGTATAATGTGTCAAAATGCATTCTACTGTCATATATAACTAATTATAACAAATTAAAAAAAATTTTTAAAAAGTATTAAGGTGCCAGGCATGGTGCCACACACCTATAATCCCAGCAGCTGGGGAGACTGAGGCAGGAGAATTGAGAGTTCAAAGCCAGTCTAAGCAACTTAGCGAGATCTTGTCTTTAAATAAAAAAGGGCTGTGGATGTGGTAAAGTGCCCCTGGGTTCAATCCCTGGTACAAAAAAAAAAAAAAAAAATTAAGGAAAAACTGTAAAAAATTGAATTCAATTACCTGTAGTAGTACTAATAGTAGTGGTAGTAGTTGTACTACTAAAGATGATGCTAATAATAGCTAAAATGGAGTTACTATGTGCCATTGCTATTTGAAAGCATTTTGTGCATATAAACTGGTAACAAAACCATGTTTAGATACTATCTTTATTTCTGTTTTGTGGACTGGAAATAGAGACAAAGAAATTGCAAAACACTATCAAGATTCTTAGTAAATCATAGAGTAAGGATTTGAACCCAGGAAATTTGATTTCAGGAGAAAAAATAATAATAAAAGAATTATGTTTGTGTGTGTGTGTGTGTGTGTGTGTGTGTGTGTGTGTATTACTGAGAATTGAATCCAGAGGCATTTTACCACTGAGCTATATCCTCAGCCCCCTTTTTTAAAATTTCAAAACACGTCTTGCTAAGTTGCTCAGGCTGTCCTTGAACTTGGGATCTTCCTGCCTCAGCCTCCCAAACTGGTGAGATTATAGGCATGTGTAACCAAACCCAACTAGAAAATGTTTGGTTTGGTTTGGTGCAGGGGTTGAACTCAGGGGTGCTTAACCACTGAGTCACATCTCCAACACTTTTTTTTAATTTTTGAGACAGGGTATTGCTAAGTTGCTTAGTGCCTCACTAAATTGCTGAGGCTGGCCTTAAATTTGAGTTCCTCCTGCCTCAGCTTCCAAGTGGCTGGAATTACAGGTGTGTACCACCACGCCTGGACTGGCTAGCAAATCTTAAAGGCATGTAAAATGGAGGAAAAAATTTAAGACAAGGGTAGTCCAATGGAAAATAAAGAATAATTAGAAACAACAACAGCAAACAAGATAGGGTGGGAATTCAGCTTCATGGTAGAGCAGTCACCTGTGCAGGGCTCTGGGCTCCATCCCAACACCACCAAAAAAACAAACCAACCAACCAAGGGAGAAAAACCTCACCAGGCCCAGTAGCATATGCCTGTAATCCCAGTGACTCAGAAGGCTGAGGCAGGAGGATCCAAAGTTTGAGGCCACTCTGGGCAATTTAGACCTTGTTTCAATAAATAATAAAAAGGGGCTGGGGGTACAGCTCAGTGATTGAGTGCTTTCCTAGCATACCCAAGGTCCTGGGTTCAATTCCTAGAACTGAAAAATAATAATAGTGATAATAATATTTGAATAGTGAAATTAAAGTGAAATATTCACTTAGTGCATATAAGATTAATGTAATTGACATTCATATTTGATATATGCCTGGCTTCACTTCTTCAAATACTGGTAAATTTCTTTCCATCTCAGGCCCCCTCATCTGTGCTGCTGTTAAGACTGGCTAAATAGGTGTAGGGTAGGAGAAGATAAGAGGGTGAGGCAAAGGGTGAGACAAATTTGACCTTGAAGCAAAACATATCTGCTTCTCTTCCTTTCTTCTTTCTTTCCCCCATAGAATCAGTCTTAAGGAGCCAGGCATGGTGATACACACCTGGAATCCCAGCAACCGTGGAGGCTGAGGCAGGAAGATCACAAATTCAAGGCCAGTCTCTGCAACTTAGCAAGACCCTGTCTCAAAATAAAAAATATAAAGGACAGGGACTATAGCTCAGTGGGTTAAGTGCCCCTGAGTTAAATTCCCAGTCCCAAAAACAAAAAGAGAGAAAGAAAAGGAAAGGAAAAATAGCGAAAGGGCAACCTGTGGATTATGTAAAGGAAGGAGAAAGAGCAGTTCAACTTCTTTGGTAATGGGGAGATGGAAAAGTTGTTTGGATGCTTTTAGCCACAAATTCTTGCAACTGTGCTTCTTTTGTTTCATTGACTTTTCTGTACAATCTAGGGCTGGGGAGATTGCTCAGTTGGTAGAGTGCTTGTCTTCTAAGCACAAGGCCCTGGGTTCGATCCCCAGCACCGCAAAAAAGAGCCAGTTTAGTAGTTACCCTACTTATTGTTTTGTAAGGAAAACCTACAGTAACATTTTTGTCACTATTTGTACACCCCACTCTTCCAGCTGTCATGATTCTAACTAGTATCTCAACAGATTTTTAAGTCATCACATGCCATTTTTTCTGAAGTAGTCAAAACTCGCCCTAAGTATTAAACTGAATAATGTGAGTCACTTTAATGTATTAACCGAATGAATAAATGAGTAAAATGAAAATAAACTACCAATAGATGAAGACTATAAAAAGAGGTTGCTTCCTAAGAATACACATTGCTTTTTTTCTTTCTTACTAGACTTATAACCAACTCACCTCAATTCATTTTGCTTATAATAATGGTAATATATTTCAAAATGACATGAAAAGTATAAACTTTTTAATAGAGTAGCTGAGAAATTAAAACCCATAAATGAACCTTGAACTAATGAAGTAAAGCCATTATTTATCTTGGTGTTTCATTTGATTTATAGTACAAACTTAAAAAAAAGAACAAAACTTAGTTTTGCTTTCCCTTATTCTAATTTTATTTATTTATTTATTTATTTATTTATTTATTTATTTATTTATTTATTTATTTATTTTGTGGTACTGAGGATTACACTCACATCCAAAGGCAAGTGCTGTACCACTGAGCTACATCTCTAGCTCTGTAGTTTCTCTTGATTAAAATGTTCTTTTGCAATTGAAGAATGTTATTGTTACTATATAATCCTTTGATTTTCTTTTTTTATTAAAGTGTGTAGTCTGATATTTGGGTTGTTTTAAAGAATATCATTCCATATGAAGTTCTATTGTATTGCTTAAGACAAGCTGAAAAAAATGTGTTAGCTTAATACTTTAGATGATGTAGAATATATGAATTTAGTTTACATGGTATAAAAATTAAAAGAAGATATATGAAAAAGTATTTCAAACATGCCATATGTGTTTATTTAGTAAACTTCTTTTACTAGTTTGACTCAAAAGGGAATTTAAATATTGAAAACAAGTCTCTTTATTGTTATATCATGTACATGTACAAATATGTAATGATGAACCCTACCATTATGTATAATTATAATACACCAATAAAAATATAGAAGAAAAAATAAGTATATGAAAAGGAAAATAATCTCTTAGTGGTTAGTTTTTCAAACTTGGTGTTGCTTTCCCCTGCCCCCAGTACTGGGGATAGAATTCAGGGGTGATCCATCCCTAAGCTGTATATCTCAACCCTTTTTATTTTATATTTGAGACAGAGTTTGCTGAGTTGCTCAAAGACTTTGAATAACTAGTGAGCATGTTGCTTCTTTCTTTGTGTTTTCATGTTTAAACTGTTGGAATGAAGCTGTTTTGTGGCTAATATACTTGAAGGTAATCATTTTTAGCCAGGTAATCATTTCAAGTGTTCAGCTGAATTTTGCCACAATATAAGAAAATTTGGGTATCTAAACTAAAATATAATTATGCTTATTATTCTGCTTGGTGGTCACAGGTTTAACAAACATTGTGGTCACTGAGGGACAGTACTGAATTAAAGGTCATGAACTAGATGAAAAGCTTCAGAGATGAAGTCCAATACTTAATTCCAAAGTACATCGTAGACATATGCCATCATGTGATAAATTTGCCCTTGTTACTTCGTATTACCCTTAAGTATAGTTATTCCCCAAAATTGCTCCTCTGACTTAGCCATTCTTTTAAATATTTATTTGCTAAGATAAATTTTCTTCTCATAGCTTAATATCTTGAAATTTATCAGTCTTAAAACTATGTAATCCTAACCATTATTTTGCATCTAGATTCTGGATCCATATTTCCATGTGTCTATAAAACATTTTTATTTGGATATCTTACTGTAACCTTAGCTCAGTATATCTAAAGCAACATTTACTTTCCTATACATTCCCAATTATTCCACTTGGGGTGTAGGTACCAATATTTTTACTTTCCATCCTAGGATTGTAGAATCATCCTTTGACTCTTTCCACTCCATTATGCAATATATTCAGTTTGTCATTTTCAAAGGAATTTGATTTACTTGGTTCTAACATTTCTTCTATTTTATAGTCCAGTGTTCTCACAGCTTCTCACTTGAGTGAATTCTATTAGGTATAAGGCAGATTAGATTCCTGTTCTCAGGATACTTAAAAGAAATAATGATAGCTATTACTCCTACATGAAGTTCAGATTCATGCTATCATATGGAAACCAACTGTAGTAACTGTCTTTATCGTTATATGACACTTTCTAGGTCATTGTGCTGTAGCACACATGGCATCACTAATTATTTGTTTATGATCTGTTTCCCTTGCCACATACACTGAGTTATTGGTAACAGAAATGGTTACTTCATTTTTGTATCACAGTGCTCAGTAGAGTACCTTTCACATATATGACTGAATCTTCCTTGGATGGATGGAGGAAAGAACATTATAGATACTTTGTCATTTACTTCAAATAGTGAAATGGAAGACCTTTTAAAATCTCTTAGTTTGAAGATCTTTTGTAATTATCCCTAATTTGCTTGTCCAAATATCCTCTTTCTTATAGTCAAATAAATATTTTCACTATCTCCTAAATACTCCATCTTCACTCTCACCTGTTTGAATGCTGCTGCCGCTGCTGCCACTGCCACCTTCTCCACCTTCTCCACCTGCCCCCTAGTGAGGGTCTCACTGAGTTGCCCTACTTGAATTCCTGGGCTCCAGTGATCCTCCCACCTCAGTCTCCCAAGTAGCTGGGACTATAAGTGCTTGCCACCACACCTGGCTAGACACTTCCTTTCTTTTCTTGTGTTGTAGTCTAATATATTTGCCTTTTTGGGAGCTGGGGGGTTTATTTCTTTGTTTTGGTGCTGGGTTTCTTTGTTTTGAATCCAGGGCCTTGTGGTACTACCATTGACACCCTAGCCCATATTTATCTTCTTTTTGAAACCTTCCCTAACTCTAACCCACATTAATATGTTGCCTGGCAACTGTATAATATAGCAGTCTATGGTATTGATCAGTATTTTATGTATTTTTTATCTATACTATCAAACTTCATTGTTTCATATGAAGTTTGTCAGATATCTCTTACTTGACTAACAACTGTGTAGTTGACTCTGTTCTTTCTTTTCATCTATGTTAGAAATCCAATATTAGAGGCTAGGTCTCCAAACATGACAGTTCTGTATAGGAAATAACACAGATTATTGTTTAACAGAGGGTAGTTGTGTGGTCATTTCTTTTTGTCATTGATTTAAAAAACTTATCTCTGAGTGTCAGCATAATTACAGTATTATATTAAAATTTTATGACTGAATTTAGGCTAGTCAGATAATTAGCATATTCTTAAAAAAAAAAAAAAAACTTTAACCTGGCATGGTGGGACATGCCTGTAATCTCAGTGGCTCAGGAGGCTGAGGCAGAAGGATCACAAGTTCAAAGCCAGCTTCAGGAACTTAGTGAGGCACTAAACACTTTAGTGAGACACTGTCTCAAAATAAAAAACAAAAAGAACTGGCAATGTGGCTTGGTGGTTAAGTACTCCTTGATTCAGTCCCTAGTACCAAATAAAACAGCAAATAGTTGTTCTGTTGGAAAATTATAATAAATACAGATGGGCCATTTCTGTAATTAAATTTTCCATGTCTAATGATATTAGTAAATTAAGTATTTTTCAGTAATTTCTCTTATACTAATTTCTTTAGTCTTCTATATTTCGTATCTGATAAAAATGAAGATTTTTTTTTGAGAAAATAGCATACTTTGAAAAATATTCACTAGTAACTACCATATTTAAGTGTTCATAATTTTTTAATGTAGTACTGCAAATCGAACCCAGCGGTGCTCTACCACTGAGCTCTAACCACAAAATCTTTGGCCCTTGTTATTTTTCATTTGAGACAAGATTTTACTAAGCTGCCAATGCTGCTTGAGTTTGCCATCCTCCTAAGTAGCTGGGATTAATAGCCATGTGCCAAGTGTTTGTATGTTTAAAACAGCAGTTTATACTGCATAAAGATGATTTAACTTCAGCAACTGTTTTGTCCATATAAGTAAATATTACATATTGAAGAAAAGAACATACAGATTTCTATAAATCTCCCCTTTTCCTGTTTATGTTGGCATCATGTGTTTTTGTCACTAAGGAAAGAGATAATTTAAAAAGCTACCCAAAGTGTGTGTTTATTTGGTACCAGGGATTAAATCCCAGCCTGCCCCACCCCGCCCCTCCCCACCCCACCTTTTTAAATTAAAATTTTTTTTTTTTCTTTTCACAATGGCAGAATTTATTGAACAATAATACGTCACAGGCTACACCACTTTCATCAATGGCAGCTCACTGAATACTCGTGGTCATCTGGTGGCCGTAAGCCAGGCAATTACAGATTCTTTTATTCCAATCTTTTTTTTCCCTTTATTATTGTATACAAATGGGATACATGTTGTTTCTCTATTTGTACATGGAGTCAAGGCATACCATTTGTGTAATCATAAATTTACATAGGGCAATGTTCATTATTTTTTTCCCTTCCCCCCTACCCCTCCCACCCCTCTTTTCCCTCTATACAGTCCTTCTTTCCTCCATTCTTACCACCCTCCTTATCCCTAACCCTAAACCTAATGCTAACCCCTCCCACCCCCCATTATATGTCCTCATCTGCTTATCAGCGAGATCATTCATCCTTTAGTTTTTTGAGATTGGCTTATCTCACTTAGCATGATATTCTCCAATTTCATCCATTTGCCTGCAAATGCCATAATTTTATCATTCTTCATGGTGGAGTAATATTCCATTGTATATATATGCCACAGTTTCTTTATCCATTCATCAACTGAAGGGCATCTAGGTTGGTTCCACAATCTGGCTATGGTGAATTGAGCAGCAATGAACATTGATGTGGCTGTATCTCTGTAGTATGCTGATTTTAAGTCCTTTGGGTATAGGCCAAGGAGTGGGATAGCTGGGTCAAATGGTGGTTCCATTCCAAGCTTTCTGAGGAATCTCCATACTGCTTTCCAGAGTGGCTGCACTAATTTGCAACCCCACCAGCAATGTATGAGTGTACCTTTTTTCCCACATCCTCGCCAACACCTGTTGTTGCTTGTGTTCTTGATAATTGCCATTCTAATTGGGGTGAGATGGAATCTTAGGGTAGTTTTGATTTGCATTTCTCTTATTACTAGAGATGTTGAACATTTTTTCATATATCTGTTGATTGCTTGTACATCTTCTTCTGTGAAATGTCTGTTCATTTCCTTAGCCCATTTGTTGATTGGATTATTTGCATTCTTGGTGTAGAGTTTTGAGTTCTTTATAGATTCTGGAAATTAGCGCTCTATCTGAAGTATGAGTGGCAAAGATATTCTCCCACTCTGTAGGCTCTCTCTTCACATTACTGAGAGTTTCCTTTGCTGAGAGAAAGCTTTTTAGTTTGAATCTATCCCAGTTGTTGATTCTTGCTTTTATTTCTTGTGCTATGGGAGTCCTGTTAAGGAAGTCTGATCCTAAGCCAACAAGTTGAAGGTTTGGACCTACTTTTTCTTCTATAAGATGCAGGATCTCTGGTCTGATTCCGAGGTCCCTGATCCATTTTGAGTTGAGTTTTGTGTAGGGACAAGGTCTTTCTAAGTTGCTCAGGGTCTTGTTATTTTGCTGAGGATGGCTTTGAACTTGAGATCCTCTTGCCTTAGCATTCAGAGTTGCTGGGGTTATAGGCAGACATTACCATACCCAGCCCAAAGTGTTTATTTTATATTACTATAGTTAGGAAATGGTGTTCTTCTAACAAATAACCTGTCTTTTCTTCTCTTTTTACTGTTTCTCCTTTTTAACTCTTGTACATCCATTTCTTTTATGTAATTCTTTTTTTCTTTTTTAAATATTTCTTCAGATGTTGATAGACCTTTATTTTATTCATTTATTTATATGCGGTGCTGAGAATTAAACCCAGTGCCTCATACATGCTAGGCAAGTGCTCTACTACTCTGAGCCACAACTCCAGCCCCATAATTCTTTTTCTCCCCCTTACCCCTGTGATATATCCAAGGCTTTGTACATGCCAACCAAACGCTGAACTACATTCTCAACCCTTTTTCAGTTTTATTTTGAAATAGGGTCTTACTAAATCACCTAGGCTGGCCCTGAATTTGTGATCTTCCTGCCTCAGCTTCCCAAATAGCTGGGATTTCAGGCATGTGCCTCTGCATCATCCTGTAACTTTTATTTGGTCAACTTTTTCATTTATTTATTATTTGTTTACATACCCTTATTTTATTCTAGAATAGATTTAATATAAAATCACACTTTTTAATGACTCCATTTACTTCAGTCTCATCCCTACACATTTCCCCTTTCACCCATGTTAGTGGGATTTATTCTTTAACTATTTTTCTGATTAGCTCTTTACCCTGCAAGTAGAAAGATTTTGGCTTCATGATGTGGTAAGTCCTTTATAGAACTCACCAATACTTTCATAGTTCTTTCTAAGCAAAGGAAGTTAAGTTGTTAACTTTTTTCTTGAGTTTTTCATTGCAATGTAAATTTTTTAAATACATTAGACTTATTAGAGAAAATTGTTGAATTTTTAAGCCTTAAATTCCTACAACTTTGTAAAGTTACATTTATTCATATTTTAGGGATTAGAATAACATTTACTTTTATGCTAGTTAAATGTACTGTCAGAGTAGAGTTTTACTCACATTTGTGAGTTAGAACTTAGTGTGCTTAACATTTTTATTTAATTTTATCTTTTTAAATTTTATTTATGTGGTTTTTTTGTTTTAGGGTTTTTGGGGGGGGGCGGCGGTTCTGGGGATTGAACCTAGGAGTGGTCTACCACAAGCTACATTACCAACCCTTTTTTTGAAACAGGGTCTAGCCAAGTTACTGAGGCTGGGCCCAAACTTGGGATCCTCTTACCTCAGCCTCTCAAGTTGCTGGGATTATAGGCATGTGCCACCAGGCCTGGCTGATATTTTTATTTTTAATGTCTAGTGTTGAACAGCTTCCTACAGTAGGTATTAATTGCTCTTCTTGATTTCTGATTATCATAAATGTATACAATATAATGACCTCATGTAGGTCAACTTTCTTAAACTTTCACTGACTTTTTTATTTAATCTGCTTTAGGTAAAGTGGAAGAGATAAGCCAGAATGACTTGGGATGCTTTTTCAAAGCATGTACCACTAGGAATTCTGATTCTCATTCTGTGCCATCCTTCTTTGGAAGTCTATGATTATAGTGTATCAATATTACTAAAGGAATTGTGCGTGCCCTCAAATGTGTTTGTCTTAGCCTGTATCATTCTTATTTATTTTTTAAAGTTTTCAAAATTATTCGTGGAAAATGATATTTCATAAAACAGTAAATGACTGCAGATTTCAAATATGTATTGCATCTAGTAATAAAATGATTTATTCTTCTCCTAAAGCATAAAACAAATATTTACATTAGGAAAAAATTGGTTGTTAGCAAAATAGTCCTGAAACTGGTGCCCTTTTAAGACAACATTCAGACCTTAAGTAGCAAGTACTAAACACTCAAAAGAATTCTTTTTAAGTTACTTTCAGAGTCTTCACTCCTATTTACTTTTGTCTTGGATAATCAGATCAAATGTATTCTTTTTATAGCTACTACTCTGAAAGTTGCAAGGTTTCACTTGTCTGCTTTCTGATCTGCCTTCAGTATAGGTCCCTTCTTTTCTTCTCTCTGTACTCTTGAATTAATCCTCTACCTACTTCACAGGCCGATTCTTTGATGAGAATGAATCCCCTGTTGATCCGCAGCATGGCTCTAAACTGGCGGATTATAATGGGGATGATGGTAACGTAGGTGAGTATGAGGCAGACAAGCAGGCTGAACTGGCTTACAATGAGGAAGAAGATGGTGATGGTGGAGAGGAAGACGTCCAAGGTGAGCGTGGGCCTGGCCTCCATGCTGTGACCGTGAAACCCACCTCTAAGTTTTTTGGTTGAATTTGTGTAAATTTCCCCCATTTATTAGCAGCAGTAAAGTCTTAAGATTAATTCAAAGAGGTTCTGGGCAGTTTTTCAGTTTTACTTTTAAAAGTATCTTAAGATAGAAGTTGTAGATTTGTCAATAATTTTAATTTTTTCAGTTTTAGTTATTCTATGTATTATTGACAGTTATAATTTGAAACTCATAATTCTCAAATTATGGAATTAAATTGTTAAAATGACTCTAGACTTTGCATAATTTTTGCTTTCAGAAAAAATTATTATTTTCCAGTATCTCATCTGAAAACATTTCAATTTTCTAGGCAAGTATTGCCCAGGCAGCCTTTTTGTTATAAGGAAACTACGAAGGGAACAGTCTTCTTCATATTGAAATAAAAAATTATTTCATCACTGATAAAGCATAAGAAAATTATTTTTAATTTTTTTATGAGAGGCTTATGAAGGTTTATCTTATGTTCAATACACAGATTCAACATATTTTTCTTGTTAACTGTCTTACTTCTGAGCTTTTTACTTAGTAAAGTTCAGAATCTACCTGTGTGCATGCAGCCCTACCCATGCATGCATATCAGAGTACATTGTTGTATTGTAAGTTTTTAGGCTTATTTTTTGCCTGCTTATATTGTTTAGTACAATTTGTGGAGTTTTAAAATCTTCTATAAAAGTCTATTATGACACTTATGATGTGATGTATAAGATTTCCATAATATGATGCATGAAATGTTTTTCACTATAACCTGTTTTGAATTCTTCCATAGCTCTTTGTACAGTAAATAAATTTTTACTGAGGTTCATGACAAGAATTATTTTTAAAAACTCAGAAGAAAATATAATTATCATAGAATACTGTGTAGTTAGTATTAAAAGGAAAAAAACTAGAGATTCTGACTTCTATGTAGGTATCATTTTGGTAGTACATTTTAGTTTTGGAAAAACATGATTATAGAAATAGAAGCGAGATTAGTGTTAGAAGTTGTTTAAGGATATATTAATGAGAATTTCTCATTTTTGGTTATATAAAATTTTACTCGGTTTTTCCATAATTTCATCCCCTTTTCATAAATTTTACCTTCTTTTCTCATTGTTTTTGTGGTTTGTTTGGATTAGTCTTACTTTCAATTACATATAACACTTTAAGGCTTTTCATCACATGTATATCTTATTACCAATTAGATTGTAAGCTCTTGGAGAGCAGGAATTTTCATTTTATTTTTCCTTCTATTTTGTTTGTGTCCTTTTCTGCCTTCATACACTTTCTTACAGGGCCCTCAATAAATGTCATTAACTGATAAAAATTTACTCTTTTCATATTGAGCTTTTATTCTTATAACCATGACTAGGGTAATAACTTTCAACTTCTGACCTTATGAGTTTGCTTGGTTTGTACTTTAAATATTCTCTTCAGTTTTTTTTTTTTTTTTGTTGTTGTTGTTTGTTTTTTTCTTAAGTGTTTTTCTATCATCTCATGGATAATTTTGAGGTTTTTATTAGAGCAGTTAATTTCAACCATTATTGACAATCATTTCGTGTGTGTGTGTGTGTGTGTGTGTAATTGTTTTTTGCTCTTTTAAAAACAATGAGTTTTATCAAAAAATTTCAGTTTAGTTTTTTTATGGGTTTTCTCCACAGTAGGTAAATTTATTTTCATTGCCTTCTTTTCCCCTTATTTGTACCCTTTTCCCTTCCCACTCCTATTTCTCATTGCCGCTTCAGGTCCCCAGTACTTTTATGCTGCCCTTCTTTTCCTTTCACAAGAAAATAAATTCATTGATTTCTAATTAATATAAAGAAATAGCCTAATAAACCTGGCATGGTGGTGCACACCTGTAATCCCAGAGACTTGGGAAGCTGAGGCAGGAGGATTGTAAGTTCCAAGCCAGCCTCAGCAAGTTAGCAAGGTCCTAAGCAACCAGCAAGACCCTGTGTCTAAATAAAATAAAAGGATAGTAAAAGGACTGGGATATGGCTCAGTGGTTAGGTGCCCCTGGGTTCAATCCCTGATATCTGGGGAAAAAAAAAAAAGAAAGAAATAGACTAATACAATATCTTTGATGAAATAGGTCAGAGGTTGTTAAGTTTTTTCATTTACTTATTTGCAGGTGAGTCTTACTTGAGCCAAGGGCTGCCATTTAATATTTCTTATTTCATTATAGAATTCTAGGTAATAGTGGCAGGAAGATAGGGCAGCTACATAAAGGGAACTTCCTTATCACAGAGAACAGAAAAATGCAAGAACATCAACTCAAGCAAATAAAGAAGATAAATTCTGGTAAACTAACTAAAAAGGATTACTTAAGAGACCTAAAGCCGGGTGCTGTGGCACTCGTCTCTAATCCCAGTAGCTCTGGAGGCTGAGGCAAGAGGATCTCGAGTTCAAAGCCAACCTTAGCAACTTAGTGAGACCCTAAGCAACTCAGTGAGACCCTGTCTCCATATAAAAATATAAAAAAGGGCTGGGATGTGGCTTAGTGGTTGAACATCTCTAGGTTCAATCCCCGGTACCAAAAATAAAAATTAAAAAACTAAAATTAAATAAATTTAAATATATTTTCAGAGATTCTTCAGGGATTTCATTCTTTAGGTGTAGCATTAACTGTTCAAAAAGTAAGGAGGGGGAATTATGGCTGTTCCCTAACTTATTAAGTTGGTTTTCAACTGTAATAAGTCAGAACATGTAGAATTTAAAAACATTTCTTTTTTGTGTCAACATAGATATAATGTTTGAATTCCCAGTACAGTTTGCTCTTGTAAACAAAGCAGGCAATAGAATAGAAAAAGCCACTGGGCTGAAAGTTGAGAGACAGGCTTTATATTGCTTTTCAAGTCACTTAAACTCTCTGGACCATGATTTCTTCATCTATATTTGAGAGCATTGGACTAGAATAGATTGTCCTCCTCAGTTCTAAAATTCTGTGCCCACATTTACAGTGGAATTACTGTATATAACACAAACATTATGGGAAAATGTGTTTCAGATTGCAGGATGTTTAAAACACATCTAGTCCCAAACTTAGAAAAGAAAGTAAAAACTTAACTGCTACCATTGAAACTTGGAAGCCAAAGATGCCAAAAATTGAAGTATTATTAATCTGAGTAGGTGCTCTTCTCTGTTTTCTCTGATAGTGGAAGGAGGTTTTACTCACTGTGTGAAGTCTGTAGGACTAGAAATTCCAGCTGCAGGTTAAGATTCTTTGGCTTTGGTCTCCAAAATTCTGGACTATGAAATTGAGGCTTTGACAGCATTTCTGCCAGTAGGAAACTAAAGGATTCCAGCCTTACCTCTGATACCTGTTCATATACATTCATTATTGGGGTGAATACTACCTGCAGAATATTTTCTTGCATATTAAGTCAGGCCTGTTTTTCCTGTGTTTACAATCAGCTTATTTTTAATTCCAATTCCTGAAACATTCTAATGGGAATTATTTATGTTGCTATAAAATTTTTGAAAAGAATAAATTTGGGAATACTACACATCTGATGTATCTTTTAGTTCATTCTTTACTGTTATAAGAAATGGTACAAATTCCTGTTACTCTTTAATCCCATAGAAGTTGTTAATTTGTTTAATAAAATATGAAACACATGAATTTTACCTATCTGGGGTTGTAGTTCAGTGCTAGAGTGCTTATGTAGCATGCAAGAGGTCCTGGGTTTTGCACTGAAAAAAAAAAGTATTATGTAGTATATCTGTAGAAGGAAGCTTAAGCCTGTGCTTAACTGCCTACATTCTGGAGCTAGACTGTGTGGATTTGAATCCATTACTACCTCTGTGAGCCTGTGAAATACTAGCCTCTATGCTTTAATTTTTTTCAACTGTAAACTAGAAATATAGTTACTTAATAGTTGTTTTATGGATTAAATGATTTAATATTTGTTCAGCACTTAAAACAGTCTTTTACACTGTAAGTAATGTTTAAGTGTTCACTGAATACAATCATTTTTGAAAGTAAAAGCAGTCAGGCATGGTAGTACATGCCTGTAATCATAGCAGCTCAGGAGCCTGAGGTAGGAGGAGTTCGAGTTCAAAACCAGCCTCAGCAACTTAGTGAGGCCCTAAGCAACTCAGCAAGTCCCTGTCTTTAAATGAAATATAAAAAAGGTTGGGGATGTGACGCAGTGGTTAAGTGCCCCTGGGTTCAATACCTGGTACAAAAAAAAAAGTAAAAATAAATCTAAAATTTTTTCTCTGGATTGCCTGCTTTAGAGAATAATTGCACTTCGGCCTATAGACTAGTACTTTTTTTGTGGAGCCTCACTAGCTTAAGTTCTTGCTTGGTATAACTTTATTTTTAAAAATATTTTTTTTGTTGTAGATGGACACAATACCTTTATTTTATTCATTTATTTTTATGTGGTGATGAGGATCGAACCCAGTGCCTCACACTAGGCAAACCGTCTACCCTGAGCCACAACACCAGCCCTTTTGTATAACTTTCTTTATGGAAGTAGTTCTTTCTCAACTTCAAAACTTAGGAATTATGTAATAAATTATGAATGTCTTTATAATTATATTTCCTTTAACAGTCATTTTTCCTTGACTAGCTGTTACAGATTTTGCCACTTTCTTAAATTGACAATTTTAGTCTGTGTAGTTATTTAGTGTTTATTTGTTATCCTATATCAGATTTGGTCAGGTAATTTCATAATACTTTACAGATAAATGCAAACAGGTTGTTGATAGAAACTTGACATCTGGATAGAATAGCTATACTGAAAAAGGACTCTAGTTAAATGTAAATGATAGAAAGTAACAATGCAGTATTCCAAAGTCCTATAGAATTCTGAAAAAGTGTGAAAGATCATATTAAAATTTAGCTAGAAAGAGCATAAATTAATTTTTAAACTCCTTATATGTAGAGAGGATGCTGCAAGTAAAGACTGCCTTTATGTATTTTTAATTAATTTTTTAATTTTTTAAATTAATTAATTAATTATCTTTGGTACTAAGAATTAAATCCAAGGGGCATTTTACTACTGAGCTACATCTCCAAGTCCTTTTTATTTTTTTATTTTGAGCAGGGTATCACTTAGTTGCTCAGTGCCTCACTAAATTGTTGTGACTGGCCTTGAACTTATAATCTTCCTTCCTCAGCCTCCCAAGACACTGGGATTATAGGCATGTACCACCATGCTGGGCTACCTTCTTTTATTTTGAGGTAGGAAGAACAGTTATCCTGTTCTACTAAAAAGATAATTAGAGGTCCAAAGAAGTTCAGGGACTAGATCACGTTTGCTAAGTAGCTGAGTCAAGGGGCTGGGGATGTAACTCAATGATAGAGCACTTGCCTAGCACATGTGAGGCACTGGGTTCGATCCTCAACCCCCCATAAAAATAAATAAATAAAATGAAGGTATTGTGTCTATCTACAACTAAAAAATACATTTAAAAAAAAGTATCTGAGTCAAGAGCAGATTTAAGTTTTTCTATTCCTATACCTTTGCTCTAAGACCCCATTTCCCCTTTACATTTGTTCATTTAAAAAGCCAAAAATGTAGTTAATTTTTTTCCTTCAGTGACTTTTCTGTTAAATCTAGGAATTTTCCACTGCTCCAAGGTGATTAAGTGTTCATTTAATTACTAATGTCTTGAAAGATGTATATATATAGTCATAGGTGAGGCCATAACATGAATTCTGAAGAGAACTTTCTGGAAATGGGCCAGTGCTTATTTTCCCTTTTAAAACCACTTTTTTTTTTTTTAAGTACAGAGTTTTTTGACAAGAAATTGATTAGCGTGTTTACAAAATACAAATGTAAATATAAATTTAATTTCAGCCACTGCACATGTTAAAACATATTCGGGGTTATCATGCCTAGTGGATTATACTGTTAATGTGCATGATAAGTTTAAGAATGTGGTACAAAATTTTTCTTGCAGTTTCAAATGAGAATTTCTGTAAGTTTAACAGGAAAGTTGTGGAAAAGAAAAGAAAATTGGATTGTTTGCCATTTGTGGAAGAACAAAATTTTAGAGTAAAAAAATTTATCAAGGGGGCTGGGGTTGTGATTTAATGGTGGAGCACTTGCCTGGCACCTGTGGGGCCCTGGGTTTGATTCTCAGCACCACATAAAGATAAATAAATAAATAAATAAATAAATAATAAACAAACCGTGTCCATCTACAACAACAACAACAAAACACTATCAAGGCTGGGCTCAGTGGTGCAGGCCCGTAAATCCCAGTGATTTAGGAGATTGAGGCAAGAGGATTGCAAGTTTGACATCAACCTGGGTGAATTAGCAAGACTCTATCTCAAAATAAAAAGGACAGGGGATATAGGTAAGAGTTAGAGTGCAAGTCTCCGAGTTCAATCCCCCAAAACAAAAAACAAAACCAAAAAACTGTCATACCTAATATAAGGATGTCATAAAAAGCCATGTTCTAAATGGAGATTCTTAGGTTCATTCTAACATAATACTAATTTTTTTTTGAGCAGTCTTATTTAGAATCTATAGTCTGCAGCAAAAATTAGAAAAGAAACAGTGGCACACATCTGTAATCCCAGCAATGCAGGAGGCAAAAGGACAACAAGTTGGAGGCTAGCCCCAGCAATTTAGTGAGACTCTACCTCAAAATAAAAATAAAAAGAAATGGGAATGTAACTCAGTGGTTAAGTGCCCCTGGGTTCAATCTGCAGTCAAACAGCAACAAAGTTAGAAAAGAAGCATTGTTTTTGTCAGTTAAACTAACAACAGTGCTGTGACAGTTAATAGCCAAGAAGAAAGCAGGAAAATAGCCAAATAAATCAAACTCCAGAGCACCATTTGGAGTAAATCAATAGCTACTCAAAGAGGCTTTGAGGATCTTACTAACAATATAACATAATTTTTTTTCTTTTTGGTACATAAAAAGTTAATTTGGTTAATATATTCCATACAGGACTTTAAGGGTAAGCTATTCCCAAAGAAGTAGAGAAATTCACTAGAATGTTAAATATTGGGATCAAAAGTGACTTTTTTCTCATTTATTTTCTAATTTCTACATTACCAGCATGAATTACTTTTATAATTAGAAAAGATTTTGGTTTTTTTAAAGGCAATAAAATATACAGAGAAATGTTTCTATCAGAGCTTTAATTTTAACCTTTACCTATATAGTAGAAATAATATATGTATAAAAAAGAACTGAATCCTCAATATTGAGGGTTCCTAAAGTTTTGTTAGCTATATTTATCGAATTCTACATCTATCTTCAAAGTGCTTTAGAAATAATCTAAAGAATGAGAAGTCTGTTTTGGAAGATTATTTCACTTTTCACTCTTTAGCTAAGCCACTAGGAAATAGAGTACTGTATGCATTAGGTGAGAAATAACAAGAGAAAATGACCTTAAGACTGAAGAAAAAAAATTGAGACAGGTTTTTAAATTTTTTTTTTTTTTTAATTGTAGATGGACACAATGTCTTTATTTGTTTATGTGGTGCTGAGGATCGAACCCAGTGCCCCTTGCATGCAAGGCAAGTGCTCTGCCACTGAGCCACAACCCCAGCCTGAGACAGTTTTAAATTGGGTTTCTACTATGATTTTTAAGAAACTATTCTTAATATATAATTATTTTACTTACAGATGATGAAGAAAGAGAGCTTCAAATGGATCCTGCAGACTATGGAAAGCAACGTTTCAATGATGTTCTTTAACTCCTAAAACAAAACGTCAGAAAGCCTAAAGTGCTGTAAAATGGAATCATTTCTACTTTGCCATTTTTGACTTCTGTTGTAAAGATCAGTTGTATCAGTTGTAAAGATACATTGAGATAGATTTAAGGAAAAACTTTAATGAAGGAATGTACCCATGTACATATGTGAACTTTTTCATATTATATTATCAAAGCAGACTTTTGGTTATGATACAGTTGAGCCAAAAACAGATAATCTTTGCATTTAAAGCAAACTAATGTATATTTCACATTTTATTGAGCCTAATTATTTTCCACAAATAGACAAACGGGAGAAAATGGTTGTATAGGTTTTATGTTGCACATAGCATAACCACAGTGAGAACAGTTATTCAACTGAGAATTTTTTATACACTAATATCTTCTTGTTAGCCGAACAGGTGTTCTGTTCTATCAGCCCCTCATTTCATGCTCTTCAGGAGTTATGGCTAGAATAGTTATGTAAAAGAGGGGAAACTTGATGCCAAACACTAAGTAATGTGTACAGAAATCACCTTCCTACTCAAGTACTGATGTGTTTTGGCATATTAACTTTCAGCTGAGGCCTGATGGAATTTGAGATAAGCTTCAAAGATATAACAATATATATGAGTTATTCTTTACTTTAGTTCTTGAAATTGTGGAATGCATGATGGACGATATATTTTCAATTTTTACTTTCTCAAGTAATACCAGTACCGTTTAGCTATAATCAGCACTGGCTAAAAAAAAAATTGTTTTCACAGTTCAGGTCAGTGAAGATGATTTAAATGCCAGATCCTGGAAGGAGCTAAATCTACTTTGAAATGAATCTACAATCAACATTTCAAAGCTTTTTTGGTAATTTTAATTATCTTATTTGACTAGACTTTTTCAGAACTACTAAATAAGAAATTTTAATGGGTTTTTATTAATGCACAGAAAAATAGATATGCAGTGAGGTCTACAGCTGTTTTATTAAAATAGCTTAAAAGTTTGTAATAAAAATGACTCTTTGTAATTACTTAATGTTAGTTGAGAACCCAACAACTTCATATTTGCTAGACTTACAAAATTGTTTTAAATGCATTTTGTCTTTTTTTACACTATTCAGTCAAGTGTGTAAGCTAGCTAACCCTTATTTTCTGATACAAAGCACTTTTAAATATTATCTTTCTTCCCCCAAAACAAAAGATTTTAATCATACCAAGATGTTCAAGGTTGTTAACCCTGTTTTTCAAAAGGGCTACCATTAATTCCATATAAACATGAAATATCGGGCTGGGGATATAACTTAATGAAGGAGTGCTTGTCTAGTATGTGTTAAGTTCTGGGTTTGCTCCCCAGCACCACAAAACAAAACAAAACAAAAAACAAAAATAACCACTCCCCCATATTTAGTTCCCTGTCATAATTCAAACTTACAGAAGTAAAGAAATAGATTAGTCACTTGTTGAAGTGCAAAAATTCTTAGCTTTCAGTTAGAAATTATTTAATGACCCGGAAAAGATGCAGTAATTTACTAAAATAGTTTTTTCTACCATATCAAAGTAAATAGTGTTCAAGCCTTTGTTAACAGTAGGGTCAGGCCTACAGTGAATAGGTATGATGGTTCACAGAATTTTTAAAGGAGAGTTAAAGGGAAGTGATATACATCCTTTGGGCATTAATATGGAGAGGTAAATCTAAAAATATTCCTAGTAACATTTTATGTTTAATATTATAAAATCTTTACAAATGAAATTACCTTAGAACCTTTGTCGTAAGAATGATCATTTGGTTATATGGTAGCTATTACTTACATAACAAAATTTCCTCAATTGGCAGCCTAGACATTTTGTAAACTAAGAAATCTTGGACCAGTTGATAATATTTCTGACTGTATTAACATTTTGCTGTTATAAAATACTATGTAGATGTCTTAAAATTCTGACATTCTACAGTCTATATTAGATATTCTATTTTTATGTTTTACTTCTGCCTTAAAATTTAGGTTTTTTAAATGTATTTTTGCCCTGAATTGTTAATTTGATAAAAGTTCTGCTTTTAAAATCATCACTTACTGGGGTTCTAATAAATAAAAAATTAAACTTGTTTCACTGTTCTGCTGTTTCTAACACCTTAAATACTTGACAATCTTGACATGATAAAGTCACATTTTAACACAGATTTGAGTAAATTATTGCTTATTTAAGTTAAGCTAAACTAAAAGTAGAAATATTTATAGGAAGACTATTACAGGGCTAGTTTATCCATAAACATTCAGTATCTTTTTAAAAAAATTTTTTTAGTTGTCAGTGGATCTTTATTTTATTTATATGTGCTGCTGAGAATCAAACCTGGTGCCTCACACATACTAGACAAGTGCTCTACACTGAGCTACAACCCTAGCCCTTGAATATCTTTGTGTGCCATGTTGTTCTAGGTGGTAATATGAATGGATAAGATAGACAAAGTTTGTTCTGGAACTTACATGCAGGTGGGACAGTCAGACAATACAAGTAAACAAATGAACCAGATAACTTTAGTGAAAAAGAACTGTTCAAAATAAAGTTTTGAGGCCTCCAGAGTTCCAAATAATCATGGTTTTATTCAGTAGAAACATTTTAGTTGTGTAGCTGGAAGGTAAATGAGCAAGGAGAAGAGAAAGGAAGCTGAAGAGATAGAGGTGACAAGACTGGGAAAGCTATTAAGTTCAGGTCACTGCTGCTGACCCAAAAAGGGGCTGGGGATGTAGCTCAATTGGTAGAGTGCTTGTCTTTGCATGCACAAGGCCCTGGGTTCAATACCCAGCACCATGGGAGGACTGGGGGATAAAAATGTACAGAGTATAAAATATGCATGGTGGGGCTGGGGTGTAACTGAGATAGAGGACTTTCCTTGCATGCCTGAGGCATTGATTTTGATCCCCAGTAACCCCTACTCAAAAAAAAAAGGACTGATGATTGCAAGGAAAATATGAGTGTCTTCAAAATCATTTCTAAAATGTCACTAGTTTAAAAAATGTGTATCTTTTATTTGTATAATCATGTAACAAGAAAATTTGCTCTAGTATGAAGTCAGAGAATCTGTTTATAAAAGAAATTGTGAGGATTGGGCACAGTAGCACATGCCTGTAATCACAATGACTCAGGAGGCTGAAGTAGGAGGACAGCAAGTTTGAAGCCAGCCTCAGCAACTTAGCGAGACCCTGTCTCGAAAAATTAAAAGGACTGGGGATATGACCCAATGGAAAAGCACCCCTGGGTTCAATTCCCAGGAAACAACAACAAAACAAAATAATTGTGAGGAAGTCATTTCCATAATGGCTGACCCTGGAAACTTCTATTCCCTTATGTCTAACACTATGGCTCCAATCAGATAAACAGTGTGATATTAATATATATCCAAGTCTAGCTTATTGTTTATACCACATGTGGACCATTGACATTCAGTTCTAATTAGGCCACAACAAGCCTAATTCAGTTCCATTTTAGATTTTCTTCTCTATGGGTTTCAAATGAAAATTCATCCAAGTAACCAAGGTAATTGGAAATGTAATGGTCCATGTAAGAAAACTGTATCAAGAGCAGAAGTCTCCTGGACTTGAAGACAACTCAAACAAAAACTTGAATGCTACCAGGACTTTGTTTCACCAAACTCCCATTTCTGCTTTTCTCTATTACCTTCATTTTCTCAGACTAGTTCTCTCTTCAAAGCTTTGTGACATCTTTTATTTATTTATCTTTGTGTGGTGCTGAGGATAGAACCCAGTGCCTCACACATGCTAGGCAAGCACTCTACCACTGAACCCCAGCCCCAGGCCCTAACTATGACATCTACAAGATTTCTTAGTTTATCTACCTAATGGGCTACTCTTCCCTTAGTTTTACTTTAAAAATCTGAGGGAAGAGAGACTTATGCTTCTGACTATAATGGAGTAACTTAACTAGCCTTCTTGGATTAGTAGCAACTATAGGACAAGATATATTAGGCAGCTGTTTTCAGATAGTACAAGTCTAACATCTTTGAGAGAAGGGAAATTTAGGCAGTGAGTTCCACAATCACCAAGCTTCCTGTGGTATATAAAAAGACATGTCTGAGCAGAGTCTGGTTCTGCTGAGCTGAAGAGATGGAGACCATAGTTGGAGATAACTCAAACAGTTGGGATCTAGTGAGTGGGACACCAGAGAATCCAGAAATACACATAGGGATCCCCATAAGTACATGGCTGAGGTTTGGGCTATCCCTGCTCAGATCAAGACTATCTGATGTGTAGTAGAGTATTTGCCTAGCATGTGTGAAGCTGGGGGTCAATCTCCAACACAAAAAAAGGGAAGAAGTGAAGAACTGCCCTAACAAACCTAACATTAAGCCCTGAAAAGATTGATAGAGGAAACAATATGGAAATTCAATTCTGCCAAGTTAGAACTTGAAAACTTCTTGGGCTTTCTACAAATATAAGCTAACAAAGTAAGAAATAAGTATATTTAAGTTTAGGAAATCACTCAGTAACTGGAATATCTGCTAAAACAAGAATCAACAATTTTCAGAGAAGATAACAGAATCCAGTTGGGCCCACACCTGTAATCCCAATGACTTGGGAGACTGAGGCAGGAGAATCCAACTTTAAGGACAGCCTTGGCAATTTAGTGAGACCTGTCTCAAAATAAAATGGAAAGAGATCGTGGTAGAGCACCCCTCTGTTTGGTCCCCAGTACTGGAAAAAAAAAAAAATGGATGTGGTGGTGCATGCCTGGAATCCCAATGGCTTGGGAGGCTGAGGTGCAATAAGCAACTCAGTGAGACCTTGTCTCTAAATAAAATACAAAATAGGACTGGGGATGTGGCTCAGTGTTGAGTGCCCCTGAGTTCAATCCCTGGTACACTCCCCCCAATAAAAAGAAAAGAAAGAAAAAGAAAATAACAGAATCCAGAGTTTCTACAAGGTATTACTTTTATCCAGTGTTCAATGAAAAATGACTAGATGAACATACAAAGAAACAAAATTCTATCCATGGTTTAATAAAAATGATGGCCCACAACTCTAATCCCCCAACTACTTGGGAGGATGAGGCAAGGAGAATCATGAATCTGAGACCAGTTTGGGCAACAAAGTGAGACCCTGTTTCAAAGAAGTAAGATAAAAATAAAAATCAATTGATGGCCTTTGTAATTTATTGGTTTTATTGTTTGTCATTAATGCAGCTATTATTAAATATTTTCAAAGAATTAAATGGGACTGGGAGGAGTTGCACAAGGCCCTGACTTCACTCCCCCTCTCCCCAGGACCAAACAAAGGATAATTAAATGAAAATACGTTATTTTTTATTTCCTCTCTTGTAAATACCTTTATTTATTTATTTTTAATGTGGTGCTGAGAATAGAACCCAGTGCAAGGCAAGTGCTCTGCTACTGAGCCACAACCCCAGCCCTGAAAATTTGTTCTTAATGAGGTAGTGAACAGAGGGAATCTCTGCACAGACATGGAGTTATAGAGATCTAATGGAAACTCTAGAACTGCAAAGTATAATAAATGAAAAATTCATTGGGCTTAACAACATATCGTAGATGGCAGGAGATGAACTTGAAGACATACAAATGCAGCTGTATAAGTATTTGAAAATACAGGGTGGACAATCCCCAGTACTAAAAACAAAGGAAAAGAAAATATAGGGTGGACCAAGAAATGTGGATTTGGGATTTTTTCATCAAAATTAATGGACATATGCCTGAAGAAACTCAGTGGTAGAAGTTCAGCCTTTAGTGCCCGCCACCCAATTAACTACTTATCTAATATGTGTAGAAAACTGTTCAGAGTACTGGAGATACTACACTGAAAAAATTCCTGCTTCGTGAAATTTATACGCTGGAGAAAGAGATAAAACATTATTTTCTATATTTATTCTATGCCAGATAGTGGTAAATGTTGAGAAAAATAGAATAGAATATTGATGCAGTGGTGCTGTTTAGTTCTTTTTCATATTTTTTTTCTTTGTAGTACTAGGGATTAGACCCAGAGCCTTGCATATGCTAGGTAAATGTTTTAAACTGAGCTACATCCCCCATCCATTTTAAAATTTTTGAGACAGGGTCTTGCTATGTTGCCCAGGCAGGTCTTGAACTTGTGATCCTCCTGCTTCAATCTCCCAAGTTGCTTGAATTATAGGTATGTGCCACTGTGTCATTTTATTTTTGTTTTTTGCAGTGCTTGGGTTCACATCCAGGGCCTCACTTCTGCTAGGCAAGCATTCCACATTGAGCTGCATCCTCAGCCCCAGAGTGGTATTTTAGATAGGACAATCAGGGAAGGCTTTTCTGAAGAAGTAGTGTGAAAATATGTAATATGAATATCCTGTGCAGCACTAGTCAATAGAAATATGATGCAACACCTATGTAGTTTTAAATTTTCTAGTAGTCGCATTTCAAAAATAGGTGAAATTTTGATATTTTATTTAACTAGTATATCCAAAATGTTATCATTTGAATAGTATATGACTGGGCTAGGGTTGTGGCTCCATGGTTGAGTGCTTGCCTAGCATGTGTGAGGTACTGGGTTTGATTCTCAGCACTGCATATAAATAAATAAAAGAAAGGTTCATCAACAACTAAAATGACATTTTTTAAAAAATAGTATATGACAGATACTTCATATTATTTTCTTTTGTACTAAATCTGACATTTACATTTACATTTATAGCACATTTCAAGTTGAACACTAAGTTGTCACTGGAAATATAGACATTTAGAATTCATAAGTTTATAATTGAATAAGTAGAGTACATTATTTATATTCCAAGCACACTTAAAGTTTTTCCAGTAATTTGATCAAGTACTAATTTTTTGCTTTACTTTTTAGGGCAATTTAAGGTTCATGGGAAGTTCAGTCAAAAGTACAGGTGTGCAGTGGCACACACCTGTAATCCCATTGGCTCAGGAGTCTGAGACAGGAGGATGGCAAGTTCAAAGCCAGCTTCAGCAACAGTGAGATACTAAGCAACTCAGCGAGACCCTGTCTCTAAATAAAATACAAAACAGGGCTGGGAATGTGACTCAGTGGTTGAGTGCCTCTGATTTCAATCCCTGGTATCAAAAAAAAAAAAAAAATGTACAGAGTTCCCATATATCCCCTTCCTCTACACACACATAGAATCTTCCTCACCATCAATATTCTGCATCAGTATAGAATGTTTGTTACAATCAATGAATCAACACTGAAACATTCTCAAAGTTTTTGTGTTGGACACTCCTTGGGTTTGGACAAATATATACACAGGGTGTTTCGCTTCCATAAAAATCCCTGTGCTTCACCTATTCTTCCTTCCTTATCCCTAAACTCTTGGCAACTGCTTACTTTTTTATTTTCTTCAAGTTTTGCACAAGAAGTATCCTTTTTAGATTGGCTTCTTTCACTTAGTTATATGCATTCAACATTCTCCCATGTCTTTTTTCATTGCCTGATAACTCTTATTTTTAGCTAAACAACATTCCATTACATGCATCATTCAAGGTCATCTTCATTGTTCAAAGTTTTGGTGATCATGAACAAAACTGCCATAAATATTCATGTGTAGGTTTTTGTGTGGACATAAATTTTCAGCTCATTTGGATAAATACGAAGGAGAAATATATTAATGCAGTAAAATATACATAAAAATTTCCATTGTACATTTACTAACAAAACATACAATTATGTGAAGGTTTTGAGATAGGGTCTCACTGTCACCATGGCTGGCCTTAAATTCCTGGATTCAAGTGATCTTCTCACCTCAGCCTCCTAAGTGTTTTGAAGTACAGGTTATGCATCAGCATATCCCATGCTTTCTAGTATACTTTTAGTCATCTGTAGACTATAATACTTGATACACTATAAATGATGCTATATAAATAGTTGATATGCTGTATCATTTAGGGGACAATGACAAAAAGTCTGTACATGTTCAGTATGGGCATTTTTTAAAATAAATTGTTGAATCCATTGGACATGGGTTATGTACATATGGAGGGCTAAGTATTTTGAAAGTTGTTTACTATACTTTATAATGGTTATGAAAAGGAAAAAAACTGCATTTATTTATTTAGTTCAGTAATAGGGATTCAACCCATGGGTGATGTATCACCAAGTTACATCCTCTTTTCCTCTTTTATTTTGAGAGGGTCTGGGTAAGGTGCTGAGGCTGGCCTTGAACTTGAGGTCTGGTCCTCCTGCCTTACATCCTGAGTCACTGGGTTTACAGGTGCACACTACCACACCTGGCAAAACTGCATTTTAAGGTGGGAAATACAAAGGAAGAAGCAAATTTAAGGGAAAGTTAAGAGTTTATGAAATTTCATACTTTTATTGTCCTAATAGTTTTTATGATCCTTCACTCATTTGACCTTTAGCCTTCTTTACAAGTATAATAGTTTGCAAATATATGCAATATACATATGTTCTTTATTTACTTTACTTATTATTTTTATGATACTGGGGTTTGAACCTAGGGTTTTTTCCCACCAAATCATATTCCCAGCCCTTTCTTTTTTTATTTTATTTTGAGACAATGTCTCGCTAAATTGTCCAGACTGGACTTGAACTGGTGCTCCTCCTGCCTCAGCTTTCTGAGTGGCTGGGATTATAAGTGTGTTTCTCTGCACTTGACCACATATGCTCTTTAAGCAAGTTATCTTTTATACTTTTATTATGTGTCAGATGATGTAGATTTTAAGGTGAAAACATGGTTTAAAAAAAGTAGTGGACTGGGGAGCTAGCTCAGCTGGTAGAGTGCTTGCCTTGCAAGCACAAGGCCCTGAGTTCAATCCCCAGTACCACAAAAAAAAAAAAAAAAAAAAAAAAAGAAGTATTTATGAAATTTCAGATGGCCACTGCCATCAAATAATTATATTAAAGCAAAATAACAGTTTTGATATTTTTATATTTAATATATTTTCCTTAGTGAGTTGAAGCATACATAATAAAGAGAATATTTTTGAATTATGATGTATGTATTCCTTGTATTTTAAATATAAGATTAATATATTCTAGTATTAGGATTCTCTAGAGGAACATAATCAACAGGATATACATGATTATAAAAGGGGATTTATTAGATTGGTTTACACGATCAGAAACTGGACAGGCCCACAATGGCCCTCTGCATACCAGCGTGTCAGCATAAGTCAGCATAATCAGTTGCTCAGTCCTAGAAGATGATGGTTTAGGAAATAATGGCAAACAAGAGGGATGAATGACACAACCCCAGTCTAAGTCTGAAGATCTGGAAGCCTCTGGAGAATCACTAGTCACAGTACATGTTGGAAGAGTGAAGAAGCTGGAGTCTGATGTGCTCGATGGCCATAGTAATCAGGGTACCTGATGGAAACTACAGTTCACACATGCAGGGCTTCCTCCCCCTTCTGTCTTTTGTTCCATATGGGACCCCAGTCATTTGGACAGTGCTGCCCATGTTCTGGGGAGGGCGTCTCAACCTTCCCTCCCCATTTGTGGTCTCACATGACAATTATCTCTGGAAACACCCTCATGGAATCACTCAGAAGCCTCTCAATCCTAGGCAAATCTTAATTCAATCAGGTCGATAATGAAGGTTAACCATCACACATATACAGGTGAAATACCTGGGACCAAAAGTGTGTTGGATTTCACATTTGGGGGTGTTCTGGAATACTTGCATATATACAGTTGAGATGTGTCTTGGAGAGGGGACCCAAGTCTAAACACAACTTTGTTTTCCACATTTTTATTGGTGCATAACTATACATAATGGTGGGATTTGTTACGTATTTGTACATGCACGATATAACAATGTAATTTGACCAATATCATTCCCTAGTGATTCCCATTTTCCTCCCTGTCTCCACCCCACTGATCCCTTTCTCTTCTAAGTTGTCAAGGTTGCCCTTGAACTGTGATACTCCTGCCTCAGCCTCTGGAGTTGCTGGTATTATAGAAATGTGCCACTGTATCTGGCCTTCATATACCTCTTATACACATATTCTGTAGGTAATTTTATACAATATCTTTACCATGTCTGCAATTTGTGATGCCTGCATTTTGACTGTGTCCCATTATATGAGATCAGATGTAGAATTTTCCATTTTTGGTGTCATGTGGCACTCAAAAACTTTTGGATTTTGGAGCATTTCCTATCTTGGATTAGGGATGCTCAAGTTGTATCCTGGAATAAAGGACCTAACGAAAAACAAAGACCTGAGATATTTGTAGTACATTACTTTGTGAATATCCTATTTTCACACAATAGTAGTTTTGAATAGTTTAAAAAGCTGCATGCTAGTTTTTTTCATTACATTTTTTCCTCTTGTCACTGTTTTGAATCTAAATAAACTTCGTACTTTAAAAACTCGAATTTTTTAAACTATTAGTCTAAATCTTGGACAGTTATTATTATCAACAACTACCATTTAAGAATCAAGGAAAGAAACTTGCTAAGTGTTATTTACTTATTTATTTATTTTTGTGGCGCTGGGGATTGAAGCAAGGTCTTGTACATGCAAGGCAAGCACTCTACCAACTGAACTATATCCCCAGCCTGCTATGTGTTTTTATAATCTCATTTGAGTTTCACAACAATGCACTTAGATTTTGGAGGAAAAAGACTACTGGAGACCAATGAAGTAAATGACAGCTAAGATGAAAAACAGAAATAATGGAGTTATTATTTGGGAAAATGGGTTTAAAATGTTAAGCAAGCTGGGTACCATGTGGGCAAGCCTGTAATCCCAGACTTGGGAGATTAAGGAAGGAGGACTGCAAATTCAAAGTCAGCCTGGACATCTTACTTAGCAAGACTGGATCTCAAAAAAAGAAAAAGGCTAGGGGTATGGCTCAGTGGTAGAGGGCTAAGAACCATAATAAACAAATTAACTGCCTTAACAAACCTAACAATGGTAACAACATTGTCAGAGGTGGTGTAAAGAGCAGAATGGGGATTTGAGTCTCAGTTATCTTTCTTACTAGTTGGTAGTGATTGTCTTTGGATAAGGTATGCTTCTCTCCCTTCATTTCTCTTTCATTTCAGTGTCTTCAATTGAAAGGGTGGGAGACAAATAGCACCTATTCCACCTATCTCACATAGTTTTAGGGAAGAATAAAATGCATATAAAAGTGTTTTGTTAATGGTATATTCTATTTAAGTTTTAGGAGTGTGAAGATTTGAAATATTGCTTCTTGGAGACATGCCCCAAATTTTTAATTTTTACTTCATTTAAAAATAACTTTATAATCAATGGGGGTGATTGTTTAATTTCCATACTATTGCCTTCCAGGATACACACTGCATAGCCAGTCATTATTTGATTTTAGGTATCAATTACTTGGTGGATTTTTACTAGTTCCTATGAGCTGTGTATCATTAGCTCTCAATCAAGGTACATTCAAAACATTTTTGTACTGGCAATATTTAGGGGGCAAATGGACTCTGAACTGACAGGATCTGTAGTATATAAGGTTTTCAAAAGACAACCATCTACTTCACATTTTGAAATGGAAGCAATCATTTTCACAAGGGTATGCTAAGCTTATCTCTGTCTCCTCTGCTGTTACTATCTCCCCCCACCGCCCGCCCGAATCCTCTTTTCTAGGAGCACAACTACTTCCCCAATTGCTCTATACAATCTCTTTGGACTCGTCAGTTGTTTTCTTGCAACACCAACTTTTCCTTTATGTATTACTCAGATGTCATCCTACAAAAGCCCTTACAGACCCCCTCGTGGGCACCCTAAGGTGCCCCTACAAGTCTGGCATTGCAGTCCTTGTAGTTACTTTATCACACTTTCTAAATTGTCTTCTTCAATAGACTGTTAATTCTGGAAAGGCAGTGTCCATGTTTGCCTTGCTCCCTGTTTTATCCCTCGTACCGAGTATTTTTTCAATAAATATTTCTTGACTGAATAATGAGAGTAGTTTGGAGTTTTAGACCGAAGATAATGCTCTCCAGGCAACAGGCTTCATTTTCTGATATTCCACTATGATTGGATACTCCAGACTGGTACCTTTTCACTTTTTTGGAGCAACCCAGGGTTGCAAGTGGGAACCCATTTGTCTGAAGGATTCTAGTTCTCAGCCTGCAGAACTACCGCCCACAATGTATGGAATCGAAGGACATGAACTTAATGACTGATCCAGAAGCAACTGTTATGCCCTCTAGGCAGTGAGCTGGAAAGGACGGTCAGGAGTCACCAAGATCCCAGGAAAGGAATAAGACTAGCTTTCTCCTGGCCTCGCGGAGAGCTCCTCACAAACTACCTCTTCCAGCGCGCCAAGCCGTTAGTCCCGTCCGGTCCAACTCCGCTCCACCCATCTGACGCGCCCACCGTTACTAAACCCTAGCCGCCAGGGTGCGCGACGCGTTCCTAAGCCCCGCCTCCTGGGCGAGGGCGCGTTCCCCCTCCCAGTTCGGCCCTAAGCAGTTCCGTTAGCAGCGGGAGGAAAAACCGTCCTTCGCGTCCCCGCCTCTCCGCTCCTAACGCTTTACTCCCTACTCCCCCTGCGACCACTACATAGCCGGCTACGGAGGCCCCTAAAGTACAAATATCCCCCTGACCCTGGCGTAGCCTTATAGGTTTTGTCCTTTCTTATTCCATTCGGTCCTAAGGCACTGTATTCATTTTTTGTCAAGAATCCAGACTCACGAGTTTCTTCTGGTGTCAAGAACTTAACCTCTTCACGGAACTAAAAGTCGAACCCCCCAACCTCCTCAGCTGTGCCCGCCTGCATTCCTTCCCTCCCACCTCGCGGAATTGTGGCGGGAGGGGGAGGAGGAAGTCAAAGCGCCTGCGCGGGGAGGCCGCTTTTCATCCGGGTCCCCGTCCGTGCGGTGCAGCAGGTCGGTAGGCGGGAAATGGCGACTGGCTGAAGGAGCTGGTTCTGTTGCTGCTGTGGGCTAAGCGGGAAAGACACCGCACACTGCGCATTCGGGACCATCGCCGGAGCCTGAGGACACTTCTCTGTCGTCACAGTTAGGTAATCCCCTTCGTCCAGACGTTGCCGCTGCTCCCAACATTAGTCCTCCTCTTCCAGGGCCGTCTGCCGGGATCTCCTCCCCTTCTCAATCCGGTCCTTCAGTGGTTCTAGCGCGTTGGTATGCATGCACTATTGGCGCCTCGTACGTCCACTGTGTGGAACCGCTCTTCCCTGGACTTTCCCCTGGGAACGGAAAGGGAGCTCACTTCCCGCCAGCTTCAGCTCTTAGGCTGCGGCCTGTGTTGTGATTTCTGGGGTTAGATTTCACTTCGTTACCCACCCCCACCCCGATCTCACGTTCCTAGCCTCCAACCCTGTGGTTCCTTTGAGTAATTAAGTTCGAAGATCACCTTTTCTAATCTTCCTGGTCCACCTTATGTTTTCGGTATTTAATTGTTTAGTAGGGTGCTTTTAGGGGGGCGTTGCTCTATCTCACTTCTTATAAACATCATTTGAGAATCTGGAAGAAGGGATTTCATTAAGTTCTGTTTATCTTGTGTACTGTTAAAATGTTGACATTCTTTTTCAAATCGAGTGGTAGTAAATAACAGCTCATGTGGGAGGTCTCTGGTTTTCATAGTGGTCAGTTAAGGGCGAATCTTACTATACTTAATATTTTGTTTTCTTTGGGTATTAAATACCTTTTTGAGTGTTTGCTTTTGCATCTTGAACAGAATTCTGTGGTAAATAATTGCATAAGTAAATCGTGTTTATTTACTTCTCATCCTAGTGGTAGCTGGATGTGTGAATGATGTTAAGCACTTTAGAGTACCTTAGGGAATCCTGAAGAGATACTGCTCATAAACTTCCCTAAGATCCTGAAATGAAATGTATTTAGTAGATATTCCTCCAAGGCAGGGATTTATCTTTATAGTACTAGTAAAGCAATACCAAGATTACTGCTCTACGTGTGTATACAAATTAGTGACTTCAAATGATAGATTTATCTGCATAATTTTCAGATTGTAGATTGCTTAATATTCCAACTCACCCTTCTTTGCCAAGTTTTACATATTCATCTGTAGTCCAGCTGTTATCTTTATAAAAGCAGGGAAATGGCAAGTTAATGATAGTTTTATCCATCCTTTCTTCTTTTTTTAATGCACGGGAACTCTTTTTTTAAATCATGTTGAATCTGGGGCATTTGTAGGTTTTTATTCCATGAATCAAACTAAGATTAAGAATAGCTCATATTATGGACTGGGGTTGTGGCTCCGTGGTAAAGTGCTTGCCTAGCATGTGTGAGGCACTGGGTTCGATTTTTAGCACCACATATAAATAAATGAATAAAATAAAGTCTATCAGCATCTTTACAAAAGTTGATAAATGGAAAGGAGGACATCAAGACTTTAAAAAAAAAAGAATAACTTATATTTCATATTGGTTGACATTTACAACTCAAAAAGCTCTCAGCTCCCTAGGTTCCACTTAAAGAACTTCATTACAGTTAGCATGATATTAGGATTAAAAGTCAGTAACAAGCAGGAATATACAAACATCATTATAGCCTTCATTTGGTAGACTTTGCCCAAGGTCATAAAGAAAGTCAAGGAAAAAATGTAGCTTTTTTTTTTTTTTTTTTTTTTTTTTTTTTTTACACGAGTGAAGCAGTCTTTTACAACATTGAATAGAACCTCTTAACTTTTCTAGGATCAACTGAATAGAAGGCGGGAAGTGGAGGTGCAGGCTTGTTGAATATTTGTCAGATCAATTTGTTTAAAAAAAATGGAGCCAAATATGTGACTTAAAAGGATCTAAAATAAGGTACTGGTCTGGTGTTGGCTTTGTGTGTATTTTAATGATCTTTTGGATTAGTTTTCAATAAAATTTGTTTTACAGGTAGTATAGTGAGCATTACACACTATGCCTTCAAGAATTTTTCCAAATTGTTGAGTACTACATTCATTCAGTACTTATACCTTTTTTGTTTGTGTAGTGCCAAGGATGAAACTTGTCCTCTTGCATGCTAGGCAGTGCTCTGCCTCTGACCTACACTCTCCAGCTTTTTTGTGTATGTGTGTGGCGGGGTACCAGGAATTGAGCTTAAGGGCACTGAGACACATTCCCAGCCCTATTTTGTATTTTATTTAGAGACAGGGTCTCACTAAGTTCCTTGGTGTCCTGCTTTTGCTGAGACTGGCTTTGAACCTGTGATCCTCCTGCCTTATCCTCCCATGCTGCAGGGATAACAGGTGTGCGCCACTGTGCCCTGCTGCCCAGTCCTTTTAAAATTTTTATTTTGAGACAGTCACCCTAAATTGGCCACCCTGACCTTGATTTTGTAACTTTGCCTCAGCTTCCCAAGTGGCTGCAATAATAGGCACACATGCTTCTATGCTCTTTTTTTAAAAAAAAATTTTTTTAGTCGTAGATGGACACAATACTTCCAATTTATTTGTTTATTTTTTTGTGGTGCTGAGACTTAAACCCAGTGCCTCATGCATGCTAGGCAAGCACTCAGCCACTGAGCTACAACCCTAGTGTCCCTTCTATACTCTTTTAATACTTTTTTTCAGCATGAATTGAAAGGATATAAAAGTTAAATGGTATAGCCCTTAACCTTTATGGACTTGTAGCTATACACAAATTCCAAATAGCATTGATATGTTTTACAATATATCATTCTGCTCAGCATCTCTTGGACATTTTATTTCAGCTAGTATCTTATTTTAAGAAATAAAAAATTAAGACTGGGTGGGATGGTGTGTGACTAATTCCAGCAATTTTGGAGACTGAGGCACGAGGGTCACAGGTTGGAGTCCAGCTTTAGCAACTTATCAAAGCCCTAAGCAATCTCAAAATAAAAAAGGACTAGGAATGTGGTTCAATGATAGAGCACTCCTGGGTTCAATTCCCAGTACTAAATAAATAATTAATAATGGTGAAGTTTTATCTTTTCCCAGTTAATCTAGCTGATTCCAAGTTTGTGATTTTGGTCAAATGACTTCTTCATGAGAAATTGATACATATAATCCATCTAATTCTTGTTAAAGAAACTTGGACCTATCTGGGCTTGGTGGTGCATAACTGTATTCCCAGGAACAAGTGGGAGGCTGAGGCAGAAGGATCACAAGTTCAGGGCCGGGTTCAGCAATTTAGCGAGGCCCTAAGCAACTTTGCAATCCTGTCTCTAAATAAAAAATAAAAAGAACTGGAATGTGGCTCAGTAGTAAAATACCCCTTGATTCAATCCCCAATACAAAAAAAAAAAAAAAAGAAACTTGGACCTGTTGTTCAAGAAAGGATATACTGCTGGGGATCTGGCTTAGTTGGTAGAGTGCCTCACATGCCTAAGGCCTGGGTTCAATCCCCAGCATGCAAAAAAAAAAAAAAGAAAAAAGAAAGAAAGGATATACTACACTGGAAACTCATAAATATAGAATTAATTGCTGGATGAATAAAATCACATTGAATTATCTTAGTCATAGGAGACTGCTTTGGATTCATGCAATAAAGAATAAAGTGATTTGCCAGAATTTGAAAAAAGCAATATCTAATTCTATAGATAATTTACCAAGTTTCTTTGAAAGCATAAATTAATAAAGACTCCTTTAAGTCATGTATATCAAAAATGCTGAGAACCTTGTATATGGTGTGCCTTTGTATAATTTGTCTAAGCAGTTTAAAAAGTTACCTAACCATTTTAAACTGGATTGGCTCTGGGGGATCATATGCTCTACTTTGAGGACAAGGGTATTTAATAAGTATGAAACCTATTTTAAAACCAGACAATTGCAATTTTAGTTTTCACTTACCTGACACTTGCCCTGGGGCATATTTCTAAGCCAGGACATAAATTTGCTACTAGCTATATGACTACACTAACTTTTAATTTAAACTCTACTAAATTATAATTGGAACGACATTACAAAGAAGTAGACTAGCTGATTGAGGCATGGTATAACTTGGAAATTGCCAGTGCCCATTTTTTTTTTTTTTTTTTTTTTTTGTATCTTATCTAGTGTCTAATGGAATTCTTTCAAAAATGCCCTGTTTAAAATAAAAAATTTGCAGGAAAAATTTTGTTTCAGTAGTCTTATGGCCTATCATAAAATGCCTTTTTTTTTTTTTTTTTTTTGTGGTACTGGGGATTGAACCCAGGGGCATTTTACCACCAAGCTATATCCTAGCCCTTTTTATTTTTAATTTCCAGGCAGGGTCTTGCTAAGTTGCTGCAGCTGGTCTGAACTTGTGATCCTCCTGCCTCAGCCTCTATAGTCTCTGGGATTACAGGTGTGTGCCACTGCCCAGCACTTATATAAACTTGATGTCACACACAGGTGAGGGTTCAGAGACAATAGAACTTAGTTAAGTTAATGTACTGGCTGTGACTAGGAGAGTTGTGGAATATAGCAGTGTTTTCTAGGAAAGACAGACGTGATGGGGGTAGAGTCATAGTGAGAAACTTGGGCCTCTTGGTGTCTTTTGGGAATTTTGTAAATCTAGCAGTAAGGAATGGTGTAACTTAATGTGGCCCCTATGTGAATCACAAGACATTACAAACATATATGTATATTTTTTTTGGGGGGGGGTACTGGGGATTGAACCCAGAAGTGTTTAACTGCTGAGCCACATCCCCAGTCCATTTTTTATTTTAAATTTTAAGACAGTGTCTCACTAAGTTGCTTAGGGCTGCAACCTCCTGAGCTGCTGGGATTATAGGCATGTACCATCCCTCCTGGCACAAACATATAATTTTTTTTTTTTTTTTTTTTTGCGGTGCTGGGGATTGAACCTAGGGCCTCGTGCTTGCAAGGCAAGCACTCTACCAACTGAGCTATATCCCCAGCCTGCAAACATGTAATTTTAATATAAGGTCACAGTAAATCATTTGACTCTGTTAGGGACCTCATGTGTTAAGGTATTCTTTTTTATAGAGATTGAAGAAAAGGAATTGTGTCTAGATTAAACATCAGCCATGCTTTGACATGAGTCCTAGCAGTCAGGCTTTCATAATAGGTATCATATTTTTAGGACAAGGAAATGTGTTTATTGCTTTGGTTAAAGAAATGTAAAGCTCTGTATTAGTAAAAAGTCATTTGACTACTTCAGAAATAATTGGGATTAAAGTTTTTTAACAGCAGTTTGTATAGTTTAGGAAACTTTCTTCCTTAAGATGAAAACTTAATGTATTAAGAAATTGGGAAACAAAAAAAGCAGAGAAGTTGTTAAAAATAAATCTCAAGACCCTGTTAGCAGGGCTGTGGTCATAGCTCAGTAGTAGTGTTTGCCTAGCTTGTGTGAGGCACTGGGTAAGATCCTCAGCACCAGTTTTAAAAAAATAAAGATAGAAAAAATATAATAATATTAAGTTTTTAAAAAAGAGACCCTGTTAGCAGCATAACCTGATATTTTAAGTTTCTCATGTTGACCAGTGAATGTAATCTTTTGGTAGGAATTTAAAGTATGTTTTATTAAAAGAGAATATACTACTTGTTAAATATCCAGGACACATAAAAAAATGTTTTTAGTTAAGAGGTAAATGTGATTATTTGCTATAATAATAATTTTATTCCTGGTTATTCCCAAATATGTATGATTAACCTATTGAATTAGGTTAACTACCTCTTATTGACCTTATAAATACCTACTTTGGTGTATTTTGTTAAATTAATAAAATAATTATCCTTTGATTTTTAAAATTTTTTCTCTTTCTTTTTCTTTCTTTCATTTTGTTTTTTTTGTTTTTTTGTTTTTTGTTTTTTTTGGTATTGGGGATTGAAACCAGGGCACTTATATTTTGAGAAAGGGCCTCACTAAGTTGACTGGCCTTGAATTTGCTATCCTTGTGCTTCAGCATTCTGAGCTTCTGGGATTACAGGCGTTTGCCACTGGGCCCAGAAATCCTTCAATTTCCTGATGTGCAGATACAGTTATTTTTAAACTATTTACAACCACATTTCAAATAGATGATACCCCCTCCCCACTCCACACCACCATCAGGGATATGCTTTTTAATTTTCTCATTCATTTTCTTTTTGTGGGGAGGTGTCATACTGGGGATTGAATATAGAGCTTCACATGTGCTGGGCAAGTGCTCTGCCATTGAGCTACATCCCCAGCCCCTTATTTTTCCTTTAGTAATAGTAAACGAGAGATCTTCTGTTACAGGATTATGATTATATTAAATCTTAGATAGTAATTCAAGTGAAAATTCACTCTTTATAAACGTTGTCTTCCTTTATCTTGTCCTGGCGCTCCCCTTTCTCAAGCCAGTACTGGCAATTGAGCCCAGTGGTTCTCTACCACTGAGCTACATCCCCAGCCCTTTTATTTATTTTGAGACAGGGTCTTGCTATGTTGCTCAGGCTGGCCTGGAACTTGTACTCCTGCCCTCAGCCTCCTGAGTAGCTGGGATTACAGATGTACCACATTGTGCCCAGCATCACATACAAAAGTTTTTATTGAAAGGGTATAAATAAATAGTTATATCTCTCCCCTTGCCCAATTTTAGTGAGAATTACTGAAGTAAAAAATATTATTAGGAAAATTCTGTCAAAATTAAGTTTGATTTTTTTTTTTTTTTTTTTGTCGATACATCCAGTAAGTATATTGAAACTTGTATGTATATTGGTGAGCCCAGTTAAGAAAAAATAGTTGGCACATTCTGTAGAAAAAATAATAATATAGTTAGGAATGATAACCTGTGTCAAGTTGTTGTCATCTTATTGAGAAAAAGAATGAACTGTAGTACTCAGTTCTTATGAATTATGACCTATAGTCTTGCTAAAATAATGTTTTTCTTTTTTCTTTTTTGAGATGGGGTCTTGCTCTGTTGCCCAGGCTGGCCTTGAACTCCTGAGCTCAAGCGATCCTCCTGCCTGAGCCTATTGAGTAACTGGGATCACAGGTGGGATTGTACCTGGCTAACATTTTATTTTGTTTTGTTTATTTTTTGCAATATTGGGGATTGAACCCAGAGACACTCTACCACTGATCTGCACTCTCAGCCCTTATTGTTTATTTTGAGATAGGGTCTCCTTATATTACCCAGGCTAAGCATGTACTTGAAATCCTCTGTCTTCAGTCTCCTGAGTAGTCCTATACCACTGTGCCTGCCTATAATTTTGTTTTAAAATTTTATTGGAATGAATTTTCTTAGATGTGACAGTTCTTTTTTGTAAAATGTTATGTTTGTTTTTATAAAATTATGTTCAGTGGAGATAATTAAACAGTCTCCAAATTATTGCTCTACTAAAACTTAGGTTAAAGAAATACAAATATCTCTTTCTGTCCATAATAAATACTGACTTTTTCCCAGATGGTATTTTTGATAAGGACATATATGATTTTAAATTGGGGTGCTAATAGTAGTACTTAAAAACAGGGACTAGGTCTGTTGCTCAGTGGTAGAAGACACAGACTAAAATCTGTGTTCCCACCTCCTATCTAGAGGTCATTCTTCTAGTAACTCCCATCAGCAGCTTGATCTAGAATCTTGTATACATGTATTATTCTTATATAGACAGCCGTAATTTGTGTATACCTAAGTTGTATGGCAACCCTTAACTCTTGCCTTTAATGTTTGTTGTGTTTTTTAGTTTGTTTTTGGGTATTGGGGTTGAACCCAGTACCAATTGGCAATTTATCATTGAGCTACATCCCCAGCCCTTTTTATTTTTATTTTTGTTTTGAGGATCTCACTGTGTTGCTTAGGGCTTCATTGAGATGCTGAGGCTGAACTTGTGATCCTCCTGCTTCAGCCTCCCAAGCCACTGTGATTACAGGCATATGCCACCACTCCCAGCCTAACATTTGATTTGTAATCTTTTTATAATTTTCATATTTTCTTATTTCCCTTTTAATGTGTGATATATCAGTATACTGTTACTGTTCTTTATTCAGCAAATATACTTGTTTGAAAGATGGCACATTAGTTAGTCCTAGGTAATTTGTTAAGAATATTTTGTATGCAGTGTGCTGTTTTCTCTTCATGTTGTTTAGGAAGAAATTTGTGCATTCAAGATCTCAGGAGCAACCTCAGTAGCAACCGAGTTTATCATTATTGTAATCTTGTTAACACAAGACAAATTGAAACCATAACTGTCTGCCTCAAAGATGGTTTAGTATCAGAAATTTTGTGAAGAGGAAGGAAATCTTATGAGGAAGAACATTTAAAATATTTTTTTTAAATTTTTTTGTAGTTGTAGATGGAGAGCATGCCTTTATTTTATGTTAGTTTTTGTGGTGCTAAGGATTGAACCCAGTGCCTCACATATGCTAGGCAAGCACTCTGCCACTGAGCTACGGACCCAGCCTTGCATTTTTAGTTTTATTTATATTCCCATTCCCTTTTTTGTGAGCAAGAATTGATTAGTTAGGATTGTTTGTTTCAGTGATACAGTTTTCTTCCCATTCTCCCCACTACCTTTTTTTTGGGGGGAGGGGGGTGGTACTGGTGATTGAACCCAGGGGTACTGTACCACTGAGCTACATCTCCAGCTCTTTTTATTTTCTGTTTTGAAATAGGGGCTTGTTACCAGGTGCTATGGCCCACTCCTGTAATCCCAGCAGCTCACAAGGCTGAGGCAGGAGTATCACGGAGTTCAAAACCAGCCTCAGCAATTTAGCGAGGTCCTAAGCAGCTTAGTGAGACCCTGTCTCTAAATAAAAAAATAAAAAAAGGCTCGGGATATGGTTATCTGTCACTGGGTTCAATGCCTGGTACCAAAAACAAACAAAAGCTCTAGTAACAAGATTAGGGACTTGTTAAATTGCCAGAGTTGTCCTCAAACTTGTGATCCTCCTGCCTCAGCTTTCTGAGTAGTTGGAATTACAAGTGTATGCCACCAGGCCCAGCCATTTTCTGGTCTTTTTGAGAAAAAAGGAAAAAAAAAATTTTTGATTCAGTTCAACCAAGATTAAGTTTTATATTTGTCAGGCGATTGGAGTTATAGATCAGCTCTCTGCCTTCAAGACTGTTTCAATCTAGTACAATTAAATATATAAAAAGATTATTTCAATAGAAACAGATTATTTCAATGTGATTTATTAAAACGTTAAAGTAGAGATAATTACAGGGCTTATATAATGAATTTGGGGATGTGGAGTTTGTTATTGGTATAATGATACTTGGACTGAATTTTATTTATTTATTTATTTTTTTGCAGTACTGGGGATCAAACCCAGGGCCTTGTGCTCGCAAGGCAAGCACTCTACCAACTGAGCTATCTCCCCAGCCCTGGACTGAATTTTAAATAATGAAGATAAGAATTAGTTGAAAGAATGAAGAAGAGTAGAAGCATGTATAGTGGATAGGAAACTATTATTACTGCAGCCTAAAGAATGAGACAACTGCTGACTGTGGTGTTGCACGCCTGTAACCCCAGGGATTCACAAGACTGAGGCAGGATCATAACTTTGAGACCAACCTCGCAATTTATCGAGGTCCTAAGCAACCTAATGAGACCCTGTCTCAAAATAAAAAAATAAAAAGACTGGGGATGTGTCTCAGTAGTAAAGCACCCCTGGGTTCAATACCTGGTACCTAAGTAAAGACAGAAAGAATGAATGAGGCAGCTAATAGAAATGAAAAAAAAAAAAAAAAATCTGTAAAGTAGATCTTGTAAGGTTATATAAACCCAGAGAGTTTAGTTTTTTATTTGGAAGGCAGTTTGATGGGAAATCTGGAGATAGAACTAGGTAAATTTGTGTAGTGTGGAGGATGGATTTAAAGGGCCAAGACAAAAAAAAAAATTTGGAGATAAAATCATCAGAATTTGATGATTGACTATAGGGAGTAAGAAAGGAGTAGTAACTAGAATGTCTAGGATGACTTCTAAGTGACTGACTTGGTTCATAGCATTAGTTGTGATGAAGAATATAATAGCGGGGGATGGGGGAAAGCTGTAGGCCACTGTTCTGAACAATAAGTCACTGGAGATGACCTCAAATGCACAGGCAACAAAAGTAAAAAGAGGGAAATGGTATTAAATGCCATACTAGAATCTTCTTCATGGCAAAGGAAACAATTCATAGAGAGAAGGGATCACCTATAGAGGGGAAAAATACTTACAAACTATACATTTGATAGGGAATTAGCATCAAATATATGTAAGGAACACAAACAACTCAGAATAAAAAGAAAAAAATGGACAAATGCTCTGTATCGTAATCTTGAAGTACAAATGATGGACAAGTATATGAAATACCCTCAACAGATTATGATTATGAAAATGGACAGCACAGTACCATGTTGCCCCAGTAAAAATGGCTATAATTAAAAAACAAAACTTCATTAGTGTTGACAAGGATAGAGAGAAGCCCTTTCACTCTACTGAAGGCAATGTATGTTAGTACAGCCACTAAAAAAAAAGTATAGAGATTCCTCAAAATATCAAAAATGAACTGTGTCTTGATCCATCAATCTCACTTCTGGGTTCAGATATTTAAAATAAATTAAATCAGTATATCCAGAGACACTGATACTGCCGTGTTTGTTGCAGCCTTATTCACATTAGCCAAGATGTAGAATCACCTTCCCTGTCCATCAGTGAAGGCATGTCTAGAGAGAATGTGACATACACACAAGGACAGCATTGATCTATAGTATAACAAGCCCACCAGTGGCCTCGGCATGAATGAATCAGGAGCTATTATACTGAATGAAATATATAAGAAACAGAAAGACAGATACTTTGTGATCTCACATATATGCAGCATCCAAACAGTTGATATCATAGATGTAGAGAGTAAACTGGTAATAAACAGTGGTTAGGATATTTTGGGGTGAGAGCAGTAGAGATTTTGGTCAAAGGCTACAGAATTTCACATTGACAAGAGGGAAGAAAATAAAAAGAATATAATAGGTAAAATACAGTAGAAGAATAGATTTTGGTATAGAGTAGAATGGGAAAAGTGAATTCACTTTTGAGTGCCAAGTCAAAGTATTGAGGACGTACTTGGATGTGAGTCTGAAATTTCAGGTGGTGGTTAAAGAACTAACAGAATCAATGTTGTAGTTTAAAATGAACATTTGGAAGTCCAACTCCCATCCCTTACCTTTAATCCTTTTGCCTGAGTTGCAGATAATTTTAAAACAAACTTCATGTCCAGTTTTAGATTGTGGGCAGTCACCTTTTTATAATCCTAAAATGAGAATGTTCTACATTATATATACTTTTTCCCAGTGTCTTGATTCCTTAAGTTTGAAATATTGTTCCCATTGCTGTTTATTTTGTGATGTCTAAAATTGTATCATTTTCATTCAGTAGTAGATTTATTTCCTAAAAATACTCATTTCCCAAACTTTACTTGTTTATTCTGTTTTTTACTCATAATAGAACTTACCTAGTAATAGAGTTCTAAAGAACTGAGATGTGTTAAATTCTAACATAAATAGGATTATATACATGTTAAAACTTTTCCCATTATATTTTAAGTATATGTAATAAAGTTAGGTTATAGTAGATGTTGTATAGGTAATCTCTAGCTTCTAATGACTAAACTGATATATATTATGTCTGTGTTTACGTTGGTATCAGGGTAATCTAGCCTTGTAAAATGAGTTGCGAAATGTTTCTTCCATTTTCTTTAAGAGTTTGTATAGATTTGGTTTTCTGTTTATATTTTGGTTTGTTTAGTACCAGGGATTGAACCTAGGAGTGCTGGGGTACTTAACCACTGAGCCACCCCCGCCCCCATGCTGGGGATTGAACCCAGGGCCTTGTGCTTGCGAGGCAAACACTCTACCAACTGAGCTATATCCCCAGCCTTTTTATTTTTTATTTTGAGACAGGGTTTCACTAAGTTGCGTAAGGCCTCACTAAATTACTGAGGCTATTCTATTTGAGATCCTCCTGCCTCAGCCTCCTCAGATTATAGGCATGTGCCTTTGAACACAGGTAGCCTTTTAATTTTTTGAGACAGGGTCTTGTGAAGTTGCTCAGACTGGCCCCATACTCTTGCCTCAGACCCTGGGGTTACTGTGATTACAGGCATGTGATACCAGCCCTGGGGTATTGTTTATTGTTAGATATTGGTAGGATTCTCCACTGAAGCCATCTGGGCCTGAAGTTTTCTGTGTTGGATGTTTTTAGTACAGATTGAGTTTTCAAAAGAAATAGGCCTAATTAAGTTATTTATTATTGTGTAAGCTTTGGTGATTCATAATTTTTGAGAAATTTTACTATTTCATCTAAATTGGTAAAGATATGGGCATGAATTTGATTGTAATAGTCTGCAATTTCCCTTTCAAAGTCTTTAAGGTATTCAAAGTCTTTAGTGATATACAATTTTGAATTCCCAGTATTATTTTTTGGTGTCCTGGGGATCAAGTCTATTGCCTTATGCATGCTAGGCAAGTGCTCTAGGACAGTGTTACAGTCCCACCCCTTTTTATTTTTTATTTTGACATAGGATCTCACTGTGACACCCAGGCTAGCATCCCAACTTTCCAACCTCTTGCCTTAGGCTCTCCAGTAGGTAGAATTATAGGCATGCATCACCATTCTTTCCTTGCCTCATTATTGGTGATTTGTGACTTCGTTTTTTTTTCCCCCCTCACTTCTAGCAGAGGTGTAATAGTTTTCTAATTTTTTTTTTTTTAATTCAACTTTAGGTTTCATTGACTTAATCCCTCCCTCCTCACCCCTTTTTCTGGGTAGTTGAACCCTCAGCCTCATGCTTACTAGGCATGTGCTCTACTACTGAGCTAAGTTCCCCCCTAATTTTCCCCTGTTTTTAACTTCTGATTTCTGATTTCTGGTTATATTGAATGCTTTGTCTCTTGATAGTGGATTGTATTTTCTGCCACTTTTGTGTGTGCCACAGTATTTCACTGAATGCTTGATATTTTGAATAGTACAACAAAGACTATGTATTATTTATACCTGGAAAATTGTGTTTAAGCATAAGGGATTGAGTCAGTCTGGTCCGGATTTGAGTTTAATTTTGTTGTTGTACCTTTAGTGCATGCACCATTTGGCTTCAAATTTCTCTTGTTATTTTGTGCTTGGACTGGGAGTTGGAATGTGGGAAGGTGTTTCTGTTTTTCTGATCAGCTCTCAGTTTTTGACTTTTCCTTTGTATTTTTGCCTTTGTGGGAAACTTTTAGGTCCTTCTGACCCTGTCCCAGATACTATATTACTTGATGCTTGTTAGTCTGGTGGTATAGTTAGGAACATCTCTGTTGCCCTGGTTGCAGACTTAGGTAGGCCCTGTGTATCTGGGCATCTTTTGGGATTTCTCTGTTGGTGATCTTGCCCCTCTAGTCAGGTCTTGTTTAGGGAAAGTTTTTCTCAAACCTGCTTTAGTGGTAGATCTCTAATGATATTAGTATGACATTAGATCTCTTATCAACGATTTCCCCTATTCATAGAGGGTTTCTTTCTTTCAACTTTCTGTCATCTTTAATGAAATCTTCACTTGTGCCCTGGGGAACTGTCAGATTTTCCTGCCTCTTCTTGTGCCTTGAAGATTGGACCTGGTTAGAGCTTAGTATTTTTCCTATAGGCTGCTCTCTCTGTACAACCTTATATCACAGAGCCGGGGACTCTCCAGTCCCAGGGTCCTACCCACACTGTGAGTACTTGGTAGAAATCTGGCTAATATCTTGTACTATTCCGTCTATGGCTCCAGGGGATTCTATATGCTTATGCGGGCCCAGACTTCACCTTTAGTAGTTTATTAACAATTTCAGATTAATTCTTTTTACCTGCCTTTAACCAATGGCAAATGATCCAGTGCTTGTATTTTGTCACTTTTAGGAAAGGCTTGTCTTTTCTTTGATTTGGAATTTCTTGGTTACCCTGAGTCCTCAGCGATCTGATTGGTTCAAGAAAGATTTAATTTCTTAGTTTATCCAATTTTTTCCTGTTGTTAGGTTGGGCGCAGCATTCTTTCCAGCTTTTTATAACCTAAGTAGAATCCAATTAATTTATAACAATAACAATAGATCTTTAGGCAAAACTCCAGTTGGTCACAGCAGCCCCTTTTCTGCGACTGTGCCTGATAATCCCATGACTTTACCTTCAGGTTGTCTTGTCTTTGGCAGGAGACCAAAGGAAAGGGTTCAAATTGGTTATATATGTAATGGAGAAAGAGAATTGTTCCTCACTTGGCCCTAGATTGTCTTGTCCTCTTAAACACTGTGGTTCCCCAAAACCTGTGTTGTGGTCAGCTTCTGCTCTACCCCTTTTGTATCTTCCCACTCCTTCTCCCAACCTTCTTATCTTTCCATTCTGTTACCTGTTGTGAAATTCCTAGAAAAATCAGGTTGTAGATTTTAAAATCCAGAATCAAGATGAAATATTATAATAGTTTGTATGCCTGATAATTTGTGGGGTTTTTTTTTTTTTTTTTTTGGTCTGCAGTTTGTTTACTTATGGCACTAGAGATTGAAACCAGGGGCTCTGTACTGAGCTTTGTTATACCCAGCTCTTTTTTATTCTGATTCAAAGACTTATTGAGTTGCTGAGACTGATTTTGAACTTGCAGTTCTCCTATCTGATTCAGTAGCTGGGATTATAGGCATTTTTTTTTAAGGAAGTAAATATTAGCCGGATGTGGTGGCCCACACCTATAATCCCAGGGGCTTGGGAGGCTGAGGCAGGAGGATCATGAGTTCAGAATCAGCCACAGCAAAAGCGAGGTGCTAATCAACTCAGTGAGACCATGTCTCTAAATAAAATACAAAACAGGACTGGAGATGTGGCTAAGTGGTCAAGTGCCTCTGAGTGTTCAATCCCTAGTGCCCCCCCCCCCCCAAAATTAAACCAGGAGGACAAATATTCCTTGGTCTCTTTTCCTTTTTTTCCCGTTTCCTGGTCTCATTATGTCTTACCCCTTGCTCATAATTGTTTTAAATATAATGACCATTGAAGATACTTTGTTTTCTCCACTCTGATTACTCTCTTGGAAACTTTACTTACACTACCATTAGTGGCTTGGAAAAAGGGTTTGATAAAGATCCATGGGTTTGTTAAAAATGTGATAAAAACAGATATAACAAAATTTACTATTTTAGTCATTTTAAAGTATATAGTTGTTGTATCTTTAAGTACCTTGTATGAACATTCCTACCATCCATCTCCAGAACTTTTTTCATCTTCTCTAACAAACTGCAGTCATTAAACAGTCTTCAGGGTTCATTTGTATTGTAGTATGTATCAGAATTTCCTTCCTTTTAAAAACTGAATACTATTTTTAATTGTATGTGACACGTTATGTTTATGTATTCATCCATTTATGGACACTTGAGTTGTTTTTACTTTTAGGCTATTGTGGATAATGTCGCTTTGAATATGATAATGCTGCTGTTGAAATTCCTGCTTTGGATTCTTTTGGGTATATAGCTAGAAGTAGAATCATATGGCAGTTTTGTATTTACTTTTTGAGGAACCACCATACTGTTTTCCACAGCAGCTGTACCATTTTAAATTTTCACCGTCATTGCGGAAGGATTCCATTTTCTCAACATCTTTGTTAGCACTTCTTGTTTCTTGTTTTTAAATAATATATGTTTATAAGTATTTTCTCCCATTCTGTAGGTTGCCTTTTCACTCTGTTGGTTCCTTTGATACACAAGTGTTTTAAATTTTTTTTAGTTTTCAATGGATATTTATTTATTTACTTATATGTGGTGCTGAGAATCAAACCCAGTGCCTCACACATTCTAGGCAAGTGTTCTGCCACTGAGCCACAAGCCCAGCCCCACCAGTGTTTTTAATTTTGATGTAGTCCCATTTATCTGTTTTTTTTTCTTCTTTTATTGCCTGTGCTTTTGAGGTCATAATCCAATAAACCATTGCACAAGTGTCTTGAGCCCCCCCACCCCTATAAGGGTTTTGTAGCTTTAACTCTTATATTTAGGCCTTTGATCCATTTTGATATAATTTTGTGTATGGTGTAAGTTAAGTGTCCAAACCTTTTCATTTTATGTTTTGTTTTACCATATTAAAATTATAGTTTTAATATGAGTGCAGAGAGGCCTGGTATTGAGATATAGAATATAACTTTTCACATTATTTGTATAATGAATTAGATTCTGGGTTTTTCTATTCAGTTATATCATGAGTTAACTGTGCCTATAAATGCTGCCCATTTGTAACATTGTTTCTATAAGAAATTTAAGTTTGGCCAGTTATGGTGGCACATGATTCAGACTGTAATCCAGTGACTGGTGGCTGAGGCAGGAGGATTGCAAGTTAGAGGCTAGCCTTGGCGATTTAAATATAATAAAGGGACAGGGGGCTGGGGATGGTAATTAGTGGTAGAATACCCCTTGGTTCAATTTCTGGTGAAAAAAAAATTAATAAGCTTAATTTTGAGCTCCTAGCAGCCTATTTGTAAACAAAGCTTTCACAAGTTAACTTTCACAAGTTAACTTTCACACAACCAGGGGTTCCACAGAAAAATTACCCATTCCAACGAATTATTTAGACAAAAAATAGGCTTTAGAGAATAATAGAAAATTGGAATTTTTGGTAACTTTTTAATTTGTTAAAAAAATGGTTTTGTGAGGAATATACTTAATTTCACATTGCAGGTTATTTCTGTTGAAATTATTCAGAAATTGTTGCTTAAAACACTTCTGCCATCTTTACCTCCATTTTCTTTTATAAATTGGAAATAATGGGGCTGGGGAGATAGCTCAGCTGGTGGAGTAAGGCCCTGAGTTCGATCCCCAGTACCGCAAAAAAATAAAATTAAATAAATAAAATGGAAATAATGTACATTTTGTGATTGAAAAGATTAAATGAAATAATGTATGGTATTACAAAGCATTTAGGGGACTGGGGATATAGCTCCGGTTTAAACACTTGCCTAGTGTATGCAGGCCTTAGATTCCATCCTTAGCAACACCAAAAAAAAAAAAAAAAAAAAAAAAAGATGTGGGAAAGCATTTAAGACCAGGTTTTGCATATAGCACTTAATAAATGACAACAATGTTAATATCATCTTAACCTTTTCCATATTCAGATAAATGTAGTTAAAATATCTACTTTTAGTTTTTTTCAAAAGACAAGGTTTATAGGGACTGGGGATATAGCTCATTTGGTAGAGTGCTTACCTTAGAAGCACAAGGCCCTGGATTCAATCCCCAGTACCACAAAAAAAAAAAAAAAAGAGAGACAAGGTTTCGTTTTTTTTGAAGTCAACAGATAGTGAACAACTGTGTTAGAAAACCATCACAGTACTTTTTACTCAGTGCTTTGGTGTTGTGATTGGATTATGTTCCAGTAGTCAAGTAAACGTGAACATTTAACCCTTTATTTTAGGATTTTAGTAATTTTCGAGAAAAGCCAACAACTTAGACCCTGTCTAAAAATAGAACAAATTAAAAAATGGGCTGGAGATGTAGTTCAGTGTTGAGTGCCTCTAGGTTGTATCCAAAGTGTCAATAAATAAATAAATAAGTAAATATTTTAGGCTAGGATTTATTTTTCTTCATTTTTAATGTTCACATTATAAAGTAGTGAACTGCTTCTTTCCTTATGCATTCAAGCAAATTCTAGGGTGCTTGAATGCATAAGAAAAGCTGGGGTATTTCTACTTTGGTTGGGGAGGATAAAGTTTTTTATCCTTGGTATTTTAGGGGTTTAAAAAATTTTTTTTTGGTAGATGGACAGAATACTTTTATTTATTTATTTTTCTGTGGTGCTGAGGTTCAAACCCAGTGCCTCACCCATGCTTGGCAAGTGCTCTACCACTGAGCTACACCTCCAGCTCAGTATTTTAGAGTTTTACAAAAGATGGGAAAATGGCATGCCTAGACCCTTTTTTAAAAAATTCTTTAGTTGTAGGTGGACACAATACCTTTATTTTTATGTGGTGCTTAGGATCAAACCAGGGCCTAGTGCGTGCTAGGCGAGCGTGCTACCTGAGTCAGGACCCCAGCCCAACATAGACCCTTAATCAACATGGAAACTAGAAGTTAGCTTATAAATTGTAATTGCAATATAGTTTCACTGGTTATCAAAATTTATAATTTAGAATAATTTTTATCTTCAGTTAGCAAAATATTTAAAAAATAATAGTACAATCTCATTTGTAAGATTCAGTCACATAGGAACTCCTGTACACAACTGGTTGAAATGACTTTTCAGAGTTACTACCAAATGTTAACAATTTGACCTAATAAATTCTCTTCTAAGAAACTACTTTTTCGTCTCTCTTTTTTTTTAAATTTGAGCTTTATTATTATACATTAACAGTTGGGTTCATCCCAACAAACTCATACATGCATGGAATTTGATTTCGATTCATAAATTCCTCCTTTTCCCTCCCATGTTCCCTCCCTTCCCCCAGTCTCCTTCCTCTACTCTACTAGACTTCCTTTGGCTCATCTATTTATTTACATTTGATTGGTTCTTTTTACTTATAGGTGAAACTTCCTGGGGTATATTTATATATAGAAATAACGTGATTCTTAAAAGAATTTATTCTGCATTGCCTTCCCTTTATCATCTCTCCACTCTGCCTCAGTCTCCTTCTACATTAATATCCTATCCTTCCCTCCCTTTCCTGTATTTCACTCTAGCTTATGCATATGAGAGAAAACATTTGACCTTGGAGTTTCTGAGTTTGACTTATTTCACTCAGCATGATATCCTCCATTTCCATCCATTTACTGGCAAATGCCATAACTTCATTCTTCTTTATGTCTGAGTAGAATTTCATTGTGTATAGATACCACAATTTCTTAATCCATTCATCTATTGATGGTTACCTGGGTTGCTTCCATAATTTAGCTATCATAAATTGTGTTGTTATAAACATCAAGGTGACTGTATTGCTGTAGTATGCTGCTTTTAGATCTTTTGGGAAAATACCAAGGAGTGGAATATCTGGGTCATATGGTGGTTTTGTCCCTATTTTATTTAAATAAATATTTATTTTTTATGTGGGGCTGAGGATCAAACCCATCGCCTCACACATGTGAGACAAGTGTTCTACCACTGAGCTATAGCCCCATCCCCATCCCTAGTTTTTTGAGGAATCTTCATACTGCTTTTCAGAGTGATTGTACTTAGTTGAGGTTCCACTAATAATGTGCAAGTGTACCTTTTCCCCAACATTTTTATTTTTGATCACCATCATTTTTATTCTTGATCATTGCCATTCTGATTAGAGTGAGATGAAATCTTAGTGTGGTTTTGATTTGCATTTTCCTGATTACTAGAGATGTTGAACTTTTTTTCGTATAATTAATGGTCATTTGTGTTTCTTTTTTTAAAATATTTTTAGCTGTAGATGGATACAATACCTTTATTTTGTTTATTTAATTTTTTTTTGTGGTGCTGGGAATCAAACCCAGTGCCTCACTAGGCAAGTGCTCTACCACTGAGTCAAAACCCCAACCCCATTTGTATTTCTTCTTGTAAGAAGTTTCTGTTTAGTTCTTTTGCCCATGTATTGGTGCTGTTTTTTTGTTTGTTTGTTTGGTTGGTTTTTGGTGTATGTGTGTGTTACATTCTTTATATCTTCTGTATATTCATCCCTTAGAAACTTTTCCTTTCCTTTCCTTTCTCTCCCTCCTTCCTTTCCTCATTACCTTCCTTTTTCCTTTCCCCTTCTCCCTTTTCTTCCTCTCCCTCTCCCCCTCCCCTCCCCGGAGTCTGTATTGCCCAGACTGACCTTGAACTACTCAGCTCCCAACAATCCTGCTTCAGATAATGTGCTACTTCACCTGGTTTAAGAAATTAGGAGATTGTTAAGAATCAGAAATGTATGTATCCATTTGAGGTGATATTAGTAGTTATGAACAGTTTAATTTCTCTACAAGTCAATGTTCAAATAAATTATGGAGTTGGTCCCAGAAGTCCGGGAGGCTGAGACAGAAGGATCATGAGTTCAAACCCAGCCTCAACATCTTAGGCCCTAAGCAACTTAGGGAGACCATCTCTAAATAAAGTATAAAAGAAGGCAGGGGTGTGACTCTGGTTAGCACGTGTGTGGCACTGGGTTCGATCCTTAGCACCACATATAAATAAATAAAATAAAGATATTGTACACATCTACAGCAAAACAAAACAAAACCCTCAAAATTTATCATATGTAGAAAGGGGAAAACAGATAATACATGTAGTATAAATCTAATTATTGAGTGTAGTACTTACACATATTAAAATAAACTGATATACTCACAGTTTATTCATCTCTGGGTTGAGGAATTATGTAATCTTTTTGTTTTAATGCGCTATTAAAGTGTTTAAACACTTAATTTTTTATAATCAAAGGAAGGGTTCCAGTAAGTCCATTTAAAAATAAGAAATTCCCAGATTCTTAGGGGATCAAGAGTGAATTTTGTCTTATGCAGACTAAATAGTTATATATATATATGTGTGTGTCTTAGTGGATTCTTGTAAGCCTGACATGTCATTGACACATATTCATTGCATTTTTTTCCTCTTGACTTTGGATCAGGCTTGCCCTGTTCTATTATGCCTCATCTTTTTTGTTGAAAACTGTTTTAGATAATGTATTGTTGTCACTCTGGATTTATAGTTTTATCCTCTGCTGAAGGTTGTTTGTAACTTCCCTAGGCATAATGTGTGAAATCTGTTTCCCTGTACTGATGTTTCTACTTAATTATTGTTTTTATTTTTTAAAGCTCTTACTTTGATTTTTAAGTCTGACTTACTATGGCATACCCGTATATCTACATAGCCCAGTGGTTATCAAATGATTAGGTTGCACACAAATATCTTGAGTTGTAAAATTTTAACAAATAGACTTCACTACCCCTATATAGCACTTCCTTTCTCCAAGGCAACTTGTATTCTGATTTTTGGTCTGATAAAATTTTTTAATGGTGTCATCAAATATGTATTCTTTTGTATCTACTATTGGTCATCATTATGTTTGTGAGATTCTTTCTTGTTATGATGATACTAGTAATTGTTCCTTTCTGATGCAGATTAGTATTCCTTTCTGTGAAAACACCACAATATTGATCTTTCTGTTGAGCTTTTTTTTTTCCCCTCCTCAAAGCACAGAGGTTTTTTTGTTTGTTTGTTTGTTTTTTTAAGGAAAGTAGATACTTATTCAAGGGGGAATGGAGCAGAGAGGTAGGGAGAGAGAAAGAGGTACCTTTGGTGGTAAAGCAAGGAATATGCATGCATTCAAAAGAGAACACTGAGTGGAGTGTTTATTGCTAGAGGGAGAAACAGCAATCTCTTGGTTGGGAGAGGAATGGTTGCTAAGAGATTGGACTAGAGGTGGGGTCAGGGTGGAGTTACACAATTTTGCACCAGTTTTCCTTGTGCTCTTTTGTCTTCAAGTTACATTTTTTACAGGCAAGGGCATGGGTCAAGGGAACATGCCAAAGGGCAGGCTGAGTTTCTCAGGATTTGCTACTGTTGTGAGCTTTTTGCTTTTCAGTGATTCATGGATGTTTATTGTATTTCTGTGGTTCAGGGATACTTCCTTTGAGACACAGTAGATGTCTCCCTTTTCTGTATCCAAATTCCTGTTTCACACCCGCCACACACCAGACTTTTATGCCTTAATCTTAAAGTTTAGTGAGGGGTGAAGCTCCATCTTCTATGGTTGCTTTAGGCTGGCAAGGGGCAATGACCCTGCTTACTTAGGGACCTAAAGTGTCACCCTGACTGACAGAAAGAGGATAGACACCGGTCTCACTTGTGAGGATAGGTTGGAATTCTTGTGTTGCCGACTTCTTAACATGGAATTGTAATCAAAGAAAGAAGAGAGATCTCCAGAGAAGGTTCCAAGGAATTCCCAGAGAGAAGGGTGAATTTGACTCAGTACCAGCAGAGTTCTTGACATACATCATGGAAAAGAATTTTAGCATATTAGTTGTTATAGTGAACTTTTTTGTTGCTGTGACTCAAAGGATCTGACTAGCACAATTATAGAGGAGGAGAGGTTTGTGGGCTCACAATTTCAGAGGTCTTAGTCCATAGAAGACCAGCTCCATTCGTCAGGACTTGAGGTGAGGCTAAACATCTTTGTGGAGAAGGTGGCAGAGGAAAGCAGCTCACATCATGGTGATCAGGAAGCAAAGAGAGACACCACTCTCCAGATACAAAATATATACCCCATAGCCATGCCCCAATTCCCACCTTTGACATCTACACCCTACCCACTTCAATTAATCCTTTTAGGGATTAATTCACTGATTGAGTTAAGACTCTTACAACCCAATCATTTCTCTTCCCGAACCTTCCGGCATTGTCTCACATGTGAGCTTTTAGGGGACACCTCACATCCAAACCCTAACACCAGTCAAAGGCTTAAACATAGATTTATTTAGGAAAGTAGATACATATTCAAGGAGAATGGGTGTAGTCTCCAGAGAGAGGCCTGTGGGGATTAAGGGAGGAACATGCATTCAAGGGAAAATATAGGTTAGGGCAACCTCTTGAGAACATTTTTGTAGTTTCCAGTTTAGAAGTAAAAAAGAGCCTTATTCTGAATAAGTGAGTGTGTGTGTGTGTGTGTAAAAGTGTGTTGTGGACATGTTTATATTTTTCTTGGATAAAAACTTAGAAGTGAGGTAAGCACAATGGTGCACAACTATAAACTTTCAGCTACCTGGAAGGTTCAGGCAGGAGAATCACAAATTTAAGACCAGCTGGGCAACATAGATCCTGTCTCAAAATAAAATTTTTTAAAAAGGGTTTGGAATGTAGTTCAATGATAGAGCACTTTTTCTACCATACACAAGACCCTGGATTCAATCCCCACTATGGTAAATTAAGCAAGAACTCTCAAACACCTTAGAAGTGAGATTACTGCATCAAAGAGTTAGATGTGTATATATTAGAAATAACTGAACTTTGCCAAAAATTTTATATTCCTACTAGCAGAATATGAGAGATTTCACTGTTCCATATTCTTTACCTCTTTTGTCAGTCTTTTTAATTTTTGCCATTCTAGTAGATGTGAATTTGTATGCCTTTGTGATTTTAATTTATACTTTTTATGAAATATTTAATGAGTACATTTTCCTATGTTTTTACCAATTATCTAGGGTTGTGTGTGTGTGTGTGTTTGTGTGTGTGTGTGTTACTAGGGATTGAACCCAGGGCCTTATGTATGCTAGGCAAGCACTCAACCAGTGAGCTATATCCCCCAACCCCATCTTTCTCCCACCCCCCAGTACTCTGAATTAAATACCGGGATACTTTATAACTGAGCTATATCCCCAGCCCTTTTTATTTATTTACCTTTTCCTGTTTTGGTACTGAGGATTGAACCCAAAGATGCTTTATCACTGAGTCATATTTCCAACTCCTTTTATTGAGTCAGGGTCTCATTAAGTTGCTTAAAGCCTTGCTGGTTTCCCAGGCTGGCCTTGAACAAGTGATATTCCTGCTTCAGCTTCCCAAGTAGCTGGGATTACAGGTGTATGCCACCATGCGCAGCTTAGTCATCTAGTTTTTATGGAGTGCCTTCTCAAAGCCCCCCCCAGCCCGCCCCCCCCCCCCCCCCCCCGTCAGTTGACTTTTTTGTCTTGTGTATTGCATTTTAGGATGTCTCTATGTTCTAGATAGAATTTCTTTGTGAAATATGTATTTGGTGAATATTCTGCCAGTTTGCCTTTTGATATTCCTAATGGTGTCTTTTGGGGGACATAAAATTTTTCATTTTTACTAGTAGTTTATTCATTTTTTCCTTAATTGTTATTCTTCGTACAAGATCATGTCATCTGTAAAGAAAGAATTTTTGTTCTTTCTAACATAAATTTCTTGTGTGTGTGTGTGTGTATGCATGTGCACATGCACATGTATAATTACCTGCTAAACGTCCAGTAAGATGTTGAGTATAAGTGTGAAAAGTGGATGTCTTTTATCTTGTGGGGAGTTCATTGAGTCTTGGACCATGTGTGATCTGCTGTGTATTTTTCATAGTTGATTTTTGTCAGGTTGAGGAAGTTCTATTTTATTCCTTATTTGTTGAAATTGTTTTTATCATGAAAGGATTTAATCAAATACTTTTTCTGCTTCAGTAGAGATGATATGTGGATATTTTTCTTTATTCACTTAATATCATGTGTGAAATTGATTGACATTTGTGTGGGGGGGGTACTTGGGATTGAATCCATGAGCATTCTGCCTCTGAGCTGAATTTTGAGCTCTTTTTTTTTTTTTTGAGATAAGGTCTAAGTTGCTGAGGCTAGCTTCAGATTTGCAATCCTTATTATCTCAGCCTCATGAGTTGCTGGGATTATAGATATGTACTACAAGACCTTTTTATTTTGAGACAGTGTCTGGCTAAGTAACTTATGATCTTCCTGCCTCCTGATTTGCTGAGATTACAGGGGTACACCACCAGATTTTGGTTATATATTTTAAAATTTCCAAGTATTTGATATTTTCAGGGTTGTTGTTAATTGATTTATAATTTGATTTATGATTGTTGTCAAATAACTTTTTTTTTTTTTTTTGCTGTGCTAGGGATTGAACCCAGGCTCTTGTACATGCTAGGCAAGCCAAACACTCTGCCACTGAGCCACATCCCCAGCCCTCCAGAGAACATTTTTACAAGCGCTTAGACTTGATAAGTTTCAAGACTCAGCATATTGTCTATCATGGTAAGGATTCCATGTGCCATTGAAAAATATTTTCTTAACTGGATGTAGTGGCATGGACCTGTAATCCCAGCTATTTAGAAGACTGAGGCAGAAGGATAGGAAGTTCACTACCAGTTTCAAAAGAAGACCCGTTTGTTTTTAGACTGTTTAAAAAAAGGGGGGCTGGTGATGTAACCCAGTGGTATGGTGTCCCTGTATCCCCTACCCCTATACACAGAGAATGAAGCCAGCCTGGGCAGTTTATCAAGAGCCACTCTCAAAATAAAATTTAAAAATGAGGTGTTGATGTAGCTCACTAGTAGAACTGTTGCCCAGTATGTGGTAAGGTTCTGGGAGAAATTCCCAGTCTCTTGTTTAAAAAAAAAAAGTGGTTAGTTTTGAAAATTCTTAATGGTTTGACTGCTCCAACCCTTTCCAACCTATTTAACACTGTTTACAACCTGCAGTCCACACTTCAGCTTCCTTTTTTAAGTGTTCTTGTTTTTCATTCTGGTGAATACGTGTTCAGTTTTTTTTTTTTTTTTTTTTTTTTTTTTTTTGTGATGCTGGGGATCCAACCCAGGAGGGCCTTGTGCATGCAAGGCAAGCACTGTACCGACTGAGCTATCTCCCCAGCCCCAGAATTATTTTTAAAGGATCTTTTTCTTAAAATTTCCCAGAATCCTCTTTACCTTTATCAAATTACATGATTTTGTATTTTATAGATATAAAAATATATTCTATACTTACTTGCTAAACTTTTTGCTTCTCTGCTAAACTTTTTGCTTCTCATGCGCAGAGATTATCATCTCATCCTTTCACTTGCATTCTGGAGGCAGGTATTTAAATTTTAATGAATTGAATTCCTTAAGACTGGATTCCTTTATGTCATGTCTTTTTAGACCACTTTACATCAATATATTGTTTTATAGTTTTTTGTAATTTCCACCTAATGATTCTGGGTTTGAAATAGATTTATTCTTAGGTATTTGGGAAAGAATCTTTATTTATTTATCTAATATTTTTTTAATTGTCAATGGACCTTTATTTTATTTGTTTATATATGGTGCTGAGAATCTAACCCAGTGCCTCACATATGCTAGGGAAGTGCTCTACCACTGAGCTACAACCCAGCCCTGGAAAAGAATCTTTAAAAAGATTACAGAAGTTGATTAAAAAAAATAAAATTTAAAAATTTTCCTATGAATTTGCTATATAAACATTTTTCTTTTCTAGGGAATTCTGTACCAAACACCAGGAATTTAGATCAAATTTGTGTACTATAGACAGGTTAAGTAAATAACGGATGTCTTTGATAATCTTTTTATAAATTGACACTGACTCCTTAGAAAAAGGGGCAAATAAAATAAGGATATGGCAATTTAAAGCTGAGTGTCATTTGGTTATGGAAAAACATTATTTGGAAATTTTTTTTTTTTTTTTGGGCGGTGCTGGGGATTGAACCCAGGGCCTTGTGCTTGCAAGGCAAGCACTCCCCCAACTGTGCTATATCCCCAGCCCTGGAAAGATGTTTTGAAACTTCTGTGGTAAGTCTTTTGAGTTTAGGGGTTTCTTAGTCTTTTCCAACTGCCATAAGAAAAATACAAACAACTGGGTAGTGGCTGAAGAACAGAAATTTATTTCTCACAGTTCTGTAGACTGAGAAGTTCAAGACCATAGTTCCCTCCCTCCCTTTATTTTATTTTATTTTATTTTTTTTGTACTTGTAGATGGACAGAATGCCTTTATTTTATTTATTTATTTATTTCTCTTTCTCTCTCTCTTTTTTTTTTTTTTTTTGCGGTGCTGGGGATTTGAACCCAGGACCTTGTGCTTGCAAGGCAAGCACTCTACCAACTGAGCTATATCCCCAGCCCTGTTTTATTTAAATTTTTATGTGGTGCTAAGGATCGAACCCTTGACTGTGCATGTGCTAGGCCAAGTGCTCTGCCACTGAGCTACAACCCCAGCCCAAGATCACATTTCTTAATCCTTGTTTTAGTCTTTGTATTCTGTTTCACAGATTGTAATTCAGGGGTGTGTTTTTAACTATTTTTCTAAGTGTCATGACTGTTTTGCTGACCACTGATTTTCTCATCTGTAAAATGAGAGAGATTAAATAGAAAGCCTCATGTGTCCTCTTCCTCTGCCTCTTCTGCTTCTTCTTTCTTTGTAAAAGGGTAGAATTTATTCAAGTAAGAAGAAAAGAGACAGAACTCCTGCAGGGTGAGAGGGGACCTGACCTGATAGGGGTTACCACTTAAATGTACTAGTCTTAGGGCTCATACAGCTACTGGGTGGAGACAGTGATCAATATCTGTGCCAATCAGGTATTGGGACAGTGTGGCTATTGATTTAGCTTGCAAAATTCTGATTGGTTAGCCGTCTAGTCTGTAGTCTTCATTCAAGTTTGTCTTGCCTTCCTCTTCCCATTGCCCTGGGACAGAGGAGTTGGCTGGAATATTTGGAATATTTCTACAAGTTAATCTCATGGAGTGGCCTTTACATCTCCAGAAGCCATTATGGGGTCTTCTATTTCCTTTACTGTCTCTTCCATTATATCTATCCTGTCCTATTCTTTTCCCCCTCTCTGAAGAAGGACCCCTAACTTCCCTTAAGGGAAAGGGGCAATGATTGTTCTGGCTTCTTCAAACTGAAAAGGGGAGGTAAAAGGGGACAGCAGTCAGGGTCCTACAGAGGCCTAGGTCCCCCAGTAGATGGGGATTTCATTTTGAATTCTGTTTGTATGGCTGTTTGTAGCTTGGGTGTCTTGTGCATCAGAGTAGTTCAGAGGTCCCTTGTAGCAGTTGGTGGGGGAATACACAGGGTGTTAATAAGGGCCGGACAAATGCCCAAAAAATGAAACCAGATTTTTAGACTCTGCTGCTGTAGTTTTGCAGCAGACCCCAGTTGCCTGCCAGTGCCTCCTTTCCAGGTTCTTATCTTGTGAATTTGAAGAATGAAATTGATGGGGGAGAGCGAGTAAGCATAAAAGGGTATAGTATTTATTCAATGAGAAGAAGAGAGACAGAGCTCCTGCAGGTTGAGAAGAGACTTGATGTCCTTCTTTTTTAGTGGGAGTGGGTTAGGGGTGGTACTGGGGATTGAACCCAGGGACGCTCAGCCATTGAGCTGTTACATCCCCAATCCTTTTAATTAATTAATTTATTTTTTAAAAGGTTCTTACCTCAGGCTAGCCTTGAACTTGGGATTTTCCCAATTTGCTGGTATTAGATTTTTTTTTTTTTTTTTTATGTTAGGGTCTCATTTAGTGCTAGGCAAGTGCTCTGCAACCAAGCCACACCCCTAGCTCAGGAACACATTTTTTAAAGTATTGTTATATATGTTAAGACTAGAATCTTAAAACGATCCAACTGCTCCTATTACATTTGTATGATTGTTGATTATTAGAATTCTGTTCTGGAATACTCATTCATTGAATAATGGTTTTCCCACTACCTTGTAAGTTAAGGGCAAAACCCTACTTTGTCTTGTTTACTATTTTATCAGTGTTTACCTAGCCCAGTGCCTCAAGTGTGTTTAAGTGCTCAATAAATATTTGTAGAATAAATGAATGATTAAACAAATGACAATGTTGGCATGAGCAGACGTAGCACAGTGTTGTAGAGAGAACATGCATACTCTTTGATGTTACTCATGTTAGCTCATAGGATATAGTATCTCAGAGGTTGTGGAGAAGGTTACTTGATATATATAAAGTACAAGTGCATTGCCTTTCACTTAAAATGTTGACTTTTTATTAAATCTGCTTAGAGAACTGAACTTTTTTTTAATCAAGAGATTTGTATTATGTAAATTGGGCATAGTTGCATACACTAGGTTGAATTTTAATAACCTTTGTTATTTTTTTCTTATAGTTTTACATGTGGCACCCATAAAAGATGAGGCTGAGAACACGGAAAGCTTCTCAGCAGTCAAATCAAATCCAAACACAACGCACTGCCAGAGCAAAAAGGAAATATTCAGAGGTTGATGATGGGCTGCCATCAGGAGGAGAGAAACCACCGAAGAATGAAACCGGCCTATTGTCTTCTATTAAAAAATTCATTAAAGGAAGCACACCCAAGGTAATGGTTTTGCCTCATACTTACATTTAAGAAAAGGTAATGTTCAGGTTGTTTCTTCTTAGCATGTGTAGATGAGAAATTGGTACTAATTGAGTCCGTTTTAAGGGGATGTCTACATTTTGGTGTTATTTTACTTTTAGGATTATCCCATATAGAATATTTAATGGAAGTTCAAGGTGGACATTATTTATTCCATTTATCTAATCATCCACTTTGCCTTTGACATTATGGAAAGCAAAGAGAAATTTTTCCTTATTCTTTTACTCCCTCCCTCCCTCTTTCCTTCCTTTTTCTTTACATTTTCTCTCTCTCTCTCCTCCCTCTCTACCCTTCTCAGTGAGAGATTGAATCCGGGGGTGCTCTACCACTGAGCTACATCCCCAACCCTTATTTTTCAATGTTGAGGCAGGGTCTGGCTAAGTTGGCCAGGGTGACCTTTGAATTTATAATCTTCCTGCCTTAGCCTCCCCAGTAGCTGAGATTACAAACCTATGTCATGAGGCCTGGCTTAAATTATTTCCTTTACTTCTGTTGTCTTTCATTTCAGAGAAAAATTAGTTTCTTGTTAATATTATTGACTAACTAGGAAGTTGATTTATCTACCTGAATTCTAACATTTGCACTATGAAAATGTATTACTTCATTGAAGACAAAATAAAATTAGTTCTAAAAGGAATGGTACCAACCAGAGATCATGCTCCAGATTCATACTGTGAGCCAATTTGAGTGACCTGAGCAGAGTAATTTTTCCTTCTGGGCTTCAGGAAGATAGTCAAATGGGAATAACATTAACTACTTTATTTTATAATTATTTTAGGTTAGCTGGGTGCAGTGGCACACACCAGTAAATTCCAGTGACTCAGGAGACTGAAGCCAGGAGGATTGCAAGTCCAAGGCCAGCCTAGTAGTTTAGTGAGACCCTATCTCAAAAAGCAAAAGAGGGGACTCAGTGATAGAGCACTGAATTCAATCTCTGATATCACAGTCAGGCAATCGATTAGTCAATTACTATTATTTTCAGGTTAGATTTTACAAGGCGGAAAAGCAGTTTGACAGACTTTAATGTACAATAAAGGTACAGTGTTATCATTCATTATATGTAGATTACATGCTACTTTTGTATTCTTTCTTGGTACAGTTATTTGTATGATAAGATCTTTTATTATGAACTGGGCATGGGTAGCACACATTTGTAATCCCAGTAACTCCAGAGGCTGAGGCAGGATTGCAAGTTTGAGGCCAACTATTTATCAATGCCCTAAGCCTTAGCAAGACCCTGTCTCAAAATAAAAAATAAAATAGGTTGGGAAGGTGGCTCAATGGTTAAGTACCCCTGGGTTCAATCCCTGACCCCCCCACCAAAAGGTTTTATTATAAAGTAAGATGCTTATTTTGAACAGTAGAAAATGAATCACTGTGTTGACTTATTCATAGTGGTAGATTTTGTTGTAATAGAATTAATAAAGCTTAATAACTGAACCATTGGTTAAGATTTATAAATATTCTATATTCGTATAAGATTTTTATTTTTATTTTGTTGTAAAAGTTTTGTCTTTCTAAGACTATAAATTCTTTTGTTAGTTTCAAGTAATGGTGTTACTTAGCTTTAGGTGGCAATGCTGGAAGTTAATTAGCTCTGTTTCAGAGCCTGTATTCTTTAAGTATTATGCATTACTGCACCTCCAGTTAAGTAACTACTAGTATTTTATTTGTTTGTTTGCTTATTTTCCGGTTACCGTTAATGACCCAGGTCTGAACAAAAGCATGCATAACTTTCCCAAACCCCTGCCAAGCACACACAGCTCTCCAACCCAGGAAGGCATGAATCCACTGTGGATTTAGAGAAGCCTCTGGGAGGCTCCCAGTGTTTTCTACCCCTACCACTACCAACACCCTTGCCCACTGTAGAAATTTATAACCTTATAGCTTAGGAAGATCTTTATACAATTTTAATTTAATTGAGCACCTGCTGTGTACCTAGCCCTTGATAGGCAATTCACATTTGATAGGGAGAAGGGACAAGTGCCACAGGGCTCTGGGTAGGAACCTCCCTTACAAGTTCTGACCCCAGTTACTGCCAGGGGAAGACATTGGAGAGATCATTCAGAGACCCAGGGTCTGTTTAACAAGTATGTTAGAAGAGGATGCATAATGTAGGAGAAATGAAGGTATGGTCTTAAAAACCCAGGACCTCCACTTTAGGTTGCCAAGATAAGGAGCTAAGAGACATCAAAGGCAGGAGGGTCCTTCCTTCTGTAGCCTGCATTCTTGCACAGGGTTCAGATTGCCCCCAGGTGGGTAAAAATTGATTATTGGCAGTAGAGGAGACTTAAGATATTACAATTGTTTGTGGTGCTGTAAAGAGCCTACCATATATAAACAACATGGTATATCCATTGCACTCAAATTTCATGAGGGAGCTGGGCATAGTGGAGTGTTCCTATAATCCCAGCAATTCTGCAGTCTGAGGCAGGAGGATCCCAAGTTCAAGGCCAACCTGGGCAACTCAGAGAGACCCTGTCCCAAATTTAAGAAATTAAAGCTAGGGGTAGTGGTACACACCTAAAATCTCAGTAACTTGGAAGACTGAGGCAGGAAGATCTTGTGTTCAAGACCAGTCTCAGCATCTTAGTGAGACCTTTTTTCAAAATAAAAAAATAAAAAGGATTGGGGGTATAGCTCAGTGGTAAAGCATACCTGTGTTCAATCCTCTTGTACTAGTATTTTAAATACAGATGATATTTGATTCTACCTGTACTTTTTTTTTTTTAACCATTCTGTCTGAAAATAGCTAGATATTGTATTTATGGCACAAAACCTATTTATGAAAGGACAGTAAATGTCTAGTATGAAAATTATTCTTGGTGAGTGTAAATAAGAGTTGGGTCTTATGCTGCCCACTTTGTCATTTATTTATATTGTTATCAGCTCAACGCTTGAATCTTGTTCTTTTCATGAGAAATTTTTCCTGCAATGTTTTATACATATATCACCATTTACCATCCCCTTAATCTTTCTCAGTAGATGATGGACTACTGCTCTTATTTCTACAAGTGTCCCTTTCAAACCCAAAGTGGGACAGTTTCCTATGCTGCCACTTTTGTTTTCTTGGTACCTTTCCTTTTCCTTTCTTTTTTTCTTTCTGTTTTTGTTCCTTTGTTTCTCGATACTGGGAATTGAACCCAGGGGCACATAACCACTGAGCCACATTCCTAGCCCCTTTTTATTTTATTTTATTTTTATTTTGAGACAGGGTCTTGCTAAATTTCTTAGGACCTTGCTAAGTTGCTGAGGCTAGTCTCAAACTTGAACTACTCCTATCTCAGCCTCCTGAGTTGCTGGAATTACAACCGTGGGCCATTCTTTTTTTTTGCTTTTGGACTTTCACAACAATGTGAGTAGACTTAAGATTTAGATAAACTTCTTTGCTTTCTCTTTTGAGCTGTGGTCCTTTCTGAGATATTTTACTTTGCTTTCATGCCTCTCATAAATCTGATGTTTAGAAACTTGCTTATCTATGTTAGTAGCCTATGTTGTTATTCTTCACTGTTACGATTTCTAGAATCACATGGCTATTGGCATACTTTTTCTTTTCCTGTTTTTATATTATCAACCAGTTTATATCTGTACTCTAGTCCTAACTTGACCATAAATTAGCTATGAGAGTATTCAGGTAATCTTAACATGAGGTGTTGTTTATTTATTTATTTTTTAATTTTAATTTTTTGCGGTACTGGGGATCGAACTAGGGCCTTGTGCTTGCGAGGCAAGCACTCTACCAGCTGAGCTATCTCCCCAGCCCGAGGTGTTGTTTATTTATGAATATGAGGAGTATATATTAGTTTGCATCGCTGCAATAACAAAATATCACATACTATATATAACTTAAAGAACAGAAGTGTAAGACAGGGCATGGTGGTGCATCCTGTAATACCAGCATCTTTGGAGGCTGAGGCAGGAGGATCACAAGTTCAAAGCTAGCCTTAGTAATTTAGTGGGGCCCCATCCCAAAATAAAAAAGAAAAAGGGCTGGGGATATGACTTAGTTGTTAAGCACCCCTGGTTTCAGTCCCTGGTGCCAAAAAAAAAAAGAAAAGAAGAAAAAATGTGTTTGCTTTTCTGGAACAAAGAAGTCCAAGATCAAGGTGTTGGCAAGTTTGGTTTTTTTCTTCCCCTGGGATCTCTTTTCTTGACTGGCAGATAGCCATTTTTTCCGTGTCTTCACATAGTCACCCATTGTCTGTGTCCTAATCTTCTTTTCTTAATAAGAACACCAGTCACATTGCTTTAGGGACCAACCTAACAAACCCCTTTTAACTTAATTACCTTTTTAAAGTCTCTGTCTTCAAATATAATCACATTCTAAGACAGTCAGGCTTATTTAAGGCCTCATCATATCAATATAACAAAATTGGAATACAATCTGGTCTTTAAGAGGCTGAAGGAAATCTTTGGTCTCTTTCAAATCTAGATTTTTTTTTTTTTTTAATTGTAAACAAATGGGATACATGTTGTTTCTCTGTTTGTACATGGCGTAAAGCCATACCATTTGTGTAATCATAAATTTACATAGGGTAATGTTGTTTGATTCATTCTATTTTTCCCCTTCCCCCCCATCCCTCCCACCCCTCTTTTCCCTCTATACAGTCCTTCCTTCCTCCATTCTTGCCCCCCTCCCTAACCCTAACTCTAACCCTAACTCAAATCTAGATTTTGATTCAAAGACTTAACTGCTTATTTGACTTCAGAATTTGTCAGCAAGAAAGCTCAGGAATTATTTACAATATAGCCTTTCTGGTTTTAGCACAGTGAGATACCCGCTCCCTCATCCCCTCAGTACTGAGGTTGAATTCAGGATCTTGCACATACTAGGCAAGTACTGTACCACTGAGCTACCTCCTCAGCTCATTTTATTTTGAGACAAGGTATTTGTAAATTGCTCAGACAGGCCACAAATAGACCATTCTCTTGCCTCCGCCTCTCCAGTAGCTGAGATTAGAGGTGCGTACCACCAAGCCCAGCAGCACAAAGATATTTCTAAAATATATTTGAAATTAAAGCCTCACAACTAAAATAGTTGTTTTCTATCAATATTCTCTATATTCTACCAATATTTATTTCTTAACAGGTGGTTTCTAGAGTTCTTCATATCAAAACCACTTTTTGTTCTATTTTTCCTCTTTTCTTACCAAAATACTGCTAAGCTCTCATAGTTAAGGATCATTAATTTCTATATGGGTGTAATTCTAATGAAATAGTGACATATTCTTACCACTTACATTAAATTTATATTTTTAGATCTTTTTAACTAATTATGTACAGAAAGTAATGCAACTTATACTTCATTTTACATATGAAACAACTATTCTATTTTTTTTTATTTTAAAAGTAATCATAAACTTAGTGTGGTGGCTATACCTGTAATCCAAGCTATTGGGGAGGCTGAGGCAAGAGAATCACAAGTTGAATTCAGTAAGACTGAGTCTTCAAATAAAAATTAAAAAAGGTCTGGGGCAAGTGTGGAAGCCCAGGTCTACATCCCAGTGACTTGGGAGCCTAAGGCAGGAGGATCAAAAGTTTGAGACCCGCCTGGTCAATTTAATGAGACTCTGTGTCAAAATTAAACAAACAAAATACCACACAAAACAAAATGCTCTGGTAGAATGCTTGCCTAGCATATGTTTAAGGCCCTGGGTTCTATTTCCAGGATGGGATATGGGGAAGTAAGGGATGTGGTGTCATCATAATACTTTAAATTGGGAATTGGTTTCATGATCCACTAATAGATTGTGTTCCTCATTTTGAGAAACATGATTAGGTGAAAACTTTTGTTCTACTCTTTAACCTGTATTTTGCCAAACATGATAGTTTCATTTTTTTTTTTTCTCAGTACCAAAGATAAATTCCACTTGTTCTTGTAAGCAATTCTCTCTTTTTAAAAACTGATGAATTTTTTCCTCTTTATCAGAGATTGAACCCAGGGGCACTTAACTACTGAGCCACATCCCCAACCCCCTTTAAAAAAAAAAAAATTATTTAGAGAAAGAATCTCACTGAGTTGCTAAGTGCCTCACTAAATTGCTGAGGCTGAGCTGCTGGGATTACAGGCATGCAATACTGCACCCAGCAATAGATGGATTTTTTTTTAAATAACTGAATTAGTGAAGTAATTATTATGGAATGAATTAGAATGAATTAGAATTAGAATTCATTCTTATTCTTCTCCCCCATACACAAACACCCCTGAACTTCTGCATCTAGCACCTTGTTTTTGGTTTCTACTACATTAAAAAGAATTAAGGTTTCAGGGACTGGGGTTGTCACTTAGTAGTAGATGCTTTGCCTGGCATGTGTGAGGGACTGGGTTTGATTCTCAGCACTGCATATAAATAAAGGAATGAAATAAAGGTCCATCAACAACTAAAAAAAAAAAAAATACTTAAAGAACTAAGGTTTCAGCCTTTTTTTAAAAATTTTTTTTTAGTTGTAGATGAACACAATACCTTTATTTACCGTTATTTATTTCTTATTTTTATGTGGCACTCAAGATCAAACCCAGTGCCTCACAAGTGCTAGGCAAGCACTACCACTGAGCTATAGGTTTCAGGCTTCTTGAAGAAAGGTCTCATTCTAGGACTTGGGTAGTATCCCAATGAAATAACCCACAGGACTGTAATACATACATAGATAAGTAAGTTAATAAATGGAGAAGGAAATGTAGATTTATAATTAGTGAAACAGTATTTATTGAAGAGACTTGCCTTTCCACATTAGATTGATACCTTTTTTTAATTTTTTTTTTTAGTTGTCAGTGGACCTTTATTTTATTTATTTATGTGCCATGTGCCTCACCCATGCTAGGCAAGCACTCTACCACTGACCCACAACTCCAGCCCAGATTGAATACCTTTCTTGAAAGTTAAAAGCTATATATGTAGATCTCTTTCTGAAATGTATTCTTAACTATATCCATCTTTATACCTATATTACTGGTTTTTTTTTTTTTTTTTTCTTTTTCTGGTACCCAGTGGCTTCAGTCCCTACTTTGCTACACTACCTAGCAATTTACCACTGAGCTACATCCCAAGCCCTTTTCATTTTTAAATTTTGAATGGAGTCTAAGTTGCCATGACAGGTTGTAGATTTGTGATTGTCCTGTCTTAGTCTCCTGTGTAGCTGGCAATACAGGCATACACCACCATACCCAGTTTACACTTGTTTTTTTGTAACAAGGATTGAACCCAGTGGTGCTTAACCCCAGTGCCACATCTCCAGCCCTTTTCATTTTTCTTACTTTGAGATACAGTCTTCCTAAGTTGCTTAGGGTCTTTCTAAGTTGCTGAGGCTAGCTTTGAACTTGTGATCCTCCTGCCATAGCCTCCTGAGTTGCTGGGACTATAGGTATGTGCCTCCATGCCCAGCTGTGAGGAGTTTTTATCATAGCCTTTTAAGACTTTTCCTCCTTCATTCTTCTAATTTTGAGAAGTACATTAAGTTTTTTGAACAGAAATCATAGCTTGTATTGTTGGTATTGATTCAGTGGGATTCCCCGCTCTCCTGGATTTTTATGTCTGTGTTCAAAGGGATTTTGATCTGTAATCATCTTGATTCGTAATATTTTTAGTTTGCGGGATCAGGATTATGTTGCTTGTAAAAAAGTTGAACACCGTTTGAGGTAGGGTCTCACTATGTTGCCCAGGGTAGCCTCAACACCTGAACTTCACCCCACTCCCAAGTAGTCTTCAGTTTCACCATGCCAGCTCAAGACCTGTTTTTGCATGTTAAGAATAATGCCTTTATGTTTACAAATCATTTTTGTTGAAGAAAAAATCCTTGCCTCACATTTTATTCTCTTGATTATTTTAAATTTCATTCCATTTTCTTCTGATGTGAAAAGCATTTTTTTCATTTTTGGTAATTGAATTTTTCCCCTTTATAAATGTTGAATTTATGTTTTTCTTTAAATTCTGTTAATTCTAGATTTTTTTTTTGTAAATAGTGTGTTCTTTCAATGTGTATTTTTAAATCTTTTTATTTGTGGTTTTGGTCAAAGAATGCAAACACATTCAGTAGTAAAAAAATAGACAAAGAACAGAAATCTCTGAAGTGCGCAAATGGCTAACTAGTGTATGTAAAGATGTATGATGTCATAAATTATTTGGGAAACGTATATCAAAACTACAGTGAGACCAGATTGGGGCAATTTAGTGAAGCCATCTCGAAACACACAAAGGGCTGAGGGTAGAGCTTAGTGGCATAGTACTCCTGGTTTCAGTCCCCAGTATCTCTCACACACACACACACACACACACAGCCCCAAACCAAAAACCCTACAAGGAGACACATCTTCATACACACCAGCATGGCTTATAAACAGTATTTTAGTTAGCTAGAAGGAATAGTAATTTCAAGACCTCTCTTGTCTAGCATAAAGTAACAATGTTAATAAGCACCCACCTCCCCAGTACTGGGCATAGGCACTTCATCCCTGAGCTACATTCCCAGCCCTTATTATTTATTTTGAGATGGTCTCACTAAATTGTTGAAGCTGGCCTCAAATTTGGGATCTTCCTGCCTCAGCTCTCAAATTGCTTGGATTATAGACTTGTTCCACTGTGCCTGGCATTGTATTGTATTCTTGAAAATCGCAGAGATTTTAAGTGTTCTCACCACTACAGGAGAAAAAAAAAAAGGTCTGTGAGGTACAGCTTATGTCAGTTAATTTGATTTAATCATTTCACAGTGTATACATATTTCAAACATGTTGTGCATATTACTTTTTTGTCAAAAACTTAAGTGAAAAATTTTGAATTATAAAATCTTTTTTGTTTGAATAACAAATATTTTTATTTCCCTGCTTTTGCTTTGGTTTTCTGCTTTAGGAACTGCTATTTTCTATCTGTTGTATATTCTTTGTATTTTCTCCCACTTTACCTTCTGTTTTTTCTTCAAGGAGTAATATTTATTCACTCTTGTGTCCCTTCTAGTTTATTCTTTATATCCACAGTGGTTTTTGTCTTACTTCTAATTTTGTTTTGGTTGGTGCTGCTGCTTTGGTTCTGTTTTCCTGATTATGTTTCAAATCATTTACTTAATGTCTTTTCTGTTGCTTTGAAAAAGGTTATATTTTAGTTTTTAATTTTTATTTTTAGTACTGGGGATTGAACCCAGGGGCCTTCAGACAAGGTCTTGCTAAGTTGCTGAGTCTGACCTCAAAATTGTAATCTTCCTGACTCAGTCTCCCAAATCGCTGGAATTAGAGGCATGTGCCTTTGTGCCTGACTTGAAATGGGTTATAATTTTTTGTTGTTTTTTTGGTACTGGGTATTGAACACAGGAGTACTTTACCACTGAGTGACACATTTTTTATTGTTTTGAAGCAGTTGTCTCAGTAAGTTGTTAAACTGGTTTTAAACTTAGAATACTCCTGTCGCAGCTTCCCTAGTCTTTGAGATTACAGGCATGCACCACTACATCTGGCTAGGTTATAATTTTGATATACTGTGTATGTTTTTCTGACATGCTTTCTTTATGTGTAGAGGTACTACTCTGCTCCATGTGTGTTTCATTATAATAGTTTGAACAAACGAAACACACAGTCATATACACACACACAGTTTTGTGTGGGATTTGACATGCTTTTTTGTTACTCATTTATTTAATTTTGTCTTTTTTTTTTTTTTTTTTTTGTGGTACTGGTGATTGAACCAAGGTACATTTACCAATGAGATACATTCTCCAACCCCTTATTTTTTTCATTTTTGAGACAGGGACTGGCTAACTTGTCTAGGCAGGCCTCAAACTTGTGATCCTTCTGTTTCAGCTTGTGGAGTAGCTGTAATGTTGCATCAGGATTTGTTGTTCATTTTTATGCAAAATTAGTTTTCCTGAAATTTTAAAAGTTCATATAGTTTGGATATCTTTTTGAACTAGTTTTGTTGTTTTTAATGTAGTGTTAAAAAGAAACACTTATGATTATTTTTGAGTTTTTCTGTCACTTTGTTCCTACGTTTATCTCTGTTGTACCTGCCCTACTCAAATTTTTATTCCACTCCATGTACTTTCCCCTCAGTGTGGAGTTCTATTCTAGAAGGAAGCCATAGTTAGTCATTGTCAAGAGTTCACAGGAGCAAAACTTTCTGTCATTTCGTTTCTAGTAATGGAACCCCTTTGCTATTGAATTGGGCAGCAGTTCCTTTTCCCTGGTTTCATTTGTTATTTTTAAATTGGCTAGCCATGCTTTCCAATGAATATTCATCTACCATGAGGTTTCTCCTCTTCTGAGATGTGCACCCACCTTATTTCATTCCTCTGCTTTCTTCTGCATTGGTGTTTATAAGCATTCAGGTATCGTGGCTGTTGGTTTGTCCTCACCTGCTAATGTCAGTTCCTTCCTCAGACTTAGAATTGAACCCAGGGCCTCATGCATGTTAGCAAGCACTCTACCACTAAGTTATATCCCCAGGCCTTTTTAAAAATTTTGAAACAGGATCTCACTAAGTTGGGCCCAGCCTTGGGAGTCACTGGGATTATAGGAATGTGCCACCATGGGAAACCAGGATTTTCCCTTTTAACAGTTTGTCTTAGAAACAAGTTTGAAGGATGTGAAATTCTTAAATTTAGCTTTAAAACCTACAGAGTAATATAGAAATCTCCTCTTGGGAATATGTCCCCTAATTATATGCAGGCACTTGGGAATATGTCCCCTAATTATAATGCAGGCACTTGTTGAGTTTTTAGAAGGTTGTGTAGTTGTAAAAATTGTATTGTGAACCAGGTTTTCATGTGAACATCAAGAGTACACTTACACAAATCTACATAAACATTTGTCACTTGACATGTCTTCTTGATGTAGTCAAGAGATATGGTAAGGAACTGGGAGGGTTTATCTCTGTTGTACCTGCCCTACTCAAATTTTTATTCCACTCCATGTACTTTCCCCTCAGTAGATCAGTGATTAGAGTGCTTACCTATTACCCAGCACTGCAAAAAAAAAAGAGAGAGAGAGAGAGAGAGAGATACATGAGCCAGCTGCTGGTGTAGTAGGGCATATTGTTTTATAGTAATCTGTGTGTGTGTGTGTGTGTGTGTGTGTGTGTGTGTGTGTTTCAGGGAATTGAGCCCAGGGCCTTGTGCTTGCAAGGCAAGCACCCTACCAACTGAGCTACATCCCCAGCCCACAGTAATTCTTTTTATAAGTAAAAGGAGTATACTCTAAAATGATACAAAATATAGCATAATAAATAAGGAAACCAACAGTGATTTATTGTCCTTAACAAGTATTACACACTTACATACAATTGTATGTCCTGTATTATTATGAGTGGCAGTTCTGTGGTTTCATATAATGGCATCAGCATAAATGTGTGAGTAAAGGGTTGGACTACTATATCAATAGGCAATAGGAAATTTTCAGCCGTTATAATCTTATGGAACCACTGTCATATATGCAGTTTATCACTGACTCAAATGCAACATATGACTAGTTGAATGTTTTTAAAAATGCTAGGTTTGGCTGAGAAATGGTCTTTCAGAATTGTATCATCAGACATTGTTATGAAGAGTAGGACTATCAGACTGTAGAACTTTAGTCTTAACTTTCTGCTTCTTTTTAGACGTGTAAGCTGAAGTATTCAAATGTGTTCTCAGTTGATCTCAGTAGAGTCTCTTCTTCTATAATATGTGGAACCTCCACAACATCAGTTAGCTTATACACTGTTATTAAATAGAACTCTGTCAAGACTATGTTGGTTTACACACATAATTCTCCTTTAAACTAGACAAGGGGTTCTAAGTAATGAGAATTTTATAATTCATCAGGAAATAAGAAACTTTCAGTTCAGCTACTGCATAAGCAAATACTCTTTTACTTTTTTTTTTTTTTTTGCTTTGCTTTGCTTTATTAAAATTAAAATGATAACCTACAATCGGGTGCTCCCTCCCCAGAACTGTACAAGAACTCTTCCAAAATGGCAATTTGTATTTCCCTTTGTGCCCATCCTAATAGTAGCCCTGCAGACTTAAAACTTTACTTTTCGGGTCCCATAAGCTTTTGTTTCCATTTCATAATTTTTTAATTTATACCGAGGTAACATTCCAACTACTCTTAGCTACCTGAAGAGGGTGCACAGTGTCCAGGTTATCTCTAGAGGTCCCAATCATTGTTTTTGTTAGTACTGTGGTTACAAATGTACAGAAGCTTTAAGTCTGCCCCAATATACTCTACCCCCTGCAGGACCCATTTTTTCCACAAGTCTTGTTATTTTTAGCGTTGTAGAATGCAGGGTTTTCAAGAATATGTGTAACACTCATGTTATAGCAGCTGTAGTGAGAAACTACTTCATGGGGAAGTTAGAACTGAGGGTAATTTAAACTTTAGTACATTATTTCTGTTCTTAAAGGACTTTATAAAGAGAACCCTTATATTTTCTGGTAATGGAAATCCCATGTTTTAGATATAAGATTTCCTGTTCATAAATTTAAAATACAGTGAAAGAACAAATTGTAAAAAATAGAAGAATTTTGTTATGGATAACTAAGGCTACTTTTTTGGTGGGGGAGAGGGGTAATGCCATATTATTTTGATTGAGTTACCCAAAATTAAGATAAATTGCTGAGTAAAAGAACAATTCTATATTGAATGATACTTGCAGTGATACCTTTTTTCAATTTTGAACCCAGAAGGAAATTGTAATTTTTGCAATTAACAATACCAAGCTTATTTCAGAAATAATTCAACAATATTCAGCCTTTAGAAAAAGCATTATAGGCTGGACTTGGTGGCACACATCTGTGATCCTAGTGACTTGGGAGCCAGAGGCAAGAGAATGACAAGTTGAAGCCCAGCCTCAGCAATTTATTGAGACCTTATCTTAGGATATATCTCAGTAACAGAGGTTCTCTGGGTTCAATCTCCAGTATACTGCAAAAAGAAAATGCATAGTAGTGTATTTTATTAGTTGCTGTGGTATAAAAAAAGTAGAGGAGTTCCTCCAGTTAAGAATGTTGATATGTACAAATTATATAGAGTGTGTAAATTTGAAATAATCCTCATCAAATGACTTTAGGTAGTTAACTAAGTCAGCATGGGCAATATTACAATAAAATGATTTGTTTAGTAGATTATTAGAAAAATTCACAACAGAAAAAGATGTATAAATGGAGAAAAATAGGGATAGGGGTGTGATTTAGCTGTGTAGATGCTGGCTTAGCAAGTGTGCAACCCTGGGTTTGATCCCCTAGTATTGCAAAACTAATAAATGGAGAAAAATTAACCAGGCTAATGCTCAGAAGTATATTATTTTAGTCCATCATACTGCAAGGATAGTATAAATTGGTCACATGGGCTTGCCCTAAATAAAGCAACTGACATAGAGCTTGCTAAGGAGTAGAGTCCTTGGTGTTAATTTGTCCATTTAAATAATTGAGGTTAGCTGTGGGAATGTGACAGTGACAAGCCCTGTGCTTTGGTGTTATTGAGTGCCAGCAAGTTCAGTGAGGCTCCCTCTCCTATCCTCCTATCCTTTGTGAGTGCTTAAGGAAATGATCCCTGTTCTTTTAAACAGTTCTAAAAATAAGGGGAAATTGGCTGAAAATTCAGAGCACATTGTACCAACAGTTCAGTATTTCCTTAGCATGGAAATTTTAGGGGAACCCTAAGAATAAGAAAGGTTTTTATGTTTGTATACTCTGACTGCATTAATATTCTTAAAACACTCAAACTTTTTCTGTTTTTTAATATTCTGCTATTAATTGCATTTTGTTTCTCCAGGATAAAGTATATTATACCATATTTTATCATTTTATAAATATAACCTATGAGAGAATAATTGTGCTCAGTGCATATTTTTTCCTCTTATGTCTTAAGGAAGAGAGAGAAAATCCTTCGAAGAGGAGTAGAATTGAACGTGATATAGATAATAATTTGATCACATCATCACCAAGAACAGGAGAAAAGCCTAACAAACAGATATCTCGAGTAAGACGGAAAAGTCAAGTAAATGGAGGTTTGTTAATATTTAGATACTGTTTAATTTAGGCATAAGCAGAGATCTTATTTGACATGTTCTTGTCTGTTTTTAAAAATCTACTTCCTTATTTTTGTAATCTTTTCTATTAAGTGTTAACATGAAGTGAAATGAAAATGTATCTTCCTAAAATATTTTACTTTGATGAATTAAATAACGGCAGAGTAATCAGCTTTATACTATTTAGAATAACAAATGTATATGGATTGGAGTTGGGAATGTATCTTAGTGCTGGAGTGCTTGCCTACCATGTGAGAGGCCCTGGGTTCAAGTCCCTGCATCCAAAAAAAAAAAAGTATGTAAGAATCAACTTTTTTTTTTTCTAATAAGCTAATTTCTTAAAGCAGTAATAATTGTGACTTAATTAAACTGAAATGTATACAAAACATTTGTTTCTGGATCATGCTGCTTACAAACTCAGAGGGTACTTAGATCATTCAGACCAGTATTTCTCAACTGAGGTTGGTTTTGCTCCTATGGGGCATTTGTCACCATCTGGAGTCCTTTATAGTTGTCACAAGCTGTGGAGGGGTTGCAACCATCATTAGCAGGTAGATGTCAGATATGTTACTAAACATTCTACAGTGTAGTAAAGTCCTTCACAATAAAGAATTATCAGGCCCAAATGTCAGTAATACAGCTGTTAATAAATCCTGTCAGTACTTTATTGTATAACTGAGAAGTTCTTCAGAATCAAAAAGGAAGAGAAAAATAAGGACAAGCAGAGAAAGCTATCAAGAACAGTATTTTAGAGCAAGAGTTACTCTTTAAAGCTCTCTTGTTCCCTAGTACTGGGAACTGAATCTAGGGGTGCCTTACCACTGAGCTACATCCCCAGTCCTTTGCATTTTTTATTTTGAAATAGAGTCCCGGAGCTGAAGAAATAGAGTCCCTCTAAATTGCTGAGGCTGTCCTTGAATGTATGATCCTCGTGCCTCAGAACTTCCTCGCTGCCAGTACCTGGGTTACAGGCACCCACCACCACACCATACTAACTAAAACTATCTTACAAGAGCAATAACAATTCTTTCCTCATTCCTTCAGTGCAGTAATGTGCCTTTATTGTTTAAAGTTGACCAATATGGAGAAAAGAGAGGAATAAACAAGTTAAGCTGGGTGTGGTGGTGTACACATATAATCCCAGTGACTTGGGAGACAGAAGCAGGAGGGCCACAAATTCAAGACCAACCTGGGCAACAGAGCAAGACCTCCATTTTTAATAAAAAAAAAAAAAAAAAATTAGAAAGGAGTAGTGATGTAACTCAGTATTAGAGCACCACTGGGTTCAATCCTTAGTACTAATGAATGAATGAATGGGAGTGTAGCTCAGTGGTAGATTACCCCTGGATTAAATCCCCAGTACCACCTAAATGAATATGTACATACATACATAAAATTTTTTAAAAAAATAATGAATGAAATACGCCGGGCACAGTGGCAGGCACCTATAATCCCCACAGCTTGGGAGGCTGATGTAGGAGGATTATGAGTTCAAAGTCAGCCTCAGCACGAGCAAGGCGCTCAGCAACTCAGTGAGACCCTATCTCTAAATTAAAAAAAAATACAAAATAGGACTAAGAATGTGACTCAGTGGTCGAGTGCCCCTGAGTTCAATCTCTGGTACCTCTGCCTCCCAAATAATAATGATGAATTGAAGAGAGAAACAAGGTTTTTTGTTTTGTTTTTAAAGCTGTATCAAAAAGGGAAGAAATGTGGTAAGTCAAAGCTAAAACATTTCATTTTAATTTTGCTTTATATTTTCAAAAAAAAAAAACTGAAAATTTTTACTTATCAGAAACTTGAAAACAATTTATTATTCTTCCTAACCACCCTGAAATGTCTCAGTATTCACGTTTTGTTTTTCTTTTTTGTATTGGGAATTGAACCCCAAGGCCTTGTACTTGGTAGGCTAGTGCTTTACCACTGAACTACCTCTCCAGCCCTAATAAGTAACTTTTGACACCTACTGTATTTGGTCTTCTGCTTCAGTAGGGCTATGTTGCTTCTACTCTTCTTAAATGTCTTTCATTAGAAAGATATGAAGTAAGATTTTATGAAGTAGGCAGCATTCCCAAATGTAAACAAAAACCGAATCTTGTCTTTGTACTTTTGATACTGGTAACTTGTTTACTTTCTTACAAAGAATTTCCTTCATTTTCTGTTACGCTATATTGATTTGAAGCCTTTTGATCAGTATAATTTTGCATTTAAATTTACTTTGAAAAAATTCAGTAAATGTTAACAGTTATAATGTATTATATGTTGTGATTATTTGATTTATGAATGATTTATCTCAGTATTTCTTTAGTAACCACTCCTGAACATTAACATTAATTTGTTTTCACAAGTATTTTGAGGGGAGAAAAGTTATCTTTAAAATGATTTATTTATAACTTCCAAATGACTTTATAACTTTTTACCTATTTCTTTCTTAGAAGCTGGTAGTTATGAAATGACAAATCAACATGTAAAACAAAATGGGAAATTAGAAGAGAATCCTTCCTCTGGCAGTCCTCCAAGGACTACATTGTTGGGGACCATATTTTCTCCTGTCTTCAACTTTTTTTCACCAGCAAATAAAAATGGTATGTATAAGCCATTTTCATATGGTTAAGTATTAATGTTAATTTGGGTTTAAAAATTCGTAGTTTTTAAAAAGATGTTTCTAATTTTGCTGTCATATTTGTCAGCATCTTATATTTGTTTTATGAACTTATTAAAAATATACAGTTCCTTGAAAACGTCTTTAATTTACTGAAATAAACAATATGTTTGATTCTGTGCTTTCATTATCTGAAAATCTGGATGATAAGATTTTGGGCTAGGGGGAAAACTTTTATTTTTACTATTGTTGGAATGACTTCTAAATTCTTAAAGAATGTAGAGGAGAGAATCCAGAAACATTTTCAGTATTCTATGACATTAATTACATATTTATTAAATACCTTTAAACTGAAACTATATGATTTTTTATAATGCAGTTTATTTTTATTATCTTTTTTTTTCCTTCTAGGAATTTTCAACCTGGGTAAATAGTAATTTGTTTCATTTGAATTAGGGTAGTAAATAGTAAAGCTAATTCAAATGAATTAAAGGTTTTATTTTATGATGTCTTTGCAAAAGAATCAAATTTGCTTCTTTCCCCTTTTGGAGATGGGGATACTGGAGATTTAACCCAGGGCCTCATTCATCATTTATTTTATTTTGAGACAGTCTCTCTAAATTACCCAGGCTGGCCTCAAATTTGAGATCCTCAGGCCACAGCCTGCTGAGTAGCTGGGATTACACACTTGAACCACCCTACTTGGCCCCTTCATTTTTTTTTTTTTTTTAATAGCTTGTCTAGTACACTGTGTTTTCATTCATGATAGTTTAGTTTCTAGGTTAGTTGAGGGCAAGAGATAATGTCTTTATTTTTGCCTCTACCATAGTGTTTGATATGTTTGATACAGTATTATGCATGTGGAAGATGTATGTTGCCTAATTACTTAAATTCCAGTCTTAATTATTTTGCTGGGTAATTGTTTGTGTGTGTTTTATTTTCCTGGTGGTTCTGGTGATTTAACCCAAAGTCTCACACATGCTAGGCAATTGCTTTACCTTTGAGTTACAACCATAGCTCTTTTTAATTTTGTTTTGAGGCAGAATCTCACACTATATCACCCCTGTTGACCTTATGTCTTGCCTCAGTGTCCTTAGTAGCTGAAAGAAATAGAGTGGAATCCGTTCATAGTGGAAGAAAAATTGGATGATTTTGTTATTGAGATGGAACTTTGTTGGGCAATTTTTTTGTATCTTAATAAAAAGGTTCTTATGGTTAGAGGAACATTTAGCTTATTCTTGGATAAGTACCAGGGGTTGAGAAATTACAGTTCCCTATAATGGCTAAGATGCTTAGTATTTGAATTAGAAGAATTGGGAGCTGTTTGGGAATAATGAACATATATTTAATGCCTGGCACATAGTTATGTTCTTAAGAAATGACATATGCTTTAATGAGAAGTTTTAAATTGTGGCTGTTACTCAGGTGTAAATAGGTGTTTCTAAACTATTTGAAACTTTAAAAAATGTGTTCATTGGGTGTGGTGCACATATCTATAATCTCAATGACTTTGGAGGCTGAGGCAAGAGGATCACAAGTTACAGTCCAGCCTAAGCAACTTATCAAGGCACTGTCTCAAAGTAAAAAGGGCTGGGGATGTGGCTTAGTGGTTAAGCACACTTGGGTTCAATCCCCACCACCCTCTCCCACCAATTTTTTTTCTTTTTAATTTTTTTAAGTTAGGGCATTATAATTATATATACTGTTTGGGTTCATTTTGACAAAATCACATATGCAAGGAATTTTATTTCAATCACCTTTCCCCCTACTTCCTCCTCTCCTCCCTGTTCTTCCTCCTCTATTCTACTGATCTTCCTTTTGTTCCATTATTTATTTGTTTTTGATTGGTACTTTTTATACATGTACATAAAGGTGAGATTCCCTTTAGCACATTTATATGTGCTGATTTTGTTAAATTCATTCCTTATTTCTTTCCTTTTCCTTTCCCTCCTCCCGTCTTCTCATTCTTCTACTACTTCACTGATCTTTCCTATATATTTATTATATCCAACACCCCCTCACCCTCCAACTGCCTTCTTTCCCTTATTTTGCTCTAGCTTCCATATATGAGAGAAAACATCCAACCCTTTATTTTCTAAGTCTGGGTTATTTCACTTGGCATGATTTTCTCCATTTTCATCCATTTACCAGCAAATGCCATTATTTCATTCTTCTTTATGACTGAGTAAAACTCCATTATTGTATATACCACATTTTCTTGATCCATTCATCTATTGACAAGCATCTGAGTTGATTCCATAATTTGGCTATTTTGAATTGTGCTGTTATAAACATTGAAGTAACTATTGCTAAAGTATGCTGGTTTTAGTTCTTTTGGATAAATAGCAGGGAGTGGGATAGCTGGGTTATATGGTGGTTCATAAACATTCTTGAGCCTCATTTTTTGAAAAGTCTATAGAAGACTCACTGAAGGCTGTATCTTCAGCTTTGTTCCTGTATAAAGTATTAGTTCAGACAAATAAAATAATTGCGTTTAGTTCTTCTAAATATTTGAGTTCTTCTATGATGAAAGTCCACTGAATCTTGATTGCAGGAACATCAGGATCAGATTCCCCAGGACAGGCTGTGGAAGCTGAAGAGATAGTAAAGCAACTTGATATGGAACAGGTGGATGAGATCACTACCAGTACTACTACATCAACTAATGGAGCAGCTTATTCAAATCAAGCAGTACAAGTGAGGCCATCGATAAATAATGGTTTAGAAGAAGCAGAAGAAACAGTTAATCGTGATATCCCACCCCTTACAGGTGAAGAGAATTCCTTTTTTTTATTGTGTCTTCATGAATAGTTTATAGAAATATAGTATTTAATATTTTTTCTTAAATGAGCAGATTAAATGCATAAATTTTTCTTCCTTGAAGTTAAAAAAAAAAGATTAAAACTGGAAACAAAATTTTATCCCAGAAATCCAAAGTCATTATTTGCACTAGTCTTAGACCCTTAGGTCTGCAGTCCCTGCCACCATAGGCAATCTCATAAATTTAGATTTGTTGCATACATAAATGATGCACCCCATCCCAAGGGGATTTTTCTATATCTCTCCCTATACCCAAATTTTGCTATCTTACTGGATCTTTACAAACTTCATTAACATTATTGTTTTGTTTCTCAGCCAGTATCCATTGAAATGCAGAAACTTATTACCTCTGAGAGGTAGAGTTGATATTCCTAGTATAAGATGAAATTGTGTTCCACCATTCCTGAAAGTGAAGTAAAATGGAGGATGGTCATCTTCCCTCTCGGGCAGAGATTTTATCTTAGATTTGTTCTCTGTTCCTTATGGTGCCAGATATTTGAGAGACCCAGTAAATGGATATTGGTTAAGAAGAATGGTTTGGCAATAAGGAAGCAAAATAATGTACTCATATATAAAGTAAAAACTTTAAAAAATAAAAAACAAAAAACGCAGTAAAACAGCAGAAAACATTTTTAAAAAATGGATAGAATTGTGAAACTTCTATATAGTAAAACTCATTAATTCTAATGTAAAGAGAAAAGCACCAAAGTAGACACAAGATTTAATTTCATCAAACCAAAGATTCATATTTATAATGTTAAGCCCAAAATTTAAGAAGGATAATAAACCTAACAAGCAGATCAACAAGGTTATGAAGAGATTAACTTACCTTTGACCAGTATTTTCATGCTGATTATGTTTCCCAGGGTTATAAATCTAATGAATAGTAAAGGATAAAGTCCAGGCCTCTTGGCATTTATTTTTTATGACCACTGTGAAGGTGGATAAAGGATTTCTGCAATCTTAGTGGTTTCTAGATGGGAAAAGTAAGATTTATTACAGTTGTCTCCTTCATTTATATCCCTCACATTTTGTGAGCATCTATTTTTTGTGATGGGAACTATTGATAAATAAGATATACTTCTTGACCCTGAGGAGTTCATGATCAAATTGAAGAGCCAGATACACAGAAAAACTACTGTACCATGTAGTGAGTGCTATTATAAATTAGTAAACAAAATGACATGGTGACACATTGCAGTTACTCCTGGATGATGTTGATAAGAGAATAGAGCCAAAAAAGACAAGATGGTAGCATATTACCATTTTGAAGCTAACGTCTTAAATGTGGTTAGTAACAAATTTCAAAGCAAACTTAACATACAGATCTAACTCTACATTCAAAGGGGAAGAGTTACTGCAACTAAATGGAGCCCAAAGTCTCCTGAGACAGTTTGAAACACAGTTTTCTTAGCTTTAAAATAATAGAGTATGTGTGTAGCACCTCCCTTATACTCTGGAGGCTAACGTGGGAGGATCACTTGAGCCCTGAAATTCTCAACCAACTTAGGCCACATAGACTTCATCTCAAAAATAAAATATATAAATGACAATAATAATACAAGATTTTAAAGGCTAAATGGAGTGAAATGAAAAATACACAATATGTTGGAACTCAGTATATGTTCTGTACTTTCTCTGAGGTCAATAGGAATTTGAAATAGTGAAGTAGTTGGAAGACATATTTTTCATTATCCCCTTGTGTTTGTGAACTATGATAGGCGTAAATTGTCACAGATAAATAAAAATTCTGCTTTACATCTGATGTCATTTGAACATACACATCATAGTGACCTTGTCAAAGAAAGCGTAAATACATAATTATAAAAAAGGTTAGTTTTTGTCCTGAAACTCAACCACCACTATTCCATTTTAAAGGATTACAGCCATTTTTATTGGGTTCCAGCTAAAATTTTTGCCTTTGAGACATTACTTATTTAACTTATAAGGAGCAGTCTTACTTTCTTTCAGTGTTAATAATTATTTTCTTTGAAAATTCTCAGCATAATGTTTCTGTATCACAGTCTTTCTTAGTTGATATAGTCTTAGTTCAAACAGAATGAATTATGGGCATAGAATACAATTATTCCTTGATTACTTTTAAGTTGTAAGTTAGAAATAAAATATGAAGCTGTTTTCTACATAGAGCAACATTTCTTAACTTTTTTTTTTTTTTTTTTTTTTTTTTTTTTCCTCAGTATTTGGGATTGAATCCATGCACTCCACCACTGACCTACATTCCCAACCTCATTACTTATAGCTTTTTAAGATCATAGATACAGCCTTGAGATTCCTGGAAAAGTGTACATACTTTTTTTCATTAAGTCTTCATGGAGGTTCACAGGCTTTTTAAAAAATTATTTTTGAGGGCTGGAGTTGTGGTTCAGTGATAGAGCACTTGCCTAGCCATGTGTAAGGCACTGGGTTCAATCCTTAGTGCCACATAAAAAGTAAATAAAATAAAGGTATTGTGTCTGTCTACAACTAAAAAATATATTTAGAAAAAATTATTTTTGACACATGAAAATTGTAAAAAATGATGCAGTACCATGTAATGTTTCAATACATGTATATCATGTATACATGCTCAAAAACATTTATTATTTCTTGATGGTAAAAACATTCAAAATCCTTTTTTCTAGCTTTTGGAAATGGACAGTACTTATTGCTATCTATAGTAACCCTACTGTGCAATAGCACACCAGAACCTCTCACTCTTCTCTAACTATAACTTAGTACTCATTGATCAACTTCTGCCCAACCCCTGCATACACTGGTCTCTGGTAACCACCATTCTACTATCAACTTCTATGAGGTCAACTTTTTTAGATTACACATATGAATGAGATCATGTGTTACTTTCTGTACCTGCCTTATTTCAGTTAATGATCTGCAGTTCCATTCATGTTGTCATAAATAAATGGACTTCTTAAAGACCGTTCATGGATCTCAGATTTTAAAAGTGTGTTTGGGGGGCTGGGAAGATAGCTCAGTCGGTAGAGTGCTTGCCTTGTAAGTACAAGGCCCTGGGTTCGATCCCCAGCACCCAAAAAAAAAAAAAGTGTGTTTGGGGCTGGGGGTGTAGCTCAGCATTTGCCTAGCATGCATGAGGTCCTAGGTTAAATCCCCACTGTCACCAAAAATAAAAGTAAATTGAAAACAAGTGGAAAATTCTGAATAAAATTAGATGTCTATTACCTAAAACTTAAAAATAAAATAAATAAAAACTATGTTTAGATCTGTTGTCAGTATCTATTTATTGACTGCCTATGTACAAGGCACTTTGTGATGTATTATTGCTACAAGAACACCATAAAAACTTGATGGTTATCACATGTAATCACTATTCAGTTAGAAACTGAATTTTTGTGGTGTATTATTTTTTAACAAGTAGTAAATTTTCTCTTAGCCAATAGGAATCTTTTTCAACTAGTCATGATATTTGTTATTTTGTCTGTAGTGTTAAGTTTTCCCCTTTGGATGTAGTTAGATCTGTATGTTACTAAGTTTGCTTTTAAATGCTATTTACAAGTTACTTTTGTCTTTGACTTTGTATACTCAGGGCCTCAGGAAGATCTTATATAGGAATAATAAAAATGCATACTTAAAGGAACCATGGAGTGAGTAAAAGTAGTGTTTTCTTTTTTATTAAATAGCACCAGTAACTCCAGAGAGTGGTTATTCATCAGCCCATGCCGAGGCCACCTATGAAGAAGACTGGGAAGTATTTGACCCGTGAGTTATCTGGTTTTAAATTTTTTTTTCTCTTTACTTAATAATTTTTCAAGTTTATGATGGTACAAAAAAAGGTGGCACATTCAGTAGAAACCTTAATTTGAATTTTGATTTTATCCTGGGCTAATTATTAATACATTATTTGATACTCTCTCGTGATGCTGGGCAGCAAACTACCCAATCAGCCATGTGATCATGAGGGTAAATAACCAATATTCTGTATTGTACTTTGTTGCTAAACATTGATATTTGGTAGTTTAGCTATAGTAAATTATTTTCAACTTAAGGTAGGTTTATTGGGATGGGTATAATGGCACTCTCCTGTAATCCCGGCTATGTAGGAAGCCAAGGCAGGAGGATGGCAAGTTCAAGGTCAACCTGGACAACTGAGACCCTGTATCCAAATAAAAGATTTTTTTTAAAAACTGGGAATGTAGCTCAGTGGTAGAGGACTTGGCCTAGTATGCTCAAGGTCCTGGGTTCAACCCCCAGTACCAATATACACAATGGGTTGTGGGGAGGGAATTCAATAGTAAGCAAGGAGCATCTGTTTTAGGAAGAACACATGACCTCTAGGTATTAATAACCTTTACTGAGACATGGAGATACTAATTTGTAAATTTTCACTTTTATTTAACATGTTTTGTAAAGTTTGGTTCACTGGATTAGATGTACATTATTAAAGATTTTTAAATGGACTGAATTTAGTAACATGCTTTATTTTTAAAAGTACAGCTATTGAAATTTTCTTAAACTTTGATTTATAGCTATTATTTCATCAAACATGTTCCACCACTGACAGAAGAACAACTAAATAGGAAACCTGCTCTTCCATTGAAAACAAGAAGCACACCAGAATTCTCCTTAGTTTTAGACCTGGTAAGTGTATTTGTAGAGGTAGAAAGAATAAAGGAGTTAAATTCTTTTTTAAAGTAAAACACTGAAAAGAATACCAACGAATAATATTAAGTAGCCATCACACTTAAAATAAGGATGTCCTGGGTGTTCTTATATTTTAAGTATACTCTAATGCAGTTTGGTTGGGATCATGTATCCTTTGAGAATAAATTAGATTTTAAATGTTTGTATTTAAACGAGTTTTCTCTCCCATATTCCTGAGACCCTTGTGATTTGTTATTTGTTTTTCTGGTGCTGGGAATGGAACCCAGGGCCGGCCTCAGTTATACTAGGAAAGTACATTACCACTGAGCTGCATACTCAGACCCATGATTTGTTTTTCTGTCTTTCAAGAAGTTCTAATTTCATTTTATTAGAATTGCACCTAGATTTAGATTCCCTCTTTCTTGTCAGCCTCTCAAATTTCCCCAAATGACCAGAAATAATTTACGTCTCATTGAGTTAATGGCAACACCATATTCCTTTTTCCTGTTTTTGTTTTTGCATATTATATGATACCATTAAACTTTTCACCATGGGATTGGTGGCACATACCTGTGATCCCAGAAACTCAGAAGACTATGGCAGGAGGATCCCAAGTTCAAGACCAGCCTTCGCAACCTTAGCAAGATCCTGTCTTTAAATAAAAATTTTTTAAAGGAATGGGGATGTGACTCAGTGGTTTAAAAAAAAAAAGTTCTCATGAATAGTGTCAAAAGCATAATCTCTTAATGCTGATTATTAAAGCCTTTAATATGTTCTAAATATGATTTAAAGTTTGTATTTTAAGAGCCAAGCATGGGTTGTGGTCTCAGCTACTAGGGAGGCTGAGGCAGGAGGATCACTTTAGCCTAGGAGTTCAAGGCTAGCCTGGGCAACAGAACAGGACCACTGTCTTTAAAAAACAAAAACAAAACAAAAAAACAAATGAACCAAAAAACCCAAAACCTATCTATTTTGGAGTACTAGAAGAGCTTTAAAATAGAATATTTCATTTATTTTGCTAATACAGTTTAATATGTAGCCATCACATTTAACCATCTGCTTACATACAGTTTCATGATAGTAGATGATTAACAGAGAAAGATGTTTTTGAACTATCATTAGTTTAGATTTGATATGCAAGTTAGAGGTGAAAAATGAAAAAGATTTTTACTATTAGGAACATTAATGTAGTTATGATACTATGTTTGCCACATTATTTTGACTCCAGTGTAAAAGATAGATTGAGCATAAATAATCTTAGAGAACTAGGTGGAGGATGATAGATTTTAATAGGCTATAGTTGAAGTAGTAAAATTAGTTAGGATTCATTTGTAGGAAAGAGAATACATTTTCTTAAGATGCTAGCAGAATACCTTGAAATGAGTAGTATGATAAGCATATACTGTTTGCCACCTCATTGTTAACTTAAGGTTAAAAGAAACACACAAGTTAATAAGATGTGGAATCACAAACTTTGATTATTGGTGTTTAATTTTAATTGATGTTAACCCGTTTTGGCCTGTTGGCCCAGATATGGAACACCTATAAAAACTTAAATTGAGCAACAAATATATCACTAATGGTAACTTTGAAATAATATTTAAATATTTGTTATGTTCTCAGAAATGAAAACCTGGGACTTGATGGGTTAATAAAACATACTGAAAATTTGGAGGATGGTAGTCACTAGCAGCAACTTTAAAAAAAAAAAAATGTTGTCATTAATACTAATGGAAGGCTTGGGGTTTTTTGCTTGTTTTAATTAAGCATTCAATATTTAAGGAATATAAACATTTGCACCTATCTTACATTGAACAATCCTTACTTTCTTATTCTTTTAATGAGAAAACAGGATTTGGGAATAAAAGATGACAAGTTTTCATTGCCTGCTATTTAGTTACATAATGTGGATGAAATGTATTCATAATAAAAACATCTATTCCTAAAGTAAGATTCTTTATAAAGTTTGAAGATAAGGAGCTGTATGAGATATATATGTATTTATATATGTGTGTATGTAGAGAGATCGCTATATAGATACATGTATGAATATGAATATACATGCATATTTAAATAGATTCTAAACTTGCATTTGCTAATGGTAGAAAAAAAAAAAAAGAAAGCATGTGTTTCTAACAGTTGGCAGCTACAGAACTCAGAGCAGTGGTTCTGAAACTTAAGCTACATCAGAATCCCCCAAATAGCTGTTTTTGTTTGTTTGTTTTAATATACTTTTAGTTGTAGGTGGACACCATTATTTTATTTTTATGTGGTACTGAAGATTGAACCCAGGGCCTCACATGTGCTAGTAGGCAAGTGCTCTACCATTGAGCCACAACTCCAGCCCCCGAATAACTTTTTAAAATAAAGATTACTGAGCTCCCCTCCCATCCCCCGTTTATGAACCTTTAATAGTAGAGCTGGAGAATTTTGTTTCCTTTTGTTACTGGTTTCCAGATGTTGCTGATGCTGTTTATTGGCCTGGGAACTGCACTTGAAAACCATTGACTTTAGAAAATCTTTAAATTGCTATGCCACATATAATAATATACATAAAATTCCACATACAAATGGATGCTTTAATAAATGTTTTTGGTGATCATGACTACATAAAATTGTCATTTGAAGTGTTTTTAAAAAAATCTTGTTTTATTCATTCAACGTGTTTTTTATTTTAAGGATGAAACACTAGTGCATTGTAGCCTAAATGAGCTAGAAGATGCAGCACTTACTTTTCCAGTCCTTTTCCAAGATGTCATTTATCAGGTAATTTTTAAAATTTTAACTTGATTTTTGGTCTGTTAGGGTAACATTGTGAGTAAAAAACAAAACAAAAAAATTTGTGTGTGTGTGTGATGTTCAACATGTTTTTCTATAGACTTCCTAATTGATTTCATCAATATTTTAGTTGCCTGTTTACACAAAGTAGCATCATGTTAGATAGTTACATAAAACAACATTAATTTGTTACAAAAAAATTACTAACTTTTCTTACCCAGTAATATCTGCTAGTTTTGTAATTTATTTGCCAGCAGGTGGAGGCAGGAGCACTGACATAGTTCCCCAAGAGGACTTTGCTAGGTTAACACCTGGTGTTTTTTCAAAAATTCAATTAATAAAAGAAAACTCATTCCTTGTTGGTCGTTTTTATTTCTTAAATAAAAAATGTGTGCAAAATAGTAGTTTGATAGATCTGCTTTATATTAATCAGAATTTTAGGACACTTTTCTAGTATGGGTATAAACATCTCTTTCATCTGAGCTGATGGACAAGTAACAGTGCAAAGTATATGTATCATTAAGATTTCACCATGGATTATGTGTGTTGGCAGAGCTTTTTTTAAGATTCTCCCTATTTTAAGCATGAATTAAATAAGCAAATAACACCTGGAAAACTACAAAGTGCCTTTTTATGTTGGCAGTTGTATTATTAATTAGCATTAACTTCATATATATGATATGTTGAAGGATTGGAAAAGTATCAGAGTTTGTAGTCTTTCAAGAGGAAGCTAACCCGGATTAACTAAATTCACAGATCATTTACCATGCGGATAATTAAAAGGTCTTTATGGTTGTTTATGTGCTCTTGATAGGCAGTTATAATGTGGTTATAGTTTTCTTGGCAGATTTTAGTTGCTATCTCATAGGAATCCTGAAATTTCACAGCTGTATAGGAGTTTGTGCTTCAGGGCTACTTTGCCAAATCATTTAGTAATGATTCGTCATAAGAGGATTTATTTTTGCAGTAATTGTCAGTTCTAATTTAACCTAGAGAGGTATGATAATACCTGAATACCATATTAACCTTCTTTTTATGTAAACTGATTTCAGTCCTGGTACATAAGCAATGATGAGCAAAATATGCTTAAAAATGGGATTTTAAGATTTTTCTATTCCTTTTGAATTGGTTATTATTTGGTTTCGGGCAAATCTTTTTCTTAAGACATTATACATTGCTTTTGTGTAGTGGACTTCAAGGACAGTAGTCACGTGGCAAATGTAAATACTATAGTAACAACTTAGTTTTCTCTTCTTAGCTTAATAACCTTGTTGTTTTGTTGTTTTGTTTTGTTTTGTTATTTTTGGGTAAGATTGCATTTGAAAACAGTGGCTTTAGTGCTTTGAATCTGGAAAGGAAAGCGATTTGAAAAATATAAATAATGATTTTGAGATGACATTACGCTTCCAGATTTGAAATTTATTTCGTACAGAAGGATGGCTTTGGTCTGTTTAGTTAGTTTTTGATAGTGAAATAAGAAACCTGGAAAGGAGATAAATTTGGTTCTTTTCAGAATGACCATAAAATTGAATTTTTTCTTATTTCCACCATTTCTGCTTTACCTCTTCTTTTTAAAAGTTCTTATTTCATGTGGATCTGGATAGTTGGTCTTAGTTTGAATAGAAGGCTTTAGCAGTACATATGACTAGTACTTATAAAAATTATGTATGTACTGAATGTTCCTTTGTGGAATTCTGAGAAATCTTTTTCGATACATATTTTGAGTTATATCTTCTGAAATTGAAAAATAAACACTAAATAGCAATGAGCAGGAAATTTGAATCTTAGAAGTTATAGAGAAATTTGCATTTTAATATTATGACTAATTTACTACATCAAGGACAGGGTTTAGTTCCCCTTTAGTAAATTTTTGAGGATGTCCATAGTTAAAATTGGGTACATTCCTTTGGATTTCTGGTGTTGGTATAGCCATTCTGTCTGCTTTTTAAAAAATAACTGAAGAAATCTTTGGGTTAGGGTTCCCCCAGTTTTTTCAGACCAGCAAGCTCCCTTTAAACAGGGAATGATGTCTTTTAAACTTTCAGTGGTGTTGTCTCCATCTACTGGCAAAGAAGAAATATACACAAGGGTCTGAGATGATCTAAGAGATTTTGGAGAAACCACATTATTAGGTAAGATGTAACTTACATATTTAACCACTGTACTGTAATGTGGCCCACTTAAAGGTAGAAACCTGTAAAGTACTGTATATACTCTTATTTAAAGAATACCTTATCGAGGTGAAATTTACATGACATAAAATTAATCAATTTTAGGTGAATATTTACATGACATCTGTATCCTCTTTAATATGTCAGTTCCATAGCATTTACACCCACACACAGGCAGATGCACATACACACACTGAAGCATACACTCTCAGTTAAAATAGGGTCAATTTATTTTATCTGAATATAGGCCAGATAAAGTGTCCTCTTGAGACTTTTCTTTCTGTGGTAAGTTTGTTATGGTTTACCTATATCTAATTTTAATTCTACATTTCCTCTTTCATTTCAAAACAATTTCAGTTGTATTAAATATCTTATTAATTGTCGATATCAGGAGTTGGCAAACTTTCTATAAAGGGCCAGTTATAAATATTTTAGGTTTCGTGTGTCTGTTATAGCTACTGTTTCTGCCATTACAACATGAAAGCAGCCAGAAATAAAAAGTATGGCTGTATTCCAGTAAAACTTTATTTATAAAAACAAGTGGTGGACTGGATTTGGCCAGTTGGCCAGTATACTGACCCACGGTATAATAATTATGAGAGTATATACAGTAAATTTACATATTGAGATTCTGAGTGGAAGCAAGTAATCAAATGTTCATCAAATTTCTTGTTACTGTATGTAAAAATTTTAAATTAGATCCACAGAGATCTGGTTGTGGGCTTTTCTAGTTGGATTTTCTTTTTTCAGATCTGAGCTTGAGGAAGTTTTGAGGTGGTCACTACTCAACATTTAAAGATTTCCTGACTCATGATACCTTTCTTTTGATTGATAAGTTTATTCAACTTGGTTAATGCAAGTCTTAGAATTTTTAAGCAGGTAGATTATTTAGTATTATTTTAATTCCATTTCTCAGGGGATAAAAATATAAAAGATCCATCTCAAAGTAAAAGTTGATATGTGTTACTACCAACACTATACAAAGTAGACAGATTATAGTTTGTATACATGGAGAAAAAGTCACTTGAAAGAACTGACTTTTTCAAATGAGGACATGGAACTCACAAAGGCAAAGTGTACAGAATTTTGTTTGAATTGGTATTTTTTAAAATCTTTTTTCCTGAAAATTTGTTTTATAATTAGTTATTGGGAAAACATTTATTCATAAAATGGTTTAAATACATTTGATATCTGGAAAAACAAGTGCCTAATCACTTCCAGTGCACATGTTTAATCTTTATATTTTGTTTATATTGACACATTGTCAGGAAATCCATCTCATGGTGTTACTTAGTTAAGAGGTCTCCACTGTATTTAGTTTCTGTTCCTGCAGATCCACCAATTCAAGACTCTAGGTCATCTCACTCCCTCTTCCATCCAGAAGATGACTTCTATCCACAAGCAGGACTGAATCAAAAGACATTTTTCACTTAGCTCTTGAGCTGAAACACCTCCTCAATGACCTTCCTCTGTCTCCATCAAGAACTGGAGCTCAGTTTTTTGAAGATCTAATAGAGCTACTCAGCCCCAAACGTGGCTGATTGAAGACAAAAAGAAGATACCTCATATGTTTCACCACAGTGCAGACAAACGTAACTGTGTTGTCCAACTCCTCATTGTGTAAAGTATGGCAGGGGCATCTGATTTTTGACTCTGTTCACCAGTATGACTTTAGCCAGTCAGTGGCTTTCTGAAGATCAGTAAAATCAACAAAACTTTGGGTCAGCTGTCCAGAAATCAGATTGTGGTAAGCACTCAAGGAGAGATAGGCCCCTGTAGGGAGCTACTTATAAAGGATGCTTTGTTTTATGGTAGATGTTGCTTTTATGGGAAAAGTTGTGGGGGACAGGTGGGTGGGGAACTTCTTAATTAGCAAAGCTTAGCCTTTTCTTATTAGTTTCTTGGAAATGTTAGAGTTTAGGGTGATTTTCATACCACAGAACAAGAGAATTAGAGCTTCAGTGGCTTCTGTCTCATCTCTACAGCCTTTCCTAGAAAAGTCAGATTTGTTTTTGCTCCACAAAGGAAAAAAAAAGTCATTTAAATGAAGAACTTTGTAGTACTTAGTTGAATTTTCCCTTCTTCTAAATTTTGACTTAATAGAGGCATTTTGTTGCTGAGTTTCATTAAGCATAATTTTGTTAAATATAGTAGTATATCACTGGGCACAATGGTGCATGCCTGTAATTCCAGTAACTCGGGAGGTTGAGGCAGGATTACAAATTTGAGGCTAGCCTTGGCAATTTAGTGAGACCCCACCTCAAAATGAAATAAAAAGGGGCTGAGGATATAACAAGTTCAACCCCGCTTGTTGAACATCAAAAGTGGTATATGTATTTGTGCCTTAAATAAAACTTCTGGAGTCATGGACATTTATTATTTGAGTATAATATTTTAGCTGATGAGGCACAGTATTTCAGTAATCAATTACAAATAAATATTAGAAGTACTACTTCAGAATAATTTTAAAGCAACTTTCCCATCCTTATTAGTATGGTTAACCATTTGGTACTAATTTTTTTATCCTAATTATTATTAATTTACAGGTATAAAAAAGATACAGATAAAACTTTAGTTTTCTACTTTTCTTGGCTTTGTTTTTGTGTACCATCTCCCCCTACAATGCTGAGGATTGAACTCAGGTGCGCTGTTCTACTGAGCTACATTCCCAGCCCTTTTATTTTGAGACAGGGTCTTACTAAGTAGCCATGGTTGGCCTAAAACTTGGGAGTCCTTCTGCATCAGACTCCTGAATTGCTGGAATTATCATGACCTGCTTGGACAGTTCTTGTTGAATAGCTGAAAATGTTCTATAAATTAGAAGTAATGACAGTTGAATACTAAGCATATTAAATTAGAGGCTTCATTCCCTATCAAATTTAGAGTTCAATTTTTTGAATAAATGTTTTTGTTTTACTTTTTTTGTTTTTAAAATACTAAACTAACACATGAAAAATTTCTATATGCGTATACATATTTAAATGTATAGAAATAAAATGGCCAAGTTTTTACTTGAGCATGCTTCATTGAAACTTACGATATTTCACCTACATTAATATATTAATACTTTATTCTAACTTGGACTCTAAAAAAATTCCTATTCAAATTGATTTCTATTTAACAGAGTTAAGGGGATTTTTTGTTATTGTTTTTATTTTAATGTTTCAGTATTTACCTGTTCATTCCTAGATTCACTCAACTACACATATTGCCCCATGTATCCATTTACCTCTTATTTTTGGAACTTTGTGAAGCAAAAGATGACTAAACTAACTCAGTGGTTATGAAGTTGAGGTCTCCACAGGACCTACCTGAGCAACATTTTGCTTGGAAAAGGTGTAGGTTTTATCTCTATGCTCTGATTTGATGCTAAGAAAATGTTAACTAAGTTAAATAGGTAAATTATCAACTCACAGTCATTACTTTCCCTCTTCCACAAGTACAGATTACAGTTGTAGGGCTTTCTCTTTGAAATTGAGGTTGTCCAGTTCTGCCCCATAAAATCATATTCATTCCAGCTATTTTTATGACTGATGACTTAAATAATGAGGTAGATAATATTAATAACTAATAGCTGTTGGCACTTTAAATATTCTGAGCAGTATTCCAAATGCTTTACATTATTAATTTATTTACCTAATCCTAATTTAAAATATTCTTATCTAATATGAGGTAGGTACTGTTACTACATGCGTTTCATATGAGTAAACAGGTGTACTGATGGGTTAAAAAATTGGCAGAGCCATATGTTTCTCTGTGTATATTCTATACTTTTCAGTTAATTATAACATTTCATTCTAAATAATACCCAGCATTATGCATTCTGCTTTAATTCTTCCTTTATTTGTTTTAGTCATAGATGGGCACAATACACTTATTTACTTTATTTATGTGGTGCCTAAGGAGCAAACCCAGTGCCTCACACATGATAGGCAAGTGCTCTAACACTGATCCTCAACCACAGCCCTTCTGCTTTAATTCTTGGTGCTGATTAAATAACACTCATTGATCGCCTCTTTTAAAGGAGAACAGATGCCATTTTTTTTTTTTGGCGGTGCTGAGAATTGAACCCAGGGCCTTGTGCTTACGAGGCAAACATGCTACCAACTGAGCTATATCCCCAGCCCCAGATGCCATATTTTTAAGTGGATGAATTCTACCAAATTTTTCTTTTTGGTGCTAGGGATAGAACCCAGGGCACTGTGCATGCTAAACACACACTTTATCCTAGCGCTATATCGTCAGCCCCTGAATTTACTGTTTTTTAAACCTATTGCTATAAGGCAGCAAAATAAGTTCAAAGGATATCATGGGAAAAGTATCATAGAATTTCCTTTTAGATGTTGGGGTCATATTGTCCAGGCTTCAGTGTCATTTAGAAATATTTTTCCTAAAAGGACTCACACACAAAATATTTTAACCATTTGCTAACATTTTGAAATTGCTTATGTTTGGGTAGGGTTTTTTGGTTTTGTTTTTTGATCATACTATTATGATAAAAGATTATAATTTGATAAAATCATAGAAATAACTTGACTGAATTTAAGCATTTTACCACACAATACTTATAACCAATTATTTATTTTGCATTTCTGACATTTCTTTAAAATATAAATTAAATATATAGCTATATCACAATAAAGGACTAAAAATTATAAATTAACATTTTGGGGGTTATTTTTACCCATTTTAAAACAACTTAGCAGATTTCTTGAGGTTTAATTTATAAACCATTGGGTTTCTATTTAAGTGACTACTTTTTATTAAATCTAGCTCTGTTAACCTAATGTTTAGTACTGTATAACTTGGGAAATTCTCATTGTCTTACTACCAAGTAAAGTGCAGGCTGTGAAGTATTGTTCATATCAAGTAGTGTTAATAAACTGTTAATGTAATGTTCTTTTTTATATATTCATTGCTTTTGAAGTTCTGACTTTAAAAAAAATCTTGGTTATGGAGAAAAGATTTAAACTATTCATAGTAAAGATAGAATACTGAACTGTATTCTTCAAAGAACACATACACTACACTGAAATGATCTTTTGATCTTTGGGAGACTACATAGTTAAGAATCACAAGTTTGGGCTGGGGAGATAGCTCAGTTGGTAGAGTGCTTGCCTTGCAAGCACAAGGCCCTGGGTTCGATCCCCAGCACCCAAAAAAAAAAGAATCACAAGTTTGAAGAAAGATGGTTGGTGGAAAATGGGAAGTGGATAGCTCAGGACAGGAATATTTGTATGAGAGTAAAGTTAGAAGAAAAATAGATCTAAAGGCACTTGTAGAATAGATATTGAAGCATTTAGAAGCATTTGCCTATGTGTGTGTGTATATATATATATGTTTGTGTATCTCTGTGACCTGACACACTAAGTAATTGTATTCTGAAGAATTAAACTCTTTTACTGAGTGCCTGGTGCAGGCCTGTAATCCCAACAACTTGGGAGGCTGAGGCAAGAGGATCGAAAAGTCAAAGCTATCTTAGCAACTTAGCAAGGTCCTAAGCAACTTAGTGAGATCCTGTCTTAAAAAATAAACAAAAGGGGACTAAGGATATAGCTCAGTTGGTAGAGTGCTTGCCTTGCAAGCACAAGGCCCTGGGTTCAAATCCCCAACACTGCAAAAAAATAAATAAATAAATAAACAAACAAAAGGCCTAGGGATGTGGCTCAGTGGTAAAGTGCTTCTGGGTTCAATTCCAGGTACCCAAAAAACAAAACAAATCGAATTAAGCTCTTTATATTATACATACTGCTTCAACTGGACAATACTTTGTGCTTCTTATATGTATTTCTGCTCACATTTATCTTTTTTTTTCAGATGTTGATAGACCTTTATTTTATTCATTTATTTATATGTGGTGCTTAGAATCGAACCCAGTGCCTCACACTTGCTAAGCAAGCACTCTACCACTGAACCACAACCCCAGCCGTCATATTTATCTTTAATATATTCAAAAGATGTAGGCCCTGCTGGCCTTGTATCTTTATTTCTACTTCAGTTTTTGAGATTTCACCTTTGTATCACATGGCCCTAACTTCAGACCTACTCATTGTTATTTTGACCTTTCTACATTCTTTTTTCATTATCCACTCAGTCTATCCTGAAACACTTTTCTGTTCAAATGGTGAATCTGTTGTGATAGGAACTTTAATAGTCAACAGTTATTCTTCTCATGTTAAAGAAACACTCTAGCAATTTGTTCCTCTATGTTTAGTGCTTCCTTTCATTCCCAGTAAACAAACACATTTTGAAAGCAATGTCAAATTTATTTATTTTGCAATCCTGGAGTACTCTACTGTTGGGTTATATCTTCAACTTCCCCTTCCACCCTCCTAGGACACAGGGTCTCTCTAAGTTGCTAAGGCTGGCCTTGAACTTGCTATCCTCCTACCTTAACCTCCTGAGTCACTGGGATTAGAGATGTGTGCTTCTCAGCAAGCACTGTGAAATTTTAAGTTGTGTGTTTGGGCTGGAGGTGCATTCATGGCCGGTATGCATGAATCCCTGGGTTCTCTCCACAGCACCACAGAAGGGTGTTTTTTAAAAAAGTGTGTTTTATATATAAATATAGTGAAAGTAGTAGAATGGAAAATATCACTTAATTTGGTTTGTTTTGGTTTGGAGGGAGTCGGGAGAGTATTTCTCTGCAACGGAAGTGTGTTGTATATAGAGGAAACAAATCTCAAATGTCAGAGCCCTGGTTTTCTTACTTTACTATATAGAGCAAGTGATAATGAGGATGTTAGATAAATGAAAACATCTATGTACAAATGAAATCCTTTTGGCTTTTGCAAATCAATTTTGAAAAGACCCATAGTTAATTAAAAAAAAAAAATTGCCAGTAAAATGTAATTTTGTGCCTTAACTAAAACAAATAAGATCGTTTGATTTTCAGTCCACATTCCAAACCTGGATATTCAGAATATACCAAATAATTTTGAAATGTTAATATTGTTTAGAAGAGCAATTGTATCCAGGCAGTGGTGCATGCCTTGTAACCCAGCAACTTAGGAAGCAGGATGATTGCAAGTTCAAAGTCAGCCTCAGCAACTCAGTGAGCACCTTAAGCAACTTGGTGAGACACTGTCTCAAAATAAAAAGGGGTGGGGACGTGGCTCAGTGGCTAAGTGCCTCTGGGTTCAATCCCTGGTATCAAAAAAGAAAGGAGGAGCAAGTACAGTTAACTTTTTTTTAAAATGCCTTATCACAAATAAGTAATTGGATACTGAGAATTTGGTTATTTTTAATTGCTTGCAGAAGGGGGCAGTATATGGCTTACTTTGGTTTTGATTAATCTTGAAATTTAGATAACATGCCTAACTAGCAGGATTAAAAATAAATCTTTCATTCTGGAGATTAGGACAGTGATACTAGTATATAATAACATTCAGAATTTTCTTTCTACAGTTAAGGAAATTTAATAGTCTAGTCATGTAGGCTTGCTTCTATTTGTCTATAAATAGTTGCATTTCACTTGATTTTTGTCCTGTGCCTACTATATATTTCACATTGTTTTATGCCTTTTTGACTTTATAAATTACAAAGATTGGTAGCCCAGAGCAGTGGTACATGATTGTAATCCCAGAGACTCAGAAGACTGAGACAGGAGGATCACAAGTTGAGGGCCAGTCTCAGATATTTAGCAAGCCTCTAAGCAACTTAATAGCAAGACCCTGTTTTCTATAATTAAAAGAATAAAAAGGGCTGAGAATGTGACTCACTAGTTAAGCATCTCTGAGTTCAGTCCCTGGTACAGAGATTGGTAAAACATCATTCCTATTTCCAGAACTGGGATATTTGTTGTCTTGGGAGCATTTTTTGTGTGGATGCTAGAACTAAACTCCACTAAACCTAAATTTGATTTGTAGCCACTAGCCTTTTTAAGGGGTAAAAAAAAATCTGAATGCATTGAATCTGGTTCAATAAATATTCATCATTTATGGTGTATGAAGTTAATGTCACCTTTCAGGAGAGTACAAAATTTTTCTTTTTATAAACATCACAAAATGAATACAATTTAGAGAAATAGTCTTTTGTAAGTAGTTTTTAGTGGTTGTTTATATCTTTATATTTTTTTACTTTTTAAGTATTGAAGAATGTTACAAGAGCCACGTTAAAAGTTAGTCAAAAAGCCAGACACAGAAATAAGAAAATAGCTGGGTGTGGTGGTGCACACCTGTAATCCCAACAGCTCAGGATCATGAGTTCAGAGTTAGCCTCAGCAGCTTTAATGAGCCCTAAGCAACTCAGCAAGACTGTGTGTCTAAATAAAATATTCAAAAAGGCTGGGGTAATGGTTCAGTGGTTAAAAGCCCCTGGGTTCAATCCCAGTACAAAAAAAAAAAAAAAAAAAGGAAAGAAAGAGGAGAAAATAATACATATAAGGTAGCTATTTGGGTACTATAATCTTTTCTGATAGTGAGCAGTAGGTTTTGAAAATTGGTGTTTTTATCTTAAATAGCCAGTCCAGTGGTGCTAATTTAGATGATACATCTGAATCATTAAATGTAGAAAAGCAATTTTGATTTCCAAAAAAAAGAAAAAAAATGATTATTTAAGCCCACCAGTCCAGATAGTTCCTTCTTGAATATTATTTACCTTAATAAAAATTTAAATAAGGGTATTTTAACAGGTGATTGTTGAGAAGAAATTCTGAATAATTATTGAGGAAGGTCATTGAGACAGGTCAGCTAGAGATGGACACACATTGGATGGATGCTACCTGGCTGGAAGATGGAGCTGATTGGTGGATCAATCTCAGAGGGGAGCCCTCTACTTTTAGTTTAAATGTTTGTTAAAATTGTATTCTGATGAAGTACTATTACATTGTATGCTTTTATGTAACTATCAAAAATGAAATGATCACCATTGATTATTATTATCCCACTAAAAGATAAAGTGATTTCTTGTACATGAAATATATTTGGTTTGAGTGGTACTTAGTAAATATCTCTACTTCAAAATATGAAACACATATAAAATTACATTAAAGTTAGAACACAACATGTATTAAAATAAGTGGTTTTTATTTTGTTTATTTGCTGAAAACTTATCTTTGCATTTCTTTAGGTTTATGTGAGATTAAGACCATTCTTCAGGGAATTCCTGGAACGAATGTCTCAGATGTATGAGGTAAATGTGCTTAGGCTAATTACATATGTATTTTCATTTTATTCAATATAGTACCCATATTTAGATCATGTATAATGATTACTTCTTTTCCCCTGAATTTGTAGATCATTCTTTTTACTGCTTCTAAGAAGGTGTATGCAGACAAGTTACTGAACATACTAGACCCTAAAAAGCAACTGGTCAGGTAAATTTAATTAAGAAATAGTGGAAATGTCTGTCACACTGATCTATGACATTATGATGATTCTATTTAATTTTAATAGCCATTTTCATTTGGCTACATAGAGATTTACTCTGTTGAATGGCAAAAAGAAAAATTTTTCTTAAGCCCAGAAAAACTCTTTACAGAGTTCCTAACCATAACTCCAGACAGACGTTCTTTTTAAGAATATGAAGACCGAATGTATTTAATTCAATGTGACATCTATATCCTCATTTCTTTTGGGATGCGGGGGAGATGGGAGGTTGTGTTGAATTTTCCACTGTGCGCATGATGTTTGACTTTATTTTTCTGAGATAATGCATGTTCTATTCCTTTTTTAATGGCATAGAGAAACGAGTTAACTTTGACAGAAAGGATCAAATTGAACTCTTGCTTTTTTAAGAGCAAATTTATCTTCCATGGAAAGAAAATGATACATAAATTTAATTGGAAATGAAAATTGGTTTAGTCAGGGCTGGGGATGTGGCTCCTGCAAACCAACAAACAAAAAAATTTGATTTAGTCACTCAGATTTAGGAAAACCTTGATTTAGTTCCTTATTTGTGCCCCGAACCATGAGATGGCATGTGTTCCTGGTTAGGCCAGGGGAATGTTGGGTGATTTTAAAGCATTTTTGAAAATCAGTTTCATTATTTCTGTCATCTTTAGTGAGACTTTAGTTAAGACTGCAACAATCTTGTTGCATCCTCCAAGACATAGGAGTAAGTCTTTTGAGTTTTTTACAGAGCAGAGATATGACACAAAAGACTCATAAAATCTTTAATAGCCAAGTATTAAAATTCGTGAACACTTTGTCCCATATTTTTTTTCATGAAAAAAACCTAAACTTAATTTTCTGCTGTTAATTTTACCTTTATTATTGAGCAGTTACAACTATACAGAAAGGTTTTTCTTAATGTCCCCATTTCAGGTTTTTTCTTCTAAATAAAATTATTATCTCTTTTATTTTTTAATCTAAAGGATCAGCTGCAGACATACATGAGAAATGGTATTTTCTATTCACAAAAGTATACTGTAATTTATGCTCATTTTACCTGATTTTAATAAATGTATAAAAATTATTTTGTTTTGATGAGTTCATTCATTCTAAAGATTTCTGTTTAGCACCTACTGTTCTAGGGTACAATAGTGAGCAACATAAACCCTTGGAGCTTTCATTATGCTATTAAATGTGTTACAAATTATCATCCTTTTTTAAAAAATTAGCTTTAAAAAATCTACACATTAGGGAGTATAAATGTTTCCTCTCATTGTAATTTTGACAAATTTGAAACAAAAACTTTTTGAATATAGATTTGTTTTGATTTTGTTAGAGTGCTGTAGGGACTCTTTAGAGACAGGGTAGACTGAAAAATTCCTATAAATTCTGAGTCATGAATTCAAATGCAAATTTGTTGACATGGAAGATCTTCTATTAGATGAATGGCACAAGTAGATTTTTCTTAAACTGGAAATTCCTACTCTTGGCCCTCAGATTCCTGAGTAACTGGAGAGTTTTTAGTGTAATTTAGTTAAATTAACTATAGTGTCCATATACATATTAATTTGTCTTTTGTATTAGTGCATTTGCCACTGTTGGCATAAGAGGCATCAATAGTGACTTGTGATTATGGGTTGTGCCTGACCTCTCCAATTTCTGCTATTTGAATGTTTATAGAAGTCATTTTTCTGAAGTAGAACTGTGTTTAAACCTTTAAAAGACAAATGAAGATTTGAGTAAAAGTATTCTTTATAACAAAGGAAGAAAAATCTTTATACATTCTGTTTGTAAAAGTCTTCCCCCTTTGCCATCACCACTGGTATTGATATTTTTAAGGTGTGGTGCATGTGTGTAAGTTTTTGAATTTTTAATTTAATTTTTATTTTTGTTAAGCTATGGCAGATTTTGTGGGTAAAAGATACTTTTTTTAAAAAATTGCATAATTAAAAATACAGGTATGAGTAGTCCCTATTTCCTGAGAAATTGTTTACAGGGGTTAAGAAACAAGAAAAAAACTATCATTTATTAAGGTATATACGATGGAGTATTTCATGGTGAAAAAGTCAATATCTGTATTGATTATACTAGTAATCTTTAACAGACATATTTTGAAGGTTAATGAGATTGTATAATTAGTATATAAATATTGTAAAACCTTTACTAGCTTGTTAAAATATGGCATTAAAGTATCTAAAAATTGGTGAAACATCAATTTATAATACTTAAATCTGAACCTGTCATTTAATTCAGTCCCCTATTAAATAACCGTACATACACTCACACTAAAAGAAATAGGTTTGTTTAGGAAAAGCTGAAATGATGGAATGTTTTGGCCTCAACAGCACCTTTTCTCAGAAACTATAAGGAAAACTAAAAAACTTTTTTTTAAAAATGCCAACACAAAAACATTCCTTCTTATATTTTCTATTCTGGCATGTACAGGGATAGGGAGGCTGTGTGGTCTACTGGTTAGAGCAGAGGACTGGGAGCCAGGAGGATCCTGGGTTCCAATGCGGGGCTAACCACTGACTTACTGTGTGACCTTGGGCAAGTCACTTGACCTCCTTGTGCCTCAGTCAACCATCTGGAAAATTGGTTAAAAAGCAGGACCTCGATGACAACCAGATGCTGCATCTGAACTGAGCTTTCCTGGGTAAATAAATTACAGAAACAATTTAGAATTTTTAATTCCCCTTTTAATTTAATATAATGTTGGACAACCCAAAGTTCTTTAAGGCATGGTATTATTTGGTTGTAGGGTTTCAATAATTGGAAAGAATTTTTTTTTATTTTTTATTTTTTTATTTTTTGGCTAAGAATTTTTTTTAGTAAAACTAGCCCAAAGTGTAGGCCCAATATTTATATTTGAATTTCCTTAGTGAAAGAAAATAATGGTGGTTTATTCTGTAAAGCCTATGGTATATGTATGTGTACATGTTTCAATACATGTACTGCTTTTTAGAGGTTTTTTTTGTTTTTGTTTTTTAATTTGTTTTTATTTTTATGTCTAGGCACCGGCTTTTCCGAGAACATTGTGTTTGTGTACAAGGAAACTATATAAAGGACTTAAATATCCTTGGAAGGGATCTTTCAAAAACTATAATAATTGACAACTCACCACAAGCCTTTGCATATCAGGTAGGAAGAGGATTGCTAAACAAACTTAGGTTGGAAAAAAATACAATGAAGAAAAATTGCTGCCAAAAAGAATATGATGCGGGGGGACAATTTTCACTGGTACAGTTTTCCTGTTCAGTGTCATCTTTTAGAATTATGAAAAATTTGAGTAGTAAATCTGAATAAGGAAGTGCTATAAGATATTACATCATTTAATAATACTTAACAGTAATTAAATCAATAATTATAAGCATACTGAGAATTATAATTGGCCTAACAACCTTGCTCTTGTAGACTACTTGATTTAACATTCTGAACTATTTTCTTAAGACTATTTTGTCAATGTAATTGTATCCTTTGTTAATGTTTCTTAGAAATGTAACCACAAGTAAACATGAATCATCCTTGCAAGATATATTTTATACTGTGGATGTGTCCATGTGATGTGATTTCTGAGGTTCAATTTGCATTTTAAATCAGTGCAGAATACCAATCAGGTGTAGTTGGAACAAGATTGTCCTTTAATTTCTATTTCACAATGTCTGTGATAAGAAAAAGGGGGCAAAATTATATGGCATTGGTCCCTATCTTTTTGGGGTGGGGGGTGCACAAGCTCAGCACAAACCACTGAGTTGCATCTCAAGCCCTAGGTCCCTACCTTTTTACTTGCTTATATTTTAACATATGTCTTTAAACTGGGCTTTGTGGTACATGCCTATAATCCCAGCAGCTTGGGAGGCTAGGCAGGATGATTGCAACTTCCAGCCCAATCTGGGTAACTTAAGCACTGTCTCAAAATTAAAACAAAAACAAAAACAAAAACAAAAACAAAAAAAGCAAGGGTAGGAAGGACTGGGGTATATCTTAGTGGAAAAGCACCCCTGGGTTCAATCTCAAGTACTACAGAAAGATAAATTCTTAAGAATTTCAGCCAAGTGCAGTATACATACCTGTAGTCCCAGCTAATCAGGTACCTAAAGTGGGAGGATTGCTTGAACCCAGTAGTTTGAAAACAGCCTGAGCAACAGAGCAAGAAATCATCTTAACAAAATGAGCTAAAGATGTAGCTCTAATAGCTCCCTGATAGAACTTACGTGGAGAATAGAAAAATAGTACCCAGGCATGATGGCATGTGCCTATAGTCACAGCTACTCAGGAGGCTGAGACGTGACTCTGAAAAGAATAGAAAATGAATGGGACATATTCTCTTGTCAAAAAAAAAAAAAGTGTACACACACATGAACACACTCTTTTTGATAATGTTCTCTTTTTAGATTGGCATTATACCTTTATCACAATGCCTACCACTACTGATAAACTTTGCTTAAATGAATAAAGGAATGTTTTTAGTTACGTTAATGGTCTTTTAAAAACTTGATTTAATGGAACTTGTTTAGATACATATTCACTGAGAAAAAAATACTGAAAAACTTAAGGCTTCAGTTTATTCCTTTTATCTCTTGCACTATTGATTTGTCAAAGAAAACTCTGGTAGCATTCCTTTTCAAAAGAACTTTTAAATTGGTGTTTACTTTAACCTGTTATTTCTTCTTTAAAAAAAAAAAAAAAAAAAAAAAAACTTCCAAACTAGGCAAAATATAAGTAAAAAGAGGATTTACTTACTTATTTATCATTTTAGCTTTCTAATGGAATCCCTATAGAAAGCTGGTTTATGGATAAAAATGACAATGAACTCCTAAAATTGATTCCATTTCTGGAGAAGCTTGTAGAACTGGTAAGTATAATTTATTGTGCTCTTGTCAACTATATGGAATTCTCTGCTTTGTGTGTACTGATTTTTAAAAGTTAACTGGTGAGAGGTTAGGAGAAAGGTTAAAAAGATTGAGGATTTTTAAATGTTTTTTAATAAAACTTAAAAACATTGCAGAGGGCCTGGGGTTGTGGCTCAGTGGTAGAGCACTTTCCTAGCTAGCATGTTTGAGGCACTGGCTTTGATTCTCAGCACTGCATATAAATAAATGAATAAAATATAGGTCCATCAACATCTAAAAGTTATTTTAAAAAATCTACAGCAGAAATCAGATAGGCTAATTATAAGCAAACAAAAGATACTCTATATTACCTAGCATGCACAAGGCCCTGGCCCAAAAAAACAAAAAACATAAAAAACAAAACCACACACCATATTCTATATTACAGTTTACATTTGCATACTGAAGAGGTAAAATGTCTATGTGGCACTTTTTTACTCCTTTCTAATAAAGTGTACAAAAACAAACAGATACCAATAATACTGTTCAGGGGTCTTGATGACAAAAAAGAACAGAATTGACTTTGGTCTGTGAATCAGGACTCCAGGCTACAGGTAATCATGTAGATCAGGATTAGCCTCAGAGAGCCAAAAATATGGTTTTGATTTATCCTCAAATCTGTTGATGTTAAGAGTAGCAGGTATGGGCATCAGAACTTCGCCAAAACCTATTTTGTTTCCCAGAGTTGGAGGCGCTTTCACTGGAGAAATGAGGACAGAGGGGACACCTTTGGAGTGGGTTAGTGGCTTGAGAGTCACTGGGTAAACACATGTTGACAGATCCCAGAAGCTAATTGTGAGTCAGGGAAGAGGTCTTAAGTTCTATCACCACCTGTAACAGTCAGGGTTCTGCTTCATGGCAAATGTATGATAGCTCAACAGGAATGGGTAAAGAAAGTCCCCTCTGGACACAATTGGTATTCAAGGAAAATTAATCAGTGACCAGTAAATTAGTCTAAAGGATTCGGGGAAGATCTTTAATGGAAGGGAAGAGAGAAGTGATATATCAGAAAAACAGATGAGGGCTGGTGTTCTGGCTCGGTGGTGGAGCACTTGCCTAGCATGTGTGAGGCACTGGATTCAATTCTCAGCACCACATAAAAATAAATGAATAAAATAAAGATCCATCAATAAATAAAACTATATATAAAAATAATTTTAAAAAAAGAAAGAAGAGAAAAGAAAGAAAAACAAATGAAAAGTCCCAGAGCACTGAGGAGATCAATGCCAGGGAGAGGGCTCTCCTCCTCAGTAGGTTTTGGCAAAGAATTGTGGGCCTGGAGTCAGAGATGCCCTACAGCTATAAAAATTAATGTGTCTTCTCTGGGGAAAGGAAGGAGGCAGAATGCAGTGATGTAGAGTCTCACCTGGAGTTCTCAACCCCAATCTTCACTGCATCATTGGTCTCTATGAGCATTTCCTCCCACCCCAGTAGTGGGGGGATTGAACCCAGGGGAATTCTGCCACTGGGCTATACTGCCAATCCTTTTGAGACAGAGTCTTATTGAGTTGCCCAGCTGGCCTCTAACCTCTAATCCTCCTTCCTCAGCCTCCCAAGTTCTACGTCAAGTCAATTTAAGACAAAAGTAAAATTTAGTGGCTTAACCCTTTCATTTATCTTACAAGTTAATTTGTCTGTTACAGTAATCCCTTGATATCCATCCTGAATTCCAGGATGCCCTGTTGATACCAAAATCTGCAGATGTTCAAGTAGTAGTTGCATGTAATCTGTATACATCCTCCAATAAACTTTATCTCTTGGGCTTGGGATATAGCTGAGTTGGTAGAGTGCTTGCAAGGCAAACACAAGGTCCTGGGTTCTAATCCTCAGCACCGCAAAAAAAAAAAAAACAAAAACAAAACTTTATCTCTTGATTACTTAAAAGACAATACAATATAAATATTTGTTATACTTTATTATTTAGTGATTAATACAAGGAAAAAAGTCTATAAATGTTCAGTACACGTGTATTTTTTTCTGATGGTTAGAGTCTACGGCTGTGGAACCAGTGGCTATAGAAGGCTGTATTTGGCAAGCAAAATGATATAAATCATAAAATTAAATAGTATATTTTCTCTGTAGAGTAAAATGGTTTTAATGGTATAAGGATCATATCTATGAAATTATGTAGCTTTTTTAAAAAGTTGTCCTTTTTTCCCCATACAGAATGAAGATGTCCGACCTCACATCAGAGACAGATTTCGCTTGCATGATTTGCTGCCCCCAGATTAAGTACAAAGACTTGTCAAATCACTGAAGGGGGAGAGAATGCAGGACCCTTTTGGACTAAAACAAAAACATTGCCATTACTGTTGAAATTTTGCATTTTTGTACCCCGTCTTGCTTTTCTTATCTTTGGTGCCCAATAATAATCAAGGGTTACAGAAAGAGACTATCTATCTCAGATTGAATACATACAGTAGGTAGGCTAAAACAGAAGAGTCTTTAGAACTAGTGCAACTCCAGTGAAATTTTTTTATGTACAGGACATCTGCAGTTTATAAAGAATTCTGTTTCTGCCACCAGCAGTTTGACCTGTAGTTACACAGGATTTTATGATAATAACAGAGATGAAAATGGACTTTTATTTTCTCTCTGTTTGGTGCTCTAAGTGGGTTTGTAGCCACTTTTCTGTTACTTTATGATTCTCATTTCAACAGGAATGGCCAGTAAAAGTTGTTTTTATTTTTCCTGTTAAGGTTTATAACCTTTTTACATTTTTGACCTGTACTAGATTAGAATTTCATTATGCATTCCTTTTAGTTGAGGCGCTTCATAGTTTTCTGGAAATAGTCAATTTTTAGTTTTTTATTATACATTTGAATGGCCGTTTTCCTGCTTTGTCTGCCTGCATATTGTATATTTGTTTAAAAATATTCTCTACTTTTAGTCTATGTAAGTTTCATTTAAAAAGACATGCATTTATATTTTGTTTCTGTAATATTCTACTGTAGGTGAAATCTTTTCTAAAATCAAAAGACTGGGTAGATAAGAATATATGATGACTAATAATTCAAAAGATTTAAACCATTGTGATGGCGTGTATTCCCAAATGGTAATATCTTGCAGCGGCACACAGATTTAGTGGATAAAGGTATACCTCAGACTTCACTGTGCTCACCAATCTTTGAGGAGAACGAATTTAGTCACCTGTTGGGCTTGATTTAGTTACTGCTGCCTTTGGTTTTCTCCAGGAATGAAGTATTCAGCACAGTGACTCAGTATTTTTAGTTACTTTGCATGGGCTGGTAGTAGTACCTCTGTTATGCTCTCAGTTACAATCAATTTAAAACTCTTGTGTAACAGTCTTGGTACCTAACAGTAGCTATGCATAATCCTGTGGCACAGTATACTCCCAAGCCACCAATGCAGTTAATAGGCTCTCATAGTGGTTTTCTATGCTATATGAAAATAGTCTTCAAGCCTTGGTTCTCTAATGCAGCTACCACAAGAGGTTGATATTTTTATAGTGGCGTGTAATCTCCTTTTCGGGAGGCTTTTTATGGAAGGTAGAATTTGTAAAAGTTAGTATGCTTTGCCTCTCAACTGCATTAACATGCCACAGGCTCAGACTGTTTTTGTGTAAAGGATGTCAAAGAACGGCACTTTTTCTAAAGAGAAGTTTGATATTTTGTATGCTTGTTAAGAAAGTACAGTATTGGAAATTAAAGGTGGACAACTGATAATTGAGGAGTATGTCAGTTAATTTTTTATGTATATTACCTGTTTACTTGTACAACTTATTGTACAAATTACATGCAGCTTCATTTTCAAATGAATCCTTAAAATAAGGAAATCTTTTTAGGAAAACATTTAATTTTTTGTATTTTTGATTTTAAATGGCATGAGTTATGTCAGTTTTCAGTGTATTAATGAAGATTTTAACTTTTCATCAGGTTGAGTGTTTTCTTACTATATTATCTGTTGTGGATGTAGTTAGCATATTGTGTCACTGAACTGTTTAAAAATCTAGCATGTAGAGCAAGCCTGTTTTGTGGAAAATCCTTATTCATTAAAAAAAATAATCATGGCAGATTTTCTGCAAAAAAAAAAACAAAAAAACAAAAGCATTTGCAATTCAGAATACTGATTTTTTTTTTAATTTAAAGAAAGGTATTTTGCTTGTAGGAAAAAATACTACAGATTCATTTTAATGAGAATCTTTGAAATGTATTTATCTTTAGGGCATCTGGGCATCTTTATGCTGTTTGTCTTATGTCTTTCTTGAAATAAAATGTACATACGTTACCTTTACATATGCTCTTGCTCAAAATTGTGAACCTAGTTACATTTCTCCCTGCTCCCTTCTTTTTTATGATCAAACAGCAAAACCCAAAACATAAAATAAGATACAAACTTTCAGCCTACATCATATTTGCTGAAAGATGTTCTGATTAAATACAGTCCCAAAGGGCCTTCCCATAACTGAAAGGGAAATGTAAGCACCTATACCACTGTGCCTCTGTGCACTTTAAAAACAAAAAGCAACTTTTAAATTATCTTTTATTAATGGTAAAGTCATTTTCAATCCCATGCTAGGAATGTTCTTTTAAATCAGTTGATAAACAAACCAAGCATAACAAGCTTCTGTAAAGATAAATAAGGAAAATTTTATGTGGCCAGAGAACATTTCTTTAGATCAAATTAATATATTATTTCTTCATCACTTTATTTGGGTAAATTTAAAGTTGTGAGTACAAAATTTGAAATATATTGAAACAACTTACCCAGATTCCTTTCACCTTAATGTTTTTTTTTAATCTCCCCATTCCCCCTTTTACCTGTTAATAGATATTGAACACTTCCATTTAGTTAATTGGAGGTGTGTATTTTTTTAATAGAGATGTGCCAGCCCGTCAGCTCACACAGAAAACATTAAGTCTTAAAAAACTAATTGTGGTGAATGCAGGAGAGAGATGGGTCCATGACGACACACAGCAAAAGGACCTGTGCACACATTACAACTCTGAAGTACATATGAAAATTGTGCTATTTTCAGTGATAAATATCTGACTTTTAAGACATTCTTTTAAATATTTGTTGTAACTGTTAGGCTGTTTTAATCAATTGTTTTTAAAATTCCATGTAATATATGTATCCCAATCAGATTTATCACCATATTTCTCCTTGGATCCTAAAAGAGAACTAATGACAATTCGTAACCATAAATTGTTTTATATTAGCTAGTCTGAATATTTATTTACCCAATGGCTTTATCTGCTTCCCAAAATTGGTTTGGGATTTGTTGGAAGCATTGTATAACTTCTATAAACAGCTATTTTCTTGTAACTGTTGGTGAAATGGATGTGTACATTGTTTATACATATATATATATCGTTTATACATAAACGATATATATAAATATATTTCTCTGGTTTTCTTTTTTTTAAAAAATAGGGTTAACAATGTTGTTTTTTTTGTTTTTTTTTAAGTTATCTTTGGTCAATGACTTTTTCAGTTAGATATTACTTCCATTCAACCTTCTAAACTAAAGAAGTTTGTTACTCATTGTTTTGTTGTCATTTTGCCTGAAAAACAGAAGACTTCATCTCATCAGTGAAGAAAACATTTCACTATGCCTACAACTCTTTCCAGCGGGCACAGAATTCTTCATAAGGACCAGATCTCTTCCACATCTGTGTCAGTCACACAAAATCTGAAATGTAAAGGACACTGAAGCCTTCATTTACTTGTACTAATATGATGGTGTTATATACTACATCGTTAGCTAGTTAAGGTTTTCCAGCCTGACTTCTCTTTGTCTTCCTAGATATTTATTTGTTATCTTTTAATCTTGTGTGTCTAAATTAACTTAGTTAATAGTTACCCACCGAATAACTATGCCAAGCAACTAGGAAAGAATGTTTATTTTATTTCCCCTTATAGGGGAAGAGTGGACTGGGAACAAAAATGTATGGGCCAAAAGGCCTTAGGTTGTCATTCATTTACTTTCTTATTCCTCTCATGAGTTATATTTGAGTATAGTATGGTTTTAGTGCTGATATACTTGATTGTGTCATTATTTTCCGTGTCTTCCTATGAGTTGAAAGCCTGTTTGGAATTTGTATAAAATACACTTAAAAATTTCAGAGTAAGAACCACAAAACTCAGTATGTCATATTCAAATGCTACTTAAATTATTGTTGGAATCCAAATATCACTGATTAGGATACATTTTTATAAAATGTTTCTCTGTATCTTGAATTGAAATTACTTGCCAAGAGGCAAAAGTTCTGAGGCTAAAATGATTTGAGATATTTTTTAAAAGGGTAAGAACAAAACAGGTTTATACAAATTCATGGATTTGAGATACTAGTTATTTTAAGATACACTGGTGATTCCCAAACCTCACATTTCATTAGCATTACCCTAAGTAAGGAGCTGGGTCCTGTAATCCCACAACTCTGGAGGCTGAGGTAGGAAGATCAAAGTTCATTTGAGGCAACATGGTAAGACTTTGTCTCAAATTTAAAAAAAAATAATTAAAAAGGCTGGGGATACAGGTCAATGTAGAGTACCCCTGGGGTCAATCTCCTGTGCTATCCTCCCCCACCACAAAGAAGTTGTTTTGAGGAGCTTTTCAAATAGATTTTCAAAGCCTATCTCCAGAAAACTGTCTCACTGTCTAAAATGGGGCCAGAGAGGTTTTTTTTCCCCCACTGTAGAGTTGTATGTAATGATGGGATCTGTAGTTACATATTCATACATGTACACACTATAATTTGGAGAGTTTGGGTTTTTGCTTGTTTGTTTTTTTGCAGGAATAGGGGGGACTTGGGATTGAACTCTGGGGTACTTGGTCACTGAGCCACATCCCCAGCCCTGTTTTGTATTTTAATTAGAGATAGGGTCTGAGTTGCTTAGTGCCTCACTGTTGCTGAGGCTGGCTTCTAACTTGCAATACTCCTGCCTCAGCCTCCCAAGCTGCTGGGATTACAGGTGTGCACCATCGTGCCTGGTGAGAGTTTGGTATTTATTAAAGCTCTTCCTGGTGATTCTAAAAGCCAGGTTTGGGAAATCCCTGTTTTAAATGATGAGACAGTGATTTCAGAGTAGGCAACAGAATGAAAGTTTATCAGAAATATCTGGAAGTTAAAAAAATTTTATAAAAAATTTTTCCTGTTTTAAAAACAAGGACCAGATTTCACAGAACTTATTCAAGATACATGGAGGAATAATAAAGAAGATGGAGGCTATTGCTCATTATCATTTTTGTCTTTCATACTTTTTTAAGAGTTTGCATTTCTAGGACTTGGAATAGTTGATCCTATACACAGCTGAAGGACGTGTCCCTGAATGAGACCATTATATATATATATATATACATATATATATAAAAACTGTAAAATATTTCACTATTTTTTTATTTTATAAATCTTTGTAGAAATAAGCAATGAAATACTTTCATCTTTTGAATGGGATTTTTCAAGGCAGTGTCCTTTTGGCATTAAGGTAGGGGGGAGTTAATATTCTCTCTACCTGTTTCCACATAAATCAGTATAAAGTCATGGACATTTAAAAATCTTAATTTCTACTTAATTACTATGCAGTATAGCCGTGAAAAGTAATGTAGATTTAGTTTTCTCATCTTCAAATGCCCTGATCACCCTACCTCACAGGGTTGTTGTGGGGATAAATAAAACTTTTATGGAAACACTTTTCTTTGATGAGTTTTATCAGCTCTCAGAAACAATATAATTTCTAACAACTTATATTGGTATAGTGCTTTTTTTGTTGTTGTTCACAAATACAGTATTTTTCACCTTTCTTTCCCTTCTGATACTGATCTTCAGGACAAACCTGTAAGAACCACAAGGGGTTGTGGATCAGGAAAAAGCAATAAAATAAAGAAACAGGCTGAGAGAGGGCTGTGACCAAAGACCATGAAGTTACTCTGAGACTTGAATTCAGTTATCACTATAACATAGCATATCCCATACCTTGTATTTTGTGTGATCATGCTTATATGTGAATACAAAGCTTCCTCAAGTTTCTAGATCAATATAACCAACAAATGGTTGTTAAAAGGGCTGGTGATGTATTTCTGTGGTGACTGCCTGGCATGCATGAGTTTAATCCCCAGTAAACCCCCTCCCCCACAAAAGTTGTTATAAAAGACAAGGAATATAGAATGGTACAAATTAGGCCTAAGAGAACAATCCAGTTCTTAAACGAAGTAAATTCTACCTTCTAAATATACATGTAAAGGAAGTGGGTCTAGAAAAAATATGTTCTCACAATCACAGCTGGGACTAAAATCCAGATCTCTCAATTACCATTATTCAAAGTAATGGTTGTAGAAGGGTGGACAATCTTAGTTTCTAGAACTACAATTGAAATAAAACACTTGAGGCCAACCTGAACATAGAATGAGTTGGTTTGAGAAAGATAAGATAGTAAAGAATCAAATTATAAGATGAATTCATATTCATGTATAGACTAATAAGCCAATATCACTATAAAGTATCACTATAAAGTAGCATTCTGTTCCTATCCCAACCTTTGTGATGAGACTTGTGATAACTTTTCTCTATACTCTGAAGGAATTTGATGTAGATAGGTTTGGAAGTCACCAGCCCTTTAGAAATAAATGTTTGTACTTTGGGCAAATAGTTGACTTGGGACCATGGTTGATGAAGTAGCATAAATCAAACAAATTTGCATCTCCTAAAAAATCCATTTAGTAAGTAAGGCAATTGTTACTTAAGTCTTAGTTCATCTGTAAAATGTGTGCACTAAAACCTACCATTTAGAATTTTATGAAAGATGGAACATCAGTGTCTTTTATAAACTAAAGCAACATACAGATAACTTACCAGTATGGAGATGTTTACTGTGCAAGGAAAATGACAGCTGTACACATGGGTTTTGGGAGATGCCTGTCTGTGGTCAGAGGCAGAGTGTACAGTAGGCTAAGGGCATTACAATACCACAGAAGTTAAGAGTTAAGAAAGACCTGAGCAATGGGGTGCATTTGAGCAAATGAAAATGCCAAGTGATAAGGAAGCCATCCATGACAAACATGTTCAGTGAAAATATGTTGATTATTGAGGAAAAAATGGATGAGTAACTGAAAAGTAATGATGGCTTAAGAAGTTTAGTAAGACCAGGCACAGTGGTGACTGTGGTGCACACCTGTAATCCCAGCAACAGGAGGCTGAGGGATGCAAGTTTTAGGCCAGCTTCAGCAACTTAGGAGGCTCTAAGCAACTTAGACCCTAACTCAAAATCTTAAAAAGGGGGGCTGTTGGGGATGTAGCTCAGTGGTAAAGCACAGAAGAAAACCCAACAACAAAAAGTCAGTCTAGTAAGTAGCTGGGGTAGCAAGCTTACATAAAGGATTTGCTAAATTGGAAGTACTTTAGTATCAGATAAACAAACCAGAACTTTTAGTGGTATCGTAAGTTTTTAACGTGTTGATACTTATTTCTTGATGATAACTATCAGTAGCCTTCCTAATGAGATGTACTTTTAAAAATACTGCCTAGATGGGCTGGGGATATAGCTCAGTTGGTAGAGTGCTTGCCTTGCAAGCATAAGGCCCTGGATTCAATCCCCAGCACTGCAAAAAAAAAAAAAAAAAAAAAAAAAAAAAAAATTAAAAAAAAAAGGAAAATACTGCCTAGAGCTGGGTGTGGTGGTGCACCCCTGTAATCTCAGCAACTTGGGAGGTGGAGGCAGAAGGATTCAAGTTCAAGGCTAGCCTCAGCAACTTAGTGAGCCTGTCTCAAAAAACAAAGGACTAGGGATGAACTCAGTGGTAAAGCACCTTGGGTTCAATCTACAGTGACACGCCCCCCCACCAAAAAAAAAAAAAAGTTGCAGGTGCTGGGGATATAGCTTAGTGGTATACTCTTGCCTAGAATGCATAAGGCCATAGGTTCAAACTCCAATAATGGGGGTAGGGTGGGTAACTACCTGGGCTGGGGATGCCAGTAGAACACTGGCCTGGCATGTGTGAGGCTGTGTTCAATCCCCAACACCACACCAGAGAAAACCCCCCAAAATGACCTTAATATGTGTTAGGCACTACTAGCAGGGCACAATGGCACCTGTAATCCCAAGCAACTTGGGAGGCTGAGGCAGGAGATTCCAAGTTTGAGATCAGCCTTAGCAATTTAGCAAGGCATGCCCTAAACGACTTAGTGAGAGCCTGTCTCAAAAAATTATTTGAAAAGGCGGGCTGGGAATTAGCTCAGTAGTAAAGTGCCCCTGGATTCAATCCCCAGTACCCAAACAATATGTGGTACTACTAAACAAGGCTCTGAATGGCAGAAGAAAGCAAAACTCAACTGCCCTCAAGCTTACAATCTAGAAGTAGAGATTGACATTGCTGGGATAAGGGTCATGAAGAATGGTTTGAGAGTTTTAATAACAATTAAAATGAGAGCCTTAGAATATTAAAGGACTAAAGACAGGCTTGGTTGGGCAGGGAGGTTCAAGCAGATGAATAAATCATCATATTGTCTTAAAAAGATCACTTTGGTGGTTATAGAAGGAATAGCAGGGTGGGGTGGGGGGCTGTTAGAGGTTCTGTAACTCTCCACATAAAAGTATTTCCTTTCTCTAAGACAACAAATGGTTAATGCATTGAGTGCTAGTGTCACAGTAGACAGATTGGTAAGATTCTGGGGAGAACATGGTTTTTAAGTACTGAGAGTTTACTAACGGATTTTGGAGTCTCCCTGAACAAAGGCGTATTTTTTTCCACTGGCCAAACGGGAATGGGCAAGTACTCTTGGATTTTATGGCATTCTATAAAATTAAGTTTGGAAAGATGTATGGTAGACAGATCTGTCATTTTTGTGTTTTGTTTTTGGTACTCAGGATTGAACCCAGGGTTGTGAACCACTGAGACACATCCCCAGCCCTTTTTATTTTTTGAGACAGGGTCTCACTAAATTATTTAATGCTTAAATTGCTAATGCTGGCCTTGAACTTGCAAATCCTTGTACCTCAGCTTCCCAGGTCACTGGGATTACAGGCTGTACTCCCATGCCCACGCAGATGTTTCAATTTTATGTCAAAATTCTTGGGTAAGTTTTTTGTTTAGGTTTAAAATGGGAAAAGTGGTTCAACTAGCTATTGTATCAGATCACATAATTTTTAAAAAATGTGATGATTCATTAATTTTAGTTTTTAAATCCCCTCCTCCCCCAAACAGGGTCTTGGCTATGTTGCTCAGGCTGGCCCCAAAGTTTAAGCAATTCTTCTGCCTTGGCTTCTCAAATAGCTGGGTCTACAAGTGTGCCCAGCAAATGGATCATGCTGTCACACATTAAAAAAAATTCATATTATATATATATATATATATATATACACACACACACACATACATATGTATAAATACATATGCTACACTGTGTAACATACACACAGACACAGTTTTTTTTCTTTTTTTGCAGTTGGCACTGGGATCAAACCCAGGGCCTTGCACATGCTAGGCAAGTACTATACCACTGAGCTACATCCCCAGTGTGACGGGTTTTTTTGGGGGGTAGGGGAGTACTGGGAATTAAACCTAGGTGTGCTTACATTTATTTTGTTCTTGTTGGTTTGGGGCTTTTTTTTTTTTTTTTTTGAGACAAGGTCTCACTAAGTTGCTAAGGCAGGCTTGGAACTTGTGATCCTCCTGCCTCAGGCTCTCCAATAGCTGGGATTACAGGAGTGCACCACCATGCACGGTGAGGCCAGAAGTTTTGATGTTAATTTTTTTCAACAAACATGTATTGATATATTCTACTAATCTGTAAAATAGGGATACATTGACTTTCTATATCTGTGGGGTTTGCATCTGTAGATTCAACCAGCGGGGCATTAAAAATATTTTAAAAGTTCTGCATCAAAACTGAAGATGTACAGACATTTCCTTGTCTTTATTCTACATAACTACTTAAAATATTAGGTAGCATAAGTAAAATAAAGATGATTTAAAATATATAGGAAGATATGTGTAGGTCACATGCAAATTCTATGCCATTTGATATAAGGGACTTAGCATCTGCAGATTTTGGTATCCATGGAGTGTGTGTCCCAGACCAATCCTCCATTGGCACAAATGGAGGACTGTATTTCATGACAATTCCGCTAAGATGTTTAAAATAACTTACTGTGATTTTAAGGCTCCCCTAGAGACTAAAATGAGTAATAGATTAGTCTTAAGAACTAAATGAAGTTATTACACGGTTCTAGATATTTGTTTCCTTGCTTCCTCATTTGATAAAGCAGAATAATACTATGAATTATCAATTTCTGCATCAAAATCTTTATCCATCCTGCATACACTTGGTGCACATATTTTTTCCATAGTACCTTAAACCCCCACAACACATTTTTTATTGTGTGTGGTTCAACACCTTGACATTAATATCCTCAGAATCCAGAATATTACTTGTTGCAGCATAGGCACTAAAGTATTTATTTGATAAATAAAGGAATGAAATGAACCCACATTTCAAAGTTTGGACTTCTAAGTCCAGAAAGTTGACTTGGTGCATGGAGAATTGCTGAAACTTGGTAATTGGTTCACATTAAACAAAGTCATAAAACACTTGATATATTTTTTTCCCTAGCACTGGATATTGAACCCAGAGGTGCTCTGCCACTGAGCAACATCCCCAGTCCTTTTATTTTTGAGACTGGATCTCCTGAAGTTTCCCAGTCTGCTTTTTTTTTTTTTTGGTGGTGCTGGGGATTGAACCCAGGACCTTGTGCTTGCTAGGCAAGTACCAACTGAGCTATCTCCCCAGCCCCCCTAGTCTGCTTTTGAACTTGTGATCCTCCTGCCTCAGCCTCTTGAGTCACTGAGATTATAGGCATATTTAGCACAAAACACTAATTTTTAGGTCAGATTTCAATTTTATTTGTCACCAATTTTCTTCTTTAAGAAACTAAATCACAATCAGAAGCCTGCTTAGTATGAGTTGAACCAGAGTCAAGTCTAATGAAAGAATGTTAATGGCAAATATCAGATTGACAGGATACTCTCATTCGTACATGTTAAAGTCTACAGATCTGGGGTTAGGGAAATAGTTCAGTAGTAGCGTACTTGCCTAGCGTGCACGAGGTTTTGGGCTCAATTTTCAGGACCAAAGGAAGGAGTGGGGGAAAGTCTATAGGTCAGTTTTTTTCCTCTGGAGACAAAATTTTTTTCTTTGGTTTTACCTTTCCTGTATTTCACCTTCTTTCTGTCAACATATTCACATGATACATCTTCTTAAAACATTCAGCTGGATGTAGCACATGCTTATTATCTCAGCTACTCAGGAGGCCGAGACAGGAGGATTGGAAGTTTGAGGACAGCCTCTGCAAATTAGTGGCAAAACTCTGAGCAACTCAGCAAGACACTGCCCAAAATAATGTGGTAAAGCAACACTGAGTTCAATCCCCAGTATTTAAAAAAAAAAAAAAAAGGCTTGCTGTTCTGGGATCCAGGAATATTAATTTTCCTTTGAGACTACATTTCATCAAGAGAAAGCCTGGTGGACACGTTTTCTTGGAAAAGAACCCAGTTCTGCACAAAGTTATTCATGCAGTTACTTAACAGTTACTAAGAGCCTATATCCAAACACAGACTTTAGTAAAGCATTAGCCTCTCAAGATTTTTTTACTGCAATTACACTGTACTATGATGTTGATATTTTTAACTGTGGTCAGGAACGGAACTGACTGGAAAGATACTGGGGTACCTCACAGCATTTAAGGCATGCAAAACAGAACCTTAGGGAAGGCAGCAAAGTAAGGTGGCTTGGAAAATTACCCCTTCAGCAGGATTTTCAGTCCTACCTTCAGGAGATTGTCATCAGCCACTAACTCCCAGGCTCTAGGAGTCTCAAGTTCCAAATTCTAATGGTCTGAGAGAAAGAATCTTTCAGTTATCTATTACTTCATAACAATTCCACATAAGTGTTTTTGTTTTTGGTACTGGGGATTTAATCCAGGAGCAATTTACCACTGAGCTACATCTCTAATCCTTTTTATTATTATTTTTTGAGACAGGGTCCTGCTAAATTGTTGAGGCTGACCTCAAACTCATGATTCTCCTGCCTCAGCCTCCAGAGCTGCTGGAATTGTAGGCATGCTCCACCACACTCAGCCCCAGTACCCCACCTTTTTTTGGCACTGGGGATTGAACCCATGGGTTCTTTGCCCCTGAGCTAAGTTCCCAGATCTTTAATTTTTTTACAATGAGACAGGGTCTCATCAGGTTGCTTAGGGCCTCACTAAGTTGCTGAGATTGGCCTTGAATTTGTGATCCTGCTGCCTCAGGCTTCCAAGTTGTTGGGATTACAGGCCTAAGCCACCATGCCTGGCTTTATTTCTTATTTTGAAACAGGGTCTTACTAAGTTGTCAAGGCTGGCCTTGACCGTGCAATCCTCCTGCTGGGATTACAGCACCTGGCTAGACACCACAAAATTTAAAGATACTTAAAAAAATTAATGATTCTAGTGTCCTATGTAGGGATATACCCAGATTATATAACTTGAAGCACATACAATTTGGAGGGCTTTCTTTGAAAATAATAATGGCCCACACAATGAGAGGTCCTGAAACTAAATGTTCATTAGCTTAATAGTTAATCTGCATCTCACCCCTCTAGATCAGCTGTGGTAAGTCACTATGGTAAGTCACCAGACATGGCTTTGGAGAGCACACCCACTCTTGTATACTAGGGCAATTCCAGAAAAAGAGGAAAAGATTGTTAAGCCCCTCCCCACCACACACATGCTAGAAGTGTCCAGTGTTCAGCTCAATAAACTCTTATCATTTGAATGACTAGAACCAGGTCTTCTGACTTCCATACAGTGAATTTTTAAATATACCATGTTCCACAGTATTTTAAAATGCACATACACACAAACATTTTACACACATAATACACATGATGGTATTAGAAGAATACAAGAATATTTTTAAAATATTTACAGTCCTATTTCTTTTTCTTCTGTTCATTAAATTCTTTTTAACTTATAACTCTATTTATTTATTTTTTTAAGCGGTGCTGAGGATCAAACCCAGTGTCTCACACATGCTAGGCAAGCGCTCTACCACTGAGCCACAACCCCAGGCCCTGCTCCTTAAATGTTGATGTCCTTCAAGGTTTTTTCTCATTCTATGCCATATTTAGATAACCTCTATTTTCACATTATTTCAGCCACCACCATAACCATATGACTCCAAATTCTGTGTCTGTGGTCCAGCTCTCTTGAGCTCCAAAGTGTATCCAACATTTTCATTTGGATGTCCTACAGAACTGTCAAGATCTGTGTGGTCAAAATTAATCCTGTATTCCTTACTATGAAGGGAGGTACTATTCATCCATTTTCAAAAAAATTTATCAATACTTAACTATGTGCCAAGTACTGGATATACAGTAGTTAAAAAATACAGCCAAGGTACCTGTGCTCCAAATAGATATTGAATAAACAAGATCTTTACAAATTAGGATAAGTGCTATAATAAAAACAGTGATGAGTTAGAGAATAACTGGGGAGGTCCTTTAGAGGAGGGAAGCAGAACAGCTTTCTGTAAAGGTCTTTTCTGTAAAGAGACACCCCCCCGCAAAGCATGGGGGAAAAAAAAAACAAAACCGTGAGCAGAAAGAACAGAATGTATAAAGCCCCTAAACTGGAAAAAGCTTAGTAGCCTTTAAATGAAATTAATGAAAGAGAATGGCAGTGGTGGGTGTGTAGTGGTTGGGGAGTTGTAGGAAGCGGGTTGGCGAAATGTAGAAGTCAGTCTATGTAGGGTCTTCAAAAGAAGCTGGACTTTAGGGCTGGGGATATAGCTCAGTTGGTAGAGTGCTTGCCTTGCAAGTATGAGGCCCTGGGTTCAAGCCCCAGCACTGCGGGGGGGGGGGGGGGCGCTGGACTTTAAAGTAGGAGAAACCATTAAGGGGATATCAGTTAGAGGGAAGTGGAGCTATTTGATTTACATTTTAAATAAGTAAACTGCCTGGCGTGTACGGAATGGATTGTGGAGGATAAAGAGTGAAAACAGGATGACCAAACTTTGGAGACATGGGGATGAATACTTCCAAGATTAATATTGGAAACAGATTCAGACTTGATGATGAATGGAATTTAGGGATGAGAGAGAGGAAGAAATCAAGAATAGCTCTCAGGTTTCTGACTTGAGCAACTAGATGACTGTTCCCATCATTTAATTTTCAAAGATATCAACTTTTCCTTCTCTCTCTCACTCCTCCTCCATATTCAGTTAGTCACTATATTAGACAGAAACAAATCAATAGGATGTGCATAGGTATTGGTTCACATGGTTGTGGGTGCTAGCAATTTAATCTGGAATGATTGGAAGGACCCATATTTGCTTTATTCAAAGTCTACTGATTTAAATATTAATCACATCTAACAGATACTTTCATAACAACCAGTGTTTGACTAAAGACTGGGTAACATAGGTATCATGGCCTAGTCAAGTAGAAACATAAAAATAATCATTACAGTCACTAAGTTCTCTTGACTCTTTTAAATATTTCTGATTGGTTTCTTTTTTTCCATTGCCACTGTCTTAATTTAGGCTTACAATCTTCTCATTTAATTCATTCAGGCTGGGGTGTAGCTCAGGAGTAGAGCCACTGCCTAGCACACAGGAGACCCTGGGTTTGATCCTGAGAGCAAAAGCAAGGGAGGTACACACACACACATTCATTCAGAAAATATTTTTGTGTTAGGCACTATGCCAAAAGTCGAAGATAAAATCGTGAATAGACTGTGCCCTCAGATTTATATTCAGCATATCCATGCCTTCAGTCTTGCCTCCTTTCAATTCACCTTTACAAATGGATGCATAATAAACAGGTAATTGCCTCTTGTACTTTAATTGGGCAATTGTAAATCTCTTGAAAGACCATCTTCATAAGGTGCTTATTTGAAGACTGGAAAAACACAAGAAATGGAGACAGTTTGCCACTAGAAAGAATACAGTGGCTGATGGCTATGTCTACTTTTTTGAAATTTGAATGTATGTATTACATATCCAAACACAAAACAAAAAATCAAAATAGATAAAGCAGCTGTTTGCCTCTTAAAACCCTACAGGGAGCCAGATGAAGTGGTAGGCTTGTAATCCCAGCGGCTCCAGAGAATAAGGGAAGAGGATCACAAGTTGGAAGCCAGCCTGGGCAATTTATGGAGACACTGTTTGAAATTTTTAAAAAGGGCGGGGGATGTAGGTCAGGGTAGAGAACCCCCGAGTTCAATCCCCAGTACCAAACCCCACGACAACAACAACAACAACAACAACAAAAACCCCTAAAAACAAAACAAAACAAAAGTCAAACTTGCAGGAAAGCTCAAGTGGCTCAAAGGGACAGGGAGTTTGGCTCATTTTATGTTCTTCATGATGAGTTTACCTGTTCAGTTTACCTCCAATTATGCTATTCAGTCAGGTGAGCGACTGACTACACGCATTCTTTCTACTGGAAATGCACTCTGGCACCTTTCATTTAGTCTCTCAAACTCCAGTTTCGCCAGCTCTTACCTCTGAAGCTTTTCCTACAACCTCCCTCGTAATTAATGTTGCCCTTTTGCATTTAACCTCATAATGCTTCTTTTTGTTGCAGTCATCACACTGTGTCGAAATTTGTTTACATGTCTTATCTTTGCTACTTGGTGGATAAAGCTGGAGTTTACGCCTAGCACAGACCGAGAATTTCCGAAATTGTTGTGCCAAAGAAAGTGCTGGCTTCTAAGGACTCAGAGCAAGGGGAAAGCTTCGAGGGCTGGGGATGTTTTCGATCCCTTCGTAACTAAATCCACGCAAATGAGCCCCGAGCTGGCTCCACGCACCTGGCTGGAAGGCTGCCAGGAATTCGCCCCTCGCCACTCGCTCCTTCCCCGGTACCCTACGCACGCCGGTTCCCAAGGGCCCACTTCCCCCACTAGCCCGCGACCGCGCTCACCGGGAGCCGAGGAAGTCAGGCGACCACCCACAGAGGCGAGAGTGGCATTTAGAGCCCCTTCCGGGCGTAGTACGGAGAGGATAGGGAGCAGCCCCAGCTGCCGGGGGCCGTGACCAGAGCGCACCCTTGGGGCGGGGCTGGGGTTGGCGGAAGATGCGCGAGGGCCAAGCGCCAGACAAGGGACCGCCCTACTAACCTTCCCGCTCTTACTTCTCCCCGCGACCCAGGATGGTGAGGCCGTCGCCCTGCCCCACTAGTGTCCAGTACTGCCCCTCGCCGCAAGAAACAGCGCACACTGCCCCACCCTGCACCGCGACCCACGCTCTGGCGGCCGCGGCCCACGCCCACTCCCTGCCGCGCGCGTCGCCGGCGCTGCCAAAGGGGGCGGGGCCTCGGCCCGGCGCACAGTCAGCCACGGTCCCAGCTTGCCCCGCGCGGGCCAACGAGAGCAAGCCCAGTGACTCACCTCCGCCGCGCTAACTCTTCGCAGCTCTCTCCCTCACACACGCTCACACCCGGCTCGAGATGGCGGCAGCGGCAGCGGCAGCGGCGGGGGACTCCGATTCTTGGGGTAAGCAGAAGTTCCCCAGGCAGGGCCCGGGCCGGTGCGGGCACACGCCGAGGCAGGCACTAACGCGGTTCGCTCTTTTCCGTAGACGCGGACACATTCTCCGTGGAGGACCCGGTGCGGAAGGTGGGGGGCGGCGGCACTGCCGGCGGAGACCGCTGGGAAGGCGAGGACGAGGATGAGGACGTCAAGGTGGGTGCGGGCTGGGGCTCCGGGCAGCATTGGAGAGGACTGGCGCTGCCGCGAGTGGAGTTGCTGCTGGCGGGCGGGCAGGCGGGCCGACTCCCGGCCCAGGGCCGCCGCCCGGGCCTGCGGGGCCGTGTGTCCGGGCGCGAGCGTAGGGCCAGGCAATGATCTCTTCCCCTTCGCATGCCGGCCATGTGGGCTGTAGACGGCAGCGTGTCCTCCCGGACTCACTCGCCGAGGGCGGTGGCGGCCTGCGCGCCAGCCCTCCTTTGGGGGTCCGCGCACCGGCCTGGGTCCCACCCGCCAACTGGCGACGAGAGGTGACAGCACCAGTCGGATCGGCCCACGTGCAAACTTCGCAATCCACAACCGGAATGGGACTAGCAAATTGGGGATTGAACGCCGAGGCTTATCCCATATGGAAAGTATTGAAACCCTTCTTTCTGCCTTTTCAAACTCACGTCTCCCCAGGGTCAGCAACTCACTTATGATCTTAATGGTCCAATATACAGTTTGTTCAAGCGATTAGATGAGTGAAATATTATGGTTTAATTTCACCTTTTCTTTCTACAGCAGACAAATAGAAACAGTAAAGTAAAATAACTTTTAGCTCTCCCTTCCCCCACCCTGTGGTAAAAAGGATGAACTGAGCAGCATTTGGTGGACAGAAACCTAGGTAATCCCTCCAGCAACATGAGTAATGGAGAGTTGACAGATATTCTTTCATCTACATATGAACGAGGCCTAGGGAAATATTGAAGATTTGGTGGTTGTAGTAGACCAGGGACCAGCGTTTCTTTTTTTCCTATGCCTTGTAAATCTATACCATATTCATTGTGGTGTGTATGAAAACTTCCAGGGGATTATCATATGGGTTTAGATCACACTGTCTTATGCACTTCTTTAATTTTTAATTTTTTTTAAGTAGCAGTGAGTCTCAAGTTCAGAATTCTTTTTTTTTTTTTTTTTTTTTTGAGACAAGGTCTTGCTAAGTTTTTGAGGGTGGTCTCAAACTTGTGATCCTCCTCCCTCAATCTCCCCAGTTGCTAGGATTACAGGCCTGCACCATTGAGCTGGACATTTTAAGATTATAATTAACTTCAAAAATCATTTGTGCAGATAAAGTTTTGTGTGAAAGGGAAATAATTTTTTTGTTTTGATTAATCTAGTGAATGTTTTACTCTCCTAATGCTCTTTTGTCATAAACTGAGAGCCCTATAAAATCCTTCTGCTTGTGTTGGAAATTTTAAGCCAGATAAACCACTATGAACTTGATAGAGAGCTGTTTGGATTTTTTCCTTTTCTTCTGAGTCTTTTGGGATAGATGACCTATTTATCAAACAGTCTGACTTTCAGGTATGATGTGAGCTATGTGCACAAAGGACTTAGTAAATGAATAGTAGGTTTTTTTTTTTGTTTTTTTTTTTTGGATACCAGAATTGAACCAGGGGCACTTAATCACTGTACCACATCCCAACCCGTTTTCTATTTTTCATTTGAGAGAGGGTCTTGCCAAGTTGCTTAGGACCTCACTGAATTCCTGAGGCTGGCTTTGATTCTTCTTCCTCAGCCTCCTGAACTGCTGGAATTACAGGTGTATGCCACCATGCTCAGCAAATAGTACTGTTTTTGACTTAGGATACTTAAATGTGTCCTTTACATGTTGTATAGACATGAAACTGGATTGTGTTTTCAGTTTTATTACAGGATACTAGTTACTTCATTGTAGCAGATTTTCTGTTTTCAGTCTTGAGGTCAGATTTGACCTTTCACTTTTTCTGTGTGGAAGTAGTAGTTAATACATCTGCTGTGAAAATTGGGAGTAAGTTAATAAATGCAAAGAAAAAAAATGAGCAAAATTGGGAAGGGAGATCCAGAAAATTAAGTTTGAATGGAGTGGTCTGGACTGATAACTTTAAATATTCTTCCTGGGGTTATGGAATCTAAGTGTTGGCTATCTTGATGAATATAATTTTGATGACAGTTTTGGAGATTTACAAGTTTTAAGTGTCCAGTTTTTCAGTCCAGAATTTCTTTTATATAAATGACCTTTTTTTAAAAAGAAACAAACAAAAAAACCAAAGTTTGAAATTGATCTTGGAGGTTGAAAACTGAATTTATTTTATTATATTCCTACACTGAAATGTTGGTTTAAATTCTCTCTCATTTCATGTTGTGGTCTTAATTTTTTCCCCCCTTTCACATTACTGGGGATTGAACCCAGGGGCACTTGACCACTGAGCCACATCCCTAGCCCTTTGGCAGGGTCTTGCCACATTGCCAAGGTTAGCCTCAAACTTGTGATTCTCTTGCGTCATTCTCCTGAGATGGTGGGATTGCAGTTGTGTGCCATGGCACCTGGCTTATAGTTTGTCCTTTAATTTTTTTTTGGTTAATGGAAAATGTGTTTAGACTGTTAAGCTCTAGTATCTGGGGTTTATTTTTTGCCACATTTTATGATTTACTAAGGAAAGAGCAATTATGTATTCTCCATAGTGTCTTAACTATGAATTTTATGTTTTAAATGAAAGAACATAGTTATCAAGCATGTTTTTGCTTGCTCAGAGGTTATTGGTCTAGAATTGAATTTTTTCACTTTGGATAGTAGTCACATCACCAGATTTTTGAATTCTCATGTTTTAGTTCGTAAGATTTAGTTTATATAAGGTTGAATAATTATAGACCTTAAACAATACAACATCTAAATTTTTAAAAATGTCCTCAAAAGAAAAGTACATAGAAACAGTAAATTCTTCAGATGATGTCAGCCTCTAGTGCTTGACCTTTATAATGTCATTTTTAATATCCTGGAAAATTAAAGGAAAACCAAGGTCTTCATTATAATAATTTGCTAGTAATTTACTGTCTTTCAGTAGACTTAGTATTTTATTCTCTGACTTTTCAAATCCTTCTGCAGTTGGCAGAAATGAACTTATAGGTGAAACTGCAGAACTGTTAGTATGTATGGAGGAAATGGGCTGTGCTTTTTCTCCCGTTAAAAAGTTAGGAGCTAGATGGGCATGGTGGCACATGCCTGTAATCCCTTGCAACTCAGGAGGCTGAGACAGGAGGATCATAAGTTCAAGGCCAGCCTTGGCAATTTAGCAAGGCCCTGTTTCAAAATTAAAAATGAAAAAAAAAAAAAAAGACTGGGGATGTAGCTAAGTTGTAATTAAGCAAGACCCTCAGCAATTAAACAGAACCCTGTCTCAAAAAATAAAAAGGACTGGGGGTCTAGTTCAGTGGTAAATTACCCTTGGATTCAATACCTAGTAACCCCTTACCCCACAGAAGAGAGAGATCCTTAAGAACTGACTCAGTTCACAACTGCCTGTCTTACTTGTTCACCTTCTGTTAGGATCCCTTCTGGGTTGATAATTACACCTACCAGAGTAAGGACATTTTTTTCTTGCATTGGAAACAGCATTTCTGAAGAATGGGATCTGTATTTTAGAGAAATGTGAGATTGTTGGGAAAAACTCAGAAGTGTCTGTCAGAAAATTCGTATCTTAAAGAGAGGGTGTGTTTAATGTGTGTGACTTTTTTTTTTTTTTTTTTTGTCCTGGGGATTGAACCCAGGGGCACTTAACCACTGAGCCACATTCCCAGCCCTTTTATTTTTTATTTTGAGACAGGGTTTCACTAAGTTGCTGAGGGTAACCTTAAACTTGAGATCCTCCTGCCACAGTCTCCCAAATTGCTGGGATTATAAAATGTGCCAGAACACCCACCCTGAAGGAAAGATTTTTTATTGAAAAATATTTACTTGTTGTATATGTCATGCTGGACCATTGAAAATAAATAAGCAATTTGTTTAATGTTTAGTGTCTTAATCTTGATTTTGCTTAGCCAGGAATTTAAGGTAGAATTAATCGATAACCACTCTGAATGTGAGACAGGTAGACATTGAAATGGGACATAACTGAGTACTGATCCAAGTTTAATGAATTGAATTTAAATGAAGTAAGAGTTTACTAAGGCAGGTACCGTGGCTTGAGAGACCAGCATAGTTCTGAGATGTTGGAAGAGGATGTGACCTTTTTTAAAAAACTGAACTTTGCTGGGATGTTTAGCCTTGCCAGACTCCCACTATAGAGTTTTGAGGCTTCTCAGAGCAGAATCCATAAGGCTTACAGAACACCAAGAAAGGATTTTTTCTTTTTTTTCCCCAACAAGATATTATGCCATACCTATAACAATTATTTAAAGAAAAAAGGAAGAGTGTGTTACCTCCTGGGCTGTTGCTGTGAGGCAAACAATTTTACTACTCTTTTAAAGCTACTCTTATTTGACAAATCTATAAATATATCTTGCTTAAGTTGGAAAACATTTTCAGTCCTAAATGTGTTCTCTCATTGCATGTGACATTCTGTAGTTGCATATTATAAAAATGGCAGAACCAGCCAACTGTTGGCTGCATTGTTAGAAATAAAAAGAAAGCAGTGTTTAATATTTTCCTGTTTTGTTTTTAATAGTCATGTTCAATTGAAAGAAGATTTTAAACTTGAAAAGCAGCCATTTCTGTTGGAGAAAAAGTCCAAATGATGTTAGGTATCTATCTGCAGGGCAAGAGTATAGATAAGCAAGTAATTTATAAACAGCCTCTATTCTAAAGAAGCTAACCATTTTAGGAGAGCAGCCTAGATGACTTTCCCCCGCAGTACTGGGGATTGAACCAGGGATGCTCTAATACCGAACTACATCCCCAGCCTGTTTTAAATTTTTAAAAATTTACTTATGTTTTGGTGCTGGAAATTCTTTAACACTGAACTACACCACCAGTCCTTTTCTTTCTTTTCTGTTCTTTTTATTTTTCGGTACTGTGGATTGAACCCAGGGGCGCTTAATCACTGAGCCACATCCCCAGCTCTTTTTCTTTTTTATTTTGAGACAGGTTCTCATCAAATTGCTTAGGGCCTTGCTAAGTTACTGAGGCTGGCTTTGAACTTGTGATCCTTCTGCCTCAGACTCCCAAGCTGCTGGGATTATAGGTGTGCACCACCACATCTGGTTCCCCATCCTTTTTATTTTGAGACAAGGTCTCACTAAGGTACTAACACTGACCTCAAACTTGTCATTCTTCTGCCTCAACTTCCAGAGTCACTGTGATTATAAACGGGCACCACCACACCTCTCTCTGGATAATTCTTTTGAAAATAAATTGGATATCATAGATGGGAAATATGTTGTTTACCAAAAATATTTGGGAAAGAGACTTCTTTGTTTTTTGTGGTATTCAGAATTGAATCTAGGGCCTAACTAGGGTAAGTGTTCTACTACCAAGCTACATCCCCAGCCCAGGGAAGGGATTTTTACCAGATAACCACTTAGGGCTCTTTTGAGGTGAGTTGTAGAATTACTCCCAATTTTAAGTGTTAATTTCAGGTCTTGCTCTACCCTTTTTGCATTTTATCTTTTTTTTTTTTTTTTTCTTTTTGCCAGCATTTACAGGGCAGAAATTGGGCAGAATTTTCTGAAGCACTGAGGCAAACATTCTGCCATAAGTTTTTAGGTACTTGCTAATGTCGTAATTAAGGAAATAAAACTTTTAAGTTCTTGGGGAACTTAACCTAAATCTTCTTTTATGATTACAACTATTTGCAGGTTTGTAACCTGTCTCTTTTGCTGAGATTACTGTGCTCCCTTCTTTAGATACTTGGTGCTCATTTGGTAGTAATTTTAGGGCAGACTTGTTGCAAGGACTTTGGGGTGAGGGTGACACTCGAGGCTTGATTTTCATGGTCTTTTAAAGAACTGAGGAGCAGTTGTCATGACTTCCCAGGATTTGTGATAGGACTTACTCTTTTTGCTACTAAAATCCATTCTGTGATGGAATGAGGAGTTTCCAGGTAACCTCATTATGTCTACATTGATGGGTGTCTAGGGTGAGGTTTATGCTTTGATGGGGAAACCAGGGGTATGATAGAGATGGGACATAGAGTTAGTAGGAATGACATACTGAGGAGCAGTGATACGAATGGGCTAGGAGTGATGTTTTGCTGAGAAGGGGAACTGAAGAGCATCAGCATTGAACAGAAAGTTCCTCTGTTGGATTATTTATCTGTGTTGAAGTGTTGAAGATATTGTGATGGAACCCCTTATTTTCAGATGTACTTCTCCCTTTGGCTTCTTACTACCAGAAGCTTCTAGACCAGTTTCTTAAAATTTACAGAAAAACACTTGAGGTTTGAAGGTTGGTAATTGATATAGCTGTAACTTAGTATGAACTGTAATGCTCCTTTTTGGGGGGCAGGGGGTACTGGAGATTTAACCAAGGGGTTATTTACCACTGAGCTTATCTCCAACCCCCATTTTTTTTTTTTTTTTTTTTTTTTTTTAATTTCAAGACAGGGTCTCACTAAGTTGCTTGGGACCTTGCTAAGTTGCTGAGGCTGGTCTTAACTTGTGATCCTCCTGTGTCAGCCTTCCAAGCTGCTGAGGATAATAGATGTGTACCACCTTGCCTGACTACGACCTACGACCCTTTTTTTAAAAAATGAGATTCACTGTGATTCCTTGGGAGTTCATTCTAGAACTAATTGAAGGGAATGGATTTTGGTGGGGAGGGACTTAATTCCCAGATTGGCATTTTGTATTTCACGACTCAAAGAAGCAATTATGTTTACTGTGATACTTCAGGGAACTTTGGTCCATTCAGAACAGGTCCCTTCATTGCTTTTCACTGAGACTGGGATGGCTGTACCTGGGCCTCAGTTTATTAATCTGCCAAATGGAGATGATGCCACTTTGCTTTCAAAATGTTGAGGATTAACCATGTTACTGCATATAAAGCTCTGTGTTCAGGGTCTGATGCAAAGTGAGCACTCATAAATGCTTTCTTTTATTATTATCACTATTATTAGAAAGTTGTAAATATGCACTCCCTGGAAGTGAACTTATGGTCCTTTTGTCTGAAGCACTGCCTAGGCAGCATATCACAGATTCAGTCTCTCTTCTGTGGAGATTAAACCAACAACAAAACACCTGATAGTTAATTTCTAGCTCATAGATTCCTTTTACATTGCAGTGTTTTTTGATATAGGTACTTAGGCAAACCAGCAGGTAACACAGACATTTGATCTCTAATTTCGAACTCTAGTGTCTTCCTTATCCAAATAATAACTAGTTGGTTGTTTTCAGTCTGTTAAAATTGCAAACTGTTCTTTAAATTACCAAGGTAAGATGACTATAAAAATTTTGCTTTATATAAGATTATTCCCACTCAGCTTGTACCCCCCATGACAGTCTTACCAGGATGTTGGATTTTTTATTTCTTTGTGGACTTACAGAATGTATTAAAAATTAAGATTCAGTTTGTCTATATACCTGGACTGATAAAGATTTATGATCTGTCTTGCTTGTAAAACCAGAAGCTTGGTGGCATAGTTGTTGCACATTAGTCAGCCTTTGCATCTTCTAGTAGCATCAGGGCCTCCTGCTTTGCATCTGCTGTCCTGTAGCTCAGCTTCAAATGACATTTCAGTGTGCCTTGATAGTTGCTGGGAGTGTCTAGGTTACATATAGATTAAAGCCCTTTTTAAAGACAGGGCTGTGTCTATTTTAAATTAGAATCTTCTGTGGCACCTTTAGGAAATTGTGGGTCCTTTTTCTTTTTTTTCTTTTTTTTTTTTTTTGCGGTGGTGGGGATTGACCCCTGCCTCTCCACAAGGGATTCATACTTGTTAGGCAAGTGCTCTACCACTGAGCTGTATATCCCCAGCCCAGAAAAATATATTTGATAATTTGTTTCTGTTTAACTCAGTGATTGAATTAGGCATAGAGAAGACAGAATATAGATCTATCTCAGAGTGCCCTGTCCAAGTTTGGGAGTAGAATACATAAATGTTTAAACTGTTCATAACTCTTTGTTAAACCCAGGCAAGAAGTATCAAGTTCTTTCAAACTTCTATTTAAGTCATATCACTTTTTTTTTATTGGATACTGGGAGTTGAACCCAGGGGTGCTCTACCACTGAGCCACATTCAAGCCCTTTATGTTTTATATTTTTGAGACAGGGTCTTGCTCTTACTGAAATCTTGTTAAATGACTAAGGCTGGCCTTGAACTTGTGATCCTCCTGCCTTAGCTTCCTGAGTCTCTGAGAGTTGCTGGGATTACAGGCACATACCACCATGCCTGGTGCAAGTCACTTTTTAAAGCTATTATTTTGGGTTTGTTTGTCTTATATTTTAATTACTAGCGAAGAAGCTTTTTATATGGAGTTAGATAAATAGATATAAAGGTCCATATGAAAAACAAACATGCAAGAATCGTCAGGAAAGCATTAAAAATCTAAAAACCTACAAGGGAGAACTAGCACTAGAAGATATTAAAGCATACCATAAAGCCTCTAATTTAAAACAACGTGCTCATATATGAAGGGACTATAACAGTAGCATAAGGTAGAAAGCCCAGAAGTATTTCAAGTACATAAGGAAATTTAGTAGATGGTAAATCATGGGGCAAAGAAGGACTTTTTAGTAAATGATGGTGTAACAACTGACTAGCTGTTTGAAGAAAGATATAATTAGATCTATGTTTTATATCAGACACAAATAAAAAACTCCAAATGGATCAGAATCTTAAGTGAAAAACTAATGAAACCCTATATATTTAGAAGAAAATATGAGTGAATTCTTCAGTATAAGACTTCTTAGCAGACCAAAATTCAGAGACAATAAGTAAAATGATTGATAAACTTATTGTGTAAACTTGGTGGGATGTATAGCTTAGGGCTTCATGGGAAACACTATAGAGACAGTTTTATTAAGAGGGGAAAGAGAAGGTGGCAAGAATTCTCATCTATACAGCATTGTATTTAGATGTTTAGCTGTTACCATTAGATAAATCAATTGTGGAGGTTGAAGAATTGGTATAAAAAGTAGTACAGATGTCTTGTTTATAAATGATATGGTTGTACAGGTTGGGTATCCTTACCTGAAATACTTGGGACCAGAAGTGTTTTGGGTTTTGGATTTATTTCAGATTTTGAAATCTTTGCATATATATAATGAGTTTAACATGAAATTCTTTTATGTTTTATGTATACCTTTAACACATAGCCTGAAGTTAATTTTATACAATAGTTTTTCATGTGCCTGTTTTGATGTGATCCATCAGTGAGGTTAGATGTGAATTTCTACACATGAAAAAGTTTTGAATTTTGGAGCACTGCAGATTTCAGATATTCAGAGTGCTCAACCTATCTTAGAAAAACCTTAAAGAACCTACTATAAATCTAACTTTTTTTTTTTTAATAGTATTGGTTTCCATCCCAGAGCCACGTGCTACACAAGCACTTTACTACTGAGCTATATCCCCAGCCCTTATTTCATTTTGAGATAGGATCTAGCTACATTGCTGAAGCTAGCCTTGAACTTGGGATTGTCCTGCTTCAGCCTCATAAGTAGCTGGTATTATAGGTGTGTGCTACCACACACCTATAAACTTGTCTTACTCTATGCAGTCAAGCTTATAGTGTTTTGTTAATGCATTAAATAATAAATTAATGTAGGAAGAACTGACACCTTTAAATACCTGAGTCCCCTAAAGGGGACTACCCCTAAAGGTGCTACCACACCTTTAAAAAGGGCTATCTTGGCCCTTTTTAAAAATTTTATTTCAAGACACAGTTTTGCTAAATTGCCCAGGCTGGCCTTGAATTTAGAATCCTCCTGCCATAGCCTCCAAAGTTAATTTTAAAACTAATGTAGAAAGTAAAATTTAGAACCTCCTGAGTAGCTAGAATTACAGGAGTGTGTCACGCAGTGATAAATATAATTTAAGTGATAAATGAATTCAGTAAGATAAGAAGATATAAAATTAACATACAAAAATCAATAGCTTTGTTTTTAAAAATACATGATTTTTTTTTTTTTTTTTAAAGTTGTAGGTGGACACAATACCTTTATTTTATTTTAAGTGGTGCTGAGGATCGAACCCAGGGCCTCACACATACTAGGTGGGCATTCTACCACTGAGCTTTTCTATATACAAATAACAAGTTAGAGGTTATGACAGAAGGAAATAACTATTTATAAAAGCAGTTTAGGACCTTATGAAGTACTTAGGAAAAACCTACAGAGAACTGTATAAAACCTCTTAGAGGGAAACTTTTCAACACTCTTGAAAAATAAAAAAATGGACTCATACAAATGAAAAGAGCCCTTTAGGGGACTCAGGTATTTAAAGGTGTCAATTCTTCCTACATTAATTTATTATTTAATGCATTAACAAAACACTATAAGCTTGACTACATAGAGTAAGACAAGTTGATAAAAGGTCACATGGAAAAGCAAACATGCAAGAATGACTAATGACATCCTTTTCTTTAGGATAACTGGGATGATGATGATGATGAAAAGAAAGAGGAAGCAGAAGTAAAACCAGGTGAGCCACTGATGCTCTTCCGTGTTTGGTTTTATATCTTGGTAGATATTTAATGCTTAAGTTAAATAATAAAATGCTCACAAAATTGAAAATGTTGGTATTTTGAAACAGCATTCTTCCATTTCCTCTTTATTGTCTTTTTCTTGCATCTCTTCTTTATTTAAAAATGTAATCAGACATCTGCTTTTTTGAGTACTGGGCTAGGAGGAGAGCAGAGGATGCTACGTTATAGTTATTTGAATGATGTTGGTCTTCTTTAAAGGATGGTGGGACTGTATGAAGAGAGATGTCTGGATCTTTTTTTAAAAATATTTTTAGTTGTAAATGGACACAATACCTTTATTTTTATTTATTTATATGTGGTGCTGAGGATCAAACCCAGTGCCTCACACATGCTAGGCAAGTGCTCTACCACTGAGCTACAATTCCAGCCCAGATGTTTGGATCTTAGGGGTCAGATTAGAGAGGAAAAGCAAAGAGTTCTGGAGCTTTACCATTTTAATTTTCTAGAATATTACCAATGAATCTGAAAGCTTGGAAAAGTTTGGTTTCTTAAAGTATTTAAATATCACATCTGTCTCATCCATGAACTGCAAAGAACTTAATTGTGAATAAAATATTTCTTTACTTTCAGAAATAAAAATTTCAGAAAAGAAAAAAATAGCAGAGAAGATAAAAGAGAAAGAACGGCAACAAAAGAAAAGGCAAGAAGAAATTAAAAAGAGGGTTAGTACTGTTCATTTTCTAAAATGCATGCACAATTCTTATTATCAGTAGTGGTACAGTGTTTAACAGACGATTTGATTTGAAGGGCCCTGTGAAGGATGTAAATAAATGGATATTATAAGCTAGATAAATCCCAAAACAATTTGATTTGTGGTTTTTGCAAAAACAGAATCCAGACACTGTATGTATTAGAAAACTTTTTTAACATTCAGGAATAGTCACAATTGCATAGTAACCACATACAGTGATTTTTGCCAGTGCCTGCAGTTTTTTCTAGTCATGATTATTTGTGGTATACATTCTGAGTGAGATAGAGAAAATGTCCATTTCTGTGTCGTATACTACATAAATATTTTTGTTCTTTTTTAAAAAGTATTTTTTAGTTGTAGATGGTCTTTTTTAAAATTTATTTTTATGTGGTGCTGAGGATTGAATCCAGTGCCTCACACATGCTAGGCAAGTACTCTACCACTGAGTGCTGCAGCCCCAGCCCATATTTTTTGTTCTTGATTATTTGAAGCATGATCAGTAATATTGTATTAATTTGCTTTTTGAACAGAAAGCACATTTACAGAATTCAAAAATCAAAAGTATTAAAAAGCATTCTCTACCGTTTACTCATTTATACTGTATCTTCCTCTATCCTGAAGTAAGGCTTTCTTATCTCTTCAAGGTGTCTTTATGTACTTTATGGGTCTGGATATAAAATACTTTTTTTTTTTACACTGGGATGGAACCCAGTAGCACATAACCCCTGAGCCACTTTTTTCTTTTTTTCTCCACTCCCCTCTACTGATGATTGAGCCCAGGGGTGCTCTACCACTGAGCTACATCCCCAGTTCTATTTTGTATTTTATTTAGAGACAGAGGGTCTCATCGAGTTGCTTAGCACCTCGCTTTTGCTGAGTCTGGCTTTGAACTCTCTAACTTCCTGTCTCAGCCTCATGAGCTACTGGGATTACAGGCATGTACCACTGTGCCTAGCCCCTAGCCCCATTTTTATTTTTTTGTTTTGAGACAGGGTCTCACTAAGTTGCTGAGGCTGCACTCGAACTTGTAGTCCTCCTGGCTCAGTGCCCGCCCCCCACCTCCACTGGAGTTGCTGGGAGTACAAGTGTGTACTGCCATGTCCAGACACCTTTTTATTTAATATACCATAGAGATCTTTCATACTGGTCACAGTAAACTTTATTTTTCTTCTTGACCTTTTTATTAAGAAAATTTTCAAACATAAAAGAAAATAGAATAATGAATAATACATAGCATCTGAATTTGTTATTACATTGCCAAGTTTGCTTCAATTATTTTTGTTTTGCTGAAATACAATAATAAACTATGTATTTTATCTCAGTTCAGTATGCATTTCTGAAAAAGGATATTTCCTCACATGATTACAATAATACCTCACTAAGAAATGAACAATAATTTTTAAACATAATCTAGTATTCTATTTATATACAGATTTCTGGTTATCACAAGATGTCTTTTAGGTATAGTCTGCTCAAACAAGGACCATGTATTACATTTGGTTGTTAATGTATCATAAATCTCCTAGAGTATCTCTTTTTTTCTGTCCCTCTCCCTCCTCCACTTCCTTTCTCTTTCTCTTCATTGATGTGTTGAAGAGACCAAGCTAATTGTCTTATTGAACATCCCACCTTCTGTATTTTTCTGATTACTTTCTCAACATTGGAGTTTCTTTTAACTTGGTAGTTAAGTATAAAATTTTGGTTAGATTTAGGTTTAACATTTTAAGCTGGAATAATTTGGAAGTAATGCTGTGTGTTTCATACTATATCACATCAGAATTATGTGTCATCTCCTGTTACTGTTGCTAAAATTGGTCACTGGGTTAAAATGCTGATATCCTGATTCTTCTATTATAAAATCACATCTTTCCTTTTACAAGCAATCCAAAATCACATCAGCCTCTCACCCAGTTATAATATCTTTGGTGATCATTGCCTAATTATTTTATTAGGGATTGCAGAATGATGCTTCTCATAATGATGATTTTTCTATTTATTAGCTGGCTCTTTTTTCTTGTTATTTGGCTACTTTGAATATGGTTTGTATTAGAAAGGCAGGGTAAAATTTTAATCCTTTAATTACGGGTTTTCAGAGTAAGGAGAGGGTGTAATGACAGTGAAAGATGAGAGGCAGTAACAAGTTTTTGTAAACTCATTTGTAGTTCATTGTGTTTTAATCAAATACAGTGACATGACCCCTTCTTATCCCCCCATTACTGGGAACCAAACCCTAGGGTCACCAACCACTGGGATACAACTCTAGTAGCCCTTTTTATTTTTTGTTTTGAGACAGTGTCTCAAACGGCTGAGGAGTAGCTGGGATTACAGCCATGTGCTACTGGGTCCCACTTTTCTCTTTTGTATTTAACTTTTCTTAACATGAAAAGTGTTCAGAAATTAAAGCTATACAAAAAAATGGCATACTTAAGAAACATTTCAAATTGATGAAAGTAGATCTTAATTTTTTTAATTAATTATTTTTTGTAGTACTGGGGATTGAATTCAGGGCCTCATGCATGGTGCTACCACTACTGAGCTACATCCCTAGCCCTTGAAATGTTTTCATCATACAAAAATATTAGTATGTAAAGTGACAAATATACTGACCAACTTGATTTATTCATTTCACAATGTATATATCAGGTCATATAATGAAAATATATACAGTGGAGGAAGGTCTCAAACATCCATTCCTCCCTTCTCCCTGTTCCCTAGAACTGCCTGTGAAAACTGTTTTCATTAATTTTTGGTTTATTATAAATCATTTTTTGGTAACTATATAACATTCTATTGCCTAGATGTACAATAATTTATTTCACTAGTTCCCCATTGATGGTCAGTTAGATTTTTCAGTCCTATGATAAATAATACTTTAGTGAATAACCATATGTTTTTTTCTAATAGGTGTATCCTTGTTTGTAGAATAAATTTCCAAAGATGGGAATGCTGAGTAAAGGGCACATTTATTCTTACAAATTTTCCTAAATTGCCTCCCATGTAGGGTTGTATAACTTTTTATTTTTGGTGGTGCTGGGAATTAAACTCTGGGCCTTGTACCTGCTAGCCTAGTACGATACGACTGAGCTACATCCCCAACCCAGAGTGTATGAATTTGTATTTGCCTGAGAAATAAGAGCTGCCTTTCTCCCTCCTGCCACCCATACTGGGAACATTTTAGATACTTTTTAATAATTTGTATATTTAAAAATACCTGTATATGTTTCTCTGATTAGTATAAGCAATAGAATTTTATAACTCAGTCTAAGAAGATGTGATTGAATCTCTTCTGGTCATCTAAGTTAGGATGAAACTGAGTTATATTTTTATAGTATTCTCCAATATGAAGAGACTTTAAAACAATGTGTGCATGATACTTGAAATTGAACCCAAGGATGCTCTACCACTGAGCTATATCCCCAACCCTTTTTTATTTTTCATTTTCAGACAATCTTGCCAAATTGCCAAGGCTGGCTTCAAACTTGAGATCTTCCTGCCTCAGCCTTCTTGAGTTGCTGGGATTACAGGCATATGCCACTACACCTGGCAAAAAGAATGTTTTCTGATGAGTCAAAGAAAATGTGTTCTTAATGTCTACTAGTATTGTTGTTGGACATTTAGATTGTCTCTAAATTGAGTTGTAATTATAAATAATAATTCCAGTGGACATCCTGTGCTTAAATATATATGTGCAGCTTAGATTTCTTAAGATAATCAAATACCTGGAAGTGGAACTACTTGATTAAAGCATATTAAAGAATTTTAAGACATGATAAATATTTCCAAGTTGCCCTTGAAAAGTTGTTCTAATATAGTCTTAGTAGTAACAGTATGTAAGAATGCATTTTCCTCTTGCCTACAATTTTAATTCCTTATTTTTACAAGATCTATAGAAATAATCCAGTCTTCCTGAGTTTTTAAGACTTTTTTTTTGGAGGGGGTGGGGTACTGGGGATTGAACTCAGGGGCACTCAACCACTGAGCCACATTCCCAGCCCTATTTTTATTTTTATTTAGAGTTGCTTAGTGCCTCACTTTTGCTGAAGCTGGCTTTGAACTCCTGAACCACTAGGATTACAGGCATGCACCACCAACCTCGGCTTCCTGGGTTCAAATCTCACCTTAGTTACATTACTAGCTGTGTTACCATCTGTTACTTTGAGCAGGTTGTTTATCTCTGTGCTTTTGTTTTTTTTTTCCTTCCCTATGTAACTGGGATAATAATATCTAAAGTGTTTAGAAGAATGCCTGAAATATAGTAATCATTTATAAATGTTTGCTTATTTATAATTGTATGTGCTTATAAAAAATTCATACAGTATAGAATTGTACTGGGTCTGTCATAATCACAGCCCTTTTAAAACTTGTTTCATTTTAGTTAGAAGAACCTGAAGAACCTAAAGTGCTAACGCCAGAAGAACAATTAGCAGATAAACTGCGGCTTAAGAAATTACAGGAAGAGTCAGACCTTGAATTAGCAAAAGAAACTTTTGGTAAGATGGGTGTGTGATTACAGTGCAGTATTGAACTATTGTAGCTTAAAACTCTAGGAGTCTTTTAAGTTGTGAACGTTTTGTTTTGTGGTGTTGGAGATCAAACCCAGGGCCTTGTACATGCTAGGGAAAGCCCCACAGCTGAGCTATCTTCAGAAAACTTGTTTTGCAGCGGGTACTGGGGATTAAACCCAGGGGCACTTAACCACTGACCCACATCCCCAGCCCTTTTTTATTTTGAGACACAGTCTCCCTAAGTTGCTGAGGCTGGTTTGAATGTTCTCTTCTCCTACAGCCTCCTGAGCTGTTGGGATTACAGGTGTGTGCCACTGTTCCTAGCAAACATCATTTTTCGAGTCTTTAGAAAACTTCTTTTTGGAAACATAATCCTTTCAAATTTAGATATTTGAAAGCAGTTTTGAGATTTCATTACTTGAAGGTAAACATGAAGTACATGTTCAGTTTTTTGAGTAACTACAGTATTAAAAGATGATTAAAATAAGTCATTGGATCCAAATAAAGTAACATCATTGACTAGCATGTATTTGTTAGCTGGATGAAACTTGAATGAAGTCTGAGGTCTGTAACTCTGAAATTTAAATACTAAACTTACTCTATAGTGCTATCCTGAGCCATCTAAGTCAAGACGTGTTAGGCTTGTTAGGATGACAGTCCAGGTTGCATTCATCTTTATGCCTTCTTGTACTGAGTTATTTCTCCTTCTTGGCCTTCACCATGCTGTTTCTTTCAAGGGCCACCATTTCTGTGTGCCATGCCTGCATCTGTGGTTAGTGGATGAAATAAATGTGCAGAGATACATTTGGTGTGTTTCAGGAGAGAGTCACATGAAAGAGAGTAGAGCAAGAGACATGGCAGAGAATTAAAGCCTTTATTTCATTAAACCAAGTTTGTTGTTAGGTATTGAGTACTTTTTAGACTGGAAGATCATGTTAAATCAGTTAAATAACCTTGAAACTGAAATCTATAACCAAGAAGGCTCTAGTTATCTGGATTTTTGCCAACCCTTCCTTTTTTCTAACGTGCATCAGGGGACTGATTATAGTGATCATTCCCTTTAGCAAGAAGTATGACCTCATGTCTCAGTGGGTCTATAGCAATCTCAAGTGTGGCTATAGGCTGGGCTAGGCTGGGGACATAGCTCAGTGGTAGAGTACTTGCCTAGTGTGTGAAAGAAAGGCCCTTAGTTTTATCCCCAGCATCACCTCCCCTCCCCCCCCAAAAAAAAAGTGGCTGCGGATGCTTCTGTATGCTGTTTGGCAAGTCCTAAAAGTACTCATCTAATTATAGAGGGCACCGGGCCCTTATTTCATGTATTCATAGGATGGTAAAAGCTACCCATGTGCTTATTAAAGAGGTGGGTTTATGCATTATGCTCTTATGAAGCCCAGTATTGGATATCAGTTGCAGATTAAAACGTAAAATTATATGCATCCATATAGCCATTGTTTAATTAATAGAATTTTACTGTTGTGTTTCTCATACTAAAATATTCAATACATGATTTTAACAACTGATTTACTTTTGCCCTTGAGAAGGATATAGAAGCATGCTGTCATTTAGCCTACAATTCTTATAAGCCAAAATACTTTTTCTGTTGGGATTTAATACATGGCATATCTCTGCTTAGCTTCTGGATTTAATTGGATATTTTTATGGGATCCATCTTTGTTTTTTATGCCCCCCCCCAACTTTGCTGTGGCTGTACTTTAAGAACATTCCTTTTGTGCCATGGGCTCCTTTGCTGGTGAATCTATGGCCCCCTTTATATTTTCAAGGGAATAAAATAAAATGCATAGGATTTTATTTACAAAGGAAGCCTGTTATTGAAAAATACTAAGATAACAAATTTATAACAGAATCATACATTTTTTTTATTATTACTGCTACTCAGTATATATCCCCCCCCCCCCCTTTGTACTGGGGATTGAACCTACGGCCTCATGCCTGTTAGGCCTTCTGCCACTGAGTTGCACTCCCAGTCCATATATGCTTTTTTTACTAATGTGTTAAATAAGATCCAGTGGCAAGTCTAATAAAAAAAGGTTTTTTGAAAGTAATGACTGTACAATATTGCAAGATATCTGCAACAACTAATGTGACATGAAAGTATTTATGATCTCTATTAGTCAGATTTTGCTAATGCCATTATGATTTTTGCCTTGTAATAAAACTGAATGAAATGCTAAATAAGAGATTAGCAAAAATCAAGATGTATTTTTTTCAAAATAAGAGGGCATGTCCCCCACTCCCCAGCCCCAGATTCTGTCCAAGGACTCCAATGTGCCTTGATTATGAATCCATTTTAGAATGAAACAAAACTTTCTAATATTCTCAGTGTTTCTTCTCTTCTACAGGTGTTAACAATACAGTTTATGGAATAGATGCTATGAATCCATCTTCAAGAGATGATTTCACAGAGTTTGGAAAGTTACTAAAAGATAAAATTACACAATATGAAAAGTCACTATATTATGCCAGTTTTTTGGAAGCCTTAGTTCGAGATGTGTGTATTTCATGTAAGTAATTCTCATCTCTAGCCCAGGTGGATAGATTTTAGTGACATTATACTCAGGGGAATGGAGGGTTTTGAGGACTTTTTCTTCTTCTTTTTCTTTAATGCTGTAATAGAGACTCAGGATTTGCTCCTTAGCAGTTACCTTGGGAATGTGTTCTACATGTACAGTTAGTGTGAGTGTTGGGTTTTTTGGGTGTTGGGGGGCAGGATTCCTCATTTTACAGTGCTGTCCCAAAGAGACATCTGGGCTTGTCAGCAAAGCAACTGATAATTAGAGTAAAAGTCAGTGTTTTATCTCTTGAAAGGGAGGTATCTTTGGGGGAAAATGGTCTCTGCGCTTGCAGGATTTTTGAGTGGGTGAGACTTCCAGTGATTGGAGGCTTAAGACAAAGTACTCAAAAGAAATAGCACCCATCCTCTGGGGTACAGCTGTGGTGCCACACCCCAAGGAGTCATACCTTTCAGGGTGTATTCGAGTGACAGCTGTGGGTGGTGCAGCACTAATGTGGAAGGGACTGGTTTTGCTAGTATTTGCTGTTTGAGAAAAAGGAGTCCTACATAATGAATTATAAATTGGGGTTTCTTTGAGAAATGATCACTAAGCTGGGGCTTCTAAAATTAATCAGTGAAATAACCAGAATTGGTATTTCATTCTGCTGTACTAATTTTCCTATTTAGAGAGGTGCTATATCCCAAACTGAACATCTTCTGATTGCTAAAAGCTAGATATCTTTCTAGCTTCATGTTTTTATAAGGATGGGAAGATATGTTCTCCACTAAACAGGCCTGTCACCTTGTAGCACAGAGATAAAAAAGTTTTCATTCTAGTTCTGATAGAAAATGGAGTCAGCAGGGGGTAGGGTGTTTCCTTTTTCAGGTTTAAGAAATGTAACTGCTCATTGAGCATCAAGGATGTGTCAGGAAAGAGCATGATTATTCTCCTGTCTGTTCAGACTGAAGAAAGATAGGGAGTCCTGTGTACTATTAAGTCACTTTTAGTTTCTGTATGATTGAGCTAACTAGTGTGTTGTTATAAGTCATTATAAAGTAGAATTTTTGTTCCTGAGTTTACCATTTTAAATAGTTCTACTTTTGAGCCTAGCCATAGACTCTTGATTCCTTACCACCTTATGTTTTAAGAAGTTCAGTCATTTCAAGATAACTTGATGGACAAATTACACTTCTCAAAACATTTTTGTTTTGTTTTTTTGCGGTGCTGGGGATTGAACCCAGGGCCTTGTGCTTGCAAGGCAAGCACTCTACCAACTGAGCTATATCCCCAGCCCTCAAAACATTTTTGGAAGGATATCTTTTTTTGTTTTTCAAAATGCTTAAAACTTGAAGTTTAGTGGCTTTTTTTGTTTTGTTTTAAATAGTGGAAATTGATGACTTGAAAAAGATTACCAATTCATTGACTGTGCTTTGCAGTGAAAAACAGAAGCAAGAAAAGGTAAGAGCAAGAGCAAGCTATGCGGGAAAACAAGTATTAATATTAGGATGGGGTTGTGAGCAGAATGTTCTTAAACGTAAAAAGTCAAGCACTACCAATACCATTTAAGTTGGAACAGGAATGTAGGTGCCATTACCATCAAGACGTGCTTGCATTTCTCTTTTCTATGTTAATAGAAATTGCTACAGATTAGGCTCAAGTTCTCCCTTAAAGTAGTAAGGTTTCAGGCTGGGGATGTGGCTCAGTGGTAAGAGTGCTGAGGCACTGTGTTCAAGCCTCAGCACCACATAAAGATTGGTATTGTGGTATTGTGTTCATCTACAACTAAAATAATAATAATAATAATAAAAAGAATTAAGGTTTCTTCTGGGACCAGATGCTTTGGTATTTCTATGAGGGTTGCTATATCAGATAAAGTGCCCGTAGCACATAAAGTCTCTTGAAATAACTTTCTCTCATCTTTAGCAAAGCAAAGCCAAAAAGAAGAAGAAAGGCGTGGTTCCTGGAGGGGGATTAAAGGCCACCATGAAAGATGATCTGGCAGATTATGGTGGTTATGATGGAGGCTATGTACAAGACTATGAAGACTTCATGTGACATTTTATCTTCTCCTGGTGTCTTCTTTCTGTTGCCCACAATCCCTTCAACATGTAGCACAACTTCCTTTCCTTTCAGTTCTGCCAAATGCTACAATCAGAAGTGCAGTATCTTTTGTGCTGGTTATTTTACCCCTTGACACTTAGGTGCTAATGTGCAAATGAGGGAACCTGGATCTTGCTGCCAAGGGGTTAAAATTGGGGAACCTCAATTGCTACTAAATCATAGTTTAAAAAAACAAACCTAATAATGTTGTCATTGTTGCTATTTGATTCCATAGCAGCAGTCACTAAATTGGAAACAAAGGTTGCAACATGACAAAAAATTATGTAGTATTTACCAGCACCATTCAGTAATACAGCCTTAACCATACCTCCTTGAACTACTTCATAACTTGTCAAGAAAAGCAGTTTGCAGCAAGGGCATGTGGTGTGCACCTAGTATTAAAATTGCTTTGTCTTAAAATTGAGCGTGAGGATGTTAAAAATACATTGTGAAGAAGACTGCTTATCTCAGACTGAAGATACTGCAGCTGAAAAGTACTAGTGTGATACTTAAAAATTAAATGACCAAAACCCTCCAACTTTGAAGCTGAAGAAGGTAAACTTCTCCATTTTTGCAGTACAAGTTGTGGAATCTCTTATTTATCAGACTGTTTCTACTGATGAAGTACTTCAGATTGGGGAGGGAAACTGTTTTTATTTGCCTGATTCAGGTGTCTGAGAAACAGATCTCTTTGTTCTCCTTGGCTGCAATGGAACAACTTTTAACAGGGTTTTGGCATTTCCTTTCCTTTATAAAACATGCTCAGCAAACTGCACCAGTTAACTACAGTTTGGTAAATTGTTATGTTAACAATTATGACATCTGCAATGTTTTATAAAGCAACTAATTTAATAAAAATCACTATTGTGAGGACTATAAATTTTGTGTTACCTCCCAAGAGATATTTTTGGAGAGTACAGAACGCACCTCTTGGGACTAGAGTTCTTTATATACTTAATAAAGCTTAATCAGTGCTTGACGTAGTTAACAGCTTTATAACAGTGATTTACCAGGTCTTTAATAGTGTCACCTTAGAGCAACAAAGGTGTAGGGGCTGTCTTCCTCTTACTTGGGAAGTTATTTTGTTTAGATACTAAAGCCTAATGAAGTACCTAAAACAACTATTTATTTGGAATTATAGAGTCTACAACTCAGGATATGGCTATAAGCATAAATTGAGGGATCTTGTTTATTATATTTTAAGTGATTTGACCAAATTTGTGGTTTGAGTCTTTTTTATTTCCCTAATTGTCATAACCAAAATAAGAAATATTCCTCATTTCCATAGGAAATACAAACCTCAAAGCTCTGTAGACTACTAAGTGGAAAACATGACCATATAAATGACTTAATAGAAGGCCATGCTTACACAGCAATAATCATAGTAAATGTTGTTTTAAGGCAGACAAGGGCTAAGATTTTCCTTAGCATAATAATGACATACACTGAATTTTAAATCTATTTTATTATAGAAAGATCAGTTTCTAACAAATGAAAATGTATCACCTGTTCCTTAATTGTGTAAATAATATTAAATATCTTTGAAACTGGAATCTACAGGCATAGGTATTCTTTAATCATTACTGTATCACCTCCTAATACAGAAGTCATCCTGAGGAAGAGGAATACCAGTATCCATATAAAACGGGATAGATGAACAATCACTTCAAAGTAGAAATTTTCCTGGTGAAGTCTCGCCTTCATTACCTACTACCTACAAAGAGTGATATGGTACAGTCCTGAGCTTTTTCAATTCAGACAACAAAGATCCCCAGTGCATTATTCTACTCTGATCATGAACATCTGTCAGAACCTCACAACAGTACAAGAAAACAGGCACCTTTGAGATCATCTAACCTGAAAGCATATCCTTTAGACAGCAACTTGTTTGAGGGTCCTTCAGAAGTACATTTATAATTTCATAAAATTTGTGTTCATATGCCAACTTGTAATACAGGTAGATATCTTCACAATATGAAAGTAACTTCTTCAAGTTTTCTGTGACCACACTGGTAGGCTGATGTTGTTTATATCTAGACAAAAGAAACAAGAATGTAAAGGGTAAAACACTATCTTAAGGGCCATCAGCTCTGAGTACCACTACTTATAAGAGACAGTGCTGTAGCCTTGGAAATTATCAAATACCCCCTGATATGAGTTTGTGATAAATTGTTTTATTAAAGTATGTATGTTAATGCTTACCTTAATAATTAGAGTAAGTTTAGTTCTCCAAAAGACATCTCAGGCAAGCTGAATAGCTATCCTCTCATTTTAAGTACAAAACACCATAAGCAAACATCTCATTCATCCATCTTCTAAATGATCACTTCTGGAAATTGACATTTTGCCATTTTAAGCTGAAGGGGAGCTAAAGGTATATTGTACCTAGCTATAAATTTCTTACTCTCATTTCTCTTCAAAGCTGAGGAAATGATTATAGTCAAAAACACCCCCCAATAGACAGGGTCTCAACTTGTTTTCCATGCTTGTCTTGGCTTCAGTGATCTTCCTGCCTTAAGCCTCCTGAGTAGCTCTAGCTGAGACTATAGGCTCGTGCCACAGCACTTAGCACAGAAAACTTTCAATACTTACTTTTTTGAAATTTCTTCAATTATACTAGGTCTTAATAATCTTTGTTGCTTAAATTCTTCCAAGTAAGTAAAATCTCCTTTAAGAATTACTTGTTGGTATAGAATTTCAGCCCAATCTGGAATGAAGTCATAGGCCTCAGCCACAATAGAAGCCTTTTTTGAAAGAACAGAAGCGAATACCATTAGAGCCAATTTGATGTTAAAGTTTAAGGCAAACTGTTATAGAAAACAACAGTGAATTATCATTTCTCAATTATGTTAAAAGGATCTATGTATCAGAGTCAATGTAAAGTCATATGTTAATCTGGCATTTCCTCTCCCATAAACACCCAAATATCTTCTTTCACTTTTTTCTTTTTGAAGGGGGGGGGGTTGCCAGGATTGAACTCGGGGGCACTCAACTACTGAGCCACATCCTCAGCCCTATTTTTTAATATTTTATTTAGAGAAAGGGTCTCAGTGAGTTGCTTAGTGCCTCCCTGTTGCTGAGGCTGGCTTTGAACTCATGATCCTCCTGGCTCAGTGTGCTTAATGTTCCACAAAATGAACTAATAAAACTGAGAAAGAATACCATATTATTCCCACTAACTCAACTGTATAAGGAACAATGAAAGGGCTGATTCCCTGACATCAAACCCTGTTCATAAAAGGGCTACACCCAATCTCCTGGCAGTCCTAGATTTCTGATGCTGACCTGGGGTTCGCTGCTCTGTAAATGTTGGGGTAAGATTATCTGACAGCTAAACCAGGCTGGGCTGCTGTGGTTCTGTTCCTGGTACTGAGACCTCTGGCAATTCATTCAACCTTTGGTCCCACGAGTGGTATAATAAAAGGGATGCTGACAGTTCTGGCTAGTTTTTTTGTTCACCTGGTAGAACCGAGGTAGGGCCATGATACAGTCCATCAGCTTCTGGTGGCTCAAATTGATGAGCATCGTGTTCTGGCCAGTGTTCAGAAAGTGAATCTGTAGTGTTATTAACCTGGTGAGCCGGTGACAGTGCAGAGCCTGTCGCACACAGGAGTCCTGAGAGATGAGGACAGAGGGAGGCATAGGCAGAGACGTTTGACTAACATCTTTTATGTGAACCCTCCAACTGTAGTCACCCATTATACTCTTGTTTAATTTAACCCATGACACCCTCCCCACTTCACTTGGAAAACCCCAGCACTAAAAAAGAAAAAATTATACTACAAACACTAATTCCCAAGGCCAATCTGGAGTTACTACTTTGTAGCTACCTTGGCATAACTCTCTGCTGCATCCAGCATCAGGGTCAGGGCCTTCAGCAATAGCTGCTTCAGCTGGTGTCCATCCTTGAGGTTGTCCTCTGCAGAGGGATAAAAGACAACTGCTGAGTCTGACTTACTCTAAGGCAGGCTGTTCTTGCCCACCCACAGTGATGATGGGGACTAGAAAAGAAACATCCCAGCTGTGTTCATAGGGAGGCAAGTGTATCTCACTCAGGTAAAGGGTATTGGGCCAAAAGTATATATATCTGACTACAACTTCACTCTGGAGGATTTAGTGCCCCTGTAGTTCTTCACTTCTTTCTGGAACATCCAGGAAGGCTTATGTGGCATCACCATGCACAGTAGTTCCTGATGGATGCTACCTGGGTCCCAAGAGTGCACAGGCCTTGAACGTGCCCCTCCACCTCATATCTGCCTGACTGGGTCCCCATAGTGACAAATACCCACTGCAATCTCTAACAGCCAGTCTCACAAGCTCTTGTCCTTGGCCCTAAAAACTCCCTGATTAGTAGCTTTGCTTTGGGGAGTGCTCTGTGACCTTGCTCACCCCAAGGCTGAGACTCAATCAATTTCAGTTGAATGCAGGCAGCTGCTTCATGGTTCTCCCCAATCTCTCGGCACATACTGAAGCACAGGGCAATCATGTTGTGCTTTTCACTGTCCCCAGGGCGGCAGCGTTTGATGTAATCCAGCAGGGCTGTCTTCAGGGTACCACTCTGCCCAAGGGAGGAAAAAGGGAATACCAAGGTCTCAACAAGAGAGTACAAGGCAGGCAGAAATGGCTGAATCCCTTGGTTCCTAAAGTTCCTTAAAAACCACCGAGGAGGAGGAGAGAGAGGGGAGGTACTGGGGGATGATATTGACCTAAATTATATTATTGTATTGTGTGCATGTACAAATATGTAACACTGAATTCCATTTCTATGTATAATTATAATGCACCAATAAAAATAAGGGAAAAAACTCCCAAGAAAACAAGATCTAAAAAAATACAAAAGTTTATAAACTATTCTCAGTGTAAGGAAACAGCATGCACATGTTGCTCCTGGGAATGTAGCACTAAAACCTTTAAGAAGGGAAAAGCCTTAAAATTTAAAATATATGCATTCAAATACTGATAATTTGATTTCTAGACATCTATCCTAAAGAAATAAGCAGAGGAAGAGTGCTAAAATGAATGTAATGAAGATACTTCATAGCAATTAATTAGAACTACTCCAAATACCCAAAATAAGGGCTAAGAGAATACCTTGTAATCATTAAAAAGTGATATCGAAGATTATCTGCTGATTTGGAAGACAGTCATGGTTATGCTTAGTGTTAGGGGGAAAGCAGGTTGTTTCATATCTTTAAGCTTGATGTAAGTTTTTTTAAAATATGTACATATGTTTTGGGGTACATGTCCAAACAAAGGGCATATACCAAACTGTCAACAGTGACTGTCTGCAGATAGTAGGTAGACACCGAGGACTTTTTCCCTGTTGTTGTTTTTCAAGTGTCTTACGTGGAGTATGTATTACTTTAGTAATCAGAAAAAAGTTATTAAAAGAATATTTAAATGCAGAAACTGCCTCAAAAACCATTTTAAAAAATCCTCTGGGGGAATCCTGAAGATGTACCTATGTCTACTAGTACTTGTTCCTCTCCTGATGGCTGAACTGGTCTATTGGTCTGTCCTGAAACTGGCCCAATATTGGATAGATTTTTTTTTTTTTTTTTTTTTTTTTTTTTTGTCTCTTAATCTTATTTGGCTGGTCTAGGTTCCCAGCAGCCAAAAGTATACTCTTTTGGGTTTTAACTCTTTAGAGGTGAAATAAGCAGAGGCAATGTATCAGCCAAATTTATGATTTGCAGAGGCTGTGTGAGTGCTATACCAGGTGTAACAGCATGCTGGGAACAGACAGGTTCCTAAGCCCAAAGACAATACCTGACTCAGGTCTTTACTTCCAAGCCTCCCTTTTCTGGTAGTTATAAATGGCTTAGCAGCTATTCTGGCCCAGGCCTTTGTATTCACTTCCTCCTTTGACTCTCAGCAACATACTTTTTCATGATCCCCTGAAAATCCTCCACTAAAAAACTTCAGACATAGCCTGAGAGCTGGACACTCCACTTTTAGCATGGTTCTCAGAAAGGATTTTTTTCCCTGCCAGGGTAGACACTTTTTAAAAGTAGAGGCAGGTGACAAAGGCAGGCGGAGAACAAACTTTTTCTTCAGTATTTGGTATAAGCATTATCACTACCTCGTCCAAACTATTTTAAGCCATTGGTTATAGTGAATGTCCAAGTGAAGTCCCTGATCCCAACCCCTGCACATTCTAGGGTCAATGCTGATTGGGATTATTCCAGAGAAAACCTGACTCCTGAATGTTGGCGGTACATGTCATCCTGGAGCTCATGACTTCACATTTACCGGATCCAGCTTCTTCCTCATCAGCACTTCGAAGTAGTGCTTTTCATGCAGCAAATCAAATATGTATGTCATCTCATTGTACCTTCCAATGCCAGTGAGGAGACGTACCTGAGAGGGAGGCGCTTGTATCAGCATCACCTGGAGTTTTTTTTTTTTTTTTTTTTTTTTTTTGGTACCAGGGACTGAACCCAGAGACCCTACATTCCAAGTCCTTTTCATTTTTTGAGACAAAATTTGCTTAGGATCTCGCTGAGTTGCCAAGGCTGGCTTTGAACTTCAAATTCTCCTGCTTCAAACTCCAAATCACTGGGATTACAGGTGTGTGCCACCGAACCCAGCTCACCTGGAGTTCTGAGCCAGACCACTACCCCCATCTGTTTGGCTTCTTTCTTTAAGGGGACAAGTTCCATAGCAAGAAGGGTTCTAACAGCCAGGCTGCCATGCCTAGCTCCCTCCCATGCACCCAACAAGGGTCTTCTCTGTTGTCTCTGATTATGATTAATCCTTTATGTCCCACCACCGTATGTAGAGTACACCTATAAAAACTTAAATTGAGCAATTTTATAGGTGTCCTATAAAATTTTATAGGTTTTCAAGCACATGCCTATAATCCCAGCTACTCAGGAAGCTGAAATAGGAGGATTGCAAGTTTAAGGTCAGCCTCAGCAACTTAGACTCTGTCTCAAAATAAGGGCTGGGGAGATATAGCTCTGTGTTAGAGCACCTAAGATTTCAATTCCCAGTACCACTTTTTTTAAAAATTAAGGGTTTTTATCAGTAGAACGTAAGTTAAATGCTGTGGTACTATTCTCCTGGGCAGGTTCTTACTCTTCACTCTTCATCACAGTGGCCTACAGGCTTCCTCAGTTACCTGGGTCAGATAAATTACATGAAGCTGAAACTGTTAACTCATTTCAATTCATAGATAAGAGAAGGTCTAAACCTTGTTTTGGGAGAGAAATGCTGCTGTTGGACCTCTAGAAAAGTTAACTGCCCTAAGTGTTCATGCAGCAGCTCTGGAACATAGCAGGGATCCTCACTTTGCTTCTCCAGAGCAATCTGATTTTGGCAGAAATCAACCTGAGTTAGTAGGCAGTAGGATCCAGTGAGGATCCTCAGCCCATTTCAGCTCTGAGCTGGCCCCTAGTTGCCTCAGGACTGAGGATGAGATTGAGGGTGCCACTCACCACCAGTCCATACTCTTCACTGGGAGCCAAGTGGTTATCTGTGAGCATCCGGGCAGCCTGAAGGACTCGGATAATGCCCTCCATGTGGCATGTCAGGGTGAAGCAGTGATGGGCCAGGATCAGGAGCTCTGTGGCTGGGTGAGTGAAACAATGCCAAGACTAAGACATGGTTATGAGCCCTGACAACCCACTGTTGACCTCTGCCTGGTGTGACTGAAAGGACCTGGTAGGCAAGAGGCCTGTCTGGACAGAGGTCTCTTACTAGTCTTGTGAGGGCCCCGACCTCACCAGCTATAGCTCTGGAAGAACCCTCTGATACCTAGATTTTATTCTCAGTAATAGCACAGGGATTATCCCTATCTTCAAGGTAGTCATGTAGTGGCCATATCTCCAAAGGCACAACACATGGGAAAAATGGACCCTCGTCTTCTAAAGATTGAGAGACTGCAGACAAACTGATGGAGTTTCTGCCATCATAAATCCAAGGGCATTCTCTGTATCTCAGGTATCCTAGCTTTCTAGATTAGTGAAAGACTGTGAGCACAGTTAAAAGGCAAAATGGGGAAATATTTGCAATGTTGAGGATTCCCAGCCTTAATACATTCTGTGCATTCTGGACTAATGTATCTACAGAACCTTTCCAAAACCTATCGACTGCTGAGCACCTCTGATAGCTCAGCCTAACTTGACCCCACAAATTCCAGAGATGAACCTGCTCACCATATCCCAGGTCCTTCCAGTACCTGGCATACAGTTGGTACTTAGTAAGTAGTCCTGGACTGGCTGAGAAGAATGATAGGAGGCTATTTTTCAAAAAATGAAACTGTGCAACCTTTGATAAATCTGTATTTCAGAAGCCTTAAAATAGTTTGAATCAAGCTGGGCACAGTGCACACCTGTAATCCCAGTGACTTGGGAGGCTGCGGTAGGAGGAATGAAAGTTTAAGACCAATCTCTGCAACTTAGGCCCTAAGGACTTAGTGAGACCCTGTCTCAAAATAAAACATAAAAAAAAAGGGCTGGGGATGTGACTCAGTGTTAAGCAGCCCTGGGTTCAAATCCCAGTTCAAAAAAAAAAAAATTTGAATCAGGATCTTAGGGAAATAATCATGTATATGCACAGAAATATGCCGCCTATAAGAATGTTCATGAGAATGTTTAAAATAACAAATACTGGATGTAATCTAAAGGTCTCCTAAAATATAAAGAAATTAGTTACATGAGCTGTATTGTATAAATATTAAAAATTGTATAGACTTTTCAATATCACGAAGAATGTTAATGATAGCATATGCATAAAGTAAAAAAAAATTATAGCCATTATACACAGTATAAGGCCATTTTTTAATTTTTGGTACCAGGGCTTGAACCAAAGGGCATTTAACTGAGCTACATTCCCAGCTCTTTTTATTTTTAAAAATTTTTTTAAATTAAAAAAATTTTTTTTTAGTTGATGAACCTTTATTCATTTATTTATATGTGGTGCTGAGAATTGAACCCAGTACCTCACACATGGTAGGCAGTGCTCTACCACTGAGCCACAACTCCAGCCCCCTTTTTATGTTTTATTTTGAGATGATCTCACTAACTTGCTCAGGCTGGCTTTGAACTCATGATCCTCTTGCCTCAGCTTCCCGAGTTCCAGAGATTATAGGCATGCACCACCATGCCCAGCCAGTGTAAGGCCATTAAAAATAAATAAATAAAACTCTAGTCTTACATAGAAAAAGATCAGAGAGACCATATTACTCAGTTATATAATGAACTAGACACATAATGAGCTAGACATTGTTGAAAATGAGCAGACTTTGGAATCATAAACGATTCATATAGCAGCTCTGCCACTTAGCTATAAATTAATCAGAAAATTTCTCTAAGCTTCAGTTTCCTCCCTTCTAAAGTGGGGACAATAACATCCACTATGCAGGGTAATAATAGAAGTGATTAAAGGTTACCTTTTTGTGTGTGATTATTTTAAATTTTAGGGTACTCTTCCATATCTTCCAAATTTTCTTCAATGAACCTATGATTTTCTACCAAGAATTTTTTCTGATGCATCAGGTACTAGATATCCAGAACAGGAACAAGGACCCAAATCAAGTTTTGGAGAGACTGACCCTGGGAGGACTTTTAGAAACCTGTTTAGGACCTGAAACATGAAAGAAAAAGGCCAGGAACTTACTGCAGGACAGTTTCCCATGGGGAACAGAGGAAATCTTATCCAACAACTTCATGCCTAATAAGGTACGGTCTTGACACAGCATGGTCAGCTGAAGAAATGTCTGGCTTTCCTCTGCTGGGCTGAACATCTGCTTATGTCCTGCATGGAAAGATAGAGAGACAGGCACTGGGTTGGGAGAGGGACAAGAGTGTGGCCCCAGAAGACCCACACTGTCCAGGCCTAGGCACCAGGAGGTTAATCCGGACATGGCTCCCTGGGTAGTTTTCCCACTGCTGGGCTCAAAAACCTTTACCTAGTGGTCGTTTTACAGGACAGGAGTACGGTAGTTCAGAAGAGGCAGAGCTACACTAAACGTGATCAGAAAACAACACAAAGCATAATTTGTTCTCCTACAAGTATAATTTAGAAACTTGAGAGATAACATATAGGATGTATATGAGCATAGCATCTAAATCCTTAATGCTGGGAACCTCAAAATGCTAAGAGGCTGGGAGGCCTGAAAGGCAGGGCACCTGTTCCCTCTGATGGTGTCAGCAGCTCCCGTGTCACCTCTTCAGCCACAAGTTCAGCCACAGTGTCTGGCTTGAGGCCCTGGGTGCTGATGAAGGCCTGGGCTCGTTTACACCGGTCAGGCTGCTGAGAGGTCAAGATTGCCTGGAGAACAGCCTCACCATCTTGGGCAGCAACATCTGCGTAGGAACAGCCCAACTCCTGAGAGGAAGGCAAAGCTGAAGTCACTTTTAGGAGCCAGGAAAAGATAACTCTTTATGTAATATGATGTAGAGAGTCTCCATTATTTTCCTGAGCTTAAAAATCCCTCACTATGAACAAGAATCTTAGAAGAAACAAGTACTGTTTTCTAATCCTATCTTTTTACCAAAACTAAATCCAAGCAAAAAAAAGGTTTATCATCAGAAAGTGTTCTGGTTGAACACTGATCTTTTCAAACATTATGACATGAACTGTGTGTTGTGATACATGCCTGTAATCCCAGCTACTTGGGAGGCCAAGGCAAGAAGATCCAAGTTCAAGGCCAGCCTCAGCAATTTAGCAAGACCCTGTCTCAAAATTAACAGGGGCTGGGGATGGAACTTGTTGGTAGAGCACCCCTGGGTTAAATCTCCAGTATTGCAAAACAAAACAAAACAAAATTATGAAAATGTAATAAAATGCAAGAGCACCTTCCTTGTTCCCACAGCAGCAGCAAAGCCACGATTTCCAAAGAAGTCTCAGTCTTCTTTGAGGCAAAGGGTTTTAATGCTCAGCTTTATTTCTCTCATGCTCTTCTACTTTCTACTGTTTTTTTCCTCAAACCAACACAGAGCCAGACAATTCCTGGCCACTCTGGCTCCTGTCTTTATAGTTCTTTATACTACATATGGAATGCTTCAAACAGTTATGAAGCAAAACCAAAGACATGAGGTCTAGAAGGGACACTTCATGTTCAAATGATATTTATAGATGAAAAGCAAGAAACTCATACAAGTAAAATGCCTTGCCCTAGCTTTCTGGTTGGCTGAGTCAGCTAGGACTCAAATTGCCCTGGCACCTGGCCTGATGTCTTTCCCACTACAACCCAACAATGGGCTCACAGGGGTCAACAGCTGACAAGGGCTCTAATCCAAGTTATGATTATCATCTGAAGGGCTGATGTGGCAATGTCCAAAAATCTACCTACTACTTCCCACTTCTCTTCCTCTTACAGGGTTTCCTGTGCCCTTCCCACCCGTCTTTGGCACATACCTTGGCAAGTTCATACAGACAGAGGACCTGCCGACAGTAGTTCTTCCCATAGAGGCATTTGCTTGTCAAAGTTTCCAGATTTGTCACCACTTCATCACTTGAAGGCACCATCACAAATGACTGACTATCCAAACTTGAAGCTGGAAGCAAATACAAGATGGAGGGGGCTCTCGCCTGGTGGGTCAAGGCCTCTCCCAGCTCCCTGTGACTGCCTGTGTGTGTGCAGATCTCTGCACTACACTATGACTCTCCTCAGTCTGGGACCACTTCTGACAGGGCCCCACTTAAACTTATCATTGCTGCCTTCTAGAAAATGCTAGCCCAGGTTACTCCGAAGACCTTATGCTACAAGACTCAAAGCCACCTATAGAGTGGTCCAGAGATCAGCACCAAGATGCCTATCAGACTCCTTTACACTTATTCCCAATTTCCCCTCATGACAAATAGGTCACCAGGCCCGCCTGACTACCTTTAAAACATCTCTCCAGTCACTGCCTAGTCCCTACCTTTATCACCCTGCATCTGAAAGACTGTTACCTTCCTTCTGCTGCCAGCCACCCTTCTCCCACATCAATCTTCCACATATTCATTTCTAAAAGGCAATGATATTTTAAAAGTATAATAAAATTAAAATCCATTTCTGATGTGGGAAAAAAAATCCTGGTACTGGGGGTGTGACTCAATGCCCAGCACTTCAGGGGGAAAAAAAAAATGCTTAGCTTAAAATAGAAGAGAACTTTCTTAATTTGGTAAAAGATATCTATTAGGAAAAAATAAGAATATTTATGCAATTTTCAAATGGCAAAAACAAACAAAAATATAAATGCATAATAAAGCACTGTTAAATAAATCATGGTAAATCCATATAGTAGAATACTCTGCAGTCATTAGGAAGGGGTCAGTCCATATGTACTGACAGAAAAACAGGCAGATTAATGACATAATTTCATTTTTGTAAAAAATAAGTATTGTATGTGCACTTGGTACTTGCACACAAAAATACATACCAAGCAAGTAAAAATTGTTATTCTGGGGAATTAAATGGGCATGGCTTCGAATTCACTTTTTACTTTATATACTTTATATTATTTGTTACACTAAGCATGTTAAACTTTTGCATTTAAAATATTAAGCATTTTAAGAATATGCTTTGAAGACAAATAAAATGCAACTCAGACAGTATTACTGCTATTCATCCTTCACTGCAGGGTCCAGTTCTAGGCAAGAAGGAATAATTGTTCACCCTGTCTCTCCTACTGAATTAAATAAAAAACCTGGACACAATCAATGCATGCAGTGGCTATACGAGAACCCTGAAAAGTAAAATGTAACAAATCAAAGATAACCAGAATTACCATCTTCCCCTCTAGTAGCCTCAATGCAGAGCAGCCTGATACCTAGAACTAACCACCTGAGGTGGAAGGATGGAGGAACGGGGAGAGAAAGAGCCAGTGCACAAGTGCACTCAATCTCTAGAAAAAGTCCTTTAGCACCAGCCACCGGTCCAAGGGACAGAAAAAGGAACTCCTCATTTCCATCTTTCCTTACCCTGGGCCTCCCAAGCAACCCCTTGGCAGTGGTGATAGTGGCTACAGTGGTAGCTGAAATAAACCAAAACTCAGAGAGAGGAGGACCTTCTTTTCTAAGCAGAGGTGCCCTGGACTCAAGAGGGTAGAGAAAACTGTTGTTTTTGCATTACCCTTCTGTCACTTGGCTCTGAATTCAGAGAAGTCAGGAAGTGCATGACAGAATAGGGCAACTACACATTCAGTTTTTGGTCACAAACCTGAAAAGAGAGGCCTCAAGGAACAAGAAAATATCTGGGAGAAGACCAGGAAAGGAACTCATCATGTTTTATAAACGATAGGGTTCACTCCTAGCCTGTACATGTATGCTTCTGATCCCAATTAACATACCAAAGCCACTGAGAGTTAATCTGCATATCACCACCCAGGTCGCACACTACCCACTGGGTGGCATGCACACACAGGATGGATCTGAAGAGCACTGTTAAGGATACTGAGCTGATGTTGGAACTGCAGCCCTCAGAACTCAGCCTTAATCTAACCAGGTCTGCAAAAATATATGGACATTGTTGATAGGATCTGTACAAAACCCAACATCTTAAACAGTATGTATATCTGAATAATAAACTAGTCAAAATGTCTAGGATACAACCCCCAAAATTGCTCAAGTATTTAAAAAACAGGAAAATCTCAATTCACATGAAAAAAGACAAGAAATACCAGCTAGCATTAAAATGAAACACTGAAATTATCTGACAAAGACTTCAAAACAGCTATTAAATGAATATTCCAATAAGCAACCAATTATATATGCTCTTGAGACAAAATGAAATACTGAATTCTCAACAAAGAAATAGAAAATATAAAGAATAGAAATTTTAGAACTGAAAAACAATTGAAATTTTAAAACCACAGAAGTATAGACAACTCAATTACAGAATGGAAATGACAGAGGAAAGGGTTAGTGAAATGCAAGACAGAAGTGAGGTATGGTGGCACATGCCTATAACCCCATGTACTCAGGAGGCTGAGGTAGGGACTGCAAGTTTGAGGCCAGCCTGGTTGATTTTGTGAGATCCTGTCTCAAAATAAAATAAAAATGGCTGGAGGTATAGCTCAGAGGTAGAGCACATTTGGGTTCCCCTTTCTGGGAAAGGAAAAAAAAAAGGGCAAGGGGATACTTTATACCTCATGAAATCAGCATCATCCCAATACAAAAAAAGGACAAAAATATTATAAAGAAAATTACAGATCAATATTCTTCATGAACACAGATGCAAAGATCCTCAACAAAACAGCAAACCAATCCCAACAATATATCATAAAAGATCACGCACCAGGCAGGACCACATGGGGTTTATCCTGAAAATGCAAGACTGATTCAATAATCAAAATCATTTAATGTATTCCACCATATTAATAGTCTAATAAAAACTCCACATGATCAGATCAACAGATGCAGAAGAAAAAAGACAAAATTCAACACTGACTCATGACAAAAACTCTTACTAAACTAGGAAAAGAAAGGCTTTTAACATAAAGCATATCTTAGATATGCTTTCTTCCTAAGACAAGAGAAGGCAAGAATGTTCACTCTTACCCTTCTTATCTACTTTATTGCACTGAAAGGCCTATCAAGTGCAATAAAGCAAAAATAAGAATCCAAAGGCATAGAGACTAGAAAAGAAGAAATAAAACTGTCTCTATGTGCAGATGACATGATTATGTAGAAAATTCCAGGAAAGTTGTAAGAAAATTCCTAGAAAAAGCAACCTTAACAAGGTCATATCATACAGGTTAACCTGAGAAATCTACTCTTTTCTATATACTATCAATGTACAATTAAAATATATTTATTTGTATAGAATAAATTTCAATGAATTGTAAGTCAGATGAATTCCAATGCTGACATATAGCTAGTTAAAAGATAGGTGTTTCTATTTTATTGAGTTGTTAATTACCTAGTTTATATATATATATATATATTTACATATATTGTTAAAATATTTTTAGTTGTAGATGGACACAATACCTTCATTTATTTTATTTTGTTTATTTAGTTTTTTTTTATGTGGTGCTGGGGTTGAACCCAGTACCCTCACGTGTGCTAGGCAAGCGCTCTACCACTGAGCCACAACCCCAACCCTACCTAGTTTATATATTACCTGGAAAAAACCTCCTGCCCCCTTAACTTAGTGTAACTATTGTGTCACAGGGGTCCCTTCCTTCTTGGAGAGAGTGTCAGCAGCATCACTGAGAATTCAGGTAAGTACTTACTGCTTTGGACTTTCCTTAAAGGAATGCAAGGCTCCTCTTCTTCCTTGGGCAGCTCAGCACCTTGTAGGAAAGCATAGATCTCAGGGTGCAGGTCATCCATGCTGGCTTCCCCTGAGGCCAGGGCTCTGCAGTGCAATACCAAGGCAACATCTTGGTTATAGAAATGAAAATATCGGCATACTCTACTTGCTTCATGCACACAGCCATCATCCAGGAGGTGCCCGATCAATAAGTTTAGTGACTCCTGCTCCTTCCAACCAAGTCTATTCTCACATGTCTCTCTGGATGGAAGGCCATGAAGTTCTAAGTACTTTGATGTGTTCAGAGCAGCCAACCTGGAGAAGGAAAACTCACTGGCCAAGCTATCAAAGGAAAGTTCACCACTAGATGAGATCTGTCGAGAAAATCTGGGCTCTATTTCCTCCTGATTCCCTGTGAGGGTGTGCCGGGTAATGCGGCAGATCCAGATCTGCTTCTCCAGTTCCTCCAGCTTGTCCAAGGGTACCGGCTCCTCCTGGGCAAGCCAGTGCCCTGCCAGGGTGAGCAGCAAATGACGTTCCTCAATACTGCTTTGTCCAACTGAACGCTCGCAGGCCACAAAGGCCTGGTCAGAGAAAAAGGAAGCAGCTGCTTTATTTGAAATGGAATTTTTCTTAAAATTCTCATGGCATTTTTTCCAGAAATCAATTCTTGCTTGTTTCAGGGACCATTGTTCAATGTGTTTTAGGGTCTGCATTTCTTGTGTGATCTGTAAAATTTCAAAAGTACATTTTAGCCTTTCCTGAATAAAGATGCTTCATAAACATTAGTGCTCCCTAAATATACCATACTTGCTAAACTCCAATCAAATCAGAGAAAATGGAACTTTACTACAGACGACCCTGGAGGTGTTATCTCGAAAGTTGATATGAAAATCAATTGTCAACTTATGTAACCAAATGAACTTCAAGAAGCTATCTTACATTTTATTCTATTCAAAGGAAAACAGTTGCCTCACATTTTAAAGCATACTTTCTTCAGTACTGGACATCCCAGGCTAATCCATTTCTGAAAGTTATGTTTGTGTCATGAAGGCCCCACCACTTATAAACTGTCATCGCTTTTGGTCCTCTATTTAACACTGGTTTAAAAAGCTAATATCTGAATAACTTAAAGGACTAGTGATACCTCTTTAATAACCAAGTTGTCCACAGGTAATTCAGCTAATTCTGCTACCCTTCTGGCCAAAGCAAACTGTCCATCCATCTGCAGTCTTTCCAAAATAGATCTACATTCATGCTGAAAATTCTCAGTGCTGTAGCTGGTAATAATTATATGATTAATGGCTATGGATGTATCCTTCAAAATTTGGCTAAGGACACACAGCTTCTTCATATCTGGACCTGTGCCAAAGAGAAGAGGATACAATTACTTGAAATGCTGCTATGGCATTTCAAAAGTTATGAAAAATCAGAAAATGTATGTTTAAAGGAAAAGTTAAAATATATTTTTTACTCTGGTTATAAGGTAGTTCCTAGATGCCAAAAAAAACTGGGCCTGCAAAATTCTAAATAGTAAAGTCTGGCTTAAATTGCTTGCCCACAGTAAGAACCTTACAGATTGGTATATGAACTCAATCTATACATCTGGCTTTATATACTGGGCAGAGGCAAGGGATTTTAGATGTAGTAGCAATGCAGTAACCTTGAAAAGATTTTAGCCATTCACTTAGGGTAGTCTCATCTCTGAATTTTTCTCTTACCTTGATCAAATTTGTTTGATCAATCATTTTTAAAATTCACTTAATTATGGGGATTCAAGACAAAGAATGTGTAGAACAGTGGAAATTGCAGCTGACCAAGAGCCCAGGTTTGAATTTGGCACACTGTGTTCAGAATGGAACATCATTTGCTCCTCCTGACATCTGTCTACTTAACAAGGGAGACCCAGCTGAGTTCCTCCTGATCTCCCTGGAAATTATTATCCTAGTAAAACTAAGATGTCTCTGAAGGGCCAGGGGTGTAACTTAGTGGTAGAATACTTGCCTGGCATATATGAGGCCCTGAGTTTGATCCCCAGAGATTCAAAAACAACCCAACAATCAATTCTCTGCCAATAATTTTTGTGAGGGCTGGGGATATAGCTCAATTGGTAGAGTGCTTGCCTAGCAAGCACAAGGCCCTGGGTTCAATCCCCAGCACCACCAAAAAAAAAAAAAAATTAAGTGGCTGGGTTTGTTTTCACTCCCAGATACTCTCTGTTGTGCCTAATTGGGTCCTAACAGAGAGAGAGGAATGAGAAACATGCCATGTAGGCTATGCCAGTTGCTGGGCAGTGGTCTGACATAGCTGCAGGGACAGTGAGTCACCCTACACAATAAACAAATGTACAGTATGGGCTTGCTGGGTTTCTTTGCTGCCAAAATGTAATACACAGGCTTTCAAAGAACATATTTCTTTCTTTCTTTCTTTCTTTTTTTTTTTTTTTTTGCGGTGCTGGGGATCGAACCCAGGGTCTTGTGCTTGCAAGGCAAGCACTCTACCGACTGAGCTATCTCCCCAGCCCAAAAGAACATATTTCTATTCTCTTAAGCACATTCACATTACATATATATATATGTATATATATATATACACACACACACACTTACATATACATATATACACACATATACATATATACACATACACACGACAAAAATATTCTATAAAAATAAAAGTAATATGAATAAAAGTATTATAGTAATGGTTAACAATGTAGTCAATTCTTGTAATTATTAAAAGAAATTAATCATCACAAATAACAAAATTCATTTCTGAAAAAAATTAAAATCACTACAGATCAATGAACACCTATCTGTTCATCTGGTCTGAACAGTACTTACAAGTACTATTTTGTATGTACTGCATTTTGGAAACACCCCTTTCAGTCATCAAACCAGCAGCCTACATACAACACTTGGCACTGAGCCCAGCATTCTGTCAGTGTTCTGTACTGATTTTAGCTTTTCAGTCAAACATCCACGAGTTTAAATGTGAAAATATAATGCTAGTAGTGAAACATTAGAATCTAGTGTAAAAGAGTAATATCATTAAGCAAAAATTTGAAATAAACAAGTCGTAGAGAGAGTAACGTCACATTTGTTTAATTTAGTCAGCAACAAAAGTGCAAAATCTGGAGGAATTTGCAATAAAAATAAACATGATGTGTCTTTGCAGTGTTAAAAATGAACTCCCAGCCTCCATACTGAGGATTAAACCTAAGGGTGCTCTACCACTGAGCTACATCCCCAGTTCCTTTTATATTTTATTTTGAAATAGGGTCTCACTAAGTTACCCAGGATGGCCTCAAATTTTCCTTAGCCTCCTGAGTTGCTAGGACTACCAGTGGGCACCACCATGTGTGACCTTCAAAACGAATTATACATTCCTGAAATAGTGTTTGTAACCTTGAGCAATGATGACATGTTAAGGTTACTTGCCAGAGAGAAGGGCACTGACACTTTGGTGTAAAGGCATACCAGGGGAATATGTGGCTATTTGACGACAGCTTAGAATAAGATGATTGGTTATATTATTTACCTTAGATGACACTGTATTGAAACTTGAAGTTACCTGTAACCTGTTCATACTCAGCTAAGAATTGTAAATATAATGTTATACATTTTCATTTCCTGATTACCCTCCTAAAATAACTTCAAGATTAAGGAAAATAACTTTTTTCCTTTTTATTTACTTATTTTTAAATTTTTAAAAATTTTTTAAAATTTTGATTCATTATACACAAATGGGGTATGACTCTCATTTCTCTGGTTGTATATGAAGTAGTCACACCATCTGCATAATCATATATGTACACAGGGTAATAGTTTTTGTCTCATTCTATTGTTTCCTTCCCCAACCCCAAAATAACTTCTTAACAGCAACTTCAGGGTAAGGACTCTTACCATCAGAGAAGAGATGCTCTACTCCAACCAACAGTTGTAAGAGCTTCCCCAACTCATACTGCGTCTTACACTGCTGTGGCATAAGCTTCAAAAGGAAACACACCTGATCCTTCAGCCATGTGGCAGGAATGATAGCAGGGACCCTGGTTGTTGTGTGAAGCTATGGGGAAAAAAGGAGAGGAGGGCTCAGGGAGACTGGTTCACAGGAATAACAAATCAAATCCTCCAAATTTGGAAACAAGAAAGCCAAGAACACCCTTAAAAGTGACTTCCTATCACAATGGGAGATACCTGCACCAGGTTCTTTCCAATGGCAGGAATTGGTAATGGGGCTCAGAGGACAGGCAAAAACAAGCCCTCCTCAGCAGCTCTGCACTTTCCTGTGTAGAGTTGTGTATATGAAAGTCAAGAGTCGTACAGACGTAACACTAACTATGGAGTTCAGTCCTGGAAGTTTCCCCCAGTTAGTGATTGCCCTGTGAGTTGCTATAACCAGACATGTTTCCCTTGGCAGCTTCTTTAGAAAAGGATCTAGGCTTGCCCTTATTAAGTTCAAAAGATTTTGAATTCATATAATGAAGACCTCTTAGACTTGCTAACCATTGTTGAGCTGGTTCTACTACATATTTTGCTGGTAGATTACATTCTTATTAAAGAATTTCAGTTAAGATACCTGGTTTTATATCATTTCAATCACATGGTAAAAATTTAATAAGTCCAAGTAGTAGGCTGCATTTTTACAAGAAGGTGTGGCAAAGATATCTAAGAAAGCGCACCTGAGATTAAGAGGAGTAGTACTTTCCCATATAATGTTTCTTTTGTCATTTCATTCCTGATATTCATTTGGCTCCTTGGTTTGTATTATTTCTGGAAGACTAATATTTAATCCTTAGTCTAGCTTCATAATTCATTCTAGACTTCATACAACATAATCAAAAAATACTAGAACTTTTGTATAGTAAAAACTTAATTCCCTGGTTTCAAAAAATATGTAGTATATGTAGATAAGCACCAAAACTTGTAATTCATTAGCTCTGGGTTAGGCCCTATTCTTGGTTGGAGACTTCTGCATACCTCTGATCATACCATAAAGGTCACTCTAAAACATGCAGAGACAGATCCTTTTTGGCTATGCGGTAGAAGCATGTAGAAGCATGTTATTCCCCTCAATGGAATGTCAAAGAATGCTAAGATCTTAAGGAATGACTTATAAAATCCGATATCACATTACTGCTATCTGCTACTTAGAATTTTCTTCTCCACTAGTAGGTATCCCTACGTCCTATGTGGTCTTATCTATTTCTCATTCTCCTTTAAAAAAAAAAAAAAAAAAAAAATTTTTTTTTTTTTTTGTTGCGGTTTGGTATCAGGTATTGAACCCAGGAGCACTTACCACTGAGCCACATCCCCTGCCCTATTTATGTTTTCTTTTGAGACAAAGTCTCCCTAAGTTGCTTAGGGTCTTGCTAAGTTGCTGAAGCTATCTTTAAACTTGTGATCCTCCTGCTTCAGCCTCCCAAGCCACTGGGACAACAAGTGTGTGCCATCATGCCCAACTCTTCCTCTCTTAAATTTTAATAGCACTTATCTCATATCCTTTATTATTTTTTGGGAGACAGGGTTTTGCTCAGGTGGGCTTCAAAAAGTCCTCCTGCCTCAGTCTCACGAGTAGCTGGGACTATAGGCTACACTACTGAGCTTGGCTTACCCTCTACCTTTAAGTAAGATCATTCTACTTCTGGAGTCTCTCCTTCACTGCAAACTGAGATAACTATGAGATGACAGAACATTGGAGTTGGCTCATTATTAGCTACTATTCCTGCTTAGATATTTTTACTGCATGTTTTCTACAACCCTTCTGATGGGACTTTGATTCTTAGAAGAATCAAGTTATATGACACAAATATTCTTGATTATCCTCTTGAGTGTCCTTATTTCTCTAGATTTTGTTTAGTTTTGGGTACGAGGGATTGAACTCAGGGGCACTCAACCACTGAGCCACATCCCCAACCCTATTTTGTATTTTATTTAGAGATAGGGTCTCACTGAGTTGCTTAGGGCCTTGCTAAGTTGCTGAGGCTGGTTTTGAACTTGCAATCATCCTGCCTCAGTCTCCCAAGCTGCTGGTATTACAGGCATGCGCCACCATGCCCGTTTGAGTGTCCTTATTAAAATCAGTTGGGATTAGGGCAGTAGTCCTTAACCCTTACTTAATTACTTGTTTACCTAACTCTGTTGCAGACAGAATTGTTTGAAGGAAAAAATTAATGGAAGGAAAGGGCTGAGGCAAAGATGGGAGCACTATACTGCTTCTCCAGAGGATGCAGGAGTAGGGGTAGTTAGGTGAGAACAGAAGATAACTAAGAGGACCCTGGCCACAGAGAGTAATAGGTTGAGGAAATTCACATGTCTATTTCCTCTGGTCTAAAAGCTCTAACCTTAGTCAAATAACTGATTCAGTATTTTCAAATATATAACCTTTATATTTTCATGACAGTTTAAGACCAATGTGACTCAGAAGAAAAACCTGTACTAAGGTTCTACCTGATATATTTGTTGAGTAGAAGAGATATGTACTTTTGTCTCATTTATCATAGAGCTCTTTTGGGTATAAAAGGCAAAAGTGCTGAAAGTCTCCAACTAGGACTAAGACAAATTCTCTCTCCTTTCTTTTAATTTTACAAGGTTAATAAGCTTGGCATGATAAACAGGCCCAAGGACTGGGGAGATGGCTCAGTTGGTAGAGTGCTTGCCTTGCAAGCACAAGGCCCTGGGTTCAATACCCAGCACCACAAAAAAAAAAAAAGATAAACAGGCTCAAAACAAGCATCTGAAGAGGTAAATCCTGAAACTCACCATATGGTTCAGAATCATTTAGATAGCGACTTCCAGGAGTACTAGAAAAAAACATTTTCTGTCACAGTGAATAAAGCAATATTGAGTACTCAACACTCAATACTCAACACTCTGGAGCAAAAGGCAGCCCACATATCTTTTGTGTACAGAGACCATTAATCCTTTTCCCATTGTGCTTGGATCACAGTAGTGCATTACATGAAACCTCCCTTCATGTCTTATAAGAGAGGACACTACAACTCCTGCCCTGGTTTCCCCATATCTGGAATAGTGCACACAATATAATTTGAATTATACTACATAACCACTATCATCCTGCCACTCCATCACAACTACCAGTAGACAACAGGTTATGCCAACCAGTTTCAGATCAGTGAGAAAAAGCACTATAATTCCAACTTACAGTTTCAAGGCTCTTCTGGAACTCCAGAAGTTTAGCTTTGGCTTCCTTATAATTCTTGAAGAATAAACATAGTTCATACATCTCCATCATCAGTAGTAATGGGGAATCCTTTGAGGAAGAGTTTGAAATTATAAAATCCTGAACTTGAATTTTCTCAATGAATAATGCTAAGAAGATGTTATGTGCTATTAGTAATAGCTTCATAGTAGAGTTAAGTCATGGGTGTGTGGGTGTAGGTGTGTGTGTGGGGGTGTATTTTTTTCCCCCACCAGGGACTGAATCCAGGGGCACTTAATCAATGAGCCACACCCCCAGCCTTTTAAAATTTTTTATTTTGAGACAGGATCTAAGTTACTTAGGGCCTTGCTAAGTTGCTAAGGCTGGCCTCAAACTTGTGACCCTCCTGCTTCAGCCCCCCTCTAAACTGCTGGGATTACAGGTGTGCACCACCATGCCCAGCAAGTCATATATGTTAAGAAGGGAAGTTAATTTCCTTCCACCATGCCCAGCAAGTCATATATGTTAAGAAGGGAAGTTAATTTCCTTTTAGATAACAGATTTTAAGTGTGGGCACAATTACTTAACAAATCCATTTTCTGTCTATTCTATACTTGAACCAAAGCACATGGCAGCAGACACTCTACTAGGTGATGCCACAGTGTCTCCAACACACACTCCTCGATGAAAGGCTCCAGGACCTGCCCCTCTCCTGACTCCATCACTTTCAATGAGAGTTGATGGGTCAGAGGACAGGAGTTTGGGTGGGATTAGAAATTATGAGTTTTAACCATAAGTATGCCACATACTAAAGTACTATAAGTTTTGGGGTAGGTTACTTAAGTTCTATGAGCATTAATTTATTAGTTTATAAAATGAGGACAATACTGCTTCATAATATCCTCACATTTTGTCTTTGTATCAGAAGGTATAGAATTTACTAAGATAATGTATACAAAGTACTCTGCTAAATAAATGTTAGGGCAGGGGGTGCACATCAGTGGTAGAGGGCTTGTCTTACCATATGCATGGTCCTGGGTTCAATCCCCAATTCCACAAAAAAAGTAATGAAACAATAAAGTAACTCTTACTACCTTAAAGAAAAGCTGGAAAGCTCTGATGAGAATTTTGCTCTTCTGCCTTGTTAATAATGTTCTCCATATGAGGGAAAGGTCCTCAAGGTCCCAGGTATGGTCCTCTATTGAGCCCTGAATGTGTCCTACTACTTCCGCTGCAACACTGTCCTCCACAGAAGTAATGATCCAAACACAGAGACAAGCAATAGCATTGGCATCCTGCCATTGGGAAGAAATTTTCAAAATAAAATAACTGGGCCTGCATTACCTAACAAATGTACAAATGTTACAGATGGATGTTTCCTATTTGGCAAAAAGTCACCTAATTAGCTTGAAAAGTTTACAAATGTAACGAACTCTAATGAATAACCAAAGGACTATTATAAAATATCATGCAAAGTGAAGACGGTCAAAAGGCCAAGAAGACAGAAAAGGATCTATGTGGAAGAGAACTGAAATGCTCTTCACTGATATGCCAATAACTATGAGCCATGTCCCCCTTCACTGCTATAGGTGCTAAAGAAGCAACTTCCAACCAGGAATCAAGGCTGGCAGTTCACTGAATGTCAAAGTGCAAGGAAGTGAACAAATGGCACACAGCCCAAGCTGCAGAAGCACAAAAAGTCTCAGTGACCTTGAAGTATACCAGAGACTGTCATCATCATCCTACATTGATTACCAGCCTTTCCTGTCCCTCACTGCTTTTTCTATTGTTCTCTAGGTCTTAATTTAAGCTTCTCATGATCTTCACCTGAATACATGAAGCCAGGACACTCAGGATAGGGGCCTGCTGTTTCACTGCCTCAGCTAAGAGCCAGCACCAGGAGTCTGGCTCCTCTGAGCACTGGAGCAGAGTTTCAAAGAAATTAGTCATCTCTTCTTTATTTCTCTGGAGTTCCTGGGGGGACTCAGCGCAGATGTGATCACTGTCCACTATAGAGTTGGACACTGAGGTCAAGTTCTCAAAAGCCAACTTTAAGTGGTCTTGAAGAATTGGGCTGAAGTACTGGAGAAGGGATTTCACCTGGAAAGCATATTAGATGATTAAAATAAGAAAACCAACCTTCAGTTTCAGCTGGAGCTGAACACCTTATAGAAAAGCATAGGAAAAATTATTCTTTCTCAGTTTCTTAAACTGTGTCAGAGGTAATCATATAATTTTACAAAGCTGTCTGTTGCCTTTTGAGTAAAATTCCATATTCAATCTGTAGTCAAACACTCTTCAGCATTAATAACTAATCCACTCTCTGACACCAACCCACTGAACTCTTAAGAAAAACAAGTGTCATATCAAACAAAAGTCACTGTCTACACAATATAAAGAATACTATCTTCTAAAAAATGTTCCAATTTCCTCTTGAGTTAATGGCCAACAATCAAGACTCACCTCCTCTGGGTGGTAGTTATGGAGTTGGCTGTGAGTAATGAATTGCAGCCAATCATTTGCTTGGGCACATTCTCGAAGGTAAGATGTGCTCAGTTTCATATTGTGGAGCCTGCAGAACTGTACTACTAATGCCCACTGACTGCTAGATTCACTGGATAACCTATAATCAGAATTAGGAATGGGATGGTAGAGGGAAAAAAATATCTTATTAAAATATAGCATTAGTTTGAAACTGGAAAATTAGTAAAAATTAAATAAATGCAACCACAGTATACTGTCTAAAAAGTTTTTCAACAGGGAGTGGAGATGTAACCTAGTGGAAGAGTTCATGTTTAGCATGTGTGCATCCCTGGGTTCAATCCCTAAGGCCACAAAAAAAGAAATACCCAATATTTATTGGGTATAAAGCTCCTCTTCATCTCTAAAGAGGAAATCAACATTACCAAGTTAAAACCACTTTCCATTTAGTGTATGCTATATGCTGAATGAGTAAGAAGATCAGGTATAGGGGGATTTAGTGAAAATACCAGAGGTACTGAATGATTAGGTCAACAAAGGTTGGTGCAGTAAGTTTACTAGAAAAGAGGCTGGGATTGCAACACATACCTCTTTATTTCCTGCTGCTGAATGCTATTCCATGTACCTTCTTCTAAGAGAACAAGCAATTCTTCTGTGGTGGCCTTTTCATCATCTGCCAGTTTAGATAGCTTTTCAGCTATAAGAAATATACAACAAAAAGTTTGAGCTAAGCATGGTAGCATATGCCTGTAGTCCCTACTGCTCAGGAGGTTGAAGTAAGAGGATAAGTTGAGCCCAGAAATTTCAGACCAGCCTGGACAACATAGTGAGACCCTGTCTCAAGAAAAAAAAAAAAAAAAAGGAAAAAAATACACACACACGTACATATACTGTACAGATTTCTGTTTGAATAATATGGCCCAGGGCCATTTCAGAACCCAATTAAAGTGCCAAAGAAAGTAAAATAAGAAAGAACACACCCTCTTTAGGAAAAAGAAATAAGAAAATAACTGTTTCTTCCTCAACTGCTCACAATTCAATGCTTTAGATCTGTTTGCCCCTTCTCTAAACAAGCTACATTGCTGGGCATGGTGGCACATGCCTATAATTCCAGCTTGGGAGGCTGAGACAGGAGGATCAAAAGTTCAAGGCCAGCCTTAGCCATTTAGCTTAGTGAGACCCTGTCTCAAAAAAAAAAAAAAAAAAAAAAACAGCTGGGGATGTGCCTCAGTGGTAAAACACCCCTGGTACGAATAAACAAATAAATAAAATAAGCCACATAAAGAAAAAGTGCTATACCTAGAGACTCTCTGATAAAGCGGTACTGAGCATCTTCATTTCTACACTTGTAGCTTAAAATTATATTGGCCACTTTCATATCAACTCTGAGCTTGAGGCTGTCAAGGCCAAGCAATTCTAAGAAACACACACAGGCAGCTCCTATTGAAGGTATGTGGAAGGATGAGAGCCCTAAGACATAGGCCTCCTTGCCTACTTGCTGGATCCTGAAAAAGAAAGGAATCAAAATCACTTAAGTACAAAAAACTGTATCTCACCAGGAAAAGCAAATGCAATTACACTGGTGACACATAGAGTGCCAGACATATGATTTTTTGCTTCCTCCCCTTTCTCTTTTTGTACCCCTTGCACACATTCATTTGGATATTTGGGTAGCTTTTTAGTTGTCTTCTTGCTTCATAGCCCCCCATATCCTTAAATTTATCTTTTCCAAAAGCACCTACTCAGTTCACATAACTCGTGTTCAATTTCATCCAGTAAACAGCAGAACTTCAAAAAACTACCAACATGTGATCTTACTGATGTAAGAGTATGTAAACAAACTACCAAAATTAATACCACTTGAAGTTTGACATCCTGAAGCACATTTCAGAAGACTCAAATACATATACTATGTGTACAGAAAATGTTCTGGAAAGATGCACAAGATATTATCCACCATGTTTACTCATGGAATGGGATACCTGAGGGACTTTTATCTTTCATTTTCACTTTTCTGAATTACTTAACTTGCCATAAAAAATGCATTCCTTTGTTAAGTATAAAACAAACCAAAAAAAAATCTGTATTTAGCTGATTATAACATTGAATACATCACCCAATTCTGTACTTAATAAAGTGAATTATACAAGATCTTAAGATATAAACTTCATCTCATTACAGAATTCTTCTAGAGTAACTGCTGATATTTGACAAGCTCACACATAATTTTAAAATAAATCTATCCTTTAAGATGTATTTTTATCATTTTCCCCATTTACAAAAATCATAGACACTAAATGCCAAAAACTTGGAACACCAAGAAAAGCACAGTGAGTCAGGTACAATGCTGTAAACCTGTAATCCCAGCTACTCAGGAAGCTAAGGCAGGAGGATCACAAGTTCAAGGCCCATCTCAGCAATATGAGACCCTGTATCAAAATTAAAATTCTTAAAAAATAATAAAAAAGGGCTGGCAATGTAGCTTGGTGGTAAAGCATCACCCCTGGGGGTCAATTACCAGTAAAGCAAACAGACAAACAAAAAACACAACAAATCAAATCACCATCCAAAAATAATCACTGTTGCTAGGTGCAATGGCACATGCCTGTAATCCTAGTAACTTGGGAGAGTGAGACAGGAGGACTGCAAGTTTGAGACCAGCCTCAGCAACTTAGTGAGACTGTGTATCAAAATAAAAAATAAAAAGGGCTAGGGATGTGGTTCAGTGGTTAAGCACCCCTAGGTTTAATCACTGGTACCAAAACAAAAAAATAATCATTGTTAACTGTAGTATATGTTTCTAGTATTTTAAAAAATCTACCTGTAAAATACATATATATGCCTCTTTTTTTTGTTTTACAGTATTGGGGATAGAAACCAGGGCTGTTCAACCACAAAGTCACATCCCAGTCCTTTTTTGTTTTTTTAACTTTTTAAAAAAATATTTTAGTTGTAGATGGACACAATACCTTTATTTTATTAATTTTATTTATTATGTGGTGGCTGAGGATCAAACCCAGTGCCCCACACATGTGAGGCAAGTGCTCTACCACTGAGCCACAATCCCAGCCCCCCAAGTCCTTTTATAAGATAGGATCTCACTAGGTAGACCAGGCTGGCCTCGAACTTGATGATCTTCTTGCCTCAGCCTCCTGAATCACTGGGATTATAGGCATGGGCTGCTACAATCCAGATATGCCTTTTAGAGTACAAATTAAGTTTTAAATACTCACAGCTGCTTGGGAGTCTTGCTCTTGATTAACTCCTGGACCAGAAAGGTACCAAATGCAAAAGATGGGCGTCCATTAAGTAAATAATAAGTAAAATTCAGATGTTCCACTACGGCATATTTATTCACCAGGTCAGGGCTAGAAAAATGTGGGAGATGACTTGATGCATCTAGGGGAGAAAGTGAAGCAATATTAATTCTTTGTATCTCATCATGATTAATTTCAAATTTGCATGGAAAGCTTAATTCTTTTTCTTTTTTGCAGGTCCTAGGACTTGAACCCACATGCTACACAAGTGATCTACCACTGAGCAACATCCCAGTTCGGTTTATTTATTTGTTTATTTGTTTATTTATTTATTTATTTTTACATAAATTAATCCCATTTATTATAGGCTAGGGATGTCTCAAATGGTAGAGCTTTTACTGGTCTTTCAACTCCTTAAGCCTTCTGATGGCAGACTTGACTGTGACTGCAGAAGTAGTGTTGTAGATCCAGGCACCAACATTCACTGTTTCCGCGCAGGAATCATAATGCCAGAACCCCCACGGTCTGTCTTTTCATCTTGGTTTTGACACAGAAGGAACAAGTGTACTTCAAGTGCTGGCTGATTTCAGTTTTCACCATTATTTTCCAGAAGAGGGCACCATAGCAAATCCTATATTTACCAATGATTCCAACCTTCTTGGTGCATTTAGTCATGTTGCTGTGACTTAAGTCAAGAGCAGAGAGCCCAGTTCCTTTTGAGACAGGGTCTTGCTAAGTTACCCAGGTGGGTCTTAAACCTGGGATCCTCCTGCCTCAACCTCTGGAGTAGCTGGAGTTACAGACATGCACCACCAAGCCTGGTTTTGACAGCTTACCTCTTCAACAATAAAAGAAAAATGATTGCTATAATCACTGTGCCACTGTATATACTTCATATCACTTTGTTTGTTATTTCCACAATCCCACAGTGCTGGCAACTTGAACCCCGGCCTTGGGCATGGGAGGCAGGCATTCTACATGATGGGCTATATCATCAGCACTTCATATCACTTTGAATCCACCAAAATACAGTAGTTTTATTTTATCTCAATGTACAAAACCCTCATTTTATACAAAGATATTTATCTGAGAAACTGCATCAAAACTCTCCAACCTGAACTTCTACTCCCCTTAAGTAAAATGAGCAGCCTCGGTTAGATGACCTCTGAGGTCCATGCAGCTGAGGTGCTTCATGATTTATTGTTAAAGGACTATTCCTTTCATAGTTGTGGTCACTATCTACAGCCTTGGCCATGGCCTGGGAAGTCCTGGTTGCCAGTGGAATGAGGTTCAATAACTACTGAGCATTTACAGGAAATTCTGGAACTCATGGCTGCACATGGTCACAAGTATTGTTCCAGATATTCGTGTATGATTGTGAGGAAAATTCCTGGTTCTGGAATATCTCTAAACCAACTAAGGAGCACTTACTGGAGACAGGAGAATCCATGAATGACTCTTTAGAAGGTAATGTGTGTGCTCAGCAAGGGACAACTGTGGAAGAACTCAAGCAATTCTAGCTGAATGGGTAAGATTAAGGAAAAAAGCAAAAACCAAACACTTTGGAAACTGTCCTAACTGATGTCAGTTGATGACACCGTTACCAGGAATGTCAATCTCTAGTTTGGCAGGTCCATTATCTCAGAAATAGGGCCTTAAGATCATAAAAGCTGGCCTAGATTCTTGCCCTTCATTCCACTAGCTATATGACTTTAAACAACTTACTTTTTTAAAAAAACTATAGATGTTTAAGGTATACAACATTCTGATACACTTGACACATAACAAAGTAAAGTGATTACTACAAATAAGCAAGCCCAACACCTCATATTTATCTTTCTCCCCTGTGCCTGCCTGTTTCAGGCAGATCTAAAATCTATTCTTTTGGCAGACAACCAGTATACAACATAATTATTTTTATTTATTTATTTATTATTTTAGTTGTAGATGGACACAATACATTTATTTATTTAAATATGGTGCTGAGACTCGAACCCAGTGCCTCAAATATACTAGGCAAGTGCTCTGCCACTGAGTTACACCACCAGCCCTATATAATTATTATCCTCATGTTATACATAATTTCTCTACACTTAACTCATCCTACAAGACTGCAACTGAGTACCTTCTGACCTATATCTTTCCATTCCCCATTCCCAGTAACCATCATTTTACTGTTTTAAATATTCGGTGTTTTTGTTGTTGACTTTTCCCCCCTGGGTTTTTAATTTTTTTTCCCTTCTCTTCAGATGCTACATATAAGTGAGATCATGCAGTATTTATCTTTCTGTGTCTGGTTTATTTCACTTAGTATAATGTCCTCTAGGTTCACCCATGTTGTTGGAAATGACAGGATCTCTTTTTTCAAGACCAAATAGTGTGTGTGTGCGTGTGTATACACTGCAATTTATTCATTCATCTACCAATGGATATTTCAGTTTTGTTTCCATAACTTGGATGTATTGAATAACACTGCAATGAAAATGGGAATGCATATGTCTTTATGAGGTGGTGATTACATTTCTTTTGGGTACATACCCAGAAGCAGGATTGCTAGGTCATATGAAGTTTTAACTTCTTTAAGAACCTGAAAACCGGGCACTGTGGTCCACACAACTCAGGAGATTGAGGAATGAGGGTTACAGCTTCAAGGCCAGCATCAGCAATTCAACCATACCTTCAGTAACTTAATGAGACCCTATCTCAAAATATAAAAAGGGCTGGGGATATAACAGTGGTAAAGCATCCCAGGTTCAATTCCCCCTACCAAAACAAAAAACAAGCAAAACCAAACAAAAAATCCCCCTCCAGGGCTGGGGACATAGCTCAGTTGGAAGAGTGCTTGCCTTGCAAGCACAAGGCCCTGGGTTCAATCCCCAGCACCGCAAAAAAAAAAAAAAAAAAAAAAAAAAATTCCCCTCCAAACTGTTTTCCACAGTGGATGCCATCAATCCATAGCCTCACCAACAATGGACAAGGGTTCTCTTTTCTCTGTACCACTGCTAATACTTGTAATCTCTCACCTTTTTGATTTAAAAAAAAAAAAAAAAAAAAAAAAAAAAAAAAAAAAAATCCTGGGCTGGGGTCATAGTGCAGTGGTAAAGCACTTGCCTACCATGTGTAAAGCATTGGGTTCAAGTCTCAGCACCACATATAAATGAAAAAAAAAAAAAAAGTCTATTGACAACTAAAAAAATATTTATTAAAAAAAAATCCTAACAGGTGTGGTATGGTATCTCATTATAGGTTAGATTTGCATTTCCCTCATGATTAGTGACAGTGAGAACATTTTCATGTACATTTGGCCCTTTATGTTTTCTTCAAAACAATGTTCTCATCCTTTGCCCATGTGTTAACTGATATATGGTTTTGCTATTGGGTTGTGTGAGCTCCTTATCTCTTTTGGATATTAACCCCTTATCAGATATATGAGGACTGGAAGCAAATATTTTCTTCCAAGCTGCAGAATGACATTTCATTTTACTGATTGTTTCCTTGGCTATGCAGAAGCTTTTTTTTTTCTTGTACCAGCAATTGAACTCAGGGGCACTTAAACACTGATTCACATTCCCAGTCCTTTTTACTATTTATTTTGAGACAGAGTATTGCTAAGTTCCTGAGAGTGGCTTTGAACTTGCAATTCTCCCGCCTCAGCCTCCTGAGCCACTGGGATTATAGGTGTGTGCCACAGTACCCAACTTAGTTTCAGGTCTTAATATGTAGACCTTTAATCCATTTTGAATTTATTTTTGTATATGCTTGAAGATAAAGGTCCAATTTCATTCCTTTGCACGTGAATATTCAGCATTTCCAACACCATTTTTTGAAAAGACAATCCTTTCCTGAGGATGTTTTCTTAGTGACCTTGTCAACAATTAGTTAACCATATAGCCTTATTTCTGGGCTTTCTATTCTGTCCCATTTTCCTATGTGTCTGTTTTTAATGCCAGTAGTATAATGTTTTGATTACTATAACTCTGCACATTTTGAGATCAAGTATTGTGATAATTCAGCTCTGTTCTTTTTGCTTAAGCTTGCTATGGCTCTTCAGAGGTCTTTTGAGATTCTATATGAATCATAGATTGTGAAAAACGTCAGTGGAATTTGAGTAGGAATTTCAGTGAGTCTACAGATTGCTTTGGGTAATGAGAATATTTTAACAATATTTTTTCAATCCATGAACACAGGATACCTCCACTTACTTGAATCTTCAATTTCTTTCACCAGTGTTATAGTCTAACATGTACAGATCTTCCACTTCTTGGTTGAGCTTAGTCCCAACTTGGTGCTGTTTTTAATGCTATCATTAATGGAACTCTTGCATTTCTTTTTCAGATAGTTTGTCATTAGTATATCAAAATATTACTGATTTCTGTACACTGATTTTGTACTCTGCACCTTTAATGGATTTATTAGTTCTAACATTTTTGGTGGAGTATTTAGGGTTTTCTATATACAAAAGCACGTCACATACAAACACTGACAATTTAATTTCTTCTTTTTGATGGTACTAGTGATTAAACCCAAGGACACTCTACCACTGAGCTATACTCCAGCCCTTTTTTATTGAGAAAGGGTCTTACTTAGTTCCCAAGGCTGGCCTCAAATTTGAAATCCTCTTGCCTACACCTCCCAAGTTGCTGGGATTACAGGTGTGTACCACTGCACTTGGCCTAAATACTTCTTTTCTGTTTTGAGTACCTCTTATTTTTCTTTGCTCTAGATAGGATTTCTAGTACTATGCTGAACAGAGATGGTGAGAGCAAGCATCCTTCTTCTCTTCATGATCTTAGATGGAAAACTTCCAACTGCTTCTGTTGATGTTGGCTGTGTGCTTATCATACATGGCCTTTATTATGTCATATATGGCCTATTTCTATGCTTAATTTGATGAGAGTTTTATCATGAAAAGATGTTGAATTTTATCAAATGCTTTTTCTGCATTATTGATAATCATATAATTTTTATTCTTCATATAAATTTTATTCTATTAATGTGGTCTATCACATTTATTGATTTGTATATGTTAAACCATCCTTGTAGATGCTCTCTGTATTTGATGATCCTTTAGTTTCACGATGGCAATTCCTTTATCTCCTCTGTTCTGCTCTAGTACTGAGTAGAATATATCAATGTCCCAGAGGAGATTAAGATACCAGCTAAGTGATAGAGTTAACATCATTATAATAGGACAGGGGATTCTATCTATTCTCTAGAAAATTAAGGTATTTTTATTTCATAACAATAATTGCTACTTTCTTCAGCATTCAACAAATGCTGCTTATCAAGCATCTATTGTAGGCTTGGCACTGCACTAGACTCTGGGTACAGGTAAATTAAATATATCAAGATTTGAATTTATACCTTAGAAAATTCTGATACGTGTCAAATATTTGAGGTGCTTCCATGTGCAGAGCACTAATCTAATATTAGAGTAATACAGAGGCATCATATATTAAAAGTTAACCCTAAATGCAAAAGTAAAAGAAATAGAAAAAACTGAGTTTAAGAACAGCACAAAACTCAAATTCTCATGGTTTACAGAGGATGGCAATGTGATGCAACTGGTACTTACTATGTGACATCTTTATAAATGCTTTGTCTCCCTTGATTCTGACAGTAACATGAGGTAGGCACTCGTATTTTATAGGGAACTGAAGAAAGGTTAAATCATTTGCTTAAGGTCATATAGCTATTACAGAGCTAGAATTTACTAACTGCCAGAACCGAGGCTACTTAGGTTTATGATACTATATTGCAAACAAGGGGTTTTTGGAAGTGGATAAATATATACGAATAAGTACATATTACATTTCCCAACAAGTACACTGCTAGTTGCCTAATAAACTGACTTTCAACTCACAATATATTATTATTATTTTTTTTGTGTGTGATGCTGGGGATCAAACCCAGGGCCTCGTGCTTGTAAGGGAAGTACTCTACCGACAGCTATCTCCCCAGCCCGCAATATATTATTAATTAGTCTCCTGGAAAGTGTTTTCCATTGAAATGTGCCTTTTTTTTTTTTTTTTTTTTTTCTTTTTGGTGCTGGGGATTAAACCCACGACCTTGCGCATACGAGGCAAGTACTCTACCAACTGAGCTATATCCCCAGCCCTATGCCTTTGTTTTTAAAACAAAGTAGTACAGAAATGGTTTGGTCTTACATATATTAACTTCTACCAACGACACTGTTAAAATGCTTGTAAAGGAAGAAGTATTCATAATGACTTACCTCCTATGGCTAGTGTGTTGGCAGACTGCCAGCCAAACAATCTGCTAGGATCAAAGGGTGACAATGACTGAAAAAGAAGAAAAATAATTCAAATTAGATTCTAAACTAAGTAAGCAAGCTAGGTATGATCGCACACACCTGTAATTCCAGCAATTCAAGAGGCTAAGACAGGAATATTACAAGTTCGAGACTGGCCTCAGCAACTTAGCAAGATCCTGTCTCAAAATAAAAAGTGCAGCGAACGTAGCTCTGTGTAAAGCATCCCTGGGTTCAATCCCCAATACCAAAAAGTAAATAAATAAAATTAAGTAAGCACAATGATAATGTGCAAGGCTTTCAGAGGTAATCTGCTTCCCTTCTCCAGGGAAATTTAAAAACTTATAACTCAATGGTAAAGCACTTGCCCTAGGTTTGATCCATAGTACCAAAGGAAAAAGAAAGAAACAAACAAACAACAAAAAACTATCTCTCTGAACGGAATTTAAATTGTCTGGAAATGGCTAAAAAGAATATGAGACAGTTTTCTATTTTAACAAAAATACTAGCTATGCTCCTTTTAAAAGATTCCTCTTGGTTGAAGACACATTTCCAAAATCTACTCTCTTGGTAGAAGCAGCTTCAATTATAATGTAATATGGATTTTAGAAATGTTTTTGGAATCAAAAGGCAAAAGGCGGGGCTTGGTGGTTCAGGAGGCTAAGACAGGAGGATCTGCATTCCAGGTCAGTCTCAGCAACTTGGCAAGACCCTGTCTCAAAATAAAAAGGACTGGAAATGTAGCTTAATAGTAAAGCACCCATAGGTTAAATCCTCAAAAAAAGGCAAGAGGACTTCAGGCTAGAAAATGTTACCATATAAACATGATGAGATATATTAAGGATAGGGAAGGAAAGAAAGAAGTAAGATGACCAGATCAATGGTTGAAGGAATATGAAAACCAACATCATCAACAAAGAAAAAGTGATAGACTAAGGTCAAGAAAAGGAATGGCGAAAGAGACTAATGGGTGGAACCTGTCAGGTCAAAGATTTAGTAGTTTATGAACAGATGGTGGGAAGGATATAGAAAAACTAAGCTAATGAATCAGGATTTGATGGCTAAGGAAAGAGCAAACTTAGGAAGGAATAATATTACACTCTTCTAATCTTGTACCACCTCAAGTGACCTAGATGAATTTTTACCCACTCTAATCTCGTTATCTTCAAGGATAGAATGGCCTAAGTTCCTTTTCAAGTGAGCCAGATAAAACTGGATGGATCTAAGATGGCTGCTGGACAACCTCTGACTTCATTATAATCCCATCTGCATACTCAATAACACATTCCCCCAGTACTATGACAGTTGACAATTATGATAACCAAAAAGAATTCTAAACGAAGTGAAAGAGGAAAATTTTCACCCATTTCCCTTTATTAGCCTATCCCTCCTCCTCATTTCTTTTACCCCATATCTCTAACCTTCAGATGCCCAATGAGTTGAGAAGCTGATCTGTGGGTGCCTCTGCTTCTCCTATTATTGGTCAAGAATAAATCTTTCTTTACTACTCAGTAGTATTCAGTCTTATTATTGATTCCACAATTCCAAAAGGGGAAAAAGGACCTAGTTTGGGGTCAAAATTGGTAACCATAATTTTTCTAAAATAGCACTAAAGAATTACCTCAGTCTACCCAGGAATGGTGGCATATGCTTGTTATCCCAGCAGCTCAGAAGGTGGAAGCAGGAGGATTGCAAGTTCAAAGTCAGCCTCAGCAATTTAGTGAGGCCCTAAGCAACTTAGTCAGACCCTGTCTCAAAAAAGAAAAAAAAAAAAAAAAAAAAAAAAAAGAGCTGGGGATGTGGTTCTGATTAAGCAGCTCTGAGTTCAATTCCTGGTACCTGCCTCCGCTCCCACTCTCCACAAAAAAGAAAGCTTAATTTGACAACAAAGAACCACATGAAGCCATTTATGTTTGAAACTGATTCAAACCACTATAGGTAGTGAAACTATGCTTTTATATAATTCACTTATAGTTTATAATCAGTGCTATTCAAAAGTGTTGGTCTGCTATAAAACCCTTACACCAGAATGTAAATCCAGCATACTGCTTCTTTCTTCAGGAAAGTCTTGTTACAGCCTATTGAACTAGACATTGTGTAGATGGTGTTGCTGACATAATAGACTTATGTACTGGCACAAGATCCAACTTTCGTCACACTCCAACAAAAAGCAAATCTCTTGAACTAACTCCAGTCTATGAACACACTTTTGACCAGCAACAGTTCATCTCCTGAGAATTCTTCACATTAGAGTAACAGATATTTTGTACCTTTATAGAAGTATAAAGCTTATGTTGGATTGAAGAACAACATAATTGAGAATATGAGTATCAGAGGAAAAAAAAGGAAAAGCTTTTTAAACTGAGAAATGAGCAAAAGATGTTCTTAACCGAGATTCCAGTATGTGAATCCCTTATATAAACTAAACTATGTCTTATGTTTAATTTTTCTGGGTATAGGTGTCACAACTCTTTCACATTCTGAAAAAGCTTAAGAAGTTCAAAGAGCCCTGATTCATTGGGAAGAAAACAGACAGTTAACACTGGTAGAATGGAGTGGCCCCACCCATCCGGTACTGGGAATTGAACCCAGGGGCAACCCACCACTTAACTGCACCCCAAACCCTCTTACTTTTTTGAGACAGGGTCTCAATTACTAAAGCTGGCCTCAAATTTGTGAATCTCCTACTTCAGGTTTCCAAGTAGCTTGGGATTACAAGCTTGAGCCACCATGGCAGGCTAATGGAGCAGCTTTTGATGAAAGCAGTGGTGGGTATGAAAGTCAGTTGTTTGCTCTCTGATCCATTTCCACGACTCTCCTGCTGTGCTTTGTATTGCAAGAAACTGCATTTCCCAAGCATTACCATTTGGCTACCAAGGTAAGTATAGCCAGAAGAGATACTGTGGGAGACTGAAGGTAGGATGAGGGAAGAAACCAAGATGTTTTCACCCTGCTTTGTTTTCTATCAGCATCTCCAAGTTTCTAGTTTTATCCTCTACGTTCCCAGCTCCCATTAGCAATCTAGTTGTGAGTTTAGATCTCAGAGATGACTTCAGATTCTGAGTTTTGACAAAACCACTTTCTTGCACTGTTCTATCAGTCTTAGAGATGCTGGTTGCTTCCTCACTTGATTTTTGAGTTGTCTTAACTATTACATTTGGTTTCTCCCTCCTGCTTCAACATGTTAAGTTTGTTCTTAGGCTGAATGCCCTAAACCTGAAAGTAGTGTTTTCTCTTTTCCTGGCTGAACTATGACTGATGCACGTAAACAAGGGTTCCCTAAATATCATACCTGAATGAGGTGATAGAGTGTAATATCAGGTGGCAGGACACTAGAAGAAGTGCATTGTGGGAAAAGAGCAGTTTTTAGCTTGGGATAAGGAGTTAAGGCCATCTTTAGTAGCTGGGGATCCACTTTCTTCAAACTGTTTTCATTTTCTTCATTCTGAACAACCTAAATAAAAAGATAGCAGTTACTTTCCCTTCTCAAAACTTTAGTCCCTTTTTCATAAGAACCCTATAAAACACAACCAGCTTAAGAAGATATGTAGTAGTGAAAAATAACTTTGGTAAACAAGTCATAGGTTAACAGTTCTAATTCTGGTTCCAAGACAAACTAGCTATGTGATGTTGGAATAGATGTTTAATATCAGGTGTCAGTTTCCTCATCAGCAAAATTATGAAGCTGAGCTAAATTAGTTATTTTCAAACTATATGTTGTGTAAAATATTTAAATTCAGCCAAGTACGGAGATGTACACTGGTAATCCCAGCAATGAAGGAGTTGGGGGTAGGAGGATTGCCAAATTGCCAGTCTGAGCAACTTAGTGAGAGCCTGTCTTAAAATAAAAAACAAAAAGAGCTGGCAGTGTAGCTTAGGGGTAGAGTACTCTTGGGCTTAATCTTCAATACAACACACACAAAAATTAAATATTTAAATTCATTATTAAGTAGTAAACATTTTTAAAGTCTTAAAAGTCTATTAGAGTAGATGATTCCCAGGTCTTTCCTCCTCAGCTCTTAAGTTATTTATTTATTTATTTATTTATTATTATTATTTTAATTTTTTATTTTTAGTTGTCAATGGATTTTTTTTTTTTTTTTTTTTTTTTTTTTAATATGTGGTGCTGAGTATCGAACCCAGGGCCTCACACATGCCAGGCGAGTGCTCTGCCCTTGAGCCACGACGCCAGCCCCTGAAGTTATTTATGACTAGTGTTTGACAGGTAATTAAAAACAGGCATAAATAACTTAGCCATATAAGTTGAGTATATTACCATAATCTATGAGAGGTGGTATTAAATTAAACCAGTATCAGTAAGAAACTCCTAAAGATCAGATGTTTAATAGCATTCTTAAGTTCCCCCTAACTAGGTACACTTTAATGTTAAAAAGCAAAAGATGAGCAAATTTCTTCTGTGTACTATAAAAGATTTTATATGGGTAGCTAAGGATTATAATTTTTTTTCTACTTTGCTAAGAGGGCAAATAGAGAATAATTTCCAAGCCACAAATCTAAAATATACTTATTCTTAGAAGCAATCAGACCCTGATTCTATTCTGAAAATAAACCTGGAGTTATACAAAACATATTAAATGGAGGATAAGATGTAGCTCAGTGGTAGAGCACTTGCCTAGCATATGCAAGACCCTAGGTTCAATCCCTGGTATCACCAAAACAAAACAAAAAACCAAAAACAACAACAACAAAAAAGCACTAAAGGAAAAAAAAAACAATCTCTACAACACATTAGTTCCAAGGTATTTTAAGCTATTATATAAAATTTTTAAATTCACCCATTTTATGTTCTTTAATGAAACACCTGAAAGTGGTTTTATTTCAGTATCAACTGAGATCAAGACAATTCACAGATATTTCTGAATTTAAAATCAGTACAATTTTTGTCATAAACAGGCAAACAATAGGCTGTCCATACCTGGCTGACGCCCCCAGGAGCATACATCATAGTAGCAAGGGCCAGGAGAGTATGTCCTTCCAATAGCATACTGCTTACACCAGCCCGATTGGTGGGAATCAAAATTTGAGCATTTGCAAGGCTAGCCTGGAAGATCAGTTTGGGATCTGAAAAATAAAAGGGTTTCTTGTTGTATCCCTAATATTATCATAAAGTTAGGAGCTCAACAAATATTTCTTGGATGAATGAAATACGATCTAGACTAGGTATGAAAAAAAGTGCAAACAAAACAACTGGAATAAAATACATTAAAATACTATCAGTGCTTATCTATGTGTGGTTACCTTTCTATGTACCTAGGCCACCTACTTATGGAAGAGATGTTACCTTCTTGAAAGCTGTCTTACAACTTATTTATTTACTTATTCATTTATTTTGGTACTTGGAATTAAACCCAGGGTGCTTAACCACTGAGCCACATCCCCAACCCTTTTCATTTTTTGAGACAGGATCTTGCTAAATTGCTAAGGCTGACTTTGAACTTTTGGTCCTCTTGCCTCAGCCTCCAGAAAGGCTGGTATTATAGGCAAGCACCACCACACCTGGCTTTTTATTTTTTAATTTTACAATGAACATATATATTACTTTATAAATCTGCACCAAAACCCCAAATCAAAAATCTACAATAGACCAGTTATTTATCTAAAGAAAATTTTTGTAATACAATATATACACACCGGTTAAATTACTGGAAACTTGTCGACACTGAACTAAAAATTCAAACCAAGGGTGAGCTTCATATAATTCTTTCTTTTCCAAAAAAGAACAATTTTCAGGACTAAGTCTGTATTAAGGGGGGAAAAAAAAATCAACTCTGATTATCATGCAGCCTAAGACAGTTATAATACTGTTTGCTCAGAAGATAACTAGTATTAGAAAAGAGAATCCTGGAATTACAAAGTAAGAATTAACAAAGTATACTACAAAATAAATACTTCCACTCTTACATCATATTTTATGTATTTTTTATGATCTGAAAGTAGAAAATATTTTAGAGATAATAATTACTACCATGATCAAATTTTACCAACTCTGCAAAAAAAAAAAAAACCTGGAGACCTTATACTTTAAAATACTTAATATTCTACTGGTTTTTACTGAAAAAAAAAAAAAAAAAAAAAAAAAAAAAAAACTTTAAAAAACTTTTCAGTTTTTTTTTCTCCCTCCCACCCCCAAAATGGGGATGAAACCCAGGGACACTTTACCTCTAAAACACATCCCCAGTCCATTTTATTTATTTAAAATTTTGAGGCAGGGTCTCATGAAGTTTCCAAGGCTGGCCTCGAACTTTGCCTTCTGGGTACGAAGTTGCATGCCTGTAATCCTCCTGCTTCAACCTCCCAAGGTGCTGGGACTATAGCCATGCACAACTGTGTTCAGCCTTTTCTGCATTTTTAAAACTTAAGAGGTTTTTAAAAATCTTTACACAAGTATAGAGATGCTAAAACTGAGGAGTTAAGTTAAAGAACAGGTATTTTGAAAACATGGCCCTTGGCAAAGCACAGAAGCACATGCCTGTAATCTCAGTGATTCAGGAGGTTGAGGCCAGCCTCAGCAATTTGGCAAGACCCTGTCTCAAAATAAAAAAATAAAAAGCACTGGGGATGTGGCCCGATGTTGTGGAGCACCCCTGAGATCAATTCCCAGGATGAAAAAAAGCAAGAAAATATGGCTTTCAAATATGTTCTTTTGTCATAGCAGTTTTGGAGGAACACTTCAGTGTTTGAGTAAGCCTCAATGATATTCACCTGGAGTACATTCTCTGTTCAAACTTCTAGTCTTTTCTACACACACAAAAACAAAAACAAAACAATTAGAGTAGAAGTGTGAACTCTAGAATCAAAAGTAAGCAGAATTAAATCTGGGTCTGCCACTTACTAGTTGTTTGCCTTAAGTAAAATACTTAGTTTCAAAGCCCCCATTTCCTTAGGTAAAATGGAGATGGGGGTAACCACCTCAGAGTTTTTGTGAAGATGAAATGACTTAAACCATGTAAAGCACTTAGCCTAGTGCCAAGAACATTGTAAGCAATCATATTACAATCAACTTTTATTGCTGTTGTTCTTACTGACCTTAAAACACTAGCCACAGACGTGATTTTGTAGGTTGAACTTAGGTAGATATATATTGATGGGCATCTCTCTATATAAATGTAAGTTTTAGAGTTTATCTAATATGCTTTGCAGAGGCTACAAAATCAAAGTTGCTTAGCATTCTTCTGGCAATGAAAGTATCAAAGAATTAGAAATGAAACTTTAGAATCTTCCTCCATTTTCAAAACACGTATCTAGTGGAATGTGGCACTGAACTAAAATATGTAACAAGTGTTGGGGTGCAAGAAACTACTTCAAACAGATCAGTATCCCTCATGTAAATGCTTACAGTTTTCCTAAAAGTTCAGAAGTAGTATGTAAAGAGGAAATGTGAAAAGTCAATTCTCAGTACTCACTTGTAATAGTCGAGATAGACATAAAGAAGATACTGTAGACCATGTTCCAAACAGTAGAGAATGAAGTGAGAATGAAAATCCCAACCTTCTTTGGTCTTGTAGTTTTGAACAGGGAGAGTATCTTGCATCACACCCCCAATACGGCTCAGCCTTAGAAGGAAGAGTTCAAAATCTTCTAGTTCAGATCCAAGAAAAATTCCATTCCTATGGGGCAGGTTTAAGGGATAAGAAAGTGAAAAGTTGATAGGTTCAGAGCAGACCGAATCACCTCCATTGGTTAAGCCTCAACTACTTGAAACAATAAGCATTTACAATATAAGAGTGCCAATTCCTACTCTATAAATATATTCTAAGGCATACATTTTGCTTGTTTCCTATGTAGGTTTCTGTAATATTACAGTATTTAAAGGTACTCATTAAAGTCTCAAGTTATCTTTGGGCTATAGCTCAGTGGCAGAGCACTCACCTAGCATGTGCGAGACCCTGGGTTCAATCCTCAGCACCACATGAAAATAAATAAAATAAAGGCATACTGTCCACCTACAACTATAAAAATAAGTTTTTGTTTTGTTTTGTTTTGTTTTAAATCTAACTAATCTATCTCTCCATTTTTAAAATTTTTGGTTGGAACTACACAACCCAATGTGACAACGGTGGCTAGCTCTTGAAGTAGATGCTCTGTGCACTAAGAAAAATATCTCACTAAGAAGCTAAAACAATAAATAAGACTATTAAACCAGAGAAACGTACCTTTGGATATTACTTTTAACAAATTCACTGTTAAAAACATTATATCTACCATACAAAGGAGTACAGAAAAATATACATGGAGTTTAAAGACACACCATGTAACTACCACCCAGATTATACAACATCTGGGACTATTGGTATATTCCTAATACATGCCCTTTGCCATCTCCAGAGCTATTTCCTCAGCCCTTTTTACTTTTTATTTTGAGACAGGGTCATGCCAAGCTGCTGAGGGCCTTGAACTTGTGATCCTCCTGCCTCAGCCTCCCTAACTGCTGGGATTACAGGTGTGCACCACTATGCTTGGTCCTCACCATTTTTCTTATTGCTCTTTTATTTTGCCTAATGGGGATTAATTCAACAGTTATAATACCTGGCCAATTTATCTAAAACTTCATTCCTCATGTAGTTGTTGCAGCAAGTATTCCGATCAATAACATCAACAGTCAGAGAGGGCCATTTGCTCTGCTGGGTCTGAAACTCTCCAATCCACAAGATAATGTTTAACCAATCATGGTGAGCTGTAAGGTATCTCCACAGGGCTTCTGGGGAATATGATTTATATTCTACACAAAGAACAAAACACATTTTAAAGTACAATGAATTATGATGATTAACAGGTAACTCAATACTGAATTAAATATTTAGTAAATATAATCTGGACATGAATATTCATATAATATATGAATTATTCAGGTCATCTGCTTCTTTTAACTTTTCCTCTTGTATTATTCATTTTACAATCAATAACATCTGGCAGAAGAGTTTAATGTTTCTTGTTACTAGTGGCTAAAATGAAATGGGTATTTTAAGCTGCACATTGAACTCATCTGTTCAACCTTCTTTTTTCTATAGTACTGAGACTTGACACCAGTGATGCTCTACCACTGAGCTACACCCCCAAATCCCTTTTTAATTTTATTTTGAGACAAGGTCTCACTAAATTGCTGAGGCTGGCTCAACCTTACAATCCTCCTGCCTCCGGTCTCCAGAGTCACCAGGATTTCAGGTGTGTGCAACAAACAATTCCTGGCCTCTTTCCATTACTATAAAAAAACTCTGCCAGTTGCAGCGGTGCCTGTCATCCCAGCAACTCAGGAGAATGAGGAGGATCACAAGTTCAAAGCCAGTCTCAGCAACTTAGCAAGGCCCTAAGCAACTAAGTGAGACCCTGTTTCAAAATAAACAAAAAGGGTTGGGAATGTGGCTCAGTGGTAGTTAAATCCCTGGTACCAAAAACAAATGAAACTTTGGGTAATAGTAAAAATACATTTTATTCTCTGATATACCACTTTTCATCACTATTAATCCTCTAGAGTCCTCAAAAACTATTTGGAAAAGCAAAAATGTCACTCTGAAGCTGGAATAAAAACTTGGTCTTTTCTATTTTTCCCAATGGGGATTAATTCGACAGTTAAAATATGAGGCCAACTTATTTAAAACTTCATTCCACATGACATTTTTTTTTTCGCTATCACATGGTAAATTCATCACAAAAACACTGGGATAAACAAAAGGTCTTAACACATTTTGTCCCATTGTTCCAGACATGGAACATCTATAAACATTTAAATATAGTACATAATTGGAATATAATTATAACAATTATAATATCATATAATATATAAGCTCTAGGTTATGATTTCCAACCTATTATAATGCACCTATGTCAATTGTGTTGAAATATTCACAGAAGAGAAAACTATATTCACAGAAGAGAAAACTTGGGACTCAATGGATTAAGGCAAGGTCTTGCATTTTAGAGAAACTGACTATTTCCCCTCTCCCAAGAGAATTCTAAAATGGAGACACCAAAGAAATTAAAATGCCAGTACCTAATTTAATCCTCATTTAATATGCATATATTTAGTGCAATCTCACACTTGCCTTCTGGACTTATCCTGGGGAGAAGGACATATTCTTGTGTTGGTTGATCCCACCACTGAGCCCAATTTAATGCAATCATGTGGTCCAGTTTGTTAAATTCATCTTTACAATCATATTGGAGGAGTGAGTCCAAAACAGATTTGTGCTTGAAAAAATCTTGTTCTTTTATCCAATACCTAAAAAGAGTGACTTATTATTATTTTTTACTTTGGAAGAAAAAAACATCCTTTTTATCTACTCAAGAACTTCTACTCTTTGGGGAGTACATAATTCTGACTATGCAAATATTGAAATGATAGGAAATTCCTTCTACACAATACAAATATTATCTATCTGGGAAGGTTGACTCAGTTTCATGTTAAGAAACTTGTGCTCATAATTATTACAAACTAAACACTATCTACAATATTCTTCCAATACCAAAAGGAGACTGATGAAACTACCTGGGAAAGGAATGTATCTGCATATTTCCTTGGAGATGTCCCGAATAAAACTTCTCAACTTGATGTACGACATCTATAGTTCTTTTTTCTTTTTCAGAAAAATAATTTTTTTCTTTTAAAATTTCAACCTTGAATAAAAGGTAATTAAAACATTGACCTCACAAAAATCAAGCACAAATGCAAAACAAAAATTATGAGATTAAATGCCATTTAAAAAAACGTACTCTTAATTCTTGAATTAATGTATGTTCACACAAATTTTTCTTGGCCACAAATGTGAAATAATCATTTAAAAAGAACTGTCATATATTTACTTATTAGCTATTAGCTGAATATTAAATTTATATTTTAAAGTTTTTCTTCCAAGTTTTTCACCAAGGTTTTCTTAAAAAAAAAAAAAAAAAAAATGTAAACTATACAGTCTCATCTTTAGATGAGACAGAATAATTAAAAGGCAGGGCTATCATACCTCTCAGAAAGACTATACAACAACCTGCCATGATGATGCACTCAAAAACAAAGGTCAATGTAAACAATTACACTCTGAAACTGGGTTTTCTACGGGAAAAAAAAAAAAAAAAAATTGTAAACTACAGTCTCATCTTTACCTACCAAAAAGTCTCGTATGTTTCTATTAGTTGTATAGAAGCATATCTTGAGCAACTGGTCCTTTACATCAAAGCCCTATAATAAACACAGAAAATCAAAAAAAACTTATATTTTGTAACGGAATTGTTTTGAACATAAACATATTAGATGCAGAAGTATTCTATTATAGACATGTATTCTATTAGAATACCACATCTTTTCTTCTCTTGCAAATATTCATTTTTCTAATATGTATTTACTGCTTATTCCTAAAGTCCTTAAGCATTTTGTCAGAGCAAAGACAACATATAGAATAATTTAAAGTAAGGTCAGGCTACCATACATCTAAGACTGACTATACAACAACCTGAAGATGATTCACTTGAAAACAAAAGGTCAATGTAAACAATTAACCCTTACATAGTTTCACTCCTCTGCACTTCCAGGAAGTTACCATGGGCAAGACCCCACCAATGCAGATTAGGGCCACATCTCGGTTTAGTTTGGGAACACTACTTCTAGGATTTTCCTTCTCAGATGAAGTAAAATCATGGAACACAAAGCCCTTAAGCAAAGGCACTACAAAGTGCAAAAAAAGATGTAAGGGGTCACATGAACAATATGGAAGATCCTCCAACAAATCATTAGTCCTACCAAAGGGGAGATGATGGAAACTCTATTTTATTTATTAATTTTTGAGACCAGAATTGAACTCAGGAACACTTAACCACTGAATTATACCCCTAGCCCTTTTTATTTTAAGACAGGGTTCCACTAAATTAGTTAGGGCCTCATTAAGTTGCTGAGGCCAGCTTTGAACTTGCGATCCTCCTACCTCATTCTCCTAAGTCACTGGGACCATAGGCATGTGCCGCTGTGCTCCGCAGGAACTACATTTAAAAATAATCTTCAAACTTGGTGCAGTGATACACACCTTTAATCCCAATGACTCAGAAGGCTGAAGCAGGAGGATTGCAAATCTCAGCATCTTAGAGAGATGCTGTTTACAAATAAAATATAGAGAGACTATGTTTACAAATAAAATACAGAGACTCTGTTTACAAATAAAATATAAAAAAAAGTCGGGGGATGTGGCCTGGTGGTTAAGCACCCCTGGGTTCAATTCCCAGTACCAAAATAAATACACACAGCTTCAAGAAACCACTGTAATCCCAGTGGTTTGGAGGGCTGAGGCAGGAGGATCAGAAGCTCAAAACCAGCCTCAGCAACTTAGTGAGGCCCTAAGGAACTTAGCAAGAACCTGTCTCTAAATAAAATATTTTAAAAGGATTGGGGCAATCCTAAAGAACCAAAGGCTGAATGTTTTCTCTGATATGCAGATGTTAATTCAAAATTGGGAGTGAATAGAGGTACTTTGGGTTAGACTGAAGGGAGGGGAAGGGGCAAAGGGCGAGGAATGATAGAAGAATGAATAGGACATTATTTCCCTATGTGCATATGTGATCACACAACCTGTGTAACTCTACATCATGTATAACCAGAAGAATGAGACATTATACTCCACTTATGTATGATGTGTCAAGATGCATTCTACTATCATATATAACGAATTAGAACAAATTTTAAAATTTAAAAAAATAAATAAATACAAAGGGCTGGGGATGTGCTTCAGTGGTTAAGTGCCCTGCATTCAGTCCCCAGTACCAGAAAAATCCAGTAGATATATGTACATATATGTGGTGTTTGTGTGTGTGAGATATATATTAACATATACATATATATATATCTTCAAGAGATGTGGTGATAACTTATGTCCATTAATAGCTGTATAGATAAAGAAAATGTGATGTGTATACATTCAATGGAATATTATTCTGACCAAGAAAGAAGGCAACTCTGCCATTTACAAGCCAGTCACAGAAAGACAAATGCTACATGATTTCATCTACATGTGAAATCTTAAAAAAAAATTTAATTTGTATTATTAGAATAGAATGGAAGTCACCAGTGGGCAGCGAGTATGGAAAAGGAGGAGACTGGCTAAAGGATACAAACTTTCAATTATAAGACAAATTAAGTTCTGGAGATTCATATATAGCATAAGCTAAAAACTATATGGTATACTTGATATTTGCTAGGAGAATAATAATATATTGTAGACTTGAAATTTGTTAAGAGTTCAAGTATTCTCACCATACACATACAACTATGTAAGGTAACATTAATGTGGTAATATTTTTCACACTGTATACACACAAAGCATCACATTGTACACCTTAAATATGTATGATTTTTTTCATTAATCATACTTCAATAAATCTTGGTGGAGGGTCTCTTCTGGAAAGTTCTCAGTACCAAAAAACATTTCTCAGTGTAATTAATGTGATCTTTTTTTCTAGTAAGGACTGTTGGATAAACTTCTTCATTTATGATGGAACTATGAAACAACTCAGTTTTTATAGTAACCAGAAATTATATTAAGTGACTAGAGATCTTCTCCTACATCAGGGACTTTAAGACCTGACAAATGGATAATACCACTCACCATGTTCTTCAGAAGTTCAGAGGCTTCCTTTATATTGTTCTTTCTTAAACTGTCAAAGACCAAACTTAGGCCTATCCTAATAAGTTCCTCAAATTTTTGAGCAGAATGACGGTTACTCCTAAAGAAGGTTTGTGCCTCTGGTATTTTGTTGTTTAAAATGGCATTGGCAATAACTTCCTAGGAAAAGGAAGAAGAACATTCACTTTTTAAGTTCTTTTTAATTTTCTTATTATAATTATCAACATGGGATTTATACATTTACTGAACACCTACTAAGGGACTTTATAAAAATCTACTACTACATCTGGATCTAGGCATAGGAGATATGAAGCTGATTAATATAGACCCTGCTCTCCAAGAAATCAGTGTCTAGAGAAAGACACACAAATAAAGCACTTATTATGGTGCTGTGATAAAAAGTATCCCAGGATGTTACAAACAAGGGGTCAAAACAGGTATACCTAAATAAGAAGAGTTATCAAACAAAACCCAAAAAATGCAGGGGCTTCTTAGTTGAGGTAACTGATGAGATAAAAAATTAAAGACCAATGACATGTTCCACACATATATTGAGAAAAGAAGACAGGTGTTCCAGGAAGAGAGATTATCAAGTGTAGAGGCAAAAGGAAAAACTGCATCAAGCCTTCAGGGACTTGATAGTCCTTCAATTCCAGTAGTGCCACGAAAAAAAAAGTTTGAGAACCTGGCAGCATCTCAACTTTATACTTTCATTCCCCACCAATTTTTTCTTTTTTTGTAGTACTAGGGATTAAACCCAGGGCCTTGCATGTGCTAGGCAAGCTCTCAACCACTAAGCTACACCTACCAGCTTTTTATTTTTTATTTTGAAACAAGGTCTCCCTAAGTTATTCAGGCTGGCCTCAAACTTGGGATCCTCCTGCCTCAGTCTCCAAAATAGCTGGGATTATAGGCAGATACCACTATGCCTGGTCCTATTGATTCTCATCATCTGTGTTAAATCATTCTGACTCTTGTCTTTCTAATACCAGGACTCTGCATGTGGGTGGAGGGATTCTTCCAGTCTCTTAAAGTCATACAGAGGGCAGCACATTTTGGCTGCATTCACATCTACTGTATAAAGAAAGGCAAACAGATGGATACAAGAAATTTAACTGATAAAATGTAGAATCAGAATTGCAGACATGACTCAAATTGAGTATATTCCAAATAATGATGCCATAAAGTAAAATTTTCCTAGATCTAATTACCAGTAGATCTAGTAACTCAATTTATTCAGAGGACAGGCAGAATGCATGAGTCTAAAGTGCTAGGCCCAAGACAGTGAGGAGTATTATTAGTAGAGGGCTACTTCAGATGGGCTTGGGGTCAGGTGTGTGTTTGTTTTTGGATCCAAGTGGGCAAGCTTGGCATTAAGAGGGAGCCTGTGTTCTGAATTAAATAAACAAGTCTCTTGTAGATATAAATTTAAAATCATGTCCAGAGATGCCAAAACCTATGAAACCTAAAACCCTGCCAAAGATTCTGAATCACATGTGTATAGATGCAAATAAAAGAAATACAATAATTGTTCATATTTACCGCAAAGCTGAGTTTGTCCCATATATCACTCTCCTTTACTGTAATGACACTTTCACTGACATCACATTCATCTATAGTATCTGTTAGCTTCCAAGGAAACTTTATCATGAAAGTTCTAAGTTCATTAATGTAGCTGGTCAAAATATCCACTCCTTTCTGTAGATGTTCATCTATCTCTGTGGAAAATATCAATGTGCCAATTCACATTAAGACAGTGGGAGGGAGAGGGGACATATCATGACTAGTTAGAAAGAATTCTAGAAAATGCCAAAATTGAAAACTGGTATCTTCAAATTTTAAAAGAATATATTTGAATAACAGGGTGGGGTAAGGGAAGAATGGAGGAATGTTGGATTGTGTAGAGGGAAATGAGGGTGGAATGGTGGAACAAGACAAACATCATTACCCTATGTACGTGCATGATTACTTGAATGGTGTGACTCTACATTTGTACAAAGAAAAGTTGTGCTCCATTTGTATACAATGATTTGAAATGCATTCTGCTGTCATGTATAACTAAATACAGCAAACAATAAAATATATTATTTGAGACCTTTTTCTATATACAAGTACTGTGTTTTAATGTAGTCCTTTTTACACTCTTCATAATGATTAGTGCAAGGTCTTTTTGCCAACTTTCCCAGTATCAAAACTCATTTCACTCAACTACATGTCAACTTTATTCAACTTTAGCAAATAGCACACAAGGAATGCTGCCCACTTCTTTGCTGCTATTCTTACCTTCAGTGTGAATAAAAAGTTCCTTTATCTGGTTGTTAAGGAAAGACAATGTAAGACTAAGCAATTGCTCCGAAAAGTGTTTGCTTTGGGTTTCAGAATCACTTTCTCTAATTGCTGAGCAAAGTAAGTCCAATGCTGGTGTCAGTTCTTCGACATCTGAGAAAGAAGCAAACAAATTGGTTAGAAGAAAATTATACTACTCCCCACAAAATTAACATATCCAAAAATACCATGTTGCAATATTTAAAATACAAACAAGGACCAATGTCCTATTTTCACAAAACTTTTTTGAAGGCTTATAATCTGTAACTTTAATGATTCTCATTATTAATAATTATTATTTACTGGTATTATCATTAACTACCATTTTGCTGACTACCTACATCTAAAGTACTAGACTTAGTAAAATTCTTTCTCATTTATTCCAGTAGCCTAAGAGGTAGATGTTACCCTTTCCATAATGAGAAAACAGGTTCAGAAAGGATAAGTAATTTGCCCAAGCTAAGTTGGAAAGTAGCACAGGCAAAATTTGAACCTAAGCCTGTGTGATGCCAAAGCTACTTTCTCTAACATACAGGAATGTAAGCCCCTGAATTCTCTACTTGCTGTTGAAGGCCCTAATGAAGTGACTCCTTTTTACCTACTTCTATGACGGTATCACGTGAGAATTATGGGAAACATGGGCTTTTCTCCCAGGAAACAGATAAAAACTTATTCCTATGCTTTTTCTTCTTTTTTTCTTTGGGGGGGGGGTGATTAGGGGGAGTGGTACTGGGAATTGAACCCAGGTTCTCATGCAAGTGTTCTTTTGCGCAAGTGTTCTTCTATGGAGCTATATCCTAGCCCTTCCCATGCTTCTTATTCCATACCCATTGCTGCCCTTTAGAGCAGAGCAGTACAAGTAAGAGCAGAAGAGAAATCATTGACCACCAAATAGGAGAAGTGAACAATGACTATATAATTCATTATACAGTCATATATTCATGGAGCATCACTCAATATCACAAACCAAGCTTTTGTCTATAAATTCAAGTGGATTAAAAACAAAAGGTGGGGGGAGTAAAAAAAAAAAAGTCAGTAATTCAGGAGGGAGGAGACCAAACTCTGCAATCAAAATGAAAGAGAGCTGGGAATATAAGCTCAGTGGTATGCTTGCCTAGCAAGTCCAAGGCCTGTAGGTTTAATGCCTAGCACCAAAAAAACAACGCCCCCAACCCTTTTTTAAAAAGAAAAGTTCTAATTCCTATTCTCAGTGAGAACTAACACTGAGCAGATTGTCATTTTCTCTAAGAAACTAGGGTAGAAATTGACAGAAGTTCTTTGAAGGACAATCTATCAAGTCACATAAGAATGCGCATTATGGCCAGGTGTGGTAGTGCACGCCTGTAAGCACAGCAGTTCAGGAGGCTAAGGCAGGAGGATCGAAAGTGCTAAGCAACTCAGGGAGTCCCTGTCTCTAAATGAAATACAAAAAAAGGGCAGGGGATGTGGCTCAGTGGCTAAGTGCCCCTGAGTTCAATCCCCAGTACCTCAAAATAAATAAATAAATAAATAAACAAACAAATAAATAAATAAGTAAAATAAAAATGCATTATGTACACTGAAAATTTCACATCTAGAGTTTATCCCAAGTAAACTAATTATACATACATGAAATTTCACACACACAGCATTTATGGTATACTGCCAATAGTTAAAAACTGGAATCAATCTAAATGTCTACTAGAAGTTTGGATGGGTAAATTATGGCATAGTCCATACAATGAAATTCAGGCCATCATAATTAGTGTCATATATAGAACTATGTCTAAAATAATATATTATCAAGTATGGAAAAAAAAGCAGATTATAATACCACATCTATGAGGTAGTCAGGGACCACCATGGGGACATTAAAAGTATGGTGTGTATTCTTTCCACCCTCCTCACTCTTCCAATTCATCTTATCAACCACAAAAACCAGGTGCATCATAAAGCGAGGATGCCTTCAACATAATATCTCCAAGTATAAACCAGATGAGAGAATGAGACCGTCAAGAACCACCACAAAATTTGTGCAGGATGGTGATACTGATTAAAAAATACAGGACTTGAGTACAGCACCCCCACCCCCAATAAAAATAAAAATAAAAGTATACATCTCCCTTTGCTCAGGGTGCAGCCTGGTCCACTTCTCCATCAGTGCTCTCTCTCTGCAGGAGAAGTCCCAATAAAAACCCTGCCTAGGGCTGGGGAGATAGCTCAGTCCGTAGAGTGCTTGCCTTGCAAGCACAAAACCATGGGTTCCCCAGCACCAAAAAAAAAAAAAAAAAAAAAAAAACAACCCAAAACCTTGCCTATATGTTAATGCTCACTTGATAGAATTTCATTTCTACTGTCACCAAGTCAGAGCTTTCATCTCAGGTTCTACCTGTCCCTATAAACAGAGGATCTCCATGGCTATCTGATCCAAGAATAAAAAGGTTACGCTTCCTATTTTTTAAGGAAGGAAAGTCAAAATTTAGGAATAAAGTAGAAAAAAGTAAATCTGTGAAAATTCTTATAACAAATTCCAATCCTAAACTCCACAACTCAGAAAGCAAGCAGTATTGTTCATGTACATCTCAGACAGTTGCAAGTATCAGCAATTTTCCGAATGAATTTTATTCTTTCTTCTACAAAATTCTCTTGAATTTAAAAGATCATCTACTCCTTATATATTAAAAATATCAAGCACAGCATCAAATATGAACAATATCCCACTTAGAATGACAACATCTACAGAGTCTGAAAACTCTCTCAAGTTTCCACAATGTATATAAATCCTGTACATGAGTTCTGGCAAGTAGAGAAGTCAAAAGTCATCAGAATACACAATAATTTCTAAGTAATTAAAAATGATCAGTACAAATGGAAAAGTCTTTATTTTTACTTACTTCTTAAATATAAATGGGATGAAAAGTGATCAAGTTGATCAGATACAGAAGATTTTGATGATAGGGTAAAAAGATTTTCCTTGCTCTTCAAGAAGAAATCCACTGTGTCCAGCTGACGATTTTCTATTCCAGCCTAAAATGGAAGGGGGAAAAAAATCAGAAGGGAGAAAAAAAATCAGCAGAGGGGGAAAAAAAAAACATCAGGATGCAGATTTTTTTAAACTTTAGAACAATGTGCCAAGATGTTACTGGGTGGCTCTAATAACCACCTGGAAGGAAAAAGATTAGACCATAACACTCACTGCTCCAGAAATATTCAGAGTCAAATTTGTAGGAAAATAGGTTTTATCAGCCTGGAAGGGAGATAAAACTTTTGAAATAAGATAAAGATGCCCACCCTTACTTATGGATATTATACTAGAGGTTCTAATAAAAAAATAGGACCAGAAGTTTAAAAGTATAAGTATTTGAAGGGAAGAAACAAAGTTCTATTATTTTGATGTTAAATGCAGATTAACTATATAACGACTTCCATAGAACAGATCAATTATTAGAATGAATTAACAAATCTGCTAAATACAAAAATCAAGATATAAAAATTTAATTGTATTTCTTCACACCAAAAGGAATGATGTAATTTTAAAAATGTACTGTTTAGAACAAATAGGTAAAACAAGATGACAGTGGAGTAAGACCTTCTAGAAATGATTGTCTTTTCACAGAAATATCAATTTGAACAGCTATTAATGCATAAAATTAGCTTCAAAAGAAATAAGAAACCAGGTGAGAGATCACAGTATCTAGTTTTGACACAAATATAAAAAACGATTGCAGAAGGCAGAAAAGAGTTACCCAGGTAACTCTCATCCAACTCAAAGCAAACAATGTGGAGAGAGATGCCTTCTGCTTGGAGGAAAGAGAGGGAATTAGATCCAGGTCTTAAGACTTGGAACTGAGTACTAGGTCTACCACAGTGAAACCCAGTGCTACCAACAGACTATCTCCACCACCCCTCCCCCCAAACCTTTCACCACATTGTGGAGAAAGATTCCATTTGCTAGAGGTAGGTAAGCCCAGGAACTGCTAAAAATCTATGACTGGTGTGTTGTCGTTTGAAGGGCAGAAAAATCCTCTGCTAGGCCAGTAAAACCTAACCCTGAGCAGCTTCTAATGCTTCTGTTCTTGGGCTGGTGCCCCTAGACAAAGCCTCTGGACCTGCCCTTTACCAGACAAAAACCCAAGGCACTGGTGGGACACACTTGTATTTCAGTCAGTATCACATCTAGCTAGCTATATATGAGTACAACACAGCGGCGGAAAAGCCACAGCAGCATGAACCTTGACCCTGCCCATGTTGTGCTGATTTGAGCAGGCTGTGGGTTCCAGGTGTAACCCAGGATTGAAGCATCAGTGGTAGTAAGACTGCCCACTCTATCCTAACCCAAACCCCAAGCAACACAGCACAAAAAGTCGTTATCCACTTGGGAAAAGAGTGAGGAAAGTGTGAAGTCACTGCTTAGGATCCTAGGGTCACTCCTTTCACAGTAAGGCGCTGTGACAGGCAGAAACCTGAAGCAACCATGCACAGTGACTACAGACGAGGTGTCTGGGCCCAGCCTGGCCCTAGGCAGAGACTTCCAAAGACTGATTACATTTTTTAAGCACTTCCCCAGTCCATCCTGAAGAACTGACCATTGTGAATTTGTGACAAATTTGGGATTAGGGGGCCCTCTCATGCTGAAACAGTGACAACACATCAATCATGGACTTGAAAATCTGGGATTGCGATACCATTCAGTCTGAATATCAGCAGAGACAACAGGCTCACAGAAAATAAGCAGCCTGCTTAGAATTTCTGCAAGGACAGGTACAAACAAAGCCAGATTATGAAGAATGTAATAAATACCCAATCCTCAAGGTGCACATGTTCTCATATACCAACAAGCATCAAGAACTTCCAAGAAACCTTGACTTCACCTCATATATAAAACAAGACACCAGAAATGGATCATAAAGCTACTAAGGTGAATGAATTCTCAATTTTTATTTTATTTTATTGGTGCCAGGGATTGAACCCAAGGGCACTTAACCACTGAGCTGCATCCCCAGCAAAACTCTGTCCCCCTTTTTTTTTTTAATTTAGAGAGAGGATCTCACTGAGTTGCTTAGGGCCTCACTAAGGCTGGCTTCAAACTCACGATCCTCCTGCCTCAGCCTCCTGAGTTGCTGGGATTACAGGTGTGTACCACCATGCCCAGTTCAAAGAATTTAAAATAGGTATTTAAAGGAAACTTAATATCTCTTACCCAGTATTGTCTACGGAGCTAGAAGCCATTTTCTATTCAGTGAATCTTAATCATTGGCCATTCATACGTCTACATTTTACTTATTCCTACTGTCTCCTGGCATTAGGATTGCCTTCAGACCTCTTGTGAAACCCAATATCAAAAAGAAGAAAGCTGGCTGGGCACGATGGCACACACCTGTAATCCCAGTAGCTTGGAAGGCAAAGGCAGGAGGACTGTGACTTCAAAGCCAGTATCAGGAACTTAGCAAGGGCCTAAGCAACTCAGTAAGATCCTGTTTCTAAATAAAATACAAAAAAGGGCTAGGGATATGGCTCAATGGTTGAATGCCCCTGGGTTCAATACCCAGTACAAAAAAAAAAAAAGATGAAGAAATGATCCAGTAACAGGCAGACTGATATGCCAGAATTAAGATAAGTGGCAGGGACCCAAATGTTCTGACAATAAGGTATGGAGAAAATTCAAGGGCTGATCTTGATGCCCAACATTAAGTTACAGGAGCAAAAAAAAAAAAAAAAAAAAAAAAAAAAACAAACAAACAAAAAAAAAAAAACAAAGAACATGCTGCCCAATGGCTTCTAGAGGTCCTGGTCCACAATGTTAAAGATCAGGAAGTCCTCCTGATGTGCAACTTTTTTTTTTTTTTTTTTTTTTTTTAAATACTGGGGATTGAACCCAGGGGGTGCTAAGCCACATGCTCAGCCCCCCCCCCTTTTTTTTCTAATCTTGAAGCAGGGTCTCACTGAGTTGCTTAGGGCCTTGCTAAATTGCTGAAGCTGGCCTCAAACTTATGATCCTCCCGAGTCATGGTTAGTGTTAGTGTTAGGGTTAGGGTTGGGATTGGGATTGGGGTTGGAGTTAGGGCATGTGCCAACACACCAGCTCAACAAATCTTGTGCAGAGACTGATCACAATGTTTCCCCCAAGAACTGGAAAGTCATGCTGGAAACAGTGGCTCAGCTGGCTATCACTGTCACCAATTCCAATGCCAGGCTGTATAGCAAAGAAAATAGTTGGTTTGTGCACATTTTTATTTGTGCTGAAATAGAACCATAAAAGCTCCAAAAATGTAACCACTAAAGCTCAGGAAATAATACCACGTTAATAATGTCATGGCATCAAATTAAAAATATTCTACACAACAAAGGAAACAATTAGGAATGTGAAGACAATCTCTAGAACGGGATAAAATCTTTGTTAACTATTCTTCTGACAGAGAACTAATTTCTAGAATATATAAAGAACTAAAAAAACCCACAAAACCCAATTATTAAATTAAATAGACACTTCTCAAAAGAAGAAATACAAATGGTCACAAATATATGGAAAAATTTTCAACATGATTAGCAATTAGAGAAATGCAAATCAAAACCACATTGAGATTTCATCTCACACCAGTCAGAACAGCAATCATCAAGAATACAAACAGGGCCAGGGAGATAGCTCAGTCGGTAGAGTGCTTGCCTTGCAAGCACGAGGCCCTGGGTTCAATCCCCAGTACCGCAAAAAAAAAAAAAAAAAAAAAAAAGCAAGAATACAAACAATAATAAACGCTGGAATGTGGAGAAAAAGGAAGACTTTTACATTGTTGGCAGGATTGTAAATTACTATAACCACTATGGAAATCAGTATGGAGGTTCCTCAAAAGATTATGCATGAGCCAGGTGCGGTGGCCCACACCTGTAATTCCAGCAGCTCAAAAGGCTGAGGCTAGAGGATTTTGAGTTCAAAGCCAGCCTCAGTAATTCAGCAAGGACTTAAGCAACTCAGTGAGGCCCTGTCTCTAAATATAATATAAAGAAGAGCTGAGGATGTGGCTCAGTGGTTAAGTGCTCCTGGGTTCAATCCCTGGTATTAAAAAAAAAAAAAAAAAAAAAAAGACTAGGCATGGAACTGCCATATAACCTAGCTATACCACTTCTTGGTATTTTTCCTAAAGAATTACAAAGTCATCATTCTATAGTGATACATGTACACAACAACCAAACTATGGAAGTAGTCAAGCTGTCCATCAATCAACGAATGGATAAAGAAAATGTGGTATACAGACAATGACAATTTATTCAGCCATAAAGAAAAATGAAATTATGTCATTTGCTGGAAAATGGATGGAACTTGAGTCCATTATGTTTAAGGGAAATAAGACAAACTTAGAAGGTCAAGGGTAGTATGTTTTCTCTTATACGTGGAGGCTAAAGAGGAAAAAGGAAAAGAAGGCAGGGTGAGCTAATGAATAACAAAAGGAGATCAGTGGAAGAAAGGGGTGAGGGTGGGAGAAGGAAAGGGAGGGCTGAAGTGTTGGGGAGTGATACTGGACAAATTATATTGTTACATTGTGTGCATGTATGAATATGTACATCATCATATACTACTATAAGGTACCAATAAAAAAATGTAGAAAAAAACTGCCAAAAATTTTTTTTTTTAAAAAAGGAAACTCAAATCAGATCCAAGATGGCGGACTAGAGGGAGGCTGCGTTCCTTGTCGCTCCGTAACTCCGGTTTCAAGCAGAGGATATCTGTTTCTTGGTGAGGCAGTTTTTACTGCTTATCAATTCCCTGGTGTTTACCCTATTTGTCTGCTGTGATGACGTGTAGTCTGCCAGCATATCGACGCCTTTTTTGAGTGCAGATTGCTCACTGTCAGGTGCCTATCATCCACCATTTGCCTGCCTCTGGCCAGTCCATCGCCTGCCTTACACCTATCCATCACCCAACGCATGAGGTTCACCTCCCGATTGTCCGACAACAGTCAGCAAACTGATCACCGGCCGCCAGTGAAGCACCAGCTGCCTGCTGTTGCCTGGAAGTTCACTGTTACAGTACCTGCAGGTTTGATTACGCGTGCTGCCGCCATTTTGAGACAACAGCCAGGCCCTGTAGGACCCCTGGCCGGACTGACTGAGACCCGTCTCCAGGATCCCTCAGCCTGACAGATCACTCCCTGACTCTGGGGCCCTCACATCGACTGACTGCTCCCTGCTGCCAGGACCCCCAGACCAAATGACTGCGCCCTATCACCGGGACCCCAGACCAACTGATTGCACCTGGCCTCCAGGATCCCACAACCACACCAAACACACCGGACCTCCAGGACCCCTGCCTGACCAACTGCATCCCGCCTCCAGGACCTCCAGATGACCACGTCCACACCCTGAGCTGCAGCTCCCCATTTGCCAACCATTTGGAAGCCAGAGCGGCCATCTTGGATAATCCTGGAAGCCGTAGCTCCGATCTTTGGGTGGGGCAAATCCCATCCTGAGACACATGCTGGAGGCTTGAAGCTCATTGTCAGGTACCTCTCATGCATCAGGCTACTGAACACTGGGAGGTTTCATTACTATATGACTGTTATACTGTAGATTTTCTTTTTTCTCCTTATTGAAAAAATTTAAGTTTTTATTTCTTTACTTTTCTTGCTCTTTTCCTTTTGTTTACCTGTTCCCTCAGTCTCTTTCTCTCTTTTTTGCATGCTAACATCCAATTTCTTTTGATTACACTCTCACCCTTTCTATTATCTAGAACTTCTGTATATTCTTTTCTTATCCCATTAACAGCCACATTCTACATCCCTCTGCATCCTCTTTGTCCTCCATTAAAAAAGGAAACTCAAGAAACTTTAAGGAAACAAATAATTCAGTACTTTATCAGAGAAACTTAAAAGATTGAATTAAAAAAAAAAAACAGAAATCCTTGAGCTAAAAAGTATACTAAATGAAATGAAATGCAACAGAAGGCATCAATATAGAATGGATTAAACAGAAGAATCAGTGAGCTTAAAAACAAGGTATTTGAAAATACACAGAAAGGAGAAAAAAAAAGAGAAGGAATGAAAAAAAAAAAAAGCTCTCAGGAACTTTGGGTCAGCTTTAAGAGAGCAAATAATATTTGGTGTTTAAAAGGGACTTGACCACACACACACAAAGAGGGACTTAAGAATAAAGCTTATACAAAGGAATAATATGGAAAACTTCTTAAACCTAGAGAAGAAAACGAATATCCAAGTATAGGAAAGTCAAAGGTGACCCATCATATTCAATTCAACAAAATCTATTCTAAGACATATAATCAAAATCTCAAAGGTTAAAGACAAAGAGAAGATTCTCACAGCAGCAAAAGAAACAGCAGACCTCTCAGCAAAACCTTTATAGGTCAGAGGGAGGAAGATTCATAGCACTGAAGGAAAAGAACTGGCAACCAAGAAAACTGTACCAAAGTTAGCTTTTAGAAATGAAGGAGACAAGACAATCCCCACAAAAGTGAAGAGACTTTATTACCACCAGATATGTCCTAGAAGAAATTCTAAGAGAAGCTATTCAAACTAAAAGAAAGAGATGCTAACAAGTAAGAAGAAAACATTGGAAGGTATAACACTCACTGGGAAGAGTATTCAAATACAGAATGCTTTAATTTTGTAAACATGGTTTTGTGAACCACTCATGTCTTTGATATTAGAACAAAAAAAAATACAAAAATAATGACTACATTAATATGTTAAAAGACAGACAATATAAAAAGGTGAAAGATGGGACATCAAAAATTCAAAAAAGGAGGAGGAATAGAGTTTAAGTGCAGAGTTTTTTAAATTAGTATTTTTCCCTTTCTTTTCTATATTTATAATTATTAAGTTATTATCATTTCAAAAGTGTATTATAATCAAAAGAAGTTTTTTTGTAAACCTCAAGGCAGCAAAGCAAAAACCTATAATATGCCAAAAATAATAAGGAATAAAAATACACTGCAAGATAAAAATCACTTAACCACCAAGGAAGAACATAAGAGAGAAATAAAGAAACTAAAAATAAATAACAACAACAACAAACCTAGAAGTTGTGTATCGTGGTGTACTCCTATAATCCCAGCTATTAGGAAGGCTGAGGCAGAAGGATCACATGTTCAAGAATAGTCATGACAAAAATAAAAAGTAAAAAATAAAATAAAATATAAAAAATAAAAAGGACTGAGGATATAGCTCAGTGGTAGAGCACCTTTAGGTTCAATCCCCAGTACTGAAAAAGAGAAAATAAATAAATAATTAACAAAATGATGGTAAGACTTTATCTATTGATAATTAACTTAAATGTGAATGGATTTAATCCACCCATTAAGAGACAGTGACTGAATGGATAAAAAAGAAGACTCAACTACATGCTGCTTACAAGAAAATTCAGTCAGGAGTGGTGTAACCCATGCCTGTAATCCCAGTAACTCAGAGGCTGAGGCAGGAAACTCACAAGCTCAAGGCCATCCTCAAAAAGTAACAAGAAGTGAGAATGAACACCCCTGGGTTCAATTTCCAGTAGAGGGGTTAAAAAAAAAAAATCACTTAACATCTAGGAACATGCACAGATTGAAAAATGAAGGTCTGGATAAAAGATATTCTATGTAAGTGGAATCCAAAAGAAAGGAGAAACCATACCTTTATCAGATAAAGTAGACATTAAATCAAAGCACTAAAAAGAAACAAAGAAGATCATTATATAATGATAAAAGGATCAATTCAGCAAGAGGAAATAACCTGTGTAAATATATGTGCATTGAATATTGAACCACTGAAATACATAAAGCAAAAAACCCAGGTCCTCATGCATGCTAGAGAAGTGTTATGCCACTGAACTATACCCGCAGTCCATTTTTTTGTTTTGTTTTAAGAAAGGGTATCACTAAGTTGCCCAGGCTGGCCTCAAACTTGGGGGCCTCTGACTTTAATCTCTCAAGTAATTGGGATTATAAGCATGCACCAGTGTCCATAAAGCAAATATATAGAGACTTAAAAGGAGAGATAACTACATATTAATGTAGTCATTATTTTTCATTTATTTTTAGTTTTCATACCAAAGATATAAAAGATTTACATACCATGTTTATATGAGAACATTCTGAATTTGTAAAATTAATCTTACCAGGGAGTTTTATATCTTCTGATTTTTTTTCTTATTAGCCTCTTTCTTTCTTTCTTTCTTTTTTTTGCAGTACTGGGGATTGAACTCAGGGCCTTGTGCTTGCAAGGCAAGCACTCTACCAGTTGAGCTATCTCCCCAGCCCTACCCTCTTTCTTTCTAATAAAATAGTAGGGGACTTTCATACTTTTATCAACAGATCATCCAGACAGAAAAATACACATACACACACAAAAAATAGAATTAAACTGAACCCTAGGACCAAATGAACCTATCAGATTTCTACAGGACATGCCATCCAAGAGCTGCAGAATATACATTCTTCTTAACAGCATATGAAGACGTCATATGGTAGGTACAAAACAAATCTCAATGCCCAGAAAACTGTAATTGGGTCAAGTATCTTTTACATCTACAAAGCAATAAAGTAAAAATCAATAACAAAAATACTTCAGAAACTATACAAACACATGGAAATTAAACATACTTCTGAACAACTTATGGATTAAAGAAGAAATTAAGAAATTTTAGACAGGCACACTGCCGCATGCTAGTAATCACAGATATTTGGCAGGATGAGTCTGAAGGGTTGTGATTTCAAGGCTAGCCTGCACAACATAATGAGACCATGTTTCGAAATAAAAAAAAGTGGTGGGCAGGGTGTAGAAAGATCTCAAACTATACTTTTGCTTCAAGGAATCAGAAAAATAAGAACAAACCAAATCCCAAATCAGTAGAAGAAATAATAAACATCAGAAGTAAATGAAGTTAAGTATGGCAGCACATGCCTGTAATCCCAGAGGCTCAGGAGGCTGAGGCAGGAGGATCACGAGTTCAAAGCCAGTCTCAGCAACTTAATGAGAAGTTAAGCAACTCAGTGAGACGCTGTCTCTAAATAAAAAAGAAAAAAGGGTGGGGATGTGGCTTGATGGTTAAGTGCCCATGAGTTCAATCCCTGGGGGGCGGGGGGGAAGGGAGTAAAAGAAATAGAAACAATATAAAAGATGAAGGAAATGAAGAGGTGATTTTTCAAATGGGTAAGCAAAACTGATAAACTCTCAGCTACAGCATGTTCCTTCATCTATAACACAAAGAATAAAAACTACCATCCATCCATCTCATGTGATTATTATAGGACAAAATTAAATAATGCATATAAAAGATTAGGTGAACTGTAAAATGCTCTATAAATTCAAGATGTAGCCCCTAAAAGCTGGATAGGAAGGGTAGAAAGTATAAAGTAGAAATGAAGACCATTCCTGTTCAGGTTTACCATAGCTTGCTTCCACTTCATTTAGTCTTTCTTCTTTTTCAGTATTGGGAATTGAACCCAGGGGAGTTTTACCACTGAGCTCTATTCCCAGTCCTTTTTACATTTTGAGACAGGGCCTTGCTAAGTTGCTGAGGCTGGACTCCAACTTGTAATCTTCCTGCTCATCCTCCTGAGTTTTTGGGAGCATGCACTGCCATGCCCAGTTCATTTAGTCTTCCTGCTTACTGTGGTCTCCATTTCCTATAACACTGTCTTTCTTAAATAACACTGTCTTTCTTAAACAATATTTATTGTAATCTCAAAGCCAAAAAGGGGTAAACTGCTAAGCAGAGTTAGGGCAATGAAAGAGACCTGAGCAAATAAATGCATAAAGACTATATAGTTCTAAGCTGGGGAGTTGGTAGAGTGCTTGCCTTGCAAGCACAAGGCCCTGGGTTCAATCCCCAGCACTGCAAAAAAAAAAAAAAAAAAAAAAAAAAAGACTATAGTTCTTTTTGCTTCTAAGTTGAATGAATTCTCTCAGATCCTCAAAGAGTACAACAGGGAGGATCCAAGATGGCAGACTAAAGGGAGGCCGCGTTCCTTGTCGCTCCACAACTCAGGTTTCAAACAGAGGATATCTGTTTCTTGGTGAGGCAGTTTTTCTGCTTATTGATCCCCTGCTGTTTACCCCATTTGTCTACTGTGATCGCCTGCAGTCTGCCAGCATATGGACATACTTTTTTTTTTTGTGGTGCTGGGGATTGAACCCAATGCCTTGTGTTTGCGAGGTAAGCACTCTACCATCTGAGCTACATCCCCAGCCCTCGACATAATTTTTGAGTGCAGACTGCTCACTGTCTGGTGCCTACCATCTGCCATTTGCCTGCCTCTTGCCTGTCCATTGCCTGCCTTTCACCTACCCATCACCCACTGCCCGAGGTTCACCTGCTGATCATCCGACAGCAGCCAGCAGACTGACTGCAGGCTGCCAGTGGAGCGTCAGCTGCCTGCTATTGCCTGGAAGTTCACTGTCACAGTACCCGCAGGTTTGATTACATATGGCTGCCACCATTTTGAGAAAACAGCCAGGATCTGTAGGACCCCTGGCCGGACTGACTAAGCCCCGTCTCCAGGACCCCTCAGGCCGACTGACCACTCCCTGCCTCTGGGGTCCTCAGACTGACTGACTGCTCCCCACCACCAGTACCCCCAGACCAACTGACTGCACCCTACCCTCATGATCCCACAACCAGATCAACTACACCCCGCCTCCAGGACTTCCAGTCAACTACGCCCACACCTCTGCTGCAGCTCCCCATTCGCCAACACATTTGGAAGCCAGAGCAGCCAACTTGGATAATCCTGGAAGGCATATCTCCCATCTTTAGGTGGGGCAGATCTCATCCTGAGACGCCTGCTGGAGACTGGAAGCTTATTTTCTTGTACCTCTCATACTTCAGGTTACTGAACACTGGAAGGTTTGAATATCATATAACTGTTACAGGTGTAGATCTTTTTTTCCTCCTTATTGAAAAATTTTAAGTTTTTATTTCTTTACTTTTATTGCTCTATTTTCCTTTTGTTTACCTGTTCCCTCAGAGTCTCTTTCTCCCTTTTCGCATGCTAACAACCAACTTCTTTTGATTATACTTTCATTCTTTCTATGATCTAGAACTTCTATATATTCTTTTCTTATCTCATTAACAGCTATATCCTACACCCCTTCCCACCCTCTTTGTCCTTCATTAGAAACTACAGACCTTATTGCAAATCCATTTGTTACACTGTAGATAATAACTAAACTCATTCTGTTTATTATGACAATATTATTAACGTCCTCATAGGGGCTACTTGGTTTAGGGTTGCATATTGTCTGTACTGGGCATTGCTAATATTGATCTCCCCCTTAAAGAAAAGAATTTGGAAACCTATAGGGTCACTATAAGACTATAAGGGGGGGAACTGTAATACCCCAGATCTGTACTGCTAGAGGGGAAAATACATGAACAACATGAAAAAACAAGGGAAGAAAATGATCCAAACAAACCTAGATTCTATATTAATAAAATCCAGTGACAGTACGGTAGAAGAAATGTCAGAAAAGAAGTTCAGAATATACATAATTAAAATGATTCATGAAGCAAAGGATGAGATAAGAGAACAAATGCAGACAATGAATGATCACACCAATAAGCAGTTGAAAGAGCAACTGCAGGAACCAAAAGATCATTTCAACAAAGAGAGCTTCTCAAAAAAAAAAAAAACAAACAAACAAACCAGAAATCCTTGAAATGAAGGAAACAATAAACCAAATAAAAAACTCAATGGAAAGCATCACCAATAGACTAGACCACTTGGAAGACAGTACCTCAGACAATGAAGACAAAAGAGTATGACAGTACCTGGCATGGTGGCACACACTTGTAATCCCAGTCACTTGGAAGGCTGAGGCAGGAGTACTGCAACTGCAAGACCAGCCTCAGCAAATCAGTGAGGCCCTAAGGACTTAGAGAGACCATGTCTCAAAAAAAAAAAAAAAAAAAAAAAAAAAAAAAAAAAAGGGCTCGGGATGTGGTTCACTGGGTAAGCAGCCCTGGGTTCACTCCTCAGTACCAAAAAAAAGGTTATGTAACAGCAAAACAGCAAGTAAAGTTTTACAGACGTTTAATTCTCTTACCTCCAGTGCATGTATGGGAATTGAGCACCTTCCCCAACCATTGAGATGACAAAGAGAGTCCACAGTGCTGGCACTTCCATGGATCATTAGTCTGTTTAAAAACTCCTCTTGAGTCAACCCGAAAAAAATCAGAGAAAGTCCATTTTCTACAGGAAAATAAAAGTTTTAATAAATTACTGAGACTTAGATCTTAATTCATAATTACCCAATACTTCAGTACCATAATTACAAATATTTATTGGATGCCATCTATTGCTTCCACTTCATTTCTACTCTGACCTTAATACCCCATGGTTTTTCTATTTTTTAAAAGTTTTATTTTTAAAATATTGCCCACAAGGCAAATTCTTTTTTTTTTTTTTAACATTTTTAAAGATGTTATTAGACTTTTACTTTATTCATTTATTTATATGTGGTGCTGAGAATCAAACCCAGTGTCTCACAAATACTAGGCAAGTGCTCTACCACTGAGCCACAACCCCAGCCCCTACCCACAAGGCAAATTCTGATGAGAACAATACACTGGGACTAAGATGTAGGTCAGTGGCAAAGAGCCTGCCTCCAAGGTGTGAAACCCTAGGTTCAATTCCCAGCACCACCAAAAAAAAAAAAAAAAAAAAAAAAGTACATCCTATGAAATAGCACTACACTTCTCATTTCTAGTCCTACTCACTATTATATTACACAATCAATAATTAGAACATGAAAGGCATGGTGGCTTGTGCCTACATTCCCAGCACTTGGAAGGTTCACTCAAGACCAAGAGTTCAAGATCAGCCCAGGCACCACAGCAAGACTCCATCTCAAAATAAAACAAATACAAGAACAATGGATTTAAAAACAAACAAACAAAACCCCCAGAAGTCAGGTGTGGCAGCTGGAGAGGCAGACACAAGAGGATCACAAGTTTAAAGCCAGCTTCAGCAACTTAGCAATGTCCTAAGAAACTCAGACACTGCCTCAAAGTAAAAAAAGGCTGGGGATGTTGCTCAGTGGTTAAGTGCTCCTGGGTTCAATCCCCAGTAAAAAAAAGAAAAGAAAAAAGAAATGGCCCTTCTGAGAACAATCGAAACTTGGTTCCAACCCTCAGGTTAGTATGCATGAATGCAGGTCCAGCACTGCTAGATCGGAAACAGCTAGAAATCCAGATGTTGTGTAAAATCCACTAATTTTTCATGTTTATAATCGATGTCTTTCTCCTATTATTTTAGAATTTAGCTAAACAGAAATGATGTTAATTAAAAATCAAATACAGGGCGAAGGTTGTGGCTCAGTGGCAGAGCACTTGCCTAGCATGCGCGAGGCACTGGGTTCGATTCCCGGCACCACATACAAAAAAGTGAATAAAATAAAGGTCCATTACCAACTAAAAGAAAATTAAAAAAAAAAAAAAAAAATCAAATACATGAGACCAATGTTTACCAAGAGCAATACCAAATTTCTTCTGTGAATAGTTACCATTACAAGGAGAGCAAGCACACATAGACATAAAGGCAACAGAAGTAAAATACATCAAGAAAGCATATATCTTAGCAATGTCTTTCAGTCTAAGACCTTCTCACCTGTCAAAAGAAGGCACAGTTGCTGGTCTCCATTACTCTCTACAGGAATACACTTCTCGCCAAGGGAAAAACACTGCATGCCCTGGGTCTCCAAATCCCAGAGGACAATGGTGCATCCCATCATTCCCACTACCCATGTAAACAGTGCAGAGAATCCTGTCACAGATATACATGTGAGCTCTACTGGTTCCTCTTGTTCACTGAGGTACATTAACCTCCATGCTCTTCCTGTATCATTGGTCTGGATATGAGCTTTCTGTGGAAAATTATACTGGTCATACATTACGTCCTGTGGAAGGAGAGCCCAGCTTGGCACATTGGTACTATGGTTACCAGATTCAGGGAACTCCAAATGTAAAATATCCTGGAACCATGGAGTACAACAGGAAACCTCCAGTTTAGAGCTCTTTACTGTTTCATTCAATGATGACAGTTGGGCATTCCAAGACCTAGAAGACAGGGTGGCACTTATACCAGTTATAGTGAAAGGCACTAAGTGAAATACTAAACCAAACAAAGATGCTCTTAAAAAATAATTATCTACCAAGTAAAGACCTTTAGTTAAAAGTCAGTCAACATGACAAAAAAAAAAAAAAAAAAAAAAGGAAATGAACAAAATCCTAAAAAGAAGTTTCTGTACCTATCAACCTGGAAGGAAAACTTGGTCAGTTTCATGTTGTGGACAGAGTTAACAGGATCATCTTCATCTATCCCCTTAAGTCCTTGAATAGGAAGGTCTTCTAGTGTTCTTTCACATAGTAGGTGTCCTGGGTATTGCCTATATTTAAAAATGATGATAGCCAGAGTAAAAAATAATGACCAAACCCAAATTTCTGTTATAATTGCTCCCGTAAAAGTGAGGGGGTTACAGAGAAGGAAAAATAAACTTCCTTGGATGAAACTCCTTATCCCCTTGCCTTGCAACACAGTGATAAAGTTAACTTCAAGAATTTGATTTGTGGCTGAGGATAGTGAAGTATGCCTGTAATCCCAGCAGTTCAACAGGCTAAGACAGGAGGATGGCAAGTTGAAGGCCAGCCTCAGCAATTTAGCTAGGCCCTAAGCAACCAAGCGAAATCTGTCTCAAAAAAAAAAAAAAAGGGGGAATGTGGCTCAGAGGTTAAGCACTCCTGGGTTAAATTCCCAGTACCAAAAAATCAAAATAAAGCAGTAAGGGCATTTCTCGTCTACTGTATTGCAGATGTTGTACTCCATACTTATGTAAACTCTTGAGTCTTTTAACAACCTTATTAAAATAAATAGTCCTACTTTATAGATATGAAAACTAAGGTTCAGAGAAACTTTGAACCAAGTTATATTAAGGTCCAGAGTTTTAATCACTCACTGTACTTCCATCACAAAGTAAGATTTAGGCTGAGACCAGGCAAATGCATACAAACTAGAAGGCAAAGTATTATGTTTAAATATAGGCAGGAGAGTATATATGGAAAGAGGGCTGTCACACTGAAAAAACAAAAGAGGATATTGGTGGTTAAAGAACAGTAAATAAGAAGGTGGAGTGAAATAAAGCTGGAAAGGTTGGCAAAGGACAGATGGCTCAGGGCCATGTGAGCTATTAAGGATTTTAAACTTTTATTTGGGGTGGGGAGAGGTAACTAATGATTTTCAAGCAGAAATGAGATATGATCAGATGCAGAAAGATAGCTAGGGAAAGGGAAAGCAAGAGCACTTGGTTAAATAAGTACTAATCCTTTCAATGATTTAAAAGTAATATATTCATATAATATATGATGAAAGGAGGACAGGATGAAATGAAAACAAAGGATTATGAAAAAGTAGTTCCTTAAAAAGAAAAGATAGATATTCTGCCCTGAGACGGTGTTAATACCTGGCTGTAACTCTGATAAATTCATTTTTAACAATGTCACTGTACAAAGGATGGATTTGAGGAGTAAGAGCAAACATGAGACTAAGTGGTTGTTCAGGTAGTTCAGATAAAAGAAGCTAGTGACATAGATTAGGAGTTAAGAAGTAGATAGATTCAAGAAACATTCAGGAATAAAATAGCTAGAACTGGTGATTAACTTGATGTGGATCTAATACTGAAGAGAGACTGGAGACAGAAAAAATGGAAAAAGATCCCTGAGAAGGAGGGAAGGGGTGGGCCTACACAGGAGGAAGGAAACTACTAAGAAACTGAGGGAGTCCAGGAAATGGGTGTCAATTCCTTTAAAAGGAGGAGACAAGGTCAGTCAAAAAGAAGTTGGATGTAGAGATATGTGGGTTTGAAAAAAATAGAGGTTTAAAAACAATGTTGACTTATTTAACTTAGAGAATATCATGCTAAAGTGAACAAAGCCAAGCCCAAAAAACCAAAGGCCGAATGTTTTCTCTGATAAGTGGATGATGATACATAATGGGGGAGGTGGGGAGAAGAATGGAGGAACCTTGAATGGTGTAGAAGAAAATGGGGTAGGAGGGGGTGGGGGAAGAAAAGATAGTACACTGAGACAGACAGTATTACCCTATGTATATGTATGATTACATGAATGGTGTGAATCTACACTGTGTACAACCATAGGAATGAAAAAGTTGTACCCCATTTGTGTATAATGAATCAAAATGTAGTCTGTAAAAATAAAAATTAAAAAAACAATGTTGTAAAGAATGAGTTCACGAAAAAAAAGAAAAAAAACTGTAAAATTCCCATGCAATACTATGAAACCAACTGAAAATGGTGAATTCGAATTTAAGAGTGGCATTAATTTTCCTCTATTGATTTCTCACAAGTTCAACTGCTTGAGTGTAGGCACTAAAAGGGCAGAATAAAGGTTTCACTTAGGATAGACATTTTCTAGACCAAATGTTATCACAGGCAGGAGCAAGAGTTTAGAGAGCAAGCAAGAAAGTCACTAAAATGACAATTCACAAAATCTACACTGGAAAGGAAGGGAAGTGAAGACAGGAGGGGAATAAAAAGTAGAAGGTCAATGAATTGGAAATTCCAATGAAGTCAGATGACTGATGAGGTGGGAGTACTTGAGTAAGTCAGCCAGAAAATTTGTGAAGTTGTGGTCAGAGTGAAGTTATGTAGAGAAGTGATCTAGAAGAGAAGTAATTTCAAATATTGACAAAACTTAGGATGTGAATATGAGATTAAGACAGCTAAAGTGGATTAGAAGAGGAAGACAATGAAGTAAAAGAACAAATCCCAGCTACTGAGGAGGCTGAAGCTGGAGGATCACTTGAGCCCAAAAGCTCAAAACCAGCTCGTGCTGGGTTGGGGTTGTGGCTCAGTGGTAGAGCACTTGCCTAGCACGTGTGAGGTACTGAGTTCAATCCTCAGCACCACATAAATAAAGCTATCGTGACCATCTACAACTTTAAAAAAAAAAAAAAGTATGAAGGAATAAACCTGAGTTTGGGTTCTCAAGGAGGTTACATGAACTCTATGGGGGGAAAAATGAAACAATTTGGGAAATACTGGACTACATAATTAAATACTAAACTCTGGATCAAAGTAGAAGGGCCACAAAAGTTCAAAGAGGAGAAAAATCAGTTTTAGTAAGTAAAAGGCTTCAAGAAAGGTAGATTTCAATTAGGTCTCAAAAGATGAGCAGGACTTATCAAATGAAAAGGAGGCCTAATGTTCTATATCAAGGAAAGAGGAGCTATTATAAGGAAGGAAAAATGACAAAAACAACTTGAGACTTCAGAGCCCACTCAGAAAATAAAATAAGGAATCAACTCCAGAGAAATTACACTAGTAGCTGGGTATGATGGAACACAGCTATAGTCCTAGCTACTCAGGAGGCTGAGGCAGCACGATGACTTGAGCTCAAGAATTTAAGGTCAGCCTAGATAACAGAGTGAGACCCTGTCCCAAAAATAAATAAATACTAAAGGGTATGTAAGTAATAAACACAGAATACTCGTTTAATTTGATAGGATAGATCCTTAAATTTGGTGCAGGGAACAGAATAGTAGTTCTGGTATGTTGCCAGCATCCAGAGGAGAACCTTACAATGACTAGAATAGCTGAGCAACTCTTCCTCCTTTTTTAACAAATTATTTTCCAAATGTATGATCAGATGATAATTCTACATATACAGGAAGGGTGTGGTTAATCAGTAAAAATAGCCTTCTGATAAATACAAGAAAACAATCTGAGAATGTATTAATCATCCCTGCTCAAAGATTAAAATAAATAAAAAGCTATTTAAAACAAATAAGGGGTTGAGGATGTAGCTCAGTGGCCCAACACTACAAAAAAAAAAAAAAAAATTTTTTTTTCACAGTTGTTAAGACATCTAGTAGATATGTAAAGATGAATTTATCCTTTCTTGTGATCCAAACAATTAGCAATAAAACTTATCAAAAAGCATTACCATTCAAGGATTTCTCTCATTCATATTAGGGTAGAACCAAGGTCCTAATGGTTTTGAATGGCCACTGGAAGTGATAAATGTTGATGGGCCTATTTTAAGATAAGCAGGCTACAATAAATAGGCTGTTGTTTGGACATACACATACTCTCAAACATCAAAATTAGAAGCAACTAGAATACCTAAAAGAACAGCACAAACAAGCACTCGGTTATTATTAATACATTTAGACAGTCACAAGTTTAGGTCCTCCAAGGTAAACACTTTAGGGAATCCTCAGCTAGAAAAAACAAGAGGATTACATCTTGTCAAAGTCCTTTAAGAGGAACAAGAACCCCAAGGTAGTCAGAACCACAAAACCACAAAAATAATTCTAACACAGTAAGATAAATCCCGTTTCTCTTCTGTTCTAATGTGGGACAAGAGGTGAGTGGACAACATATAATAAGCAGGAGCTTTTAAAATTGTGTAATCTTGGGCTGGGGGAGATAGATCAGCTGGTAAAGTGCTTGCCTTACAAGCACAGGGCCCTGGGTTCGATCCCCAGCACTGTGAAAAAAAAAAAAAAATTGTGTAACCTTGATTGTTTTAAAATTCATGATGTAATCCGTACACAGTAACACCACATGTCAAAATCAAAACTGATGTGCACACAAAAATCAAATATACAAAGGAGGCCAGTAGTCATTTGTACAAGCTAACTATACACTAAAAACTTTTCTGTTTAGTAGCTAGAACTTAACCTAACTGCATAGAAAAAGAAAATTGGTTTAAAAAAAACTAATGAGTACATTTTGTTGGTGGTGGTGTGGTGTGGTACTGGGGATTAAACCCAGGGGTGCTCTACCCCTGAGCTATATCTCCAGTCCTTTTTTTTTTTTTTTTAAGTTGCAGATGGACACGATACATTTTATGTATTCATTTTATGTATTTATTTTTATATGGTACTGAGGATTGAACCCAGTGCATTCTAGGCAGGTGCTCTACCACTGAACTACAACCCTAGCCCTCTCCAGTCCTTTTTAATTTTTATTTTGAGACAGGATCTTGCTAAGTTACCCAGGCTGACCTTGAATTTGTCATTCTCCTGCCTCAGCCTCCTACACTGTTGGGATTTTAAGTGTATGCCATCAAGCCCACCTAAAAAATACATTTTTAACCTTTTATTGGTTCTGATAATTTACCTCAAAGTAGAAATTGCAATATCTGCATACCTGAAATACAAATTTAAGTTAAGAGCAATTGCAGAGTTGGAGGAAGTGACAATCACTACAACATCTAGATCCTGAGACACTTTCAGTGAAGTAAAAGAAGAAATCTTGGCTGGTCCCTGTTGCTGCTTTTTGTATCCATCTTCTTGGTAAAGTGCTAATTCCACATGAGCTACATTGCTGCCATTCACAGTATCAAAAATATCTGAGTTAGAGTTAAAGAAAACATCAGTTTATAAGTACACCATGCCATTTAAAACACTGGATGGTATGGAGCTAAAGATTTCTTTGCTGCAAACTTGCAGGTATTACAACAGAAGACTGGAAACCAAGGCAGACCCTATGATAGTAACCAAGGAACTATGAAGTTGGTGGCACAACATACAGCCTGATACAGGATTTATTCAATAGTGCTCACTGAATAACCTCTTTGAGCCAGGCCCTGAGATACTGCTAATGTTTTCCACTAGGGTTCTACAATAGTGTTATACAAGAGATCAGGTGAAACTGATTTTAACATTTTACTTAAGCCAACTGATCCAAAATATCATTTGGACATGTAACCAATATTAAAAATTGAAATGTTTTACATTCTTTTTCTTGGTAGAATGCTTGCCCAGCATGCATACGTGCACAAAGAATTCAGAACCCAAATTATACCACCAATTTTGAATGCTCAGTAGCCACATATACCCAATGCCTGTGTTAAGTAACATAGTTCTATAACCCAATAACAAAAATTAAGTTAAATCTAACACTTTATCACATTTTTGCACTTCATAAAAAATCATCTAAATCCTTCCTGGAACAAGCACATAATAGGTGCTCAAGAAGTGTATTTTGAGTAAATAGGTAATGTAGAACACATACAATTTTAAAAGAACACAAATATGGATAATTATGACTAAAAAATACTAAGCCTAGATATTCTCCTTCCCTGTATATGAATTAACACCTTTACTGCCAAGGATACAGATCCAGCCTAAACTACTCAAAACAAAAAGAATTCCTCTGCAGAGCTGTGTGTCAATAATCGTGTCTACTGTCTGTGCAGGCAAGGATAGTGTGAAGCAGCCGAGTACTCTGATTTCAGCATCTCTTTCAGGAAACATGATATGTAGGATGATACATTTGTTGATGAACAATAATGATCTATTATTGTGAAATGAGAGAATCCTCAAAGACAGTAAGGAAATACCTATGAAATAAAAGAATGTTATTTCAAACTCATTGCTCACGATTTTACAATTGGTAAATTAGATCTTATAAACAAAAACAGGTAAAACAAAAAAACTACACTTACTCCAACTCAAAGTAGTTATTGTTCATACTCACCAAAGCAAGTACTCATTGGGAGGTGGGGAAAAGAATAAATAAAGATGGCCTACAATGTCCCTCGTTTCTTCTGTTTATGGCCAGAGTCTCACAGCACAACAAAGGGAAGATTTTAAAAAGTCAATTTACCCACTGGACCGCACAGATCAAAAAAGCTTTTTAAGGAAAAAAAATATAAAACCTTACAATCAAGGGCAGAGAGTATGTTACTGCTCTAAAAATAGAAACCCGAGTGATTTAACTTCTGCTTCTGTAGTCATCAGGACAAGACATAGTCGATAGCGCCATAAGCAGTCTAGATCAGCACCATCCAATAAAAATATGTGAGTCACAATGTATGAGACATAGCCACATTGAAAAGAGATGAAATTCATCTTAATATGCATTATTTAGCCCATTATATCCAAAATTATTATTTCAACAGGTACTTAAAAAGTAAAATATTAGCCAGGCACAGTGGCACACACCTGTAATCCCAGCAGTTTGGGAAGCAGAGAAAGGAGGAATACAAATTCAAAGCCAGTCTCAGCAATTTAGCAACATCCTGTCTCAAAATAAAAATTTAAAAGGGCTGGAGATTGACTCAGTAGGTTAAGTGCCCCTGGGTACAATCCCAAGTACCAAAAAAATAAAAAATAAAAAAGGAGAACATTAAACAATTTTTATAGTAAGTACTAAATCTTCAAAATACAATACATAAATGACATTTAAAGTACACCTTTATTTTTATTAACCACATTTCAGAGCTCAATACCCAAGTGGTTAGTGGTTACTATAGTACACAATGTAGACCTCCCTCCCTGATTTCACCTGAGACATTTTCATGAAATATTTAAGAGTACGAGGTAACGTCACAAATTTAAACATGCTAGAAGACCACGTATATGTACTTACTGATACCTTGCTCTTCAATAAGCTTTTTCAGTGTCTTCCCACTACAGCTGTACAATATGGTTGCATCACATCTTCCATCTTTCAAATTAAATTCATAGATGAATAGTTCATAATTTTCACAAACAGCAAGCAGTTTGGGTTTGTCTGTTGATGTGCTATTGTTAAGCGTGTCTTCCCATACAAAGCTAAGGAAAAAGTTTAGATTATACTCTATATCCAATTATATTCATCCTCAATAGTAGGGACAGAACAGCAGAATGAGAATAGTTAGTTCACTTGGTAGCATCAATTCTAAATTCAAACTTAGAGAATATAAATTATTCCAGGATTTCCCACCCTAGCTCCCTCCTCTTTCACTTCTCTACTCCTTCATACTAACACAAGAATATGGGACTGGGTGATAAAAAGTGGGCATGGAGCAAGAAATGCTGCCTCACTTTATTCCTTCATCTTAAATCCTGATGTTTAAAGAAACTGTTATGATCAAGGATAAGTATCAGTAATCAAGTATGTGTATTATTTATGAGGTGGTGCTTAATAGACTTTGGCTGGGTTAAATGTTTTTTTGGGTTTTTGTTTTTTTGGGTACTGGGGATTGAACCCAGGAGGCACTTTACCACTGAGCCATATCCAAGTTCTTTTTGAGTCAGGGTCTTGCTAAATTGCTGAGGCTAGCCTTGAATTTATGATCCTCCTGCCTGCCTCCCAAGTCACAGGGATTACAGGTATGCACCACTACACCCAGCAGGTTAAACATTTTTTAAAGATGTTAAAAATAAGGGTGATTTTTTATATCCAGACTTTAATGACTCCAAAATGTTATATAACTGTTCAATACAATTTTCTGTGAAAATGGAATATAAATTGCTGCCCAAGATAGTACTCAGCAATGACTACAGATCACTTGAAATGTGGGTAGTGCAACTGAGGAACTGAATTTTTAACAGCCCCATGTAGCTAATGACTACCATACTAGACAGCACAGTTATAGAATTCTTAAAGTACTGTGACATGAAAATATCAACATGGTTAACAAGGTTAGAAACTAATGATGCTACATCATTAAATATTAAATTACATTTAAAAAGTAAAAATAAAAGGGCCCAAGCTACCTGCAGTGATATGCACCTATAGTCCTAGTTACTCAGAAGGCTGATGGAGGAGGGTTTTCTGAGCCAAAGAGGTGGAGGCCAGTCTGGGCAACAAAGCAAGACCCTATCTCAAAAAGACAGGAGCACCCAACACAATGCAATAGAAAATAAGACTACCATGCTAATATAGTTTCATTTTTTTTTTTGGTGGTGCTGGGGATTGAACTCAAGGCCTTGTGCATGCTAGGCAAGCACTCTACCAACTGAGCTATATCCCCAGTCCCCTAGTTTCACCTTTGCTTCCTTTTTCTATAAAAGTTTTATATTAAGTAGGGGTGGTGCTATTATGTCTTTATTAGAGAAGATAAACAATGTTTCCATTTGTCTTTATAACCAAACTGATGGGTTTTTCGTGAATACTCAGTTTACTTACACTGAAAATTTGGAAAATATCAGTGGAAAAGGTTAATCAAATTCGTATTTTAAACAGACAATACTGTAACATTAAAATTATTAGCACATGGGCTGACTATGTGGAGAAAGGAAATTTTTGATGAAGACATAATTTCAACAGTACAAAAAAATCTACATATTTAAAGTAGGAAGTAAACTCCACTACAAACCTGATTTTATTGCTTTTGTTTTTACCCTATAAAGTATTTTAACTGAATTAAAATTCAATTCAAATAAACCTGAAAAGCAGTCCTTCTTGGTCCTCCTCACCTCTTAATTTCATGAGCTGGTATATGAATACCCACATTATTATTTATGTCTTATTCCTCTGATAGGCTCTCATAACACCTGTAGAGTTCTGGTTTTCTCTCCACCCACTTTTCTTACTCTGCTTCATTCACAGGTACTGGATACTGTTGAATAAACTATCTTTCCCTATGGAGAGATTCTTCTTCCTTGCAACCAGAGGCAGAATAAGGCAGGCAAACAGAACAGGTTAAACCATTTACTGATTTCACAAACTGCTCTCTAAGTGTCAGGTGCTGTTAGAGGATCTGGAGTTTTCAGGATGAGACATCCCTTTGCTACTCTAGGTCTTAAAGACTTATTTTTTTTTCCTTTTTGGTACTGGGGATTTAACCCAGGGGCAATGTTACCACTGAGCTACATCTCTAGTCTTTTTTAGTTAGACCCTTTACTTAGGGTCTAGATTGCTGAGGCTGGCCTTGAACTTGCGATGCTCCTGTCTCAGCCTCCCTAGCCACTGGGATTACAGGCGTGTGCCACCGCAGCCAGCATCAGAGATCACTTCTAAAATATTTTCCGTTATTAAAAAGTACAAATACTCAAAGCACACTCTCAAACTTTATGATGTAAACTGTATAATCCTGGACCAAAAAGAAGTAGAAAGAATCCATTTTTTTCATGTGTCTTCCCAAGTCACAGGGGCACCTCAAAAGTAAGAATTGTGTCTTATTCAAATTTAAAGGAACTGTTTTTGGTAGCTACGTAACTATTAAATTATTAAGTGAATGGACAAAGTGGGCTCTCCCTCAAAGTGTGTGTGTGTGTGATGGTAGCGCGGAGAGGGTATCTGTGAAGGAAACTGCAGCTTCAGTGACAAAAAATTATGATTTAAATCAGATGATCCCTGGCTAGAATCTTTAACGGAAGGAAATTTGGCTTAATACCTGGCATTGTGACAAATAACTAACTTGTGTTGAATCAATGAAAGTAATCAGCGCCTAAACCAGGACCCATTCCGGGTTCCAGAGTTAGCAGAGGAGTTGGATACCCTCTCCGCCCACCCAGAACCGGAAAACCAGGCGGGGAGATGCAATAAGGTGAGGACTTCGCCTCAGGTCGGTAATGTTCCGAAAAGGAACAGGGCTCGCCTAAGGCGTTTACCCCAACTATCACGTCTCTTCCACTACCCCCATCCTAAGAGAGGGCCTCGCGGTAACCCCGCGGTGTGCAACCACCGGAGTTAAGGCTTCGGTTTCCCACCCTGCCCAGCTGTGCCGCAGCACTTACTGGCCGAAAGGGCCCTGGAGGCAGCAGCCACCCCCACCCTGACCGCCGGGTGCCAAGGAAAGCACTTGGAGGCTGCCCGTGGCCGTCAAGCTCCCTAGAACCTCCTGCTCTCTGTGCATCTGCGCCCGGGATCCCAGCCGCGCCGTCGCCTCGGAGCAGACTGGCACCAATAGCATAGGTAAGACTGGCTCCATGGACTCCGCGCGGCAGCTACTGCCAGCGAAAGCAGCACTTCCGGCCTCTTCCCTCGCAGCCATCTTTGTCAGGCCGTTCCTTCCGGTCACCTGTGCCAGACCGTCCCGGAACCTGACTGCGTCTCAGGCATGCGCAGTGTTCCTCGCCGCTCACGAGCTGCCTCGTGACACCCTGCAGAACCGCTGGGCTGTCTCCAGTTTACTTTCCTTGCTTCTTGGAGGCGGTACCCATCTCCAGCGAGACCACAGCTGCCTTTCACTTACTCTAATTACTCAAATGCACGAAAGCCTGCTTTAGCAGTTTAAGGCAGGCTATTGCAGCTGTTCTCACTGTAGCATTACTCTTCGCTACTTGTCTAGCTGCCTCCTGCTCCTGCAGTCCTGACTTTCTCTTAGGCCAATATTTGTTTACAGGGTCCGGGGTGGTGCCATTTTCTTGGTAGCAAAAACCGAGTCTTACAGTCCAGATCCATCATGAAGGTGTAGACCTGAATGTTCAGGTCAAATAACCATTGTAACTGGCAGAGAAACAAGGTGGGTAAAGGGTAGAGATGGTGGAACTCCTGTTTCATTATTTCTGCTTTTCTCAGGAAGAATGATCCAAGATCGTCGGAAGGAGGAGGAGTTGAGGACATTAAGAAGGCATTTGGGGCTGGGGAGATAGCTCAGCTGGTAGAGTGCTCGCCTCGCAAGCACAAGGCCCTGAGTTCGATCCCCAGTACCAAAAAAAAAAAAAAAAAAAAGAAGGCATTTGGGGCCAGGCGGAATGACACAAGCCTGTAATCTTAGCGGCTTGGGAGGCTGAGGCGGAAGTGTTTCTTGTTCAAAGCCAGCTCAGCCAAAGCGAGGTGCTAAGCAACTCTGTGAGACCCTGTCTGTAAATAAAATATAAAATAGGACTGGGGATGTGGCTCAATGGTTGAGTGCCCCAGAGTTCAGTCCCCAGCACCCAAAAAACAAAAACAAAAAAACAAAAAGGCATTTGCGGATGGTCTCTTACTTGCAGTACTTATCAACACAATCTTTTCCATATTCAGAACATTTCATTTTAACCATAAACTTATATTGAGGGACCTTTCTGGACCATTCAACCTAAAGACCCCTCCATTCCAGTTACTTTCTAATCTCCCAATTTTATTTCCTCATGATATTTATCACTGTATGATATTTTGCATCAGTTCCTATCCAACCAATATGTAAACGTCAAAAGAGCAGAAACGCTGTATTGCTCACTCTGGTACCCTCCTGCCTAAAATCGTGCCTGGTTCATAAAAGGCACTCCAGTGTTTGTTGATGAATGCATAATTTTGTCAAAATGAAACCAGTGTGGGGTGGGGGAGATTGAACTCAGGGCTGCTTAACCACTGAGCCACATCCCCAACCCTTTTTGAGAGAGGGTCCCGCTAAGTTGTTTAGGGCCTCACTAAGTAGCTGAGGCTGGTAGCTGGCTTTGAACTTGCAGTCCTCCTGCCTTAGCCTCCCAGATTGCTGAGATTAGAGCCGTGGGCCACTGCACTGGACTATGAAATAAAACATTTCTTATCCAAAAGGAAGATGCTTATATATAATCCTTTTAGCTCAGTTTGGGTCATTTTCTTCAGATAAAAATGGGTAACATTGAAGCAACTTCGAGATTATACCTTTGTTAGCAATAGCAAGGACTTACCTACCCCTCATAGTCAGAACTTTCTTGGAACATTCATACATAAGATGCCCTTCATCATAGCTCCTAACGTAGAAACAATTAACACATCATTCAATTACCTCTTTAATTATATCTTAAGCCATGCCTTATTTTTAGGTACATCATTTAGATTCTAAGAAAGGATATGAAAATATTTGGGGCAGGGTCCTCCAATATACGAATGCATAAGAAATGTCTTCAGACTCTGGGTCACTGTATGATTAAATTTCCCACAGAAGTAGTCCAGAACAAATAGATCAGTAGATGCAGGCAAGCCTACAAAGAGAACAGATGTTAACCATAAGCATAATTCCATTTTACAATTATTTGTGTGATTTAATTAATACCTGACTTTCTAACAAATGGCCATTTTGAGGATAAAGATGACCTCTATATATTTCATGCTTTTATCCTGGAATAGTTATCCCTTGTTTCTTTTTTAATCTTTAAATATTTTTAGTTGTAGATGGACAATACCTTCATTTTTTTTTTTTTACTTATTTTTTATGTGGTGGTGAGGATCAAACCTAGTGCTTCACATGTGCTAGACAAGTGCTCTACCACTGAGCTACAAACCCAGCTCCCTCTTTTCTTGAATGAATTGGTAATTCATTTTTCAAATCATTCTTGCCCCTAAATAGCACTATGATGACCAAAAACCTAGGAATAAATTATAAAGTTTGACTGAAGAAACAAACCATCGGGCTCAAACTTGAGCCAGACTATTTACTCAGTAAATGCCAGAATACCTGAAACTACTTCTAAAGCACTTTATCTTCCATGCTCCTAGTTTATAAGACAGTAGGGAGGTGAAAGAGAATATAGATTGGGCTTGAGCAAGAAACTGAAACCTTGTTTCTGCTATCATTTACTCCATCCTGGCCTCTAGCTGGTGAACTAGTTTTTTATCCACATGGTGACAGAACAGAGGAAGTAGATTGCTGGGGAAGGCCAGGGGTTCTGCCAGAGAGGCTGTAGGCATTTGGGCTATCTCCCAGGCAATCAGAACCACCATATCTGTCCTGGAACACAAAAGAAACAATCAATCAGAGTCTCTATATTTATGCAGGAAATAGACTCTAAAAGGTTTATCCTCCTTCCCCCAGTACTATCACTGTCCTGGCCCCCAGATAGCAATTTGGTACGTGGTATGCGATACTTAAGCCTTACAAATCTTTCTTCCTATTTAATCTCAATAACTCTAAAAGGTTAGAATCATTATCCTTAGTTTATAGATGAAGGTACAGACTAAGAAGTGAAATAACTTTCCCCACAGTGAAAATTACTGACAGATGACACAGCCATGAGTCAAACCTGGGTTTGACTTTAAAGCTTGTTCCCTTAATTACTACATTACATTGCCTTCCATGGAAAACCAACACTCTAGGGCATTATAAGAAAGGGGCGGGGGAGCAGAACAACTATAACCCTGCTATTTATCCTATCTCTGACCAGTCTCCTCTTTAATACTTGAATATGCCACTCAGGAAATCTCTTACCTGGCTCAGCCTACACATCCTTAGGACTGAAATAACATTGATGTGCCTTTATGATCTTACCAAGCTGTATGATCACTGTTGCGTTCCTCTAGGGAAGAGTCCAGAGATACCAACTGTTCCCCATGACTCAGCAGGGCATAGAGCAAAGATATTCCAAACTGCAAGTGAGTACACACAGTTGAGAGCAAAATGGGTTCATGGTAGGCATTTAGTGCTTCTTTAGCTCTGCTTTCTTCCCAACTAAAGGGCAGGTTCGCACTTATAGATAGAGATCAATATCCACAAGAGTTGTCAGGTTTTATGCTGGTTAGCCAAGGATCTTTGACTCTCCAATGAATCTGAACTGCTCTAAATTTCCACAAGCCTCTCTTTAAGAGCTGACTAAATGTACCCTCCTAATCTCTGACCCAGGAATTAGTCTATAGATCAGGAATGGATTCAGAAATCTGATACAGGTGGTCTGTGAACTCCACTTCAAGAAGGTCTTTAGAGGGGAGTACACAAAATAATCCACTGGTGTGTTGGAAGACACTATCAGAACTTTCACATCTAAAGTCTCATCCTTTAAAACTTTCCATCTTATATTTATTATGTACCTAATATTATAGTGTTACATGTGATTTATAAACACATGTATAAATGGCTTAGAAGTTCTTACTAAATGGCACACAAGGCTGGGTGTGATGGTCCACACCTGTAATCCCAGCAACTTGGGAGGCTGAGGCAAGAGGATGGCAAGTCCAAAGCCAGCCTCACCAACTTAGGAAGGCCGTGAGCAACTTAACTAGACCCTGCCTTGAAATAAAAGAAAAAGGGTTGGGAATGTGGCTCAGTGGTTAAGCACCCCTGGGTCCAATCTCTGGTACCAAAATAATAAACACACATGAGTTTAGAGACTTGCTATAGAAACTCACACCAGCAGTAACAGAGGGATCTTGTTAGAAAAACAGATGTTTACCCATCCATTCATCTCCAACCTTCTGATTGACTTTTGTGTGGTGGAGCCAAGGAGCTGGTATTTTAGTAAGCTCCCCAGGTTACTCTGTGCTCAACAGAAGTTAAGAAGTGCTGCAGAAGATAAGACTTATGGAGAAAGAGGAAAACATTCCCTCATTTATTCCTTACCAGTGATACTACTTGGAAGGTTTTTTTGTTGTTGTTTTGGGGTTATTTGTTTGGTTTTTGGTACCATGGGTGCTTACCTACTGAGTCACAACCCCAGTCCTTTTTTGTTTTGAGATAGGGCCTTGCTAAGTTGTCGAGGCTGGCTTTGAACTTGTTGGTCCTCCTGCTTCAGCCACCCTAGATGCTAGGATTACAGGTGTGCTTTACCAAACCCAGGTAGAAACTGTTCATGGAAAGACACCCAGATGTGTTACCTGGTTCTGAAGTACTGCAGTGATGGGCCGTTCCGAGGAGCCAGGTGGTAGCAATGTTAGCCCCTGAAGTCCTTGGAGGAGCTCAGGGAAGGTCAAGTGACTGATACATTTGCCCAGAGGCTTGAATAACATTTGTAGGGCCTGCAAGAAGTTCATTAAGCACCTCTCTCAAACTTTAGTACAACTTCAACCTGGTCTTATCTTGCCTCTGGCACCTCTCCCTTGCTGGCCTGCTCTAGGTACCTTCCTGGCTAGGTTACTTACTAAACCTGTCACCATTTATGCATCTCCATCCCTAACACTGTGTCCTGCAGTACCATCTGTTCCCTAATGGAAGAAAATATGGAGCTTGACACTTATCAGGGAGCCCTTCTTTCAAAACACCACAGCACACATCTGGAACCATATACCTATTTTCTTATGCACATTGTACCCGAAAGATGATCTGCAGTTCTTACAGTAGTTCATACTGTCACCTGAGAGTAATGGGGACAGCCCCCCCACACCCCTTCACTGCCCAGCACCTTGCTGGCATCCCTGGGGGCTGGGGCAGGAATGGAGGAATGGATCCCTAAATCATTCAGGAAATCATCCTATTCTCCACTGAATGCCTTAGTACCTGGTCAGTCACATCCCTCCGGACAAGGAGGGGCAGATTGTGGGTGATGGTCAGAAGAAGGCTAAAGGCCTGATTATGGGGCAGGAAGGGGAGCAGCCGGGCTACCAAGGTTTTCCCCTTCCTCACGGAGAGCACCTGCAGGAAGCTATCAGCTACCTCCCTGCGGGGAAAGGAAAGCATTTTCAGAGCTCAACTCAGCACAAAAAAAGGAACTACATGCCAGGAAGGAGGGGCAGCAGCAAACCCGATGTCTTTGCTAGTATTTTCCTTCTTGGACTGAGGTGGTGCCCTCCCACACTCACTCTAGATTGTTCTGCTCCTGGGTCTTCAAGGCTTGGAAGAGCTTCTCAACCTGGTTCCTCTGTTGCCCAGAGTAGCAGGATGGTGGAAGCCCATCCTTATGGCCTTCCTCTATTTCTAGTAACTGAAGGAACATCTGGGAATTTGTGGGTGAGGAAAGAAGAAAGAGGAAGTAACTGAGAAATATCCTGTTCTTGAAGGTAAGTAAGGAGCTCCTCCCCAAGGAACTGCTGTCTCACCTTCTCAATCCGGGATAATACCCGAAGCCTCTGACTGCTTGTATCTCCTGTATCCTAGAAGGGAGTCCCTGGCAATCAACCACTCACCACAACAGCAACTCAGGCCTCCGATTAACTAGAAACTGAACTGGAAAGGCTGGACACAAAGTCTGAGCACACTGCTTTCTCACTCTTAGGTCACAATCGGAATTCAAACATGAGGGTGTCCTAGACCTTTTAATTGGAGATGAAAAAGGCTCTGGGAAGATGATGCTCCTACCTGTTCTTGAGTTCCATGAGATACAGCATCAATAGCTCGACGAGGGGTAAAACATGTTGATACAGCTACCTGACCCAGAGAACCCTCAATTCGAACCACTGTAAGAAAGGAGTTATGAGAGGTACATCCCACCCTCCTCCATTCGGATATCCAGCCCAAGCCAGCAGGTCAGCCTGGTCTTACCTGACTCATAAGCCTCTGCTTTCTGAATGTAAGGCGTCATCAACTTAAGAGACTCGACCTTTTTCCTTTGTCCAAGTAGCTCTTCATCTGCCTGCTTCTTTTCTAGTTTCTGATAATATTCCTGAGTGTCCAGGGAATAGGAAAAACAACAACAACAACAAAAAAAACCTCATTCATCTATCTTTGCAACTCCTCTTTTACAGCAGTCCCTCTTCTACAGCTTTTTTTTTTTTTTTTTTTTTCCTCCCTGAAATGATTCTGGCACCTAGCAGTTTTCTGTTTTGTTTTGAGGTGGGGTCTTGCTAAGTTTTCAAGGCAGGCCTCAAACTTGTGATCCTTCTGCCTCAGCCTCCCCAGTAGCTACAATAATAGGTTTGTGCCACCATGCCCACATTTCCTAGCAGTTATTCTCAAGTGCCTTAAGCCCCATGTCACCTGTCTTGGGATTCTTGTACCAAACACTTAACAAACTAGGTAAGGCTACCAGATCTCAAGACAGGGTAGAGAGCAAAGAGGAGGTAGAAAGCAAAACTGTTTCAGCATCTGCCGAATTCATACATTCTTCAGTACAAGTACCTGCATCACCTGTCCTCCCCCTCCTCATTTTAATCTTGTGATCCCACTTGTGCTTTCCTAAATCAGAGTTATCTGATGGTATGAAGTCCAGAACTGGCACTAGGGATGTATTTATTGGCCTCTGGAACAATTTTATACACCTGTGGTTTTCTAATCAGCTCTCACATCTTCTTAAAAGTGAGAAATCCTAAACTAAAAGCCACTAACTGGGGTTTGAATAAGGATTTTTCATTTAGGAGCAATGCCAAAAAAGGACCGTTTTTGAAGCTCAATAAAAAAAGGAAGAAACTTAAACTAATATAAATGAAAAGGAAGTGAAGGTGGGAATATTGGTAGGGAGCTCATGGATGTTGAGAAAGTAAAAACAACCTAGATAGTCCCAAAACCTGTAAACAATGTGCACGAAGATTTTCAGCACAAATAGAGGGGGGTTAGGAAGGAGGAAATAAAGTGTCCGCAAGCATTTGTTCAATTCAACAAACTGAATTGCACTATCGACAAGATTCCTGCGTTTTAAACCTAAAAAGTATATGTTTATAACAAGATTCACAAAAGGATGCCAAAGGTAGGAAAGTTCATGTTTTCAGGGCAAATAGGGAAAATTCTCAGCAAAATATGGAGACAAAACCTGAGTGTGTTTGGGAAATTGTAAATAATCCCATTTGGCTGAAGTGTGGAACAGAAGGGAAAGAACTATGTGTGTCAACATAAAATAGGACTCCTGCCCTGAAGTGATCATCTCTCCCATCCCAATTGCATGGCTATGAGCTAAAGAAAGGAGTGAAGTCCTGGCTACTTTGGGTCCAACGTCAAAAGCTAGGGCCCATACCCTGGGGCTCACCTGGTAGTAATAATCATCCAGGCGGGGGTTGTCACTCTGCAGTTGAACCATCTGTACTTTTATCACCCAGTCCTTCTCTTTTCTGCTCATGAGGTTAGCAAAGGGGTCTGGCTGCTGAGACCAAGGCTTCTTGACTGGGGGACTTTAAGCCAGGAGAAATAGCTCTTCAGGCGTACCCACCCTTGCCATAGTGAACTTCCCATAGCATTCCACTGCCTGCTCACCACTCTTTAAAAAGGATGGGACAGGGTGCAGTGGTGGGCAATAATTCAAGAGTCCCAACTGTGCAGGGACTTTGGGGGAAATACCTGACCACAAGGGAATACCCAGCATGCAGATAGGCTTCCCTCAACCTTATTTCTCATCTAGGTTTTACCTTGGTGTTTGACTCTGCTGCTGCTGCTGCTGCTGCAAGATTCGTTGATGCTGAGGGTGGAGTTGGGTCAGATGACTGTGGAGACTTAAAATGAAACTTGAGCTGGGTGGAAGTAAAGTCTTTTCTCCCCCACCCCTTCCATTCACTTAGCCCAGGGCAAGTTCAGATGAACATCAAAGGGAACCCTATTTATTTGTGTGCCTTCCCCAAATAAGCCAACATAAAACATCACAATCCTCACACCCCCAAGATATATTTTCCTGCAATTTGGCTGCAGAAAATCTTAGCACAGTAGGAAATCTTTTGCCCTGGTGGTCAGAATTGTTCTAGTCTTAGTTCTGTCATACTAGGTGACCTCAAATTTTTTACCTCATTGGAGGTCCATTTCCTCATCTGTGGGGAGGAGATTCAAACTTTATTTCCTCCTTCCTACCTCCCCTATTTGTGCTTCAAACTTGTAATTAAATTTCTGAGTACTTTTTGTGTGGCAACTGATAGAGTGGCACCCACCCCTCCTCAGCCACCATCTCCAGAGATTTCTAGGAGGAACTCTGCTTGTCCTGACACTGGGGGCCTGGGCACCATGAACCAGTACCTGAGCCTAGGCGGGCATGAAGTCAGTGGGCTGCAGAAGAGAGGTGGATCTGGTGAGGGCTGTTGAGGTCCAAAGGGCCGGGCTGCAGAACTTGTGCTGGGAAATGTAGGCTGGAAAGGAATAGGCAGCAGATGATCTGGCCACCAAGAGGAATTAGGAGGTCTGGGAGAGGGACCGCTCCACTGAGACAATGCTTCTCAGCTCCAGTTCCTTTTCCACCTCACCTGCCTTTTCCCCCCCTTTGAGAATTTCACCTGACGTTTTGCTGTGTTGAGGATCCCTCAAGCCAAACTGGTTCCTGCCCTAGTTTCAAAAGAGTTCATTACCTCCTAGGAAGCTTTCAGCCCCCGACAATGTGAGGGGCATGTGCCTTTCAGTGCCTCACATTCTCTGTAGCAGTCCTCTCTCAGGTTGTTTTCAGCGAGTGGGGCAAAGCTTATCTTTTTTTTTTTTTTTTTCCCCCTTTGGGTGCTGGAGATCGAACCCAGGGCCTTGTGCTTACAAGGCAAGCACTTTACCAACTGAGCTATCTCCCCAGTCCTTTATCTGTCTTTTTTGACAACCTCATCAGAGCTGTAATTCCATTCTAGATCTCCCTGAAGGATATCCTGATCTTTAGATTCCTCCCTCCCACGCCATGTTCCCATCATGCAGTTAATTGAGGCAGGACTCTTTCCAGCCCTAAGCTCAGTGCTGCTTATCTGATAAGATGTTTCATAATGTAGAAGTGGAGATCTAGTTTGTTCTTATTTGAATGCCTGGTTCAGCTGTGCTCCTGACTGGGCATACCTTGTCATTTACCATGGCCCCCTACATGGAGCTGCACCTATGCTCCCATATGTACATCACTTGGGTTTTTTTTTTTTTTCTTAATATATTTTTTAGTTGTCAATGGACCTTTATTTTATTCATTTATTTATATGTGGTGCTGAGAATCGAACCCAGTGCCTCATACATGTCAGGTAAGCGCTCTACCACTGAGCCACAATCCTAGCCCATCACTTGGGGTTTTTATCTTGAGATAGAGAAAGGTAGACTGAACATAATAATATAGCTCAGTTGGTAGAGTGCTTACCTTGCAAGAACAAGGTCCTGGGTTCAATCTCTAGCACCACAGGGGAAAAAAAAAAAAAAAAAAGTAACAGCATGCAGTGGTGGACAAGTCCAGAGTCCCAGCTGTGCAGGGGGACTCTCAACACACTCTGGGACGAAATACCCCTCGCCACCCAGTCACCACCTCATGGGGTGAAGACTGGAGGAGACATCTTCCACAGAAAGTGCAAGGGACTGGGTGACATCCCCAAGGCCTTGACTCCAGGGGAGCTGATCAAACCTCTCTGGGACAAGGAGGAAAACTTGGATTCAGAAGGACATTCATGGTGTCATGTCTTCAACATTCACTTGTGTCCATAGAGATGTGAGAGGGGACAGCAAAGCCAGCCATCTCAACACCCAGGACAGTGATAACCTAGTCCTCCTTCATATTTGAATTCAACTGTGCCAAGATCCCTCTTTTGGGACTGGGGTTGTGGTTCAGTGGTAGAGTGCTTGTCTAGCACACATGAGGCACTGGGTTTGATTCTCAGTACCACGTTTAAAAAAAAAAAATATTGTGCCCATCTACAACTTAAAAAAAGAAAGATCCTTCTTTCTACTAAAAAGGAAGACTGTTAGGAGTAAGTTGGAGGAGGGTCTGAATTACCTCATTTTTACATGAGAGTCCTTGTCAGTCTCCCCCAATTATGGGAACAAATATTAGGAATGGACTATTAAGACAAAGGGACTCAGGTAAAGGTGACTCATCAGTAGCAGGGCCACCACCTATGGTGATGCACAGCCCTGGTAGAACCTGGTTTTAAGTTTGAGGACAGATCAGAAACTTCAGTAGCAGACAGAAAGAAAGAGGAAAGGAGAGGAGAGTCCCTAACTCAGGTTCAAGGTTGAAATAAAAAATGTTAATTCCGGATTTGTCTTAGGAATGGAGAAGAGGAGAGGTATGTTTAATCACAGTCTGAACTGCACACTATTCAGGGCAACCCTTTTCCCTCCTCTTACTGCCATGGTACCTGGGTATTGTGGACGGCACTGAGTACAGCTGGATCCCGAAGGTTATTTTCTTCCTCCTCTGGGTCTGGGGCCAGATCTGGACCCCCCTCCTCCTCATTTCCCTCCTCTTCTTCAGGAACCAAGGGGTCACAGAACTTGCCAGGCCCTTGGGATAAGTGTGAGTCTATGGAAGATGGGGCCTCAGGTGTGAGAAGTCTTATTTAAGGGGCTGCTACTCAATAGCACTTCTGTTCATAAGCCATTTCCCAAATTACCTTCAACCAACACCTCTATTCTATGGGTTCTCAGCCTCTCTACCCCAGGGTGCCTCAAATGTTCCCCCCACTAAAGCAAACAGAACTTGGCAGGTGCCAGACACCTTCACTTCCCACAGCCCATCTTCAGTGGCCTCACTGAGTACCTCCACAGGCTTCTTTCTCCACCTGTTCTCCCCCACCTAACAGCTCCTTCTGTTGCCTCTTTAACTGAAGTGCCAGCTGCCCCAACTCCCTGTAATTTAACCCTGTCTGCCAGATATTTTACACGTATATGTTCTTACGAGTCTGTCAATGAATCTGTTGATAAATTTACTATGTAGATGAGGAAAATAAGACCCAGAAAAGTTATCTTAGACCCAGTGAGATGTCACTAGCATGTGGAAGAGTTTGGAATCACTACCAGTCGTTCTGGATGCCCAAACCCATAGGGAGCAGATCAGCAAGCCTCTGCACCCTCGGAATTTTTAGATACCATAGTCCACTTGGTGATACCTTCAAGGCATTTCATCTTGGCAGGCTGGGAGGCTTCCTCTATGACTGTGTCCTCCACTGAGAGAGCATTGTCAGCCTCTAGAAGGTAAACCTGGGACAAGGAAGAGACCCAGAGAACACCCTCCTCCCCTGGTCAGTAAGGATGGCATGGTTCTCTAAAACAGCCAGAGTCTACTCCCAGCAAGGTGGTCAGATAATTATTGGCCTCAGGTCTCAAGGGGTGAGACTGTGGGTTCTCAGACTGCCATAAGCCCCCACCCTTAAATATCACCATTCCAGCTCTGCAAAGGGAGAGAAATAAGGAAAAGGGCCAGGAGTTGGGGAAAAAAAGCAGTTCCCACATGACCACCACTGGCTACCACGTGTATAAGATGACACCTTGCTGCTGACACTCACCATCTGACTGTCGCTGTCCTTTCTGCTTAGGTTAGCCATGGCAGTTTGGGCCAGAACCTGCTTGCTGCTCTTGGCTTTAAGAGCCCCAGCCCCTCCCCTGATCACCTGTTAAAGGGCCAACATTCCCCAATCCTGGGACTTGGTAGAAGGTTGAGAACATAAACTAATAACAGGAAACTCTGGATCAGGAAAGAGAAGTAAATTGCCCTTTTACCCATCCAAGTAGTTTATTGGAATCTGAGGGCAGATATTTACTTTGTTCAGGTTTCCCACATCCTTCATTGAACTTTGGGAGATTGCGTTCCATTTAATCCCACCCAGGTTTAGCTCCTAGAAAATTGGATAGAATAGCTCCGAGTGCACCCTGAGGAAGTTTCTTAACAACTAAGTTTGCAGAGCTTCAAGGCAGTGCACTTGAGGCTCCCTCAAGGCCACCTGGGGATGCTTGCCTTTCCCTGGGTCACATGAGTTTAAGTCTGCTACCCAACTGAAACTAATGAAAAGACGCCTGTGAATTTAGAAGCCAGATCTTTTAAGGTAAAAACACTTTTGCATAAGACACCACAATCTTATATCTTCTTGACTGTTCTATGAAAAAGTGATCCAGAAACTCAGGAGAAAAAACAAATCATCAACGACAAAAAGTATGCCACTATTGCTTGGAGGCAAAACTTAAGACACATCTAAGCCTCATCTAACCTCTTAGTGTTCCTGGGGTCTGCACCCACATCCTGTGTTCAGCTGAAACCCACATGACTTTATAGAATTTCTGAATAAAATAAAAACAAAGCTAATTTCTCTATACCAGAAATGTGAGTTATAGCCCTATTATCATGGTTAGAAGACCCAGAATTATTGATGCTTTTAAAGGAAAATATTTGTTTCAGAAGTTCTACAGCAGGTCAGAACTGTATGGATGGAGGAACACATATAAGTAGCTTGATAATTGATGAAAAATGTTTCAGATATCTGAATTGGGTTCAGGCCATTTTGGAAATGTTATTCAGTTGCCTATCCCCAAAATTTTCTAATACTTTCTAATTTTCTAATACTTTGGCTTTATTAACAAAAGGACCAAAGGGTGAATTTCAGTGATTCAGAAGTAATTGATTTAGGCTGTTTGAGAGACAAAGTCATAGGGAGAAACATTTTCTGCAAGCATATTTTTCATTCAAAAGTGTCTTCCTATACCTGCTAATAACAAAGAAAATTGACTAGTGCAAGTTTATTTTATGCCAGGACTGTGCTAGGCTTGGGACAATAGTGAATGAAATAGATGCTTCCTGCGGCCTCTTAGAGCTTCCCATAGAATAAGAAGTACCAACCAGGAGTGGTGTTGGAAGTCTCAGCTACTTGGGAGACTGAGGTGGGAAGATCCCTTGAGCCCAAGAGTTCAAAAACAAAGGAAAAGGGCTGGGTTTGTGGCTCAGTGGTAGAGCGCTGGCATGTGTGAGGCCCTGGGTTCGATCACCAGCACTGCATATAAATAAATAAAATCAAGATCCATTAACAACTAAAATGGAAAAAAAAAAAAGAAATATAGGCAGGCAGACATGATTGTTGAATCCGATTTTTTAAAAATACATTCAAAATGCTAAGAACTGTCCCACTTTTATGAAGAGAACTTTATTCCATTGTTTCAATTTCTTTAATGGTTGTAGATCTATTCTGGTTTTTAATTTCTTTCTGAAGCATTTTGTGTATGTGCTGGGAATTGAATCTAAGGTCTTGCACATGCTAAGTATGAGAACTACTACTGAACCCTCCTCTTTTTAATAAAGTTACACTTGATCAAAGGACAAAAATTGCAACAATTTAAAGCTCTTAACTGGCTTTATTTTATACTCCAGCTTTGGACAACACTTTTTTAGTAAAGAATAAACATCCCATTAAGCCAAGCAGAGGAAACTGATTTTACAGACAGAGAAAGGCTCAGCAACAAATGACTGGCATCCATTTCTCCTCAGAAATTTCTCAGTTACCAGTGATTTCTTAACCATAATTGCAAGGGAGTGATTTTAGTCTTGGATTTAGCTAACTCTCTATGCTTTTCAATGTTGTCAAAGCACCCTCCTGGAACTTTTGTGTGTGTGTGTGTGATGCTGGGGGTTTGAACTCAGGGTCTTGTGCTTGCAAGGCAAGTACTCTACCAACCAAGATATGTCTCCAGCCCCCTCCTTGAATCTTTACTCTCCCATATCTTCCTGACAGTTTAGGCTCAGGTCTCTTTTTTTCTGGAAATACTGGGAATTGAACCCAGGGTTTCTATCACTGAGTTACATCCCCAGCCCTTATTATTTTATTTTTATTTTTTAATTTTATTTTTAGGTACCAGGGATTGAACCTAGGGGTGCTTAACCACTGAGCCACACCCTTAGTCCTTTTCCTCAGCCTTCCAAACCTCTGGGATTAAAGGCATGCACCACCATGCCCAGTCCTTTTTATTTTTTGAGACAGCGTCTCACTAAACTGCTGAGGCTGGCCTTGAATTTGGCAGTCCTCCTGCCTCAGCCTCCTGAGTCACTCTGGGAATACAAGTGAGTGCCACTGGTGCTCAGTTCATTTTATATCTCTTGGGTGATCTTTGTTTCACTCCTTACCTACTGTTGTTATCCTCTTCTAATCCCTTTAAAATCTTCTTCCTCAGGTTATTTCTCTCTCCCCTCTATATCTAAGATTCCTAATCTGAGGATCTCCTGAAAATTGTGTGCATGTTTGTGTGATTTTTAACATGCATCGTTCTGGAGAGTTATACCTTTCATCACATTCTCAAAGAGATCACAGATCCCTAAAAAGTTAAATCCTCGGCAGCCTTTGATCCCTGGGCAATCTCATCCACTCACATGTTTTACTGCTCACATGCAGATGATTCAAGTCCTCTTGTCAGATCAGCTATTTCCCAACTTAAAGTATCTCATGGTTTCTCATTTCCTGTCCTTTATGTGAGGCATAGGGCACTTTAAGATCTGACCTTGACTGCCTCTTCAAACTCTTGTCTTAAACTTTCCTATTAGTTTGGGTTTCAGAAATAGCTATTTTTAGCCTTGTGGAGAGTTTGGGGGTTCACTGGAGCTGTCTCTTTTCATCATTCTGCACTACAGTGCTTATTCCCTGGGGACCATTCCCTTGGTCTAGGAGATTGTTAATTAAAGCAGATTTCCATCCCATTCTTTCTTTCCTTCCCTGTCCCTTTCTTCCTTCCTTCTTTCCTGTTACAGGGCTGGGGACTTCCAGAAAACTCAGGCAATGTGAAGGTCTCCCTTCAAACCCACATTCTTGCAATCAAGTCAGAAAGATTCCGGACATGTCACTCAGAGTAAAAGGCATGAGTTTATTAGAAGGGATAGGAGCCAGACATGATGGTGCAGGAGAAGTATAAGTTCAGAACCAGTCTTTGCAACTTAGTGAGGCCCTGAGCAACTGAGTGAAACTCTGTCTCAAAATAAAAAAATTGAAAGGCCTGGGGGTGTGGCCCAGTGGTTAAGTGCTCCTAGGTTAATTCCCAGTGCTGACTTAAAAAAAAAAAATAGTAAGGGAAAAGGGGGCACTCTCAAGGGAGAGAGTGGGTCTTCTCAGAGAAGAGAGGGAGGCATACCTCTCCTGCTCTCTAATTTTATTGGACCTCCCAGGGAAGTTTCCAGAGAGTCCTGCCCAGGTTCATTTCTTGACTTTTGACTGACAGTAGTTTGACATCAGACTTTCAAGTCTCCACTACCATAACAACTCTAGATCACTTTGGCCCATGCTGACTAGTTTAATTAGAAACTTTTCTTACAGATTTTCTGGTTAGGGGAAATTATCCTTATTTCCTTGAATCCTGGGATCTGATCTGTGTAAGGGTCACAAAAGTCCACCCCCAACCCCTTCAGGGTAACTTGTGTTCTTATCAGCATTTCAGGGCCTGCATTTCTCCAGGTAGTTTGCTGAAGAATTTAACATATTCAACTTAAGTCAGGCAGGGATGCAGGTAAATTGCTTTTTAAAAGATAAACCGTGTGGAGGTCAGCACAGTGGACCCATTTTATAGAATTATCCCCTTAAACTCATGTTTCCACCACTCACATCTCTCTGTCCCCTATCACTTTCTTCCTTCCATCTTTCCTTCCTTCTTCCCTTCCTTTTTTTCCCAGTGAGGTCTGGACATGTTGCCCAGGCTGGTTCAAGAGGCCTTCTAGGCTCAAGTGATTCTCCTGCCTTAGCCTCCTGAGTGCTGGGACTAGGAACGAGCAACTGATACTGACTTTTCTTTCTTTTCAATGATATTTAAAGTATTTTAGTTGACTGGGTTGAGTGACACATCTGCCTATAATCCTAACTGCTTAGGAGTCTGAGGCAGAAGGGTTGCAAGTTCAAGGCCAGCCTGGGCCACTTAGTGAGACCCTGTCTCAAAATAAAATTTTTTGAAAAGGGCTGGGACCAGGTGTGACGGCACATGACTGTGATCCCAGCAGCTCAGAGACTGAGGCAGGAGGATCCCGAGTTCAAAACTAGTGCCAGCAACTTAGTAAGACCCTAGGTAACTTAGCAAGACCTTGTATCTAAATAAAATTATAAAAAGGACTGGGGATGTGGCTTAGTGGTTAAGTGCCCCTGGGTTCAATCCATAGTACCAAAATAAGTAAACAAATAAATAGATAATAATAATAATACTGAAGGACTAGGGATGTAGACCCAGTAGTAGAGTGCTTGCCTAGCATGCTTGAGACTTTGGGTTTAATCTCTGAAACTACAAAAAAAGGAGTGGGGGAGCATTTTAGCAGATAATATGCTGTTCATTGTGTCAGCAGGCAAGGTTAAGTTACAAAGGAAGAGTGGTTTTTAATTGGAAGGTGATTTCAGATGCTTTGCTGAATTATTTTATTCTAATATCATAATTATTCAAATGGGAAAATAAACTCAGCTGAAGCTTCACTTCTTCTAGGAAGCTTTTTCGGATACTCTCCTCCCTTCTAGCTAGAGCAGGTACCCTTCTTACGTGAACTCAGCTCATTGGTCCTACACCTTTTTCTTATTGTGCCTCCAACGTTGAGCTATAACTGAGCTGTAATTTCTTTTTTTTTTTTTCTTTTTTTTTTGGTAGTGCTGGGGATGGAGCCCAGGGCCTTACACATGTGAGGTAAGGTAAACTCTCTACCACAGAGTCACACTTCTCATCCTGAGTAGTAATTGTTTCTGTATTTGTCACCTCCACAGGGAAATAGCAAGTATCTTCTTCATCTTTATGCCTCTAGCACTTACCATAGTATCTGGAACAGAGCAGTTTCTCAATAAATGTTGATTGAGCCAAACTGGAATGAAAAATAGTAGTGCTTCCTCTCAAAGACTTCTTCAGAGGAGGTTTCTTGCCAGTGCAAAAGTTATCAGAATCAAAATGGAATCACAAATAATGACAATAAAACCGGGAGGTTCTAAAGGAGGGGATCTCATACCCCATAACAAGAACTATCACGAAGACTGCCAGATCCACAACATTGCACAAAGGCCACCACAGCCTTACACAGAAAATACTTCTGCAAGGATGTCTGTCCAACAGTTACCTATCTAACCTTGGACTGATGCCATGCTTGTTATTGATCCTTGTAGAAGGATATAATTTCAAAATCAGTAAGTAATCCTCTTCATTTTACCTTCCCCTTGCCTCAACCTCCTTGAATACGCACATAGTTTATTATGGCATGCATATTCTCATTGCAGCCTACTCCCAAATGAATTCATTATCTTTGGAGAATCTCTCTTTGTTTTCTAGGTTAACACCTGTCACCTGTGTATGTCCTACTTGCCCACTCTCCACATTTCCAAGGACATTTCTAAGAAAACAAACTTCATGATACCTTAGGAGGAATAGTAAAAAGAAAAAAAACAGTAAAATTTTATTTTAAAAAGCAAAACTACATTGAAGCCATTCATGCTGAAGTAAAGTATAGATAAATCAAAGATTTAAACATTAAAATAAATGAAACCTCAAAATACTTAAAAAAAATAGGTGTGAAAATTCTTTTATTGTGTTTGAAGATTTGGGGAGCTCAGAGAAGAAGACATGTTAAGTGCAGATCCTTTTAATGTTTTCTTTATAACTGCTAGTATATATTACTATATATTACCCAGTAGCCATGTCAACAACACTGTTGATAGGCACTACAAAAATAGGATCACTATTTTCTCTCACATTTACTTCAAAATCCTGTAAAAAATAAACAATAAAAAAAAGAGGTTTGAAAAATACTATGCTTTTTTTTCTTTTTCTCCTTTTGGTACCAGGGACTGAACCCAGGGGCATTTAACCTCTGAGCCATATCCCTAGCCCTTTTTATATATTTTATGTAGAGACAGGATCTTGCTGAATTGCTTAGGGCTTCATTAAATTGCTGAGGCTGGCTTTGAACTTGCAATCCTCCTGCCTCAGCCTCCAGAGCCACTGGGATTACAGGATGTCACAAGCAGTGAGTAAGAGAGGAATCAAGTTTGGTTCCAACAGGTGGATTTTATTCATGCAGTGCACACTCAACTTTTCTAATAATAGCAAGTCACAAATACATTGAAGATTCACTCCTTTATTCACCTAGAGTCCAATCCCCATGGACCTACTCAATGCAATGTCTCTTAGCCAAGAAGTCAGTCAGCAAGACTGAGGGGATTCTTCTCAACCGTAGCCTCTTTCAGCTCCTTGGATGTCTTCGGATGTCCTCAGGTGTCTGATAAGCTGGAGACTGGATAGCAGTCGTCTTCTTGTGAGAGGTGGTCAGTCGTCTGGACTTGGTGACAACGGTGGATCGGCAATCAGCGATAGCGTGGACAGCAGCTGGGGCAGTCAAGAGAGAGCGACATGGAGTCCTGTGGTCACGGTGCTGACAGTTTGCTCCAAAAGTCCAGGGGTTTAAGTAGTGATTTTCAGCCCAGTCATGCTCCGGTCTTCATTGATAAAGACCAGAACATGACTATACTAGGAGCCACCACTCAAATCATAGATAAAGGTTCATATTGGCATTGTTCAGGAATGTTATCCTGCTGCACAGCAAGTTTGTCACCAGGCTTACAAGTCCAGGCAAATACCAAATACAGCTTATTATTACTACATAACACACAACTATAACAATTCCTATTATTTCCTTGTCTCATTACACAGGAGCCTGCCACTATGCCTGGCAGAAGCTATAGTCTTTTCCTGTGAAATCTATAGCTAAAGCTGATTTCAAGATTTCTGTGATAAAAATAATATTGAAAAACTTGTTCCTTCAAAAGACTCAGACTATCAGTTTCGGTGTAAGTAACACACACAAACACACACACACACACACACACACACACACACATATATGTACGTGTATATTTTAACAAAATAAGTTACAATATTTGTTGATGAATGGCCACTCCCCAAGAAATGATTATTAGAAATTGTTTTAAAAAATCAAAGTTGGTTACAAAATTCTATTTGGGGATGAGGAAAGCAACTTGTTCCATGTCAAGTAGAGTATCAAAGCACTTCAATATCAAATTGCTTCAAAAGCCAATCATCAGCCAGGTGCAGTGGTACAGGCCTATAATCCCAGCAGCTCCGGAGGTTAAGGCAGGAGGATTGCAAGTTCAAAGCCAGCTTCAGCAATTTAGCAAGACCCTAAGCAACTCATCAAGATCCTGTCTCTAAATAAAATATATAAAAAGGGCTAGGGATGTTGCTCAGTGGTTAAGTGTCCCTGGCTAAAAAAAAAAAAAAAAAAAAAAAAGCCAATCACATAGCAATAATCTACTCTATGGGGGCATTCCACCATATCATGGGTACATATTGACCATAGTGTGCAGCTGAAGGTTGAAGTAATCAGTGGCAATACTGTTGCCAATTTTTTTAAAATATATTTTTTATTTGTAAGTGGACATAATACCTTCATTTTATTTTCATGTGGCGCTGAGGATCAAACCCAGGGCCTCACATGTGCTAGGTGAGCATGCTACCACTGAGCCACAACTCCAGCACTACTGTTGCCAACTTTAAGACAAGGGTTGGGGCTAGGGTTGGGGCTCACTGGTAGAGTGCTTGCCTGGAACATGTGAGGCTCTGGGTTCCATCCTCGGCACCACATAAAAATAAAATAAATGTGTCTACCTACAACTAAAAAAAAAAAAAAAAAAAATACATAAGGCTTGTTGAAAAAGCTTACAGGGGAGGTCCAGGTACAACAAACTGGACAAATAGTCCTTCAAAGTGCTTTGCCAGAAAATAGTGCCTCTTGGGGGCTGTGGATATAGCTCAGTTGGTAGAGTGCTTGCTTTGTATGCAAAAGGCCCTGGGTTCAATTCCAATGCACCCCTTAAAAAAAAAAAGAGGGTTGAGGGGGGGAAGGGAAAAAAATAACAGAATGAATCAAACATTACCCTATGAGGGCTGGGGAGATGGCTCAGTTGGTAGAGTGCTCGCCTCGCAAGCACAAGGCCCTGGGTTCAATCCCCAGCACCGCAAAAAAACAAAAAAAACATTACCCTATGTAAATATATGATTACACAAATGGTATGCCTTTACTCCATGGACAGAGAAACAACATGTATCCCATTTGTTTATAATAAAAATAAATTTAAAAAAAAATAGTGCCTCCATCCCTAATGGTGACTTTCTTGACCAGTGGCAGCTAGCTGGATGAGTAGCACTTCTGCCACAGTGTCCTCAATTCCTTACCAGTTACCACAGAGAAAGGGATTTTTTTTTTTTTTATTCTGAACAAATGGGATACATGTTCTTTCTCTGTTTGTACATAGAGTAAAGGCATACCATTTGTGTAATCATACTAAAGAGAAAGGGATTTTAAAAGGTAGGCTACACAAGCAGTGACATCCTAGTTTGCATAGTTTGCTTTGTTCCTTGTATGACCAACATTCCAAAGTGCAGCTGTCCTGGCAAGCCAGCAAAAAAAACGATTCCCTACTGGTTGACTTTAGTTGCAATACACATGAGAAAGAAAGAGCCAAGGTCTTTCAGTAGAGTATTTATCTAGGCCCACACTTATTGTTCCCTTAACCTGATGAGGCTTTTGGGAATGGAAAGGGGTATTTCAGGGATTTACTGTCCTTTTCTTCAAGGATGTACATATGTTTTATCGCCTTTCTCCTTCTCTTTTTTTTCCATGTTAAATAGATCTATTTTTAAAGATATTTTTTCTACTTATCCTCAAATGGATGGTTTAGCATAAAACATGGACACCATAACCAGGACCATGAATTTTTTTTTTTTTTTTTTTTTTTTTAGTACCAAGGATGCACTCAACCACTGAGCCACATCCCAGTGTAAGGAAATCCCACGAAACCACACTGGACACGGGAAATCACATAAGGGAATTTATTAAGCAAACAGAGTGTCTCCCTGCAGGGTAAGAGAGAAAATGAGAGGAAAATAGAAAGGAAAAGAAAGGGTGCACACTAGAGAGAGTGGAAAGCCAGGAGGATAGAGAAAAGTGAGTAGGACAGACAGAAGAAGAATGGAAAAAGATGGTGGGGAAGCTACAGTAAAACAGTTGAATTCCGCCCTGCTAACAGGGGACCAATATCGGAGAAGGATACTTGCAAGCTGACTGATGAACCAATAGCTAGTTAGGATGTTCACAGATTGACAAGTGGTTGGGAGGCGGGCAAAATGGCTGTACCTGATGGGCAGAGGAGCAGCTTTATACATTACACCCAGCCTTTTTTTATAATTTTATTTAGAGACAAGATCTCACTGAATTGCTTAGTACCCTGCTGTTCCTGAGACTGGCTTTGAACTCACAGTCCTGTCTTAGCCTCCAGAGTCACCATGAAATTTTTCATGGACCAGAAATGGATTCTAACAAAGTTGTTTCATTAAGTATTTTGATCATGAACTTCAAATGCTCTAAGCAGAGTTTGAATATGACTACATTTGCTTAATGGGGATTTGATGCTGATGATGGATTCCAAGATATCTTACAGTCAAATATACAATACAACTGTACCTGCAATATATTCCTTTCTATTCTTGCTCTTTTTTTTCTCCCCTATTATCCAGAATAAATCCAAGGAAAGTCATCTTTCAGAAGCAATACTGAATTTATTATCAAAGCAGAACATATAGTCACCAATTTCAGACTCCTGAGTGTATTCCTCCTGATGTCCTTTTTAAAAACTGAGGTTTTTCCAGCTAAGGTTAATGTTTTCAAGTTAACTATTCTTCCATCTTATCAAGACCTCCAATTCATTAACCTCTGGTAAATTAAAGGTGGCCATGAAACTTTTGCTTTCCACCTATTGAAAGGTGAAGCCTAATCCTTCCTTTCCTTTATCAATGCTGGCCTTAGTTCAATGCTGAACTGGGTGTTCTGGTATTTCCAAGACTTTGATCACAAGAAGGCTTGTAGCTTCTATTCCAGCTTTTTGAAACACACTCTTGGAATCTATCTGTAATGCCATGAGGAAGCCCAAGCAGATCTGTGGACAGGCCCATGTGGAAGAAACCAAGGTCCCCCTTACCAGTAGCTCGAACTGAAAGTTTGTAGCAAATTGCCAAGGTTTGAAGAAGTGGAGTCAGTATAGAAAGTCTGCCAATGGGTGAGTTGGACTGTAACACAAAGATATTTTGTCAACTATGTGAATGAGTCATCTTGGACATAGATCTTCCAAGCTACTGTCAAGTCACCCCAGTTAATGTCGGTGGAGCAGAGGTGTGGAGCAGAGTAGAGCCATCCAGCTGGGTCCCTCCCAAATTTCTGACCTGCAAAATGATGAATTAAAAAAAAAAATCTTTAAAACCTTTTTAAAATTGACAGAGAAATTTGTTTTCATTATGTACAACGTTTTATAATACATATATATTCATATATATATGAGTATATATATTCATGAAAGAAAACAAACAAAAAACTCTGAGGTTTTGCTTTCTGGGGAGGCAAGATGGAAATCACTACCCTGTCCTGGTCTATCTAAAACTTGGTAGCCTTTCTCCAGTGAGGCTATCAGGGACTAGGCTGGTGGAGGTCACTGTCCAGGAGCACCACAGTGGGTAAACTGGTAGTACTGCAGATCCAGGGACAGTTTGGCCCAGGCAGCATTGGCAATCGTCTTCAGAGCTGAAATAATGGTTCTCAGAAAGAAGACATTTAGACCTTCCTCAGTCTCTGCCCCTTCAGGGCCCTCTTCCTCCTAATGTTTTATTTTGAAAACAAAAACAGCAAAAAACTTTAATCCTACAGAAAAATTGAAAGAATGATCAAATAAATCTCTCTCTCTCTCTCTCTCTATATATATATATTTAAATATTTCTAGTTGCAGATGGACACCATACCTTTATTTATTTATTTTTAGGTGGTGCTGAGGATTGAACCCAGTGCCTCACTCATGCAAGGAAAGAGCTCTCTACTACTGAGCCCCAGCCCCAGCCCAATTTTTAACCTAGCAACTGAGTATTGGCTCTTAGAATCAGTAACTGATTTTGATTGTAACAGCTAATAAATACTCTTTAAATAAACAGCTATTCTTCTACATCAGGCAGTGTCTGCTCATAGTGACCAAAGACTGGCCAATAGTAACATAAATAGGGAATTCACAGGAGAAGAAACAAAAATAGCGAAAATGAAAAACTGCCTTTTAAAAATACAAAGTAAAACAAGGAAATACAATTTTGCAATGATAACAACCAGCTTAGGGAAGGGTATGGGAAGATGAGTAGGTCTCTTATTTTATAGTGGAAAAGTGACTTCGTGAAAAAACTCTAGAGGGCAGTTTCATGCTATGTAGGATAACTTATAAAACAAAACAAAACAAAAATCTAGAAAAATCCCAAATTCAGGATTGGGTGCAAAAGTATGGTATATCCAGAAATGAAATACTATGAAATCATGAAAAAACAGTATAGATCTCTGTTGTTACAGAAATAGATACATTGTCCATGATATATGGTTAAATAAAAAGCAGTTTGCAGAGAAACATATGCAAGAAGATTGTATCTTTGTGTGTGTGTGTGTGTATACAAATATAGATAGATCTCCACATTCACATCTGTATATAAACAGACAAAGTCTGGGTATAAACATACCAATGCACTAGCAGTTGTTATCTGTTATCTGGGTGGGTAGAATAACAGATAATCATAATTCTCATATTTATTCTTTTCTAAATCATCTGAAGTTTGCATAATGGCCATGAATTTTATAATTAGAAAAGGGCAAAGCTATGTAGAAAAACTTTTTAAAATGTTCAACGAAAAGAAAAGCCCAAAGGGGCCAGGGATGTAGTCAGTAGCAGAATGCTTGCCTAGTATGCACAAGGGCCTGTGTTCAATCACCAAAACAAAACAAAACAAAACAAAACAAAAAACACCAAAGAGCACACAGCTTTGTTGGCACTGCATCACAGTATAACGGACAAAGTTCACATTCTTTCCCTTGGTGCCAAAGTCCACTGCTGGCTCCTCTTTAATGCCTTAATAGCATTACTCAAAGTCCTGGTATTATGATCTATTTACAGGTCTATAAACTACAGACTTTGAGTTCCTCAGGGGAGGGACTTCCCTGTGCCATCCCAGTGCCTAGCAACTAGCAGGTACTCAGTAACAAATTGTCAAATGATTGAATGATCATTGTGAACTCTGAGACCAGATGAACACTTTGGGGACCAGATTGTGGAAGCATTTAGGCCAGGCTAAGAATGAAGCCATAGCTTTGGGGCGCCTTTATTCTGGGTCCCTCTTGTTACTCTAACTTCCTTTTTGACATTGGCAACAGCAGGTAGGGAACTAGTGGTCTGACCTGTTTGGAGTGTACTATCTGTGAAATAGCCCAGATACAGCAATGCCAGCAGGGCTGAGGTCTACTATTCTTACATGAAATGGTGGATCCACATCACCAGGGTTGAACCGGCCCCGTCGCGGGCAGGGAGAGGAGGTGAGGACTTGACTCCTGACTAAGCCAAACTTCAGCAAAATTCCAACTCTCCTCAGCTACACAGTAGAGGATATGCTGCCTGCATATGTGTGTGCCCAGATTCTCTGTGAGGCCAGAGTTGGGTTAACTGAGAGATAAACTCAATTTTAGAAAGGCAAATATTTATACTAAACTAAGCTCTTGGCAACCAAACCAAATGTGCATAGTTCTGGAAAAAGGGTTTTCTGTTGGTTCTTTATTGTTGCTGTAACAGTTCTCCACAAACGCAGTGGCTTAAAACCACATAATTTTGTCATCTTATATTTCTGTAGATTCGAAGTCCAAGTTTCATGGAGCTAAAGTCAAGGAATTGGCAGAATGACCTTCCTTCTGGAGATTCTTGAGGCATCTGTCCTTTCCTTGCTTTTTTCAGCTTTTGGAGGCCAGCCTCATTCGTTGATCATGGCCTCTTCCTACCTCTTCATATAGTGCATTGCATCACTCTGACCATTCTTCTGTAACCATATTTCCCTTTGACTACAATCATAAAAAGTCCCCTGCTCTTCAGGACCCATATAATTACATAAGATTTACTTGAATAATCCCTGGTAATCTCCTCTCAAAGTCCTTAAGCTTAATTAAGCAATCCCTTATGTCATGAAAGGTAATTAATTTATAGGTTCTAAGGATGAGGACCTGGACATCTTTGAAGGGGGGGGCATTATTCTGTCTATTGCCAAGGTATGATACAGAGAAAAATCTAAAAATGTTAATAATTAGAAGCCAGTTCTAAATATGACATAGAAATATCTATATTTTATTAAATGAAGATAACCAAATTCAATGCACATCCCAATGTTGTGGAACCTTCTGTTCCCCCTACTAGTCTCTGAGTACATGGTCACTAAGTCCACTTCCCAACTGCCATGGCCTGGTTTCTGAGGACAGATGGTGGAAGTTACCTCACCCACACTTGCAGAGCATTGAATGAGCAGAATGTGTAGTCCCATCTCAGGTTTTACTGTCATTGGTCATTAGAATAATAGATTTTTGGCTAATTTGACTTATGATAAATTATCTTTCAGAAGACTCATTTGTGGCAAATTGATCTATAAACAGCAGTAGTACTCAAGATAATAATGCAATTATTACAGACCCACCAACTTTATGTTTATTAACTACCTCCTTGGTACCTTGACTGGTCCTTCTGAGTGTATGAGTGGATTTTGTGGACATCCCTTGATTTTGTGCTGTTTGTTTTAAATTTCAGATTATTTACTAAATAATTATCCCTGATTTCTTCATAGACCTCTTTTAAGGGAAGAGTTTAGAGCTGGGTACAGTGTTGCATGTCTGCAATCCCAGTGACTCGGGAGACTGAGGAAGGAGAATAGCAAGTTTGAGGCCAGCCTCACAACTCAAAATAAAAATAAAAAAGACTGTGGATATAGCTCAGTAGCAAAGCACTCCTGGGTTCAATTTTCAGTACCAATTTTTTTTTTTTAAATGAAAAAGACATTAGTTTGGAGGAGAGTTGTCTTTGTTTGTGTGGTACTGGGGGTTGAACCCAGGGCCCTATGCATTTTAGAGAAGGGCTCTACCACTGAACTACATACCCAGACCTTTTTATCTTGAGACAGAGTCTCAATAAGTTGCCCAGGTTGACCTTGAACTTCCAGTCCTCTTGCCTCAGCCTCCTGAGTTCCTGGAATTACCTGTGTGCCATGGCAACCAGTTGAAAGTCTTGATTTTTATTAGCTCTACACAGAATCCAAAGCAAGCTAGAAAATATCCAAGTTGAATTTTGCCATTTTAGGTAGGACCTGAGATGAAGACCCAAGTACAAGAGAGAGGCTTTGCCAACAACTTATGAACTGGGTAAGATTTCCCCAGGGACTATGCCCAATTCTTGGCATCTGGGCTGTCCTGTTGCCCCCATGCAGTTAAGGGGGATTGGCTCTGGCATTTATTCAATTCCTCTCTCCATGCAAGGTGACAACTGATGTGTTCAGTTTTGTGTTTTTAGTGGGTGTTGTGTCATAAATAAACTATAATAATTATCTTTGCAATTATAAATTTAAAATTCTAGGACTGAAGGCATAGTTTACTGTGTAAGTTAGAATGCCTGCTTAGCATTGATGAGGCTCTGGGTTATCTCCACCCTCATCAAAAATAAAAATAAAATTCCTCATCTTCCATGTTATATACACCATACATTCATGGATGGGTATGGGAGGAGTTGAGGGCAAATTTCACTTTTACTGGGTAGACCTCTAATAGTATGCATTTTTACAATGGTAAAATACATTCATGAATCAGGCTTATAATTAAAAATGAAAAATAATTTAAAACTGTGGTTATTACTGGGAGAATTTGGGAGAAATAAGGATTTTATACTTTTGTACTGCTAAATATATATATATATATATAAATATATATATATAAAAAAAAATATATATATATATATATTTCAACCAGGGATTGAATCCAAGAGCACTTAACCACTGAACCATATCCACAGCCCTTTTTTTATATTTTTTTTAGAGACAGGGTCTTGCTGAGTTGCTTAGGACCTTGCTAAATTGCTGAGGCTGTTTTGGAATTTATGATCCTCCTTCCTCAGCTTTCTGAGTTGCTGGGAATACAGGCATGGCAGCACCTGGCAATTTTTTTTTTTTAACAGCAAGTTTGTATGATTTTTCTAGTGGAAAATATGAAACTTTGTAATCAGATGGACCAGTGTTTGAATCCCCAGCTCAGTGCCAGTTTGGGCAAGTATTTTATCTACCTGAGTTTTCATCTTATCTGTAAATGTAAATGTAGAAATGTAGATTGTTGTGTAGTTTGGACTAGCAGCTTCACACACTTTAGTGTGTAGATGAATCACCAGGGATGTTGTTAAAAGGTGATTCTGATTAAGTGGGTCTGGGATGGGCCCAAGATTCTGCATTTCTAGGAGATCCTAGGTGTTACTGATGCTGTTGATACTTGGATCACACTTTGAATAGCTAGACTTTAACAACATAAAATTTGAAAGAGCCCACCATAAATGTCCTATGAATACTTGTACTTCTTGTCTTAGGGGGCCTGCTTTTCTGACTGTTTAGATGAATCTGTCTTAGAAAACTGCTGATAGAGCTGGATGTGGTGGCACATGCTTGTAATTCCATTGGCTTGGGTGACTGAGGCAGGAGGATCACAAAGTTCAAAGCCAGCCTCAGAAACTTAGTGAGACCCTGTCTCAAAATAAACATTTGCAAAAGAACTGGGGATGTGACTTAGTGGTAAGCGCCTCTGGGTTCAATCCCCAGTACCCAAAACAACAACAAAACCTGCTGACAGAGATCCACCCAGGCCCACCCCCCCTTTTTTTTTTTAACCTAACACAATATAGGTAACTGTGCTTTCAGGATTTGTCCTATTTTTGGAGGGAAGCAGGGGTGGGTACTGGGGATTGAACACAGAAACACTTTACCACTGAGTTACAGCCCTAGCCTTTTAATTTTTTATTTTGAGACAGGGTCTTGCTAAGTTGCTATGGCTGGTCTTGGACTGAACTTGAAATCCTCCTTTCTCAGCCTCCTGAGTTGAGATTACAGATGTGTGCCACGGTACCCAGCAGGGTTTAACACTTTAAACAGTTATATTTGACATACAATAAAATATAAAATGAGTAGGGTATAGTGGCACATGTGTTTAATCCCAGCTACTCTTGAGACTGAGGCAGAAGGATTGCAAGTTTGAGACTATCCTGGGCAACTTAGTGAGACCCTGTCTCAAAAACAAACAAACAATAAACAAACAACAGACAAAAATGGCTCTGTGGTAGTGCACTTGTCTACTGTAAGGTCCTATATTCAATTCCCAACATTGCAAAAAAAAAAAAAAAAGAGTATACAATAAATTACAACATACGTGCACGCTTCTGAAACCATTATCAAACACCACATAATGAATAAATCCATCATCCCCAAAGTCTCTTCGTGCTTTTGCTGCTTTTGGTGCTCCCCTCCTGCCCACTGGAAACCACTCAGCTGCTTTCTCTCACTATAGATTGGCTGACTTATCTTTTCTAGAGTTTCATTTAAACAGAATCATACAGTATTGACTCTTGTCTGTTCCTTTTACTCGGCATCATTTCATTCGTGTTGTTGTCTCAATGGTTCATTCCTCCTTTATTGCTGGTAGTATTCCATTATGTACATCTACACTACAATGTGTTTATCCATTCACCTGTTGATACATGTTTGGATTGCTTCTAGTTTATGGCTATCAAAAATAAAGCTACTGTGAACATGCATGTGCAAGTCATTGTATGGACATATGCTTTCATTTTCTGTTTGGCAGATACCTTAAACAGAGGGACAGGGTCTAAAGTGTACGTTTAACTTTTAAAAAAACTATCAAACTGCTTTCCAAGTGTTTATACCATTCTACTTCCTACTAGGAGTGCATGAGAATTCTGATTCTTCTGCATTATTGCCAACACTTAACTATTTTGTATAAATGTTCACTGCAAAAAATTTTAAAGAAAGTCACATAGGCAAAAATTTAAAAACAAACAAAAAAGCCATCTGTTAGACTTCCAGGCAATAACACTATTAAGTTGTCATGTTTGTAGATTTCCAAAGTTTGCTTCCCACCAGGCAAACAGTACTCTTGTTTTTAAAAAATAGTTTTATTCTCTATTCAAAGAATGTCATAAATAAAAATCCAAGAAAAATACAGTTTCATAAAACACACAGAAAAATACACATTCGTAAAATTGAAAAACAAACTTTTCTCTGTCTTCCCTGTGGCTCTTAGTTTTTGTTTTAAGATAGGGTCTCACTGTCTTGCCCAGGCGGGCTTTAAACTCTGGGGCTCAAGTGACCTCAGCCTCCTGAGTAGCTGTGACTATAGTCATGTTCCATAGCGCCAGTCTTTTTTGCTGTTTTTTTTTTTTTTTTTTAATTGACTTTTAAATTGGCTTCCTAAGTGAATAGGACAGAATCTATCTTTAATGAATTTTAAGTTTAGTATTTTTCTGTGATATAGTAAACAGAAACTGGAGGCAAAAACCCAAACAAACAAACCCTGTCTTTTTCTATATTCCTAAAGCACTCTATAGTACAATTCAACACTAACATTTCAGTTTTTAAGCATGTTAAATGAGTTTTTTAAAGGGTGGTGAGGGGAAATATCTTAACTCATAACTTTATACATAACAATTATTCTTATATTACAAGGTCACAAAAAGGACTGAGAGGGAAACTAGCAAAATAACATTAGCAATTATAGTACTTATTAAACATTATCCAACACTACTATGTGCTAGGTCACTGTTAAGAGGCTTTCTCTGTGCATTATCTCATTACATTAAGTCTGTGGAGAATATTCCACTTTCTCTAGTTTAGACATAACTGCTACAAGAGGGATTATTTAAAGTTAAAGAATATATAAAAGAAATCCAGAAGTTATTTGTTGTGCTCCTTGGGGAAGTCCGTGCACTCCCTTCAAACTAAAACTACGGGAATTTCCAAGACATGGGCCACTCCTGGTGCCCATCGTCCATTTCCTCTTCTCAGTATTCCACTCAGTAAACACTAGTAGTCTTGGCCCCTGTGTAATGGCATCGCCTTATTTATTTTATTTCATTTTATTTTTTTGGTACTGGGAGTTGAACCCAGGGGTGCTTAACCACTGAGTCACATCCCCATACTTTTAAAAAATTTTATTTTGAGACAGGTTCTCACCAAGTTGCTGGGGGCCTCGCTAAATTGCTGAGGCCGGCCTTGAATTTGCAATCCTCCTGCCTGAGCTTCCTGAGTCACTGAGATTATGTGACACTACTATGTGTCACTACTCCTTGCTCACCTTATTTATACTCTAGTAGAGTGTAGGTTTTCTTATTTTGCCCATCATTGTCATGCTCTTACCATCAGGGGTTTAACTTTCTTACCGGGGCCATGGCAGATGCAATTCAAACGCACTAAAATTGCCCAGGCTCCTGTCTTCTAAGTTTATAAAATATGAAGCCAAGGGAATCTGAATATCCTCTTAGTTTTTATTTTCCCTGTCCATAAAATGAGTAGAGATAATTCTACCTCCTAGAGTTTATTCATGGATTCACTCATTCAGTTTACAGAATTCCTACTATGGCCCTAGCACTGTTCTAGGGTGGTAATGCCAAGGGAAAAAAGTACCTGAAGAAGTCTGGAAACTACAGCTCTAAGCAATTATTACTTTTACTCTCCGTGGTCACAGTCCCCAACCCCCATACACACAAATCAATGGAACAAAGAAAGTTACCTAAACAGTAGTGGAGATACAAAGAGGAAGGTCTTAGCACAGAACTTTCCAAAACCAAACTTTTCCCAGGTGGGGAGCACGTGGTTCACCTGTAATCCTAGCGGCAATAAGAAGGCTGAGGTAGAAGGACCTCAAATTCAATGCTAGTCTTAGCAGTTTAGTGAGGCCCAAAACCCTGTCTCAATTTAAAAAATAAAAAGGGCTGGGGATGTAACTCAGTGGTAAAGATCCCCAGGGTTCAATCCCCAGTAAAACAAACAAACAAAACCTTTTCCCTACATGGATGCAAGAAGTAAGAAAGGTCCTAGCTCTGGACCATTTCTCCACCTTCTGAGCAACTTGAGGTTCCTGGATCCCGCCCCCATGCCCCTGCGCAGAGGATCCTGAAACCTTCCAGCGTATTCCAGGGTTGTAGTTATCCACCAAAATTTGAGTTCTGCCGGTCACTGTTTAGCGCTCTTAATCTTTCTGGGTTTCATTTTTCAAGAATGAAAACAGCAGGTTCTAGGTTTTTCATTGACTGGGGCAGTTAGTCAACCATTTAGCATCTCTGGGGCTAATTCACAAAGGGAGGGCACTGGATAAAGGTCTTCCAGCTAGAATCCAGGATGGGTGTGACCCGACGCCCCAAACTCTGGCGCGTACCCCAGATCAGAAGACGTCTACGTACAGTCCAACCCCTTGACATTCTAAACATCACGAGATTTTATGAGAAATTGAAACTGAAAACGGGAAAGTCCCTCTCTCTAACCTAGACCAGCGTTGCGAGCTAGGAGACTGGTGACGGCCCCCGCGGGCCTGGTCCTGATTGGCTGTGTGCTCTTCGTATTTAAGAGGAAGCGCCCGGCGGGGGTGGCATTTTGAGTTTGACTTTGCTCGAGTCGCAATGTCTCGCTCAGTGGCTGTGGCCTTCCTCGCGCTACTCACTCTGACCAGCCTGGACGCGGTCCCGCGTAAGTGTCTCTTCCTAATCCCACTCTCTTTGACCCGTTTGGTACTCTCTTAACTCTGTGACCTCCTTCCCCAAGTTCTTCCCGGAGTGGGGACTAGCCCAGGGCTGGGTCTCGCCGTAAATCGTGGGATGGTCTGGATTAGGAAGGGAGTGAAATCCCAGAACGCACACTTCTTGTTCCTTTGCGTGAAGAGCGGGAGAGACCTCTGCTGCGGGGCAAGGTGGATCTTGACCGAGTTTGCGGGTGTTGGTAAATTTCAGAGCGGCGGAGGTGGAGGTTTTCCCTCCACTCCTTGCCCAGCCTCTGGCTCCGGGAGCGCAGCGGTAGGACGAGGCGGGTAGGCTAGTACACGAGTTGGGGGGTGTGAATGAGTGGAAACAGGTGTTTGGGGTACGGGGAAGACACTACCCACGGGAAGTCAAACCGCGACAACTCTGCTTCCTTGGGACGCGCCCGCTAGGTACAATTTCTTCTGATCAGTGGCACCAAACCCAGGCGCGTAAACACTGTTCTCATTCCTCGTTGCTTTATTAATAATCCTAAAAGCTACCCGTTATTACAGCTGACTCTGTGACGAGGACGGTACATACTTTATATCAGTTTTTATGGTTGTTGCTGCTGTAGTTTTGTTTTTTTACGGTGCTTGAAGCGCTCTACCACGGAGTCACACTCCCAGCCAAGTGTCTTTATTTTGAAAATGGATGTAAATACTGTGATTACCCGAATCTCGCAGATGAGGAAACTGGGCACCAAGATTTATTTATTTAAAACTGGAGATTGAAAGTAGGAGCACTTTACCACTGATCTTACATCCCCGGGCCTTTTTATTTTTTTAATTTAGAGACACGGTCTCCCTAAATTGCTTAGGGCCTCACTAAGTTGCTGGGGCACCGAGATTTTAAACAACAATCACACAGGTGATAAATAATAATCAGGATTGAAATTGAGCCTGACCAGTGGTAGGTAGGTAGGCATTTTGGTTGTAACTCCATCTTTTTCTTCTTCTCTTTCTCCTCCTTCTCTTCCTTCTTCTCTGGGGCTTGAACCCAGGGGCGCTTTACAACACTGAGCTACGTTCCCTGCCCTTTTTATTTTAATTTTAAGACAGTCTGGCTAAATTGTTTAGAGTGTCACCAAATGCTGAGGCTGGTTTCCATTTTGTGATCCTCCTCCTTCAACCTCCCCAGTGACTGGGATTACAGACATGCACCCGTGTGGGTTTGGGTGTGACCTTTTTTTCAGAAACTTGCCTCCTCATCTTCCTGTTTTGTTTTCTGAAGCAAGGTGGGAGACCATGGGCCCTCCTTGCCTTTTCTTCATACAGGGCTTCCTCTTTGGCACATTGCCTGGTTCTTTCCAAGATATCTGAAGCCTCTACTTTCAGTTTTGAAAAAGTGACAATTTGTCAAAGTCCAGAACATTGCAAAACAGCGATAAGGATAATCCAAAATGGTTACCAAGACCCCTGAGGACACCCAGGATCTTGGGTGCTTTTTAAATACCCTGCTTCTCAACTCTTTCCATTGAAAACCCTCTGTGAAACAGTGTTTTGATCATAAGAAAATGGTATTTAATTTGAATAAAATTTATTTGCAAAATAAAGAATATCTAGTTATGATAGACCTCATTTAAAAAATTAGCAACCTGACATTTAAAAAATTATTTTGAATATATAAAGGAACTCAAAAAACTTTAATGCCAAAAAATCAAAACACAAACTAATAACCCAATTAATAAATGGGTAAAGAACCTACATAGATGTTTCTCAAAAGAATACAAATGGCTAACAAATATATGAAAAATTGTTCAACATACTTAGCAATTAGGGAAATACAAATCAAAAGTACACCAAGAGTTCATTTCATCCCAGTTAGAATGACAATCACCAGGAATACACAGAACAGCTGGGTATGGTGGGCCAGTGACTCAGGAGGCTAAAGCAGGAGAATCAGAAATTTAAGGCCAGGCCCAGCAATTTTCCAAGGCTCTCAGCAACTTAAAAAGAGCTGGGATGTAATTCATTGGTAAAGTGCCCCTGGGTTCTATCTCCAGTACCAAAAAATTTAAAAAGAAACAAAAATTGCTGGTGATGTGGAGGAAAATACACAATTAAACATTGTTGGTGGGAATGCAAATTAGTACAACCACTTTAGAAAGCAGTGTGGAGATTCCTTGAAAAACTAGGAATGAAAAAAAAAAAAGACTAGGAATGGGGCAGGGCAGGTGGTGCATACCTGTAATCCTAGTGACTCTGGAGGCTGAGGCAGGAGGACCACAAGTTCAAAGCCAGCCTCAACAATTTAGCAAGACCCTGAGCAACTTAGTGAGACCCTGTCTCAAAAAGAAAAAAAAAAAAAAAGGAAAAAGAAACACACACACACACACACACACACACACACACACATATATATGTATACACACACACACACACACCACAATTTCTGGTATACCATACATACATACATACACACACACAATGGAGACATAAGGAAGAATGAAATTATTATTTGTGGGAAAATGGATGGAATTTGGAGAACATCATGCTAACTTAAATAAGCCTGACTCAGAAAAGTTAAGGGTCAAATCTTTTCTCTCATATGCAGAAGAGAGAAAGAGAGAAATATGGAATCTCGTGAAAATAGAAGGAAGAATGCCAGGCGGGGTGGCACATGCCTGTAATCCCAGTGCCTTGAGAATCTGAGGCAAGAGGATCAAGAGTTCAAAGCCAGCCTCAGCAATTTAGTGAGGCCCAAAGCAACTTAGTGAGACCCTGTCTCTAAAAAAAATTATATATATGTATATAAATATGTATGTATATATATGAAGGGGACTCAGAGGGAAAAGGGGAAGTTACTGGGGAATGAGATGGATCAAAAAAAGAATTTTTTTTTTGAGTGTTGAAGAGTAGGATTTATTCAAATGAGAAGAAAAGAGACATGAGAGGGGACCTGATAAGGGTTGCCTCTTAAGTGTACTAGTCAAGGGGTAGAGGCAATGATCAATATCTATCTCTATGGGTAGGGGCATTGATTTAATATCTATGCTAATCAGGTATTGGAAAAGTGCTAAGGCTATTGGTTAGCCCTTGAGTCTGGCCTTCACTCAGGTCTGTCCCATCTCCTTTTTCTCACTGCCCTGGAACAAAGGAGTTGGCTGAAATGTTTGGAATTTTCCTATAGGTTAATTTCATGGAGTTGCCTGTTCATTTAGAGAAACCTCTTTCTCAGGGGCCTATTTCCTTAACTGTGTGCCTGTTTTTCTATGTATGTATGTATCTATCTATCTATCTATCCATCCATTCTATCTATCCAGTCTATCTTATTCATTTTTCCTTCTGAAAAAGTGCCCCTGCTATTAGGAAAAGGGGTGATGACCACTCTGGTTACTTTCTACAGAAGCCTATCTAAGGGCCCCTGGTTAGATGGAGATTTCATTTTGGATTCCATCTGTACAGCCATTTGTAGCTTGGTGTCTTGTGTATCAAGGCAGTCCAGAGGTCCAGGGTGGCACTTGGTGGTGACTGAATAGGTATACATTAGACAAGGATCATGCCTTCCAAAGGATCCTGGACAAACCCACAAAAGATGAAATCAGATTTTCAGCCTCTGCTGCTGTAGTGTTGCTGCAGATCCCAGCTCCCGGCCAGTTGACTTCTTTCTAGGTTCTTGTCTCATGATTTTGAAGAATGAAATCCATAGACCAGGAAGAATGAATGTAAAAGAGTAGGATTTATTCAAATGCAAAGAAGAGAGACAGCTCACGTAAGGTGTGAGGGAACCCAATAGGGATTGCCCAAGATTGATCGAATTATGTAATGTGCATGTACCAATATAGCATAATGAATCTCTGTTATGTATAATTATAAAGTACCAATAAACTTTCATCTTCTTTTGGTTGTAACGGAGAATATGTTCTCTTCCATTTATCACAATCCACTCCTTTCCTTGTTGTAATTTATCCAGCCCAATTATTTTAGGTATTTTCCAACTCCTGTAGGCATTTAATTTTTTTTAAAAAACTGGAAATTAAACCCAAGAGCACTTTACCACTAAGTTACATCACCAGTCCTTTGTATTTTTAAATTTTGAAGAAAGGTCTTGCTAAATTTCTTAGGGACTTAGGTATTTAAAGTTTTGTTTCTTTGCTTTCTATCTCATTAAATCAGATAGAGATTTGGCATATAAACTCTGGGCAGGAATAAACAGGTTGTGTTTGTTTGGAACATACCTTGGATTGACTTGCATAGGAACCTGAGCAAGGAGGTAATAATAATAACTTCTGTCATTTACAGAGCAATTGCTATGTGCTAGACACTGTGTTAGACCCTTAGTATACATTAGGAAGTCAGATGGGTATAGATGTAGGCAGAAACAGGAAGCAAAAAGGAAATGGGTATACATAAGAAAGAAAATGGAAGCAGTTGAAGCAGTATACAACATGAACAATTTGATATAGCTACTACGGATGATGTTAAATGAGAAATGAAGTTTGAAAAGTAGGTTGGGACCTTGAGTGATGTATTAAGAAATTCAATAGGTGCTGAGAAGACATTAAAGATTCTTGAGACCTGCCAAATAAAGTTTCTGTAAAATTCAGCAGTTTCCAGTAACTGAAAATACTGATAGAAATCAGCTAGAAAATAAAACAAAAACAAACCAACAAACAAAAACCCAAAAGGCATGTAGAGAACAATTATGTGGAAAACATACTAAGTCGTGGTTTATTTCATGAAATAGAGTAGCCTATTGGACATAGAAACTCATTTGACCAGAGTGCAAATGGAATCTGGACAAATAGGTCAAAGTTAACCCTTGGTGCCTAACTTGAGTCCAAGTTAGCTCCAAGTAAAATACTCTGACAAATTTCTTTTGTCTTTTCCTGATGTTTCTCAGGTTCTCCGAAAGTCCAAGTGTATACGCGGCACCCAGCAGAAAATGGAAAACCAAACTTTCTGAATTGCTACGTATCTGGGTTTCATCCACCCCAGATTCAAATAGATCTATTGAAGAATGGACAGAAAATAGAAAAAGTAGAGCAATCAGACCTGTCTTTCAGCAAAGACTGGTCCTTCTATCTTTTGGTCCACACGGAATTCACCCCCAATGATAAAGATGAATATGCCTGCAGAGTTACACATGAAACTCTGAAGGAGCCCAAGATAGTCAAGTGGGGTAAGTTTTCAAGTGTTTTCCTTGGCTGTTGAAAGTTGTATCTAAGTAGAGTCACAGCTAAAAGCTGTTTCAATATTTTAAAAATTTGTATGCTGGGGTTGTCAGGGAATGTTCCTAAAGCACTGATGAGTGGCACCTTCTGAGAGACCTCTGCATAGCATGCTCCCTGAGCCAGTGAGGTCCTTGCAGAGAGCAGGAAGGGCAGCAGAACTCCCACAGTGCACACACACTCCCAGTACTTACTACTACTGCCTTCCTCCAGCTTTCCTGCCAGCCTCATGGACACTTAGCACCAAGGAACATCTCTGGGAGGCACAGGTCTTTGCCTGTAAGTTCCACTGTCCTAACACCTAGAAACCTGGACTCCTTTACTCTTTGGCTAGGTTTGACTCTGAGGCCAGTAGGCAGGATCGAGTCTACAAGTGTTCAAGGCTACATGGTTTTGAACATTTGTTAGTACATAGTATCTTAAGTACATCTTAATGTTTCCCATTTTCTTTTTCATAGATCGAGACAACTAACCACATCATGGGACTAACCAGCATCATGGAGGTGGGTTTTTGACTTTAAGAAATGTTTTTGTTTATTATCCTAGGGACTATTTAGAGACAACTCTAACATGATAATTCTCACTGTATGGAGGACATTAACTAAAGTAGCATGTCAGCAGGTAAAGAATTCTTTGAGTCACATTCCTGGGTCATATTCCTTTCTCCTGTGGAACAACATGAGGAAGGCATGTGGTCCCAGGTGTCCCTCTGCCAGCATCACTGACCCTGTAACAGGAAAACAGGGGAGCTGCCAGTGAGGTGGCAGGATAGAGGCAGCTGATTACCCACACCACCTGCAAGGGTTTGATCTTTCTTCTTTCATTTCCACATTGGGTATTTCTGCATAGAGAAACACCTAAAAAATGAATTATTCTCACACCAGGCATGGTGGTGTATGCCTATAAAACCCAGCTACTCAGGAGGCTAAGATAAGAAGATTGCAAGTTTGAGGCCAGTCTCAGCAACTTAATGAACGACCCTGTCTCAAAAGAAAAAAACAAAACACATAGCAGTTGTTTTGTTCTTCATCCAGAAGACAGGGGTGACACAGTTCTGCAGATGACGTATTCTTTTAGTCTCTTGTTCAGTCTCAGTGTGTGGGTACTCTGCGTTCTAGAAGCTCCCAGGTCACTTGAGGGAAGAAATGGAAACAGACTGTTTTAACTGCATGTAAAGATCTGTAATAGATGTAATTACAAGGAGCTCTAGAAGCATGAAAGAGAGAGGAACTTGAATTTCTTGGTACCCTCAGCTGCAGTCCAGCTTTTCAATGAAACCTTACTGCCCAGGGTACCCATTCAATCTCCTGCTACATTTACGACAGAGCAGTTAATTTGAGAGAACATCAGAGAGGTTGGATTATCTGCAGTCATATGGTTATTAAGTGCCAGGACCCAAACTCTAATATCAGAATTCTTTCCTCCAAGGTTTTGGGAGCACCAATGGGATAAACTACTGGGATATGTTCCTGGTAGTGGGTTTTGAAAATTGTCTGTAGCCACTTCTTCTAAAAAGGTGATCTACATAGCAGAAGTTAGATAAATTTGGTGGTGAGATCTATAATCCAAATAAAGTAAACGCATTCACAAATTTTTTCCTTTTTTTTTCTTTCAGGGTTGAAGATGCTTTATTTGGACTGGACTAATTTCTAATTGTTTTCTCTTTTTCAAAATGATATGCTTGTATACTTTATGCACTTAGGAAGTTACAATAATGTAAATCATATACTTTGGGCACTATCTGCATGTTTTTTTCCCTGGTGTCTAGAAAAAATTTCAGAAATTGTAGACGAACACTTGGGACATACATATCTTAAAAGAAATAATAAAGTATCTATGAGTATTGAATTGGAAACCTTATGTATAGAAGCTATTTTGATATTTTGGAGTGCCAAAAAAAGGGTCAATAGAAAAAAACAAACTAGTAAATATAATTAAAAGTAAGAGTTGATCATCAAGTCCTAATCCCGTAGTAAACTCTATACATCTCTCATTAGCTGGATGTAGTTATTCACCTTTCCTCCTCCACAATATAGATGATTAAAAAGACCTAAGAAACTGAGGTGATAGTTATATCTTGTTGGTAAGCACACAGGCACAATTGAAGCGTGCACATCACTGTGGTAGGCTTCATTCATGGACTACTTCCTCTTTTTATTGTTTTCACTCTAGAAAAAAACAAAAGACATGCCACACAATGCCATAGTGTTATTCGAAGTGGTTTTCTAGGTATCCTTACCTATCTGCAAGTATCCAGGACATTTTCATGATCCAAAGAGTGAGTGAGTGTCTTAGGTCAAATTCTTCCAGAAGCAGGACCTGAGCCACAGACCTGGATGCCAGTGACTTAATAAGAAGGGCTTTTATGGGAGAAGAAAAACAATAATGTAGTGGATGATGAAGGACAGGGAATGGGAAGAAGCCGAGTGAGGGTATGATATCAGAAGTTCCTACACAGTCTTTTCCCACAGGGACCTCTATAACAACATACCTTAGTGTTTGTCCTGCCTCAAAGCAAAGGATCTTGCTTTTGGTAATTCACAACAGTCTATCTTTGGCTATTTAAGGCTGTGGTTTTCTTACCTGTAAATAAAAATAAAGGATTCTTACTGGTGATGGTGCAGTAGTCACTTGTGTAATAGAGTCTTATTGCTATATTTCTAGGATAAAGACTTAGTACCTAAATTCAAGTTTAGCAGAATGAGGTGGGCATAATCTCAGGACCCCAGTGTACACTAGAGTTTTCAACTCAATCAGACCCAACCCTCCCCCTTTTAAGTTTCAATTAATAATTAATTTTGAGGCATGGTCTTGCTATTTTGCCCAGGTGGGTTTAAATTTGAGCTCCTCATGTCTTAGCTTCTCAAGTAGCTGGGATTACAGACATGCACCATGACACCCTGTTTCCTCCCCTCCCCCTTTTCAAACCCTTCTTTTTTAAAGTAAAAAGTGTTTTCTGTTGACTCTTTTACTAATATGAATGTAAAAGTCATGTAATTTAGCATATGACTGCTCTTGCCTGGCTGCAGTGGCTGTCAAGAAGTGTTAGACCCTTGTAACTGGCCCAGGATCTCTGTGAACAGTGGCATTTAAGAATGGAAGGTAGACTGTATTGGTGGTGCCAGAGCAGAAAAGGGAGTGATCTCTTTGCTGCACATCATAAAGATCCATGGCTGACACCTTTACAGCAAAAGTCAGGTTAATAAGAGAAAAGCATAACAAATTTATTGACATGTAAATGTACATGGGAGCTATACAAAATATGAAAACTCATAAGAAAAGCTAGATGGTTGAGGTTTAATTGCCTTCTTCATAGCAGAGAGGGAAATGGAGGGTGATGTAGGCAATTCAGAATAGTAGATGATTTTAAGACGAACAGATCCAAAAGAAAAGACAAGGAGGCCTGGGACAAAATTCTTGGGACTCTAGGTTTAGTGTTTCATTTTTAATCTTTTCCTCTGTGAAATGAGTTTAGTCTTCCTTGATTAGTGAAGTTTTAGTAAAAAGATTGAAAACAATTATGCTCCTCTTTGGTGGATCTGGGTTTTAGGTGAATAAGGGAACTTCAGGGAAACATTTTCCTTTTTTTTGAGAAGAAAGATCAAGAGAAGGGAAAGGAGAAAGTTTGAGAGACCTTGAAGCTACTTCCTTTCTTCAGAATGTCAAAGCCCCAACAGTGCTTCAGATTCAGATATGGTATTGATGGTTCTGGCATAATTCTCTGAAGTGATGAGACTTTTTAGGTAAAATTCCCCAAACAAACCAAAACCCAAAATAATGTCTTTTGAGTCGCCTGGTACTTACATTCCTGAAAAAACTCCGTGTACGTGAGCCAGGAGTAAGGGATGGTCAGTGGATATTCAAGAAATAAAAACTGAAAAATAAAACACATTTTTTACATGTGATTTTGAGCCCACATTATAAACAGATTTTTAATGTATTGTGCACTTGTGCGCACACACAAACGTAGGCTGGAACTTCTGGCCCTCAGCCCCTAAATACTCCTCATAATTGGAATATCCAAATATTGCCCTATTAATTTCCAAAATGCCCTATACGTATTGCCCTCTAGAGAGTGGGAAGTTTCTGAGGTAATCACGCGGGAAGGGCAGCAGGCGGTACCAATCCCTCCCTTCCCTTCATTTTTCTCGGAAAGCCTAGCCTTTGGAGAAAAAGGAAACTAAGTGTGGGGAAGTCCCATTCTCTAATCTGAAGCAGCCCTTTTTGCCCAGAGGTTGATGACGAGCCACCCTGGCCTGTGTTTCGATTGGTCAATGGAGAAACAATGGAAGATTAAAAGTGGGGGAGGGCAATGCTTTTCGCCATCCAGTTGTTGCACCACACCGCCTACTTGGTGACTGGCTCTGCTCATTGGACGCGTCCACCGACAGTATGCTGTCCCGCGCCGCACCCTTCCTTTCCCTCTCTTAGCTATTCAACGGTTCCCCCTGGCCTATGGCCCCAACAACCCAGCACATTCCCCTTTCCCCGCCTATTGTAGCCTGGCACCCAGGTTCTAAGTAGTAGCCGAGAGCCGGCGAAGTAGTGCGCTGCTGCTGGAGCGCACGATTTTTGTTCTCTTATCGCTGAATTGCTGCCTGGATAAGTCTGGGCAGGACTAGGCTGGGCAGGACAAAATATCTAAGTCATTGATGGACCGCCGGGTGCATGGAAGGGAAGAGTAGGAAAGAGGAGGAGGGGTTGGGCGATCACGAAACATAGTTGAGGGTGTTGATCCATTCCGAGGCAGGTAACTCAGGATATACGTTGTATTTCCTCCGTAAATAGGTCGGTGCTTATGATGGAGCTCAGGGTGCTGCACCTACCTCTGGTTTGAGCTCCATCCATTTTTCTCTTGGGTTTTCACTTCCCCATTAGGTTCCAGGGCTTACTCTAAATGCAGATCATGTCAGGATATTGTGTAACATTTCTGTCAATTTGCACTTCTGTACGTGCAATTAACACATTTACAGCATACATATAATTCAGTCTGGCAGCAGGCCTCACGCCTGTGATCCCAGCTACTCCAGAGGTTGAGGCAGGAGAATCTCAAATTCTAGGCCAGCATGGATAATTTAGCAAGACCCTGTCTCGAAATAAATTTTAAAAGGCTGGTGCCATGGTACACGTCTCTAATTCTAACCTTAATCCCAGTCTGTAATTCCTATTTGGGAGGCTGAGGCAGGATTGGAGGTTAGAGGCCAGCCTTAGCAATTTAATGAGACAATTCCTCAAAATAAAAATTTAAAAAGGCTGGGAGTGTAGCTTAGTAGTTGAGTGCCCCTGGGTTAAATTCCTAGTACCCCTGTCCCCTAAAGTATTTATGCTCTGGTAACATGGTGAATCCCAGACAAGCCTGAGAATTCCTTACATCTGAAGGAGGCTACACTGAACTGAGGCAGGAGGACCAGAAGTTCAAGACTAGCCTCAGCAACTTAGTGAGATCCTTTCTTAAAATGAAAAATAAAATGACTGGGGACTCCCCTAGGTTCAATCCCCACTACAAACAAAACAAAACAAAACAAAACAAAAACAAAAACAAACCCAAAAAAAAAAAAAAAAAAGAGGTAAGAGGTAACTTCTGTCATGGATGCAAACCCTTAGATGCAGCATTAATGATAGAACTTGGGGAAAGTGAAGTAGTTGACCTCACCTGTGAACCTCTAGACCTGTAGTGATTGAACTAATACTATGACTTTGTTGTGATTATTGAATAAAAGGGAAGCGTCAAGTCCAAACTGGCAGCTTATGTGTTGAGCAGTGAGGAGTGACAGAGATGTGTATGTAACTAACAGTTCCCATCATAGATCCTTGGGAGAAGTCACATAGTACCTGGTTATATCCAGTGCTGAATTTGCATGAATGGGTACTCAGAGATTGAACTGAGCAGACATCACTGTGAATGTGGTCATAGGACTGAGGGATGTAACTCTGTGCTAGAGCACTTGCCAGCATTGGTCAAGATCTGGGTTTGATTTCCAGTACAAACAACAACAGCAACAACAACAAAATAACCACATCACTTTCTGTGTATGTCCCTTCAATATACTAAAATTTGCCCAGTGTGTTTAAAAAAAATTATCCCCCATCATTAACACTTTATTTATATATGGTATGTGCCTTGTTGCTCAGGACAGACCCTCTGACTGGATTTCAATGTCACTGTGCAGAAACTATAGGTTGTTAGTATCCATGCTATTTTATTTTATTTAAATGTTTTAGTTGTAGATGGACACAATACCTTTATTTTATTTATTTTATGTGGTGCTGAGGATCGAATCCAGTGCCTCACCCGTGCTAGGCAAGTGCTCTACTACTGAGCCACAATCACAGCCCCCATGCTATTTTAGTTACTTAATTGGAACTGGGGATTGAACTCAGGGGTGTTTTATGACTGAGCTACAGCCTCAGCCTTTTTATTTTTTATTTTGAGACAGAGGCTCACCTAATTGCTTAGGTCCTTGCTAAATTGCTGAGGCTGGCCTTGAACTTTCAATCCTCCTGCCTCAGCCTCCTGAGTCACTGGTATTACAGGTGTACACCACAGTGCCTGGTTCTATTTTAGCAATTTAACAAATTACGATCTGGAGTATATAAAACACCTCTGATTTCTTATATGCTCTGAGACTTTTTCTTTCCTTTGGTTTTATACTTCACAACTGGACTTTTGTTGTCATAGTGGGCCAGATGCTGATAGTTGTCCTCAATGCAGTGTTGCCTTGTGTGTCCCCCAAGGCTTCACATCGTGAAATTTAATCCCCACTATGAGGTATTAAGAGGATGAAAATTTAATCCAACAACTATGGTTTTTGGAGGTAGGGCCTTTGAAAAGTGATTAGGATTAGATAAAGTCCTTAGGATTAGACAAGGCCATGATTGAATCCTGATGGCTTTATCAGAGGAAGAAAAACTGGCCACACACACATATACACATGCGTGCATGCTCCCTGTCTCTTGCTATGTGAAGCCCTGCACTATGTTGGGACTCTGCCAGTAAGATGATCATTATCAGATGTGGCCCCCTTCACCTGGCACTTCCAGAACTGTCATCTGTGAGTCAAAATAAACTGTTTTATTTTTCTTTTTTTGGTATTGGGAATTGAACCCAAGGCCTTGAGCATGCTAAGGACACCTAGTACCACTGAGCTACACACCCAACCCTAAACCTTTTTTTCTTTATAATGTAGCCACTCTGTGATATTGTGTTATTAGTAACAGAAAATGGACTCATACCCCTTGTTTTCTCATAATTATCAATTTTTAATTGACCATATGGGGGCATATGGTGCCACATAAATGCAACATCCTAGAGATGGTGGAACAAGTAGACGAGAAAGAATTTGGGAGACCAACCACATTGCAAACCAGAGACACAAAACGGTTTTGGTGTCACATCTATTTCCTACCACTCTGACACTTGACATGGTTCTGTTGATCATCCTCCCTCTTGGGGGCCATAGGCATGGCATGTCTCCATGTTTAGTTGTTTTTTAATATTAATGATCAATACATCATTAGAAACTTATTGGAAAAACATTGGGAAGGTTTTACTGTATTGGGACACAAAATAGTACACAATAAAAATTTAGTAGTAATGTATATATAAAATATATAAAAATAAACAATTGTAGCTATGCTCGAGTTAAAAGGAGCCTGTGATTGCTTTAGTATAATAATTTCTAAATATAGATGGATAAAGAGGCATTCCTCTGAGCTTGGATGTAGTGTTTAGCCTTTGTTGCTTTCCTAGTTTTAACAGTTGATTCTAGAGATTCTTTACTTAATAAAAATATTTAGGTCATAAATATAATTTGTGTTTTTCCTATGTTTAGTCTAATTCTTTGAGAATCAAAATAAGATTGTAGTCCGCCATTATGTGAAATAGAATAGACTAAATATTAACTATAAGTTGATTTCTTTGCCCTTTGTTAATAATAGTAAAAGCTTTTCACGGTTAAACACTGGAGTTCATGGTGCAGGTGGTTTCTCAGAAAATCTAGTGACGTGTTTGTTCTGGAGGTTGAAGGTCAGCAGATCATGGTGCCCTCAATTTAGCTGGAGACAAGGTTGTTTTAATCTAGATTGTTTTGGTCTGGGCTGTCATACAGAGGGAATGTGTACTTTGAGAAGAAGCATAGATTGTACTTTTTAAGGTTTTTCTTATTTTAAACTAACCATAAAATGATATAATCATTACTAAAGAAAAATATATTAAAAGGCTGGAAGGGACTGGGGAGATAGCTCAGTTGGTAGAGTGCTTTCCTTGCAAGCACAAGGCCCTGGGTTCGATCCCCAGCACTGCAAAAAAAAAAAAAAAAAAAAAAAAGCTGACAGAAAAATAAAGATAGAGATTCAGCCTCAGAACACTTGGTGTCTCTGTCTGCTGTTTCTCCACTGTGCTGACACCGCCCATCCACCTAGGACCCCCAACCACTGCTAGGGCTGGACCCTGGCATTTTGGGTTTTTGCTTAAGAGAGAAATAAATTTCACTGTTGCTTAAGCAACCATTATACTGGGTTTATTAGGTTGACACATAAAATTAAGCATTATACTGGCTCTCATTTAGAGCAATGGAATCTTTTAGTTAATAGACTGGGGTGTTACCCTTGGGTTTCCTGATTCCATTGGTATAGAAAGAAGTCAGTTCTTTCCGATCACCTCTCCTTATCAGTACATTTAAGGGAATACGCAGACATGCACCATGTCAAATGACCTGCAAGGCCAGACTATTAGAACCTAGAATTGTGGTTCTGTGCTCTCTGACCTGCTGGGGCAGAGGGGCTACCTCTTTCACCTTGGCACGCATGCTTGTCTTCCAACACATTTTTCAGTTAATCAAATTGGCATGCTTCTCTGTGAACAAAACAACATCCTCCCTGGGACACAGGCCTTGGAAAGCACCCTGATCATTTTTCTTTTGCAGAGAATCTCATAGAACTCATAAATCAGTCTGCATTTTATAATGGGAGAGGATATAACTTCTGAAATGCTTTCCCCCTCTGCCTGAGAATGACACGTACAGCAATTTCTTCCAGTGATTGCAGGGGTGTTATCTACCCTGTGGAGGCACAGTTGTACCTGAAGCAGCACCCATCCCTGCATCATGTCTGTCTATCCACTGTATTCTTTGGAATATTGTCTATACCCTGGACATTGGTTGCTTGACTTTGTACAGGATACACAATATAAATATGGCATACATATTTACTTATTTATTGGCACTGGAATTGGGAACCCAGGGCTTCACACAGGCTACCCAAGTGCTCTACCACTGACCTATATCCCCAGCTTGAGTGGTTTGAAAATGAAATGAGAAAGAAAAAGAATATGAGAATTAAAAAAAAAACCCAAAACATTTCTAAATATTATTTTCTCACATTTTAATATTCATCTTGTGCATGCCACTTTGGAGACTATTATTTGCTGACATAGTGCAGTGTGTCATAAATTTGAATATTGATCAAAACACCTGAGGTAATCAACAACTGGGATAGATTCAAACTAAAAAGCTTTCTCTCAGCAAAGGAAACTATCAGCAATGTGAAGAGAGAGCCTACAGAGTGGGAGAATATCTTTGCCAACCATACTTCAGATAGAGCGCTAATTTCCAGAATCTATAAAGAACTCAAAAAATTCTACACGAAGAATACAAATAATCCAATCAACAAATGGGCTAAGGAAATAAACAGACACTTCACAGAAGAAGATGTACAAGCAATCAACAGATATATGAAAAAATGTTCAACATCCCTAGTAATAAGGGAAATGCAAATCAAAACTACCCTAAGATTTCATCTCACCCCAATTAGAATGGCGATTATCAAGAATACAAGCAACAACAGGTGTTGGCGAGGATGTGGGGAAAAAGGTACACTCCTACATTGCTGGTGGGGTTGCAAATTAGTGCAGCCACTCTGGAAAGCAGTATGGAGATTCCTTAGAAAACTTGGAATGGAAACGCCATTTGACCCAGCTATCCCACTCCTTGGCCTATACCCAAAGGACTTAAAATCAGCATACTACAGAGATACAGCCACATCAATGTTCATTGATGCTCAATTCACCATAGCCAGATTGTGGAACCAACCTAGATGCCCATCAGTTGATGAATGGATAAAGAAACTGTGGCATATATATACAATGGAATATTACTCTGCAATGAAGAATGATAAAATTATGGCATTTGCAGGCAAATAGATGAAATTGGAGAATATCATGCTAAGTGAGATAAGCCAATCTCAAAAAACTAAAGGACAAATGATCTCGCTGATAAGCGGATGAGGACATATATTGGGGGGTGGGAAGGGTTAGCATTAGGTTTAGGGTTAGGTTTAGGGTTAGGGATAAGGAGTGTGGTAAGAATGAAGGAAAGAAGGACTGTATAGAGGGAAAAGAGGGGTGGGAGGGGTGGGGGGGAAGGGAAAAAATAATGAATCAAACATCATTGCCCTATGTAAACGTATGATTACACAAATGATATGCCTTGACTCCATGTACAAATAGAGAAACAACATGTATCCCATTTGGATACAATAATAATAAAAAAAAAAAAAGGAAATCAGATGGGCTGTTTTCAGAATCAATACATACCCATGTATTCCAGGGAAACAGATTAAGAGTAATGTTCCTTTAATAAATGAGTAGTAGATTAATGAAAAATTATTAAAAAAAAACACCTGAGGTGTCTATTAAATATAGGTTTTATTTTTGCATGTATTATCCATGTGATTTTTTTTTCAGTATTGAGGATTGAACATTTTACCACTAAGCAACACCCCAAGTCCTTTTTAAAAAATTATTTTTTATTTTGAAACAGTGTCTTGCTAGGTTGTTTGGACTGACCTCAAACTTGCAATCTTCCTGCCTCAACCTCTGGAGTTGCTGGGATTATAGGCATGCACCAGCAGACCCATCATTCATATCATCATGATGAAGATACTCTCTCCAGTTTTCTGGCAATTCTTAGTCCTCCCTATTATATGCTACTCACACATTTAACTTACCTGCCGAGCTCCTATAAACATTTGAGTTTTTGGTCTCTGCTTTAGGGGAAAAAAATAAAAGGGATTCTGACTTTTTAAAAATCCAAGGTAAACTTTTACAGACAAAGAAATGCACTGATCTTAAGTGTATAATTAGATCAATCTGGGCAAATGACCAACATCCCAATCAAAATATACAATTCCTTCACCCTAAAGAATTCCTTCATACTCCCATCATTCCCCATAGGCAAACATTATTCTGATTACTATCACTATAGATTTGTTTGGAGACACTGGATTTGGTTACTTCATTGTCTTGTGCAGTTCATCAGGAAGGAAATTTGGTAGGAACTTGAATATAAACATTAGGCAGGAATCAAGGGTTTGTTTTAGTGAGAACACGATTACATTGCCCCTCTTAAGAATTGAGGCAAGATGTTTTTAATACCTGCTCTTTATAAAGTGACAACTCTGTTCCAGACACACTGCTGGGCACTTCATACATCACGGGCAGTTAAGGTAAACACCTAGACAAGAACAGGATCCCAGTAGACTGTAAGAACAACTGGGCACATTACATGAATAATTCGGTGTGACTTTTATGTGACTCTGTGAAGAAGTGAGAACTAAAGATAGAAGAGTAAATTAGTACCATATCATCTGTAGAGCACGGCACATTGTTATGGAGCTTAGTCTTATTCTACAGATGCTAAGGAGCCATAAAAGATTCTGGTGAAAGCCTGTAGGGAAAGATTCTCAAGGATTCATGAAGGCTGAAGAAACTCTTTGAAAATTGTGTTGGGATGTAACATGGAGGTGGAATTAGGAAAGATTCAGGTGTTGATTTTCCTCTCAGAATAGATGTGTATTTTATGAAGTGTATTAAACAGGATTAACCTCCGTCTGAGGAATTTGGTACCACACTGGTGGTCTCTTGTCATTTTGATGGATGTTCAACAGTTTCATTTCAGCACATCTGAAAACCTTTTAAACTGTGGCAACTTTTGGGAAATGGTTTTAGTGTGAAGTGGCAACAGTATAAATCCAGAAGGGCAGCTGGGGCAGTTATAATTTCGCTTTTAGATACTTTTCTTGGAAAAGTGGAAGCTTATCTGGCCAGAATGAAAATGGGATTATCAACTTGACACCTGATCTAGCTTTAGACTGGGTTAGTCACACGGTGAAATAATCTGGTAGTTTTTGTTTGTCTTTTCACAATGTTCACTGGGGCTGCACAGCAGAGAATAAGTAAAAAATCTCAAGCTGCAACAAGTCTGGATTCTATCTAGTTCAAGAATGGGGATAAGAGAGACAAAGTGGAGGAATTGTACCCATCTTTCAGCAAAGACTGATCTTTCTATTGCTTGTTCCACACTGAATTCATTTCTGCTGCGAATGTTGAGAAACAGGTTATTCTCCAAGAACCTAAAATTGTTAAGCAGGATAATCTTTTGGGGTCTTCCTTACTACATCAATTAGTTCTCATTATTAAAGTATGCATACTGGAAGAAGTCAATGAGTGTTAATAAAGTAGATGGGGTTTGCATGACATTATTAGCCCCCTAGTTGTCTCTAACTACTGCAGTAGTTTCCCTGCAGTGTGAGCAGGCAGAAGAAGTGGCACTCCCACAGGGCACATGCACCTCTAGTCCTTCTTACCTACTGACTTCCTCCAGCTTTCTTGCAGCCTCATGGATATTTAGCAGTAAGACATGTCTTCGGGTGGCACCGGACTTTGCCTTTGAGTCCTGTCACCTTACAAACCTAGGCTCCTCTAGTACTCTCTGGCTGCCTTTGGCTTAGACTAGTAGGCAGGGTTGGGTCCTACAGGACAGTATTCAAGTTAGGAAAACAGCCTATTCTGCCAGGCTTATTGTTAACAGTTTTGTACATTTGTTAGTACATAACTTATTTCAGAAGTAAAACTTGCGCTTTCTTTTTCTTTCCTCTTCAGTTTCACGGTTCAGTTTCATATCATCATGCAGGTAGATTCTCGACTTTGAGAAAATCTTTTTTTGTTTTGTTCAGGGGCTATGTACAGATAGCTCTGATGGATTAGCTCTCATTTTATGGGGCCATTAATCAGGGTGGCATTTGACATGAGTCCTTCTGTTCCCTGTTAGCTTTCAGCAGGCAAAATAAATCCTATGGCTTATATTCCCTTCTCCTGTGGAATGGTATGATGAAGGCCTGGAGCCAGCATCACCGACCCTCTAAAATGAAGGTAGAGGGGCTGTCATTGTGGTGTGACAGGACAGAAATAACCAATCATCCACACCATTTGGCTTGTCTTCCTTTCTTCTGGAGAAGCACAAGCCACAGAAACAGTAGTTATTCTATTATCCAAGCTCAAAAGAAGGCTGGGGATGTAGCTCAGTAGTAGAGCACTTGCTGAGTATGTGCAAGGCCCTGGGTTCAATCCCTAGCACTGAAAGAAAAAAAAAAAAAAAAAAAAGGTGCCAGGTGCTGCCCTTTATTAATTCACTCATTCATTTAGCTAACATTTATTAAGTTTTTATAGTGCGCTAGGCCTCTTTTAGCTAAGATTAATAAAATCGTCCTTTTCTCCAAGAAGTGCATAGTTTCTTGGAGAAGAGATAGGAAAACAAATAGTTCTAATGAAAGAAATAATGCAGTGTAATAAAAGTTATGATAGAAATATCTTCAAGGTGTTGCCAAAGCATAAAAGAGGAAATAATTCTGACTTCTTAAGAACTTTCTTGGATGAAGGAAAGCCCCCTGGCAGAAGGGACAGCATGTGCAAAACCATAGGAGCATATCATATTTGGACAATCCCAAACTCCAAGGCAAGAGTTATGGGTATTAAGGCTGGACAGACGGACAGGAGATAGGCATTTAAGAAAATACTGACTTAGAGAAATTACTTTAAAAAAACTTGTTAGCTCTGTGATGGCTCCTTATAGGTCAACCAGCTCACAGTCAAGGTATGAATCTCTGTGAGCTAAAACTGCTGAAAAAGCTGTATGAAATGTTTTTCATCCTGCTTCCTTGACCTTTGCTACTTTCTCAGGGCTGTTTCAGTGGAATGGCAGAGGTGAAAACTCCCAGTTAAAGCCTTTTGATTGGTGCCTTATGCTGTCTGTGATGGGATCACTTCAAATCACAATCACAAAAAGAAAGGAAGAAAGAAAAGAAAGAAAGAAAGAAAGAAAGAAAGAAAGGGAGGGAGGGAGGGAGGGAGGGAGGGAAAGAAAGAAAGAAAGAAAGAAAGAAAGAAAGAAAGAAAGAAAGAAAGAAAGAAAGAAAGAAAGAAAGAAAGAAAGAAAAGAAAGAAAGAAAGAAAGAAAGAAAGAAAAAAGGTGGGTTGGTGGTAGGTCATTCCAATCAGGGTTTCTCTTTCTTTTAAGCAGATGATGATCAAAGCAACTGACAAACTGTCACGGAATCTGCCAGACCTCACACTGGCCTGTGCCTTCTCTCTAGCTCTTGAACTTTTCCTCTTCCCTTCATGGGCTCTGAGCCTATTCCTAGTAAACAGGTCCCAGACTTCTGGTCTGCAGCCATCCTGGTCCTGCTGAGCTGATCCAAGTGTCCTGCTTCTGCTCCCTGGTGACCTGATAATCAAGCTTCATGGAGGTGAGTTATTCTTCCAACACAGCTGGTTTTCTGGGTATTACGTGGAAAACAAGATCATGGAATGGGATATGGATTTTAGACCATGAAAGAAAATATAGGGAAATATTTAACTTAGGGCAACTTGTAGTTTCTATATTCTCTGAAGTTCTTGGAAAAACTGAGAATTTAGATTAAAGAGGCTGGTAAGAAAGTAGTGAAATCCACCACAGCTTTTTGAGAAAAATTAAAGTGCTGTACAAAACTACTCTCTTTACTAATGTAAGCACCTTATTAATTTTTGATTAAAATTATTAAATATGTTTTTATTGTTATACTATCATATTTGACATTTTATATTTAAAGCAGAGCTGACTCTTGCAGGAGTTAAACATTTTTTAATTGAATTTCTTGTTTTAAGATCCCTTCAGAAGAATTAAGGTCATCATACTACAGTGATACATGCATACTCATATTTGTAGCAGCACAATTTACATTAACCAAATTATGGAACCAGCCTAGGTGTCCCTCAGTGGATGAAGGATAAAGGAAATGTGATATATATATATATATGCACATACACACACAATGGAGTTTTATTCAGTCATAAATAAAAGTGAAATTATGACTTTTGCAGGAAAATGGATGAACTAGAGACCATCATGTTAAGAGAAATAAGTCAAACTCAGAAGGTCAAGGGTCATAGGTTTTCTCTCATATGTGGAAACTAGAGAGAAAAAGGAAAAAGACAGTGGGGGTGGCTCTCAAGAAAATCTAAGGGAGATGAGTAGAGGAAAGGGACAAGGGGTGGGAGGTGGGAAGGAACAGGGAAATGCTGGGGAGTGATATTGGTCAAATTATATATATATTTTTAATGTGAATCCTTTATTGTCCTGTAAGGTCATGGCATAACTGATTTTAAGTAGAACAGGTAGTTCTCATTTCTTTACTGGTTGCTCTGCTCTTTCTCTTCCACATTAAGTACAGTATCCACAGTTATTCCTATATCTGCCAGTGACTGATCTTGCGCCACTTCAAGTGGCCTTCTGGGAAAGGATGTGGAAAGGCCATATAGGGATGTATGGTACCCAATTTTCATTATCCAGTCGAATAAGACCTGTGAACTCCAAGACTTAAAAAACCTTCTCCTCAGGACTTTCCCACGTAGACATTGGAGAGCAACAGTAACTACTTCTTCAGTTGTTTCAGAAGGTTCTTCAGGTAAATCAGGAACCTGCTTCTGGTGAGGGCTGTTCAGCAGATGGCGAAACTTCGGATAGAGGTTTAGCCAAATTCCGTTTCTTTGCAGCTTCTCTGTTGGTTGTTTCAAAAGATGTCTGGCTTGCATTTTCAAGCACTATTTCTTCATCACCCCCAAGTTTGTGACCACTAGTTAACTTCCAGGTTTCACCCGTCATCTGATAAAAACGCTCTTCCAGTTTTTTCAATCTCATTTCCTGGTGAGGTTTTAAAACATTTTCTATGTATCTGCTGGCCTTTTCACCCTGTGCTTCTTGTTGTTTTTTTCTCACAAGTTTTTGTCTTTTCTCATTCTTCTCTTCTTCTTCAAGTTGCTCAGGGCTTCACTAAATTGCTGACGCTGGTTTTGAACTTGTGATTCTTCTGCCTCAATCTCCTAAGTCCCTGAGATTACAGGTACATACTACTCTTGAATTTTTTCATAAATAATGTGAAAGGCTTTGAATTAAGTACTGCTCATTTTCTTATTTATTTACATTTAAATAAACAATAAAGAAAGAAAACAAAAAACAAGGTACCAAATTCATTACTGGTGACCTTTTTCCTAATACCATATAAGAATGTAGCTTTTTGGTGGCTCATGCCTGTAATCCCAGCTACTCAGGAGGCCAAGGCAGGCAGGAGGATTGCAAATTCAAGGCCAGTCTGGACAATGTGGTGAGATCCTGTCTTTCAGATAAGTCTGGGAAGATCTAAATGAGTTAAGCAATGAGGCAGTCATAGAAATAATTAAAGTAAGAAGAGCAAGCAGTAAGAAAACTCGGCCACACAGCAAGATGAGATCTTAATTCCTCAAATAGTTGTTCTTTTTGGACCCATAATCCCAGCCAAATTATATTGTTATATTTTATGAATGTATGAATATGTGACAACAAATCCCATCATCATGTACAATTATAATGCTCCAATAAAAATGTGGGAAATAATCCCTTCAGAGCTAAAATAAGGAAGTTATATTCTTCTGAACTTAGTGTTCTTTTCATTGTTAGACAAAAGGGAAAGTTTATTTACCACAAGAAAGCTGAAAAAACTCACTAAAATTGATAAGAAATCTTAAAACATGAGTTATCATTTCCACCAGTTTCCTCTTCTTATGATGTTGAATTTCATTATATATACATTAATTATTAAGATAAGGTTCTTTCTGGTGCAGTGGCATACTCCTGTAATCCCAGCAACTTGGGAGACTGAGGCAGAAGGATCGCAAATTCAAGTCCAGCCTTGCAGTTTAGTGAGACCCTCAGCAACTTAAAGAGACTTTTAATGAGACCCTGTCTCGAAATAAAAAAATAAAAAGGACTGGGAATGTAGCTTAGTGGTAAAGCACCCTTGAGTTTGATCCCCAGTACAAAGAAAAAAAAAAAATCAGGTTCTAATTTTCTCTATCTCAGGAACTTTAGGTTTGTTTTTCTCTATCACAGGAACTTTAGGTTTGTTTTTACTCTACTTAGTTCTTAGATGTTGAAGGAAACAGGGCTATAAGCATTTTGTTTATAATTTCTAAAGGAAAAAAATAAACACTATTGCCTCTACTTATTATACTCTCATCCCTTTAAGGCCAAGTCAGCAAAAATAGATACTTTTCTCTAATAATAAGAAAATTTCGTCCTGTGATAGTGAGTGTTTCGTTTCAAATGTTCAGAGGCTGAAAGTTGTGAACTAAATGACCTAACATCTTTTTAAACTCTCAGAAACTGAAAAATCAACACGTTCAGAATCTTTCTTTCCTTCTTGTGTGAAAAAGGCAAAACTCATGAAACAAGGGTGTGTCTTGCTCTTGAGTGGGAGTTGGTTGTGCCATAGAGCTTATCTCTAGATGAATTGTATTTCTCTGCTCTTAGGTTAATTCTTCAGAAATTTGCCCATTAAAGTTTTAAAAAATTACTTTGGAGGAATAAAGGCTGGAAAGTAAATAAAGAATGCTCCTTAAATATTTTATTAACCTTAATTTCAAAAATTTGCAATCCAAAAACTTCTCAGGAAAACAAAATCTTTGGGAGAAAAACTGTTCCTGGAAATTTCTTCTTTTTTTAAAAAAAATAATTCTTTTATTTGTTCTTTTTAGTTATACATGACAGTAGAATGTATTTTGACATATCATACATACATGGAGTATAACTTCCCATTCATGTGGTTGTACATGATAAGGAGTTACACTGGTCATGTATTCATATATGAACATAGGAAAAGTTATGATTGATTCATTCTACTGTCTTTTCCATTCCTATCCTCCCTCCCTTCCCCTGGTCTTTGGTTTTTTGGGATTGACTTATTTCACTTAGCATAATAGCCTCCAATTCCATCCATTTGCCAGCAAATGCCATTAATTTCATTTTTCTTTATGACTGAGTAATATTCCATTGTGTATATGTACCACATTTTCTTTATTCATTCATCTGTTAAAGAGCATCTAGGTTGGTTCCATAGTTTAGCTATTGTGAACTGAGTTACTATAAACATTGATGTGACTGCAGTGTCACTGTAGTATGCTGATTTTAAGTCCTTTGGGTATAAACTGAGGAGTGGGATAGCTAGGTCAAATGGTGGTTCCATTCCAACTTTTTTGAGGAATCTCCATACTGCTTTCCTGAGTGGTTGCACCAATTTTAGCCTACTGGCAACGTATGAGTATACCTTTTCCCCCACATCCTCACCAACATTTATTGTTGCTTGTATTCTTGATAATTGCCATTCTGATTGGAGTGAGATGAAATATCAGTTTAGTTTTAATTTTCATTTCTCAAATTGCTAGTGATGTTGAACATTTTTTTCATATATTTGTTGACCATTCGTATTTCTTCTGTGAAGTGTCTGTTCAGTTCTTTTGCCCATTTATTGATTGGGTTATTTGGTTTTTTTGGTGTTAAATTTTTTGGGTTCTTCTTCTTCTTTTTTTTTTTTTGCGGTGTTGGGGATCGAACTCAGGGACTTGTGCTTGCAGCGCAAGCACTCTACCGACTGAGCTATCTCCCCAGCCCTGGGTTCTTTTATATCCTGAAATTAATGCTCTATCTGAGTTTCTTCTGCAAATTTCTAATAACATCATAGTTCTCTATTCCTTGTTTTTTCTCTGTTCTGAGAATGTGTGCAGTAAGTGGATGCGCTTTCTTAGGAAATGATTCCTGCCAGTCAGAGGTTTATAAAGATGAGAATTGTTCCCTGACTTGAGTTTCTCTCCTTCTGACTTAAGGCTATACTTTCCTAAAGGGAGGTCTGGCAGGGAATGTGATTTCCTAAGAGATTTCCAGGTACTGAAATTTCATTTTTTTTTTACCTCCCTTTAGTGCAGTAGAAAGTTGTTCCAAGTATTTTGCCTCACTTATTTTGATCTACTTAATAAATTCAGTTTCATAAAGTATATTGATTGGCCTTCTGCTGACTTAGTGATTAAGATAAAAGGTTTTGGGGGCAGATAAAGAATTCAAATATGGGTTCCACCACTTAATGACTGTGATTTTGTCAAATTACTTAAACTCTTTAAGCTTTAGTTTCCTTAAAAGTGGGGCAATAATATGTATCTCATAGGGCTTTTATAAAGATTAAATGAGATAATGTCCATAAATAATTTTGCACAGTGAATGCTCACTAAATATTATATGATCAATGTCTTGTTTTATAGCAGAGGATGTGGGTTTTTCCTTTTTCTTTTTTTTTTTTTTTCTGGTGGTGGCTACCAAGGATTGAACCCAGGGAAACCATTTGATTAGGATCTTGCTAAGTTGCTAAGGCTGACTTTGAACTTGAGATATTTTGCCTTAGCCTCCCTAGTTGCTGGGATTACAGGTATGTGCCATCACACCCAGCTAGAGGATGTATTCTTTTTTTTTTTTTTTAATATTTTTAGTTGTAGATGGACACAATATATTTTATTTTCAAGTAGTGCTGAGAATCTAACCCAGTGCCTCATGTGTGCTAGGCAAGCACTCTACCACTGAGCCACAACCCCAGCCTGAGGATGTATTCTTGAGAGACAAGTTAACTGGAGAAACCTCCACTGGCAAGATGAATTAACCATAAAACCCCCAACCAATCATATTGTATCAACAACTGATAGCATTAAATATATTTTTATATCATAATTTCAGTCTTTTAAAATGTACAATTCAGTAGTTCTTGGCATATTCTCAAAATTATATAACCATCACCACTATCTAATTTCAAAACATTTTCACAATCCCCAAAAGAAATCCCAAGCCCATTATCATCACTCCCCAATCCCCTTTGACCCAGCCTTGGCCACTATTATCTACTTCAAATATATTTTAAAAACACATTGAATAAAATTCCTAAATTGTATTCACCTTCAAAGAAAGCTAGGGGGCTGGGGTTGTGACTCAGTGGTAGAGCACTTGCCTAGCACATGTGAGATACTGGGTTAGATCCTCAGCACCACATAAAAATAAATAAATAAAACAAAGGTATTGTGTCCATCTACAACTAAAAATATTAAAAAGAAGAAGAAGAAGAAGAAGAAGAAGAAGAAGAAGAAGAAGAAGCAGCAGCAGCTGGATTTACCAGCACAAACCAGTTCTGGTAGGTACCCTTTCTTCTAGATCATTCCCATCTGTATATGTTCTCCCACAAGTTTTATATTATTCAGAATACATCTATTTTTAAAGTTTCAAGACAGCTCTGACTGGCTTACAATGCATATTTTTTTTTCTGTAATGGAAATTCTACCCAGGGCCTTGTGTGTGCTAGACAAGTGCTTTGTTGCTGAGCTACATCCCCATCTCTTTTTAAATTTTTGAGACAGCTTCTAAGTTGCTCAGGCTGATCTTGAACTTGTGATCCTCCTACCTTAGCCTCCCAAGTAAAAATGCAATTTTTTTGAGCTTGCATGTTCTCCAATGGGCATATTTTTTCCTGGGTTTGGTCTTTTGATACATATTGAGAGGATGAAGAATAAACAGATTTTGTTCTCTTCACTTTCATACAATTTCTCATTCAGCCTGGAACAAAAAATGAAGTACTCTGTTTTTGAATATTTTGTTACCTTTGGTTAATGAAATTTAAATGAATTATTTATATGTAAAAGGGCAGTAAGTGAAAAATTTTCAATATATAACAGAACCATGGAAAATAAGACTAGAAATATGAATTTTCAATATATTGAAGAGAATTCTGAATTCTGGGGTCTTTTAAAAAAACTCACAAAAACTTATTTCACTAGGCTACAAAGAACAACAGAAGATATTGGAGGGTTAGTAATCATTATTAACTAGAACTTGCAACTGATTAGATGACAGGGCAGGAAGAAGATAATAAAATAAAGATTATTCAGATTTCGAAACTGGAAGACTTGTGCAATTAATAGATATAGGGAAGTCAAAAGAAGGAAGAGAGCTGGGTGTGGTGGCACAAGCCCAACTACTTTGGGAGTCTGGGACTAGAGGATCACTTGAGCCCACACATTTAAGACCAGCATGGGCAACATATTGAGACAATATTTAAAAAAGAAAGCTAAGAAAGAATAAAAAGAAAAGCAACAGAAGGAACTGACTTGGGGGGAAATATGATTTCTGTTTCAGTAATGTTGGTTTTGAAGGACCCAATCATGGGCTCAGAGATTCAGATTTGATAGTTATTTACATAGAGGTTGTATATGAAATCATGTAATGAATGGCTAATTTGGTAAGAAGAAAGTGGAGAGCTAGAAGAGGGCTGAAGATAGACCATGGCCATCATTCACACTTAGAATGAGAAGAGAAAGGGAAACTAGCCAAGGCAGAGGAGTGGTCAAAGGATGGAGAACAGGACAGTATCACATCATAAAGGGCCAAAGGATAGACTAAATAAGTCAAGAAAGATGAAGATTAAAGTTTCATTAAATGAGTGTTTAGCAAACTCTACCACAGAGTGCTGAGGTACATGGTCTATTAAAAGGGCAGAGATTTAGACAAGCTACCTTAAGCAAAGAGAAAACCTCACTTATTATGAGTGTTAGCACAAAAGGACCGAGCTGAGTGCAAACCATGGATCAGCGCAGCCTTTATTCAGCAATGAAATCACACATCTAATGGACCGACTTTCCTGGTGGAAAATGAGCCCCTGGTCAAAGGAGGAATCTGTGCTTATATAGGTTAAACTGAGAGGTGACTTAATTAATGAACAAGTCAGGATGGGCAGTCAGGAGTTTGAGATCTGTCTTTACTGGGTCAGATGGAGGGTCTGGGGTCAACAGTCAGTATCTGGCAAAGGAACTGTTTTGGGAAGGATTAATGCTTTGGCCTCCTCCCAGAGACTGTCACTCTAGGCTTGAGGGATAACTCCTCCTGGGGGCTTGTGTCACCACTGGGAAAGAATGTATTGGGAAAGGATCAATGTGTTGCCTTCTCCCTCACTCCCTTTTCCCAGGTCACACTATTTTGGGGTTTGTCATTTTCCATATCTAACAAAGAGAATAAATGTTTATTCTTCCAACACATGTTTTGGGCCCCTACAATGACAAGGAATCTTGCTAGGCTTAGGAATCCTAGAAGAATCAAAGGACAGTGCAGTGGTTAATGTAACAGTCACTCCCCACATAATTCTTGTCTCTACCTACTAGCTGACTTTACTCTGCATCTCTGCATAAGTAGAGGCAAATGTAAACTCCATCTGGGAATGTAGAGTCAGGAATGAGGAGTAGAGTAGTTTTGGTTAAATTTTCAAGGAGATGTATAGCAGATGGGGATAGCTCTGACCTTCAGGTTAGAATTTCTTGAATTCCCTTGGTTCTACCAATGAATTGAGTGTCAGAGTTAGTTCATCCTTCTATGAGCTCCAGTAACCCATAGACCAATCCTCAGGGATTTTGCCCCAGAATAAATTTTCTGTCAGTACTTAAGTTTTTCATCCTTTATACAGAGAAGATATACAAATTGAAAATTAGTATATGTACATTTAACATTTATTTTTTCCCCTGTATAAATCTTCCTTGCTTTTGCCTGCCCAAGATTTGATCTTCAAGTCCCCTTTTAGTTCTCCCTTCTAGATGTTTCTCTTGACCATACTCCCTGGTCAAGAGTTGGGAACCCAACTATTATGGAACCTACTAATCTACATCATAAAAATTATTCTCTTACTTTGAGAAAGCCTAATCTCAGCATTTTAGATCACAGCCTGTCACCTTTAGCATTTAGTAAAAGTTAAGAGCAGTGAATTCTGGCATTTGAAAATCTTAGGATGGAAAGGGTCATTCCAGGAATTGTGGCAGAGAACTTAGTAAGAAGCAGAGCCTAGAATCATAGAATTTGGGTAGTCAGTGGTGATACAATTTCTTCCATACAGCTAAACCAGGATCCCTGAGATGCCAGGAATTCAGGAATTCAGTTCTGGTAAAGGGGTAGTCCATGAGATAAAACAGATTTGATTTAAGACCATCCTCTTCCTGATGGTTCCAGAAGAGAGACAGACTCAACCTGTCCTAGATAGGTTAGGATAAGGGTGAGTGGGATGGGACAGAGGCTAGTACCACCCTGAGAACTGGGAAGTGACCCACCCTTCCCTGGACACAGGCTTTGAGGCTTCCACTCAGGTTCTCCTTCAGCTATGTTTCTATGATTTTCTAGATCATATTCCAGGTATCTAGGACCTTATAATATTCTGCCCAAAAGATTTTTAGCCTGATGCTAGGGCCTCCATCGCTCTTCTCCCAGTACTAGTCACCACCCCCTAGGTCATGTAACTGCCAGTATGTACACCTGGTAAGACCCAAGGATGTGTGTGTGTGTGTGTGTGTGTGTGTGTGTGTGTGTGTACACAAAGCTTGGTTGTGTGGGCTGGGTTTTCTACACATAAGCTTATGTAGTACAGGGCAGGGTGACAGGATAGGGAAGTGAAAAGCACAGAGCACTAGGGACCTCTAGTTATGTTTTGCTCTGATACACAAAAGTAGTGAAGGTCTCACAGGCAGAGATCTGATGCTCTTCATTTCTGTGCCCCAGAAAGTATGGGCACTAGAACAGAGCTGGCATCTCTGAATGTCTACTTACATCATCAGATCCCTAGATATTGAGATCGAAACCATTTCTGGGGCATAGTCATCAAACAGTAACATGTCCTGGAAGGCTCTATAAGAGCATTCTATAAAGCAGGATATTGTTCAGAATAACATTCTGGCTCTGAATTAAATGGCTTCAATTTTTTAAAATTATTTTATTTGTTCTAATTAGTTGTACATGACAGTAGAATGCATTTATACATTTTGATAGATCATACATAAATAGAGTGTAATCTCTCATTTTTCTGATTGTACATATTGCAGGATCACATCAGTCATGCAGTCATACATGTACATGAAGTAATGATGTCTGTTTCATTCTACTATCATTCCTTCCCCCATATACCTTCCCTCCCTTCACTCCCCTCTACCTAACATAAAGTAACTCTATTCTTCCCTATCCCCCAACTCCCTTATTGTGAATTAGTTTCTGCACATCAGCCTTTGGTTTTGGGATTTGGCTTACTTCACTTAGCATGGTATTCTCTAACTCCATTCATTTACCAGCAAATCAAATGGCTTCAATTTTTTTAAAACTATGATAACATTCATATAGCATAAAATCAATAATTTTATAGTATATAATTCAGTGGAATTTAGTAAATTCCTAGTGCTGTACAACTATCACCTCTATCTAGTTTCAAAACACATTTGTCACCCTATATCCATTAAGTAGTCACTCCTCATTTCACCTTCCCCACAGTGGAAAGCAACCACTAAGTTTTCTGTCTATGGATTTACCTATGCTGAATATTTCATATAAATGGAATCATACCACACGACCTTTTATGTCTGACTTCTTCTATTTAGCATAGTGGTTTCGATGTTCATCGGTGTTGAGATACTTCATTCCTTTTTATGATGGAATAATCATCCATTGAATGGATATGCCACATTTTAATATTTTTTTTGGTTCATTCATCAGTTGATAGACATTGTATTGCTTCTACTTGTGGCTCTTATAACCAGTGATATTAACATTTGTATAGAGGTTTTTGTTTGAATGCCTGTTTTCAACTCTTTGGATACTAGATCTTTATCAGGTATAGGATTTACAAAAAAAATTATCTCATTCTATGAGTTATCTGTTCACACTTTTGTGAAAAGAAAACTAGTTTGTCATCTTGTGGTGAAAATTAACTAGTTTTAGTATCAGGATAATGCTAGTCTCATAGAACAAGTTAGGAAGTACTCCCTCCTATTTTTTAGAAGAGTCTGAAATGGATCAGTATTAAATTATTAAATGTTTAGTAGGATTTATCAGTGAAGCCATTCTGATCCTGGACTACTTTTGTTGTTGGAAGATTTTTTTTTTAAATTACTGATCCAATCTCTTTACTTCTAGTCTGTTGAGATTTTCTTTCTTATTGAGTCAGTCCTGGTAGTTGCTGTGTTTCCAGAAACTTTTCCATTTATCTACGTTATTTAACTCGTTGGTATACAACTGTTCATAATAACTCTAATAATCCTTTTTTATTTCTGTAAGGTTTGTAAGCAAAATCATTTTAGATTTTGTGATTGGATTCTCTTTTTTTCTTCATCAGTCTAGTTCCTTAATTTTGTGGAGCCCTCTACCACTGAGCTACATTCCCAGACCTTTTTATTTTGAGACAGGGTCTTGCTAAATTGTGTATGGCCTTCTAAATTGCTCAGGTTGGCCTTGAACTCGCAATCCTCCTGCCTCAACCTCCTGAGTTGCTGGGATTATAGGCATACATCATCATGCTTGGCTATTAGTCAGCAAGATTCTTTCTCCTTTCATATTTTCTATTAATAGTTCAATAAGTTATGTATATCTTTTATATTGCTTTCTGTAATTGTGTTACACTTAAAAAATAAAGTTTTAAGAGAATTAAGAACTTTGTTCAATAAAAGGTATAATTAACAAAGCAGAAAAGCAACTCAGAGTGGAAATAGATATCAGCATTTCATGCATTTGAGAAAGAATTCAAATCTAGAACTGCGAAGAATTTCTGTGAATAAATAAAAAGATAGCTTGACAATAAAATAGGTCCTTTAACAGGTACTTCATAAAAAGAGCAGAATTCAAATGGACAATAAACACAGGAAAATAGACTCAACATACAGTTATCAGCAAAGAGAGTAAAGTAACATTCATAGCTAAAATGAATATTATCTATAACAGTTTCAATATTTACTAAGCTGAACATATGCCAATCCTATAAATTACTCCCAGGAATACACTCAGGAGAAATATATACAGATATTCATCAAAGTGCATGAACAAGATTGTTATTAACAACACTTTCTATATTAGCCCCAAACTGGTAACTACTCCAAGTCTCATCAACAACAGAATGGAGAAGTAAATTATGGCATATTCATTACAGTGGAATACTATACAGCAATGAGAATGAGTTAAAATTATATATAATGGGAATAAATCTCACAAATGTAATGCTGAGCAAAAGAATCCAGAAACAAAAAAGTACGTAATCTGTGGTTGCATTTATGTCAAGTACAAGGCAAAATTAATGGTTAACATTGGAAGTCTGGAAAGGTGTTAACCTTGGTGAGGAGGAGAAGGTGAATAGGAGAGTATATAGGAGCTTTTGTGATACTGATAATGTTCTATTTCTTAATCTATATAATGGTTACAGAGACGTGTTCATTTTGCAAAAAGTCAATAATCTATACATTTATGGGTTTGCATTTTTCTGTACTTATATTTATGTATTGTGTTTTAAAAAAGAAGTGTGGGAGGGCCTGGATTGATGATATCATGCCATTGACTGAGGAATCAAATTGACCTTCCAATTCTTTCTATGTGATTTCTAGAAAACAAAACTAAGGGGAATAACTAATAGAAGTTGACAGAGGGATGTATAACGAAATACAAGGGAATGTATAAGGAAACACATTTCTTTAATTGAGTACTCTTTCTTCCTCTCCCTTGTTTCTCTATTAAAACTTAATTAAGTCCCAAGTAAATATTTCAACAAAATTGACACAGGTGCATTAAAATACATTGGAAATCACAATCTAGAGCTTATACATGTTATAATATTAATATTATTTTATTGTAATAATTATAATTGTATTCTTATTGTAATGATCATATTGTGTATTATTTACTATATTTAAATTATATGTTATATAATTATATTGTGTATTACACTATACTTAAGTTTTCGTAGGTGTTCCATATCTGAGGATGATGGGACAAAATGGGTTAAACAGTGCTATAAAATATGTTAGAAAACATTGAGTTTGTTAGATAATTTCTCAAAGGACAGATTGTGGTGCTTTTACTCTAGTTGTAACAATTCTTAGCTCCTTTTGGAATGGAGTCCACCATCCTGGAGTGCTGAAGTGAGCAACAAGAAAGAGAAACTCATTTAAACTGTTCTTTTCCAAAGGTATCCTCCAGACCTTCTTCTAACATTGATCCAGGCAACTATGTTGAAGTGCATGATTCAATCACCCACCTACCCTCTAAAGTGGTGATACAAGACATTACGATGGAGCTACACTGTCCACTGTGTAACGATTGGTTCCGTGATCCATTGATGCTAAGCTGTGGCCACAACTTCTGCCAAGTCTGTATCCAAAACTTTTGGAAGCTGCAAGCAAAGGAAACATTCTGTCCTGAGTGTAAGATGCTATGTCAATATAGCAACTGTACATTTAACCTTGTGCTGGAGAAGTTGGTAGAAAAGATTAAGAAGCTTCCACTACTCAAGGGCCATCCACAGTGCCCAGAGCATGGAGAGAACCTGAAGCTGTTCAGTAAGCCAGATGGGAAATTGGTCTGCTTTCAATGCAAGGATGCACGGTTGTCTCCGGAGCAGTCTAAGGAGTTCCTACAAATCTCTGATGCTGTCCGTTACTTTACGGTGCGTGAGCCTGGGCCTTGAGCAATCTCTTAGAAAAAGCTAGGAAAAATCTTTTGTAGGGCTGCTGCTCTCTTCCAACTTCATTTCTTTATTTAAATAATAATGAGAACTTTTCATATCTTGAAAAGTTCTTTCTGTAAAGTTACTGCTTTTATAGGAAAGGAACAGTGGAGGACTTCTGACTGACTGCCTCAGTCACATACTGTATAGAATGTGTATATATAAGGTACTACTCTTATAGAAGGTTTGAAATTTGATCAATTTCAAAATGAATATAACAACAGAAGAAATATAAGATAGTCTACTATTGAGGTTAAATTTTGTCACATTTGTAATTCTTTTTTTTTTTTTTTTCCTTTGGAGGTGCTGGGGATTGAACTCAGGGCCTCACACATGCTAGACAAGTGCTTTATCACTAAGCCACATCACCAGCCCCATCCCCAGTTCCACATTTGTAATTCTTAAGTGTTTAGAATTTCTGAAAGGATTATAGAAAGTTGAAATAGGGGATGTACTGTGAAATAAAAGGATAGGACTTGAATTGGGAAATAATTTGGCTTTGGATGGGCAGAAGGAATAAACAAGTGTTCTAACAATGTAAGTAAAAATATAGATGGTGAGAACAGTGTAAATGAAAAATGTAGAGTTCTATTACCTACTTCAAACTCCCATGACTAGCTAAACTAAGGTTTTCTGCTACTTGGAATTTTATCCACAATTCTTGAAAGAGACAGGAACTATAATACAGGTGAATGGAAAGAGATTTGCAGCAAGAGGTTGCTTTTCCTCAGCACCGTGAGGCTTTGGCAATATTCTTATGGCCTTTCTTTTTTTCTTTCTTTCTTTCTTTCTTTCTTTCTTTCTTTCTTTCTTTCTTTCTTTCTTTCTATAATAGACAATTGTGAAATAACCTTCTAAAGTCTGCCCAAAATATAGAATGCTTCACAAATTTGTGTGTCATCCTTGCACAAGGGCCATGATAATCTCTGTATTGTTCCAATTTTAGTATATGTGCTGCCGAAGTGAGCACTCTTATGGCCTTTCATCTCTCAAGCTGGTATAAGTTAATTCTGTTTGGTGTTCCTAGGATGAGCTTGCCATCCATCAAGGTCAACTGGAAACAACCCTGAAGGAGCTTCAGTCTCTGAAGGCCATGCAGAAGGATGCTATTGCTGCTTACAAGGTGAGGAGCAGGGTAGAGGGTTATGAGAGATCTGGAATATATAACTTCAGCTACATAAGTGCAAAGGTGCACTTATCAATACACCAAATGGCATCCAGGGTATAAAGTTGGAAAACTGACACTGTGGGGTGGAAAGAAATACATTAACTGAATGGTTTTCCAATAGTTGATGAACAGAGCAGATTGACTTTTCTCCTAATATGCTGATCCTTTTGATGTTTTGGTAGCAAGGTGATTATTGTGGGGTTGAGCTCTGCATGGTCTGTCTCTTTAATCTATGGTAAAATATGGCATTTACTAGGAAAATTCACTGAAAATTGTTATATCAAAAGAAAACCTTTTCTTTCGTCTGGGTTTATAACCAGGAACTTCTGAGCCAATTTCTTTCATGTCTCATGTTTCCCAACTGATTTGGTCTTCTTGGCTGTCCCCCAACTAAAGTTATTGCCTATACTTTCAACTTCACAGGAGTTCTAGGATGACATTAATGACTGGAGATTTGGCAAATTCTTCCCTTGGATAGGGGGCTAAGTTGGGAATTCTGTTTCTTCGTTAATTATTCTATGAGGGGAGCCTTCTCTGACACTTAGTGTCTGAAAGTAGAAGGTTCTAGGAAGAGGAAAGAATGTATGGAATATTCCTGATATGGGAAGGTAGTTGCTATGTTAAATGGAATAAAGGACAATAAAACTGGAACATCCTAGGGCTGGGGCTATAGCTCAGCAGTACAGCACTTGCTTAGCATATGTGAGGCCCTGGGTTCAATCCCCAGCTCTGGGGTATAAAAAAAAATGCTGGAGCATACTAAGCAAGATGATATTTGAAGAGGCAGATATGGACCCAATCATGTAGGTCCTTGTGTAGATAATGTTAAGCATTTTGAACTTCATCTTGTGAATAATTAGAGAACATTAAAGGCTTTTAAACAGGACATGGTTCCATCTTATTTTGAAACATCTCTGAGAGCTGCATGGAGAATGGATTGGAAAGGGGCAGTGGCAAAGACAATGGTTAGAAGAAGGCTGTGGTCCCAGAGAATGATGGAAGTGACTTGGACTAGAAAGGCGGTGCAGATGCAGAGAAACAAATAGCTTGAGTATGTTTATTTGGGGACAGAAGTACCTGTGGTGATTGATTAGATGTGAGGGTGAATGGAGATATCAAATAGGCAGTTGGATATAGGAATATAGAGCTCAGAAGTTGGTTTGTGTTGGGGATAAGATGTCAGCATTAGATATCAGCATTTAAGGCCATGGATGGGAAAGTAGGTTGCCTAGAAAGGAAGTGTAGAATGGGAAGGTAAATGAACTTTGGACAAAATATCAAGTAATTCTAATATTTAGACTTGGTTAGAGGAAGTGGAATCAATAAGTAAGACTGAAAAAGGTGATGAGGAAGGTAAAAGGGAAACTTGGAAAAGTATGAGCTAAAAGAGAAAGGGAGTTAAAACTATTTTAAGAGTGCAATAATGATAGCCAGATGCAGTGGCATGCTCCTCTAATCCCAATTAATCAGGAGGTTGAGGCAGGATTCCAAGTTTGCGGCCAGTCTCAGCAACTTACTAAGACTTGTCTCAAATATATTAAAAAGGGTTGGGGACATAGCTTGATGGTAGAGTACACTTGGGTTCAATTCCCAGTGCCACAAAAAAGAGTGCAATAATGGTAGGTCAGAGAGTCTAAGTTGGATAAGAAGGCACAAGAGGATAGAAGTTTATGAACAGTAATGGAGGTGTTGATGAATACAAAGTTTCAATGAGATCCACTAACTGTTGCAATAGGGATATCTGAGTAAGTGAGTTTGGAGTATAAAAAGTTATTTTGGAGACAGTACAATTTCTGGGGATAAAAAAAATTCTAGGTGTGACTATGGGAATAAGTGGATAAAGCCGTAAATCATTAGAAATGAGGAGGGTGAGGAACTGAGAAACCAATATGTCAGATGGTTGTCATCTGTGAAGATGTTGAGATCACCCAACAAAAGAAGTACAAGTGTAGTGGTTATTAATTTCAGTGCTTCAGACACTGCTTATATCCTGTTTCTTCTATATTGTCTTGGCAGCAGGAGTGGCATCTCCCCAGTTCTGGTATCTAGATGAGGACAGTTCTTACAGGCTTCTTATGGGTCCCAGACTAATAGTACTACTTGGTAGATATTGGTTTACCAATATAGGAGGTATTCTTATTCATTCTATAATGTTTGATTAATTCCCAAATATTCATCATCCCCATCACCGCAACAAGAACCTAGAGACCACTTTTGGTTATTTCATCCTGAGCTATTAAACTAGCTGGGAAAAAAAAGGAGTAAGTCTCCTAAAAGGCTCCTTCTAGTAGGGCTGAACTGTTGATTCTCAGCAATCATTTATGTGCATTTTCCTGCAGTGGTATTTCCCAAGTTGTGCTAGTGTTAGCGAGGGTCCCCATCCCCAAGTGCTAGTCTCAGTAATAACCGTGGTGATGATAATGGAGGTTTCCAGGAAAACAAGATACATCTGCAGCAACATGTGTCCTTGGAGTTTCTAAAGCTGCATCAGTTCCTGCACAGCAAAGAAAAGGACATTCTAAGTGACCTCCGAGAAGAGGGGAAAGCCTTGAATGAGGAGATGGAGTTGAATCTGAACCAGCTTCAGGAGCAGTGTCTTCTTGCTAAAGATATGTTGGTGAGCATTCAGACACGGCTGGAACAGCGGAACTCCTTCGATTTCCTTAAAGTGAGACTCCATACCAACCTGATTATGGGCACATTTAAGAGGGTGGAAGACGTTGTGAAGGATGTAGTAGTGGCTTTCACAGTCAAGGGAAAACAAAACAAAACAAAATGGACTGCTGTAGTGCTTTTAAGATTCTCTGGGAGAAAAGCAGGAGGCTACTTTTGCTTTATGCTCAGCAGAAAGTTTTACTTTCATGCTCCAAAACAAGGTAACAAAATCCAATTAATAACACTTCATGTTGATATTTCCATAAAGAATTTTGATGCTTTATTTCTCAAAAAATAAGAATGTTGTAGCCTCTGTTCAATCTTTGACTCTGAGCCACAATAAACTGACCTATCCAAAAAGTTATTTACCAAACCTTGCTACCTGCAGTTATATCTGTAAAATGATATGGGTCATCACCTCAGTACTCAAAAGCTTAATTAGTCAGAGTAAGGAAAAGTGTCTTTGGGACTGGAATATCTACTGTGCTTTTTTTTCTGACACTATTTGGAAGTATCAGCAAAAAATACCCTATCCCTTAATTATTGTGCTATTGGTTCCTTTCTTTTCCCCACAAAAGGGAATTCTAGAAAATTAGAGCAAGGAAAGGGCAGTTCATCCTGGGTCAAATTGGGAATGCAGATCAGAAAAAGCATTGGAGGATGAAAGAAATTGCTGGAGATGAGTTGGGGATCCCTATATTGATGATAGAATTTTGGTGGTAGTCAGAATCATCAGAGAAATTTTTGAAGGTGATGAACTTCAAAAAGGTGATGAACTTCAAAAGTTGATGAACTTCTCTTTATCTTTTCTTCTTTTAGGACATCACAAATCTCTTGGATAGGTGAGTGTTTCCCTATGGTACTCTTTCTACCTTTCTTTAGTCTTTAGAGAGTGTCTGAGAACAAATTATTTATATCCTTTGCAGTTTGGAGCAAGGAACGAGGGCGCTGGCCCCAAGAGAACTTATCTCCAGAAAGCTGAACCCAGGCCATTTCAAAGGTCCTCTCCAGTATATGATGTGGAAGGAAATGCAGTCCACTCTTTCCCCAGGTATCAGTGGATAGGAACCATTGGTTCCTAGGGTTCCTAATCTACATTTCAACTGTGGAATCTCTTTGGTTGTAATTAGTTCTTTAATCTGAGACAGAAGGAAGGGTGGAATTTAGCCAAGAGGAGGCTAGCAGGTATTGACTGGATTTCTTCTGTTGCTATGATATAAAAATATATGATTTTGAACTGGTAAATAGACGAGCGGTCTATCAAATGTGTCAAGAGACAAAATTTTATCCTGTTTTGCTAAATCAGGGTTTCTTTGCTCTAAAGGAGGAGGTTTCTTTACATATTTGTTGTATATACATACGGTCTTCAAAAGTCCTCTTGTGTTTGATGTTCATAATATAGAGTATAACATTTTAGAAGATTGTATAGAGATCTTCAGTGCTTCAGAAGAAAGCAAATAATTTTAATAAATGTGTCTGAGGACACTAGGTTTATTTTTCCTGAAGATACCAAAGGATTGAGCAGGATAAAAGTAGACAAATGGCATTTCGAGCACATTAAATAATGTTCCAAATAAAAATCTTTACAGAAATGAAGTTTTAAATGTTTTAATAGAATTAATATAGAGTCTTCATTATTATTGTTTTTAGTTACTGATTTCATTAAAATCACAAATCTATCCCTGTTATTTTTTTCCAGGTAATTGACATTGAAAAAACAAAAAAACAAAAAAACTCTATTGCAGTAAAATTAACATGGAGAAAGTTCACCAATTCTACTTATATTACACCTAGAGTACAATTTGATGAGTTTTGACAAACATATGCACTTATGTAAATATCACCATAATCAAAATATTATAAAATTTCTCTCACCCCCCAAAAAGTTTCCACATGCTATTTTGCAATCAATTTCTTCCTTACACCACCAACCCCAACACTCACCTGCTTTATTCACCTAAAATGTATCTTTTTAAAATTTTCATGTAAGTGAAATCACTTATGTATCTGATTTTTTGCACTTAGCATAATGCTTTCTGACATTTACTTTTGTTCTTACATGTGTCTCTAATTGTGTTTTATGGATACATCACAATTTGCTTATTTATTCATTAATTGATGGAGATTTGAGTAGTTTCTAATTTGGGGTTACTATGTGTGAATATATGTTTACAAATCTTTGTATTTTAATTTATTTAGGGTAAATATCTTGTTGTGGGATTGCTGGGTGTGTGTTAGGTGTATGTTTAATTTTATAAGAAGCTATTAAACATTTTTTTCTAAAATGAGAGCACCATTTCATATTACCACTTGCAATAGATGACAGTTCCAGTTTCTCTACATGCTTGCCAAAACTTGTCAATCTTTTCATTTTAACTATTTTATTGGAAGTACAATAGCATTTCCTTGTGTTTTAAATGTGTATATCTCTAATGAGCAATCCTATTTAGCATCTTTTCATGTACTTCTTTGTCATTCATGTGTCTTTTTGGTTAAGTATGTTCGTGCATATATATATATATATATATATATGCACTTAACCAGGGGTGCTTAACCCCAGCCCTTTTTTTGTTTTTTATTTAGATTTATTTATTTTATTTCTTTTTCCATCCTTACATTTAACTTATTTTTTTACATTCTTAATTATGTTTTATGTAGCTGCATGTAGTTAAATTTGCTTTTTAAATTCAATTTGACAATCTCTCTCTTTTAATTAAAGTGTTTTGACTATTTACATTTGATGTCATCAATATGATTTTGGTTGGAATCTATCATCTTGATGTTTGTTTTTTATTCATATCACCTATCTTTGTTCTTTTCTTCTCTAGACCTGCCTTCTTTGGGATGGAGTCCCTTTTATTTTTCCTTTTCATCACCTTATTGATTTATTATTTGTACTTCTTTGTTTTTAAATATACTTTAAATCTCTTTAGAATTTTTACATCTTTAACTTATTCCATTATATCTTTGAATAATACATTCACATATAGTATAAAAATTTAACAACATTCTTTTACATGCATTGCATTCTACTTCTATATTCTTCATCCTTTCTGCTATTATTTTCATACATTTTCTTTCTATATGTTCCAGATTCCACCTACATTGACATTATTTTTTAACTGAACAGTCAACTTTTTTTTTTTTTTTCTTTTTTGTAGCACTGGGGATCAAACTCAGAACTTTGGGCATGCTAGGGAAGTACTTTAACTGGGCTATACCTTCAGCCCCAATTATATTTTAAAAAGATAAACAAATGAAGAAATGTCTTTATGTTTACATATTTATAATTTCTGATACTCTTCATTTCTTTGTGTAGAGACAAATTTATATCTGATACATTTTTACTTCTGCTTGAAGACATTCAAGCATAAAAAAATTAATAATTTTTATACTGCAAGCATGCTGCACTGTAAAGTTGAATTACCTCAGCTTCTGTCTGAAAAAGTTCTTATTTTACTGTAAGTTTATAAAAATATTTTCCCTGAAATGAATTTGATGATTTTATTTTTCAATACTTTAAAGATGTCACTCTGTTTTTGTCTAGTTGACATTCTTATCTTCATTTTTTGGTATGTACTGTGTCTTTTTTTTTTTTTTGCTACTTTTATGATTTTATTTTTGTTTCCTGCTTCCACCAATTTGATTATTCAAGGTGTCATTTCCTTTGTATTTATTCTGCTTGTGGTTCATTGAGCTTCTTGGAACTATGTGTTTATAGTTTTCATCAAATTTGAATAATGCCCACTATTATTTTTTCTCTTCCTCCTCCTTTTTTGAAATGGGGCTTCACTATGTTGCCCCAGCTGGCCTCAAACCCCTGGGATCAAATGATTCTCCTGGCTCAGCCTTCCAAATAGCTGGGAATATGGGTGCACACCATGCCCAGCTTCTTCAGATATTTTTTTACCACACCGCTTTTCTCCTAATGAGATTATAATTTTACCTATATTAGAAATTTAATATTGTCAGATTGTCTCATGTCATCAATGCTCATTATTTTTTAGGCCTTTTTCTTCTTCTACTTCATTTTGAATGGTTTTATTCCTATTCAAATTCTTTTGTCCTTTCTTCCTTATGTCTAATTAGTTTACACTGAAAAGGATATTTCCATTTTATATATATTTCATGTAATTGCTAGAAATTTCATTTGGGTATTTTAATTCCTCCTTTTTCCTCTCCTCACCATGTTCATGCTTTCCTCTACATTCTCAAGCAAACAGAAGATATTTATAACATTTTAATGTCCTTGTCTACTAATTCTATCATTGTTGACAATTCTGGGCCTGTTTTAATTGCTTGATTTTTCTCCTGACTGTGGGTGATATTCTCCTGTGGCTTTGCATGGCCACTAATTATTTTTCTTTTTAATGGGGTTTAGTTTTAGAACACTTTTAGATTTGTAAATTTTACAGAAAAAAATTGAGAGGATAGTAGAGTTCTCACATATTCCTTCCCTCTTTCCTGTATTATTAACCCCTTACATTTAATGATATGTATTTTATAACTAATGAACCAAAATCAATACATTATTACTAATTAAAATCCACAATTCCTTTAGATTTCCTTAGTTTTTACCTAATGTCATTTTTGTTTTAGGTTCTCATCTAAGATGCTACATTATACTTAGGTATTTTGTTTCTTTAGGCTTCTCTTGGCAGTGACGGTTTCTCAGACTTTGTTTCTGTTGACTTTGACAGTTTTGAGGAGTACTGGATTATATTTTGTAGGATGCCACACTATTGCATTTGTTTGATAGTCTTTTCCTCATGAAAAATCAGACAGGTTCTGAGTTATTGAGAAAAAGACAACAACAGTAAAAGTGTCATTTTTCTCACTTCATATCTAGCATCGCACTGTCAACATGATTTATAACTGTACACGACTGAGTGAGTGTTTGCCAGATTTCTTCACTGTAAACTTACTTTTTTCCCCCTCTTTCTATACTGTATACAATGGAAGGCAGTCACCATGTGTAGCCCACACTTAAGGAGTGAAAAGTTAGACTTTCCCCTCCTTTAGGGTGAAGCATCTACATAAATTATTTGGAATTATGCTGAATGGAAGTCTTGTCTCTTCTGGATGCTTTGGATTCCAAATATTATGAATTTTATATAAGTTTTTAAAGTTATATTGGGTTTAATTCTGGCATGCAGTCAAGTTACATGAAATCATTTTGTTCCTTTTAAGGCTTTATTTAAACTTTGTTAGAATGGTTTGAGAACAGCCTTTAATCTAGGGCTAATGTAGCTCATTTTCTAAGGTAACTCTCCTCCAAGTACTCTGTCTGCTCTTCACATAACATTTTCCCATTGTGGCTTGCAAGATTGAAAACCATTCTCAGTCTTGTGTGAGCTTTAGAAATTGTTCAGTCTACTGATTTTGAGAGGTTCTTTCTCTGACCCTAATGAATTATATACCCCATGCATGTGCAGACCAGTACTCAGTTGTATCTTTGAGGGATGTTCAAAAGTCTGTGCAGTTCCCTCTTCTATGTTACTCTGTCTAGTAAATTCTAGCTGCCTTGATATCACAGTGAGTTCTTCTTGTATGCTTTGCCCTGTGAAGTCAAACCTCACTTTTAGCAATCTTTTAAAGTGAAAACTGATTTTTATTTTTTCATCTAAGAAAATAAAATGGGATTTATTTAAAGCATGACTATTTCTTTATTTATTTCTAGGGAACTCAGAGCCTCGCCCTTTTAAATTTTATTTTGAGACAGGAACTTACTAAATTGCTGAGACTGGCCTCAAACTTGGAATTCTCCTTCCTCAGCCTACCAAGTGACTGGGATTACAAGCATGGGTCATCATGCCCAGCTTATTAGAATTTTGTTAATAATGTTTTATTCGTCTATATATTCTTCCTCTATACAGAATGGGAAATATTTTCCCTCTGGTAACTGTGGTCAGGCCTTGGTAAAATATACTTTATACAAGGAAAGCAAGAATATATAGTCAAGAATGGATTTTTATAGAAAACAGTAACAGATAAAGGGCAATGAAATCCCTCAAAGAGACTGAGGATTTCTAGCAGGAGAAATAAGAGGAAAATCAGGAAACAAAGTTAACATGGAATCTATGGAAAGAGTGTTAAGGAGAAGTGAGTGGTAATTCCTGTCAAATTCAAAGAAGATAATTAAGAAAGTAATTAGAAAATAGATGTTTCAATCAACTATTGGTGACTTGGATATGGACAATTTCAAGAGTGGAAATGGGTAGAAATTATGTTATTAAGTATTAAGTAGTGATTTGGAAACAAATAGTAGTGAATTGAATAGATCACTCATGAGAAATTTGATTAAGGGAAGGTGAGTATAGCAGTGTCAAGGAGTTTGTGTGTGTATGTGTGTGTGTGTGGTGTGTATAGCGGCATGCTTGGGATTGATCCCAGGGTATCACACATGCTTTATTTATTTATTTATTTATTTATTTTTTTTTTGTGTGTGGTGCTGGGGATTGAACCCAGGGCCTTGTGCATGTGAGACAAGCACTCTACCAACTGAGCTATATCCCCAGCCCTCACATGCTTTAGAAACACTCTATCACTGAGCTACCTCCCCAGCTCCAAAGAGTATTTTAAAAACATGTTGAGGGGAAGTATCCTTGTAGAAAGGCAGAAATCAAGGCTATAAGAAAGGACATAATTGATGGAAATAAGGAATATTGAGTGAGAGTTAAGGCAGGGAGAGGTATTGATTTTCCTCGGTTTCCTCTGGGATAGGAGAAAAGATGAAGATGGTAGAGGCAGACAATTTTGTCAAAGGGACTTTTCAGTCTGAGTGAGAAAGACCGAGGGATTTCTATTAAGATGTACTTTATTTCCTCTGTGAAACAGAAGATGAACCCTGTGCCTGGGAGTGAGGGGATAAATGGCAGAATAGAAGGTTCGAGGATGGAGTTAAAGATTTGAAATTGCTTTTGTAAAGAATCAGAGAGGATTTGATTTGGGAAATAAAGGATTTCTAGGCAGTACTGATGGTCAAACTTGGAGTTAAAATAATGAATCTGTAGTAGTTTCTGTATGCATACTTTTGTGATTTTTCTCCTGTAGTAGTCAGAAGCTGGGATGTGAATTTAATGGCATGATAGATACAGGGTTGGAGAGTTGAAGATGATAAAAGTATTAAGGTTATAGGCAATGAAGGCACTAAAGCTGAACTGTTGAAAAGAGGATTTTATGCCAGAAAGCATAGTTTAGGATGCTAAGGAGAAAGCAGGAGCTAGAGATGTTCATGAAATTAAGTGATGGTTGTAGGGAGAGATGAGAGTGAGAAATCTCAAGAAATAAAATAATAGAATATCTGAGTTTAAGATTTAGAAAGGAAATGATTCCAATGACTACACAATATGGAATCTGATCAATGATATGGGCAGCTGATGTGAAATGGAGTGAGTCACTAGCAGTTAAGTCAAGGACTTTTAAATGTGGAAGAGTGGTGGCTATATACAAGAAAAATAGGTTGGATTTGGGGTAGAGAAGTCAAGTTAACCCAAAGGTCAGGGGGTTCCAGGAGGCTTGTTTATAATAGCATCAAACAGAGGGTTGTAAAAATAGACAATGAAGAGTGATTTTTACATGAGGATGAACAGTAAAGTAGTGGTCTAGAAGCGGCCATGGTGGCTACTGGATCTGTGGCACCTGATTTAGAGAATGAGTAGTGCTTTAGAAGCTTATTTTTGGGGGGGGAAGAACCATCAAGTTTCTGTTAAAGCAAGGAGATAATGAGAGAATTCTATAAATCGAGTTTATAAGAGAGTTAGTTAAGGAAAGGGTTCCAAAAGGCAGAGTAGAAAGGGTTGGGTGAGAGCAGGGAGAAGAGTACTAAGTGAGTGAAGGGAGGGGAAGCAAAGAACTGCATAATGGGAGAAGAGACAGGAGAAGATAAATCATCAGAGGCAGGTTTACATTCTGGATGTTAGATGACTATGAAGACATGGTAGAATCATTTGGTTTCAAGGTTCCAAATGGAATTTTGATCAAAGTTTATTTATTCATTTGACGAATAGTTACTTGAACACCTAAGAACAGTGCCAAAATTTAAAGGTAAATGAAGAAGTAGAACAGATGGAGTCTCTGCCTTCCCAGAGATTAAATTCTAGTGAAAGAGATGGACAATGAGTAAGTAAATAATTTCACACAGTAATAACCATTGTGAAGAAAATAAACCAGGGTACACTCAATAAATAACTTCTTCATGAGAAAATATAAAGCAGGATAAACACACAAACAATAATGGATAGATGAATGCCCAGTTTTAGAATGGCCAGAGAAAACATTTCTGGGAAGGTGGTTCCCTTCTCACTACATTTTTTGTTTTTAGTTGTAGGTGGACACAATACTTTTATTTTTATGCGCTGGTGAGGATCAAACCCAGGGCCTCATGCATGCTAGGTGAATGCTCTACTACTGAGCCACAACCCCAGCCCCTTCTCCCTACATTTTATTGTGAACATTTCCAAATGTACAGAAAAGTTTATACAGATTTATAAGGAACACCCCTATCTCCACCATAACACCTATGATAGATTATCATCAATGTTTTATTGACTTTTTGTGAACAGAGGGCTGAGTAATGTGAAGTGAACCACGCAGGGAGAAAGTATACTGGGACAAAGGAAGGAGGTGTAAAGACCCTAAAGTAGAAATGAATTTGAAACATTCAAGAACAGCCAAAAGGCAAGGGTGGTAGGATCATAGTAAATGAGAGGGAACATGGTGGAGATGAAGACGGAGAAGTGAGTAAATCATGTGGCTTTTGTCATCTTTTTAAGGACTATGGATTTCATCTCAGGTATGACAGGAAGCCTAGGAGTATGGTAAATATAATGGCATTCATGTTGTGAGCAACATAAGTTGCAGATGGGCAAGAATGGAACCAGAATAGTAAAAAGCTATTGAAGTAGTTCTAGGTTAGTGTGTTTATGGAAGTAGTTAGAAGTGTTTAGGCTCAAAATATATTTTGAAGGTGGAGCTGACAGAACTTGCTATTAGACTGAATATAGCATGAGGAAGAAAGAGGACACTAGCTGACTCCTAGCAGTCTTCAGAGTCAGTGCAGGCTGAGCTAGCAGAAAATGTCAGAGGCTTAGTGATGAGCAGGTGGGGATTTTTAAAGTTTGGTAAGAGGTCTTTCTGGTAACTTCCAAAGAAATTCTAGTCCTCATATTAGAAAGATTAATAACCCAAAGTGCTTGTGGATGTGTGAGGGGAATAAGCCTGTATGGAAAAAATTCAGGATTCTTAACTCTTTTTAAAGTCTCTTATCTGAGAGAGAAGTCCTTGGGATAATGGAAAAGACTCAGGGTTTTTTTTGGTAAGGGAGGGTTGCACTTAGTAACTGACTCACTTCTAAGGACAAACAAATCCAATAACAACAAATATGTACGTAATATATCTATGTCTATTATGTTTTCTTTATCAAATTTCATGCCAAAGTCCAATTGTCACACACCTAGAATTCTTGTCACTTTCTTACTGGTCTGTTTCCAATCCCTCTTCATTTAGAAATTCTTTTTTATAAAAACTGCTGTCCTGTGATTTGTCTAAACCAATGCTTGTTAAGCCATCAGTGATGAAAAGCTAGCTTTTAAAAATTATTTTTAAAAATTTAATTGACATTTAATTTTAATTGTACATATGTAGGAGGTACAGTATGATAATTCAATACATGTATACAATGTTTATGATCAAATCAGGGTAATTAGCATTTCTCTCTCCTCAGACATTTATAATTTCTGTGCAGTAACCTTCAAACTCTTCTAGTTATTTTGAAATATATAATAAATTGTTGTAGATTATAGTTACTCTACCATGCTGTAGAACAGTAGGATGAATTCCTCCTCTCTAATGGTACTTTGGTACTTGTTATCCAGCCTTACTCTACCTAGTCTCTAGTGACCATTATTCAACACTACTATGAGATTAACTTTTTTACCTTTCATACATTTTAAAAATCTCAATCTCTCATGGAGTGATATTTCTATAGGATACAATATAAATTAACTACTTAAAATAGTGAAATTAAAAAAGATTACAAAGTAGAAGATCAATTTTGTAATAACTAGGTTCAGCTGACATAAAATTACTGTCAGCTTGCTAATGAAAGTTTCTAAAAACTCACTCTCAATACATGTATTACTTTGTCTCAGACTAGTAACCACACAATTGTGGCCCACATTCTGAGTAGCAGTGGCATAAACCATTCCAGATATCAGATGTTTCATTATATGTTAAGTCAAATATAAATTTTCCACCATTGACCTCTAAACTTGTTGACAACTCAGTTTTACCTATCTCTCACTTACAGATAAGTTCTTACCTTCTCTGTTACATGAGCAACTGTATTTAACCCCCTTTTTTTCTGCCTTTGCTTACTCAAAATGTCCTACATACATTTCATGTACATTGTATCACAATTGAAATACTTATTCTCCTTACAAAGCTTTCCTACGACAACTGTATCAAAATTTTACCCACTTGACATTTGAAGTTTTTGCATTTATTAGTACAGATTTACATTATTTGTATTGTTTCCTATAGTAAAGCATAAATTACTTCAGAGTAAAGCTTGATTTTTACCCTAAATATAAAAATGTATAGAAATAGCAATAAGATACCCAAACAATAAGGAGTATGAAAAAATTTCCTGCCTAGGAGTTTATGGATATGGGGAAATAAAATTCTGGTGTCTATGTAAACACTGTCTTTTACTATGGGAATTTGCATTCACTCCCTTTTTCCCCATACCCTGCTTTGTTTTATTTTCTTACTAGGCCTATCTCCATTAACTCTGGACCCTAAAACAGCTCACCCAAATCTGGTGCTATCCAAAAACAGGACCAGTGTGTGGCATGGTGACATTAAGCAGGTAATGCCTGATGATCCAGAGAGATTTGACTCAAGTGTGGCTGTACTTGGCTCAAAAGGCTTTACAACTGGAAAGTGGTACTGGGAAGTAGAAGTGGCAAAGAAGACAAAATGGACAGTTGGAGTCGCAAGAGAATCCATCATTCGGAAGGGCAGCTGTCCTCTAACTCCTGAGCAAGGATTCTGGCTTTTGAGACTAAGGAATCAAACCGATCTAAAGGCTTTGGATTTGCCTTCTTGCAGTCTGAAACTTAGTGACAATCTCAACAAGGTGGGCATTTATCTAGATTACGAGGGAGGGCAGGTGTCCTTCTACAATGCTAAGACCTCGACCCATATTTACACCTTCAGTAGCATTTTCACAGAGAAACTTTATCCCTACTTTTGCCCCTGTCTTAATGATGGTGGAGAGAATAAAGAACCATTGCATATCTTACATCCACAGAATTAGTCATACTATTGTATAAATTCAGAGCATATTAAAGAACTATTGAAATAGTTAACCAGTCTCACTGGATTCTCTTCCCAATTTATGGGGAACTCTGTAATAATGAAAAGTAGGGTTCACAAACTGAATTCCATTCTCAGTGTCCTAAATGGATTTTACCAGCGTCTTTCAAGATGACCTTCTACTTTACTGGAATCTTCTATAATACAAAAGTCACTCTCTTCTAGTGATCACCATGCTATTGGTACTGGAGCAAAATGCAACTTGAGTTTGTGATGCTTAGTAACCCTTTTCAAATATGCCCAGAAATTCTATCATGCTATCATTATTTTCCAGCATAATGACTCTAAGTATATTAATTTTCACAATGTGCCTCTTATTCTTCCAATTATCTTTTAATAAAAATTTTTCATTTCATTTCCTTTCTAGAAATTTTTCTGTAATCTTAAAAACTTGCTCCAGAGACTTAAAGAAAAAAGAAGGAAATGATCTGTTTATAAACTTTATTAAATTCTCTCAACATAGTTTTTAGTCTAGTAAATTTGATTTGTTTCCTTCCTTTCAGTCCCTTTTCCTGTTTTATGTATGTATGAGAAACATTTGTTTTTCTGTGTTGAAATATATTTCAGTATTTCCATCTGCTTTTGACTACATCATTTTTCATCAGTCTTGCCTATAATTTTAATACCAGTACTTTTTATCTTGGTCTCCAATATACTCATCCTTCAACTTTGTTCCTTCCAAGTCTAAAGTTCTTAGTATCATTGATCTCAGTAGTACTCTTAATGAAATGTCCTTATTTTTCTTTCCTTAGAAATCCCCATTTAAATTTGTTTTATCCTCTACAGCTGAAAGTTTTGGGGAGACTTCTCAGGACCTGTATCATCATCCCTCTAAAATTATAATGAGATTTTTTTTTATTGGGGGGCAAGGCAAAAGCTGGCAGTTCTATTTGTCTAATGGGAAAAATAATATTATAGATAATATTTATAAAGCATTGTTATATATAACATGCATACATTAAAAAAATTTTTTTTCGGTAGTGTGGATTGATTGAACCCAGGGGAGATTTACCACTGAGCCATATCCCCGGCCTGAGACTGAATCTAGCTAAATTGTTAAAGTTGGCTTTGAACTTGCAATCCTCCTGTTGTAGCCTCCCAAGTCACTGGGATTACAGGCATGTGCCACCACACCCAGTGAGGCAGTTATAGTTTCTAAAAGCTCCCAGGTGATTCTAATGTGTAGCTAGGGCAGAAAACCACTGAGCTAAAATAATATGTTTTATTTTAAAAATCTTTTTATTTTAAAAATAATTCAAATTTAGGGTTGGGGATATACGTTAGTGATAGAGCACTTACCTAACATGTGTGAGGCCCTGGTTTTAATTTCTAGCACACACCACACACACAAACACATTCAAATTTAAAAGAAAGTTGCAAATGTGAATAATATATTCCCATATATTTTCCATCTAGACTCATCAATTATTAAGATTAAATTGCAAATACTGTAATTCTTATTCCTAAATACACCAGCGAGTATCTCCTAAGAACCAGGTATTCTCTTACATAATCGCAGTACTAAATTATCAAATTCAGAAAATTGAACATTGACCCAATACTAGTAACTAACATATAGTCCATATTGAATAAGTATTTTTAATGGCAGAATTTTAGGCTCTTGGTAAAGAATTTCAAGTACCACGACAGAGTTTGGGGGACATAGAGGGTCTAGTGCTACTTCTTAGAATTCTAATAATGGATATCTAAAGTCTGTTTTGAAGACAGACAAGTGCTACAGAGTTTAGAAAAGAATATATCACAGTGACTCTTACCATTATGTACATCTATGAGACACTAAATAAAAAAAAACTGTAAGTAAATAGCAGAAAAGATCAGTAGAGTAGAGGGAAGGGAATGAGGTAGGAGGGAGGGGAAGGGGAAACACGGGGGACTGAATTACACTCATAATTTTTATAATTCTGTCGTAATTATATAGAACAGAAAAAAATTCCATGGAAAAGTTGAGTAAGTTGGAGATAGTAAAGGATGAATAAAATTTGGAAAATAACTTCTGAGAAATGAATATTTATATGATAATGGTTGCATAATGATATTAACCAGAAATTAACAAACATACTTACAATGAGAAAATTTTATGATAGGAATTATACCACAATAAAACTTATTTAAAAAATATTTTTAGTTGTCAAAGAATATTTATTTATTTATATGTGGCACTAAGGATAGAACCCAGGGCCTTACACATGCCAGGCAAGCGTTCTACCACTGAGCCACAACCCCAGTCCCCTGGTTTGTTTTAAAGAAAAAAAAAAAAAAGATTTTTTTTTTCTCAAATTACTAGGGGAATAATGACAGACTGTAGGCATACAAATATTTTCCACTATTTGTAGGTATTTACCTCAATATTTTCTGACATACAGCCTCAGCTCTTTAGCATTTGTCTTAATATAGATGACCCAAATTTATTTTCCCACAGTTTTCTAGATGATTGGTTATTCTGTACTGAATAATTTGAACAATCCCTTTACAAAGAACCCAGAATATAACTAAAGGCATAAAACACCAATATGGGACTTCCTTGCTGGAAATAGACCCTGTTTTACCTTTTTTTTTTTTTTTTTAAATTGTAAACAAATGGGATACATGTTGTTTCTCTGTACATGGCGTAAAGGCATACCATTTGTGTAATCATAAATTTACATAGGGTAATGTTGTTTGATTCATTCTGTTATTTTTCCCCTTCCCCCCCACCCCTCCCACCCCTCTTTTCCCTCTATACAGTCCTTTGTTTTACTTTTGATAGTACTCACAAGAAGCATAACTAGGGCTATGTAATATATTCTGTCTCAGACTACAAGAGATGAGGCTGAGCGCAATGATAACTTCAAAAGAGAATGGCATGGGCCTATGGTTGTGGCTCAGTGGTAGTTCGATTTCCTACCATGTGTGAGGCACTGGATTGGATTCTCAGCAACACATAAAAAGAAAAAATAAACAACAATAAAATAAAGATTAAAAAAAAAAAAAAAAGAGGGGCTGGTGAGATAGCTCAGTTGGTAAAGTGCTTGCCTTACTAGCACAGGTCCTGGGTTTGATCCCTAGCAACGCAAAAAAGAGAGAGAGAGAGAGAATGCTTCACACTTTTCTTGAAATAACTGGGCTTTTAGGAAAATAGTAATAATGTACAGTTGCATAACATAGTTGAGATACAGAAGAAGAAAAAGCCAATGAAAGTGCATTACTAGATAATTCCAGGGAAAGAGAGGCTCTGAATAAATTAATTTTCCAAATAGGTAATAATGGTTTATTTAAGGTCAAATATTTAACCACTTTAGATAAAATCCTCCAAAGTTGCTGTATTTTCTTATCTTAAAAAATTACAATTTAAAATACATACTGAAGAGTGCAGTTGATGTATATGTGTACAGCTTTTAGAAATTAATACAAATATATTCAATAACTGATGATGGAAAAAGAACAGTAACAAAACCTTTGAAGGCCCCTTTATGCTTTTTTTAGCCCTGAGGTATCCACTGTTTTGTGTCAGGTTTTTTTTGTTTTTTGTTTTTAAAAACAAGTTCATTATAATCTTAAAGGAGAGAAAAAAAATCTAGTAAAAAAAGCAAAACCAACAAAAAAATCTTATTCAGGGCATTCTAGTAAATTTTTTGTGTGTATGTACTTTAGCTGTTACTCTAAGTAGTTGGTTTGTACAAGATGGTTAAAAAGGCCAACAACGAGAAGGTTTCTGGTTTTTCCCTTTTTTTGTCTATGAAGTTGCTGTTTATTCTTTTGGCCTGTTTGATGTGTGTGTGAAACAATGTTGTCCAACAATAAACCAGAATTTTATTTTGCTGAGTTGTTCTAACAAAACAAAAACAAAAACAAAACAGAACAATTCATAGAACGTAGCTCAGTGGCAGAACACCTGCTTAGCATGTCCAGGGCCCTTTCAATCCCCAGCACCACAAAAAATTAAATAAAAATAATTTGCAGGTATATTTTTATCTAACAACCACACTATTGAATTTTTTCTATACTTAATGTGCAGATAGCCTTTAAAATATTGTTTCATTTCGCCTCTTTTTTGAACTTGAAAATGAATGGAATCAAGCTGTATGTCTTCCTTGACTTTTATGACACTTGAAATTATGTTGCATAGTAGCCCCCCACCTCTCATTCATGGTTTCACATCCCAAGGTTTTAGTTACCCATGATCAACTGTGGTCTGAAAATATTAAAGGAAAATAGCAGACATATGCAATACTGTTTAATTTTTATTTGTTTTTTTAAAGCTATACATAACGGTAGAGTGTATTCTGACATATTATACATGCATGGAGTACAACCCATTCCAATTAGGATCCCATTCTTGTGGTTGTACATAATGTGGAGTTACCCTGGTTGTGTATTCATTTATGAGCATAGGAAAGTTATGTCTCATTCATTCTACTGTTTTTCCTATTCCCATCCCTCCTTCCTTCCCTTCATTACCCTTTGTCTAATCCAATAAACTTTCCCCCCTCCCTACCCTCCTTTGTTGTGAGTTAGCATCAACATCAGAACACTCGGCCTACATTCATTCTTCTTTATGGCTGGGTAATATTCCATTGTGTGCATATTCCACATTTTCTTTATCCATTCATCTGTTGAAGGGTACCTAGGTTGTTCCAAAGCTTGGCTATTGTGAATTGAGCTGCTATAAACATTGATGTGGCTACATAGCAATTCTTAAGTGTAAAGTTGCAGCTGAATAGTGATGAATCTTGTGCCCTCCTTTTCTGTCAGAGCCGAATATCCATACTGTATACACTTACCCACCCCATACCAGTTCATATAATTTAATTACAGTATGTTTTTATAATTATTCTATTTTATTATTGGTTGTTGTTAATCACTTACCTTGCCTAATTTATAAATTAAACTATACCATAGGCATGTATGTATAGAAAAAACAGTATACATAGGGTTCAGTACTATCTATGATTTTCGGGTATCCAATGGTGATGTTGGAAAGTATTTCCTTGTTGATAAGGGGGGACTACTCTATTTCACTGTATGAAAATGCAGCAATTTAAATATCTAATCTACTGTTGATGGATAAGTAGTTGTTTCCATTTTTTCCTTTTGTTACAGTTGCCATAAATATTCTGGTATATGAGTACTGGTATATATGAGCATTAGTGCAAGAGTTTCTCTAGGTATACATCTGATGAAGGCTGGATCATAGGGTGAATATATCAGTAAGTAATGTTGAATTGTTAAAGTGATTGTGCTGATTTACATTTTCACTAGCAGTGGGAATTTCTAGGAATCTATGTCTTTGCCAATTCAGTTTTTACTAAAAAGGTGGGTAATTATCTCATCGTGGTTATAGAACACACTTCCCTAAATAGCATTGTGGTTTGAGCATTTTTTCAGGTGTTTGCCCATTTTTCTACTGGGTTGTTAATCTTTCTTTTTGAATATCATAGTGTTTTTTACATATTCCGGATACTAATTCTTTGCACTGCAGGTATCTTCCTCCATTTATTGGCTTATATATTCATTAATTATGGTGACTTCATTATGTATCTTTATGTAATTATGGTGACTTCCATTATGCATCTTTTCTCTTATGGTTAATACTTTTTGTGTCTTGTTTTAAAAATTCTCCTCTAACCTGGGGCCAGAAAGATCTCCCCTATTCCATTCTACATGTTTTAAAGTGTGCCCTTCACATTTAAGTGCTTAATTGTTCAACACATTAAAAAATAATAAGTATATATTTGCATGTACCTAACAACATAACTTCAAAATACATAAGGCAAAAATTTACAGACAGTACAAGAAGAAATTGATAAATCCACACTGAAGTACAAGATTTTTGCATGGATTTCTCAGTAATTAACAAAAAATCAGACAATAAAATTAACAAACTTGACCCAACAGGCATACATAGAACATTATAATCAACACTCTAGAACATCTAACAACTTCAGAAGGTTCTTTCTAAACATACACAGGGCACTGATCATATAATTATAAAGAAAATGTAAACAAATTTCAAAGGATTAATTCACACAGAACTAAACCTGGCACTGAAGCACACACCTGTAATTCCAGCTACTTGGGAGGATGAAGCAGGATTGTAAATTTGAGGGAAGTTTGGGTAACTTAGTGAGATCCTGCCTCAAAACAAAAAATAAAAAGAGCTGCAGATGTAGCTCAGTGGTAGGGTACTTGCTTATCATATTTGAAGCCCTGGGTACAAATCCCCAGTACTGAAAAACAACATCAAACAAAATAATAACCCACCATACACAGACCATATTTTTTTAAAATTTTAATGCAGTTAAGTCATAAATCAACAACAATATAACTAGAAAATGAATTTGGAAATTTTAAAATATTTCAAATAACCGTGAGTCAAAAAAAATTCATAATGGAAATCTGAAAATACTTTGAACTGAGCAAAACAAGAGATGACACCTCAAAAATATGTGGTTCACATTTATAGTTTAAGAGGAAATTTGTAGTCTTACATGCACATATTAGAAAAACAAAGGATAAAAACCATCTATTTCAAGAAATTGGAAAAAGAACAGTAATTTAAAATCAAGGAAAGTAAATGATAATTATATAGAACTGAAATTGACATAGAAAAAAATATGTAAGAAGTGTCAATCAAACCAGAAGTTTGTTCTATATAATTATCATTTCCAATTTCTTGTTCTTAGAAAAAACTAATAAAATTGACAAACCTTTGATGTGACTTTGAAATAAAACGAAGACGCAACTAACATAAAAAAAGAACAAAAAATCATACCTACAGAACCTGCAGACATTAAAAAAGATGAAAAGAGATTTCAGGATAATTTTATATGAACTATTTTGAAAAATTTTTATTAAAGGGACCCAACATCAGAAAACCGAAAGTGACATAAAGGGTGGAGGGAGAACTAACTGTAAGTGGAAAAACACCATATTTTCAGAAGCCTGGAAATTTGAACACTGGAGCTATTTGACTATATTAAAGAATTTTTTTTTTTTTTAAAGTAGTGGTGGGGTTGGGGATTTAGCTCAGGGGCAGAGCGCATGCCTAGCACGCACAAGGCTCTGAGTTCGGTCCTCAGCCCTGAAAATAAAAGTAGTGGTTATAGTATTATGGCTTTTTTTTTTTTTTTTTAAGTCTTCATCTTTTAGAGATTCAAAGTGAAACAATTATAGATCAGATGATAAAGTTTTGTTTCAAAATAATAATGGATGCTTCAGAACTTGAGCCTGTGCTTATACGAATACTTGGTCAACATTTAGTGTTTAAAACTCACCAGGGACAGCTACGTTCCTCCTCCTCCTCCAGTATCTCAGCTGTAGTGTACTGACTGCGCTCACCTCAGGCCTGTCCCGCCCTTTGTTCTTGGGAACCAATCATCGAGCTCGGCTTCGAACCTGGGACCAATCAGCGATCTCAGCTCCCCCCCCCCCCCCCCCCGGGTCCTCGAGGGTGAGGTGGCGCCATGTTTCAAGGGCAGCGCGGTTGGTTCAGCGGTAGCGTCAGCCGAGAGCTGAGGCAGTTCTGGGGTAGGAAGATGGGCACAAGAGGTGCATGAGGCAGGGAGAGGAGTACCTCTCTTTCTGATGCCTCGGTCCTAGCGTGCCTCCTGGGCTCACCCTGTGCTCTTGCCTCCACAGTGGCCGAAGGGGGGACAGTCAGCGACTCGCAGGCCGCTGATTTCTTGTTCAGCTGTGACGCCTCGCACCCAGACACGCTGAGGTACCTGAGAGCCACCTGGCGGTGCCTCGTGTGTCATGACGAGCCTGGAGTCGGGGATCGAAGTTGCAACCCACTAATCAATATTGATGATAGAGGGAGACTGGAAACATTTTTAGTTCTAGATGTCGGGGGTCGGGGGTAGTCTTTCTTCAGTCCTTTTCGCCACAGTGTGAACCTAATACAGGTCCTCGAATCTTCCCGAATTCCAGTGGTGTGTTTCCAGCTGTCTCTCCCACAACTCGTGCCACCTTGAACCCTCCACTCCCTGTATTCAATAAGTCCAAACCAAATCTGATTACCCCCAACCCGTATTCTGCAGACCTGAAACTCATGCAACCTCTTTTGAATAACCAGTAGATTGCTCAGTGGCCAAATACCACGCATCCCATCCTGCAATTGTTTTTCATCCTCAAAGCCATTATCTTTGGAGCTCCTCGATTACCTGATCCATTTGCCTGGACCGTCACAGTAGCTTTCCAAGAACTTACTCTGCTTGGGATCTGGCCTCCAAGATCTTTCACGTTGCTGCCACGTTATTTTTGTGAAGCAGAGATATGCTCGCGGGTCTCCCCACCTCTATTCCCCTTCTACCCTCCTGATTACCTACAGATTTAGATTTTGGCTAGAGCCCACCTCGTTTATTTTCCACTTCTTCTCATACCCTTCCATAAATCCAATCTGAACTGCCATTGTGCCTTGTGTATGTCTTTTTTTTTTTTTTTTTTTTTTTTTCCTTTAATGCCCTTCCTCTTATCTCCACCTTTTTACAGACCTAGGAAGGATGTTGCTTTCTATATGTGAAGCCTCTCCTAACTGCATGCCCACACCCTACCTCGGAATTAATTAATCTCTAAACAACAAAGGCTATGGGTAAAATTTGTAGGCTGCTGAGTTTCCATCCACTGTTGATGTCCAGTTAAACAGTATCGTTTTAGTTCAAGTTTCTAAATTCATATAATCATTTATCTCGTCTAAAGCTGAGATTTGCTTAGATGTAGACCCCTAAATAAGTAATATGATGTTTTTCTTCCTTGTCAGGAGAAAAAAAATGTCAGTCTCCTGTTTTATTCTTTCTTTTTGAAAGGTTGAATACATTCTTGTTTATTTCATAACCTAAATGATTTCCTTTTTTCTCTTAGAATATATGAAAGTCTTGATTACATAGAAGATAATGCTACAGTTTTTCATGCCTACTATCTCTCTGCAGTAGCCAATGCTGAAATTAAAAACTCGGTGGCTTTGGGTCATTTCATTCTTCCTCCTGCATGCCTGCAAAAAGGTCAGCAATGATCATTTAACCTATCTCTGTTGACCACGTGCAGCTAATTCCTACTGGACAACCAAATCCAACATATCTTTGTTCTCAGTCAGACATTTTTGTTTTGTATCACTTAATATAAATGGAAAAACCATGGATTTCAGATGAGATTGCCTTAAGTATCTTTCCTGGCTTCATTTATTTTCATACATTCATTGATCATCTCCTATATGCCACGTTCCAATGCAGGAAGGAACAAGGGATTCCGTGGTGAATAAGACAGATATAGGTATTGTTCTCAAAGTGCTCATTGACTAGAATCCAATGTTTACTAGTTTTGTGATCCTTATCAAGTTATTAAATTTTTCCCAAGTTGTTTTGAGGATAAAATGAGATAATATATTAAGGTATATGATGTGGTAAGCATTTGATAATGTGTTCTTTGATCGTTTTGAATCTTTTCATTATGTTTCTGAATTTTTAAAAGATTGGTTATGATAATAAACTCATATTTGTATTTTTCTTTATACTTTTTTGGAAATACTTTCACATCAATTGTTTCAATACCCTATGGAGTAGGAAGGGCAAATAAATAATGTACTTCTGAAATTGGTTCTTTCAGGTTTTCCTGCTCAGAACACCCTTTTTAATTCTTTTTTCAGTTAACTTTAATATCCCATTTTTTGTAGGTCTTAAATTATCACCAACTCTTGACCTGTATATAACCCAGTAGATATGTGTCCATCACCAGAAAGACAAATTGAAAACTGGGTGCAAATTTCCAATGAGGACAGTACTAAAACAAAAGCAAGGATGGGGTTGTGGTTTGGTGGAACAGTGCTTGTCTAATACGTGTGAGGTGCTGGGTTCAATCCTCAGTACCACATTAAAAAAGTAATAAATAAAGTTATTATGTCCATCTACAACTAAAATATTAAAAAACAAAAAAGCAAAGCAAATCAAAAAAGTTGATGAGACATTTTCATAGAACAGCATTTAGAAATTCCAAAGATTGATTTCTCCTATACTTGGTGTCCTATTTAGACCTAATCATAACTATAAATGGTTATGCAAATAATGACTCAATAGACTTATTCAAAAACTATTTGTGCCAATTAGTGAATGCCAACCATCAAAGAATTTATATTGTAGAATGACTGTCTAATTTGATATAAACTATTCTGTTTATATTCTCTTTGAGATTAGCATCTTATATTAACATGTTTTTAAATTAAAAAAAATATTTTCAGTTGTAGATGGACTTTATTTATTTATTTATTTGGTGCTGATAATCAAACCCAGTGTCTCACACATGCTAGGCAAGTGCTGTACCACTGAGCCACAAACCCAGTGACAAAATTTTTAAAAATCTGTTTTAAAAAAAGTTCCACTTTAAAAAAATAAAAAGTATACATATTTATCTGCTTAGTAGAGTATGATCTAGTAGAAGTGTGAGATGTGAATGTGAACCATGTATAAATTTTAAGTTTTCTAGTAGCCACATTTAAAAGAATAAAAATAAATAGGTGAAATTAATTTTAAGAATATATTTTGGGCTGGGGAGATAGCTCAGCTGGTAGAGTGCTTGCCTCCTTGCAAGCACAAGCCCCTGAGTTCGATCCCCAGGACCGCAAAAAAAAAAAAAAAAAAAAAAAAGAATATATTTTATTTAACCTAATATATCCAAAATGTTGTTGTCTCAATATATAATCAATATAAAATTATTGACAATTTATTCTTTTTTTTGATACTTCAGAAATTTAATCTTCAAAATCCAGTGTTACTTTATATTTACAGCACATCTCAATTTGTTCTAGTCACATAAATTTAAGTACTCATTTCCTATATTTAGCAAGTTGATACCATACCGGACAACAAAGGTCTACCTTTTTGAGTTCTCCAGTGGGCTACCGTGGAAGCTTTTGAGATCAGAGTTAGGATGATGACAGGGTCCTTTGACATATTGAATACTGTAAATTTCTGCCTATTAGATATATTTTTATCTTTTCCTTTAATAAATTAATTCTTAGAATCTCTGTTCTAAAAACTCAGCAATTTTATACTTTTAATTTTGACTAGACAGTTATCCTCTTTAATAATGTTTGACCTGATAGAGATGCTAACATCTAATGAAGAAATATATTCTAGTAGAAAAAAAATCTACAACAATGATTCTCAAAATATTGAAATCATTTGGGGAATTTGTTAGAAATGCACATTTCTGAGCTGCTCCTTAATGATCTGATTCAATATGAATCACAATGTAAGTATTTTAGGTGAGTTTGATTCCAATGAAATAAGTCTGACCTAAAAATTTCAGACTTCATGCAAAATTCAGAAGTCATTTGAAAACATAGTATTGGACTTGTTTTTCTCACCACAGAAATAAGAAGAAAAATTGGTAGTTTTATTTGGGAACAAGACCAGCATTTTCTGATAGAAAAGGTAAGATATATTAAAGTAGTTGATTAGAATCTGCATATCAAAAATTTCTGAAAGCAATGTAATCTTAAAAATGTTTACTTGTGATATGTTAGCACTAATGAGCCAGATTAGGGAATTAAAAGGTTTGATTAAATATTATGTGGTTTGACTTTTTTTTATTATAGCACATTGTTAAACTTAAGGTATTTTGTAGAAATTAAACTATTCACCTAAGAAGTTTGAAATTTTTCTTCAATTAGTAATATCAAGAGAATAGTACGTGTATACTATTTACCAGTTCTTCACTACTAGTATTGATTGTGAATGATTAATTGCTGTGTTGTATCATTTATTAAATGTTTTGAGTACTGCTCTTAAATAAATGTGCATAATCCTGCTTTTTAATTTTTGCCATCCTGCCCTAAATTGACCTGTGCTTTTGACTTCAAAATCTTTATGCAGTTGCTAAATTTGGATAATCTGAGTATCAAAAAGAATAATGACAATAATAGATTATGATACATTTAGTTAAAAAAGAATCCATTAGTCCATAATGATACTCCAAAAGCAGAAAGAGAAAAAGAAAAGGATAAAAGGAAGGGAAGGGAGGAAAAGGGAAGGAAAGAAAGGATAGGATAAGGAAAATTTCCATTACAGAATAATAATAGCTAATAAATATAGGAGGGATGACAGAATGGAAAAATCTTCATTTTACAGCCCCAAGCTGCAAGGGTCATTAAATGATGCTAAAAGTATGTTCTCAAATTGTCATCCACAGATTACCTATTAATTACAAAGGCAAGTGATGAATCTTTTCAATGGACAGATCTGGAAGATAACACCTTAAGTGATCAAATTTAGCATCACCGATATTGGAATTACCTCTCATTGTGTTCGATCTAGTGTAATATAAATATACAACATTAGCTATGTAGCGTTCTTTTTCAAAGTGTTTAAACTGAATCTAATTCAGGGTTAATCAGACAAATCCAGAATATAGACTGTCCCACAAGTCAATGAATTGTCCTGGACTCTTTACACAGTCATGAAAAACAAAAAAGACAAGAAGACTGTTCTAGATTGACCTAACAACCAAATGTGATATATAAACCTTGATTGGATTTTGTATTTTAAAAAACAACAGAAAAGTTGTAAAAGGCATCTTGAGAAAAATTGGAAAAATTTATTGATGGGCTAAATAATAAGTGATATTGAATTAATATTAATTTTCTTAAGTATGATAATATTACAAAAATAAAATAAAGCATTTTAAAAGAAAATTAATTTTAGGTCCTAAGGAATGTAAATGTCATGATATCTACCAATGTTTTCAAATGGTCCAGCTAAAATATAAAAAAGAGAGGGTACTCAGTGTGGCAAAAATGTAAATCTAAATGAAAGGTATGTTTTATTTATTATATTATTTTTTAAAGTTTTTGGTAAGTTTAAATTTTTTCACAATAAAAAGTTAGGAATAAATCTTTACAATAAGTCCAAAGTCAAGCAGTTGACATATATTTTGTATTCCTTTTATTAATTTGTTTTTTTCTCAAAGTGTCATCTGAAAATAATAGTTCTTTCAGTCTCCTTGGCTAGGAAGTAATAGTATGTTGTACGAAAGATGAAAATGCCTAATCTTTTGTCACAGTGTTTCCAAGGAGATAAGTGAGGATGGAATGGTTATTAGTTGACAAATTATTGCATAACAGACCCAGAAAGTTTAAAATGAACTTAAAGATCATTAATTTAATTGTTTAGTTTTACAAATAAGAAAACTAAGATAAACAGAAGAAAAAGACCTGTTTTTTCACATAATCATATGTTAGCAAAGTGGAACTAAATTTTCTTAGCTCCAACCCAATCCAATGTTTTTATTGCTAAAAACATAATATAACATGCTTGCATTGACTATTGACTAGAAATTATTATAGAGGATTTTGTCAATTCTTTGAAAATATTGATCAATATTGCTAATTAAAATGATGTAATCAGAGAACATGTAAGTAAAAGGTACTTTATCAAATAGAAACAACAAGGATAAATCTGGAAAGTAATTTGGAGAGTAGTATTATTGTTTGGAGTAGATTTATGACCTAAATATAGAAATTTCCTAATGACATATTAGGTAAATATGTTATATAATAGATATCAGTGTCTGAGTCACTTTCACAAAATCTTTTGGAAAACCTTATATAACATATATATATAATATAATTTTAGTTCTTTTACAACCTCAAAGCTGAATACTTTACTGTCACTTTGAAGTGGAAACATAATTTGTTCAGCATTCTTCTTTTGGTTTATAGCTCACAGGAAGTCTAGGATTAAGTCACGATTTTAAGAAAAATTAGTAACACTTTTATTTCCTTATTTTTAAAATTTCTTTTTAGATGTTGATAGACCTTTATTTTATTTATTTATATGTGGTGCTGAGAATGGAACCCAGTGCTTCACACATGCTAGGCAAGCCCTCTACCACTGAGCCACAACCGCAGCCCCTATTTCCTTATTTTTATGACTAAAAACTAATAAGACCATATTAGAGAAAATTTCAAAATTTAAAAAGAAAATAAAAAGTTTTACTCATTTAATAAACTATAGCTAGCATTTTAAAAATTCTGGTTTTCTTGTATCTCTAAATATATAGTTACTTGTGTGTACAAAATTTTGTTAAATTTCCCTGCCAAATTAGATTGAATGGACCTAAAAGTATAAATATTTTATGACTCTTGAAATATATCTGTGTGTGTGTGTGTATTCAAGAGTACATATAGATGTATGTGTGTATATATATATGTACATAAATATATATATAATTGATTTTTTCCCCTTTTTTTTTTTAAAAAAAGAATTGGTTGGATCATTGGTGTGCTGAATTTTAAAAATATGATTTCTTTGCTATCCACAGCCTGATGATATAGCATCAAATAAAATAAAAAGCAGTGAACTAGCAATAGAGCACAAAAAAGAATTATCCAAAAGGTATTGAATTTATGTACTTCAACTCCGTTCAGTCTTTAAGCACTAATTGTATACCTATTTTATTTAATTTTTACAGTCTTCCTATGAGTTTGATATTATTACCACCATTCCCATTTACAAAAAGGAGATTTAGGATTAAAAAGATTAGGTAATTTGCCCCAAAGTATACAAACTTTTATTTAGTAGGGTAGAAGTAGGATTTGCACTGGGTCAGTCTGATTCCACAACCCCTGAATTTAACTACTCTGCTATACTATTCTTGCAGAAAGGAAACAAAGATTTTATGGAAGTTATTATAATTTACATTAATATTATCTTTGAGGTACTAGGACTGGAACCCTGGGCATCATGTATGCTATGCAGTTGATGTAAGCTACTTCCCCAGCAATTTTTATATTTTATATTGAGATAGGGTCTTCCTAAATTGCTCAGGTTGGCCTTGAACTCACAATTCTCCTACCTCAGCTTCCTCAGCCTTCCTATTTTAGCTGGGATTATGTATACACCACCATGTCCTGCAGTTACATTATTATTTAAATGAAAATACACTAAACATTAGCAGCACTTTGAAAGTTGTGAGTGATTCCCCACCCCTTTCCAAATTGTTTATAAAGTGGTGACTTTGGCTTAAGAAATCAAATTTAAGGGACTGGGAATATAGCTCAGTTGGTAGAGTGCTTGCAAGCACAAGGCCCTGGTTCAATCCCCAGTACTAGAAAAAAAAAAATTAGACAATCAAACACACATTAAGACAATCAATCTAGGACAAATCTGAGAGACCCCATCAATGCAGACTTATTCATGATCTAGTCCTAATTCAATGTTTTCCAATTCTGTGTTTTTTCAAATATTCATGGGGAATATTATTTATTCAAAAATCTGATATCTTCTGAAATAAAAACGATCAAATAGTAGTTTCTTTACGTGCAACTTAATGGCTTAATTTATATATTTTTTCAATTTTAAGCTTTTTTCCATTAGGGTTAATTTCCTTAATATGCAGAGAGGGCTTATAAATCTGGGAAAAATATGTCCAATTCAATAACAAAAATGAACAAAGGACATGAATGTATCTTAGGTGTCTGCCTAGAGCCTTTTCTTTGTGGAACCACCAGAGGGTGCAGTATGAACATAAATAAAATATACCCTGCGCCTACTGTGAAGCATTTATTTTATTGGAATACTATTAGTAATATTGAACACTTACTATACTAAATGGTAAACTCTTATTTAACATTTGCTAAGTACAAGGTACTGGTGAGCTATGCAGATCACAGAATTTTGATTCTCACAACTTTATGAGTGACATAAACACTATTAGCCCCATTTTACAATTGAGGAAATGCATTGAGCTAATTGTTCCTATTTTATTCAAGGAGTGCAACTGAAAGGGAGACCAAGCCTAGCTGATCCAGAGTCCATAATCTAAACCACAATGCTGTTTTCCCTTCCCAAAATGTTTCCCAAATCTGAAAATTGCATGAGCTTTTATTTACTGTTTTTTTTAGTTGTTTTGTTATTATAAATGTAATGCATATAATTTGTCAAAATAGGAAATATGGAAAAGAATAGAGAAAAGTTGAATTACAAACAATGCCACCATTTATTAGTACCTTTCTTGCCAATTTTAGACAAATATACACAGTTAACAGAATTGAAGTCATTCTGGATGCATATGTAGCTTGTCTCTTGACTTTACATTTAATATTCTATAGGAAGTTCCCATGTTGAATATCCTTATTTGATATTATGATTTTGTTGTGGCTGCATATGGTATTTCATATTGTTTAACCATCTCTTTGTTATTTACTTTAATTATTCACAATATGTCTTTTATGACTTCACAAACATCTTTTGAAAAGTAAATCTTGCTTTGTCAATTTGTATACCACAAATATATATAATTATTTTTAATTTAAATAAGGCTGTAATAAGTTTTGCTTTACTTTTTAGATAAATTTCTTCTTGTAAATTCTTACATATGAAATTTATGATATAGAGATATGAATATTTTTATTTTTAATTTTTATGGTTTTTTGGTACTGGGGATTTAACCCAGGAGTGCTATACCACTGAGCTACATCCCCATCCCTTTTTATTTTTTATTTTGAGACAGGGTCTGAGGCTGGCCTTAAACTTGTGATCTTCCTGCCTCAGCCTCCCAAGTTGCTCGGAATACAAGCATGCACCACTATGCCTGCCTGAGATATAATTATTTTTAAAGACCATGATGAATATTGCCAGTTGCTTCCACAAAAGTACAATTTAAACTATCACCATTGTTGGTCTAACCACATCTTTATCAGTATTGAGTGTCAATAAGAAGCCTTGAGCTAATTTAACAAATGAAAAATGACATCTTGTTTTAATTCACATCTTTCTTTGATTACTAATTAGTTTGAATCTCTTTGTAATTTGTTTTTTAGCATTTTGTATTTCCTTTTGTGTGGCTTATTTTTATCCTTTCTCCATTTTTCTATTGAGGATATTACTGTTTTTCTTATCAACTTGTCTTTCTTTCTTTCTTTCTTTCTTTCTTTCTTTCTTTCTTTCTTTCTTTCTTTGGTACTGAGGATTGAACTCAGGGGCACTCAACCACTGAGCCACATACCCAGTCCCATTTTGTATTTTATTTATAGACAGGTTTTCAATGAGTTGCATAGTGCCTCACTTTTGCTGAGGCTGGCTTTGAACTCTCAATCCTCCTGCCTCAGCCTTCTGAGCTGCTGGGATTATAGGCATGTGCCACCGCTCCCAGCTTACATCTTTTATAATAGCTATATTATTCTTTTGCCAACTGGACAAATTGTATCTTCGGTTTGTTGTCTGACTTGTACTTTTTTGGAAAATGCTCATTTTTAGTTTTTATATCATTAATTACTTTTCCTATCTTCTGTTGCTACTACATTCAGAAAAACCTTTTCAATTCAGAGATTGAATAGGTTTTAAAGTCTGCAGATATTTATTTTGGTTTATGGTATAAGATGAAGATCAAATTTTATGTTTGTTTTGCAAATAAATTTTTCTCCAATTGTGATCTTCCTGTCTCAGCTATCGCCTGAGTAGCTGGGATTATAGGCATGAGCTACCAGGTCTGGCCTCCTCCAGTTTTTTTTTTTTTTAATCTATTTCCTACTTAAGTATGATTTCCTTTTGTCTTTTTTTTTTTTTTAATATAAAGATCTAATTTATTTATTTATTTTATTTTTTGTGGTATTGGGAATTAAACCCACGGACTTACATAAGTTAGGCAAGTGCTCTACCATTGAGCTATACCGAGAGGCATGAAGATGTATATTTAGACTGTGTTTCATTCCATTAATAAAATATGTGCTAAATTAGATAACTTCATTTTTGTATTTTGATACTTGATGAAGCAAAACTAAGACTCATTATTCCTTTTAAAAATAATTTCCTTAGCTATGTATATCTACTTATTAATATTCTTTTTCTTTTTTAGTGGGTAATATATTTACATGGTTTGAAATCCAAGATCATGTAAAAAGGGATACTAGGGAAGTATACTGACTTCTAGAGAAGCAATCAATGTTAGATACACACACACACACACACACACACACACACATGTACACACACACAAATTCATCTAAATTTTTCTTTTTTCTCTTTTTTTCTCTGTAAACACTGTTTTGCACCTACATTTTTTTCATTCAATAATATATGTTGGAGATGATTCCATATTACAGCATAAAAATTTTTTTCACTTTGTACAGTGTAATAATTCATTATATGATTTCACTATACTTCAACTAGTCTTCTATTTTAATAGACTTCTAGGTAAGTTCTAATCTGCTATTAAAAACAGTGCTTTGGCAAATTATCTTGTAAAGTCATTATGCATGTGTGCAAGTATCTATAGGATAATTTCTTAGAAGGGAAATTACTAGGTCAAAAGGCATGTACATTTGTGTTTTTGATAGTTCTTACCAAATTGCCTTCAATAGAGGTTAAACCCAATTTACATTTCTACTTTTGTATACACGGAGATTTAGTCTCGGACTTTTCTGAGAACACAATTTTGCTTTATTGGCAGGATCTCATCTAAGTGATGCATAGTTTCTATTGGAAGAATTTAAGTGAATTCTAAATTTAAAAAAAGTGAAAATAATGCCTTTACTATTACTTAATATAATTTTAGATTTTGTGGAAATAAATTTAATTAGTAAATTTAGGGCTAGCTCCATTTATTAATTATTCTTAATTATTGAGGTTTTAATTTTCATTAAAACAAAACCTCAATTTCATTTCATTTGTTATCTATTGGATATATAGAGTCTAAGTATGATAAATGCTGTTATTTGTACAGTTAGGAAATAGCATATATGCTGGTGTGTACCAGTAGTCCTAGAGGCTTAGAAGACTGAGGCAGGAGGATCACTTGATCCTAAAAGTTTGAGGTTAGACTAGCCTCAAAAAAAAAAAAAGAAAAAAAAAGATATTTTAGTTGAAAACATTTTAGCTTTTAAAAAATTAAAATTAATTATACAACACAACCACTCTAAACATGGTTTATTTATTTATTTATTTATTTATTTATTTATTTATTTTTATTTATTTTTTTTTTTGGTACTGGAAATTGAACCCAGGGGCATTTAATCACTGAGCCACATCCCCAGCCCTCTTCCCTTTTTTTTTGTATTTTTATTTAGAGGCAGAGTCTTGCTAGTTGCTTAGGTTTTGCTAATTTGCTGAGGCTGGCTTTGAACAACTGAAATCTCCTGCGTCAGGCTCCTGAGCCAGATTTAATTTTTTTAAACTGAAATATCATTTGAAGCATTTTATTGTACCTCATGATCTTCCCAGACATTTTTTTTAAAATTTGGTATTATGAAGTATGAAAGTACTAGTGAATAGAGTCTAGATTACTTGAATGCTAAATAACAAAAGTGCTGTAATAATTTAAAATAGAGTCTACCATGTTTTCTTTTGGTATATTTAAGATTGCATAGCTATACATGTATTTTATTTAATTATAGAGAATTGTTGAATGATTGTGCTTTCAGGGATATTTTAAAAAGTCATATATATGACTTTCTGTGTGTTTCATTTTACAGCACAGAAAAAATTTTTATAAGGACTCCAGTTGTAGAAAAGCAAATGTACTTCCCTCTTCAGAATTATCCAGTGAACAACATGGTAACAGGTGACTTAAAACTTAGAGTAAACCAAGCTAGGAAAGAAACAAGGAAATAGTGTTTAGAATAAAACTGCTGTTGTACTTCAAATGCCTAATAAGTAGAGCTCCATATTGTATGTGGTAATGGAAGAGACATCGTTTACATACTAAATAAATTAACCTACATGGCTAGGCCTAATATTTTCTGTGCTAAAACAGTGGTCTGTAGGCAGGGCGAATACAGTCCCAACTTATGCCTGTTTTCAGGAATCGGGGGTTTTTTGTTTGTTTGGTTTGGTTTTTGTTTTGTTTTATTTGCAGTCTGGTGATCTGTGCATGCCTGGTATCAGTTTGCACTCTCCAGTGTTCCAATTTGGAATTATGTAGACAACCCCTATAATAATTTTCTTTCAGGGTCTGATGAAACATAGGCTCCTATCTTTAGCATGCACACATAAGCGCATACACACACACACACACACACCACAAACTTTACACAAAATTTAAAGAGACTCACAGATGCCCAGAATTATATTCATGGGTCTCCTTCCTGAGTGTTACACATGAAGAAAAGACAGCTCATACGTTGAACTTGAGAAGGTGGATGAGAGGATAGAACTAAGGAAACCAGTTGAAAAGTGGCCACTGGTATGTGGATGGTTTTGAGTGAGGTGGATATTTTCTTCTACATTTTTAATTGGTGCATTAGAAGTAGATATTTGTATGCTTTTATCTGGGTAGAATTCAATGAGGTTTTTAATAATTTTAAAAAATAGAAAATTTTTAAAAAATTATTTTAAAGCAACAATTTCATATGGTTGTTATTAAAAACAATCGAAAAAATATATAAATATCCTGTTGATCTGAATTGTAGTGGTTTTCTAAATTCAATCATACCAGAATTTTTTTCACTTTTTGAAGTGTTTACTTTTAAGTTAGATTTTGATTTTAGTATAAATTACAAAATTTGCATCATACATAACATATAATCATTCAAATAGCAATTGCTATCAAGTTTTTGTTTAAAATCATTGAGTCCTTAAGCTCTCTTTGTTTGGGCAGGATTTATTTGTTGATTTTGATACTCATATGTTTTTCAGATTATGACATCAAATTGTTCACACCTGTAACTTTTGTTGACTGAGCAATAATATCAATTTTCCCATTAAATTTTCATTGAAGAATGTTGTCCCAATATTAGCAGTGCAGGAAAAGTTGCCTGCTCTAACAGGGAAGATGTGCTGCTTGTGCTGTTGGTTAATAATCACTTAGAAAGTGATTATCCTCTAACTCAGTTATTCCCAGTTATTTTGGTGTAGGTGCTTTTATGTTCCAGTTCCAATCTGTACATGACACTGTGAGTAGTCAAAGTGACTTATCAAGTATCTATGTTTTAAAAGATGGTAGGAGAGCTGGGCGCCGTGGTGTAAATCTATAATCCCAGTGGCTCAGTAAGTGAGACAGGAGTTCAAAGCCAGCCTCAGCAAAAGTGAAGTACAAAGCAATTCATTGAGACCCTGTCTCTGAATAAAATATAAATTGGGGCTGGGTATGTGACTCAGTGGTCGAGTGCTCCTGCGTTCAATTCCTGGTACTACCCCTCCAAGATGGTAGGAGGTTGAGGTGGGGGTAATATTTCTGATAATGATAAGATTTTGTGGAGAATCTTCTCTATTTCTTCCTTTTAGTTCTTTCCTCAAGTCACTTTTTAAAAATTTTAATTTTAATAAAGACAGTGAAAAGCAGATAATATAAGATTTCAAATACATGTATATATGTATTTTCTTATTTTGTAGGTTATATATCAATTGATGCCATGAAGAAGTTCCTTGGGGAGTTACATGACTTCATTCCTGGAAGCTCAGGATATTTGGCATATCATGTTCAAAATGAAATTAACATGTCTGCTATAAAAAACAAATTGAAAAGGAAAATTTGAGTTAAAATTTCCCTTGTAAACTAGGTATTTATTTTCTATAAAATATTACCAAAGATGTGCATAATTTAAATACTCCCCTTTGGGTCTGAGGGATAGGGAAATGGGAATAGTTCATCTCTTCCACGACATGTGTCTTTAGGAAATCCAGAATCCTTTTGATGCTGTGTTTTGACATTTGGGTTGAATTTTTCCCCCTTATATATGTTCACACATTAAGTTCACAGGTTGTTATGGAGTGATTGTCATTAAAACAAACTTCTTCATAAGAAGCTTCTCTCTCTCAAATGTCCTTTTGATTTTCACATTTTAATATTTTTTTCTAGGTTCAATACTGTGAATGCTAAGTTTTATGATTCTGATTCTGATTATGAAGCCAGAATTGAGGACAGGCAGTTAATATAGATTAAGAAATCTGGTCGAATTGAGGAATGAAGGCCTGGGAAGTTGGTGACCACCCCTGGGAGACTGGAATGTCAGTGTCTCCAGTTTTGATCACCAAGGTTACCTGCCTAACTACCCCTTCCCAAAAAAGCTGCAGACAAGAAATTGCTAATTAATGTCCCTTGGGCCCTTACGTGCCTGAATCCTCCCTGTGACCCTTCCCCCTGCCATCTGCTTCTCACCTTTTTTGCATCTCCTGGCATGTCCAGGCATCTCCTGGGCCTAGTCACTTGGGCAGGAAGGAATGACATGCGGGGAGAGAACAAAAGAGACCCTAATCTACAAAAGATGCAGGACGCACTCACTTCTTGGGATTCTAGAACATCAGTCATGGCCGGCCCCCTTCTCCCTCTTGGAAGAAGTCTGTATTTACTACTTTCAAATAAAATCTGCTTTATATATGCTTGCCTTGGCGTGCTTCTCTGATGTTATACTTCAACATCTGAGGAAGCAGAATTCATCATCGATAAACAGTGGTATCAGATTATACTGATTTTTTTGATACATTGATTAAAAAAATCAGACTGCTATAGTTGAGTTCTGAATTTGTTTTTCACTTGAAACATATGGAATAAAACATTTTAATGCATTCTTATGTGTGAATATCTTCTGATAATAAATACATCAGAATTTATTAATATAGGCCATGAGATGAGCCTTCACGGTAACTTAAAACCACTGTTATGGAAAGGACATTAGAAAACATCAAATCCAACTCCTTTACTATTTTTTTTACGAGAAAATGAAGACCTTGAAAGGATATCTTGCCAGGGTGACTAAATGGGGGGGCCTCACCCAAAATGGAACATGACTTTCTTGATTTTCCAGGCTAGTGCTTCCCAATCTTCCACATGGCACATGCTGTAACCTCTGCATCAGTTATTTGTGTCTTTTTTGAGACACAGTTTCACTGTATTTCCCAGGATAGCCTGGAAATTCTGGGCTCAAGCAATCCTTCTGACTCAGTCTTCCAAGTAACTGAGATTATAGGGGTGTGCTACCACGTCTAGCTTCTCTTTGTTTTTTTAATAAGTATTGAAATGTAATAATTTCAAGAAGGCAACTTCTCTTTACTCACAGGATCATGCTAAATAGAATCTGGTGGGATTATTACATTTTGGAAACATAAAGGACATTATTTTTGAAAACTTTTCATTTTGTTAGCACTGTTCGTCCTGGAGATGCATGTTATCTAAAGAAAATGCACCCTTTTTAAAGTACTTGGATCATTTGTGTAAGCTCATGGCCCACAAATGATGGAGGCAGGAGACGGGAAGCAAACCTTGGGTCAGCAAGCTTTCCTTTATTCTGCAGCGAGACCCATCCATCACTCACAGGAGGGCCCATTTTCTGGGTATGGAGATGGCCCTGGGTTACAGAAGGAGTCTGGGTTTTATAGTTTCATTGTAGACTGTGGATGTGCAGTTTGGACAGTCAGGGGCTAGTTGTGCAGGTTAAAACTTTAATTTAGGAAGGTAGCTGTAAAAAGGTTGAAACATTGTTATCTGGAGAGATATAGGAGTCCAGATACCAAGGGATGAGTACTCAAATCTTGTCCATTGCTTTTCTTTCTCTGGGATCCATTGTTTCTCAGAGTTTGCATATTTACTGAGCCTCCAATTAGGACTAATTTGCAATGGGGAAAGGTCAAAATCCAGAGTACAGCATTCAGTATCCGCCCCTTTCCTTCAAGATTCACTGGGGTTGGGATGGGGTAAATGTTCGCTTCCTGGGAATTGAACCCAGCAAGGAATGAAAGTTTGCTTTTCCCCCTTAAGGCCCATTGTTATTGGGAAAGGCTGTATTGGGAGAGGTTTAATGTTTGGCTAATTTCCCTCCCTCCTCCCCAGGCCACACTGTCCCTCCATATTTTTTGGGGAGCTGTCTTGTAGGAATATTATTTTCCATAACCCTTCAACTTGGATATATGTGGGCCCTAGCCCTGGCTTTCAACCATGTCTCAAGTTTCATAATACAAAATTCTAACACTACTGTTGGCATCAAATTTGAGAATTCTATTTTTTTTCCATTTGATAACTTTTCCTCATTTGTATTCATATCTATGGTTAAGTCCTTCTGAACTTGTAAATTTAAAACAACACTAAATCCTATCTTTATCTTTTCCTGAAACATACTAAACATTATCTCTCCTGAACAATCTTAGTCACATTCTGTCTAACAAGCTTAGACACAAGAATCTAAGCTTGTGTCTAGATTTTAAATTAATTATTGAGAGGATTACATAAATTTACCCCAAGTTGTGTGCATTGGGATTTCTTAGAAGAGAGTACTAAGCATTTTCTTAACATATGCATGTGTTAACATCGTAAATAAAAACCTGGGGCTGGGGCTGGGGTTGTGGCTCAGTGGTAGAGCACTCACCTGCCAGGTGAGGCACTGGATTCTCAGCACCACATAAAAATAAAGTTATTTTATCCATCTACAACTAAAAAAATAAAAAAAAAAAAAACCTATAACAAAACAGAAGTGTTTCCCAAATAAAAGTGATTATATTTTTAGAGGTACATAGAAAAGTCAAATACAATATATATTCTTTTTTTTTTTTTTTTTTTTTTTTTTTTTTGGGTGCTGGGGTTTGAACCCAGGGCCTTGTGCTTACAAGGCAAGCACTCTACCGACTGAGCTATCTCCCCAGCCCCCCAATATATATTCTTGAAATACTGACAGAAGGAATAAAATTAGTTGATATGCCTTTCAGGAATTGGAAGCACATGAAGAAATAAGACAGGTGAAGATAAACTATTTTCTTTGTTAAAAGTTTTTTGTCTTAATGAGAAGTGAAAAAGCAGTATGATTTTAGTTGTTGCTCATGTAAACTCTTTATTTGTCCCAGTATATCTGATGGATATTGTCTCTGACTCCTATCTTATAAAAAATGACCTTCCACTTCTTTTTCAGAACTTAGGGTTATTTTGCCAGTCGTACATATGTGTCTCCTCTATGCTTTCAAGTGTTATTCATGGTCATTTCTTATACTGTTTTAACTTACCATGTAGTTCTCATTTCATCTTATTTCTTTGATCCTTTGTGATCAGAGTTTCTATCTTTCGGAAGGGTTTTATGCAGTTAGGTATGAGTGATTGGCCTAGTCTGCGAGTTATTTCTGAATGTGTTTTCCTTTTTCCCATGATGCTAGAACCCCTCACTTCTACCTGATCACATAGTACCTAGAATAAAGAACATATTCTTGATCTTACTTGAAATTAAGTATGGCTGTAGCAAAATATTTTGGCCAATGGATATGCAGTAGAAATGACATTTGGGAACTTAAGAATAGTTGGCACCTACATTTTGTACCCCTTTCTTTCCACTCCCACTCTTTCTGTCTTCTTGCAGCCTATTGCCTGTAATGAGGTTACAATAGTTACAACTTTGAACCATAAGAACAACTATTCTGTAGGTTTGGTAAAGCAGTGACTGAAAAGGAGTCTGAGGTCCCAAGGACATTCTGGAGAAATCTGCCATCCCAGCTCTGAGTTACCTGCCTTTAGAATTTGATGTGATTATATTTTGTGTCAATTACTGCCAAACTAATCATTATAGAGGTATAAAAGCAGGCTATTGATGTTGTTTAATTGGAGAGAATAAATTGTGTGGAAGATTCCAGTTATTTACATCTGTAAAGTATTGATCAGTTTATGACCTTAAAGTTATGTATGTTACCTTAGTGACATCATGTCTTTGTTGGATTTATCGCAGCTTTAGTAAAACATAGTTCTTTGAAATGGACTGCTTGGTCATGGGGGATCTTCTTAGCATTCTGTGATCAAAAGGATTAGAGATGGGAGGAAAGCTTTAGAAGAGGTAATTTGCTATTCTCTTCATAGTATGACTACAGAGGACAAGAAACAAATTCTGTATTTTATGGAGAGAAACAACCATTTGGTCAAACAATCTCACAGTCCACTTTCACCACCAGGAACTTGAAACTGACCTGTTTCCTCCCTAACATGATATTCTACTCCACATACCTGTGTCCTCAGTGAAAGTGGTGATGTATAAAGCAAGGGTCCACCATGGAGCCAAGGCAGCTGCAAAGGTTCTCCATTACCCATTCTTGCAATTAAGCTGGAAAGATTTCAGACATGTTGCTCAGAGTAGAAGGCATGAATTTATTATAAGGATAGGAAAAAAGAAATAGGGGGATGCTCTTGAGGAAGAGAGACTGTCCTCTCAGAGAGGGAAAGGATTGTGGACTCCTCCTTCCCTCCAGTTTTATTGGGGTCCCAGAGAAATTTTCAGGGTCCTTTCCAGGACCTCTTGACTTTTGACTGACAGCAGTATTGCATCAGACTTCCAACTACCCACTGCACATGGTAAAGATCTAAGGCAACTCTGGGTCACTTTGACCCACACTGACCAGTTCTAACTGGAACTTGTTCTTACAGATTTTTTGGTTAAGGGGAATTATCTGTAGCCACCTGAGTTCTGGAATCTGGTCTGTGTAAGGGTCACAAAATCCCCCTACTTCAGGGTAACTTGGCAGGGAGGACCCTTTCAGGTCTGCGTTTCTCCAACAGATAACAGATTGTTTGCTGAGGAATGTAGCATATGATATTGATTTAAGCCAGGCAGGACTCAGATAAATTGCTTTTCAAAAGAAAACATGTTGGGGTTGCACAGTAGGCCCAGTTTATAGAATTATTCCCTTAACCTCATGTTCCCACCACTCACTCACATCTTTCTCCTACCTATCATTGATAGTCCTTACTTTTTTTTTTTTTTTGGTACTGGAGACTTAACCAAAGGACACTTAGCCATTGATTCACACCTCCAGCCCTTTTTTTAGACAAAGTCTTCCTAAGTTGCTTAGGGCCTAGTTAAGTTGCTGAGGCTGGTCTCAAATTTTTTTTTTTTTTAATAATTAAAACAAAAATTTTATAAGATAATATTTACCCTAAGTGTGTTGCTCATGTACATTTTCCATTCTACCCTCTTTTATCTCATTTTTAAAAATTTTTATTTTTACAGACTGCATTTTGATTCATTGTACACAAATGGGGTACAACTTTTTATTTCTATGGTTGTACATGCTGTAGATTCACACCATTTGTGTAATCATACATGTACATAGGGTAATGATGTCTGTTTCAGTCCACTATCTTTCCTTCCCCCACCCGCTCCTGCCTCATTTCCCTCTACACAATCCAGTTTCTCCATTATTCTCTTAACAATCCACCTGCCACACCCCATGTATCATCCACTTGGTCTCCAACTTTCTATCCTACTGTTTCAGCCTCCCGAGTTGCTGGGATTACAGACATGCCCCACAATGCCAGTTGATAGTCCTTACTTCTAGAAGTAAGAACTTCTTGTAGTTGAACTATAGTTTGATCAGCTTGAGCCAACATCCCTGTGATAATGTGGAGACAGCTTGCTTCCTTAGCTGCCATGTCTCACTGGAGGTGAGTAGCTCATTTGATAAACAGGAAGAAACTTTGTTACCAAGAGGCCACCTGGTCAGCCAGGGCCTGTACTGGGTGGCTTACTCTGGCTTTCACAATAGCAGAGACTTTGCCTGAGCCTCGTGAGTTTTAGCATCATTAAAGTAATCCCTGAGTGGGAGCTGGAGGAGGGCAAATGCCAGCCAGGGGATCTGAGAGTAGAAAGGGAATGCTCAGGAGAATAGTCCTGCCCCAGGCTCAAGAGAGTCCACTACCCACATGAATCTCCAAGGAGGTAAGATGTGGTAAACAGAGTAGTGACCCTGGAGTTGGGAGATGGTGTTCTGTTCCTGGGAGCCACTAGCTATGTATCACCAGTGAATCATCTAACCAAGCTAGCCTCACTCATAAAATGAGGGTAGTGGACTCTTGGAAGTAGCCAAGATGGCAAGCTAAGGTGTAACGGTAGAATATCTTATAACTCAAATGCCTATAGCAAGTTTATTCAGAACATTATTTAGTGTAGCCAGTGCTTAATGTTTAACCCCTCTGGCCTCATTTCATTTAACAAGAGTTTATATAACACCCACTGATACTGCTGTTTACCATGACGAGTTCTGCTTCCTCAGGTGTTAAAGTATAAAACATCAGAAAAGCATGCCAAGGCAAGCATATATTAAGCAGATTTTATTTAAAAGTAGTAATAATACAGACTTCTCCCAGGAGGGAGAAGGGACCATACTTGATGTTCTAGAATTCCCGAGAAGTAAGCACACTGTACATCTTTTATAGGCTAGGGTCTGTTTTGTTCTCCCCCCTCTTCTCTCTCTTCTTCCTGCCTACAGTGACTAGCCCCAGGAGATGCTGGTGACATAGCAAAGAAGGTGAGAAACAGATGGCAGGGTGAGGGCCAAAGTGACTCAGGCAGTAAGGGTCCAAGGGGTATTAATTAGCAGTTCCCTGCCTGTAGTCCTTGACAAAGGGAAGGTAAATTTGGTAATCAATGGACTTCAGAGATCCTTGATATTCTATTCTACCACTGAGCTACACCCCCAGCTCTAACTTCCAGATGCAGATGGCCTTCATGGCCTCCATTTCCTCAATTTGACCCGATCCCCTATTTCTACACTAACTGCCTGTTCCCAATTCTGGCTTCACTACTACTTACAAAACATATGTTAGAGTTTGCAAATGATAAAAAGTTGGAAGGAACATGGTCTTTCAGGTCCCAGGAAGAAGAGATACCTTTGACACAAAGCAGAAAGTGATGAGAGTAGAACACAAGTGAAAAAAGAAGAAAAGGCCAGAGCTGGGGGTGTAGCTCAGTGGTAGAATGCTTGCTTACCATGCTGGAGGCTTTATGTTTGATCAGTAAATAAATAAATAAATAAATAAATAAATAAATAAATAAATAAAATGAAGTGTGCTTGGTTATTTAGCAGAATAAAAAATTGAAATCAAAATGCAGTCTGTAAAAATAAAAAAAGATTTTAATAAAAAAATTGAAAATAACCTCAATGTTTAATAATGAATGGAGAGACTGGGGTTGTAGCTCAGTGGCTGAGCTACTTGCCTAGCACATGTGAGGCACTGGGTTTGATACTTAGCACCAAATAAAAATGAACAAAATAAAGGCATGCTGCCCATCTACAACTACAAAAAAGAAAATTTTTAAGATGGAGTGACACCTTAAATTATATTGCATCAATTTAATGGAATAACTTTATTATGATATAATTTACATACCATATAATTCACCCATATAAACTATACAATTCAATGGTTTTTAGTATATTGCCAGAATTATGCAACCATCAACATCACTATATAATTTTATATTTTTGATGTTGAGGATTGAAGGGTTTTGCATATGCCACAATATAATTTTAGAACATTTTCATCATCCCCCAAAAGAAACCCCTTGTCTATTAGCTGTCATTCTCCATACTCCAACACACATCTATATCTCCAGCTCTAGACAACTACTTTCTGTTTCTTTAGATTTCCTATTCTACACATTTTATACAAATTGAAAAAAATATGCTCTTTTGTGTCTGGCTTCTTTCACTTAGCATAATGTATCCAAGATTCATCTATATTATAGCATGTATCAATACTTCATTTCTTTTTATGTTCAAGTAATACACCATTGATATGGATATACCACTTTTTTTTGGTTCTTTTTAGTTGTACATGACAGTTGAATGTATTTTGAATGTATATCATACATACATGGAGTATGGATATACACTTTTTATTAATCTCTTCATCATTTGATGGACATGGAGTTGTTTCTACGCTAGCTATTATGATAATGCTGGTATAATCATTTCTTGTACAAAAGTTTGTGTAGATTTATGCTTTGGGTTTTTAAAAGTTTATATCTAAGAGTGGAATTACTTGGTCATATAATGATTATGTTTAACCTTTTGAGGAACTGCTAAACTGTTTTCCAAATATGCTGCATCATTTTTATACCTACCAGCAATATACAAAGGGTTTCCATAAACTTCTCTTAAATATAGCCTATATAAACCCTATATAGTAGGTTTTAAGTAGTATCTCATTTTTTTTTTTTTTTTTGATAGTGCTGAGGATTGAACCCAGGGCTTTGTGCTTTTGAGGCAAGTACTCTACCAGCTGAGCTATATCCCCAGGACCGTATCTCATGGTTTTGACTTGCATTTTCCTAATGGTTAATGATATTGAACAGTTTTTACATCTTTATTGGCTAATTTTTCATCTTTTTTCAATTTTAGTCTGTGCAAGTTTTGCCCATTTTTAATATGGGTTATTTGTCTTTATTATTGAATGTTAAGTGTCCTTTATATATTCTAGTTACAAGTCCCTTGTTATATATATACTTTGCAAATACTTTCTTCTATACGTTGTTTTTTCCCTTTCTTGATGATATTTTTTGAACCACAAAGTTTTTAAATTCAAATATACACATATTGCTGCTTGTACTTTTGGTTTTGTATATAAGAAAACTGCCTAACCCAACATCATTTAGATTTATTCCTACATTTTCTCCTAAGAGTTTTATAGTTTTAATACTTACATTTAGGTGTTTGGTTCATTTTGAGTTAATTTTTGTATATAGTATGAAGTAGGAGTCAAAATTCATTCTTTGGCATGTGGATACTCAGTTTTCCAGTACCATTAATTGACAAGACTATTATTTCCCCTATTTAAAGGTCTTATCAGTAATAATAATTTTAAAATTTATTGCTATGGGACCTGGGGGTACAACTCAGTGGTAAAGTGTGTGTTAGCATATGCAAGGCCCTGGATTCAATCCCCAACACCCACAGAAATGTATTTTTCTTTGTATGGCATGTTCTTATAAAAATTAAGCATCATATACATATTAAAATAAAAAGGTATCAGATTCTTAGACTGTTCCTGCAAAGATAATTGCTAATACTATAAATGACCTCTGAGGGAACTTCTAGGCTTATGAATGTATAAAATTTTACTAGGGAAAAATAATTCCCAGAAATATTATTGAGCATAAAATCCCATTTAGTGTGATTCTCTGAAGTACTGGAATGAAAGACCTTGAGGCCCAGTGATATATCTATTGCTATTGCATAGTAGGAAAAAATACCTGAAACTATTAATAATTTTATTTAAATCTACAGATCTTTCTTGGAATACCTATCTGACTTTTTTTGTTTATTTGTTTGCTTTGCATTCTGTATTATGCCTAATCGGGAATGCTCATAAATGACATTGAATTTATACACTTTGCATCAGAGAGAGCATTATATTTCAGTGGAGTATAAGGGAGTAATTAAGAGAAAGGAAACAGGCTATCTTGGTTTAAATTCCTACTATAGCACTTATCTAGTTGTGACCTTGTACCAGTTACTTAATCTATCTGTGGTTCAGTTTTTTGGTAAATGGGAGCCATAATAGGCAATTATAGATAAATTATGAGGATTTAGTGAGGCGTTACACGTGTAAGTCTTCGAACAATAACTAGCACTCAGTAGATGCTCAATGAAAATCTATAGAATTTCATTACTATTATTACTAGCATGTTCTGGCTTCTGTCATAAAGTAGGTGAAGAATGATATCAAGCTAGTTCTTTTTAAACTCATATTGAGATTACTGGGTTTGGGGCAATGAGAGTTAGGGAACTTTGTACTCTGTAAGACACAAGGAGTTCACGACAGCTCTATTTGACCAGTCTGCAACCTCAGGTTGAGCAGCAGTAAACTCAGGATCTGGAGCCGTCCATTCACCCTGAAATTCCTCCTTGGTTACAGCTTTTCCAGCAGCAGCCTGCTCTTCCTTTTCAATCTCTTCTGGATCTCTGTAGAAGTAGAGATCAGGCATGACCTCCCACAGGTGTTCAGGGGAATGGTGCCACACATGCACAGAACTTCTCGGGCCAGCATCCACATCAGACCCACAGAATGAGCTCCCTTATTGTTGCATGGAATGGCAATGTCCACATAGCGCAGAGGAGAGTGTGTTACACAGAGCAATGGTGGGCAGATTGACATAAGATGCTTCTGTAAGAGGCGGGTGGTCAGCCCTGGGATCAGTAACCACCAGAAGACGTGGATCTGGTTAGTGAAGGTTCCAGGAGTGAAGCAGCCAGCAATAGGAGTGGCTCTGGTGGTAGCAGCAAACTTCACAGGCCACTGACCAGTATTCCTAGAGGATATGACACTGACATTGGCAGGGTTTTTGATGGCAACAATGGCATGAACTGCCAGCAGAAGCTTCTCCCAGGTTCTCTTCAGATTTATGATGTATATGCCATCACTTTTCCTTTTGTAGATATATTGTTCCATCTGGAAATCAAGGTTGGTGCCACCTAACTGGGTTCCGGCTGCAGGGAATTTGAGGACATCCTCTTCCTTCATTTGCAGGATGTTAAGACTCCGGACATTGTGATCATTTCCCTTTAAGTTATGACAGAAATCAAGAACAACGCCATATGGACCCCTCCCTGGGTAGCATGGAAAGCTCATATGAGAGATTCTTAACACATCTCTCAGTAATTTATGAACTCAAACTAAGTCATTAAGGATGTAGATTAGGATACACAAACTAAAAAACTTGACTTACTTGACACATAGAACATCACTCTCAACAATTATAGTTAATTTTTTAAAAATATGCATAGAACATTTACATAAATTTATGTGCTGGATAACTATTAATGCATTACATGTAGTGCACTACATATCCTTAAATGTAGTGTTTGAAATAGCAATTTATTACTATCTCTTAGGGTTCTATGGGTTGCCTGGGCTCATGGGTGGTTCTTACTTGGGGTCTCATGTGTGAGCTCAAACAGTAACACCTGTGCCTAGAGTCATCTGAAGGCTGAGTGGACTAAATGTCAAAGGTGGTTCCTTCAGTCACATGTCTTGGCACAGTGGTGCTCACTGGCCTCTCTTTCTCAAGTATTTCATTCTTCAGGGTTTTCCACCTGGCTTAAGTCTCATGGCATGGTGATTTCAGGGTAGTCACATTTCTTCCATGGTGGTCATCTTCTAAGAAACTGGGAACAATAACTACGAGGCTAGCTATTTTACTCTAGGTCAGTTAAGGACGTGTTTTCTCTCGGTCAGTAAAGTGGCAAGTAATGTTGCAGAAGAACATGTGATATGGGTATTGTTAATGGCCATACAGACAGCATGCTGGGCCATAAAGCAGCTCCCAGCAAATTTCATTTCCTTTATTTTATTTATTTATTTTTATGTGGTGCTGAGCATCAAACCCAGTGCCTCACATGTGTGAGGCAAGTGCTCTACCACTGAAGCACAGCCCTAACCCAAAACAAAATTCAAAGAATTGAAATCATTCAAAGTATTTTTCCTGATTTCAGTGCAATTAAGCAAGAAATCATTTAAAAACAACTAGAAAAATCCTCATATTTAAATATTAAAAAATACTTCTATATAACTCATGCATCAAAAAAGAAATCACAATGAAAATTATAAAATATATAAAACTAAATGATGATACAATACAAAAGTTGTGGAATGCAGATAAAGCCACACTTTAGGAAATTTTGTAGCCCTAGATACATAGTTTATTTATTTATTTATTCATTTATGGTTCTGGGGATTAAACCCAGGGGTGCTTAACCACTGAGCCATATCCCCAGTTCTTTATATTATTGAAGACAGGGTCTCCTTAAGTTGCTCAGGGCCTCACCGAGTTGCTGAGACTGACTTTGAACTTGTGATCCTCCTGCCTCAGCCTCCTGTGGTGCTCCACCACACCTGGCTAGAGATATAGTATAGACATGAATAAAGGCTAAAAATCAGTGAGCTAAAAATTCACCTCAAGGGCTGGGGAGATAGCTCAGTTGGTAGAGTGCCTGCCTTGCAAGCACAAGACCATGGGTTCAATCCCAACGCCGCCAAAAAAAAAAAAAAAATTCACCTCAAGAAATTAGAAAAAAGTCACAAACTAGCCAGCCTACCAAACAAAAAACCCAAAGAAAATAAAAGGAAGGAAATAACAGATAAGAGAATAAATTAATGAAACAGGAAACAAACTTTTAATATATAGGATTATCAAACCAAGAAGTTATTTCTTTAGAAAGACTAATAAAAATTGATATATCCCTGACAAGACTAGGAAAAAAATGAAAAAGACTGGAAGAAAAAAGGTAAGAAAAAGGACGTTACAAATAATTGATTTCAGAAGTGAAAATGGGAATAGGTCTCAGTTGTAGATATTTAAAAAATTAGAAAAGGAAGTTATGATCAAATTTATGCCATTTTTTTTCAGTACTAAGTATTGAACCAGGGCCTTATGCATGCTAGGCAAGTGATACATATACCATATTAAACTCCGACCTCAACAATTACTGTCTGTTTTCCTTCCATCTTCCCAGTCTGAGTGGATTTCCCAGCTGGTGTTTCATTTCCTGTTCTGGCTGCTGCTTTGATCTCTGAAGCACACTGTACTTACAAGCCAGAACACTGCCCACATCTCCTGTGTCACATAAAATTCTTTTCAGCATATCTGATCTTTTCTTATGTTTTCTCTTTTACACTAGGGTTTTGTTCAAATCTGATGTGGTACATGCTTTAGGAGATTCCCCCCCTTTTTTTCCCCCTTCAAGAATTTAACCTTTACTTTATTTGTTTTTATGTGGTACTGAGGATTGAACCCAGGGCCTCACCCATGCTAGGCAAGCGCTTTACCACTGAGCTACAACCCCAGCCCGATTGCCCCTTTCTTGATCAGGATGTTCATTTCTCCAATCTTTACTTCTGTCGCCATGAGCCTGTGACTTGGGGCTATCTCACCTCCTTCTTGATTCCCAAATTCAAGAGCTCTTCTTGGAGGTGTTGCTGAGTACCAGGGTGTCTGCCAGTTATGGAACTCTCGCCTCTGTTAATGGGGTTTGCTCCCCTTTCCCTCTTGTGATTTCTTCCAGTCTGTTCTTTAGAGTTGAATTCATTTTCTTGTTTTCTCACCTCACCTATTCTGTATTGTTTCCTCCTTGTTTGTCAGATTCTTAAGAGCTGTTTATTTTTCTCCCTCCATTTCTACTTACATAAATCCTGTTTTTCCTTCAGGTATCATCTCAAAGGATACCCCTGATTAAAGCCTCTTCTGCACCCCCTCTTCTTGTTCCTCTCCCTAAAGTGTTGTTCCCTTACAACACTTAGGTTATGCAACCTAAAATTATAATTGTTTGCATATACTCATTAAAGACTCCCTCCTGCGTTGTTTGGGACTTGGGGACAAGAATTACTTATAACTCATTTTGAAACTCCCACAGCACCCAACACAATCCTGGGAGCTTGAGAATTGAATTCATGAGCATGAGGACCCAGAGGATGAAGGCAAGTATTTCCTTCAGTTTCCAGGATGGATTCCAACAGTTCCTTGACTGACTTCACTGTTTATTAGGAAGCATCTTGTATACACCTGTAGGTACTAGATGAAGAAAAAGTCTCCACAATACATACTTATCATCCTTGTAAGGAGGGGAGTCTTATTCATTTACTCATTCATTTGACAAACACTCATTGATGACTAAGTGGTAAACCCACAGCTTTCTATTTTTTCCTATAAAGAAAGATGACAGGGAGTGGGACTCTGCCATTAAGGCATTTATGTTTGGGGAGTCTGAAACATAAACAAGTGACTGCAGACAAAGTGAAGTAGGTGCTATAATAAAGTGTAAGTCAAATTCCCTGGGAGCACTTGTTATTGATTTCAAGAGAGAGAGAAGAATAATAGAATAAAGATAATAATAATAATAGAATAGAAGATAATAATAATAATAGAATAGAAGATAATAATAATAATAGAATAGAAGATAATAGAATAAAGATGTTTCAGAAGAAAACAGTTTGCTTTTACCAGTGGACTCATAATATCATCATGACAACAACAAAGCTCCCCAATTTTTCTGGCCCACCCCTCAAATCCCCGGCATCATCTCTATGCCTAATGGGAGTGGCAGGTAGATTGGGAAGGAGAAGGTAAATCAAGTTATTGTAGATGTGCACTATTTATTACAATAGCCAGATGTAGCTATTGGGCATTTGAAATGTGGCTTATATATAAGTATAAATTGGGCATGGAGCATACACCTATAATCCCAGCTACTTGGGAGGCTGAGTCACGGGGATCACAAATTCAAGGCCACCTGGAAAACTTAAGACTCTGTATTGAAAAAAAAAAAAATAAAGGATGTCTATACATATAAAATACACACAGGATTGTGAAGACAGTACAAAAAATAATTAGTATAGTAATTTTATATTGATCACATATTAAGACAATATTTTGTTGGATATATTAGGTTAAATAAAAAAGATACTGTTGAACTTAATTTCACCTGTTTCTTGTTTCAGTTTTTTTTTTTTTTTTTTTTTTTTTTTTTCCTCTTCTCTTCCTTTCTTTCTGGTACCAGAGATTGAACCCAAGGGCATGAACCCACTGGGCCACATCCCCAGCCTTTTTATTTTTTATTTTGGATCAGGGTCTTGTTAAGTTGCTTAGGACTTTGCTAAATTATTGAGACTGGCTTGGAACTTGCCTCAGCCTCCTGAGATGCTGGGATTGCAGGCATGTGCCACTGCCTTGGGTTCACCTATTTCTTCTTACCTTTTTAATGAGGATATTTAAAAATTCATGATTAGGTTTGGGACTCATGTTTTATTTCTGTTACCCAGTGCTGTTCTAAAGGCTATTCCACAGTGTCAGGTAGCGCAGAATATTTGGCAAACTCTTGAGGCAAACAGACAGATCTTGATTCTGACTCAGGACCCAGACCCAGTCCTGACAACCCAAATGGCATGGACTTCAGAAGTGCTGTAAATCACCATTTGGGTCTGAGTTGGGGCAGAGTCAGGGCAGAGACAGAAAACTTGATTTTCTTCCTTCTGCATTTCCCTGTGACTCTGACCACAGGAATAAATATGACAGAATTTCAATTTGTTATTTATTTCTTTTAAGCAGCTTCCTTAGAGAAACACTAGTTTCTGAATGGCAGCTGTAGAGCTGATCTGGTGAAATGTTCAATGACAGCAACTAGGCTTTTGTTTTGTTTTGTTGTTGCTTTTTTTGCATTGCTGAGTAGAACCCAGGGCAAGTGCCCTATCACTTAACTACATCTCCAAACCCCTGCAACAAGACTTTTGATCAATAATCAGTTAGTATATTGCTTGCCTGGGTGACATTTTTATCAAGCTGTTGGCTGATCTTTATTTTATTTTTTGATTGTTTATTACAAATACTTTATTGTATTTATTTTTTTATTTGTTCTTTTAAGATATACATAACAGTAGAATGTATTTTGACATATTATACACACATGGAGTACAACTTATTCCAATTAGGATCCCATTCTTGTGGATGAACATGATGTGGAGTTACACTGATCGTATATTCATATATGAACATAGTAAAGTTATGTCCGATTCATTCTACTGTCTTTCTTATTCCTGTCCCCACTTCCTTCCCTTCATTCCCCTTTGTCTAATCCAATGAACTTCTATCCTCCCCACCCCGACCCTTATTGTGTGTTAGAATCTGCATATCAGTGAGAACATCCGGCCTTTGGTTTTGAAGGATTGGCTTATTTTGCTTAGCATGATATTTTCCAGCTCCATCCTTACCAGAAAATGCCATAATTCCATTCTTCTTTATGGCTGAGTAACATTCCATTGTGTATATATACATTATCTTTATCCATTCATCTATTGAAAGGCACCTAGGTTGGTTCCATAGCTTAGCTATTGTGAATTGAGCTGCTATAAACATTGATGTGACTGCATCACTGTAGTATGCTGATTTTAAGTGTTGAAATTATGTATTACTAGAATACAACCTTGAGCTGTGAGAATATCAGAGTCTTGGTGGAGAAGTTCAAGCCCTTGATTACTCATTAAAGGTGCCCCATCTTTGAGCATCCATATTCCTCATTGGCTCTACTCCATTGCGCTTCCTCTTTGGCTCTGGTCTCTCACAACTTTATGACTAATGCTCTCAGATTCTGCCCACCCACTTGATACCCTAACCCCCTCCCACCTCTAAGCCTTAACTCCTAATATCCCCCTTGCCAGGAATATTCTTCTGCTTCCCTTATGCCACATTGTTTCATGATCCTGTTTAACAATGTGTCTTAATTAAGTTCTTTTGCTAGAATGAAGATTTAACAGACTACTTTTAAACAATGGGTGGGTATTTTAAGACAGCATTGACCATTAGGGGTATAGGTAAACCATCCAAATATAAGAATTGGAACTCTTCTGGATCTAAGATGGCTCTGAGTTTCAGTGGCACAAGTTCATGGATCTTCGCTGTACTGTTCTGCCATTTATATGCCTCAACTACTTAGACTGGGATTTTGAGGGGAGTTCCTCACCTTTCCTGGCTTTCTCAACATCTATATTTTTTCTTATCCTCACCACTTCAGCTTATTCATAGTTTTTCCTTCCTCATAATTTAGCCCTACTCAGTAATGACAACTTGCTTTTGGTCCCACCTCTTCCTCTCTTTTTACATCATTTTTAGCATCGGCTTATACCCTTAATTGCCCAATTCCCTCCTTATTTTCCATTTCAAATTCTAGAGAGTAGTATATTGCTACCTTACTTTTTAGGTAGAACTTTCTCCAATAAGCTGCATCATTATTTATTGATCAGCTTATGGATTGACTGACTTTGGGGTATCAGGTACCCATATATGGTTCAATCAACTATGAACCAACATGGTGCCCAAGCTCCCTCTAAGAAGGGGTTGTGGACATGCTATGTATATGAAGTCATGTGCACATTCATTTAAATTATCACAACAATCCTGATAGCAGTTATCATCCTATTTTCTACAGATGAAGAAACTGGGGAAAAGAGGGACTACTTAGTATACAATTATACAATTCCAAATCTGCCATCAAAAATCACTATGGATGACTGGGGACACAGCTCAGTGGTAGAACCCTTGCCTATCATGTATGAGGTCCTGGGTTCAGTCCCCAGTACCACAAGAAGGAAAAAAAAAAAAAAAAAAAAAAAAAAAAAAAAAAGAAAGAAAAGAAAAGAAAAGAAAAAAAGAAAAAAATCCCTACACAGCAGCCTGGATAGTACTTGGATGGGAGAAATCATCATGCAGGCACTTCTGTGAAGCATTTTAAGTGAATTCTTTTGAAAAAAAATTATGAGGCATAGAACTATCAAGAAAGGAGAGCACTACTGCTGCCTCTATTCCTTTCACAACTGCATACAAGATAGGTAGGTGTTCCTAGGAGAGCTTACTCTTGTTGATGAAGGTGTGTATGTGTTACTGTCCCATGGGTTCATACTGGAGATATTATTTACAATAGAGTCTGATGGATCAAATCTAGTACAGGTGCATCTTTTACCATGACCACCTTAAGGTAAATATAGGTGCATCATCCTAACCTAATGTAAAAATTCAGATTTACAAAACAAGTCAATGGAAAGAAAAAATTTTCCCCATTGCAACTTCTTTCACCTTAGACCCTAGGCTATAAAATTGGTGGGACTATAGTTTTACAAACAAACATGGTTTAGGGCTCTTCAGATTCTTTCCTGGGCCAGAAAAATAGTTTCCACATGTGGGTACAAGGCACATGAGGTGGGGGCCAACCGAGGATGATAAATTAATAAGTATGATCCATGAATACACCTCACAATCAATGAGAAGACAGGAAAAGGTGAGAGATGAAATAATAGGAGGGAAGTCTTTAAAATAGTGCCTACCTGAATTAGTTTCCTCTGGCTGTTGTAACAAATTACCAAAGCCCTGATGGCTTAAAACAATACACATTTATTCTCTTGTAGTTCTGGAGGTCAGAAGTCTGAAATTAGTTTCACTGGGCCAAAATCAAATTTTCTGTAGGACTGAACTCGCTCAGTGGATTCAGGGAATATTTCTTTTTCTTTTCCAGCATCTCGAGTTGCATTTTTAGGTGGAATTATCTTCCATCTTGAATACCATTGGCATAGCATCTTGTTCCTCTTGTCACATTGCTGTCTTCTTTTGTAGTAACATCTTCCTCTACCTCCCTTTTCAAAGAACACTTGTGATTACTATTAGTGTCTACCCAGATAATCCAGGATAATCTCCCTATCTCAAGATCCTTAACTTAATCACACCTAAAAAAGACCCTTTTTCCATATAAAGGAACATTTCCAGGTTCCAGAGATTAGTATCTGTATATTTTTGGGACTGCTATTCAGTCAGCCATACTGGCATAAAATAAATGCTCAAGAAATGCTAGCTATTATTATTAATGTTCTAGGCACTTTATGCTGCTGCTTAATTCCCACTACAGTCCTATAAAGTAGAGGCTACCTCACAGAGGTAGAGGTAGCCATCCCTATATTACAGAGAAGAGGCTTAGAGAGGTTAAGCAGTTACCTCAAATCAGTTGGTAGGTGGACTTCCAACGCAGGAGACTAACTCCAGAGCTCACACTCTCAGTCTCTATCACAGGATGACTTTGGGGAGCATGTTTATGACTATACTTGCAGTAAAGATGACACTCATCCTACTTTTCTATTTGAGTCATTTGGGTTGCTATATGAACAACCAAGAGGAGGGAGGGGAGGTCCTTCCCCAGAGAGTGTCATCTCTTTCAGTACTATCAGCCAAACCTCAGATCTTATTCAGGTTTTACCAGTTACCTTAATGATTTTTTTTTTATAGCAAAAGGATCCAATTCAGAATCATGTGTTGCGTTTAGTTGTCATTCTTTTTAGTTTCCTTCAATCTGAAACAATTCCTCAGGATTTCTTTCACTTACATTTAAAGATTACAGACCAATAATTGTGGGAGATTCCTTAATTTGAACTTATTTAATGTTTTCTCACCATTAGATTCATTTATGCATGTTTGGCATGAATATCACTGTAGTTATGCTGTTTTCTTCTCAGTACCTCCTGCAAAGTAGTACATAATTTCAATTTGATCACAGTGATTAACTCTGATCACTTAATTAAGGAGGTGTATGCCAGACACTCCCACTATAAAGTTACTCTTTTCCCTGTATAATAGTACATATTTTGTGTTAGGTGCTTTTAGTTTATATAATACCCATTCTTCGTGGAACTTTCAATTTACTAAGTAAATTGCTTTTATCAGTATGATTTTGCGTTATCTATTTTATTCAATAGATTATGATCTCTTCCAATCATTTAAAAACATTTTTTAAACATTTTTTTTCTGTGCTGAAGATCAAACCCAGGCCCTCTCACATGCTAAGCAAGTGCTCTACTGCTGAGCTATATCTCTAGCCCCACTATCATTATTTTTATGCTCTAATTTCTCTGATTTGGCCAGTACTCTTCAAACTGTTTCCTGGGTCCTTTAATATGTCCCATAATTCTTGATATATTTCCTTACTTTCTTATACGAAGTGTTTTTGATTCATCTTGTACTAGCTTCAGTCATTTCTTCAAGGAAACCTGTTCCTTTTAGTAGAGAATGCTATTTGGCATTTAGAAACTAAGATCTGGTTCTAGATGCGCTGTTTGTTCTCAGAGTCACTGTTCCCAAGCTTCTTAGGTAGACAGAGTTATGGAGAGGGAGAGGGAAAGAGAGAGTTTTCAGGCTGCTTTTACAAGTATTTATTTCTCTGGGAAGTCCAAGATCAAGGCATTGGCTGATGTGGGCCAGTTCCTCATAGGCAGTGGTTTCTCCCTGCATTCTTACATGGCAGAAAGAGCAAACAAGCTCCTTAGGCCTCTTTTTGTAAGGGTATTAATCCTATTTACGAGGGTTCTGCCATCAAGATCTCATACTCTTCCAAAAGTCTCACTTCCAAATACTGTCACCTTGGGGGTTAAGATTTTAGCACATGAATTTTTCAGGGACACAAACATTCAGACTACAATGGTGTGTGTACGTGTGTGTGTGTGTGTGCGCGCGTGTGTATACATAAGGATGTTTATTTCAATGTCTACTTATCTAAAATGAAAACCACATGTTCACAGTACACAGGGTTCATTCTGTTTTCTCTCTTTCCATATTCATTTCTCCCTTCTTTGATAATGAGAAACTTTACTCCCATTATCCTGGATATATTTACTTGTTAGGTCCCCTGTATGTGCCAATTTCTCCTCTCTGTGGCTGCCTCCTCACCTGAGAAAACAACAACAAACCTACTTAGACTCTGATACTCTACACTGGTAACCCCTATAGTCATCCTCTTCACACTTAGCATTCTTCACCCCACACTGAACTATGACTCACCCCAGTGTGAACTCCTCATTCTTCTAAGCTTTGACATGCTGTGTTGTAACCAGTCCCCTGTAAGGATGACCTTCTGATCCTACTCAGGCTTTTACACCTGTGTTGTCCCACCTTTACTGTCACTTAGACTCCCTTACTGGACTTCCTCCAAACTTGTATGCTCACTTCAGTTTTATGGCAAACTATTCCATCACAAAAAAAATTTTTTTTGACAGAATGTCCTTTGTTTGCATTTCCTTTTTCTCTTCCTTTGTACCCCCTGTAGCATGTTTATAGTCTCTATTCCTGTTCTTTACTAATTTTTGAATGGGTGTCATGGTTTGGATATGAGGGTCTAAGTTAATGCAAGAATGTTCGAAGGTGAAATGATTGAATTGTGAGAGTAACCTAATCAATCCATTCTGGTTTGAATGAACTAACTGGATAATAACATTATGTAGGTGGGTTGTAGCTGGAAAAGGTGGGTCACTGAGGGAGTGCCCTGGAAGGGTTCATCTTCCTGAGGCCTCTTCTCTCTTTGTTTCCAGGCTGCCATGTATGAAGCAGCGCTCTTCCACCATACCCTTCCACCATGCTGTTCTACCTTACTTTAGGCCCAGAGCAATGGAGTTGGTTCACCATGAACTGAATCTCTAAAACTGTGGGTCCAAATAAACTTTCCCTCCCAAGTTATCCTTGTCAATATTTTGGTCACAGCAAATGAAAGCTGACTAATACAATAGGGTTAGTTATTTCTGAAAAAGCTATTTGCAGAGATGGAAAGGAAGGGAAGAGGACAAGTCTTAGTTCTAACTAAAAGGAATTGCCTCTATAACCCAAGATTTTTTATAAAAGATCTTTTAGTTTATGTTTCTCCTACCCACAAAGATAGCAAGCTCTAGGGCTGTTTATAGCATAACCCACAGGCATCTCTTCATTAAACAGATCATCACAGAAGATAATCAATTCTGTAATAATTTGTTTAATGGCTTCCACTCGCTGAAGTGGGGATTGTACCTGTCTTATTCACTCTATTCCCTGCACCTTGTATTTGGCATTTCATGAATTGAATACTTATTACTTACATGCTGAGTGAATGGATGATCCCATTCCAATATGGCTCCCACTCCATCTTTCCACTAAACTCTTTGTCCATAATCACCAATTACCTCCTTGTATTAGTCATATCTATGTCATTGTAAGGGGATATCTGAAGCAATTAACTTATAAAAAGAGAAACTTTATTTTAGCTCCTGGTTCTGGGGGTTTCTAGTCCAAGATTGGGTGGTCCCATTGCTGTGAGTCACTGGCAAGGGCAGCACGTCATGGCAGCACTGTGTGGCAGAGCAAACTGCTTACCTCATGAGTCAGAAAGCAGAGAAAGATGTCAGGGTCTGGATCCCATAATCCCCTTCAAGGGCACATTCCTAGTGACCTAAGGACCTCCCACCAGTCCCCATCTTTCCAAAATACACAGCACTTCCCATTAGCTCCACCCTGGGGACCAGCCTCCAGCACATGAACCCTCAAGGGATACTACCCACATCTAAACAATAGCACTTCTTGTGCTAAATCCCTTTGATACTTTTTGGTTTTTATCTTGACTTCTTGTCAGGATTAAAAAGTTGGCCATTTTCTTCTTAAAACACTGACTTTTCTTATTATGGCTTCATGTATCCTCAGGATCCTTTCCTGGTCCATCTTCAGTTACCTAGTCTCTCGATGTTGGATATTCAGTGGTTGGACCTGAGCTGTCTTCTTTTTTCATTCTACACTCTCTCCCTAGATTATCTCATTCTCTCTTACTGCTTCATGAAGACTACACACCAATGACTCAAATTTAGTCTAGACCTTTCAAGCCTAGACTTTCCAAGACTCTTATCAAATATCCCCTTAAATTACCAGGTCATTTCACCCGGACCTCTCTCTCATAGGCATCTCAAATTTGGCCTATTCAAAATTACATGCTTCATTTCCCGCTCCGATCTATTTTTCTTTTTCCTGTATTGCCTATATCAGATATTAGTATCTTCAACTATCCTGTTAGTAATGTCAGCAAGCTAGGAGTCACCCTTTCTACTACCTTCTCATTTCCCATAAGTGAATGCCTTACTAAGTCCCATGGAACCTATTTTAAAAATAAATCTTGTATTTGTCTACTTCACTCCATCTCCATTTCTACGATTTATGCAAGTTCAAGTTGCTATACTTATCTGGTCTCTTTGCTTCCATTTTTCCTGTGCCATCAGCATTGCCCCACTGCCACCAAGCACCTCTCTCCCCTGGATGTTTCTAGACCAAATTCCTGCTCTCTTATTCTTTTTTTTCCCATTTAAAATTTTTGTTTTAATTAGCTATACACGACAGTAGAATGCATTTTGGCACATCTTACATAAATGGAGTATAACTTCTCATTCTTCTGGTTGTACATGATGTACAGTTACATTGGTTGTGTAATCATATATGCACATAGGGTAATATTGTCCAATTCATTCTACTATCATTCCTACCCCTAAAACCCCTCCCCTCTGTCTAATCCAAAGTATCTCTATCCTTACTTAGTCCTCTCCTCCTCTTATTGTTGATTAGCGTCAGCATATCAGAGAAAATATTTAGACTTTGGTTCTTTGGGACTGGCTTATTTCCCTTCCTGCTCTCTTATTCTATTTTCCTAACTTTTTCTAAGGTTTTCTTTAGATTTGTTAATGAAAGATATGTTAATAATTCCTCAGGATGACCTCTGTTAATCTTATTCATTGCATAGAGAGTTTTACTAATTTAACTTTCATTGATAACTTTATTTTCAAGTTCTACAAGAAACCTCCTGGGTTTCTGTTGTCACTTTTGTTACTTCTTTCATTCTATTGTAAATAACTGGGTTTCAGTAATTACACAGTTGATGACCCCATGGAAAAAGCCAGAAATTAAAATTTCACAACTGGTCTTTCTCACAAATCTGATCCTTTTACCTCAGTCTTGCCCACATCAGATAATAGCATCTTTATCCATCCTGTTAGTCATCTCAGAAATCTGGGAGTCAACCTTGCTACTTTGGAATACCTAGGATCTGGTTTTTCTTGTTAGTACACTATGTAATCCAGACGTATAATAGCCCAGTATTTGTGGTGGCAAGTTAGTCTCCCTTCTTCTTGATATGTGGCCTCAGAGAATAGAATCATATGATTTAATTTTTGCGAATTTTTCCGAATAAGATTTCACAGCAGAAATTTATGGACAACTTGTTAAAGCTGTATTTAGTAGAAAGTGTTTCAAAGTACTGTGATGTTTGGGAAAGTGAAGTAGGGGTCCAGAAAAACTGTCCAAGCAGTCTACCAACAAAGGCAAAGACAACATTCTAAGACTTATTTAGTAAAATGCCTAGAAAGGTCTGTTCCTCATCACTATCAATACAGTCCTCTGATAAGAAAATGTCATAAGTTGTTTAAATACTTTAACAACTTGCTTTTTTATTTTAAAAATATCAGATTCTTAAATTCAATTAGAATGAAATATTCTTTTTTTTTTTTTGTACCAGGGATTGAACCTAGGTGCACTTTACCCCTTATCACTGAGCAACATCCCCAGCCTCTTTTATTTTTTATTTTGGGACAGGGTCTTACTAAGTTACTTAGGGCCTTGATAAATTGCTGACACTGACCTTGAACTTGCAATCCTCCTGCCTCAGCCTCCCACATTACTGGGATTACAGGTGTGCACCACTGCTCCTGACCTTTATTATTTTTTTTAAGAAAGGGTGGCATTCTTAAGACTTCTTTAAATGCCCTTAGCTGTTCCCAGAGGTTTCTTTCTTTCTTTCTTTCTTTCTTTCTTTCTTTCTTTCTTTCTTTCTTTTTCTTTGCTTTTCTCATTTGAGTCTTAGCACCCACTTAAGTTATGCTTCTAACCTTGTATGATATGTAAGTTTGCCTAGAATTAAGATCACCACTGAACTACCACAAAAGTAATACTGCCGTTTGTTGGTGATGAGTTCTGCTTCCTCAGATGTTGAAGTATAAAGTCAGAGAAGCAACTGGGTACATTTTTGTCTTTTTCTTGCAATTGGTATATATAACTTTTAGATCTCTTACACTTGTAAGGCTTGAAGGGCTCAGACTTTGAAACAGTATCTTGGCTTCAATGTTTTTGTTTTAAACTAACACTATGTAAAGTTTGTAGGTTGAATAAATTTCTCAATTTAAAAGTGAAAAAAAAAGTCAGTTTCTTAATCCTTATCAATTCACCCTTGTACCTTTCTTATAAAGAGCTCTAGTCATATAATATTTGTCTCTTGGCCCTCCAAATCTCTTACTCCAGTAAGGCACAAACCTTTAAGACAGTTTCAAAGTGTTACTGCTCAGGAGAAAACAAATACTACTCTAAGCACGGCATTGTGTTCTTATTCTAGAGAACATTGCTTTGGTTCTGGTTGTTTTGTTTTTATAATTTAATTCAAGAAATGTCTACTTCAAGTGGCCCTGAGTTCTTAAGTCATTCCTGGGGCCTTCTCCTTTAGTTTCACCCATCAGAAGACATGCTTGGGAGATTGCAAGGGAATCCTACAAGGCAAGTAGGGGAAGCTGGGTTTTGAATTCAGTGAAGGAATGAAGGCATGCACCTCATCTCTCCAAGCAAGACCTGTTTAGCTGCTAAGTGCAAGAGTTGCTGGAGGCCCCAGTCAAGTACAGTTAAGGAGGTGTCTCAAATCAAGGAACCTGACTGACTCTGTAAGTAGTTCCCTGCAAACCAAACAAAATAAAACTGCCATGTTAAACCTTGTAACACTCTCTATCCTGCATCCTCTCCCCTGAGCCCCACATTTCCCCTTTCTTCATTATTGGAGCTCTAGAACTTGATCTATCATCATCATCATCATCATCATCAAATACTTTTTGAAGCTCCTGCACAGTACAGAACAATTTCCTAGGTCCTGGTTAAGAAATGAAGTCTTGCCCTCAGTAAACTTTCAGTGCATCTGGGGAAGGGTTGATAACCAGTAAAAGTACAAGCTGCATCCCACAGGCTGGGCATGCGGTCAGTGCCACAGGAGACCGCTTCAAAGGTTGCAGGTCTGGGGAAAGTCCTCTGGAGGAGATAAGAATCTTAGAGTTTGGCTGAAAGGGGGAGTGGCTGGAGGGAATGAAATCCTGTCACTGCCCTCAAAGGAGGGAGGAGTCCTTTACAGACGCCTGCCAGGAAGGCAGCTCCCTTCCCGAGAGTAAGCTCTTTTTCCCTGAGAGGGGAGAGCTTGAAGGAGCTTCAGTTTGTGTCTAAACTCTTCTTCAAATAGAAGCAGCAGAGCCGTTAAAAAGAAAGGTTCTCACAATTTCCACTTCACACCTTCTTTATACTGATGTATCAGGTCCCTGGAACATGATAAATCTGTCCATGGAATGATGCAAGAATTCATTCGCTTATGCCTACTGGTGATAGACTCTGTGCTGGGCACCGAGGACAAGGCGCCAACATGGATACTGCCATCAGTGTAGCGCTTGTTTCTCTAAACTTACTGTATCAGAATCTCGGTACTGGTCCAGAGAATCTGCATTCTCAACAGCTCCCTAAATTCCTGGTGCCCATTTTTTCGCAGCTCGAGTTTGAGCACACCAGTTTGCTGGAATTGTCTCCGCAGGTCGCTTTCAGGGCAGTGAAGTCTGCGCCAAGCAGAGGAACAGCGCAGACCGGAGGCGTAGGGCCTCGCCGATCTACAGCTGGTGGTTCAGAGGGAGCCCGCAGCTCCGCCCCTGCACGCCAGCCCCGCCCCGGCTGTCAAGGACGAGAAGGCCCCGCCCCCGGCCGGCGCGCGCCGCCGAGCCCAGGCCCCGCCTCCCACTCCTAACCCCGGACCCTCGGCCGGGCAAAGACCAGAGCCATCCACACGACCCGCACCGCCACAAGGCTCCGCAGACTCCAGTATCCAACTGGGAGCTAGAGACCGACATGGCGACGGAGGCCAAGCCCGAGAACCTCTCCCTGGTCGTGCACGGACCTGGGGACATTCGCTTGGTAAAAGAGGAAGGAGGGTGGGGCGCCTACCCGACCCTGCCTCATTCCCCTCAGAGCCCAGCAACGGTCCCACCTCCCCAGTTCCAACCCAGCAAGGATCCCGCACCTTGCGCGTCTGTCGCAGTGGTTACCACAGGAGTGGGGGTGGGGGTGAGGGTGGGGGTGGGGTGGAGGTAGCGATTAGTGGCTAACGGTTATCGGTTATCATAAGGGAGGAATCTTGTCGTGTGCCTCTCTGAACTCAGCCCCATAACTGGCACGTGACCTATATCCAGGACTGTTGCAAACGAATTGAAGCCTTTTTCCTCTTGCGAGCTGCAGATTCATAGTCCAGCCTCTTGTCATTGCACTTTTCAGAAGAGATACAAGAAAGCTGCCTGGATTAGGACTTGCTCTGAACTCCTCTGGGCAGAGTACAGGGCAGAAAGAGAGGATAAACAACACTTAAAAGGAGTGAAACGTCTATTTACTCTCCTTTGCATAGGACTGATAAAAATCTCCCATGCAAGATTATTATGATCTTGAGAGTAATCAGCACTTACTAGAGTTCAGAAAGTGATAGCTTTGGCTGGCATGTAGATAATCACCCTTAGTTTGCTTTCCAGCCCATTTGCCCCTCTGATCTGGTTCTCTTGAACCTTTAGGGACTTTCTGTATATGTCTCTGCCTTACACCCTGATTTCTGTCCCCTGCCTAAGGGTACCAAAGTTCAGGGAGCTGCTGAATCAGCCCTATGATCATGCCATAGTTCCCTTGACAAAGTCCATCTCAAATGAGACTAGGATGGCAATGGTATGTAAGACAGGTACCAGCCATCTTTACTGCTCCTAAGCACCTCCTTCCCCCTCAAAGAACATGCACAGGATCTAAATGGAGAGACTCAGAAGATTATCCATATTAATAGTTATTGACAGTTTAAGAATCTGTGATGGTCTCTCTCTCTATAGAATGCAAACAGACTGAGTTTGGCAACAATATTGTTCAAGATTCCCTTTCATCCCCTGTGTATCTCCCTTCTATCTGTCTAAGAACCCTTACCTGAAGCCAACTCTCCATTTCCTCAGTTTGAAGAAAGTGCCATCCCCAAGATGATAGGCTTGGTTAGTTAATAGAGCCAAGACAAGAACTCAGAAGGTCAAAATCCCATTCTAGTGCTGTTTCCTCTCATTTTGGAGCCTCCATCCAAGGTCCTGAATCAAAGTGACACTCTTACTGTTTATTGCACTAAATGCCTGATGGTATTATGAGGAAAGGAAAGTGGTACTACTTTATTTAGCTTACAGAGTGATTTCAAACTCAGTCCTTCATTCCACAAACATTGACAAGATGAGGGGTTACCTTTCATGTGCTGGGCACTGGACCAGGGGCCCAGAGGAAGAGGGAAGTTCCCAAGCTTCCTGAGGGAGACAGGCCAATGAAGTAAACAATTGTAGCAATGTGAGGGGCTTTGATGGAGGTCACAGAGAATAAAGGTCTCACTGGGAGTGGTTCTTGGCCCTCTATCTGTTCAGAGCCTGCTTGAGGCTATGCTCCTAATAAGTAGAAGCCCTAGAATTACAACCCCAGGTTCTGCTTTGCCTTCACTCCTAAGCTCATGCTCTTCTACTGCTCAGACAGACTACCTCTCTTTAAGGGGGAGCTCACCTTAAATTTCCTCCATTGGTTTTGCATTAGGACTCACTCTGATTGGATCAGGGATTAGGTTGAGGTGACTATCCTACAGGCTCTAAAAAACACGAGAATTTTATGTGCAGTTGTGGAACTGGTACACAGAAAAAGTGTTCAGGGGCATGACCAGAAGAACTCCCAGCTTTAGTTTAAGACTTGGAGGTGGGTGAGTCATTTGCTAGACAGAAGAACAGATTAAAATGATGAGATTAGCTTGGAAAATTTGAGCTTAGGATGTTTCTGTGACAGGATATGGGTAACTTTGAGTGATTCCCTTGGTACAGGAACGCTACCTGGGCTAGTGATGTAGACTTAGAAGTCATTTGTTTCTCTACTGAGCAGTACTGCACCCATTCCCCAGGGGACATTTGGAAATGTAGGGGAACGGGTGTTTGGTTATCACAGTGACTGAGGGCAACAGCTGATAGACTTTATTGGATTCACAGCACTGACCTACACAACAAAGAATTGTCTTGTCCTAAATAGTACTCTATTGGGAAATAGTGGATGATGGAACTTGCCTATGTTGAGCAGAACATGTAGAGGGAGAAGGAAAGAATCAGGAGACATTACCCTAGAGAAATATGCAACACTGGAGGGAAAGGTGCCTAAGAGCTGTCAGCAGAGACTGAACAGAGGCCCCTGCCTCCTCAGGGGTGTGCAACCCAGCACAGACCTTCTGAGCCCTTGTACTCCTTCCCAGGCATGGTTTTCCCCATTACCTCTTTCTTCCCCCCAGTAGAGTATTTCTGCCTACCCACCCTCTTTCTTAACGTAGACTCAGTGATTTGGAATTGAGTTGGTGGTGTCAGTAATGAACCAGAGATACCAACAGAAAGGAACATCCTGGGGAAGCTTTAAGGGCAAGAGACCTGTTCTCCCTACAGGAGAATTGAAATGAAACTCAGGTTTCCTGAACCTAATAGAGTAAGTCATTAGTGGCATTTGAAAAGCCATAGGCTAGGTTGGATAAGAATTACAAAAGTGAAGACTGGGAAGGGGGAAGAATTGGAATGTCCCCCAACCCCAGCCCTCCACCCCCAGTACTGGGGATTAAACTCAGGGCCACTGCATGTGTACTAGGGCAGCTGAGTTACATCCCCAACCCCTTTAAAAAAAAAAAAAAAAAAATATATATATATATATATATATATATATATATATATATATATATATATTTTGAGAGAAGTTCTAAGTTGCCCAAGCCAGCCTTGAATTTGGGATGATTCAGAAAGGATCCCAAAAGCCTTCTCAGTAACTGGGATAATAGGTATGCACCAACATGCCCAGCTGTTTTGCCCTTTTGATTTAAGACCACCAGACTACAGATTTAAAACTCTTGCACTCTGGGGGAATTGAGGCCCAGTGCCCATTTGGGTGATCAGGAGTTGGGTCCCCTGATAAAAATGATCTATGCCTCAAGAACTCATGTGAAGGGAGTTGTTTGGGGAAATGTCCATTCTTAAAATCTGAAACAGGATTCTGCAGGATTCTGAAGCAGGAAGGAGGGCTCAGCTCTTGCCAGTGCTGCTTTCCTGCTTCATTTAAAACCAGGAACCTGCCGCGTATCTAGGGCAGTGATTCTGTGGGAAGTGTGACCTGGGCCACTTCACTCTATCTAGCAGAAACAAAACCTTAACCCAGCATTCCTCTTGCCTATGGAAAAGACATGATTCTCTTTTCTTTCTTGATGCAGTCAGTAGCTGCAGGAAACAAAAATTAAATTCCCCTGTTAGGTGGTTATTTGTCACAGCAAGGAGGGAGCATTGTAAGTTGGGTGATAAATCAGAGAAGGCGGTGGCACATAAACATACTGAGAGAATGGCCACAATCTTTCATAATGTGGAAAACAAAACAAAAATCTGAGATTTGAAAACTTCTGCTCCCCCTCCCCATTTTAAATAGAGAAAGTTTGGGGCTTCCTAAGAGTAAGAGGGAGAGATGTGGAAACTGATGCATAAAGAAGCAAATAGCCAATCAGCAAACAGTATCAGTTTTCTGAGGTCTTTAAATAGAAACAGTAGTGAGGTCAAAGCCAAGTTGAGGGGTCAGAGTGGGGTTTAGTTCCAGCTCTATGGGACTAAAGTTGTGTTTGGACAAATTATTTTCTGCTTCAATTTCCTCATCTTGAAAAGGGGATAATAGTAGTATTCATCTTTTGTTTGTGTGAGAATTCAGTGGCATCCTGCATGTAAAAGGCCTAGCATAGCATCTAGCACACTGTCAAGGGTATGTGCTAACTGTGGAGTTAGGCAGCAGGCTACAGATGAATAAAGACCCAGACCTTCAAACACAGATAATTTTTAACCAAATTATTTTAATGTGGGACAGACAATTACTTTGTATTCAACTGCTAATAGTTTATGATTCTTCAGTTAGTCTAGAGAGATTCAGAAATTGCTTTTTGCCGGCCATGGTGGCCAGTAATCCCAACCACTTAGGAGGCTGAGGCAGGAGGATCAAGAGTTCAAAGCCAGCCTCAGCAAAAATGAGGTGAAACCCTCTCTCTAAATAAAATGCAAAATAGAACTGGGGATATGGCTCAGTGGTTGAGTGTTCCTGAGTTCAATCCCTGCCCCTGCCACCCCAACAAAAAGAAATTGTTTTTTATTGGGAAGCGAATTACTGATTCATGAAGATGGGATATAACAGTCAAATTAGTTTTTCTGTGCAGAAGCTTTGGTGGTGTAGGTGGGGAATGGCTATTTTTGTTTGTTTGCTTTTGGTATTGGGGATTGAACCCAAAGATGCTTTACTCCTATGCCATATATATATATATATATATATTTTTTTTTTTTTTTAAATTTTGAGTCAAGGTCAAACTGAGTTGCTGAGGCTGGCCTCAAACTTGTGATCCTTCCATTTCAGCCTCCCAAGTTGCTGGAATTACCGTTGTGTGCCACCATGCCCATCAGTGGGTTGTATTTTTAATTTGCTAGAATGTAAGGAAACTAACAAAGGAAATTAACATGTTGAGTGCCTACTACATTCCATGCATGTGCTGGGACTTTAATACAATTCTTCATAAATTTCTGTGATGAAAGGCCAGAATCTATTTATATTTCCAGTTGACCATGAACTGATGCATGCATTGTCTGCACTTGGATGTAGTGCAATGTCAGACTGCTATAACCATTTTTAAATGTATCTCTCCATTTTTAAATGTATCTGTGCATAAATAAATGACAGTTCATCATAAGTAACAGTTCATGGACCACTTCTGAGTGTGTGTTATGTCCTTTCTTCCTGAAAATCAGCTTTTCCCCCATTTCAGGCATGAATATCTTGACAGGGAGAAGAATGGGAATAAAATAGCTTCCCCATTCCAGGGATCTGAGCACCCTGGAGAGGAAATAGTCTGACTTTTGTTTTATGATTAGTTATGTGAGTAGACGGCAGAGTAAAGGAAAAATGGTGATTTTTAGAATTATGAGCTGATATTGTTTAATTATAAATGACAGAGAAAATAATGTCTCAACATCAAGTTTAAACATTAGTCAGAGTTTTGGGAAGATATTTCTTCAGATTTTGCTCTTTGAGGAATTGTAATATACTCCATGTCAAAAGAATCGCTTTGATAATGATATTTTTAAAAAACACGACAATTCTATATCTAATACAACACATTAAAAGTGTCCTGTCCTTGGCACTTATGCTTTACTGTTAAGATTTTTGGATGAGGAGAGGGGAATTGTATAATGAGGTGTCATGAACACCCAGCAGCTCATATGGTCCTAGGCATCATGCATCATGTGTCTTTTTTTTTTTTTTTTTTCCCTTGTCGTGCTGAGGATCAAACACAGGCTCTTCATACATGCTAGGCAAGTGCTCTACCACTGAGCTATGTCCCCAATTGCCACATCACGTTCTCCTTTCCTGATTAGTTTTGCAGCTAATTGACAGAGCCAGCTGCTTCTATATGAACAGATTAAAGGGCACTGATAATCATTAATGAGCAGCTGGATTAAAGGGCACTGATATTCTTAATGAGCAGCTGAGAGATCACCTGGAAAGAGAAGAAGCAGGCTGCTTCACCCTTTAGTATCTGAACTAGTCTTATCAGTTAGAGGTAACTTCCAGTGAAAACATAATCCCAAACTCCTTCAGAAAAAAGGGAGTTAAATAATAGCAAATAGCTCAAAGAAATCTCTCCCCTCTCTTTATCTAAATTGTTCCAACAATAAGACAAAACCCAAACTAGAAAAACCACTTCAAATTCAAAACAGGAAATTAAGTCCAGCAAATTGCCATCTCTGCCAGCTGCTCTGAAAGGCAATGCCTCTTTGTCTGTGAAAGGCCAAGAGGCACAAAGCTAACATTTTCCCCTCAAAGCAGAAGGAACAATAGACAAAATCATCAATAGGATTTTAACATTCTGTAAAAGTAGCTCTATTCTGAGGGGAGAAACTAGAATTCTGGGTGTAGGGGAGGTTTCTAAAATTGTGTGACAGAAATTAAGAAGGAGAAATAGGTACACATATATAGTGTTGGCATCCAGTTTAGAAGTCTCTGAGCACAGACGGATATTAAAGCTTTTCCCCAAATCAGATTTACACTAAGAGCATTAATTACTGGGGAAAAGATCTTCAAATTTTGCAAAGTGATATTCAGCTCAACAACTTAAAAAAACACGTAAATATTTGATTACAAAGACCTGAGCACAGTGAGTACTTAATAAATATTTTTAATAGACTAGACCTTCCAACAGAACTCAGAGACTTCATATCTTTGCTTAATATAAAGATTCTCCTGATAAATTAATGGTTATGTTCTTATATTTGTAGTTAGGAGGAAATTTTTATGTATTTATCATTGCTGAGAAGTAAATAGTTCCTTAACTACCCTGTGTGGATTCAGTGCTAGGTGGCAGGAAATTTCAAGAAGTAGTCACCTTACCAGTCTGGTCATGACAGGGAAGGTTTCATTACAGGAGATGATGACTGAGCAGCAGTTCTAGGAATATAACTGCCTATTGGACAGAACCATTTGGATGTCCCTAGACTTCTCATTTAACACATACAAACCTAAGTCTCCCTGAGTTCCCATAAGAATTAGGATGCCTCACTTCCAGTTGCTTCACTTCCCATGTCTTGTGAGATCTTGAAGGAGAGGGAGAAAAGGCCCCCTGTGAGGGTGAACAAGTGCAGGGTGTTTGGCAGGGTTGGAGGTGAGGTGGAGACATAGTGGTTGCCATATGAGGGGTATAGGGCCACTGGGGACTGCAAGCAGATTTGCATTTTATAAAGATTGTAATCAGCAGAACAAATACTGGATGGAGCTGGGAGAGCCTGGGCAGGGAACCAGCTCAGTGGACTTTGGAGAGTGTCCAACCTGCTATTTTGACCTCCAGTCTGCCAGGACCAGCGGCTAGAACAAAACCTCTTAGGACAAAATGACCAATTGGGAAATCTTTGGATTTTCCTCCCACCCTCAAAACACCCTTCAATTACTCACGGGAAAGGGAATATGGAGGGAGAAGGGAAGCAAAAATAGGTCTCCTGTTTCCTGTTAGCATGCAGAGCAGCCCCCACAAGGCTCACAGGAAGCCTGGCCTATGGAAGCAGGTGTCAGAGATGCTGCTGAGGACCTGGGACCAGGCTGCTGTCTTCCTCACACACTGTCCTGCCATTTGTCCCTCAGTGGGAGGTGGCTTTATCCTTTCTACAACTGTCAGAAGAAAGACTGAAAATACTGTGGGCATGTTAACTTCTTTTTCTTTTTTCTTTTCTTTTCTTTCTTTCTTTCTTTCTTTCTTTTTTTTTCTTTGTTCCTTTCTTCCTTTCTTCCTTTCTTCCTTTCTTCCTCTCTTTTTCTCTTTCTCTTTCTTGGATTGAACCCAGGGCTTGGTGCATGCTACCCAAGCGCTCTGCCATGTATGACTTTTGCAATAAGAGCAAACTTACGTACTAAGAGTTGGCTCTTCTTTTTATGGTCATCCTTGTTATACAGAAGAGTAAATTGAGGGCACAACAAGGTTACATAACTGCAAAAGGAACAAGCAGGTGGCAGGGAGCCTGCATTGCACGTGGACAGATGATTCCAGAGTCTGATTCTTCATGGTACTACTCAGGTTGACTGAAGTAGGGAAAAGGCATCTTCCCCTGATTTCTCTTGGTATTGAGGCAGTGGCTGCAACCCACAAAAGACTTTGAGAGTAAAAATGCAGGTGTGCAGGAAGAAGTGGAAAAATTGGGACCAATGAGGATACATTTAGGATCATTTGCAAACATGAATTTAGGGAAGGCGAGATAACATTTAGGATGAGAGGAGCAACTGGTGTGATTCCATGTGCCCAGAGAATTCTTTCTGGAGTTTTTCCATGAGTTACTGGGTAATGTGGGGGATGAATGACCTTAAGGGGAAGAACAGAAGGAGAATATGTATATGATTCAGACAGGATTTTTTTGTTGTTGTTTCTTTGTCCTGGGGATTGAACCTAGGGGCACTTACCACTGAGCTACATACCTAGTCTTTTTTTTAGGTTGCTTAAGGCCTCACTAAGATGCTGGGGCTGTTCTCAAACTTGCAATCTTCCTGTGTCAGTCTCCAGGTCATTCCAATTATATGCAAGTCCTACCATGTCTGGCTTCAGATAGGTATTTCTAAGTTGAATGGAAAAGTGCGGGATGGATGTAGCTCAGTGGTAAAGTGTTTGCCTCATATGTACAAAGTCATGGTTTGATCCCCAGCTCAAAAAAAGAAAAGACAAAAAGAAAGAAAGAAAAAGAAGTGTCACAACACTGACATAACTACAGTAAAGAAGTTACTCGGTTCCTTTTCACCTTCTCATTTCTGTCATTCACAGAAAGGTAAGAAATCCCGTTTAGGAAACCTTGAATGTGTCTGAGACTACAAAACGTTTTTTTCTTGCAGTGCTGGGGTTTATACCCAGGCCTCGTACATGCTGGGCAAGCACTCTACCACTGAGTCACGCCCTTAAGAATCCTTGAGAGATAAGAAATTGGGTAAATGAAAGCGTGTCACCTCTGAAATCTAAAACTGAAAAGGAGAGTAAGTAAATAGAAATTTAGCCAATTATCATGCCAAGGAACCACAATCAAAAAGCAAGGATTTTTAGAAACCATGTTTTGACAACAGTGGGCTCCACAGTGGTGCTTAGGACAATATTTACACGTTTATGGGCTGATCTTAACATGGTCTTGTGCTCAGGTAGCATGTCTCTTGAGGATGGGAGGCAGGAACCAAGCCTGAATTGTAAAGGTGTATAGAGTCAGCAAGAAAGAGAGGGGAAAAGAAAGGGTGGCAGTGCAGGGAAAGGTATTTGAAGTTCTCCATGTAAGTGTTTCTGCTACCAAGGAAAAACCCAGGTTGGGACAGCACCATCTAGTGTCTAGAAAAGTTACTGCAGGTTTGTCAGTGTGGTAAGAGCAAAGGACTTTTTCAGAAAGTAGTGGTCATCTCCAGTGACCTAGCGCTTACTTGGTGTACCCAACTGCTTCTCTGAGTTTGAATCTCACCTTTCCCCACCTCCAAATGGGGTATTCAGACTTAATACAGCTAAAGGCAAGGATATGAAGAACAGGCTATGGAATCAATTGTCTCACAGTTTTGCCTAATAATACCATTGTGGAAAGGGGGGAATACTGTTCCATGTTTGAAATAAAAGCCTTTGTTTTTAGTTTAGAAATTTAACTTGCAGTTTAAAATTTCACCCAATATATCAGAAACATAACTTTTTTTACACAATAGTCCCTAAAATATAATGTCAGATATGAACTGGATGTGGTGGCACAAACCTGTAATCTCAGCAATTTTGGGGAGGCTAAAGCGAGAGGATCATAAGTTCAAGGTCAGCCTCAGAAACTCAGTGAGACCCTGTCTCAAAATAAAAAATAAAAAGGGCTGGAGATATAGTTCAGTGGTAGAGTGTCCCTGGGTTCAATCTCTAGTATCGCAAGAAAAAAATTAAGATTTGAGACCATCGACTTCATTGGGGAAGGTCTAGGTGACAGCCATCCTAAAATGACCATTTCTAGAGTCCTTTCTTGCCTGCCTGCCTTCTTTCCTTCCCTTCTTCTGTCTCTTCCTCTCTCTTTCCTCCTTCCCTTACCTCCTTTAAATTGAGATTAAAAACAAAAGGAAACAACCAAAACCTGCCTTTCCCACTTTCCCCCTACATCAGACTATATTTTGTTTGTTTTTTGGTGGTGTTGGAGATTGAACCCAGGGATGCTCTACCACTGAACTACAGTGGACTCCTTTTAAAAATTTTTAAATTTTGAGACAGGATCTTGCTAAATTGCTCAGGTTGACATGAATTTGTCAATCCTCCTACCTCAACCTCCTGAATAGCTGGGATTATAGGTATAATCCCACTTCCAGTTCAGATTGCATTTTGAACCTGTGAGTTCCCAAGAGGCTTCTAAAACTCTACCCAGGATGTTTGGAAGAGAAAGGACCAGATATCAGTCTGTGTGCTGATATAAAGGGAAAGGGGTGGCAGCACAGACACTCTCCCACCTGTCTTGAGGTGACAGTCCTCATATGCACCTGCCAAAAATGCCCTCATCCTTTCCTGGTAGGAGTTTGCTAGAAACGAATCTGTATCTTGTGTTTTTCCAGGATAGAAGATTCTGATATGGAAGGCAGATCTAGAGACCCAGAAGCAGCCCAGATATTGTTTCTGCCTGCGGGTGCATCTAGCAGACTTTTTTCTTAGTCCTGGGAAAGTTGCCCCAGTGGGTGGATGAGGTCAGCAATTAAAGTCAGTTCTTCCTGGGCCTGAAGTTCTGACTGGATTGGGCCTTTGGCTTTAGGGCAGTTGGCAGTTTCCCTGGGAGGGAGCCCAGCATCAGAACATTATCCCATTCTGTGACATGACAGTGTGGTTCTCTGTAAGGTTGTGAGCATGTTGTGTATGACCTTGTTTGGATCATTTGCTCTGTTAGAAAAGTGGTGAAGAGCTGGATAGGCTTTTCTAGCATGCCATTCGATGAGCCCCTTCAGCACACCCCCACAGCCCGGCAGCAGTATGGTTTGAGCTTACGTTAGTTCTAAGAAGACATACTTAAATGAAATTCCACCTTAACTTTTTAAAAATGGAAAATGTTCATAAGGCAAAGTTATTATTCATGCTAAATGACTTTTTCTTTTCTTTTTTTTTTTTTAGGAGAACTATCCTATTCCTGAACCAGGCCCGAATGGTAGGTCCTTGCAGAACTGAACTGGTATTTTTTTTATTCTATTGTTTATCTTGGAGACATGTGCCTTATTCCCCTGCCTCCCTTTCTCCTACCATTTATTACTTTTGCCTTCATTAACAACAAACAAACAGGGCTGGGGATGTGGCTCAGTTGATAGAGTGCCTGCCTTGCAAGCACAAGGCCCTGGGTTCAATCCTTAGCATCGCAAAACAAACAAACAAACAAACAAAAGACTATGCTTTTGTTAGACTGAGAACCTAGTCTGTTCTCCACAACATGACTAGGTGGGTAGGTTTATCTTGACTGCTACATTAAATAAAAGAAACAGTAACAGAACTAGAAAAATTATAATTGCTGGGCATGGTGGCACACACCTGTAGTCCCTGCAACTTGGGAGGCTGAGGCAGAAGAATCACAATTTCCAGGCCAGTCTCATCAACCTAGGGAGGCCTCCAGGCCAGCCTCATCAACCTAGGGGGGCCCTGAGCAATTTAGCAAGACCTTGTCTCAAAATAAAATAAAAAGATCTAGTGATGTAACTTGGTGGTAAAGTGCCCCTAGGTTCAATCCCCAGTATCAAAAACTAAATAAAGGGCTGGGGAGATAGCTCAGTTGGTAGAGTGCTTGCCTTGCAAGCACAAGGCCCTGGGTTCAATCCCCAGCACCAGGAAAAAAAAACAAAAAACAAAAAAACAAAACTAAACTAAACAAAGAAAGAAAAGAAAAAAATTTACTGTCAGACTACTGACTTGTCTCAGAGTTTTTGATGCAAAGTGCATAAGCCCAAGGCAGAATTGTTCCTCTTTTGAGGAATGACCACATACCCTATCTACCACATTGAGATTGCCAAATCATGTCCTAACCCTAACCCAAACATTGAAAAGGAGTCCCCAGAACTTAATCTTTTAATTAGCAAAGGGAGCATCTCGCTAGCACTCCTACGAAGGCCAGTGGAGCAGCCCAGGCCTTTCTCTCCAGGGGGTAGGAAGGTTGCAGGGAGCCCTGCCCCCTGCCTAAATCAACCAAGTACAGAAAGTGAGCACACTGGGGCAGGGCTCCTGCACCTTTGCTCCACTCCTTGCAGGCTTCTCACTGGGCGAGCCTGCAGGGTGAGCTGACATGTTTCCTGGTGTGGCATCTACCTGGGTGGTCATGCCACCCTGTTGCTTAGGGAAAATCCCTGTTAATAGTTTTCTAATCTCTCCAATCCCCAGAATCCCACTTCTTCATAATCCTCAGGACCCTGAAGTGAGGCTGGGAGGAGAGGGCTAGAGTATCTATAGATGACCCTTTCTGTGATATGTTGGATTGTCCCCCTGCCCTCACCACACCTCATCCCAGAACCACAGCCTCTGTGGTTTGAAGATTGAAGGCAGATTTCCTCATGGCTCTGGAGGTTTACCATTCAAAGGTCGGTTGAGTTTATTGACTTTTAGTGATAAGATATAGACAACAGTTCTTTCTGTCAGTGTTTAGCAAGTGATGTATATTTAGGGTTTAAAGAGTCATACCAAGATACCATGTTCAGAGAAGTGAAGGAGTCACCTCACTGTGTCCTGATATGTTGGTATTGGTTCCAGAGGTGGCCAAACAAGGGCCGCGTTACATTCAGAAGGATCCCAGTATAGCTTCTCTCTGAATCTCCTCATTTTCTTATCTCTTGTTATGCTTAACTTGGAAGGGGGAAAGAATATTTCAGTGAGGCCCCTAGCAAATCAGATCTTGCTTGAAATCTTAATGACTTCAAGTGAGAAAACTCCAAGATTGTTATTCTAATTCAAATACTTACCCCCTTTTTTTTTTGTTGGTATTGGGGATTGAATCAAGAGACGCTTAACCACTGAGACACATCCCTAGTCTGTCCTTCCTTCCTTCCTTCCTTCCTTCCTTCCTTCCTTCCTTCTTTCTTTGTTTTGTACCAGGATTGAACTCAGGGGTACTTAACCACTGAGCTATATCCTCAGTCCTTTTTTTATGTTTTATTTTGAGACAGGGTCTTGCTAAATTGCTCAGGGCCTCTCTAAGTTGCTGAGGCTGGCTTTGAACTTGTGATCCTTCCAAGCTGCTGGGATCACAGGCGTGCACCACCATACCCAGCTCATTTTTAAAATTTTGAGATTAGGGTTTTGCTAAGTTGCTCAGGGCCTCTCTAAGTTGCTGAGGCTGGTTTTGAATTTATGATCCTTCTGCCTCAGCTGGGATTACAGGTATGCACCACCACATCTGGTTTCCCTACCTTTGATCTCAGAATTCACCCTGCTGTTTCTTTCTCTGTTCATCAAAACCACAGACGAAGAATGTTTTTGAACCAAATCTGCTGGATTTTGCCAGTGGTTTATGGCAAAGGCAATGTGCAAAATGTCTGAAAGCATGGTAGAAGTTTTGGGTCTCTGTCTTTCTAAGGTGGAATTTTCTCTCAGGGAGATTTTTGTAATGTGGTCAGTTCATTCAGACTAAGTCTGTAATCCTTTAGTGCTTATTTCAGCAGAGAGGCTCAGTAGTATCATTATTTTGAACTTGGAAAACTGATAACAACAATATCACCAGATCCCACTTTATTCAACCCTTGGAGAGGAAATGCCACTTGAAATCTTTGGATAATTTAAGTAAAGTTGCACCTTTTTAGAAAGCAAGGAGGAGGAAGAACTCAGCCTGGTAGCTCACTATGGATTGCCAAGCTGAAATTCTGTCAGGCTTGTTCTTTTGGACAAATAAGAATCAGGTACAGTGTAGTAATTGTCTAGAAACAGTTACCTCCTGAAAAACAGTTTGTTCTTTTAAGCAGTTGATACATTTCTTCCTCCTAATAATATCTTATTTACACTGTGATTGGTTGGAATTCTCCAGACAAACAGAACAAATGAGATATGTATTTATATGTATGTGTATATGTATAGAGCTGGGGGACAGGGAGTAGAAGAGGGAAATTTATTTTAAAGAACTGGCTCATGTGATTGTGGGGGTGTGGGAACTGGCAAGTTTGAAGTTGGCAGGGTAGGGCAGCAGACTACAAATTCAGGCAGATTTCTTCTTCCTCTTCCCCTTTTTCCTCCTCTTCCTTCTTCTCCTCTTCCTCCCCCTTATCCTTCTCCTCCCCCTTATCCTTCTCCTCCCCCTTATCCTCCTCCTCTCCCTTATCCTCCTCTTCTTCTTCCTCCTACCCTCCTCTCTCCTCCTCCCTCCTCCTTCCTTCTTTCTTCTTCCTTTGCAGTACTGGGGGCTGCTCTCAAGGCCTTGCACATGTAAGGGAAGTGCTCTACCATGAGCTACAGTCCCATTTCTTCTATTTTTGAGACAGAGTCCTACTAAGTTGTCCAGGCTGCCCAGCTCGGACAGGTTCCTATGTTCAGGAGAATTCTTTCTCCTTTAAGAAATAAAGGCTCAGTGGTAGAGTGCTCACCAAGCATGTGTGAGGCCCTGGGTTCAATCCTCAGCATCACATAAAAATAAAATAGTTTTTGTGTCCACCTACAACTAAAACAAAATATTAAGAAAAAAAAAAAAGAAATGAATAGTATATAAAGGAAACATAAAATAAATAAATAAATAGAAACCCCAGTCTTTATTCTTTTTTTTTCTTAATTGTAGATGGACACAATGCCTTTATGTTATTTATTTATTTTTATGTGGTGCTGAGGATCAAACCCAGTGCCTCACATGTGCTAGGCAGGTGCTCCACCACTGAACCCCAGCCCTGAATCTTTACTCTTGAGTGAATGAGGCCCACCCACATTGTGGGGGACAATCTGGTCTTCTCAAAGTCTACTGATGTTAAGTAAACCTAAAAAATACTTCACAGCAACATCTGGATTTGTGTTTGACCAAACAACTGGGTACCATACCCTAGCCAAGTTGACACATAAAATCACCCATCACAAATAGTATATTTGCTCCGTGGAAACTTTTCTGCCTTGCTGGACTTAATCAGTCTTGTTGTTCAACTTGTTTTCCTCTGTGGTCTAAATTTTGTACCTGAACCCAGCCTGTCTTTTATCCAGAGAGAAATCACTAGGGTTCTTCAAAATGATAGAGGGGTTATTTTTTTCCCTCACTTTTTCTCCTTCACCTTTCTCTTGACAGAGGCATTGTTGAAGATGCATTCTGTGGGAATCTGCGGCTCAGATGTCCACTACTGGCAGCATGGTCGAATTGGGGATTTTATTGTGAAAAAGCCAATGGTGCTGGGGCATGAAGCTTCAGGAACAGTCGTAAAAGTGGGATCATTGGTAAAGCATCTAAAACCAGGTCAGCAAAGTCATTAAGCTAACTAGTACATGTATTCATCCCACAGAATATTTGTGTGTGCTTTCTCTGGACAGGTTCTCTGTTAAGCACTGGGCACAGCAATGAACAAGATAGTGTTGGTCTCTACACATATGAACCTTATCTTCCACAGTAGGAGACATACTTGGACAGACAAACAGGTCCTTTGTAGCAGTTTGTTCAGGGCAGTGGAAGAAAATGCAGGGTGTGATCAGCTTATTTTACCTAGACTTCTGACTCCTTTGAAAAAGAGTCAATTTACCCAATACCTGAAGCTAAGTGAGAAATAGGTCATGTGAAGGGGTAGAGAAAATTTTCCAGGCATATAAGTCACAAACTACCTCCATATGCTGAGAACAAAGGCTTTAGATGGAATCTTCACTTTTTATTGGTTGGTTGGGAAATCACCAATATTTTCCCTAGATTTGCTTAATTCATTCTGCCCGAGGGGAGGAATTCTTAGCTGTGGCAGACTATGTTGTTCCCTTACCAATGATTTAAATCCAAACTCTCTTGGCATAACTAGCTGTTAGCTTTAATTTTCCTTTGCTAACGATGTCATTGCATGGCCTAGAGATGATTTCAGATCACTTGAAGGAAGGCAGTGGTTAGCAGTAGGTGCCATCTTGTACCTCTGAGCCTGGTCACATGGAGAGGGTTTGGTAACATCAAAAAAATTATGCATGTGTCTCATTTAGCATTCTTAAGTCAGGGCCTCCCTTTATCATTAGTGAAAACTGAGAAAGCTCCTGTGGTGTTTCAGGGTTTTCTCAGTTGAAAGTTTATAGCTTCCAACAACCACTGATGACTGGTTCTTATGGGACCAGGTTTCTAAATGTAAGTTACAGCATGGAATGTGTTTCATAATATAAGTTCTAACAAGTGTTTAGTCCATGTCTGTTACAGGTCCAGTCTTGTGCCAGGTGTTTTGAGAGAGATAAGAAAAGAAAATATATGATCCCTGGATGCTTAGATCTAGTTAGGGAGACCAGACCTTGGAACTTATACCAATACCAACAAATAGAAAACAAGACTGGTGCTAGGAAGTCAAAGGCATTTGCCATGAGCAGAGATGGCTGAAGAAGGTGCATGGAGAAGACAGGTCTTACAGCTAGACATGTGATAGTAATAATAAGAAGGTGGTCAGTATTTGTTGGTTTGCTATTCATTAGTCTCCATGTTAAACATTAACATATAATTATTTATTCTTGAAACAAGTCTGCGAGGTAGGCATTTTTATCCTCATTAGTATATTAAGAAATTGGAGCTTGGTCACACACTGGTTAGTGTCAGAACTGGAATGCCCACCCTGTTCTTTCTGACCCTTGACATGAGATGTTGTTCCTTGACATGAGATTAGCTAAGCTGTCTGTGTATATTCATTTAATGGAATGCCATTCAGCCACAAAATGGATCAAACTATTGACAGCACAACAACATAGATCAATCTGAAAAGTGAAAAAAAACAGATGCAAAAAGTACATTCTGACATTTTTATGATATTCTAGATAGGCAATACTAATCTATGGTAAACAAAATCAAAACATTGGTTGCTTTTGGGGGTAGTATGGAGATTGACTGGGAAGGAATTAAACTTCTGAAGTAGTGGCAATATTTTGTATCTTGATGGTGGGGTTTTCATTACATAGGTGAATGTATTTATCAAAATTCATCTCATGGTCCACTTGTGCATCTCATTATATCTCAATTTTAATTTACAAAAAGATCTATATGCAAATATTGGGCTTGTAAATGATATTCAAGCTGAAGTTCTCAAAGTGAACTGTGCTGACCTCTGCAGCTTACTTTGAAATGCATTCAGAAGGAAGATTGGCTGGAGAAGAGATGGATAGATGCTATGGAAGGGTGAATGGACAGATACATGACAAAGTGAACATAGCTAAATGCTTCTTGAAGAACCTAGGTGGAAGGTATCTGGGTATTCACTTGTGCAATTCTTTGAACTTTGTTGTATGTATGAAAATGTTCATAATCAAAAGATACGGAGGAAAACAATTGAAGAGCAGTTCTTGGGCTGGGTTTCCAAGCAGGGTAATGAGACATATGAATATGATAGACCAGCTATTCACAAGCCTTGAATATATTACCCTATTGTAACAGAGTCTGGGGCCTCCACAGGTCCTTGGCCTTCACAGTTCTGCCAAGCGGGAATCAGTTGACTCCTACTTATTGTCTAAACACAACCAAACTAAACATAAAACAGGCTATAATTATAACTCTTGTCTTTGTAGAGGTCTTGTCCTGTGTGTTCAAAACAGGTGAAGAAAAAATGTCTGCATGCTCCATGCACTAGCTGCCCCTTTCACAGTGATTTGAGGTGGAAGCCAGACCTGGTTTGCCTTGGACATAGGACTGGTTCTGTGTTTCCCAAGTTGGGAAGTGGCTTATGGAGCTGCAGGTTGATTTATCAGAAGGCAGGCCAAACCAGTCTGTGGAAAAGTGGGCTGACCTTTTTCTCCCAGAATCTGAGCCTTTGCTGCATCCTGTGTTCCTTTTGAAAATACTAGCAGGCTGGGCCTGTCTAGGACACCCTGGGTCCCCAGGGAGGAGGATACCTTCTTAGGCTGATTCTTGCATCTGGCATCAGCCCAGGAGCTGGTATGCCTTCACAATATCTCTGCCCCTGTTCTTGTTTACAAAGATTGGAAAATAAGAGGCTAAGGAGGGGTCAGGTGACATTTTGCCACCATTTTTTCCTCTCCAGGTGATCGTGTTGCTATTGAGCCTGGTGCTCCCCGAGAAAATGATGAGTTCTGCAAGATTGGCCGATACAATCTGTCACCATCCATCTTCTTCTGTGCCACACCCCCTGATGATGGGAACCTCTGCCGGTTCTACAAGCACAATGCTGACTTCTGCTACAAGTTAGTGCTCACCATCCTGCTGTGCCATTTGGAACCTCTTTCCCTCTGGTTTTTTAGTGATCTTTCTTCTAGTTTCCTTTGTTGATGTCAGCTCATAATTCTAAACATGAGGCATTTCCCTCACAGGCAGGCCCTTCTTGGTGGCACTGAGGAAGGATAACTTCTCTGGAATGGTAATTGACTCACAGTGATTGGTTTATCATCTTTTAGTTTAGAGCAACAGTAGAAAATTGCAACTCAAATCACTTGAGCCCTATAAGCATCTTGGAGAGAACTTGTCATCATTCATCCTTCATTTTGGTTTCTACTGCAACCACCAGAAAGGGAAATTATGACAGTGACCTTGACATAAACAGCAAACAGTGACAGCAACTGAGGCTTACTGAGGAGGCTTGAGTCTTGGCATCCTGGATTTAGTCCCTCCTTGTGAGTGACTTTGGGGAGATGCTTTAATCTTCCCCTGCTTCAATTTTTAATCATCAGAAGACTAAATAGGATAATGCATTTAAAGCCACAGTTACTATTACCACGTGCCTGCCCTTGTGCTAATAAGTGCTTTATATGCCATATCTTATTTAACCTTCCAGAGAATAATGGTGAGGTGGGCACGTTTTTATGCAAGGGTTTATGAGGCTGAAGAAGGCTAATGGACTCAGATACAGAGCAGAGCCAGAAGGCAGACTGCCCCTACCCTGTGTCTACTGCCCTACTACAACTCATGCCTGAATGGTCTTGAGTTAAGAAGCTGTGTTGGAAAGAAACAAGGTGTTGCAAAGCCTGCATGGGTTTCTGCTATGGAGTTCTGGGGTGCTGATGGCCTCCTCTTCTTTGACCCAGCCTAAATGTATTTTCCTTCTATCCCGGCCTGGCCCCAGTGGTGACTGTCAGCCAGTTTAGAGCTTATCCAATGGAGACTGGGTGCCAGTCCCAGGGCCAGTCTGACAGATCTGAGTTTTTTAGTGTCCACTGGGAACTTGAGAAGAGTTGTAGGCCAGAGACCTTGTGATGAGTTTAAGTCAACACCTGGCCTACTCCAGAGGATAACAGGTTGTGTAGGCTGAGTTTACCTATCAGCAAGTGGTTCCTGAATCAGCCTGTCTTTTCCTGGGCCCTTTCCAAATCAAGGTGCACACAATGTTTTCATGGAAGGAGGAAGAACATAGTGGTAATGCTCAAGACTAACCACTGGTCTCTGCCATTTATTTACTGTGTGACCTTGAGAAGGTTCCTTAAATTTCATAACCTCAATATCTTTGGTGTAAATTAGACTTAATAGTATCTCTCTCACAGAACAGTTGATGAGAGTCAATGAGAAAGAAATATGAGATACACAGCACAAATCTGGTGCTCAATAAATGATAGCAGGGTACGTCTTAGCCATGGTCTTGTGGTCTGGGGATAGATGTCTAGGATTAGGCCTGAGAAGGGAGGTTGTGCTGGGGTTGAGGTGGTGGTAGTTTGTAGGGAATAGGTGTAGGGGTCGGGGGTTTCTGAGTAGTAGTGGCAGTAGGTGGGTTGAGAAAGGTCTCTGGGTGTCATGTACAGCTCACTTCCCTCCTCTGTCCCCAGCATAGCCCTGGGCCCTAGCCCTCCTCTCTGCTTTCTGTTTGTGAGGATTCTTACACTACCACCACCTCTTTATTTTCCTACCTCCTATCTTCTTTCTGTCTCTTGCTTCCTCTTGGCTTCTTGATCATCCTTTACCCACTTTTGTCTGTTCCCCAAACACTATTTTAAAATCAACAAGTTGCCTTGCTGTTCTCTGGTGTTTATAAAGTCCAAATAAGTTAGGGCTAGAAAGAAACTTGGAGTTCTTTTATTCCCATTCCCTGCCAATTCCCAGTGGACAATGTTGGGGAGGGACGACCTGGTGACCTTCCCATGGTCTGTGGTAGAGGGGCTAGCCCCAGGACTCCTCGTACCTTCTGTGTTTTTGCCTCCATGCTAAGAGTTGTTCTCACACAGTTGGCTGTGTTGGATGCAGGTGTATGAGGAGGCAGCATCTGTCTAATAGGTAGAACTCTCAACCAGGTGACAGCCCATCTTACCCCCATTCCCATACATACCCCCACCCACTTTTCTTTGGTGTATTTTTTTGTTTGTTTGTTTTTGTTATTGGTTCCCCCATCCCTTGCTGTAGTACTGGGGATTGAATCCACTGAGCTACATCCCCAGCCCTTTTTATTTTATTTTCTTGAGATAGGGTCTCGCTAAGTTGCTGAGGTTGGCCTTGAACTTCCATCTTCCTGCCTCAGCCTCCTGAGTAGCTGGGATTATAGGCATGTGCCACCACACCCTGCTCCTTGGTGTTCTTATTCCAAGGAGAAGTCAGAGACAGGGTACCAGGAGCACTCAGTTTAGAGCCATTCTGAGCTCTGTGGGAAGCCCAACTGTGAAGAGGCAGTCTGTTGTGTTTGAGAATGTGGGGTGGGATTCCTTAAGAGGGTTTAGGAATCTTTATTATTTCATTGTAAACCTTTTCCCTCTATATGGAATCAACCCCTGTAGAGTAAGTAGGGTTTGAACAGCAATCAGAGAAGGAAAACGGGTTGGAGTGGGGCAAATTATGTGAGAGAAGCAGAGAGGAGGGAAGGAGGAGAAGCCAGCTGAACAAGGCCTCGTGATTTATTCTGTCAAGGGTTGGAAACAATGACAGGAAGACTGTGGAGATGAACACAATGTTTGGCTGCCATGTTGATTTTCTGTTTAGAAGTTGAAGTTTTTCATCTTTCTGTGTGTGGAGATTTTGAGGGCGTTAGGTAAATAGTGGACAATGAGGAACTAGCAAAAATTAGATATTAGCCATAGAGCTGCTTGTATTGAGAAGAAGCTGATGTGGGTCAGGCAGAAGATGTGGAATCAGGTTCAAGTCTTTATTGGAACCAACCTTGTAACCTTGGACAAGTTTTTTAATGTCATTGAACTTCAGTTTTCTCTTCTGTAAAATAAGAATAAAAATAAAGCCTGTCCTTCCTGCCTGACAGGGTTTCCTGTGGATTAGATGAGATAATGGATGAGAAAGCTGTCTAATCTGTAAAGCCTTATGCAAATGTTTGCTGTCTACTTCAGTGGGATTGTTGATGGGGTCAGTGCCAGTGAATTCAGAAGTGAAAACCAAGAACCCAGTGGTGAAAGTGATACAGCATTTAATCAGCTATGTGGAAGAGTCCTGTTCCCTTCTTAACCAGTCCTGGGACAGCCAGGCAGCTGTTGTCACCAGATGTGGTTCTTTTGGAATGGGGAAAAGTAGCAGAATGATGCCTGCTGCTAAGTTACTGGTCTTCAAAGCTGCTGATAGTTGAGATTGTTTGCTAAAGTGAAACAAATGTGGAAAGTTTGAAAAGATGATGAGATGCTAGAATGTGGCTTTGTTAACCCTTATTAAGTGAACTTTTGTTAATGACAACCACTCCATACCTTAGCACATTACAAAAAAATGTGGAGTTGGGTGCAGTGGTTCATGCCAATAATCCCAGCTTCTCAAAAGTCTGAGGTGGGAGGATCACAATTTCAAGGCCAGGGCTGGGAATGTATCCCAGTGGTAAAGTGCTACTGAGTTCAATCCTCAGTACTGCAAAAACAAACAAATAAGTGAATGAAACCATAATGTGAACTGGGGATATAGCTCAGTGGTAGAGTACTTGCCTAGCATGCACAAAGCCCTAGGTTCAATTCCCAGCACCACAAAAAGCAAACAAATTAAAGCACGATGTGCTCACATTCACTGAAATGATTTCTCAGAAAATCATTTTTATAGGGGCAATATAGAATGGGTTCTGGAATCTGACATTACTGACTTCTAATTGGAACCCTGTGACCTCATTAGCTTTGGACCTTTGGGGCAAGTCATTTAACCCTCTAAACTCAGTTTCCTGAAAATGGAAATAATAGTACCCACTACAGAACTGTTCTGAGATTGACATGAATGAATGTGAAGTCCTTAGCACATTGCTCTGCACATTAATAAATGCTCAATGTTAGCTATTATTATTGTTATAGTGGCATTGGGCATATAGAATATAATATTATTGTTGCTATTATACTTAAGCCAGATGATCTAACTGTGCATGTTGAATGACTCCTCAGGCTTCCTGACAGTGTCACCTTTGAGGAAGGGGCCCTGATTGAGCCACTGTCTGTGGGAATTTATGCCTGTCGGCGAGGTGGAGTCTCCTTGGGGAACAAAGTCTTTGTGTGTGGAGCTGGTAAGAAACAGATGACACCTAGTTATGGATTCAATGACTAAGGATATGGGGACCCTTGTCCATCTCATTCCCCTTCTAAAGGCTGGGATTTGTTCCATAGTCTTCCTGAGTAGGGTAAGATTACAGTGTCTCATTCCTTCAGTGACCACCAGCATTTTGTTGAATAAACAAAATGTCTGCAAGCCATTCTTTTTAAGAATGAATTCTGTGGGGCTGCAATTATGGCTCAGTGGTAGAGCACTTGCCTAGCATGTGTGAGGCACTGGGTTTGATCCTCAGCACCACATAAACATAAATAAAAAATAAAGGTATATGTCCATCTACAACTAAAAAAATTTTAAAAATTACTGTGTATTATAAAAAAAGAATGAATTCTGTGACTATTTTTGAACCCTTGACAAAAGCTTGTGAAATGCTTTTGAGACTAAAGGAAAAGATAACTTTTGGAACTTTGGAGTCACACCAGAAAAGTGATAGCCAAACCCCATCCATGAACTGTTTGTGAATGCAGAAGTGAATGAATGTATTTTCCAGTGTTTTTTTTTTTTCTGGGGAAACTCATAAAGTTGTTTTTAAGGGGTGTGTACAAAATAAGAACCCAAAAGATATTCTTTGTTGCTCCATTTTGTAGTACTGGATTTTATATTAAAGTCACAGTATCATCTAATATGTAGATTCTGTGGGGGAAACAGGTGATTTGGGGCTAGTTCTTGGACACCTGATTATCCTGGAGCTGGGTCAACCTAGGGAGCCACTTGACTTAAGGATTCCCTCCAGAGAGAGGATCCCTGGAGGACACCCAGAAAGGGTATTTCTCATGGGGATACTTGATGATTTCTTATGAAGGTTGGGGTAGGAAAACATTCAGACCTTCTGATTCATATTTGCTGAAAAAGTATGAATCTTCGGGATCTTTGAATTCATCTTCAAGCAGTGCCCAAGAATAAGTGGAAGATTTCCAGCACTGAGTTGTAGAACCTAGTGCTGGGAGCACGTTTCATGCAGAGAACAATTTGTCATTCATTCATTACGTCTCATTCACAAATAGTTGTTAAGGTCTTAATATGGGCCAGGTACTGGGGTAAATGCTAGCAACACAAAAGATGCAATTCTTGGCCATGGCCTGGACAAGGGGAAGAGCTGATATTTAATAATATACAAATGTTTCCCATTTTTTGTTTTGCTTAGGGCCAATTGGGCTGGTCACTTTGCTCGTGGCCAAGGCAATGGGAGCAGCTCAAGTTATAGTGACTGGTAAGGTTTTCTTATTTTAAAATCTCTTTGAGAGGGAAACAACTGGGCCTACAGTTTATGGCAGGAGCATAAGATGCCTTACCTTCCTGTGTTAGTCTATTTTCTGTTTCTGTTAAAACAAACAAACAAACAAACAAACTGGAGGCTGGGTACTTTTAAAGAAGAGGTTTATTTAGCTCACAATTTTGAAGGCTGGAAGTTCAAGATTGGGACTCCCCATTAGTTTGGCCTCTGGTGAGGGCCTCTTGGCCGATAGCATCACAGTGGCAGGAGCCTGTGTGGAAGAGATCATATGCTGAGACAGGAGACCATAGAGATTCAGAGGTCAGGCTCACCACCTTCAGGAGAATTAACTCACTCTGCAAGACCAGCATTAATCCATTCCATTTCAGCATCCCCCAGGACCTGATTACCTTGTACTAAGTCCCACCTCAAAACCACCATGTGGGTCCCTGGTCTGAGTTCAACTGAACTGGTCAGGGTCTTATATTCATCTCTGACCAGTCCAACTCTAGGGAATAGAAGCAAGCACAGGGCAACTCCACAGAGGAAGCCCAAGCTGTTGGTTCAGACAAATGGAAATGAGAAAAAACAAAAACAAAAAAAAAACAAAAAAAAAAAAACAAAAAAAACAAACCAAGAAAAAACCCCAAACAAACAAACAAGCAAACCAAAAAACACCCTACCATGCAGGTTACCAAACCTCTAGCACATGAACCTTTCAGGGACAAACCACATCCAAACCATGGGTTCTTCCAGGGTTGAAAAGCCCACACAGGGATGACCATCTCAGGATGGGGCCTTTTGTGAAAGGAGGGAGTGGCTACTCTGGAGAAGAAGTTGTGGCTCTTTCTGTGGGGACCTTCTACTTCCTCCTTAGTCCTAAAAGAAAACTTAGCTCTTGGTCTGTTTGGCCAAGCTTAGGAGACTGAGAGGATGTATTTGTATATGTGGAGTTGGTGGTGTGCATCATATATACATCCATCCATACATTCATGCATACATAAATTTATGTACGTATGTGTGTGTGTGCTGTGTGGTATATGTGGGAGTATGTGGGATGTAGAAGGGTGTTTTTTTGGGTGTGTAAAAAGCATGGAAATGTGTGTATGGTGTGTGAGGGGCTTTGTGGAGATGTAGAAGGGTGTTGATTATGTGTCTTGTGTGAGGAGAAGAGATTTTTATGAATGTGTGTGTGTGTATGTGTGTGTGTGTGTGTGTGTGTGTATTCTGTGCAGCAGCATGTGAGGGTCAGAAGCACCACCTACTGCACTGGAGCTTGCATTTATATTTTATTTTCTTCCTCATCAGTGATTTGGTATAATTTGAAAGAAACTTTTGCTCATCTTTAGATCTGTCTGCCTCTCGGCTGTCCAAAGCCAAGGAAGTTGGGGCTGATTTCACTCTTCAGATCTCCAAGGAGAGCCCTCAGGAAATTGCCAGTAAAGTGGAAGATCTGCTGGGGTGCAAGCCAGCTGTCACCATTGAGTGCACTGGGGCTGAACCCTCCATCCAGACGGGCATCTATGTGAGTGGACTGTGGGTGGCAAGTTGGCGGCCAGCTTTGGGGAATAAGCATAGTGCAGTGAAGGGAGCAGAAGTGAGGAGTCCTGCTGTCAGGATTCTCCATCCACTGGCTGTTTGATCCCCAAGCAGAATGGTTAATCTCTCAGCATTTTGTTTTCTTGTCTGTAGTATAAAGAGAGTAACTCTTGTCATGGAGTCACAGGGTGCCAAACACAATGACAGACACACATGGATGATGTTGAGTAGCTTGCAGCTTTAGGATGGGGTTACCTTCAAGGTCATTTCTGTGATCATAAAAGTAGTGCTCTTGGTAAAACCATCAACAGGAAGACCAGGGAGTCATGCCTTAGTTGAGTAGCAAATCCCTATCTTGTTTTATTGAGGAAAACTGTACTTTTGAGTCATTGATACAAAGTGACAGCCATTAATTCAGTTAGTCACAAAGGTGAGGTGAATTTTTAGGGCGACAGTGTCCAGTGCTGTGCTGTCTCCTAGAACTAGAATCATATAAGCTGCCTGTGTCTGATTTGTGCCTCGAGGACCCACCCCAATGGCAATTTATGGAAACTGCCAGGAGTCATGGGTGAGGGGAGGGAGGTGCAATGACAAATCAAAGTATGAGGAAAAGAGGGGGAAGATAATAACTTCTACAAGCCCTACTGTATGCCAGCTCCTCTGCTATGTACTTTGTAGACATGATGCCTAATCTGTGCAATAGCTCTGAAAACCACTTATCATTTTATGTGGAGAGGGTCCTGTTGACTTTCCTTTAAGGCTATGACTGTAAGTGGTTGAGTCAGGTTCAAGTCTATCCTGCCTGACCCCATTGCCTGGGCTTTCCCTACTCTGCCCTCCTGCTCAGGAGAGGAAGGGAAAGAATAGATAAGCAAATATGCTAGGATGGGGGCCAGGCTGGAGAGGGCAGCAGGCCAGGGACCCCTGTCCCCACCTACCAGACTGCTTCCTCACAACAGTGTGGGCTTCCATCTTCCTTCTGAGTCATAGCTGGTTCATACACAAGGTTACTTTGTAACATGTGAGATATTCTTGTAAGCTGACCCCTCCAGCTGTGGCACACCCTCAGGCCAGCATTCTGGAAGAGCTACCTAGCTCTCCTCCTACCAAGATGCCCAGTGGCATTGGGGGCTGAGGACGTAGTAGAGGGAAGGAATAGGTACCATTTTCCCTGTCCTGAGTTTCAGCTGGAGTCAGCTAGCCCTCTGCTCCCTGGCATAAATGGGTTGCCATGTGGGAAAGGGCAAAGAGAAACCAAAACTCAGAGAGATGATGGGATGTATGTCATCTCCAGTTGTTGCCAGTGGGACCCTGTCTGTCAGGCTACCCGAGGTTGGCATGAAGGTAAATTGACCCTATGGCTTCACCAGGCCAGAAGTGATGTCTTTCCTGATCTGGGGAGTAGCACCACATCAGGAGAGACATTAGAATACTAAGGCCACCCTGCCAATAGGCAGATTAAACAGCAGCACCAAATATAGACATACCCGAGTATCACTTTCCTGCCAGGTGGTAACTGGATGGTGTTTGTGAGATGTGGCAGTATGCCTTGGGGTAGAATTGATGTCACCTTGGTCCAGAGATCACACCCACACACAGTGGTCAGGTCGTCTGAGCATTCCTTGGCCTATGAGCAGCAATTTCTGGACCCTGGCAGCCTGGGGTGGCCAGTTGGTGGTATTCCTCCCCATCACCAGGAAGAGGAATTGCTGATGGGGAAGAAGTTTTCCTGGAAAATTTCTCAATCAAGAGTTTTTGTGGCTTACGCACAACTTTGACCCCTTTCTCCCATTTTCCAGTGTGAACAGTAGCATCTTCCTTTTGCATATATGTTCCCAGGTGACTTGTAAGTAACTCTGTGCATCAATAAAAACATAAAATAGCTAAATGTTGAGCCCATACTAGTGCCAAGCACCATGGCTGTTATACACAAGGGACTGACTGAGAGGACATGTCCAATTCAGAAACTGCAGCCCACATGGCTGCAACCCAGAGCCCTACTTTTGCTCCTGGCACTGCAAGCCTCTCTTCATGGTGTATCCTTCCCCTCCAGGAGTGGACTGGGTCATGTGCCTTTTTGTAGCTCTGTTGTTTAGCACTTAGAATAGTCCTGGTAAGTGCCTGCTGCTGCTTCTGACTATCACGAAAACTTACCATGAATGGATTGTGCATTTTTCTGTCTCTCACAACATCGAGCACAGAGGTCCCTGTGCACAGAGCTCTGGAGCAGGCACAATACTCACATGGAGTTTCATGAAAATTGTTAGAAGAAATTCTTCCACCTCTGACCCTCCTTAGAGTGTGTCACTGGAACCTGTAACTCTACGCCCTTAGCAGAGCACTGGTTTTCCAGAGAAATATTCAGGGAAGACCAAATTCGTTATGACTGAGACTATTGGAATGGATGCCTCTGAAACAAAAATATTTCTGCCAGCCTGCTTGTAGGAAGTCATTTTTAAACCCCAGAATTCCAAAAGCCCATTTATACAGTAGTTGGTAGTTTTTCACTGTTGGTGGGTTAGAGGACGTTTCCATAGAGGTCTGACGAAAGGCCTATCTTGTGGAAAGGTGATCTGGAGGAGGAGCAAGTATTAAGACATGGAAGTGACTGATGCCAGAATTTGGTGCTGAATTTGTAAAGCTTTGGAAGAATGTTCTATTTGTCAAGTGTATTATTTCAGGGTATTTGAAGAAGATGTTTGTTCTGGTGCTCTGTTGAGTGTTTGACATGCAAAAGAGTTCTGCAGCATAGTGGGAACCATATTCTCTGGAATTTTTGGATGCTCACCTGATGCAGTCAGAGACATTTTTGTAATGGCAGTGTGTTGATGTAAATTGGATAGCCACATTCTCTTACCTTCTTAAAAAAAACAAAAACAAAAACAAAAACAAATGGACACAATACTTTTATTTTGTTTATTTATGTGGCGCTGAGGATTGAACCCAGTGCCTCACGCATGCAAGGCAAGCGCTGTATCACTGGGCTACAACCCCAGCCTTCTCTTACCTTCTGAGTTTTCTTGGTTTTACTTCCTCTCAGGCCACTCGTTCTGGTGGGACTCTGGTGCTTGTGGGGATGGGCTCTGAGATGACCACTGTACCCCTAGTGCACGCAGCCATCCGAGAGGTGGATATCAAGGGTGTATTTCGATACTGCAACACGTGAGTATGCTGTGGGTAAACCAGGGTGGCCTGCTGCCAGCAAGACTAGGGCAGGCTCCACACGGTCGCTGGGACCTGTTTATTCATGAGGGGCACTCCCTGGCCACACTGACGACCATGTGATATGATAGAGATCTAAAGAGAGAACATGTACTTTTCAGACAGAGGGAGGGATACACAGGGAGGAGGATTTTGAAGCATGTTCTTATTAGGTGTCTGCCACTCATCACCCAGCCCTCTCTTTTTTATTTCCTTATGAGGCCAGACCTCTGTTTTCCCTTTTTAATGGGAAGAAGGAGAGAAAGGAATACACAAGTAAGAAATCAAGTCCCCTTTCTCCCATTTCTGGGCTCCAGGGCCCATCCTGGAAAACTAGAGGGTCTTAATTCACCCCACCCATGTTCCTTAGCTCCAGCCTCTCCCCTGTGAGGGTCTGCAGTCTGGAACATCCTTCTCTAGCAATGTTCCTTACTCCTAGCTTAAGAATCTATATCTCCATATCCTTAGCAAAGTGCCATTTTTCTTTTTTCTTTTTTTTTTTTTTTGCCATTTTTCCAATAAGCTCTGCCAGGCTGAACTGTCAATGGGTGTGACTGGATTATCCTGAACTGCCTCCTTCAGGCCTGCTGCCTTTTTGCAGTGGCCTCCATAGTCTTTCTCATACCTTCATGCCTAAGGAATGCCTAGGTTTCATGGCAGACATTGCAAAATGATGGAATAGGAGTGAGGAAGCAATTGGAACAGTCTTTATACCTGAAAATTGCAAATCATAAGGTCATTTCCTCTGTTCTTGGTCTGTAAAATTGGCCTTGCTAAAGCACAGTGCTAGAAAGAAATATGTCTAGACTGTTCTTGTTCTTGGTAACTTTGGGGACCTGGCTTTTTCTTTCTGAAGGTTGAAGGTAATGCTTGTATCTTTTACAGGTGGCCAATGGCGATTTCTATGCTTGCGTCCAAGTCTGTGAATGTAAAGCCTTTAGTCACCCATAGGTTTCCTCTGGAGAAAGCTGTGGAAGCCTTTGAAACATCCAAAAAGGGATTGGGGCTAAAGGTCATGCTCAAGTGCGACCCCAATGACCAGAATCCCTAATGTGAATTAAGCTGTGTCCTCATCCCCCTCTCAGTGTCTCAGGGCTAAATGACTGGGGAGGGATCTACCTTGAATGCAAAACTTTGTTTAAAATGGTAAGAATAATTAATATAATTCATTATAAAGAGACAGTCTTATGGAGGAGTTTGTGTGCCTCAAGGACACAAATAGCAATAGTTTTGGGAAACTTGTAGCCAGAATGACCTACTCAATCTCTAGGAGAGATTGGCAAGCAGTGCTGGGAACTCCCCTTCTGCCTGTATGCCTTCTTTGGGTAAGGAGACAAATATGGCCCTTAGGTTCCTGGTTCCACTATGACTGGCTTGGGGTCGGGACTGAGTTATGAAGAGACAACTTTATCAAGACCCAGCCCTGGGCTGGGGATATAGCTCAGTTGGTAGAGTGCTTGCCTTGCAAGCACAGGCCCTGGGTTCAATCTCTAGCACCACAAAAAAAAAAAAAAAAAAAAAAAAAAAAGACCCAGTCCCAAGGCTGATTTTCAGGGTCTGGGTTGAGAGTTATTAACAGTTGTAGTTCAGAGCACAGTGCTCTGTGGTTTGACAATAAAAGGAGAATAAGAAAAGAGACTATAACTTCCTGGGTCTAGCATAATTTTTAAACCAATTACAGGAATAAAATCAAAATCTCACGTGAGGTCAAACCAGCTTGCATTCCCCAAATATGGAGCTAGTGAGAACAGTTCTCAACTCTGTTTGAAGATTGCCCCTTCAACTCCTGAGAATTCTCTCATTCCTTTTGCAAGGTGGAGAATCATCTTCCCAACTCTCTCCACCTTCAACCTGAGGTGTGGTCCCAGTCACTAGGCAACCAGAAAGCTCCCACCTAAATACAGTGGCAGAAATACCTTAAATTATGCTTTGGACGAACCCAGAGAGTTTGGCCAACACACCCGATTGCCTGATTTCCCCTCTCCATAGGCTCAACCTCCTCTCCTAGGCTCACTCAATGATGATTATTAGACAATTCCATTAATTCTGTTTGTTGTAGACAGAAACTTACCCCTTTTCATAGCCAGTTAAGGCTCTTATCTCTTCCCATCTATTGGAAGGAAATCTCTGAGTTTGTCTTATTTTAATCATGATTTTTTTCTGAATCCAAATCACAACATGCCCCTTGTGATTTTGAGATGATTGAAAGTCTTGCCATAGTAGCTATGACAACTGTAGCCTTTTATCCCTCATTTCAGAGGTGGGTGGAGGGTGAGTCTGAAGATGCTTGAGTTTTCTTATATCCAGGGAAGGTCGTGACCAGTGCCTGGAATTCAAACTGGTTCAGGTAATAAATTCTGTTGTAATATGTGACTCCTGCTGCCATTTATGCCTCTTTAAGGAAGAGTGGACTTAGATTGCCTGTTGAATAAAAGGGAGAATCCCAGGACTTTTCTATAGGACCTATTTTCTGCACTAAATATAATTATATTGACTGCTGGAAATTTGCATGAATCTTCTCTAATCTTCACAGCAAACCAAATATATGATTATTTTGCAGATAACGAAATAGAGAAAAGTAATTTGATCAAGGTCACAAACACTATTTTTCTTCTCTTCCTCAGAAGAAGAGAGGGATAGTGTGACTTCTGTGCACACACACTCAGCAGCCATGCAGTCCAGCCCCCTTGGACTTCCTTCTCTTAGTTCTACATAGTTGGGGCCAGACTTGCTACTTGCCTTCTCTTAAAACTCTCCTTCCAGCTTAGTGATGCCCAAAGTTTCTTTAATGTGAAATGAGAAAGATTGCTTCTCTTTCTAGATGGAAGACTTCTAATAGAAATGACCCTAAGCAGAGCAGATGTCATTTTGTTAAATTTTCAAGTAGCCACTTTTCTTCTGATTATGGTATTAGGGAGGGAGGACACTGAACCTGAAAAGGATTTGGGAGCAACAGAGGGGACAGCAGGAAAGGTAGCATCAGCAAGGACAAAGACCCATCACTTTTTCCATAGTTGTGTTTGAGCCTGATCTTCCCAATGTCTTGATGTCTCTGTTTTCTGGTCTGTTAGGTGGGCTTCAGGATGCCTGTGCAATTATAAAGAGCAAATGGAAATTCTTTTGTAATATGTGACTCCTGCTGCCATTTATGCCTCTTTAAGGAAGAGTGGACTTAGATTGCCTGTTGAATAGAAGGAAGAATTCCAGAAATTTTCCAGAGGATCTATTTTCTGCACTAAATATAATTGAAAATAGCAATTCAGAGGATTCTCCCCATTTGCAAGTTCCTCCGCAGCTCTCAAACTATTGTTTCTCACAAACATCAAGAGACAGAGAGTGGAAGCAAAAGAGGAAGTGTGGGGGGACTAAGGCCTGACTGCTCTGTGGGCCAACAGCATGGTGAGAGCACTACAGAGCTGGTGTTGGGGTTCCCTCTCTGCATCCTTGTTCAGATAACTGCTGGAAGCCCGGGGAATTAATTTCTTAGTACCACCTCCACAAAGTGCTCCATAAACATTGATTGACTCAGTGAATCAGTCCCGGAACTAAGAAGAATATGAATTTCCTGCAAGTTCCCCAGCCTCAGGAGGCCTGGTGGCCTCTGTGTGCTCTGTCACCAGTGCCCGGCACCAGTTCACTTTCAGTCAACACTGAGGACCCCACCCAGCAGGCACTCCCAGTACTTGAGTGGAGTAGGGTGTAAGAGTGCAGAACTGGGAAGAAGGACCCTAGAGGCGAGCTTAGGGGTGGAAGAGAGGCTGCCCTGTGGATCCCCAAGGAGGAAGGGGGTTATAGGCTCCAGCAATTCCCTTTTGTGGTGTACTTTTGGCCACTGCACATGGTTTCTGGGCATCTCCTCCCAGTCTCTTGTGTAGCACAGTCCTGCCTTTTCTCTCCTGGTTCCTATTTTGCAGGCTCTTGCCTACTTCAGTGGAACCAGAAGATCAGGATCAGGAGAGACGGGATGTATTGCATATTTTTCTTTCCCCAGAACTGTCCCCTGCTCATGATATCAGTCTAGACTTGGGTACAGATGCCAGGTGACAAGGAAGAAATGCCTGTATAGTGGTGGGCAAATGGTTAGGACAGAGGCTGCACCTGGCTACAGATAGCAAGACCTGGTCAAGGCCCACATCCTTGGGTGGCAGACAGGTCTCTACCATCCCCATTTCCCTTTACACACGGAATTCTTCAAGGGTTCAGGGAGCAGGAAAGAGAAGAGGTGGCAGTCTAGTGGCTTAGCAATGAGCTTATGGCCTATGAGAAGTGCTTTCAGGATGTTAGTAGATGTTCTCTGGCATGGCTGCTGCCATATTGACATTGCCCAGCAGCATTCCCACAGCCTTGGCCCCTCCCAGCTTTCCTCTTCTCTCAAAGCCCTGGCTGAGTCAGATACTGAGTTCCTCTCTGGGGTACCTGAAAGTGGCTCAGGTAGTAACCTACAAGATATTGCTCAGTGCGGAGATGCTTGGTAGGAGTTGGGGTGGCTGAACAACCTTTGTCCTCTGAGAGGCAGCATGTTGTAAAACATTTGATATGGATTCTTGGAGTTTGTCTAATCCTGGACCAGTCATTAATTCACTGAAATTTATCAAGTTCCTTCCCCAATCAGCCTGTTTCCTTGCCTTGTTCTCCTTGACCATAGCATCCCTGGTATGGTCCTAAGAGGTCTGCAGAGCCTAGCAATGGGTGCAGGCAGGTCCAGCTTATCATTGACTTTGCTCATCACTGACTGACTTTGTTATACTACACATTAGGTGACAGGCAGAGGCACAGTCTGACTGGGTGGATTCCATTCATAGGGAGGGAGGAAGGAGCTGTGGGGAGAAGGTGGGCCTTCAAGTGGGATGAGCCTGTTCTGGGCCCAACACCACTGAGAGGCATGTGGTGACAGTCAGGGGCATGAAAAACAACTCAGAGAAAACCTCTGAAGAAAAATAAGACAGTATGGCTAACTTTCAGTCTTACAGGGTTAACAGCCACACTAGAAAATTAGGAGATAAAAGTGCACTAGTCTTTCAAGGCTATGGGAGTGAGGTCCCAGGTGATGGGAGGCTGGGACAGTCAGCTCATTCTCCTGAGAGCATGTGGTCAGTAGAAATGCCAGCCAAAGCAGGGTCTGCACTAATCAGAAAACAATATTAGAGATTTTCCAAGCAGATAGGACAATTTCAGTGGCAAGGGGCAAACACATGCACAAAGTGACCCACAGTTACCTTTTCTTATTAGCATAGTAAAATGTACACCCCTGGTGGACACTTAGGATGGTAATGAGACATGAGATGTATGAAGAATGTTGACAGGGAGCGCAGGCACAGCTAAAGCCCCAAATTCACATGTGATGACATCAGGAGATGGAGTTCCTGCCACCCTGTAGGTGTCATAAAAGCTATTCCCCCTTTGTTCTTTGCTTCAGATCAGCCTGGGATCTCTGTCCCCCATCTGCTATCTCCATTTTGTTTCAGGTAGAAGACTTTCCTTTTCTTTGCTGGAGGCAGCCAGGGGTCTCTGTCCCCCAAAGCTGTGTCCCTTCTGACTCAAAGTCCTTAATAAAGGCTTGCCTGTGCCTAAATTCATTCTGGGTCCATTGTTCATTTCTACACCTCTGGATCCCGACACCCAAGTTGGTTAATAGTATGGGTGCAGCTTCCTAGGGCCAGCCCAGGCTTCAGGTGGGTGGTGCTGAAGCTCCATGGGTTCTGCCCTGACCTCACAGACTCATGAACATGGGACTATGGGCTACCAGCCCTCTTGGGCCTGTCAGTAGGCCTTCCTTACAGATCCTCCCTGGTGGGAATTGGGAATCCCAAGAGGCTCTTCAAATTAGCTGTTTGCTGTGCTTTGTTCACTGGGAGTTAACCATATTCCCTATCACATAAGCTTGTGCCTTATAAGAAAATTAACAAAGGCAGATAAGTAAAAGAAAATAATAAAGAAAAGAAAGCATTATCTATTTCTCCATTCCTCAATGAGGTATTTCCAGTTCTTCCCTAGGCATTTCTATATGTATAAAACATGTACGTGTATTTATGGACATAATGAAATGTTCATTATTTTCATTTCACCCATAATAGATAAGGACTTTAAAAAATAATCATAATTATTAAGTAATTCCCATTATTATATCCAATAAAATTAACAATCCTTCATATCTCATACGTAATCAGTTTTCCCTGATTAAAACAAAAGGTTACTTTTTAATACTTGGTTTTGTTGGAATCTAAACAACTGCCTTGCTGGTGGTTGATATGGTCCTTTAATCTATGATCATTTTCCATTTTGGTTTAAATGCCATTAATGTTGAAGAAACAGGGTCTTTTTTTCTCTAGATACTATTTTATTAATAAATTGCTAAATTTCTATGTCAACAATTATCATCATGTAAGTTGGATGTTTAAATCACATCATTTTAAGTCACCATATCCCATTGTATGGGTGTACTATTATTATATTATGCACAATATTTTGGGCATTTGGATAGTTTATAGAGTTTTGATCATATAAAGTTGTGATGATGATCTTTGTGGTGCATACCATGCTTCTAATTTATTTCACAAAGTTATATTTTAGGATGAAGAGAGCTAGGTTGGAGAGTACACACTTTTAAAAAAATTGTAGATGGACAGAATGCCTTTATTTTATTTTAGTTTTAGGTGGTGTTAAGGATCGAACTCAGTGCCTCACACATGCTAGACAAGTGCTCTGAGTTATAGTTCCAACCCGGACAACTTTTTTTTTTTTTTTTTTTTTTTTTTTTTTGTCAATGCTGGGTACCAAACCCACGACTTCACACATGCTAGGCAAGCACTCTACCTTTGAGTTGCATCTCCAACTCTGGATAATATACACTTTAAAGGTAAGCTGGGTAGACAAGAAAACAAAGTATTGATATTGAGACTTAGAAAATTTCTGGGGGTGCCTCCGGCTATTGTGGGAGGATTCTGGGGTCTGAGGGAGCTCTCAAGGGTTGCTAAGGAGGGGGCCATGGAGCTCTCTGACTTCAGGTCAACTAGAGAAAAGCTGGGCTTGGGCTTCATCATCCAAAACTTGGACAGGTCACTATGTCTTCAGGCCTTTTCTTATTGGTAGTATCAGTGGTCCCTTTGGGTTTTAGGACTATTGCCAAGATAGGACAATAAATAGCCCCTGTAAAGGAATATTCATAGGAATCTGTGGGTTAGTTACTGTGGAGAAGTGGACCACTATGAACTTGTACTGGAAGCCTCCCCCAAACCCACCTCAGTGCCAGGAAACACTTGGTACTATTTATCAAACTTTCGTAAGTCATCTTAAGGTATGTAGAATATTCCTTTTCCGTTCTCGGCTTTCCAAAGTAGGTGCAAATTCATGTAGCAGAGAATGAATTGGACTAGGTATTAGGCTGCAAATTTTGGATTCTCAGGCCCTGAGAGGTTTGGCAATTTATAGAACCCTTAAGAAACTTTTATCTTCTGAGTGATTCAAATGTAATTGTTCCATTGCTATTTTATTCTCTTGCTACATTATGTATATTTAATGTTTTGCCTATATAGCTTAACAGTACAGATTTTCAAGTGTGCTTACATATTTATGCTGCTTTCAGAAACATTAAATTGATACATCTCTTGTCACTCATCAAGTGGGATGGGTTGGGGCTACCAGAATGGAGGGTATCAAGGGTTGATGATTCCGAAGAACTTCTTGAAAAGACTATTAACAGTAAGTAGGAAGCCAGCCCATGATCTGAGAGAAAGTGAATGAGGAAAAAGCTGAGAGGCAAAGAACTACTAATCCAGGGCAGAGTGAAGAACATGACTCAGCGGTGGCCTTTGAGGGTTGGGGCTGCAGGTTCTAGGAAGCACCAGGGCTTTCAGGACAACACAGGGACAGACAGGCTCCAGCTGGAGCTCCCTGGACCAACCCCAGCTTGACTTTCCCTGTACCACAGACTGAATTCCACAAGTTACTGCACATCCAACTCAACAAGGTCCCCAGGAAGTCCTTGATTGCCTTCACCATGCTGCCTTCAGAACGGGAATCCAGAGGGATTGATGCTTGTAAGGGGAAGAAAGACATTGCTAGGTAATGAGCCAGAAACACATGTCATCCAGTTTGTCTTGTGGGCATGAAGCTGAGTGGAGAAAAAGCTCCTGTGCACTTGGAAGAGGTGGTAAAGGAAGAGGCCAGTAGATGTTTGCATATCTTGGACTGCCCAGAGTAAGAAAGAGGTGGGTACACATTAGGCCTTATGACCTTGAGAGACTCACTTGACTTAAGACTCAGGTTTCTCATCCTTTGTATGGGGGAAATAATACCTACCTCAGGGTTGTCATAGGGACAAATGAACCCATTTTAAAGTTCTTAGCATGGTGAGTGGCACTATGATTGTGCTTATTAAGTGTTCATGCCCCTGTTCTCCCTTCACCAAATCTCTTCACCTACTAAATGGGCAGGGTGGATGATTCCCAAGGCTTTTCCAGCTCTGATCCTGAGTCTGCAAAGATGCAAAGGTGTATGTGAGAGGTTACCAGGGTGGCAGAAAAGGCCTCTGCCTGACCATCACCTGGCATCCTCAGCTCTTCCACAAATGTGCAAGAGAATTGGCATCAGATCTGGAATCCCAGTAGTGTGGAGGAGAGGGACCAAATAACCACGCCCAAGATCCGCCCCTTACCTGCTTGCCCTGCTCTGCCCTTTGGGACTAACTGGAAGAACCCCTGGACCCAGGAAGCCTGAATGGCTGGCCCCCACTAGACTCCTAGAAGCCATGGCCAAGTCTTACACTGCTTTATGGAGAAATCCCTTGCAGACTGGCATAGTGTCTGGTCCACATGGCAGGTGTTCTGGAAATTTCTGTAGCCTCATAAACAGTCAGCTCTCATGCTTAGCTCCTAGCCATGCTCCTCCTGCCCACCAACCTGACCCGACCCAGAGCAGCAGGGTGTCCTTCAGAGACAGTTTCAGTATCTGGTGAATTGCATAGTGAGGAAGTCAAATTCTGAGGGCTAAAGACCACAGCAAGAGGAGAGCTTACCTGGGCTAGCAACCCCTGCTCTGAAGACCCATCAGAAGTAGCCTAGGGTCCAAATAAGATCTCACTGAAGGACAAGGAGTGGGACCAGCTGCTCTCTTTAGCCTCTTTGGTTTTAAGGGGAACTGTAGGAACTCTAGAATAACACTGGACCAGAAGCAGATTTCTGATTTCTGGGCCCAACCCCTCCAAATTCAGAAGAGCCATTTAATTTATGTTTTTGTTGTTATTGTTTTGGTGGTGCTGGGATTGAACTCAGGGCCTCCCACATACTAGGCAAGTGCTTTGCAGCCCTGGCCCTTTTTATTTTGAGACATGGTTTCATTAAGTTGCTGAGACTGGAATTGAACTTGCAATCTTCCAGCCTTAGCCTCCCAAGCAGGGATTGGAGGCCTGCACCACCAAGCCGAGCCTGTGTATTTTCTTGAGCATCTGCAATGGAAGTCATTGGAACTTCTCTTGGTATTATTGTCATCTATCAATAAAAGACTAAACTGCTAAGAGAAAGAAGAAAGGAGTAATCACAACAGTTATTAACAGTCTGGCCTGCTGAGAGTGCTAGATATCTTAACTCATTTAACCTTCACTATAACCCTATTAGATTGATATCATTCCCCTTATTTTATGTTTGAGAAAACAAGGAATGGTGAGATAAAATAACTAGCTCCAAGTCCCATCCCTCCACCCCTGCACACATGCGTATGTTTGAACATGTGTGGAAGATGATGTTTACTGTAATGGACAGCAAACCAAGTTGTTAACTCTGGAGGAGAGGATTTTGTGTTATTGGAGGGCAGGAGAGCAGGAAGACTTTCATTTTTCATGTTTGGATTCCTCTATTATTTGAAAACAAAATTTTGTTGTCATGATCATACATCACTTGTGTAAATTAAGAATGTTAATAAGGATGTCAGAGTTCCTTGTGGCTTTCAGGCTCAAATATAGAAAAGTAGAACTTCCAGGACAAAGGACCATTTTTTGTGTTCCCAGAAAGTCTTTGGTTGCATCCCCTGCCCCCAGCAACTGAGAGAGGAAAGGTACCAGTCTTTCACGTTTCAACCCCAGCAGACCTTGGGCAGCCAGCCGGTTCAGGGCCATCTGCTATGTCATGGAGCCCGCAGGTCAGTTGTGAGGCCTCAACAGCAATAGATGTTTGGTAAAAAGACCCTACAAATACTGACTGAAAAGGGTCAGGTATTTGCAAGTTTGCAGCTTCCACTATTTCTTGGTTTTTTAAACTAATCTACTTTATTTGCTGACCAGCTGAGTAACTGCTCACGGCAGGGCAGTACTTGGCACCTTCCTTTAGGTTAGTGTGTCTGTGTTTCTGGTCTTAGCCATGTTTTGTGGATTGTGTCACTAAGCTTTGTTTTTGAACCAAGTCAATGATCCTTTTATTTTCAGAGGAATTTGTTTATGGCTGCGATTATGGTGTTTGTGCTTCCATTGCCTCTGGAACTGCCTTTGTTGCTTCCTTCTTTTGCTTTCCTTTCCCCTGTGTAGGGGACTTTGTTTTCTGGGTCCTTTAAAAGAGATCAGAAGAAAACTTTATCTCATATTTTTAGTTTTTAAACTGTTATTTACCATTAAAATTTTGAAAAGGTTTTAAAAAATCTTTCTGACTATTAATTTTTTTTTCAGTGTTGAGGATTGGACCCAGCCTGTCTAAGCACACCATTGAATCTCCCTGTTTACTCCCCCGTGGTCCTTAAAATATCATTTCTGACACACCATTTCATTAGCTCTCATGCCATTAGAACTTCACAGTGAGATTTTCAGGTATCTTTTCTGTATTCATGTCCCCACTTTTCTTAGTGATGACTTCTGCAATTGTAGACCCCTGTCAATGAATTCTTCCCACCCTTGATCCAACCCCACCCTATCATGGGAATTGAACCCAGGGACCCTCTACCACTGAGCTACATTTCCCAGACCTTTTAATTTTATTTATTTCTTTTTCTTTTTCTTAGACAACTTGTTAAGTTGCTGAGGCTGGCCTTGAACTTGTGATTGTCCTGCCTCAGCCTCCAGAGTTGATGGGATTACAAGCATACACCACCACACCTGGTCCTGTCAATGATTCTTTCAAGGTTTCCATTTCTTGACATATTCTTCCAAAGGGGGAAAAGTCAACTGGGATTCTTACTTCATGTTGCTAATTCCTTTTCCTTCATATTGTGGAATCTTTCTTTCAAATTCTTCTCTTTTTCCAAGATTTGAGACGTGATACCCAGAGATGTTTTATTCTAGCCTCTTAAAAAATATTTTCTAGTAAACATCACCCCCACATCCTGTAATCACTCACCAAGTACCACACCCATGTTTATGATCCTATTTGATGGCATCTCTGAATTCAGAATTGGCTAATAGGTATGTAGGGAAATGTCATAGAGGATCATATTGCTATCTGAGCTTTACAAACATATCATCTTACTCTTACATTCGGCAGGAAATTGAGGCTCAGAACAGTAATGGAACCTGAATAAAGATAACTGGCATGGCAGGATTTGAGGTCCAAGTTGATGACTCCAAAGGCCATTCCCTCAACCACAATGATGCTGTACTTTCTTCATAATAGTCTTGGTTATTCTGTTGCCCTTGTACCTTGTTATTCTCTTTGACTAGTTGCTAGATGAATTGGATTTTTTGTTTTTTTTTTTTTTTTTTTTTTTTTGCATTATGAGCAAATCTTTGTTTAAGTTAGCTCTGTTTAGACTTTCTATGCTGTATTCTTGGCACTGCTAATTATTTGCTCTTCTCTATAATGAAACTTTAACTCAGTTGAAAAAGGTCCCTACCTTAACCTCAATCCCCTTTACCTAGAGGCCTCCACTGGTAACTGTTATGTATGTATACATAACACTACACTGTGCATGCATACATACATATATGCATAGATTTAATTTTATAAAATAGGATCATATCCTAGTTATATATATTTTCATGTCAGTACATATAGATGACATTTATTCTTTTTAATAATATATTATCACAACATCTATTGAATGGATACACATAAAATATAACATGCATTGCACACAACATCCATGCACTGTCTATCACCATGCATCTATGCTGAAAGCTATTAACACAATTATCAAACACCACCCAGAACTCCCTTGGGGTATAGGAATTCTTTTATTTTATTCTTTCTTTCAGGGTAAATGCTATCACGTCAGCTGGATCAGCTGGATATGTGTTTGTAAGTCTTCAAGATTTCCCCTATTGTATTTTCCTTTTTCAGTTTCCTTTTAATCGCCTTTCCATTTTGGTGATGAAACACTGATTTTTAAAATTTCATTTTGACCCAGTCAGTCAAAATTAAAAAGCAATAAAAATTTAAACTTGACAAGAATCATCACCATAACACATCAACTTTGGATTTCTCTGTGTTGGCCTTTGTACATGTATAATTATGATTATGATTTTATAACATTTCTATTTTAATCTATGGCTATGAAAACAATATATACTTATTTTTTAAAGATAAGAGATATGTGTAACATAGATAACTAAAGTTACTCTTAGTTCTACTCCACCTCCAGAGATAAATACTGTTCACAATTTACAAATAATTTCAGTCATAATCAAAACACAGCTATGATTTATTTTCACTTAATTATAAATCTTTTTTGTTTTTCAGTACTGGGAATTTTTTTAAATTAAATTTTTTTTTTATTTTTACAGACACATTTTGATTCATTGTACACAAATGGGATACAACTTTTCATTTCTATCATTGTACACAATGTATATTCACACCATTTATGTAATCATACATATAAATAGGATAATACTGTCTGTATCATTCTACTATTTTTCCATCCCACTGTTTTTCCATCCCCACCTCCTCCCACACCTTTTTCCTCTACACCATTCAAAGTTCCTTCATTCTTCTCTTCCCCCCATCACCCCGCCTTGTTATGTATTGTCATGCACATCAGAGAAAACATTTGGTCTTTGGTTTTTTGGACTTGGCCTATTTCACTCTCTTTTTGCTCTCTTTTCACATTATTGATTGTTTCCTGTGCTGAGAAAAAGCTTTTTAGTTTGAATCTATCCCAGTTATTGATTCTTGCTTTTATTTCTTGCGCTATAGGGGTCTTGTTAAGGAAGTCTGGTCCTAAACCAACGTGATGGAGATTCAGGCCTACTTTTTCTTCTATTTGGTGAAGGGTCTCAGCTCTAATTCCTAGATTCTCAATCCATTTTGAGTTGAGTTTCGCAGTACTGGGGATTGAACCAGGGCCTTGTTGAACTACAGCCCTCATTCCCATAACAATAAATCTTAACCATTTTTATATGCTTGCAAAATCTCTCTGACTATAGTTTCTACAAAAAGACTTTATTTGTACTGGAATCCATTTTCAATGTTTGTTTCTCACCTTTTACTATGAATATTTTATCTTTTTGAACACTTCAAATATATTAAGAGGAAAATAAAATCAACCTCATTGTCACCTAGAAGTAATCAATATTACCTTTTTTGGTGCATTTTCATCTATAAACACAAATATTTGTCTAAATTTCTGATTATTTTCTTATGACAGTTTCCTACAAGAGGAATTAGCAATAAACAAACAAACCAACCAACAAATAAATAAACAAAAGGGCGAAAACATTTTCAGACTCTTAAGGTATTTTGCCAAATTTCCTGAATGAGATTGCCCACCTAATAGTTTCCACTGTAAATGGTTACATAACCTTTCATTCGGTTGTATACTTTACTTAACTATTCTCTTACTGTTGGACACCCAGGTGATCATGGCTGCCATATAAGATTGCTAAGAGAACTAAATCAGAGAGAATAATAGGAAACCCTATTTTGGGTCTGACTCAGAAGCGATCTCTGTTGCTATTCTCTTGCTTACCCCCTCCTTCAACCACTTCAGGTAGTGAGATCCCTGTCCTCCAGAAAACTCAAGCCTAATGGCCGCTTACCATCTTGGGCCACTGTAGCACATCCCCCCAAGCCCATACCTTCCAAAGGTGTCAACCTCTTTTGAACCCTCACTGGTCGACACTTTTTTCCCAGCACTGGGGATTGAACCCAGAAATGCTCTATCATTGACTGACATCCCCAGCCCTTTTTAAAATTTTTCATTTTGATACAGGGTCTCACAAAATTGCTAAGACTGACCTCAAACTTACAATCCTTCTTCCTCAGCTTTTCGATTTATAGGCATGTGCCACTGCACCAGGCCAGGTGAGACTCTTATTTCCAGAAAGTGGTGTACTGAAGGGGCAACCCTTCTTCAGGGTTACAACACAGAGGAAGCAGATGCTTCACATTGGCTATTGGTAGATCCAGAGTTAATAGGAATCCAGAGATGTTCCTTCCTTCTGAATATGCCATCTTTAGAAAAATCTGGCAGTGGAGGGAGAACATAGCTCAAGTCTGGACCAGTATAGTATGGACTGTAATCCAGAAATGAGTTTGTACAATGGACCTTCTTTATCCCTCAAGGTTAAGTTCAAAATTTCCCACCTCCAAGGATCTTTTATGAATTTCTCCAGCCCCTACAGGTCTCCCACTCATTTTGGCATTTAATCAGTTGCTTATTACATAATATAGTTTATTTACCAAATAGCCCATGAGAATCTTCTTGTGCCTAGCATTATACTAGTAAGTGCAGAAGGAACAGTATACAGCAAAGGCACAGGTCCTACGCTCCAGGGCCTAGCAGCAGAGTTGGAAAGAGGGCCATGGAGTAAGTACTGTGCTGGCCAGTCACTGCACATTATCCCCCAGACCTGGCTCCTGGAGAACTGGGAATGTGTCTTGCTCCTCCTTTGGGGCCTTTTAGGACCTAACATAATCTATGTTCACAATAGTTATTCAATAAATAGCATCAGAACAATTAACAATAGAAAACAAGTTATGAAAATGTTTAATTTCTTCTTGTTTTCCTTCTGATTCTGCATTTTTAGAGGTATAAGATTGGAAAGAGCAAAGACTAAGATGTCACAGGGCCGGGTTCAAATCTTGATTTTTACCTGTTAGTAGCTGGTTGCCAGTGAGTGACTACTCTCTGAGCCTCATGAACTTCCTTGACCAAATGGGGGCAATGATACTTTCTTTGAAGAGTTATTTTAAGGATTAAATGAGGCAATTTTTGGTAATATATTATAGGATCTAAGAAAGATAAACCTTTAAAAGTTAGTTTCCTTCTTACAGACTGTTTAACTTTGGATAAAAGGTAGTGCAAACTATTTTCCAAAAATAGAATTTCTGTTCATTTGAAACAATGGGTACAGAAGGAAAGTATGAAATTTTAGATTTAGAAGGGGTCTTAGCCCAAATTATTTATTTTATTGGGTTTTTTAAATTGTAAACAAATGGGGTACAACTTGTTTCTCTGGTTGTACTTGAAGTAGAGGCGTACCATTTGTGTAATCATACATTTACATAGGGTAATGAAGTTTGATTCATTCTGTTATTTTTCCTTCCCCCCACCCCTCCCACCCCTCTTTTCCCTCCATAAAGTCCCTCCTTCCTCCATTCTTGCCTCCCTCCCTCTCTCCATTATGTATCATCATCCACTTATCAGCAAGCTCATTCGTCCTTTAGTTTTTTGGGATTGGCTTATCTCACTTAGCATGCATTTTATATATATTTATATATATTCTCCAACTTCATCCATTTGCCTGCAAATGCCATAATTTTATTCTTCTTTATGGCTGAGCAATATTCCATTGTGTATCTATATATATATACCACAATTTCTTTATCCGTTCATCAATTGAAGGGCATCTAGGCTGGTTCCACAATCTGGCTATTGTGAATTGAGCAGCTATGAACATTGATGTGGCTGTATCTCTGTAGTATGCTGATTTTAAGTCCTTTGGGTATAGGCCAAGGAGTGGGACAGCTGGGTCAAATGGTGGGTCCATTCCAAGTTTTCTAAGGAATCTCCACACTGCTTTCCAGAGTGGCTGTATTGAATTGCAGCCCCACCAGCAGTGTATGAGTGTACCTTTTTCCCCACATCCTCGCCAACACCTATTGTTGCTTGTATGGAAATCGAGGCCCGGAGAACTTGGGTGACTTCCTCACACAGTGGTTTTAGTAGCTGGGTACCCTGAGTCCAACATTCAGTGCCTGGTGGGCAGTCTTCCCTAGAATGCCCTGCTAGGCTCTCAGTCGCAGAGAAGGGAGAACCTTCATGTTAGAGTGCATGAGGTCCCCGTCTAAGAAGAGTGAGCCTTCCTCTAGGGTCAGCTGGAGAGATTCCCAGGCCCTTTACAGCTTCCTGAGAACTAGGCAGACTGCTCACCCTGTCACCTTCCATTCTAGACCGGACCAGGCCAGGATGGAGTGAGTGACTTTCAGATGATGGGTGGGGGATACTGTCCCTGCAGGTAGAGCAGACCTCTTCCTCTGCCTCCACAGAGCCAGACCCTGGTGGGACACAGAGGGAGTGAGGATCTGGGGAGATGAGAAGGTCAGAAAGGGGATAGGCCTGGTCAGGGTCACTTTACATCACTCAACACCCCCACCTCCAAACTCCTAGAGTACGAAGTTCTGCCTTCTCTTACTCATAGTAAAATACTAATGACAATATTCCAGACACAATTAAGGACTGCCCATGCATTATCTTTGCCTGAACACTTGAAACCTGCTTTTGACAAATGGGATAAAGTGGTAGTTAAGGGCATGGTCTCTGGGTAAGCTTTGCAGGTTCAAATCTGTCCTCTCACTTTCTGGGTAATTTTGAGCAAACTGTTTAAGCTTCTTTGTCCTTTGGTTTTCTTATCTGAAAAATGAGAATAATGGTAGTAACTACCTCATAGCTTGTTGTAAGGACTAAGTGAGCTAATACACTCCAAGCACTTATAAGAGATTGGGTGCACAGCGCCCAGCGTGTTGTATAGATTGCTATAATCTTATTGCATCTTCTTAGGAGTCTTCTCTTAATCATTTTATCTTAAGGGTCCCTCTTGGATTGGGGATGTGGCTCAGTGGTAGAGCACTTGCCTAGTATGTATGAGGCCCTGGGTTTGATTGGAAAATAAAAGGTCCATCTTAGTCACTCACTATCATTACATTATTTTCAAAGTACTTAGAATTGGGGATCTTCTTCTCCTTCTAACTTGTTTATCATCTGTTTGCTTCATTAACATTTAAGTTCCATAAAAGTTGGGCCTGTGCCTGGCACATAAGAGATGTTCAGCCCATCCGTTGAACTGAATTGAATTATTTCATTGGATCTTCCCAAATCCTATGGATCAGATACTCAGGTTATCATTTTATGGAGGCACCAAGAGTCTCCTTTGTTTGCTCAAGGTCAAGATTTGATTCAAGAGCTCTCACTCTTAAGTACTATGGTGGATTGGTTCCTCTACTCAAAAGTTCTTAGCAAGTTAAGTGAGAAAAATGCTCGTCTTGTCAAATTTCTCCTCTGTGGGTTGGGGCACAAGTTGGGGATAGAGAGTTGGAAAACAAATGTTGGGGTGTCCGTTCCTCTCCACAGAGTGCAGCGGGTCCTCATGTCCTCCTTTCCCACCTGGCCTCAAAGCCTTGCCATCCACTTATCCTAACCCTCCTCCTCATCTTCTCCATCCCCAGTCCTACCACTGTGCCGTTTCTTCTCCAGCTCACTCTCATCCCTACGCCTGTGAGGCAGGGCTTGGGTTGGGCTTCATCCCAGGGCCTGAGACCAGCATCTGCAACTCAGAGTAGAGATTTGCTTCTTTTACACTGTTAACATTTTCTGTTAACAGTTCTCCCCGAGGCTTCTTTCTCTGGACATTTTTGCAGACTGCCTTGTTTATGTATTTTCCAGAGTGTAACTTCTTCTCCCCACACACTTATGCAGTTGGTGACTTTGTTTCTCAGCCTAAGTGTGCATTGCCTGATGGCTACCTGATCCTGCCCTCCTGACAGACCAAGGAGAATCTGTCCCAGGCTCCAGAAAGGATAGGACCTGTTTAGGATTCCGACAAGTGGCCTGACTGAAGAGACTTCTATCATCTCTGTAAGGCCTTGACTTTAATCCTGCTCATTCAGTGGCTCTCTGGGAATCAGCATGGTTATACAGGGCAACCAGGTTGTGAATAGACACTTAGGGCTAACATCTACAGCCAGGCTGGGCATGGGGCCAGAACTGAAGTCAGGTAGGCCAAGTGCCACCTGAGGCTATTCAAGATCATGGTGGCATGTCCCTCTGTCCAGTAGGACATGCACTTGACATGGCCTAGAGGCAGGGCAAAAGTTGACTGGAGAGTCATCATCAGTGATCAAAGAGTTGTCAGAAGAACTTCACTTCCCCTAACACGGAAGGGAGGACAGGGCTGAGGAGGGAGTTGTTATGGATTATCATGTTAACATCACTTTCCAGTCTAGTAAGGACAAGTGAATTAGGAAGGGGCAGATACATATTTAGAACAGATTTTAGAAAGGAATAGGAAGACATTGATGGTCAGCTCTGGGAATAAAGTTAAGATTGAGAGACTTAAGGGACTGGATGGAGTTCAGGATAAATTACTGATATGTATTTGGTGAGGGTCAGGAAGTCTTGAGTCTGAGAAGCATGATGCTCTTCATAAATAGATGAAGTAATAATCATCATATACTGCAATTATATACTTAAATATTTTCTCTTCTGTATGATTGTCTGGGACTATCTGACTCCCCAGTACCCTCAAAGACATTTGAATAAATGAAAAAACAGACTCAGGGAAATGAAGGGATTTTCCTCTGAAACACTTAAGAGATAAAATTGGCACTAGAATCCTAGGTCTCTTGTGTTGTGATCTGTTGTTTATTCAGCTTCATCAGAGAGATACTTTCAATATAGAGGGATAGGAATCAGAGACATTTGACCTCTGAATAAATCCAATGAGGTGAGGAGTCTTGTGTAGGCTTGTGGAGATGGCCTGAAACTTCCCCCACTACAAATTCTACCAGCTAGAGAACTCCATGACCCAGCAATTCTACTTCTAGATATATACCCAAGAAAAATGAGTGCATTATGTCCCCCAAATATAGGTACAAGAACATTCATAGAAGCTTTATTTATAATCACCAAAATCCAGAAACAGTTCAGTGTCTATCATTAGAACAATGAATAAACTGTAGTACATCTCTATAATGAAATACTACACAGCAATCAAAAGGAACAACTATTGACACAGCAGCATGAATGAATCACAAAGGGATTATGGTGGGTGGAAAAGAACAGTCTTAAAAGAGTACATTCAGCATGACCCAAACAAAGTGACAGAAATCACATTAATAATTACTTCCAGAAGTTGGGAGAGGGAGTGATTGGAAGTAGGTAGAAGGGAAGTTTCTGGGGTTATAGCAATGTTTTATACCTTGACCTGGGCACTGGTATAACATCTACATGGTTAATTTAAGATCTGTACATTTTACTGTATGCAAATACACCTCTATTTTAAAAATATTTTTTAGGAAAGAGTCAGATGAAGAAGGAAAAGAAAAGGACTTAATAAATGTGGAGGTACCATCCCAGGTTGGCTCCTGTGTGAGGGGACCTGCTGAACTGCTCTGCCTGGGACCGAGAAATTTCCAGGGACAAGAGACCAAACTGGGGGATTCCTGGGCAAACAGGGACAGCTGGTCACTAACTCCTCTGGAAGTGGGGAAATGAGAGAAAGTCTTAAATATCTGGCAGAGAGGCTAGACTCCCTTGGTCCCAGAGCCCAGGAATCACTCCCATGAGCTCAGAGGGGACTGCCAAGGGGTCAGGGCAACCAGCATCACTGACACTGCAAACATCAGGGTTGGTGAGGCGCCTTGTTCCCTGGTGTTCTAAGGCTCCCTCTGAGAGCGGGAAGGGGTGGGGGAGGGGCTGCTCTTTGGCAGTAGAGAAAAGACCCACACTGAGTTGAAGCTTTCAAGCATCACAGCTTCTGAGTTGAGCTCTAGGAAGATTCTCACTCAGAGCCATACCCACCTTCTCTTTCCTTGAAATGACTTGGCGAAGAAAATACCAAAGCAAGAGAGAAATGGGATCTATCAGAGGTAAATGATACTGTTGTCACAGCAGAGATTATCCCCTTCTAACTTTGCTTTCACACACTCCCATGGCTTGAGCTGGAGGTGCCGGGGCAAGGGGGCTTCTCTGTCTTCTCAGAACATGGGACAGATGGGGCAATGAGGGAGGGATTCGTCTAGATCTCTGGGTAAGGACTGAGGTGGATTCTGCCAGAGAAATTGCCACAGAGGGAGGGCAGGATACCAGAAGCAGGAGCCAGGGAGGGCAGGCTTAGAAGTTCTCATAGTGGTGCATGAAGTGGGCTTGGTCCTGCCTGTTGACCAGCTGGCAGGCCTTCTCTACATTCTTGGTCATGCCAGGAGGGCCACAGCTAAACACCCCAATCTTGCGCACCTGCCAGGTGATTGGAGAGAGAAGGGAAGGCCTGGAGCCTTGAGATGCTCACTGCTTGGGGAAGAAGCTTCTCCAGCTTAGCTGGAATGACTGGAGTTCTACCCCAGGCCCTGAGGAGGAGGCTTTAGCCAGGGGGGAGTCCTCCTCTAATACTGCACCCCATCCTGGGGTCAGGGCGAGATTCTCTGTTCAGGATAGAGCTTCAGGGTACTTCAGAACCAAGAGGTCCTGGCAGGGGAAGACCAGAGTCCAAGGGTAGGAGGGGTTGGACCAACCTGTGGGTGGACCTCCTGCAGGGAGTTGAAGAAGGGCTCAAAGGGGGGGCGCCCAAAGTGGGTGACAGAGCGCAGGCCTGTGAACAGACTCCGGTTCAGCACCTTCTGGAAGTGCCGCTCACAGATGTACTGGGGAGGGAAGAAAGGAGGGAGGAAGTCACAGCCAGGCACACCAGGGTCAACTCCTAGCCCAAATGGTGGCTCACCTGGCCTGCCTGGCTGGCCCTGACCTTACCAACATGGTGGTCCTGAGGTCAAACTTCTCAGCCAGCTGGGTGATGTAGATGTGCACAGACACCAGGTCCTGGCAGTCGTTCTCCTCCACCTCCCTGATGATGTCAGCCAGCCACTCGAACTGCCGTTGGGTCCGTGTCACCCAGATGAAGTAGATCTAAGGACACAAGCCAGAGTTCAGGACCAGCTCAGCTCAGGCTCCCTACATCCCAGGGACCTTCACCTGAGAGGCTGGGAAGCCTCAGTCTGCCCGCATACAAGAAAGCTCTGATCCCAGGCTTCCAATGGACAGATCCCTGCAGACGTCCTTCTGGCCATCCCCCTACCTTTCCTCATTTTGGCATCTGGAAAACTGGGTATGAATGGTCCCTGCAGACTTGCACCTGAAAGCCAGGACCTTTTCATGCTCCTCTGCTGTGACACTAGGACACAATCGGGATGCCTGTTCCCCATTGAAGAATGTGGGAGGGACATTCACCTTTTTACAGAGCATTTGGTTGCCCAAGGATGATTTAAAGATCAGGTCTTTGAGGATGGAGGCAAAGGGGGTGACCCCGATGCCTCCTCCCACAAGCACTGACACCTCAAACTTATGCCACTCCTGGTGGCCCTCTCCAAATGGTCCATCCAGGTACAGCTGTCAAGAGAAAGGGAAGATGAGATGAGCCTAGCCACTCCTCAGCTCTGAGGCTGGAAACAGGGTGAGGGAAGCCGAAGGATGGGGACAGAGCATGCTAGTCTCTTTGGGGACACCCCAGCCCCCTCCCAACCCAACCTTGGGGTGACTAGAACATCTGTTCTCAGGGAAGGGGAGGCAAGGACCTTCTACTAATGCTGAAGTCCCAAAGTAGGGTTTCCAGTGATGGTACCTTTGGGTATCTGGCACAGCCTTGGCCTGTCAGGGGTGAGTAGATCTCCCTGAGGCGAGTGGTCCAAGGCCCCACAGCCCGAATGTGCAAGCTGAGTGTGTCCTCATGGGGTGCCGAGGTCAGCGTGAAGGGGTGGTATTCATTGGTCCCCAGAGCCAGGCAGGCAATCCGTACCCACTGCCCTGACTTGTACTCAAAGTCCTGGGGCCGCTCAAACTGCAAATGGGTCACTCCTGGGGATCATGGGCAGGAAAAGGCATAGATCAGAAGGCCTGCTCCTATTACCTGAGGGCTGACAGGTATCTCTCCAGGCTCCTGAGGCCCAGGGAGTGTTACATGATCACATTATCTGAGCAAATGGGTTCCTGAGTCTGGGAGTAGGAGGGTCCCCTTCTCTGTTTCCTGGGCAATACAAGAGTTGGGTTACTCTTCTCCCTTGTTTCAGCCCCTCTTTTCCTCTCACCTCCCTCTTCCCACAAAAGGCCCAGGCCCTGAATCCTAGCTGGTGGAGTGGAGGTACCTCAGGCTCCCCAGGGACCATCTCGATGTTTATCACACCTCCTCCATTTGAGGGTGACCGTTGTGATGAGTCATATCTGAGTGTCTGCTACATATCATTTATTTAGCATCTTTCTTTAAATTGATATACTTTTTCAATCCAATTTATCTTGACAAGAAACTTTATCACTGAGGTAAGGTGTGAGTGGAAAGCCACATGTTTTGTTTCCAAATCTTAGCTGGGTAATGTTTGTTGCCTGACTACAGATGAGTACCAGACCTGATAAATCTTTATTGAAAAAGGAGGCAAGCAAGTCCTGGAGCATATCAAAGGCATACCTACAGCACTCTGAGACTTGATCCTTAAATAATCTTGACTGAAATGAGATTAATTTTACAGTGTAAGTCCTGAAGGTTAGAAAGTCTTGGGAGACCTAATATCGTCTACCAACCTTCACAGAAATATGAATCTTCACTTAGGCCAATCCTGACCCTCACAACAGGCTGGCAATCAGGGACATATGCCTATCTCTGAAGGCACTGTTCTGAGAGGACACATGGTTCCCTGCCCTGTACTTCTGCACCCTGGCCACACATGTGGGGGTCATTCTCATTCTTAAACCCCTCTGCTTCACTTTCAGTCATCTTTTCCCATAGTCACTTCTCATTGTCTGCAAGTCTCTCCTGGAGATAAGTATAACCCTTTCTGAGGTTGCATTTCCATCCAGAAAGCTTCAGGAATCCCCAAGAGGGTATCAGAAGTGGCGATGGGGATAGGAGGACTAGTGAGCTTCTCCTATGTGGAGGAGCTGGTGTCAAACCAGGCTGGTACCTGAAGGCAGCAGCTCCACCTTCACCACATTGATCTCCACTTTCTTCCGACTCAGGCTCACCAGCTTGTCTCCCCCATAGATAATTGCTGGGACCAGGAAGTAGATGTGGAAACTGGGCAGCTGGATCAGAGCATAGCTGCCATGGATGATGAGCTGTAGACAGGGCCAGTTAGTATAGCTCAGGAATAGCCAGGTCTCCACCCTGTTTTCCCCTTCTTGCCCCATTACTTCCTCCAGTCACCAGGGTAGGTGGGGTCTGGGTCTCAGATCTCAGGGTCTCAATCTGAGATCTTGGATCTAATCTCCCAGCTCCTTCCTTTACCAGCACTCCCATCCAGGGAGTACTCTCCTCCATGCCTGGTGCTGCCCAGAGAAGTCCCTCACCAGGGCATAAAGCAGGACATAGAGATGGTGGGTCAGCCAGAAGCCCCGGAAACTGCGGCGTCGGAAGTGGTAGGAGGCGAAGACATACATGATGGCCAGGATCAGGAGCAGAAGAACCCCTGTCATACCTGGGAGTAGGAAGACAGGTCGGTGAGTAGTCTCAGAATCTCAGCCTGGGCTGAAAATACATGCAGAGCATCCCCCATTCTGCCCTCCTTCCTCTCTCATCCCTCTTGGGCTCCTGAATAGCATGCCTGGAGAGGCTACAACTGGAGCTTGTACAGCAGGCTAGAAATTGAACCAGTGGCCAATAAAGACCAGTGTGTATTCAAGAAGTTGGAGGCAAAAGTACAACCCTCAGACAGAATCCCCAGATCCCACAAAGAACCCCAGCCCCTACCTGGAACTGTCTCAAAGAACCACCAGTAGAACTTCTGAGGAAGCTTAGACCTGTGGGGCAAAGATACATTGAGCCTCTGGGCCACACTGAGGCAGGAGGGGCTCCGCCATTATCATACACGGTCTCACTGTTCCTGCTGGCCCTGACTGCTGAGGTTACTAGTCTTCCACCCAGATGACCAAGGGATTCTTCCAAGGAACAGGGCACCCAGCCTCCCCCAGTTCTACCCTTCACACTCAAATTTTCCTCCCATGTTATTTTGAATTCTCTTACTGCAGTTGACCCTTGCTTCCTTGAGTGCTCAGTTCATTATTTTGTAAGCTCCATGAAGATAGAGATTTGTGTTTTGTTCACTGCTCTATTCCTAGGCTGACAGCTATGCCAGGCACACAGTAAATTCTCAGTAAGCATCTATTGAATGAGTGCTTGTATCTTAACATCCCTACCCTTTGGGACCTGGCTGGATTACCTAGGACCATGGTCCATAAATGTTTGCCCAATTAATAGATGGTAAGCTGAGATGGCAAGCTGTGTGTCAGGTACATATGCAAAAATTCTCCAATCATCTCCTAAACACCTTTCCTGGACAATCATAGTCGGCTTCCTTAGCGCAAGGAGATTACCATTCAGTTTCCCTAGGGGATAGCTTTGCACGTTCACTCAGTGAGAAGCTGAGGGCTTTTGGCTATCTGTTTCTTTTCTATTACACCCTAAAACCCATCCACGAGACCCAGGGAGTATCTTCCCCAGAACTGACCCATCATTCACAAAGACGTTGGGGAATACACAGGCCATCAGGCTGAGAGGGCTGATTGAGAAGATGTAGATATTGACTGCATGGCCAGCACTGTGCAAAACTGAAAGAGACCATATCAGAGATGCCAGCGAAGGCTGACTCTACCTGTGGCCCAGAGCAAGAGAGGAGGCACCAGAGGAGAGAAGGAGGTATAAGGAGCTCCAGCCTTCTCACTGTTTCCCCCATAACTAGACCTAGGGGGCTGAAGCAAAGGGGAGAATGCAGGAACCACATACTGGCCAGGATAACAGCACCCATGGCAATCCAGCGATGGAAGTCCACAGCAGCATCAAAGGGCACGTAGCGGTTAAGGAAGGTCTCCCGCAGGAAGGTGATGAGGTTGCGGCACATGGTGAGCAGGATGTAGGAGTACATGAAGGAGATGCTGGCTGCCGTGCCCCGCGACAGGATGATGCCCACGTAAGTGGTCTCTTCAATGTCCGTGGGTGGTGAGGCAAAGGCATAGTCTGGGGTCAGAGATGGGTAGATCAGCATGGCCCAATAGTCATGGTCCTGAGCCTGAGTCAGAACAACTGGCCTCTCCCATCCAGGCACCGAGGACCAAGAAGAGCAACCAAAGGGCTCTCTAGTCCTCCCTGAGAGTCAGGACCTGCTCCCTGCCCACTACCCACAGCCTGGAGCTCTTACAATAGGCACGCTCTGCAAACAGGCCCACACAAATGGCTGAGAAGACTGTGATGCACACAATATGGCGCCGATAGTTTTCCACAAAGCGCTTGAACTGCTGCAACTTTTGGGCCACGAGGCTTCGTGGCATCTTCTCCTGTAGTGCCTCTGTGTACAGCCGGGGAGAGGGCCCCGCCACCCTGTACCGATGGGATGCAGGAGCTGGTGAGAGAGGAATATCCTGGCCTTCCCTCAGTACCAGTGAAATTCAGGGTCAGATTGGACAAAGGAAGACAGGCAGCCTCCCACTGCCCCAACTCTACCTCCATCTTCATTTGCTGCATCTATCTCCTCTTCTATTTCTCCATGACTCTATCTCTTCCTCCTTCTCCTCTTTCTTCTGTCCTTCCCCTGTCCTGCTCCCTTCACAGGCCCACCACTGTGCCTGAGGCAGCAGGAGCCAGGTGACCCCTTACTACTATCTTGGTGTTGCTTCTGAGTCAGGCCCCTTGTCTGAAGAATGGGTATAGAGGTTGATACGCTAGCCCCAGTTGTTGGTGGGAGAAATGGAATGAGACTCAGAATGATCCCGTTTAGTCAAGGAGGGGTAGGCAGGGCCCAGAGGCCCTGTAATTTCTCTTCATGTCTCTTTGACCCCAGAAATCTGGAAGACACTCACTTTTTGCCAAACCTCTTCTTTAGCCCAGAGCCTCCCAACTCTGGGGTTTCTGAAGCAGGGAGCCCTGGTTCTCGGGGACAGGAGCTGAAAAAGAAAATGGAGCCTGTGTCTTAACACCCAGGAGAACTGTCAGTTTAAGCTTGGGGTGGAGGTAGAGGGTGGATTCTCTGACTAAGCAGGGGACGAAGGGAGAACGACTATGATCTGCTCATCCGTTCTGTAGGATGAATCCAGCCTGGAGTGGCAGGGAGAGAGACAAGCTCCTGAGTAGTATGGGGTGTGGGAGGCAGCTGGAATTTGGGTTAGAACTGACCATGTTGATAAGAACTACTTTCAGAGGACAAATATCTGATCCTGGGAATTGATGGGCCAGCCCTACTTCCCTCAATTCTCTTCTGGGGACCTAGGTAAGGAGATCGTTCCTGTTCCCTATTCCTGCTTACCGTTCCCCAGGAGTACGAGTGATGAATGAGACCCTACAGCTGATGTTTTGTTTAAAGATGTCTCCAACACCTGGAAAGGAGAACAAGAGGCTGGACTGGGTTTCCCATGAGGGCAGTGGAGTGGTGTTGGTGGGGGAGACTGAGCTCTCCTCCCATCCCTTTGCAAAGGCTGCCCAGGCACTTGCTGGTGACCTGATTATGTCTGGCCCTGCTCTGCTCTCTTTCCACACTGAGCACCCACAGTACCTGGGGAAGACAATGTGGCAACTCTGTGTTATCAGAAAAAGAGGTATCCCCTGGGCAGATGCAATCCTGCATATCCTTTGTGTAAAGAAAACAGTGCTTGCTCCACTGGCCAGATACACCCCAGGCATTGGCCTGTGGCTTTTAGCAGTGTGTCGCTGGATTTCAGCTTGCTCCTTGCCTTGATCTTGGTAAGCCTCTTTTTGCAGTATACAACTTGCCTATCTGTATACGATGCCCTGAATACACGTACCTGGCTCAGTAGGCACCAAGGACTCAGAAGACCTACATACTGCCCACCACGAGCTCTCATTTTGAAGACTGCCTCTCCCCAACTCCAACAATTCTTACACACCCACATACCTCCACCTCCACCTTTGACGCAGAGCTGTGTGAAGCGGAGCTCATTGTCATGATCCCGAAGCATGAAGTGAAAGTCTTCCCATGTCAGCTCCTCCTTGTCCTGAAAACCTGACTCCCGAAACATGGACTCTACCACCTCCGCCAGCTGTGCCTTGGACAGGCAGTTGTTGGAGATCTCAATGAAGGACCTGGGGAGGATCAGGGACAGAGCAGCCTGTCATCCAGTGAGGTCAGGTTTGGGCAGGTGCAGGGTAAGGCAGCTCTGGATTATATAATGTGTGCTGTAAGTGACCTGGGAAATGGCACTGAGAAGGTGCTCATCTGGCCTGAAGTTGACACTAATGTGGGTGGGGTGTTCAAAACACAGAGCAGAATTGAAAGTGACCTTGACTAGTTAGAAAAAGCAGCCTTCAAACCAGGGGGTATCTACCAGTGGGAATGAATATCCACTTAGTGCATGGACACATCCAGGGTGTGCCGCAGCCCTCCATCATGATGGGCTTTCTGCCGACTTCCCATACCACCCCTGGGCTCCCACTTTGACATTCCAGTGTGGGCACCAGACAGTAGGGTGTGGAGATGGAGCTGTGATGGCTACTGCTTCCTTGTGCCAATACCCTGGCTCACAGGCAGGAGTGTCTGTCTCCACACCTAATCTGACAGCACCCACAGTGGTAGCTACAGTGGCCAAACTCTTTCCTCAGGTTGTGCTTTGGAACAAAAATAAACAAACCATGTGATAATGTGCAAATCCACTAGAAAAAGACTTGAGCCATCACATTAAAGAACTGCCATCACATTAAAAAGCATCATCTCACTGAGGCTCAACAAGATGCACACTGAGTTATAGGGCAAGAAAATGGGAACTCGGTCCTTGGTGATCAGGACCTTCTCCTGGATTCCTTAGAGTCCCACCCAGGGCCGGGTTGGCAATGACACACAAGTGAGGTTCAGACTGTAATCAGCTTTGCCCTTTGAGAAACCTATGTCTAGTTGGGGGGTATCTGGACCTTGGCAGGTACGGGGCATGCTTAAAGCAAGGGAAAGGTGAAAAAGAATAGAATTATTACAAGAATCTAGGCTGCTGTATTCATGCTATTTACTTGTTTGCTCATTTCACTCTGTCTTATTCAGTTAATGATGTATCCTGCCCCATGGTTGAAGGGGAATGTGCTATTGAGGTATTGCCTTCAGGAATGAGAAGTCGATGATGCTCAAAGCTGGTCTTCATCAACACACCAAAACCAGAAATGGCTTAAGAAACAGGAAGAAAGAAGGGTTTGAAATCAGAAGAACTTCCCATGTTTCTTCTCCTGTCATGGTGATTGATATTAGAAGAGTGTCCAAGGTCATCTACGCATTATTTCATTGTGTAAAGCAGTTTTGGGCATGTGGTAAAAGAGTTTACAAAGATGCAAAGGCATCTAAAGGGCTTAAATAGACTTCTGTTGTTGTTCATATTGGTATTAGGTTTTTTATTTTGGCTTGTTTATTTGCTTGTCTTTTTAAATTAGGGAGACCTTCCTGGCTGGTGTTGAGAATGCAGATATAGATCCTGCTTAAGGCAGATAAACCTTTGAAGCTGGGTGTTCTAACAGTCTAGCATGCAGTATCCAGGTCACCTTTGAACATAGATGACCAACCAGTTGCCTCACCTGCCTTCCTCTGACCTGACATGTTTTCCTGTTTTAAACATCAGGATGTCTCAGGATTGGAAGGGCCCACCTCGTACCGCATCATGGTGAAGAATTCATCCTTGGAGAGAAAGCCATTCCCGTCCAGATCATACATGGTGAACATCAGGTGGGATTTATCTTCCGGGGAGCCTGGGGGAGATAGTGAGATGCAGACCACCTCCCCATCTAAAGACTTTTGGTAACTCAGTTGGCCTGCTTTCCCCTGGCTCCATACCTTTCATGAAGATCACTAGGATGTCCAGGAACTCCCGGAAGGACAGGTAGCCATTGCCATCCTTGTCAGCCAACGAGAACATGGACTCCACAAACATATCTTGGGGCTTGAGGCCCAGGGACTCGGCAAATTCAGCCCTGCTCAGCTCACAGGCCAGGGCCTCCTGCACCTTCTGGGATGAGTCCAGGGGCAGGGTCCCTGCATCTGCCTGGTTGATGTCCAGCACCTACACTTGGGCAGCAACAGAGGAAGGGAGAGAAGGGCATAAGGCCTGGGCTGAAAGCAGTTCAGTGACTGTTCACATCTCCCCAGAGTACATTTCAGAAAGGCTGAGCCTAGATGCTTAGATATGTTGATTTGGGCCTCTGCTCTCCTATAGAGTGGGTGAATTGAATCTTTAACAGCCTGCCCACTTCTCCCTGGAACCAAGTCCCATACAATGGGGGTGGTGCTGATAGAGAAGGAAAGTGGAGAGCAGGATGGGTGGCAAAGTTGGGAAATGGAAACTGAAAGAGCCTATGCTGGGGACAGATGTTGATCACAGACATGGTGAACAGGCAGGAAGAGACTGGCTATGCTTTCATGCCAGTTCAGATAGGGCTGCCATGTGCCTATGGTTTGGCCTATGTGCAAAGAGTTTAAAAGTTACATGTAACTTCCATTTGTTAAATGCCTGTGATATACCAAGCATGTGGGCTAATAAGCACTACATATAGAAGAGTGGTTTTCAAACTTGAGCCAGCCCAGGATCAGGAAGGCTTATTAAAACAGATTGCGGGGGCCCACCCCCAGAGTTCTTCATTCAATGTTTTTGGGGAGGGGCCTGAGAATTTTCATTTCTAACACGTTCCCAGATGAGGCTGGTGCTGCTGGTCCAGGGGACAACCTGTAAGAAGATGCCATGTAAACTATTTCACTGGATCATCACAACACCCTAGAGTGGGATGGATACAATTTTAATCACTGTTTCATAGTGAAGAAATGGAGATACAGAGCTAAAATAATATGATTTGTCAGTGTTCATGTACCTGGTAAGCAGCACAGTCAGGATCCAAATAAGTATGTCAGTCTCCAGCCCACAGGGTGGAAGCTTAGTTCACTCACATGGGGTTCTGTCCAGCCTAGGTTGGTTCTATCCCCTGTGCTGGGCCCATCTCTAAAAGGTACAAGTCATGGTACCTGAGCAAAAAGGTGTCTGAAGAATATTTCCAGGATATATCCACGCTGCTGCTTGGTCACAGCCTTCCTGAATAGCTCCCTCTCACCCATCTCAGTCACATGGAGGCCCAGAGCCCAGTACACACAGAGGTTCTGCAGTTGCTGCACAAAGGCACCTCGCTCCTCTTCAGAGGTAAACAGCAGCACCTGGATGAAAGAAAGATCCTGCTACATTTGGGAGCTCGAGCTTCCTGTCCAGCCTCTCCTTGAAGGCCCTTGGGTTGAAGGAAGGAGAGAAAAGCTCCTCTCTGTCCATGTCAGCTGGACCATGTGAATGACCTAAGGGGTCAGGTTGAGTCTTGAGCCTCTGAAAGAAGTCCCTTTCCTCAGCATTGGCCTCCCCAGGTGAGCTCTGTGCCTGAGGATGGGGTGGCCTGAGAGGACTCACGAATGAGAAGAGAGATGTGTAAAAGCAGCCTAGGTAGGGGAGGCGGGACAAGATATACCAGGTCATACTCCTTGGGGATCTTGAGCAGCAGAGTGCGGCACCCATGGTTGCTGGACAGGATGAGATTGACCTGCTGTGGGGGCTTCAGCTGGATGGTGCGCAGCACAGTGAGACGTCTGTTCAGGACCTGCAGGCACCTGTCTGGAAGCAGCTGGATGGTGATGGGACAGCTCTTCTCCTTGGGGCCTGGCCACTCCATTGCTAGGGAAGGGATGATTTGGCAGTGATTCAGCAGACATCCTTAGGCCCATACTGCTCTACAACTCTGAGCAGGTACACTAAAGCCAGGTTTTTGCCCCACTTTGTAACTGGGTTCTTTGTCTTAGGCCCCCCATGCTCCCATCCTCCTTTACTTCCCTCTGTCTCATCTCACCTGTTACTCCATCTTGAACTGCTTCCATCTCCACATTCTCTTTGCCTTTCTTTTGTAGATTCTTGCGCTCTTGGTTCCGGAAATGAGCCACCATCCCAGAGATAACCAAACTCACTGAAGGAAATCAGAAGGGGTTAGTGCGGAGGAGAACCCTTCACCAATGGCTTCAGTGGGTGAAGTGTCTGTTGCCCCTCCCTTCCCAAGGGTCCCTGAACATGGCCTCAAACTGTGCCCAAGAGCTATCCCTGTAGGAGAACAGGTGATGAGGGGATGGGTCAGTCTGTGGGGAGGAGGAGGTCAGAAGAAGAGAAATAGGGAGGGGGCAAAGAACTCACCTAATGGAAAGCAGCAGAGAGCCACGATGATGAGACCATAACCAGGACCACTGCCCTTGAAGTAGTCAAACACAGTAAGGGGTGCACAGTGGGGTAAGCCCTCAGTTGTGAGCTGCTGGGGCTGTGGGCAAGGTGACCCTGAGGAAGAGAGTACAGAAGACCTCAAAGTCCAAGGGTCATACTCTTTAGGCAGGCCTCCTTCTCCTCTTGGAAAGGACCAAGGTGTCCTCCACTCTCCCCAGGCCTACCTCCCTAAAACTTATTTCCCTCCAAAAGTTCCCTCCCATCTTGCATTTCTCAACAGTCACCCAGCTTGACTGCAGGGTGTACTCCCCTTACCAGTCCAGTCTACTCTGTGGGAACCAGCGTAATGCAGACCTCCCAGTTCAACCTTGGACACCGTGAGTGATTCTCCCCCACAACATGGATTCTTCTCTGGCTACTTTCACTTGTGTTCTCCAGGGTCACTCACCTTTATGCCAGACAAAGACATTGGGTTGCAGGACACTGGGGTCCACATTGGTGACAGCTACCAGCACATCCCTCAGGGTGGTGTTTCTGATGTCTTCAATCTCCTCCTTGGAGAACAATCTGGGTTGGGGAAAGATGGAGTTGTTGGGTAGGAAGGGAATGCAAGCCTCCAACAACCCAGGCTCAAGGACCCCAATGAGAAAAGAGATCAAAAGGGAATGGAAAGGGTGTGGTGAGTCAACTGGGAATCAAGGGCCTATGGGAACAGGCTAAGGTCAGGCCAATATGGAGTCTGAGATGGGCCCCAGGCAGGCTTTACCCATTCCTAGTGTTCTCAAACCAGTAGCGGTCACCGTCCCGTAGCCGCACAAACTGGTTGAGAACGATGTTACTGAACAGAGGTCCAGGGTCCCCATGACTCTCTAGGAGCCCACCTAGGAGTAGCTCTAGTCGAGACAGGTCCTGGTTGTACAGGGCAGCTGTGGCCTCCAGTACCTGGGAATAATGTGTGTGTGTGTTCATATGTGTATGTGTGTGTTGTATGTTGGGAAAGGCAACCACTCTTGCTCCATCCCTCAAACACAGAACCCCAGAACTGCCGGCTTGCTGCTCAAGCTGGGAAAGAGGCTCCTATTTCTAGGCAGCCCCCATTAGGTGATCACAGTCTGATGGGAGGACCAATGTATCCCAAGCCATGGTAAAACCCTTGTCAGGTGCCTGAGAACCATACTGTTAACTGCTCAGACTGCCTGATCACCATAATTAGTGGTTTCAGGGCCACCAACCTGATGAGGTGGTACCCTGAAGGAAAAGAACAATGGTACCCACCCAAGGGCCATTCTTCCACAAAGGTACAGTGTAGTAGTAAAGACCATACTCTGGAGTCAAATGGCTGAATTTAAAACATGCCTCTAGGACTCACCAATAAAATGGAAACACTAATAGTATCCACCTTAAAATATTCCTATGTAGATCAAATGATCTTATGTATAGGATTTGGAACAGTATTGCCACAAGAAAGCTTTAGCTGCCATTATTATTACTACTCCTGACCTGAGGGTCCACATTGGGGTTGAGATCACTCCAATTCTTTGGGACCTCCAATCCCAAGGCCAAAAGGGCCTGAGTATAGCTGGGCATCCCCATGTCACGGCCACGTTGGATGCTGCTGGCCACATAGTCTGTTCGGGAGAATTTGCCAGGGCCAGGCCAATAATCTGAGGAGAGACCAGACCATGCACTCAATCCTCCCAATCCTTCCTTTCCCTGCATCCTACATCTGGCTGTTGAACACTCTCCCCCAACCCAGGCTCCAGCAGTCTACTATATGAAGGTCTGTGTTCATACTGACCTTGACTTGGTGTAGGGCCAATGTCACCATGTGTGATCAGAGGCAATTTTTCTGGTAAGTTCCTTCTTCTAAGACTCAAGATGGTTCTGGACACTAAGTAGAAAATTCCCTGCCCTATTCCTCTCTAACTTCAAGACAGGGCTGGATGAAAACTTTTAGAGACCTAACTAAGCACCAAAAAGATTGTGGTACCATCCCCATCCCCATACTCAGATATAGTTAATTTAAAATAAAAGCAACACAAAACTAAGAAAAAATGCTCAAAGTTAATTTTCTTCTAAAGACTGTTTGAAGTCTGCATGTGTATCTGTTTCTGTACTATGGCTAATCTAGGTCTACCTGTTGAGCCCCAGTCTCCCTGACCTCTGGCCTCCATCCCTTCTGGTTCTGGGCTTACCCCTTAGGTCTTCAACTACTATCCTGTCCTCCAGCTCTGAAATCTGGGATGCCATTCCCAGCAGCAGCTGATTCACCTCCTGGACACTGTTCAGGTTGGGGTTCTGGAAGTAAAAAATACACTCAAGATAGGTTGCAGAGCCTCCCCTGAAAGCTTTCACCCTGAATTACTACAGCACTTTAGGACAAAGGACCCTTGGTCAGTTGCAGTCAGAGTCAGTCTCTCTCTCTCTCTCCTCCCTCAATTTCTTTCTCTCTCTCTCTCTCTCTCTCTCTCTCTCTCTCTCTCTCTCTCTCTCTCTCTTTCTGATAGGGTCTTAATCTGTTGCCCAGAATGGCCTTGCACTCCTGGACTCAAGGTGTTCCTCCTGCCTCAGCCTCCAAGTAGCTGGGACTACAGGCACATGCCACTCTGCTCAGTATTCCCAGATTCTCTTGAGCAGTAGTCCCAAAATAATTTTTCTCTGTCCTTCATCTCCCACCAACCTAGAGTAGAAACACCCAAGAACTGAAATTGTTGCTTTCCCAAACTCATGAAGACTGACGTTGACCCACCATACTCTTCCTGATCCTGACCCCAAGCTGACCTCACGAGTCCAGTAGCTGTTGCAGACCCTGAGAGCTGGAGAGCTGCCAGAATCACTGTTCAGGACCTTCCGGAAATGACAACTGGAATTTCTGAAATGGGGAATCAAGGGCAGGTTAAGGAAATTCAGGTCAAAAGCTAAGATGGGGTTGAGTGAGGTGAGAGGACTCAGTGGGTGTGGACCAGTATGGAAGGGTGGCCCATGAACTTCATTGAGCATAGAAAGGATTTGGCAATGTATTTTTATGGAAGACAGAATGAGTTCTGTCTGCACAAGATGGGGAGGAGGAAGGGTGATCCACCTGCTGGACAAATCCTACACTTGGCAATCTAAATTCCGCCATTAGGAAAGCTGGAGATTTCCATAAGACCAAACCTGCCACATCAGGGTCCTGTTCCAGTCCCCCAACTTCTGCTTCTCTTCCCCAATGAAAAGTAGAGGTGTGTGTGTGAAAGGCTCCAAGTCCAGAAGTCTGCTCATTTAGCACCTCTACCAGGGAACTGTGCCATTCCCAATGCCCCTGCTCCCCTCACCTCATGTAAACACCAGGGGGCACCATGGTGGAGAAGAACTGCTCAGAGGCCACCACGAACTCCGGAGAGATGCTGGGGTCCGTGAAAGGACTGTATCCTGAAGGAAACCGGTCACAAAGGAAGTAGGTTTCTTACTCCCACATCCTCCAATCACATGCCCGTACCATTTTCTTTTCCCCATGGATCTTCAGCCCAGATATCCCCCCAGTTCCTTCACCTGCATACTCCGGGGGCGTTTTCTGCAGGAAACTGGGCAGCCACTCATACAGAGCGATGTTCTGAGGGTGAGAGAGAGGAGAGAGGAGAGGCGAGTGTTGAACCTGGACAGGCCACCAGACAGCTGAGCCCAAGGAAGACAGGTGCAGAGTCGAAGACCCAGCAGGGGCAGTCCCTGGACATGCAACTCAAACAGGAGCGGTGCCCCACAAGGAACCAGGAGAATGGGGGTGCGGGAGTCGGTAAAAACAATCACAAGCAAATCTCTCCTGTAAGTAGCTTCCTTATCATTGATAGGGGCTTTTCCTAGACACTAGCTTCCTGGGAAGGGGAGCCCTCCAGGAAAGAGACATTTCAGACTGGGGGCGGACCCAGGATGAAAAGCCCCTATTCTGCTCTGCGGGGAAGCAGACTCTCCAGTGCACGTGCACACGGGTGGGCAGCGGGGTGGGCGGGTAGGCTGACCTGGTAGGTGGCGATGACCTTCTTGCGCGCGTGCTGGAACAGCTCCTCGTCCCCCCAGTGCGGGTGCTCCCGCGCCAGCCTCTGCGCGCACAGATTGTGGTAGCGGAACCAGAGCAGGCCCAGCGCCTGCAGGAAGGGCTCTCGGTTCCCTCGCTCGGCCCCGAAGGCTGCGTCCATGTGGGATGCACAGCAGGAGATGAGGCCCTGCGTGACCTCGGGGAGCCCAAACTCACAAACCCCGGCCCGCCCTCGCTCCCACCCGCCGCCAACGCCCTGACGCCTCCAGCTCGCGCCCCTGTGCGGCCCCCGCAGCCTCACCGTACAGTCCCTGGGGTCCGCGCTGCCCGGTAGCGGGGTCTGGCGCGGTCCACATGAGCAGCGGGTCCTGCGAGTCCCGGGGGAAGGCGGGGTCGCGCCCCGACGCCAGCTGTCCTCCAGAGAAGCTCCGCAGAGCGTCGCTCCAGGAGTGAGAGGAGCCATAGATGGCGCTGCCGTCCAGCCAGCCCGTCACCTGGTTGGTCTGCGGGGGGCACGGGGTGGGCATGCAGGGCTCAGAGAGCAGAGGCGGCTAAGAAGAGGTCTGCGGGTGGGCCCTGGGAGCCTCCCCTGCCCCAGGTCCAACCCTGCAGCTGGCAGCCTGGCTGGCCTCACCAGGTCCCGGGGGTTGCTGGGGCTCTGTCCGGTCTCCGGGTCCCAGCGGCTCCTCTGGTAGGGTAGCACCACGTCCCCGCGCTGGTCGGGGTCGAACACTGGGTCTCCGGGTGGGATGTGGATATTGAGGAATTCGGCAGGACAGCCGGGCGTTTCCACACTCACCAGGTCTGACAGCACATGGTAACCTGGGGCGTGGGAACCAAACAAGTGAGTTAAACTGTCCTATCCTGTCCTACCCGCCATCAGGAAAGCCGCTTAGGGTTCTCAGGAGTTAAAAGAAGTCAGAAGTCCGAGAGCAAGCTCCACGTCAATTTTGAGGCTTAGCCCTAGGGAGCCCCGATTTTCTAATATGTAAACGGAAAATACAGTATCCTTTCACAATGCTGTTGCGCGAATCAAATGATCTGATTAGTGTAAATGATTCCCCAAGTCAGTCCCCACCCTCTAAGTGGCAAAGTGGTTATTATCACCTAGGGAGAAAAGCGGTAGCGAGGGACTCAGTTCTTAGAACTATAATGGGAGTCCAGTGGCGCTACCGTGTTTAGGGTAGGATTAAGAGAAAGATCAGGGAAACAAATATCCCTGCATCGACGCCCCAAATATTTCCAAGAAGAAGGCAGACTCTGCGGGTGGGGTGGGGTGGGAGAGAAAGTGGGAATCCTGTCTTCTTTCGGCTTGTACTGAAGGGAGACCCAGGGACCTTCTCCCCTGGCTACGCAGAGCTCCTGGTCAACTCCAGAGGATTTTTGTTGTTTATACTCACCAAAGAAGACCCCCAGCACCGTGCGGTTGCGGAGCGAGGCCAGGCCGGCTCTGCCCTGTGTGGCTGCGTCGCTTAGCCGGCGCGGGTTGGGCAACAGCGGCTCTTCCAGAGCCTGATATACGCCGTCAGCGTAATTGGCTGGTACTAGGCGCTGCAGCCTCGACCCTGTAAAACTCAGGGAACCGGGCTCTGTCAGAACATTCAGACCCCCTTCAACTCCCTCCTTTTTTTTTTTTTTTTTTTTTTTTTTTGCCTTTCGCCTCCCTCAAACCTCCAACTTTTTGACAGGATCCCATCTCCCCAGGGTCTCCTGATCCCAGCAGTACATAGGAGTGGCGCGTGTCTTGCCTCTCACACTCCACAGCTTTTTCTCACAGTGGCTGCAGCGCCCCTGCGCTCCGCCCACCTAGACCCCAGGACTTACCAGCAGCGCCACGCTGGTGGTGCCTCAGATTGTTGAACCAACCATCAAAGCGCTGCACTTCCCAGGGCAGTGAGTGTGCGTCCTGGCCGCCTGTGGGCACAGAGAACTTTCTCAGCACTAGCTTTCCAGTGACCTCTCCAGGACCCGACAAACTTGGCGACCTTCCCCAGGTCGACAGCACCCCAACAAGATTCAAGTGACAATACGTGCGATGTCGACACCTTCCTGGATCTTCCTGGACATCCTGCTGACCTGTGCAGAGATCTGACTCCATCTTCCAGCTACTGGAAGCCGCTTTGCCTGCACTTCTTCCTTCTCACAGCCCCCTGGGTAACATCTCACAGCTAGAGACACCTGATACTCACCGGCTGGATCCAGGGGTCCAGTCAGCAGAGCTCCTAGGAGCACCAGTACCTCTGGTCTTGCTTGGAGCATACTGCCTCTGCAGCCTGAGAATTGGGAAGTGGTATGTAAGGGACACTAACGCTCCTACAGCTGATACTGCAGGAACTCCAGCAGTTTCTGCGTCTGGAGCAAAACTGCTAGAAGCATCAACTTTACAGGATAACTTGCAATTATGAAGGCATTGAGTCCGTTCTCCACCTGTCACCTCATGGAAGAGCTAACCTCGACCACCGAACCATCTGGGTATGAGTTCTCTGGGCATGTTAGTTACAGGCAGAACAACCCAACCGCACAGAGCTCTGAGTCAAAGACTGAAATCCCCCACTCCCAATCTCCCCATACTGCTTCCCCAGGAGGTGGTAGGGAAGGGAAAGAGACTAATGAGCTGGGAGCCTGGGAACAATAGCCCAACCACTCCCTTCGAAAGGAAGGATGATAGCTAGAGGGGGTCCAACCTCTAGTTTAGGATCCCCGTCGGGTGTAGACGTTTTCTTTCCCTTGGAATCTTTATTTCTCCACTCTGCTTCCAGTCTTCAGTCCATTCCCCCAGCTTTCCCGATCTTCAGCCTTTCCCGCTGTGCTCTTCACCCTTCTTCTGAGTCCTCAGTCTCACCTCTGCACGGGTGTCAGCTCAGGACAGACCAGTGAAAGGTGTGAGTATCTGGACCTGGAGCTTGCCCGCCAGTTGTAGAGGCGGGGCTCGCATCATTTGCATAAGGACCTCCGCCCCTCATTTTCATGAATTCTTCCCGCTCTGCTCTGGACCCTACTGTCTGGCTGGAACACCTACACTGCATCCTGCCCACGTCCCTATAAAAGGGGCCTAGGTCCTGCTCGACTTCCAAGCACAGAGCGAACATTGCAGAGCCAGGAAAATAACTTGCCTGTCGGAAATAATTCCGCTCGCTGGCTAGTCCACGAACGCTTCAAGACAGCCTTCCTTTGTACTTCCTTAGACCGGGAGCGAGGAGCTCAGACCTGACCCTCCTACTCGTCCTGGTGGCCCTAGCTCTCCTGCCCACTTGCAGGCGTGAAGCGCTGGACCTACAAGCAAGATGACTTTGTGGAACGGCGTACTGCCTTTTTACCCCCAGCCGCGGCATGCCGCTGGCTTCAGTGTCCCGCTGCTCATAGTCATTCTGGTATTCTTGGCCTTGGCCGCCAGCTTCCTGCTCATCTTGCCTGGGATCCGTGGCCACTCGGTAAATGGGTGCAGGAAGCTCGGGTCAGCAGTTGAGGTGGGGGTCTGTCGTGGGCATCATGTCTCTTGGTTACACAGGACAGGTAGGATTGTGAAAGGGTTTCTAGGAATGGTCAAGCTGAGGGTCAAGTGGAGCAAACTCCGAATATGGTGCAGCAAGCACCCCTTTCTCAAGAAAGGGAGAGCTCCCTGTCCAAGACACCCTGGAAAAAGATTCCAGCAAGGTCATTTGGAAAGGTGCTGCAGCGAGTGGGCACCCAGTCTAGTAATCCTGGAGTTGATTGTAGGCTTCACATGCTCCCAGAGCCTCCTAACTTTTCCTGGACTGCAGCTGCACTCCTATCCTGTCCTCTGGGTGATGACCTTTGGGCCAAAAGGACAAACACTAGCAGCCCAGACTGTTTCTTCTTTGTGTTGGGTTAGGATGTATGTGCATGGGTGCCTCATCCTAAGGACTCAGAGGATCCTACATAGGATCCCAATTTGTAGGATTCTGGGGGCATTTCCTTAGACTCCGCCCTCCCCCAGAACCCAGGTTGTGTGTAAGGTCCCAGTCTTTCTTCGCCTGGATTTTTGTTGGTTTCCCAGAGAACTGACAGACCTAGGAATATCTGCATTTCCACCTCTTCTACTTGGCCATCATGCTCTGGGGCCTCCCTCTTCTGGGAGAGGTGACCCCTGCCTACCTAGCACTTGTGGACTCACTGAGCCTCACCAAGCAATGACTGGACTAGAGGTGGGCAGGGACCAGGCACCAGACAGTTAGGGGAGTGAAGGTGGCTAAAGAGTGCCAGGCAGGTTGGACCCAGAAATGCAGCTGGGGAGGTGGAAGCACATGGACAAAATACATCAGAAGAATCAGTGGCCCAGAGGGACTTGCAGAAAAGGCATGTCTGACATCAGCCTCAAAAGGTCAAGAATATAATTAAGATTGAAGTGGAATGAGGTCAAGGGAGGTCTTGGGGACTGGTAAGGCAGTGCCCCAGGCCTGACCTGAGTGTCTGTTCCTGCAGCGCTGGTTCTGGTTGGTGAGAGTTCTTCTCAGTCTGTTCATAGGTGCAGAAATTGTGGGTGAGTGTGTGGTGCAGCCCATGAGGGGAGAAATTGGTATAAGGAAGGAGGTGGGGGCAATGGGGAATGGGTCAATTTTCTGCTCCCTCTTCCCATTTTCCAGCTCTTTCTAATGCCCACTCTTTTGCCCTTACAATGCAACTACACTGGGCCACTGGACTCCCACATCTGCAGAGTCCTACCTCCCATCACCCCTCTCCTATTTCCATCTTTTCAGCTTTCCCCTCCCCTACTGTGTTTTCCCACAGCTGTGCACTTCAGCGGAGAATGGTTCGTGGGTAGAGTGTGGACCAACACATCCTACAAGGCCTTCAGTGTGGCCCGTGTTCAAGCCCACGTTGGTCTGCATGTGGGCCTCGTGGGCATTAATATTACTCTCACAGGTGAAGAGTTGGGGCAAAGTGAACTGCTGGGGCTGGGAGATAATCATGGTTGGGGGCGTGTGCCAGGGGTAGATGGAAGACCCTCTCACATCCCCCAGGCTCGGAAAGCAATTGGTCTTCATGGGGTTGAGTTTTCTCAACCACCACTAAACCCATTTCTACCCACCACAGGCACCCCACCCCTACTTCCCTATCTGAATCTTCTTAATTCTGGGTTCCCGGTCTCGCACAGTCCCATAACCCTGCGGCTCCCCACAGGGACCCCAGTGCAGCAGCTAAATGAGACCATTGACTACAATGAGCAGTTCACCTGGCGTCTGGACGAAGACTACACCAAGGAGTACGTGCACGCGCTGGAGAGGGGGCTGCCAGACCCAGTGCTGTATCTGGCGGAGAAGTTTACACCAAGCAGCCCTTGCGGGCTGTACCACCAGTACCACTTGGCAGGACACTACGCCACGGCTACACTCTGGTGAGCGCTGGAGCTTAAGTTGTGAGTGGGGTGCGGTGGAGTGGGTTGGGTGCGTGAGAACCGGAGAATGGAGGCGTCCGAGGCACGTCTGGGGTTGGAGATACAGCCTCGCGGATCAGAAAGTCTTGAGGTCCTCACGAACCGTGAGAATGTGGAGAGCCTCAGCCAAGGCTCAGAGCCCGGGAACCCGCCCAATCCGGGGGATTCCCCTGCTACTCTGACATCCAGGGCCAGGGGTTTCACTCGGGCGCAGGGGCACAAGGGATTCCTGGCGCGCTTGGGAAAATCCCGCTCACTGCCTAGCCTCCGTGCCCCCCTGTAGGGTAGCGTTCTGCTTCTGGATCCTCTCCAACGTGCTGCTTTCCATGCCTGCCCCACTGTACGGAGGCCTGGCGCTCCTGACCACCAGCGCCTTCATGCTCTTCGCTATCTTCGCCTTCGCCTCGGTCTCCAGCGTGGGACTCTGCCCGTTCCGCTTGGGTTCCTCTACGCTTACGCCTCACTATGGCGCCGCCTTTTGGGTCACACTGGCAACCGGTGAGGATCTAGGGGATGGCGCGCGGGCAACTGGGAGTTGGGACCGGAATGATGCTAGGTGGGTGCTTTCCAGTTTACAAAATGAGTTCACATGTATTATCTAATTTGCTCCTCTCAGTAGTTCACAGAGACAGGCACTGATATGCCTATTTTACAGATGAGAGTAGGGGATCTGAAGGGGTCAATATCTTGCTCCAGCTGGCTTGAGAACCCGTATATTGTGTAATCCGTAGTAGAGGTCTTCCTGCGGTTGTTTGTGTCTGTGTGCGCGCGCGCATGCGTTTGTGTTTGACACTCGAAGGGTGGGCCCCAAAAGATGGACTGGGGCAGACCAGTTCTGGCCTGGAGCCCTGACCACCCATCCCCACCCACACCACTTTCTTTCCTGTTCGCATCTTTCAGGCATCCTGTGCCTACTCCTCGGAGGGGCGGTGGTGATTCTCCACTACGCTGGGCCCAACACTCTTCGCATCTTTCTGGATCAAAGTGTCAGGGACTGCAGTAGCCAGGAAAAAGGGGGCTCGTCTCTCTTCCTCAGCAATCCGCTGCGCAAGCAGTTCGCGGCCCCAGACTTAAATATTACTACTAACCTATGAAAGGAACTCAACTCCAGACTCCTAACCCACCTTGGCACCTTGCGGAGAGGTAGTGCCCCACCGGGTGTGGGCTGTGAGTTGTGGTGCGTAGAGAAAGGAAGGCGGCCTTGGACGTGCCGTATGCACTAGGAAAGACGTCTCCGAATGAGTGGTAAATAAACTTATTTTTCAGTTTTTTTTTAAACCTCTTTCTTCATTAATATGCATGGTTTCTCTATGGTCTTGGAGGACAAGCCCTCGGAAGGCTTTGTTGGGCTGGAGACTACTTAGTACTGTGCACTCTGCGTTGCTGCGAAAGCGGATTCTCCCCGGCTGGAGAAACTAGAGTAACCTACGATAGGTTTTGGGAGAGGGGCGCCCTCTAGTGAAGCCGAACGGGAACTGACCCGCACCCGCGTCTTCCTGAGCCGCCCAAGGTGGGCTGTAGGTCTCAGTAACCAGGTAGGTCACACTCCCACCTGGATTACCCTTTGCGTCCCATCTGGACTGGGAAGGAATAGGAGTTTGGAGTTTCTTCACTGACTCTTACAATTGGTTTCTTTTGGGGTGGTATCTAAGGGTCAAAGTAAATGCCAGCAAAGCATTAAAAATATATATCCTGGGACTGTTTTTGTTTAAGCTCCTTGGTAAACCCTTAGCATATTTGAGAACAGAAGCTCAAAAAGAATGTGGTACAACTGGTTAATGTTAGAAGTGGGATAAGATGTTTGGCCCCTTCTTTCCAATGCAGATCAAGAGGCCACACAAGCCAGGAAAGTAAAAGAAGAACAAAAGGGACCCAGAAAACAAGGAGAAAGGAAAAATAAAAGAGGTGCTGAGAGTGAGGGGGTTCCTAGGAGAATGACACTATAACTCCCGTCCCTCCCCACATATTCCTTGTGAATGAAGTTGGGTTGCAATTAATGGCACCTTGAAGAGGCAAAGCATCCAGGAAAGGCTGTGCAAAAATAGAGGCTGCCCTGATGGGTCTTACCATGGCAACAGCAACATTGTTCATCATCTTAGGACTTTTTGTTTCATTTTTTTTTAAAACATCAATAGATAGAGGCTTCTTTTCCCACTCCACCTGCAGATGGTTACTTAGAGATCTAACACAACCCACCCTGAGAGCAGTTTTGTGATTTTGTGGGGCACCAATGAGGTCTGGAGCCAGGAGGGAAATCCAGGTAGCCGCCTGGAGAGAGGAGCATTATAAGGCACAGTTGGTATCTCCAGGGTGCTCCTCTTTACAGCATACATCAGAGACTTCCTCTGACAGAGGAATGCCCTGGGGCTCTGGACTCTCTGCCGTGGACCTGTAGCGGGGACTCAGGAGCCCTCCTTCCTCAGGACTCCACTCCAGCTTGGGGTCCTCCTCTGCACTCTGGTTGAAGAAAACCTTCAGCCTGTGGGGCTGCATCCTGTGGGCCACTGCCATGACCAGGCCTAGCAGCACGCATAGCAGTCCTGAGGGTGAGGGCAACAGGTGTCTTGCCTTAGGGCTAGTAACAACCTCCCCAAGGACATCTTCTCCCAGGAATATCAGAACAACTCTAAGGGAGGCCTGGGGCCCTCCTTCAGGGCAACTTGGACTCAGAGGGGTTACATGGCTTAGGGTCTTATGGATATTGTGTCTGTTGTCTTGAGTTTACAGACTCCTAGTACTGTGCTCTTTTAGTTGTATCCCAGAAGAGAGGGAGAGAGAGAGAGAGAGAGAGAGAGAGAGAGAGAAAGAGGAGAGAGCGAGACTGACTCTCTGAAAAAGGAGGCATGGGAAGGACGTGAGGGGGTAGATGCAGTGGGATAGGAGGGAATAAAACTGCATGAAAGGACAATTTAGGGTCGTGTGAAGCAGGGACATACAAGGTTCTAAGAATTAAGGACACAGAGAAGCGTGTTTGGGGGAAAGTGGAAGGAGACATGGAGTTGGAAGATTTGGGAAAGAGTTGGGTAATGAGAGAGGGGATGAGGGACATGATAGAGACAGAAGACACAGGTGAGGGAGCACATATGAGGGGGGAGAGGAAGTGGCACTGGGGAAAGAAACCCAGGAGATGAGGGATATAAGAGGGATACAAATTAAAGAGGGCAAGAGCATCTTGGGCCCTAGAAAAGAACTCTAAAACCCATCAATATTATGGTCCCTGACTCCCTTCTGAGCTCTCCACTGCCTGTCTTTAGGGGGTGAGTCTCACCTGTGGTCAGTGTGATCCAGAATGCAGGCCCATGGTGAGTATGCAGCACAGCAGTGCCCAGGCGCAAGGGACAGGGTGGGGTGAGTGATGTGGCCGTGGAGAAGAAGAGCAGGGCCAACAGCTGGAAGATGCCTGTGGCCAGCAGCATGTGCCCACCATAGACCAGCACAGGCATGGACAGCATCACATTGGCCAGTAGCCAGCAAAGGAATGCCACCCTGGAGAGCCAGGACCCAGTGAGGACTGGCCCACCCACCTCCACCTGGTGGCAAGGCTGGAGGGGACAAGGTTGAGGCCCAGGGACCCAAAGATGCCCCAAATATGTGAAGCAGGAATTCCTGCCCATGGGTTTCCCAACCAGGCACCATGGTGACTGAAGTCAGCCCATCCCACATTGGATATCCACATGAGTGGAGAAGAGATGGGTAGAAACCTTATTTCTGGGTCTAGGCCAGTAGGAACCCTGTCCCATCCCCTTTCCATGCTTACCACAGCATGGCTGAGGCATAGTGTCCTGCCAGGCGGTACTGATGGTACAGGCCACATGGGCTGCGAGGGGTGAACTTCTCAGCAAGGTAGAGCACAGGATCTGGCAGCCCCTTCTCCAGTGCCTTTGCATACTCCTCAGCATAGTTCTCACCCAGGCGCCAGGTGAACTTCTCATTGTAATTGATGGTCTCATTTAGCTGTTGCACCGGGGTCCCTATGGAATAGGGAAGCTGTGCTCAGCAGGGACCCAAGTTCTAAAGTAGGGTACTTGCCTGAGTAGCAGCTCACCCACATTGGGCAGAAGGCCAGGAGCTGATCTCAACTGAGAGAACACAGTTCTGAATCCAGCATGCCCCAGCACCCAATACCCTCCTAACCCAATGCCAGGCATGGAATAGTCTTTGACCATACCAAAATAGATCCATATCAAAGGTACAGAGCAGATCCTTCCCCCTCCTTCACAGGTAAGAGCCCTCCCTCACCTGTGAGTGTGATGTTGACTCCTCCTAGCCCGACCTGCAGCCCAATGTCGGCGCTGATCCACTCTGGACTGAAGGCTTTGTATGTTGTGTTGGTGCTGACCTGGCCCACAGACCACTCAGAACTGAAATTCACGGCTGGGGTTGGGGAGTTGGATATATGAAAACTCAGGGAGGTCTGGGCATTGTGGGTTAGTCAAAAGGAGAGCTACAGGGGTCCATGTGTCTATTGGTCACAACTGTGTACCCATTAACTAGCCTGGGATCTGGCTCATGGTTAGCCAACCATTGATGTAGGAGGAATAAATGGATCAGAATCTAAGACTTCCCATGCTCACATTCTGTTTCTTCCACCCACATTTAAAGACAGTTACTCAGGCATCTGGGGAAGGAAGCATTAACCTAAACCATGACAGGCAGACACAGATAACTCTAACATAGGGAACTTCTACCTCTTCTTTTAGCCTAATCTTAACCAAAAATTAAGCAAGCAGCCCTCCCCTGTTTTCTTTGCTCTTGTCCCCAGAGGACTTCTGCCCATGTTCATTATAACTGAAAAAAAAAAAAAAAAAAGATTGAGGGGACACATCTAGAAGGGTTACCTGGCTAGCACCTTAGTGGGCAAGGGTAAGGGTAAGATTAAGGGGATCAGGCCATGGTGAGAGAGGGGTTGTGGGCAGGGTCAGGAGGCCTCTGTGGAGAAACGGGGAGAGGAGAAGCAGGCTGCTGAGGGAACTTCACAGGACGGAGGCAGTTGCCCAAGTCAGCGGTGCTTGGCACTCACCCAGGATCACAGCCCCGATGAATAAGCTGGTCACCACCCGCAGCAGCCAGAACAGCCTCTGAGTCACAGGGTGGGTGAGTTTAGTAAGCAGTGCCCTCCTTCCAAGTCCACCCTTTTTCCTTGCACACTTGGGGAGGGCAGGGATTCTACAACTGAGCCACTTGGTCAATTGAGATCAGAATGTCTGACATATAATAGGTCTGAGTCTGGGAACATCTGGATCCCTTATTCTGAGGATGAGGTCTCTCTGGGGCAGGGTGTCCAGGGCTGTGTTTGTTTCTTACCGTCTTGCCCCGAATGCCAGGCAGGATGATGATAAAGGTGACCAGTGCAGTCAGAAAGATAGTAATGATGACAGCCAGGGTGGTGTCCATTGGGAAGGTTGGCTTGGGGCCAGCATAGAAAGGAAATGTGTGTCCAAAAGCAGCCATTGTGGTGGGAGATGGCAGAGGAGCCAATGCTGTACAAAAACAGTAGACATTTACTGAGTGCTCTCTATGCACCAGCACTATTCTTAATGCTGGAGATGCAGCAAGGAACAAACCAGATTCAAGCTTACCTCTTAGTGCCTTAGCAGACTCCACCACTACTGCCATTCTATTGCCCCTCAGCCTTCCATCACCCCATCTTTTGGCTGTGACAGAATTAGGGCACTGGCAATCAGTCTCTGCTGCCCCCATGGCCCTTCCTAATCCCCTGGTTCCCTAAATCAATGCCACCATTACCCTTGAGGCTTCTATTTCTTCTGGGACTGTCTTAAGAAATATAATTCTCCTTTATCTCCCTCAGGCCTCTAGCACAAGCATAAAGATCAAAGAGAACAAAAGAGCAATATTTACTATCAAATGAAGGCATAAAAGTAAAAGATAGTACAGATTAAAAAAAAAAAGATTGACTTCTTCAGACCCTGAAGAAAAAAGGCCAAATAGCTGTGCTACACGTATAGCAAAGGACTAATTCTCAGACCTTGCACTGTCCACATCATTCTGTCTAGCTTTCTCAAGCACGCTGGTTCCTGTTCTGAGCTTGAGTTCACCTGAATAAGCACCAATGGGGCACTACCAGGCCCAGTGCTGGGCCCACAGGTCCTTCTATTCCATTCATCATCAGCATTGAGTCTTTTCTTCAATTCAAATTCCTAGGCCATTTCAGCTTAAGATCTGGCTTTGAGCTTTTCTGTCTGTTCCCTGATCTCAGAGCTTGTTTAACTCCAATTTGTCTCTTTAAAGATATTGGGGAAATGGCACCTGAACCTAATGTGTTTAGTTAGATCTCAGACAGAACTAGTTGCAAGACACGTTATTAGTTTACATACCACAGAGAAAGGAAAAGAAAGTACTGCCAATTAAACCATGGTAGCCCTGGTTGGTAAGATACCCCAATTTCAGAGATGTCAAAATGTGTGTGTGGGGCTGGGGTTATAGCTCAGTTGGTAGAGTGCTTGTCTCACAAGCATAAGGCCCTGGATTCAATCCCCAGCAACACGCACACACACACACACACACACACACACAACACACACACACACACACACACACACACACACACACACAGTGTGTGTGTGAAGCATCTTGGAATTATAAATCCAAGTTCTGCTCACTTTGCTGTGATCTGTATTGGGGTCTCAGTTTGCTCAGGAGGCTTTGTAACCTAGTCTGCCATGCAATGTCTTATTTAGTGATATGGTGAAAAGAATAAGTTTGGAGTCAAGCAGCTTCAGGCAGTTTGAATTTTGCCTCTACATCTTGCAGCTTACTTGACCTCCACAGAGACCTGGTTTTGCTGAAAAATGGAGATAGTAATACCTACTTCACAGGGTCATTATGAGAATGAGATTGTGTATGTAGTGTTAAGACTAGTGTTGAGAACAAACTAGCTACTGGTTTGTGAAGAAGGGAACACTTTATTACTCCCTTTATCACTTTTGCCAATTTTTCTTGGAAAGAATCATGGACTGGAATCAGTTCAGGGTCTAGTTCTCCACTGACTAATAGCAGAACAGTAGGCAGGGGATGAGCTCTCTGGTCTGAAATTTCCTCATCTGCAACTGGATAGGATGAACTCCAGATTCCTTCTAGTCCTAATGCTGGGATTCTTACAATAAATACACCCCTGCTCCCAACCTGCCCCTCTCCTAAGCTGGTTACCTCCTCGTGCAGTCTGAGGGGATCATATACTGTCAGACAAATTTTTTAAGTTGTAGATGGACACAATATCTGAATTTTATTTATTTTTATGTGGTGCTGAGATCAAACCCAGGGCTTCACATATGCTAGGCAAGTGCTCTACCATTGAGCTACAACCCTAGCCCCGGCTTTAACTTTTAATCCTGTCTTTTGAGCAAATCACACAACCTCTGAGTCTCAGTCTTAACATGGAAGTTTTTGCTTTGTTCTTAAGTGTTCAACTCTCCCATTTCACAGGAGTAGGTGTTATTCTTCTCTCCAGTTCTGCAAATCCATTCTTTTGGGCTCTCTCTGCTTCTGTTTGCTTTCTCCACCACCTTGATCGTCAATTATTCCTTTTCCCCTTCATAACTTTCCAGGTTTTCTTTCTCTGTCAGTTCCTTCTCCCAAAGATATATTCATATTTCTTCCATTTCAAGAAAACAAAGAAAAGAAGCCTTCTTTCTTGGTCTTCTGGGTTCCCTCCAGCTACCATGTTATTCCTTTCATAGCAGGTTTTTTGAAAGAATGGTGTATGTTGGTGTCTCCACTGCTTTAGTTCTTAGTTCTTAGTTCTTCAACATATTGCAATCTTTTCCTCATCCTTGCTTTTTAGGTTACTAAGTGATAAATCAAAGGGAAATTCTCACTTTGCATCCTTCTTGAACTTTCTGTGGTATTTGACTCTGCAGAACACACACTCTCTCTTCATACTTTTACTCCTTGGATCTCTATGATGCCATGTTCTCCTTGGCCTCCTGTCTTTGGCCATCCCTCTCTTGGTTCCTCTGCTAGTTCTTCTTCCTCCCTATTAAATGTTATGCTCCCCAGGACTCTGCCTTGGTCCTTTTCTTTTAGCACTATTCAAGATTCCCTGGGCAATCTCACCCATTCCCATGGCTGATAGTTCTCAAATGTCTCTCCTCCATACTGAGAAGGGCCAACTATTTCATGGATATTTTCACTTGGATGTTTCTTTGCTGCCTCAAATTTATCAAGTCCCAAATGGAATACACCATCCCTACCTGGGTGTTTACTCTATTTTCTTTGTTTTTTTTGGCAGCGTCACCATTCATTAACCAAATAAGCAGAACCAAGACCACCTTACTTTCTAAGTAGTTCTTGAAATATTCATGCATTTCCTTCCCTACCGCCTCTACCCTAATTTAGTCATGCCCTCTTCCTGGTACCAGGATAATTTTTCTAATAAGTAAATATAATCAGTTTTCTTCTCTGCTCTGGATAAAATCTAATCTTCTCACTATTACATAAAAAGTGCCCTGTGATCTGGTCGTCACCCCCCGACACACACACATACACACCATCTCTCCAACTTCAGCCTTTGCCGTGCTGAACTATTTGCCTCTCCCTGAATCCAATGTGCTCTTTCAAGTCTTCCTGCTTTGTATATGCTGTTTCCTCTGCCCGAAATGCTCTCACTACCTTTCATGTCAAGTCTCAGCTTGTATGAACTCCTCTGTGAAGGTTCCTCTGATGCCACTGGGCCTATGTGGATGTTCCCTAGTCTAACATTCTGAGTGCATTTTAAAGCATATCTCCATGATCACAATAATTACAGTGTACCCTAATTGTTTGAACAATCTCTCCCCATTAGACTCCAATTTCCTTGAGGGCAGGGACTTAATCTTTCCATCTTTGCCTCTCCTGCATGTAACATATACTGATCAGGCTCTGAATCAAAAGAATGAATACGAATGAGTTCTTCTCACAGCCTTCTTCTGATTTCTCACACAAGAGGGAGCTATGCTCTGTCATTACACTATACTGTACTCTCAGACCACATTAACTGTAAGACCCAAGCATAAATGTTCATGTTGAATTGAATTGGAAACATACACTTCAACTCTAGTTAAAAATGAGTACTTAAGAATTTGTGAATTGAATTGTTTTGTAAAATATGTGATAGGACCTTTATTTTGAAGCAGATGTTTATGGGTCTAAAAAAAATTCTTTTATTTAGAACACCTAGATGGAAGCTATCATATTTTTTGTGACAGGTTATAGGAGGAAGGGTTATAAAATGTAAAATATTATGATTAATAAGATAGGAAGATAAGGCAAGGTTGTTGATGGCAAGGTCAAAAACAGATATTTGCAATATAAGCAAATAATAAATAATGTAATGCATTTTGGCCAGGGTTGCTTATTAGTATTATTCCTGCATTTATTGTAATGAGATCTTATAAATGTTTTACAAGAATGGCTCATCTCTTTTAGCATGATGCTTCAAAGAAACATTAACAAAAGGTTTTCTATACCTAAAGTACAGAAGGACATTGTTAACTTATTTCCAGTTCCCCAAAATACCTATTAAAGATGACTAAAGCAAAAAGAAGTTGGCGAATAAAATTTGTTTTGCTTAATCTCTTCTGGTTGTGGTCTTCCTTAATTTAGATAGCTCAATTTAAAGTTAATATTTCATGACCCCAATCCTAATCGGAGCTATTTTATTAAGTTAATAGGGCTACTACATGAAGAGGTAGGACTGAAATAAGTAGTCTCTACACCCAGAAATCCTACTTTTCTTACAGAGTTTGAGATTCCCTTGGGACCATCTTTCTCCCTGACTGAAAAGTACAGTCTGACAGTAGAATTGATTCTAATATGGCAAAATCTGATGTCAATATTAACTTGACCCACTTCTCCCCTAACTCACCACGATGACTGCTATATATCCATAGTGCATATTGATATAAATAGACACAAGACACAATCAAACACACACCTACACCTTTACTTAAACAGAGACACAGACACAAGAAGGAGGCACCCAGACACTGACATGCTCAATAACACAGACATCTATGTTACTCCACTAGTGGTCCCTGTGATAAAATTAGGAAACTTGTTCAGTTTTGGATAGGCCAATTATGCACTTCAGGGAAGAGGAGAGGTACCATTCTTCTTGCCTGTGCTCCCCTTAGGTATTAAAGTCTTTTCTCATGCTCAGTTGTATTTTAGAAGCAGTTATCCAGTCCTTACCTACCACAGGATGAAGTGGGGTTTTGGTATGTGTATAAGGGGTGGGTGTGAGATAAAGTTACAGACATGAAGAAAATCAGTCTAGTATGCTCCTTTTCATCATTCAAAGTCATGTGTTTTGTTAGTGCTCTGTGACCTTTCTTAGAGCTTGATGGGACTTCTTCCTGAAGTCTTCCCCCTGCCCATCTGCTGGAATCCATAGAGTAAGAACTACTAATTCCCTAAAAAGGAGGAGTGAATGACATGCCCGAAGTTGCCAAGAGATCTGATTGGTGATGCATAGCTACTGGAATGTGATGGTTTGTGTCTCTGGTTGGGATGGACCCCACTAAAAATGTGTAACTCTGGCTAGCTAAGGGGACCTGTCAGGAATTCCTAACCTGTCTTTTCTCTTCAGTAAGGTGTGTGTGTGCATGTGTGTATGTGTTGTTGTTGTTATTGTAGCACTAAAGTAGGCATTAGGTGGAGAAATAGAACAAGATCTGAAAAGTGGATTGGGAGGATTCCCCAGAAAAGGCTGATGTGATCAGAAACTCAGGGGTGGGGAATCATGTAACCCAACCTATCCAGACTCCAGATTAGAGAGGATAGGGAGTCAGTGTTTGTAAACCTTGTGACTTTCGTGGTTCTGTGGGATTTTCCTTGCCTTAATTTCTTACCAGTCTTTCTCCTTTAGGAACTCCTACTTGAGGCTTTGGGTTGTGGCTCAGTATTAGAGCACTTGCTAGCACGTGTGAGGCACTGGGTTCTATCCTCAGCACCACAAAACAAACAAACAAACAAACAAAGCACACACACACACACACACACACACACACACACACACACACACAAAAGTCAAACAACCAAATAAAGTAAAATAAAATAAAATAAACAAAAACCCCTCCCACTTGATCTGAATTTGGTTTGGGTGGACTCAGAAAGTGCGCCCCTAGGGGCGGGTGCGGGAGCAGCACCTCAAGACCTCTAAATCCACCCGGACCACCCAGACCCCAGCTGCCATATACTTCCCCATCCACTCCCAGACCGTGGTTCCCTGCCTTCTACTCTTCCAAATAGTGCATGCGTGGCAATTCGCGTCGCTCACCTCTTCCCGTGGAACCTCACATGCAGTGCTCCCGGGAGTAAGAGTAGGGAGGAACCTGATCCAGACGTTGTCACCAAAAGCGCCTTTCTCCCGGCGTGGCTCCCTTCCAGCCCCCACTCCTCTCCTAACTCAATTAAAGACCAAGCTGTGGCCGGATAAACCACTGGAAGTTTCCCCGCCCCCAACTTCAATCATTCCCAAACTTCTCAGACCGCGCCCGAGGCTTTGCATTGTTGCCTCCCACCCGGCCTCGCAGGGGAGGGACCAGCGCGCTAGGACTGTGCTATCCCTGTGTCTGTCCCCTCCGCAGCCATCCCTAAAACCCCTCCTTCTCTGCCACTTCCCTGTCCCCATGCCCAGCACCCAGGGCAGCTCCAGCGCAAACCTAGTGATTCAGTTCCGGCTCTGATGTGGTGCGGATCGCGGGGCAGTGAGACCCCCAGGAAATCACATCCCATACTGCGGGGCAAGGAGTAATCGCAGACCCTTAGAGAGTTTTAGCCCAGGTCATGCTTTCTTTTGAACGCCTAGCCTGATCTGTGGGTGGGCGTTGGCTGATATTCTTGGTCTTACAGCCCAGACCCGAAGGTGTGGAGAGAATTTGGGGAGAGTTCGCCCGCCCCGCACCCTCCTGGTCTTCTATCCTCTCCTCAGCCTCATCGGACTCCTAGAGGCAGTCTTGCCCTTTTCCGCTCACATGGCCACCCTAGACACCGACGGGACAGCCTCCACCTGAGCCCAGCGAACCCACGCAGTCTCACCTTGAGCGCCAGTGTCCCTGCAGAGCACTTTGGCGGGTCCCGGCTCGCGGGCTTCTATCCCGCCCCACTCCGCCCCGCCCCGCCCCAGCGCCGGGACGCGTCCCCTCTTCACCCCCCAGCCCCGCCTGCCCCGGCTCAGAACGGGAGAGGCAGCCAGTCGAGTGCGGGCTTCGCGGGTCCAGCTGGGAGCCAGGACAGAGTCAATCCACAGTCCAAGCATCGGGGGACGACACGGCCAAGGTCAGATCCAAGAGGACTTCTCCAGCCCGCGGGCCTGGTGGCTCCGGGGGAGGGAAGGGAACTCCAAGGGCTGGGCGGCGAGGGAGGGAGCCCCATCTCGGCCATGTTTTTGAGGGAAGGGGAATTCTTGTCCCACTGCACTTTCCAATCTTATCCTAAGGCTAAAATGGACCCTGCTCTGACTTGTCCTCTGCCCCACCAAAGTTTTAAGAGACTGGGTTCTTCCGGATCTGGGAATGTTGGGTGACCTAGTTTACTTGGGCTTTGAGATTCTCCTCCTGGCACCAGCGCATCATGCCAAGGAGGGAACTTTGGGCTCTTAGGGTCCAATCTTTCCCCCTTGTCCCTCTCGTGGGACCAGTTTGGAGTTCCTATAACCTGAGCTCATCTTCCTCTCACCCAGGGCCTCCACTCTAGGAAAAGTGGCCATGTGGGGTAAGAACCGGCAGGCCTGTGTTCTCCCCCTGATTCTGCCACTGCCTGAGGCTTCATTGCCCTGACGCACTGCTGGGAAGATACTGCACGCACGTTGCTGTGTACAAGGAATGGTTTTTAAGCTTGCCCACCTTCCTCTCTAGGATGTCCACACACCCTGTCCTGAAAACCTACTGCATGCCCTGTGGGATTGAGTGGTACATTAGTGTTTGGGGCCCAGGAGCCTGAAAACATGATGGTAGAGGGTAAGGGGTAGGACAATTTGTATTAGGGAAGGACCACTGTGGCCACCTCAGCATATCTAGTCATACAGTTCCACCTATCCAGAGCCCAGCTTTTTGTACATTATCCAGGGCCACCCTCTGGAATACTCTGCAGGATGAAATGAATGAACACAGAGCTTTTACTTTGTGGCATGGCCTAGGTTTTATCATTTGTTTGTAGGAGAAGGGGAATGGGGATGAGGTTACTTCTGGGTTCTTTCTTCTGACTAGATGACCTGTCCAAGGCTACTAAGGTTTGGTTGTAGAAGGGGCTTTCCCTAAGTCCCTACCTCCTCCCCTCAATCTCCAGGTTGCCTTTAGGAGGTCTTAGGCATTCCTTGTGCCACTCAGGAGCCCCAGCTTGAGTTCCCTGCTACCTCTATTTCCCTGTTGTCCCTGGGTGGTTTGTTGGCCTGCAGGAGGACAGCGGGAAGCCAGTTCTAAAACATGAGCACCTGGCACTGCACGCCTCTTTAGTCTTCCTAGAGGAGCCAAGATCCAGCCTACTCTATATCACATTTGCATAACACCTGTCACTTTCCTTGCTTTGAATTCTACCTTAATCTCACATCTGATTTTGGCAACCATGCTGGGAAGTAAATAGTTCAGGTATATTTATTCCCATAACTGGAAGAAGAAAACAAGTATCCAATCAGATAAGTGGCTTGTTCAACAGCCCACAGTGGACTGGCAGCAGCACTGAGACCTCAGCTCAGTCTCTCAGCCCCCAAGCAAAACTCTGTCCAAGGAACACACTCTGCAGTCAGCTGGGTCAAAGCAAGGCTTTCCAACTAAGCAGAAGAAGTTAAAGTCCATGAAGGCAGGGTTTTGTTTTGTTCTTCACTTACTCTCCTGTGTCTAGGTCAGTTTTTGGTATATAGTGGATGCTCATTAAGTATTTGTTGAATCAGTGAAAGAATATTGGGAGCGAATTAGTCTCTTGCTCTTTATTACCTGTTCTAGCCTTGTCCTAGTCCCTGGTCTTGATTCACAGGGGCCGGCAAAAACCATGGCCTGATTCTTCTGAATAGCGGGGCTCAGGCTCATTCTGTTTGTCCTCTTTTTTTTCTAGGGTCTCCATTTTGAGGTATTCTAACAGCTGAGTTTCTATTATCATTTTTTATCATGGGCTTCTACCTGGCTCTTGCATGGACCCTTCTGGTTGGGCCATGGACCCCTATGGGTAAGTACAGATTAGAGGAGAATCAAGGCTATGAGCAGAGGAACCCAGCATCCTCTCCCCCAAGAATAGCAGCTATGTCTCTATATTCTTAGGCCCTCGTTGATACAATGTCCTGCACATGGTAGATGTGTGTTTCCAGCTGTTGAATAAATTGATGGGTAATGGAATGAAAATTATTCCCAAATATACAGAAATTAGGGAGCTGGTATGTCAGCACTTTCTATTTCATTCCTTCCAGTTGGGGTCCTTTTCTCTCTCCTCTGTCTTCTCTCTTTTTTCATAAACTAAGGGGCCCCTGATTCAAAATAGGAAAAGATTGGACTGGTTGCGGTGCCACATGCCTGTAATCGCAGCAGTTTGGGAGGCTGAGGCAGGAGGATTGTGGGTTCAAAGCTAGCCTCAGCAACTTAGCAAGACCCTAAGCAACTTAATGAGACTAGTGAGACTCTTTGTCTCCAAATAAAAAAGTATTTAAAAAGGGGTGGGGATGTAGCTCAGTAGTTAAGCACCCCTGGGTTCAATTCCCAGTACCAAGAAAAAAAAAAAAAAAAAAAAAAGGGAAAGGATTGATAAGACACACAAGACAATAAAGGGTCTTGGAGTCAGATTGGACCCTAAATTGAAGGGGAGTTACCAGTGTTTTAAAACGATATTTAAAACCCCAACCAATATGATCCACTAGAGTTGTATCTTGTTATCTTCAGCTTTGGACAGTCTCTTACTACAGTCTGAGGTGTCTGAGGAGGGAAGTGGGTTTACAGTGCCACAGATTAAAAAGAGCAAGTCTGATCATTAGGGATGGGAGATACAAAAAGAGGAATTGGAGAAAATTTATGGAATGTTCTGTCCTGACTGGAGGTGACAAGATGGTGACCTGTTCCCTGAAGTTTCTTCCTTACCAGAGCTACTCACATTCATCTTCCTTCCAGGCTTCTCCTTTTCTTGACCTTGGGGTTTCCTTTTCTCACCATCTCTTGCCTCTTATCTCTAACAAACACTTATCCAGTATGCTCCCCTGAAGGATCCCTCCTTGTTCTGCCACCAGTTCATCTTAGAGATCACATGTGTATGGCTGTCCTCATCCCTGCCCCGAGTCCTTTGCTCAAACACCAGAGCCTCAGTCATTTTCCTTCCCTGATCCTCTGGTGAGTGAATGAGTGTGCAGTGGTGGGTGGCGGGGGTGGGGGAGAGGCACACATGTGGGCAGCAGGATAGCTTAGAGATCCTATCCTTGGTCGGAGCATGATCTGAGGAATTTGTCTCCTCTGACTGATTAGAGGCCTTTCCTCTGTTCTTTGAGGTGAGAACAATCTTTGGTGGAAAACAATTTGCCTGGTCATCATCTGATCTACTGACCAGAAAGATCCCCATCCCACACCTGATTCTGGACCCTCCCTTTTCTGCCCTTCCCTTTGCTTTGCCCCCCTGTAACTGAGTGTTCCCTCCTATACCCTACTTTCTGGAAAGTATAATAACATCAAGAACAGAAATTTTATGGGGAACAAGATGTCCCAGAGGGGGAAAGGGCAAGGTCATCTGCATGACCAGTCCAGTCCCAGGTCCCACCCAAGAAACTGGGAAAAAGACCAGAATAGCAGTACTGCACCCCTGCCTTGGGCTCTGCTGAACTGAAAGAGCCAGGCTCCTCTCTAGACTGCTCCTGCTCAGGGATGGGTCATAGAATGACTTGTCCTTCCCAGGTATGGGGTGTGACTGTTCCCTATTGGGCTGATGGGGTTGGGTGGGTAGGGGTGGGAATAGAGGCTGGAGCATGGAAATAATCTAGTAGGGACTCTTCATGGAATTCTGTTGTTCCAGTGGCTCCGAGAACAAGCTGAAGGAACTGATTTTTAACAGAGGGGGCTCTAAGGAAGTCAAAATGTGGGTATTCTTGTCTGCACGGTGTGTCCCAGCCTAAGAATGTTCTTTGTCCCGCTATGATCACCAGTGATCTGAAGCATGAAGAGAGTGGGAGACCCTGCATTCTCTTCCACATGGCCACTGTTCTTCCTTTTGGAGGCCGCCTGTCAGCAGGCATTGCTTCCAGATACTTTGTTTTAGTGGTAGTGTATTCCCCACTGAACAGCTTAAAGAGAGGGCTTGAGTGTGGACCTGACTTTGCCTTTGTCTCTCCCTCTGTGCCACCTCCCACATCTGGGGTAGGTCCACCTTCTGCTGCTCTGAGTGCCAGATTCACAGGACCCATTCCCTTCAGGCCCGCCTGGCCTCTCACAAGGACTGGCCCAGCCACTCCCTTCCTTCCATTTCTCACACAGGAGCTCAGAAACCCATTTCATGGGAGGTGCAGCGATTTGATGGGTGGTACAACAACCTTATGGAACACAGATGGGGCAGCAAAGGTAGGTGAGAGCCAGTGCCAGGGCCAGGCTGGTACTCACTAGTATGGGGTGAGAGCTGGCAAGTATCAGCAAAGGCCATCCATTTCCAAGGTTTTAGGTTCCATGGTATGGAGGGAAGCTTAGGAGAGATGTCAAGAATGCTCCCTGAGGATTTATCCTTATCCTTATCTCTCCTCTACCAGGCTCTCGGCTGCAGCGTCTGGTCCCAGCTACCTATGCAGATGGCGTGTACCAGCCCTTGGGAGAACCACACCTGCCTAACCCCCGAGACCTTAGTAACACTGCCATGAGGGGCCCTGCAGGGCAGGCCTCTCTGCGAAACCGCACTGTACTGGGCCTCTTTTTTGGTGAGGACCTCAGCCTATCAGGAGGGAGGCCAATGGGGGTTAGCTGGACACCTCTGTGTCTGAAGAGAGGTCAGGGGATGGGGACAGAAGTGATGGACAGTCTGAGAAGTGAGGGTGAGAGATGGAGGAAGAGTCAATGGAGTAGAGTAGGGATGGAAGTAGAGGGAGGGAAGATCCATATGAGGTGAAGTCTGATGGGGGGAGGCATAAATCTGTCCCATGTAGGGAGAGGAGAGGTGGGCAGAAGGAAAGGAGCATCCCTCCCATATTTGACTAATAGGAGTGAGAGTAGAGGAGCATGAAAATAATTTGGTAGGGACTCTTCATGGAACCCTGTTGCCCCACTGGCTCACAGGACAGGCTCAGGGAAGTGTTCCCATTGTAATAGAGAGGGTTAAGAGGAAGTCTAAATAGGGTATTAGCAAATGGACCTTAGAATGTGGGGGAAGGGTCAGGTGGCAGGCCCACCTCCTGCTGACCATCCATTGCTCATACTAGCTACCCATCTGACTTACCCCTAAAGCTGGCAGGCCCTCCAGGGAGGCTCCCAGCTGCGCATGTTGGAGCTGGTGCTGACACCTCCTTTGCCTAGACACAAGCACTGAGCACCTCCCAGTTACCAAGGAGAAGGCCAAACTGACAAAGACAACATCTTAGATCAGGTGTAGGCACAGACAGGTCCGGAGAGACAAAGGATTAAAAGGGAATGCTGGAGGTCAAGGCTTGGACTTGCCCATAAAGGCTACTACTGACTCTTGAAGCTTCAAGAGAGAGAAGGACTAGACACCTGAGGCAAGAAAGAAGGTGGCCCTCAGCTGACTCTAGCACTGCCTCCTGCACTCTGGGTAGGCTACCACGTGCTGTCAGACCTGGTGAGTGTGGAAACGCCCGGCTGTCCCGCCGAATTCCTCAATATCCACATCCCACCCGGAGACCCCGTGTTCGACCCCGACCAGCGCGGGGACGTGGTGCTACCCTTCCAGAGGAGCCGCTGGGACCCGGAGACCGGACAGAGCCCCAGCAACCCCCGGGACCTGGTGAGGCCAGCCAGGCTGCCAGCTGCAGGGTTGGACCTGGGGCAGGGGAGGCTCCCAGGGCCCACCCGCAGACCTCTTCTTAGCCGCTCTGCTCTCCGAACCCTGCACCACCCCTTGCCCCCCGCAGACCAACCAGGTGACGGGCTGGCTGGACGGCAGCGCCATCTATGGCTCCTCTCACTCCTGGAGCGACGCTCTGCGGAGCTTCTCTGGAGGACAGCTGGCGTCGGGGCGCGACCCCGCCTTCCCCCGGGACTCGCAGGACCCGCTGCTCATGTGGACCGCGCCAGACCCCGCTACCGGGCAGCGCGGACCCCAGGGACTGTACGGTGAGGCTGCGGGGGCCGCACAGGGGCGCGAGCTGGAGGCGTCAGGGCGTTGGCGGCGGGTGGGAGCGAGGGCGGGCCGGGGTTTGTGAGTTTGGGCTCCCCGAGGTCACGCAGGGCCTCATCTCCTGCTGTGCATCCCACATGGACGCAGCCTTCGGGGCCGAGCGAGGGAACCGAGAGCCCTTCCTGCAGGCGCTGGGCCTGCTCTGGTTCCGCTACCACAATCTGTGCGCGCAGAGGCTGGCGCGGGAGCACCCGCACTGGGGGGACGAGGAGCTGTTCCAGCACGCGCGCAAGAAGGTCATCGCCACCTACCAGGTCAGCCGACCCGCCCACCCCGCTGCCCACCCGTGTGCGCGTGCACTGGAGAGTCTGCTTCCCCGCAGAGCAGAATAGGGGCTTTTCATCCTGGGTCCGCCCCCAGTCTGAAATGTCTCTTTCCTGGAGGGCTCCCCTTCCCAGGAAGCTAGTGTCTAGGAAAAGCCCCTATCAATGATAAGGAAGCTACTTACAGGAGAGATTTGCTTGTGATTGTTTTTACCGACTCCCGCACCCCCATTCTCCTGGTTCCTTGTGGGGCACCGCTCCTGTTTAAGTTGCGTGTCCAGGGACTGCCCCTGCCGGGTCTTCGGCTCTGCACCTGTCTTCCTTGGGCTCAGCTGTCTGGTGGCCCGTCCAGGTTCAACACTCGCCTCTCCTCTCTCCTTTCTCTGACCCTCAGAACATCGCTCTGTATGAGTGGCTGCCCAGTTTCCTGCAGAAAACGCCCCCGGAGTATGCAGGTGAGGGGATGCAGAGGGAGGATGATGATTATACATGATTATATACATGATGATTTGTATATTTACATATATGATATATATTTATATATTTTATTATAATATATACTATACATCACTATATATAATATATTATATATATTTATTATATGTAATATATATTTATATATACTTTTTATTATATATTATTTTTATATATTTTTATTGTATACATATTTTGCGGGCTGGAATAGTGAGTAGAATGGGTCGTTTAAAAACCGAATTCCAGTGTCCCCTCTTCTTCCCTTACCTTCAGGATACCGCTCCTTTCTGGACCCCAGCATCTCTCCGGAGTTTGTGGCGGCTTCTGAGCAGTTCTTCTCCACCATGGTGCCACCTGGCGTCTACATGAGGTGAGGGAGTGGGTTCAAATGTGTTTTGGGAGGGGTGAGGTTATCGAGAAAAATCTGCCCCTAGTAGTCCTCAAGACGGTCTGAAGTGTGCCCCTTGCTCCAGGCAATGGTGAATATAAAGCGGAAAGAACATAATTTTAAAGAACATATATCAGGCTGAGGTTTTGGCTCAGTGGTAGAGTGCTTGCCTAGCAGGTGTGAGGAACTGGGTTTGCTCCTCAGCACCACATAAAAATAAATGAAATAAAGGTATTGTGTCCATCTACAACTCCTTAAGAAATTTAAAAAAATCATGGAGGTTTTTAAGCACATTCGCATACATACTCCTGCAATTGGTGTAGACATTTGTCTTTCAATTAAAATGAGTTAACTGAGGTTCAAAGGGTGTCATAATGCTCACCAGTCTGAACCTGAGATTTTGGCACTACACTGAGGGCATTTTTAGCTATAAGCCCAGAACATGGAATTTATAAGCTTTTGGAAGGAGTTTTAAAAATGCGTGCAATCTGAAGAAATATATTGGTTCCAAAATAAATGCAAAGGGAAATTTAAAATATATATTAAAGCAAATGTGTATTAAAATGAAGCATTTTAACTTTTTATACTTTTTATAACTTAAAACAATTGATAGATTATATTTTCTTATTCTAGAACAATATCTGGGTATGCCCGATGAAAACCGAGAAATCATAGACAATTGAATTATCCATAGATACATGGTTTCAAAAGAACAATTTAAAAATATTTTTTAAAAGTATATTTAGGGCTGAGGATGTAACTCAGCGATCAAGCACTTGCCTAGCATGCAAGAAGGTCTGGGTTCAATCCCCAGCATCAGGTGTGAAAATAGAAATAGAAATTCATATATATAGGTGGGTACAGTGACTTGTGCCTATGTTCACATTTACTAGAGAGGTTGAAGCAGGAGGATCACTTGAACTCAGGAGTTTGAGACTCTTTGGCAACATAAGGAGACCTCATCTTAAAAACAATCTCACACACACACACACACACACACACACACACAGTGTAAGCCCTCCAAACGGGCAGGCTCCCCATCCAAGGAATCAGTCTTTAAAAAGATGCTTCTGTACTGAAAGTGTACAACCAGACTGCATTTCTTTCCCTCCTTCCTTTCCTTCCTTCCTTTCTTTCTGTCTTTCTTTCATGGATAATGCTTCAACAAGTCAACATATAGACTTTCTATGACTTAAGTTTTAGATTTTTGGTCTGATATGAGGGGAGAGAACTTCTGAATTCAGATTGTCTATGACCTTTCAAGGTCAAGTGGCCACATACCACCTGGGGTGCCTGGGTCCCCTGGCTACAGTATTAGAGACCAGAGCTGATGTCTGACATTGGGATCCTATAGCCCAAGTCAGCACTCCCTTGCTCATTGCATTTTAGAAATGCCAGCTGCTATTTCCAGAGGATTGTCAATCAGAACACAAGTTTCTCCAGAGCTCTCCGTGTCTGCAACAGCTACTGGAGTCGAGAGGTCAGGGCTGGGGGCGAATATGTGGGTGGGTATATATGTGTGAATGTTGTGTGTGTTTCTGTCTGCGAGTGTGTGGGTAAGGTGGGCAAGAGGGCTGGAGTAGGCAGCAGGGATGGGCTCGGGTGATGGAGGCAGTCTGGGGGACATGATCAAAAGTTCATCCTTAACCCTCAGCTTGGGACTAAGAGACTGTGGGACCCATGCAGTGCAGGCGTGATCCTACATTCATTGCTCCCTTCTAGGTTTTTCCCTCTTCCTTGAAAAATCTGGGTCCCCGAAAATACCCTAACCATCCCAGCCCGCCAAGAAAATTTCCAATTTGGACACACTTAGGGCAGTGTGTGAATGTGTGTGTATGTGTGGGTGGTGAGGAAGAAGGGATTCTGAGTTTATGGGGGGAAAGTCTGTCAATCCGAACCAGGCCAATGGGTAAAGAGCTTTGACCATTAATTTAAAGCAAAATCAGATAATTTGTGTGAGTGTTTACAAAGGCAGGAAGGAAGGTTAGAGCCAAGGAGAGAAGAGGAAGGCATAGAATCAGTCCTGCAGCTAAATTGAAAGAAGACTCAGTGTCCTCCTAATCTGAGATCCCCACCCCCACTTTTGTGTATGTGGTGCTGAGGATAAAAGCTAGAGTCTTGGGTATTTGGACATCCTATGCAAGCACCCTTCACTCAAGTCTCTTATTAAGGGGAGGACACTGAGTTTGGAGAGATCCTGTGACTTTCCCAAAGCCACATGGCTGGTTAGTAACAGAACAAGAATGAAGACCTAGATGTTCTAGAGCCTTTGCAAACCATAGTTAAGTCTGAGATAGAAGTAGAGTTTTATGATCCCTTTTGCTTGTAGAGACCTGTCTCCAGCAGCATGAGTTTTGGATGGGAACATCACTCACTCTGAGCAGGGAATTGCCCTGCAGGAGAGGGATGTCCCACCAGGAGTTAATGACAGACCTGGATGGGCCCAAGGATGTGAAAGGTGTGGTGGAGGGAGCCTGGCTGTTTAACATCTGACTCCATTAGCCATTTCCCAATTCTTCTCCCATCCCCAAAGAACCCAAACCTAAAAAGTGCTGAAGATGTGGATGCCCTGCTGCTGGGTATGGCCTCCCAAATTGCTGAGAAAGAGGACCATGTGGTGGTTGAGGATGTGCGAGGTGAGCCTGATGTTTTCCCTCTAGGCTGTGGACCTCTGGTCCCTGGGAGAAGGTTCAGCTGGATCTCCAGAGCCTGGAAGGTTGGGATCCAGGGCTGGGAAGCTGCACTGCAGTCACTACTGAGAGAGCTTCTGACTGACCAACTATGGCTCCCTCTACTTGGTTCAAGTGCGCCTGGGGCTGGTTGGAGTAACCTGGGTTGGAGGCCACATTGGTGGCCCTGAGCTCCCTCTGACCCTCTGGTTTTTCATTCCCAGATTTCTGGCCTGGGCCACTGAAGTTTTCCCGCACAGACTACCTGGCCAGCTGCCTGCAGCGGGGCCGGGATCTGGGCCTGCCCTCTTACACCAAGGCCAGGGCAACACTGGGCCTGCCTCCCATTTCCCACTGGCAGGACATCAACCCTGCACTCTCTCGGAGCGATGGCACTGTGAGGAAGGGTCAGGACCCAGAGGGTGGGATGGGAGGACCAGGGCACATTATTCCCAGATGTGAGATGGGCAGTGAGAGAAGGGTACCAGAGACAAGTACCTGTTGAGAGGGGACAGGGCTTTCCCAGGTCACTTTTTCCAATCTCACAAGCCAGGATGGAGATTATCAGACCAGCAGGATTTGGCTTTTACTCAGTATGCTCAGCTCCAGCAAATGTTTATTGAGCATCTATTGCATGCCAGTCACTTAGTAGACATTACCTCCTTTTCTCTTCCTAGCAACCCCCAAGTGGGAAGAGTAAGTCCTTTACTTAGGAACAAGCTGTGCTTTTCTGCTGCCTTTCAGAAGTCAACTCTCACTCCCTGAGCTATCACCTGGGTATGGTGTTGCCTGCTGGCCAACCTACCAGCTTTGGCTGCCTTACTATCTGGGCACAGCAGTGTTTCTACAAGTAATGTGCCTCGTTTACTGCACTTTACCCTGATTAATTTATAAAGTTGTTGGAAAGGAGAGAATCGAAAGGCCCATAAAGAACTGATGTGCACATGGGGCCCACAAACTTTGTAATACCTATGGAATGCCCAAAGCAGCAAACCTTTGGATCCCACTGGCCTCCTTAGAACTAATCTGGTCAGGTACTTATTTACCTTGTGAAGAAAAGAACTAAAGGAAAAATCAGGTAGAAAATGTTGATGATATATTATTGAAAACTGTCTCTGAAAAGCAATGCACAGTTAGGGATTTAATTTTTTTACACTTGTTTTTTAGCTCCAAAGAATAGAAAGCTTTTATGTTATCATTCTACCATTCACCTTTGTACATTCTAGTTTTGCCTTTTCAAGTTTCATACCTTTTCAAGAACAAATTATGTAGGGGGTGGACTATCTGTTTTATTCCGATTTCCTACAACAGGCAGCTGTGAGTTTCCCATAAATGAGTTAACTTATGCAAAGCACTCAGAGCAGTGCCTGGAGCATAATAAGCACTCTGGAGGAGTGAGTTATTGTTACTGTCATTTATTATTGCTATTCCTGAGGCTAATCCCTGGGAGCCACCCCTTTGCCCAAGGCTGAGAACTGGGTCCTCTCACAGACTCCTGCCCCTATTTGGTTCCAGGTGCTGGAGGCCACAGCTGCCCTGTATAACCAGGACCTGTCTCGGCTGGAGCTGCTCCCAGGGGGGCTCCTGGAGAGTCATGGGGACCCTGGACCCCTCTTCAGCACCATTATCCTTGACCAGTTTGTGCGGCTACGGGATGGTGATCGCTACTGGTTTGAGAATACCAGGAATGGGTAAGGCCCGCACCTCAGACTTATCTTACACTGAGCTCCAGACCCTCTGCCTGGCCTTAGGCAACCCGCATTGATTGCAAACCCTCTTACTACCCCATCCCTAGCCACTCTGCGTCTCTTTTCTCATCAGGGTCCCTGGGCTTGGGACCTGCATCTCTCTCCCACTACTACAGCTGTCCACATCTCCCACCCTCAGGCTGTTTTCTGAGGAAGAGATTGCAGAGATCAGAAACACTTCCCTACGGGATGTCCTAGTGGCCATCACCAATGTGGACCCCAGTGCCCTGCAGCCCAATGTCTTTTACTGGTTTGCAGGTGAGTGCCCAAGGGGTAACTGGAGGGCTGCTGGGTCTGGAGCCTTATCTCTCTTCGTTGAAGGCTTGGCTCAGTGTGGCTGTGCAGCAGCTCCAAGCAGATAGTGACCTATATAGTTCTGCCCTTGGGAACTTTGGTTCTGGGTGCCAGGGCTCGTGTATGGCTGTGTGGGTTCCCAATGCACAACTTCAGGAGAGTATCTTAATGAGGGGAAAACTGAACACCCCAGAGACCTGGTGAGGAGGCTCACATTCAGTTGGGAAGGGGCTGGGGCCGAAGGTAGCATTAGGAGGGCCAAGTGTGGTGAGGAGTTCCTGCCCCTGACAGTGATGAGGGAAGTGTGTGTGTGTGTGTGTGTGTGTGTGTGTGTGTAGGAGAGAGAGGAGAAAGAGCGAGCAAGCATGTGAAGAAGAGACAGCGGCTGAGGTTCACTTTTTACCCCATTTGTTACTCAGGTAGGCACATTTGACGATCTTGCTGTCACAGTAAGGTTAAGCAGCCCCTTTCTCTCTGCTACCCAGCACATCTCCACCTCCTTTCTGCTGCCCTTCCTTTCTCAGTGATCCTGTGCCGAAGCCTGTGGCCCAGCACTCAGCACTCTGTCTCCCTCTGCCTCCCCAGGAGACCCCTGTCCACAGCCAAGACAGCTCAGCTCTGAGGGCCTGCCAGCTTGCATCCCCCTCATCGTTCGGGACTATTTCGAGGGCAGTGGATTTGGCTTTGGGCTCACCATTGGGACCCTCTGCTGTTTCCCCTTAGGTAAAAGTGATGAGTGGGCAGTTTGGGTCAGAGATGCAAGCTGAGAGTGATTTGGGGTGGTTCCATCTGTGACAACAAACCCATACAGAGTCCCCCTGGGCAGGTGAAGGAAATATTAGGGGAAGGGACACAAGAAGTGTCTAAGCTGCAGATTAGTTGATTCCAGGGAGATTTGCCTCTTGCCTTCTTTTCTTGTGGGATCCCCACCCCACCACTTCACCAGGGCCCAACTTGGTCAGGAACCTGGGGAAGTTCACAGCCCTCAGTTGTTTGCAGAAGTTTAGGCCTGGGGAACTGTCAGAGGTAAACTTCACTTGAGAACCAGAGCTAGGCAGATGGAGTTGCTGGGCAAGGGCTTGGGACTTGGTCTTTGGCAAGGCTGTGTCTGGGTGGACCAGCAGCCTGTCATGGTTAATCTAACCTGTGGCTTGAGGATTCAACTTTATCACTGACTGGGAAGGGACCTGAGTGGAGGAAGCTCACCATGGGATGCAAAGCAGCTCCTCCCACAGAACTTCACAATTTGAAACAAATGATCAGTAGACTCAGGAGGGGGGAGAGCAAGGGCTTTTGCCAAAGAAAGGAGATGGAAAGGGAGCCACTTCTGTCTGCCCAGAACCTCACCATCTTCTGAGCATCTTATTACCTCCACCTTCCCAGTGAGTCTGCTCAGTGCCTGGATTGTTGCCCGACTCCGGATGAGGAATTTCAAGAGGCTCCAGGGCCAGGACCGCCAGAGCATCATGTCAGAGAAGCTTGTGGGAGGTGTGGAAGGTAGGCCTGGGGCTGGCCAGGACTCAGGGCTACAGCCTCCACCTCTATCCCAGGAAAAGGCTGTAGGCAGGGCCAGGTCAGGTGGAGAAAACCACAGTGGCATTAGGTGAAAGGACCTGCAGTCCTCCAACCTCCATAGCTCCTCCAGTGATCCCAGTGCAGAGAATGTGATAGACTCAAGGAAGAGTCACAGGACCCTGCCTAGATTTCCCAGGGTTATTATGACTCACAAATCCTGAGAACTGCTGCTTTGTGGCATCTCATACTGGAATTACAGGCAACAGAACAGTGATTAACAAAGGTTCAGAGTCAGAGTGGGATTGGAATCTTGGTTCCGCCACTACAGACTGGTTATTGGACCTTAGGCAGATGTTTTAATGCCTCTAAGCCTATTTTTTTCTTAAAATAGAAATAATAATAATAACACCTACCTCAAAGATTTGTGATGAAATGAAATAGTTCATGTAAAGTACTGTGCCGAACAAATAGTAAACACTCAGGAAATGGTAGTCATTATTTTCCTCATGGGCTAGAGGCTGTTGGGGAGGAGATGACCCTCAGTGCCCAGAAAGGAGGCAGGAAGCTGTGGAGGTCTGGCTCTAACTATCCCTGAGTTGACTTTCTTCCTCCCAACGTACTTCTGGTCAACAGCTGACCTAGCCCCAGCCGACCCAGCCCCATCTCTCTCTCTCCCCAGCTTTGGAATGGCAGGGCCACAAGGAGCCCTGCCGGCCTGTGCTTGTGCACCTACAGCCGGGACAGATTCGTGTAGTAGATGGCAGTCTCACTGTGCTCCGCACAGTCCAGCTGCGGCCCCCACAGCAGGTCAACCTCATCCTGTCCAGCAACCGTGGTCGCCGTGCCCTGCTGCTTAAGATCCCCAAGGAGTATGACCTGGTATGGCCCGGCTGGCCCCTGGGTGCTTGTCCAGAGCCATAGCCAAGGAGGCAGTCAGGTGGAGGGGAAGAAGCACTGGGCCAGGAGGCAGGGCTGCTAGCCTCTGGTCCCGGTCTGTAGTACCTGAGAGGTAAACTTGAACACATTTATCCTGTTTTAGGCCTGCTGAATGGCAGGATTTACCCTTCTTCTTGCAACCACAGTTAGCCTCCTCCTTTTCTAATGAAGCCCTCACAGATCTTAGCTGGGAGTCCTTGAAAGAAGCGGGGCCTTCTTCCAGGATCCAGTGAACTTGTAGATATTTAGGAGGGAAGCTAAATTGGAGGCTGAACATGGGCTGTGACTGCCTGGCTCATGGTCCCCTCCATCCTCTGGTCTCCCTGCCTTCTCCTCACTTCTTCAGTATGGAATTGAGGGAATAATGGCTTTGGGCAGTTGCTTTTGAACACTAACTCTGCACCTGTAAGCAAGCCCCTTAAGCCCATATTCTCCTCTGTAAAAGCAGATATGATATCTCTTTTCTTGTACAAGGATATACCAGTAGCCCCTCTGATATAATCCATGTAAAATGTCTGCTTCAAGAGGCCTTGACAAATGGTTTCTCTCATCTGTGGCCCCATAGGTGCTGCTGTTTAACCTAGAGGAAGAGCGGCAGGCACTGGTAGAAAACCTACGTGCAGCTCTGAAGGAGAATGGGCTGAGCTTCCAGGAGTGGGAGCTTCGGGAGCAGGAGCTGATGAGGGCAGCTGTGACACGGGAGCAGCGGAGCCATCTCCTGGAGACCTTTTTCAGGCACCTTTTCTCCCAGGTGTGTACAGGGGATCAGATCTGTCCATGTGGTAGCATCCTTACCTGCATAAGGTCATGGGGTAGCTCCAGGGGAAGTCAGCAGCTCTGAGTTCTCAATTGACAATCAACTGTTAAAATTTGGGGTAAGTCACCAGACTTTACTGTAAGGAGGTGTCCCTGCCACCATTGGAATCCTGTCCCCAGCTGTAAGACTCCAGGGAGGCAATGCCCAGGAATGAGGCAGAGCAAGATAGGCTGTGTGGGTCCCTGAGAGTCATGATTCACCCATCTTTGAGAAGCACAGCTGCCAAGGTCCTCTAAGGAGTATTAATGTCCACCTTTCAGACTTCTGAGAGATAGTTGGAGGATCAGAGAAAGAAGATAGGAAGAAAAATTCACAGACTGGAGTCCACATCTGGTACCTAAAATAAAATAAAGTCAGCTTTGGATCAGAGAAGTGGAGTAGAGAAACATGGGAAATATAAGAAATTCAGCATGGTTCCCTCATTGAGGTTTATCATTCCACTGGAAAGAGGAGAAATGCATAGAAAGGAAAGTAAATGGTAAAGGATGAAGGCTTCAAGAGTGATCCAGGAACCATTTGTAGTGATATACACCTGTAATCCCAGCTACTCAGGAGGCCGAGGCAGTAGGATCACAAGTTTGAGGTCAGCCTGAGCAACTTAGCAAGACCCTGTCTCAAAAAAAAAAAAAAGTTCTGGGGTGTAACTCAGTGGTAGAGCTCCTCTGGGTTCAATTCCCAATTCAAAAAAAAAAAAAAAAAAGTGATCCAATAAATACATGGTATAGGAATTCAGAAAAGATAGTGTCTTCAGGCTGGTATAAGGTCATGATGGAAGTGAGATTTAGCAAGAACTCAAAGATGGAAAAGTTTTGGCTCAGAAGAAAGGAACCAGAAGGTATGTGAGAAGGTACTACACAGAAGGGCAAAAAATTAATGTTTGAGAGAAATCTAACAGTTTGCCTGGGGAGAGGATTCATGTAGGAAGCTACCATTTAATGAGCATTTACTCTATGACAGATTTAACCCTCAAACAAGTTAAACACTGAGTATGCACAAGAACTGAGGGACCCTCAGCTAGGGGGTCCTTGCTAGGGCCCAGGAGGGACCTAGGCACCTCACTCAATCCAGGATCCATCAGGGCTATGGGAACCCCTTGTGGTGGGAGGTGGGAAGGCTGCTGTCTCCCAGGGGGTGGCTGATAATCGCTGATAGCTGCACAGAGCTTTCAGTTTTCAAAATAATTTCCACACAACCTCTCCTGTTGATTCTCATAATAACCCTGTGAGATAAGTAGGGCAGGTGAGGAAATGAATCTGACAACTGAAGAGACTTGCCTGAGGTCATGCTGCAAGCAGGTGGCAGTTAGGACATGAACCCAGGTCTCTTGCCTCCAGCTCTGGGCTGCTTCCACTGAAGTTTCTTGTTTGAAGTTGCAATGTTTGCCGCACAGAACCACAACCAGACTTGCTCTAAGCAGCCCAGTTGTTAGGCAGGAAAGACAGGTAATGTGGCCTGTGACATGTCTGCTTCCCTTACTGTCTGTTTTCCTCCTGCTGGGGTAATCCCTGGGTGGGTTGGAGATGGCATGTAATAAGAATTTCCCTTTCCCAAACCCAGGTGAACCCTTGTCCTAGTTACAATTCTTTTAGATGTAAGTAAGAGAAACCCATGTAAAGGAACAGTTGTCCCTGAGGATCCAGGTTGTCTCGGGAATTCAGCCTGGCCTGGTAAGGCCTGGGAAAGGGAAAGCTGTCAAAAACAAAGTCACTCCTCTCTCAGGCTGCCTCAGTTTTCTCTGTGCCTCTACTTTACCCTGTTTCAGAGCACTGGGAGAAAAAAGGTAGCCACATCTTCTGAACTTTCTTGTGCTCAGGTCAAGACATATCTGGGACCTCTTAATTCCAATGCCAGGTGGCCAGCTTGGGTCAAGTGTGTAATCATCAAAAGCAGAGGTCCAGGACTCCATAGTACAAACATGGCCCCAGGGATCACCCACAGGGCTGCTTATGGAGGCAAGTTGGACAAATGCCTCAGAAGGTAGCTCCTCTAAGGTTCCACTGACCTTCAGGTAAAGGAAGCCTTATCTCCTTCTCTCCCTCCCTCCCTTTGCTGCTGCTCAAGTGTAGGTGCTGGACATTGACCAGGCAGATGCAGGGACCCTGCCCCTGGACTCATCCCAGAAGGTGCGGGAGGCCCTGACCTGTGAGCTGAGCAGGGCTGAATTTGCCGAGTCCCTGGGCCTCAAGCCCCAAGACATGTTTGTAGAGTCCATGTTCTCTTTGGCTGACAAGGATGGCAATGGCTACCTGTCCTTCCGGGAGTTCCTGGACATCCTGGTGGTCTTCATGAAAGGTGAGGGAGGAATAAATAACCGTCTAGATAGGAGAGACTGGACGGAGGAGTGTGACTGACCTGTTCAAGGTGGAGAGCACTGGAGCCAGGTCTCCAGCCATGGCAGACTCCTAGGAATGCCCAAATGCCACTTAGGAAGCAGAATGACCATTTCTATGTCCATCAGTGGATCATCACACTGGCGTGTGGCCCTAATACCTGGCCTGGGGGTTTAGGCTGATGGGCCACAGCCTTCCTTACAAAATCCTTCTCCCAGGCTCCCCTGAGGAGAAGTCTCGCCTTATGTTCCGCATGTATGACTTTGATGGGAATGGCCTCATTTCCAAGGAGGAGTTCATCAGGATGCTGAGGTTGGTCCTCTGGGACAGTGGGTAGAGTAAACCAGGGCAGGATTGCCAGGGGAAGGAGGGGACACGAAAGGGAGAGCAAAAAGGTAAAGGGTAAGTAGGACCTCCTGCTTATCCTTGAAACCAGAGTGTTACAATTAGTAGGGCACTTGGGGTTCAGCCAGATGGGGCCCTGACATATAGGTATTGAAGGCCTGGTGGGATAGTCAGTGGGCCCTTGTGTTGGGACCTAATCATGCCCTTCCCCCAACTCCAGGTCCTTTATCGAGATCTCCAACAACTGCTTGTCCAAGGCCCAGCTGGCTGAGGTGGTAGAGTCCATGTTCCGAGAATCAGGCTTCCAGGACAAAGAGGAGCTGACGTGGGAAGACTTCCACTTCATGCTGCGGGACCATGACAGCGAACTCCGCTTCACACAGCTCTGCGTCAAAGGTGGGGCTGCCTGGCAGGCAGGGCTGACTTATCTCTTAGGCACAATGTCCACATACTTTTAGAAGTCCATGAAATTGCTTTAATTTCTTCTAAAAATCAGAAGAAATAATGGATATATTACAATGTGTCCAACCTGGTTATATATTTTTTACCAACACAATTATAAAATTTACTATTTGTTTTTATGTAGAAAGTGGCCTAAGAAGGCGAAAGTGCCTGGGAACCATAGAAGTCACAATGCAGCCTTGCTGGTGGGGTGGGTTGGGTCAGGACAGGGTGGGAGATGGCTGGAACTCTGCTTCTCCTGGCTCGCTGCCAAAGCCCCCTGAACCTGGTCTCCAGGCCAGGGAAGAGACAGTGTCTCCTTGTTATAGCCCTACCTGGGCCAGGACATGTTCCCCTCAACTAAGGTGTCTGGTGTTGGGGTAGGGAGGTGTTTCTTGTTTTTTTTTTTTTTTCCACTATGTCCTCTAGATAAGTGCTCAGTAAATGTTTGCTGAGTGCATCAACACCCAGTTCTATTGTCCTTCCCCCTAATTCCTTCCCCACTACTGTCTGACTCAAATAGGCTGAGGCTAGAGTCTGAGTACGGAAGGGGCAGGTAGCAGGCAAAGGGTCTGTGGCCTGCTCTGAGCGGTTATGGTGTCTTCTTAGCTTGAGATTTTCACTGGGGCACATTCATACCAAACCCAGCTCATCCTGGAACTATGAAAAGAGGGCAGGGCAGCCTCCGTGGGGGACTTAGAGCAAGTTAGACAAGGTACAGATGAACCTCTGGGTAGGGCTACACTGGTCCTAGGGTAAGGGGAGTTGATAAAGAGGAGATCCAACACTCCTGACCTTCAACTTTCTGCCTTTCCCAGGCAGCTAGGGCAGCGGGTACCTGGGCATGAGGGCAGAGATAAGGGAGGTGCCTGAAACTGAACCAAACCACAGATTACCAGGGACATCCAGCCCTGGTAGAACTAGGCTTGGGGGTTGATGAGGCTTAAGCAGAATGCTAACATTGTGTATTGTATTGTCTTGTTTTGTTTTTAATCATTGTTATGCTTTGTTGTTTCCTCCACATTTTATTTTGAAAGATTTTAAATTACAGAAAGGAACAAGAGTAGTACAGACAGCTCTTCACGTTTCCACCTACATTTGTCATTGCCTACTGTTTGCCACATCAACTGTTTGCTGAACCATTTGAGAGTATAGATAGCTAAACTTTGTTTTAAACACTCAGATTTCATTTAGATCAGCTTTCTCACTTTTGGCCTCAGCTACAAATATGAGTCATCTTTAGGGTTGGTTCAGCACTTGAAAGTAATCTGGAGATTCCAGGACTCCCGTAAGAACCTGGATTTGCAGCTCATTCTTGCTTTACTGTCAGTGCTCAACCCAGAAAGAAACAATGGGTGGCCCCTGGGAGGACCCCCTCGCAATATTTTATTTTGAACATTTTCAAAGAGAAAAGTAGAAAGAATTTTAAAGTAAATTTCCATATACCTATCACCTAGATTCCATATTAAACTCTTGGAAGATTTTAAGCAGTTTTTATGACAGAATGGTCTTAGCAGGCAGGTTACATACAGTTCCTGAACTCTACTTCCATATCTGATATGGGGTGACCCCTTCTCAGGGAAGCCTGCTCAGCCAATTTAGTTTCAGGCTTTCCTTCTTTCTTTCGACCTGTGGTTGAGTCCAGCTCCCACTGGAGACAAAAGCTAAATCTGGGGCATTGGAGGCAGGACCTCCACTGGAAAGGGACACTCTACAGTGTCAGAACATGGGAAGGTGGGGTTACTGTGCATTGAACCAGGCCCTTTTGGGCTCTGGGCTCTGAGCTGCTCACTGGCCTGCCTGTACATTGTAGGGGTGGAGGTGCCTGAAGTTATCAAGGACCTCTGCCGGCGAGCCTCCTACATCAGCCAAGAGAAGATTTGGTAAGCTTCCATCTGGGAATGTTGAAAGGAAGTGTTGGGGAGTTGTCATTTATCTCCCCAGAATGGCTGGAATTGGAGCCACCACTATCTCATGTATCACCTTCATACAAACTAGAAAAAGGCACCTCTTACTCTATGTGGACACAGTCTTGCACCAGGGCAAGCAGAGAGCCTACTGATTTCAGCACTCCCTCACTGCCTGGGTCAGACACCCTTGTGTAGGGCATAGGCATATGCAGAGTTCTCAGCTGGGACCCCCAGGATCTGACTCATTCTATCTCTGGGTCTCCATGGGAATCCTGTTGCCTTTTCACTGAGTACTCTGATCCTTCCTGGACAAATTGGATTTGGAGGCAGGTCAGGGGCTTCAGAGAATCAAATGGTTGTGATGGCCAAAGTCCTAGTACTTGCCATTCCTTCCTAGTCCCTCTCCCAGAGTGAGTGCTCGCTGTTCCCGCAACAACATGGAAACTGAGTTGACACCACAGAGACTGCAGTGCCCCATGGACACAGACCCTCCCCAGGAGATTCGTCGGAGGTTTGGCAAGAAGTATGCCTGCTCTTCCTCTTAAGCCCAGGAAATCCTTCTATCCCTTCAACATATGTTACATACGTACAGTACCTATTACTTGGTACCAGGCACTGTGCTCAGTGCTGGGGGTGCAAGCAGTGAATAGTTCCTGTCCAAGAATGTCACAGCCTGACAAGATAATTGGATCCACTGGTAATTACAGTGTCCTGCTGAACAGTATAATGGTGGTAAGAACAAGGGACTTCAGAGGTCAAGGAAGGTCTCACTTCTACTTGGGAGATCAGAGAAGCCTTCGTGGAGGAAGTGCCTTGAACCTCCAGTAAAGGTTGACTGTGGGGCCCCTGTGGGAGTTGGAACTATAGACTGGGGAAGGAGCTGTCTGAATGTGAGGGGACACTGGGGAAGATGAAATGCCCTGGCCTTCCACTGACACACACAGTACGCTAGAACCTTTGGGGTCTTACGTCTGCTTCTGTGTGTCACTGGACACCTCTTCCTCGGAAGTGGGAGCAGAGCTGTCCCTCGCTGCTTGGCGGCTCCCCTCGGGGAAGGGGGCCTCCACTAGCATTCAGTAGATGGGGACCGAGGACTAAAACTCCGTGTCTTCCAGGGTAACGTCATTCCAGCCCTTGCTCTTCACCGAGGCTCATCGAGAGAAATTTCAACGCAGCCGTCGCCACCAGACAGTGCAGCAGTTCAAGCGCTTCATCGAGAACTACCGACGCCACATCGGCTGCGTGGCGGTGTTCTACGCCGTCGCCTGGGCGCTTTTCCTGGAGAGGGCCTACTGTGAGTGATGGCAAGCCTGGGAAACAGGGCTGGTGATAAATGATCGCCCTGAAGGTGGGGCCTATTGTGAGTGACGGACAGCCCCTGGGGCGGGGCCTACGATAAGTGACAGCCTTGGGGTGGGGCCTGCCGTGGGCAAACGCAACCAGTTGGATGCGGGCTGCAGGAAAGAGACTGCTGGGCGGCCTGTGGTTGACTGCCTCCCCAACCAGCTGTCCTCTGCACTCGTCCCCCTCCGCAGACTACGGCTTTGCAGCACACCACATGGGTATCGCGGACACCACCCGTGTGGGCATCATCCTGTCGCGGGGCACGGCAGCCAGCATCTCCTTCATGTACTCCTACATCCTGCTCACCATGTGCCGCAACCTCATCACCTTCCTGCGGGAGACCTTCCTCAACCGCTACGTGCCCTTCGACGCCGCCGTGGACTTTCATCGCCTCATTGCCTCCACGGCCATTGTCCTCACAGGCAGGACCGCGGTGTTCTAGGGATTCTCTACGTGCCCTTCCGCCCCCTGCTGGCTTCCCCTCCTCTCTAAGACCCTCCTTGCTACCAGCACTTAACTAATGTAAATCTTGGATAGCCTCCATAAGGATGGAGTTGATCCTGGCTGTGGTGTGAAGTAATCCCAGGAGCTCCACACTGCCCTGAATGCCTTTTCCCGTGCAGTTGAGGGCACCTCACCAGCCTCCAGCTGACAAGTTACACTTCAGAATGAGTGTACATAACATACCTCTCTCAGTTTTTATGTTTCAAAACTTCACTCTGTAAGAGAAACCAAAAGAATGAACTTCTAATGGTATACTTTTGGCCTCATGTGGCTGTGTTCATCGGGGTCTTGGGAAGGACCACAAGGTTGATTGCCGGTTAGACAACCAGACCCCTAGGGGCTTTTAGGCCCCCAGTTCTAGTGGGGTTTACCGTCTTGGGCTGAAAGTGTGGGACTCACCCTGGGCTCACCACCCCTTGTCTGGTCTATTTTAGTCTTACACAGTGCAGGCCACGTGGTGAATGTGTACCTGTTCTCCATCAGCCCACTTAGTGTCCTCTCATGCCTCTTTCCTGGCCTCTTCCATGATGACGGGTGAGTGAGTATGTGTGTGTGTGTTGGGGGGTAGTCCTTGCTGGTGAAAAGAATCAAATCCTCTTGGCCTGGAGGAGAGTGTTGCCTTCCAGATTCCAGAGCAGACAATGACCAGCCTGAGCCCTCAATCCCACCAGAAGGGTAGACTGGTGGCTGAGTTGGGTGCTTCCTCCGCAAGGTTCCTTCTGGAAGTCCCAGAGTACTCTTCTCAGGGTTCTTTCTTGCTGTCCCTTCCACACAGGTCTGAGTTCCCCCAGAAGTATTACTGGTGGTTCTTCCAGACTGTACCAGGTGAGAGCCCTCCCTGCTCTGTGAATTTCTGACCTTGGCTCTGAGCTAGAGGTTCTGGGTTCCATCTGCCACAGGGCAGCCCAGACTCACTCAACTCTAAAGGTGAGCCAGGCTCTTCCCTCTGCCCTTGAGGACCCTCCTGGGCAGTAGGAGACTTAGTTGACTCTGCATTTCATTCCTCCTTGACATGGGACTAGTTCCTCCCTTAGTAAGGGCTAACTAGCCCCCACTGTGGACTAGTCCTCAGTGGAATGGGAATGGACACCTCCCTCCAACACATACACCTACTGTGACAGCAGCTTTGAGGACTGCTGTGCCCCAGATGCATAGGGGAGGAATCAGGCTCTTTGTAAAGCCAGACAGAAGCCTACCTCTCCTTGTAAAATGTCTTCACAAGAGCTGTTTGGGGGCATATTCCTAACTCCCTTAATCACCCATTTTAGAGCTATTAGCTGTGAATCTATTCAAACTCTTCTTGAATCTATTTGTATTTCCAACTGATTCCCTCCTTAGGGTAACACATTTTCTATACTGGCTCTACTCTGTGAAACACAGCATGGATTTTTTTTTTTTTTTTTTTTTTTTTTTTTTTTTTTTTTAATCCTAAAATGCTCTGCTTTGAACTTCAGAGGGTGCTGGCTAATTCCTGCAAACTGGGATTTGGTGGATAAGGCTGTGTTTATGCTCTCTTCTCCAATCAGGACTTTACAGGCTTTGGTTAGATCCCTTCTTAACCTTTGCTTTTTCATACTGCAGGATTCTAATCTTCCTAATTTCTGCCTTTCTCTCCCTTGATCACCTGAGGGACCATTCTGTGTTCTCCCACACCTACCCTGGCTCCAGCACTATGTACTCCCATGTACTGTGGCCTAGCCTGGGATTCTTCATGAAAGAAGAGGCTTCTTACCAACTTGGAGCTAAACCCAAGGGCTCCGGTGATGAGCAGGGACAGAGTGGTCCCATCAAAACGCTGATGGTGCCAGTGCTTATGCTGTGTACTGTTGCAGCCACATGGAGTGATGCAGGGATGAACAAGACTTGACTTCAAGAGGGCAGGGCCTGAAATTTCCAGAGTCTGGCCCAGAGAGCCCAGAGTAGCCCGGGCATCCATTCATTCAGCACACAATTATACAATGCCTATGGTGTGGCTGGCCCTGCAGTAGGCACTAGTTTCAGTGGTGAACTAGCCTAGCCATACCCTCTTCTTGTGGACCTGAGAATTAGCTAAGTGATAGAGATTAAAAAAAAAAAAAAGTTATGACACAGGTGGAAAATTGCCATGGTGACAAGGGTTTTGGAGGATAAAGAGGGTTGAAATGAAAGATTTTTGTGATCATTAATGTGGAGGGAGAACAGAGTAAGCTGCTGTGGCTTTCCCATCCTCATTTTTGGTAAAGAAATAGAGAGGGGACCCTGATCCTGGATGCCTCAGAAACACTTCTCTGCAAGGTGCTGCTCCTCTGCCCTTCACACTCGTATTCATTTTGCAGGCCTCACGGGGGTCATGCTGCTCCTGGTCCTGGCCATTATGTATGTCTTCGCCTCCCACCACTTCCGCCGCCGCAGCTTCCGGGGCTTCTGGCTGACCCACCACCTCTACGTCCTATTCTACATCCTGGTGAGAGCTTTTGGCTGTGAGCCAGGTCATCAGGGTATGGGCTGGATGTTCCCACGGAGGCAATGAGGGCTGGGACATAGTTTTCCAGTATGAGAATCACCCATTTTAGAGCTATTAGCTGTTATTTCCAGTATCCTCCTCACTTCTCCACACATGTCTTTGAAGATGGAGATTACAGTATGGGGATCCCCAGTAGGCTGACCCCATTTGTTAGCCTTGGAAGCTCTTCCCGGTGTGGATTTTGCAGTAGTGGCCCCGCCAGGCTGGTTTACACTCCTTGTAAATACCCTCACATCACTTCTGCCCAGACGATATTTCCTGTCTTTGGGTTACTGGTTTGGGCTCCTGGGTGGACTGCCTGTACTTTAGAGAGCTTCACCATTTCAGTGAAACTTAAATTAGTTCTGCTACTTTTGTTTTGACTCTGTTTGGGGGCATAGCCATACCACCCAGATAATTGCCACCCATAAAGCTTCCTCAAAACGCCTTCAGTTGAACTGCTGATAAGACAAGTTCTTAAAACACCACCTATCCCCTCTCCTTAACCTGGGCCTCATACCTCACTTCATTCCCATTCTCTCCCTACTCTTGTTCCCTTCACCCTCCCCTGGGCTTGTCACTGACTGCTTCACCTGGTTAGTTTCTGAACTGACTCTGACCTGGGTCCCTTGTTGTGACTCTGCTTCCCTGTCTTCCTCAGGGATACAGGCAGTTCCCCAAGAGGCACCCTTAGGGCCTCACTGAGAAGTTAAACCAAGTCCAAGTCCCAGTTGTTGCCATCAGTTGATGATTTGGCTAGCAGCATTCAAGTGGCCCAGATCCCCTATGACTACCCTCTTTATCTCTAGGCAGAACTGCACACAGGGGTCTCCTTTGTTCTGAGACAAAGAGAGTGCACCATTGCCTGGGTCAGGCTGGCTCCTGTTGTTTGACCTGCCTCCTCCCAGGCGCAGTTCTTTTCTCACTGATAGCTGGGAGGAGGGTCTGTTTCCATCTTGCTTGTGGCTCAGCACTTCATGGTTTTGAGGTAACTACCCAACCTTGGCTTAGGGTATGTCTTAGAATTGATGATGCTTGTTTCCAAAGAAATCTCTCCCTTCTTTGGAAGCTGTAGCTCATTTATTCCTCTATCCCACCTTCCAATAATGAGTGGAATCCTAGCATCCCAGACTATTGCTTCTTAGGGGTGGAGATAATGTTTTTGTTCCTGGTGATAAAGCAATTTCTTTGAACTAGTGGGGAGACACACAGAAGAGTGACCAGCCTGGCTCCCTAAGACCAAGATCCCCTTCTGATTTATTCCTGGGTTGTGAGCATAACTGGGGTTCAGAACCACCCTTCCTACCAGCAGGAAAATCAGGGGCTCAGAAAGGCACAGATCCCTCTGCTGAATAGTCCCAGCTAGGCAGCTTGAGAGTGTTATACCTAGGGGGAGTCATGGGCAAAACACCATCTTGCTTTCCACTTACTCCAGGGTTGGCCACTTGACTTTGGGCAGATAGGGAAGTTACAAGTAAAGGACTCCAATGTAGATTAGACCCTGAGGAAGAGTGTCTGGGCTCCTAATCTGGGCTGAAGAGGGTGGGGCTAGCATGTAGAGTAGAGGTACTCCATTTACCACCAAGGCCCATTGGCTGGCCAGGAGTCTGCAGCACTTTGTGGCTTAAAAGTAAAGCCAACACAAAATAGGGTGTATAAACAGGAGGATGAAGTCACCCTACCATTGTACTGAGCCTGGTTGGTTGCTTTGGAGCCTTGGGGCTGGGTGTGTGCTCCACAGTGAAAAAGGAACTTGGAGAAAGCTGAGCTGATTCAAAGAGCTCAGAGAGGGTTAAGTTAGTCTTGTTGGGGAAGGTTCAAGAATTTGGGAACACTCAGCTGGGGGAAGGGATTCCTCAGTGAGAGACCAGAGTTCAGTTGAACAGATACTTGTGGGAGGCCCAGCAGAGGAGGAAACTCTAGCCCCTCTTCTTCGGAACTTAGGATTTCCTGCAGAGGTAAGTGCCACACGCTTGAAAGGATCAGAGAGAACACACAGCAGAGGATTAATTGCTGAGCCAAGTGTTCCCAACAGTTAGGTATGGGAACTCAGGGAGGAGAGTTTCACTTGGGCTAAACTGGTTAGGGAAGACTTGGGGGAGAAGATGGGACTTGGGCCAAGGCTTTTAAATGGTGACAGGGCTGAGTGGAAACTCAAGAGGAGCCCAGGCAGAAGGAAGGGCACCAGTGCAGGTGTGGGGGTGGGACTGGTGCCTGGGTATTCAAAGGCAGAGGAGACAGGTCTGGCTGTGGATAACTGTAGAGCATTAGGTGGTAGCAGGATATGCTGGTGATGTGTGGGGGCTGCAGCTGAGAGGTCATGACGCATGGTAGAGCACAGAAAGAAAACAGCAGAGGATGAAGAAACCAGGCTTGGGCAACATCCATGACTGGGGTGGCAGAAGGAATGGAGCCAGTGGAGGAGCTGAAAAGTGAGTGACCTGAGAGGCAGAGGGAGAACCAGTAGAGCATTGTTGCAGAAGTGGTGGGGGATGGGGGGATGAGTGGAGAGGTGTGGTGGACATTAGTGCCACAGGCTGCCAAGATTGGGAGCAGACATGATCTGAAAGGAGGCCTTGGGGTTTGGCCATTTGTGGGGCTGGTGAGCCGTCACTGAGCAGGTCTTAAGGACAAGGCGAGGGGAGTCACACTGACCCAGCCAGATTTAGGAGCAAGTGAGTGGGAAGAAGGGGGCACTTAGTGTCTGACTATATTAGACAAATTTACTAGGGAAAGGACCAGAACTGGACAATAACTGCCAGTCATTTCATGGAAAGTGGAGGACTAGTTAGGCATTCTTAGTGTTCAAAAGGGGATTGGTAGCCAGGCATGGTGTCGCGTACCTGTCATCCTAGCTACTCTGGAAGCCGAGGCAGGAAGATGGCAAGTTCGATGCCATGGGGCATCATAGTAAAACCCTCAACAACTTAGTGAGACCCTCTGTCAAAATAAAAAATAAAAAGGACAGAATGTAACTCAGTGATAAAACTCCCTTGGATTCAATCCCCAGTGCCACCAAAAAAAAAAAAAAAATTTAAAAAAAGGACTTGGGGGTGCAACTCAATGGTAAAGCTCCCCTGGGTTCAATCCCCAGTGCCAAAAGGGGTGGGTAAAGTCTTTCCTCCAACAGTTATTGAGTGCCTACCATGTGCCAACCAGAAACTGCTAGGAACTGAGCATATACTGGCAAATAGTCACTACCCTTCCGTCCAAGGGGAAAACAATAGTAAACCTGTATGTGATTGGACAAAAATGACTGTGGATGATGACAAATGCTCTAAGGGAGTTGACAGGGAAATGTGATGGTGAGGACCGAGGGAAGGCCCAAGAAGGTGGCATTTGTGTTGAGATTTGAAAAGACAGATGGAGGTAGTCATGGGCTAGGGGGATGGTAGCCCAAGCAAAGCACAGCTGGTGTGAAGGTCCTGAAGCAGAAAGGACTTGCTGTGTTCGAGGAATGGGGAGGGGGAACTGAGTGTAAAACCCTGCAAGACCTCAGAGTGTAGTGGAAGTTCACTCAAGCTTTCTAAACTGAGAAGGATATGATAAAATGCATTTCAAAAAGTCACACTGGCTGCCTTCAAGAGAGAGGTTTAAAGTGGGGTGAGACCAGTTAGGAGGCTAATGGGTGAGTCCAGGTGGGAGCTGAAAGGATTTGGTCTAGGGTGGTATCAGGGACATGGAAATAGTCTCATTCCTCTGGAATGCTTTGGAGGATGGAATTGGTAGTGGTTAGTTTTAGGAACTGGAAGGAATGTGGTATGGTGAAGTGGGGATTGGATGTACCAGTATTGGATGTACCAGGGAGGGATGTGGAGTCTAAGGCCTGAGCTGGCCCCATACCCTCTTATGAATGTCGCTAAGTCTGAACTGTGCTCTTTGCTCTCTCCAGCTCATCATCCATGGCAGCTTTGCTCTGATCCAGCTGCCCCGTTTCCACATCTTCTTTCTGGTCCCTGCACTTATCTATGTGGGAGACAAGCTGGTGAGCCTGAGCCGGAAGAAGGTGGAGATCAGTGTGGTGAAGGCAGAGCTGCTGCCTTCAGGTACCAGCCTGGAAGCTGTAAGGGGACCAGATTGGTGACACTGAGGCAGCCAACAGGGCAGGGGTAGAGCCTGAACTACACCATCTCCTGGCCTGGACCAGTGGAGGAGGCAGGGGACAGGGGTGGCAGTAGGAATTATCTGGTGAGAAATGCTCTCTGCCAGGGGACCTGAGCCTCTCTCACCACAGACTGGATGAGCCCAGGTCAGGCTGCCCCTTGCCCTGCTGACAACCCCCTCCTCTTCAGAGCGACCTTCTGATGAGGGGAGGCCTCCTTGTCATATTCCAGAAGCAGAACTGAGACAGTGGTTGGGGGAACTCTCTGGAGGCCACATTGTTGCTGGGCTCAGGACAGCAGCCTCCCACTTCCCATCCCTCCCCAGGAGTGACCCACCTGCGATTCCAGCGACCTCAGGGCTTTGAATACAAGTCAGGGCAGTGGGTGCGGATCGCCTGCCTGGCTCTGGGGACTACTGAGTACCACCCCTTCACACTGACCTCTGCACCCCATGAGGACACACTCAGCCTGCACATCCGGGTGGCCGGGCCCTGGACCACTCGCCTCAGGGAGATCTACTCACCCCCAACGGGTGACAGCTGTGCCAGATACCCAAAGGTGCTCAGACCTGGGCCAGATGTGCCACATGTTCTCATATCCCCTTAGGTCCTACAACACCAGACTCCCCTCTGTGTTCTTCCTTTTCCCTGGATAATGCCACACCCCACACCCCACCACCATCCTTCCCTTTGCTCTATACACAATATGCCTTTCCTTGCTTACCATTTCTGACTTTAAAATTATGGTTTTGAACCTACTATCCTCCCTACAGCTGTACCTGGATGGACCATTTGGAGAGGGCCACCAGGAATGGCATAAATTTGAGGTGTCAGTGCTTGTGGGAGGAGGCATTGGGGTCACCCCCTTTGCCTCCATCCTCAAAGACCTAGTCTTCAAGTCATCAGTCAGCTGCCAAGTGTTCTGTAAGAAGGTGAGTGCCCCTTTCCCACAGCCATGACCTGCTCCATCATTGGGCCCATCTGTGCTTCTCTCTCCTGCCTCCATTCTTGGCCACCTTGATCTTGGTACTCAATGGGAAAGGGCAAGTTGGCCTGAAACCCTGGAGTTGATGGTAGGTGGGGAGGTGTCAGGGTATCCCCAGACCCTGAAGGACAGAATTGGTTTGCTGATGCATACAAGATCTTGCTTGGTTTCCAAGGACTCCTTCTTTCAGTTCAGGGGTGCTCCACATAGGATTTGCTTCTGGGAGTTTGTTCAAGAAGGACTGGAAGGGGTTAAACAAATTCATTCCTTCTTACAAAGGAGGCCAGCCTTTGGAGCATTGTTGGCTGGGAGAGGGAAGGACACTTGGGGTAGGGCATAAGTGAAACTGACTCAGCTCTCAAAAGGAAGAGGAGGGGAGTGGCCCCAGAAACCCAGCCCAAGCCCTAAGGCCCCCTCTACACAGGGCCTCTTCACTCCAGCCTGGACCTAGTGGCAGGTTCCTGCTTGTCTCTCTGGGCCTGGCAGGTGAGTCAGGGGTGCTGGAATGTGGAGGGCAGAGACCCAGCCCATATGCTGTCAGCACTCAGATAGTGACAGCTCCCTTCCTCTCACATCAGTGCCAGCTCTGCCTCTGCTCCTTAACCCATACCTCTTAGCCCATCTTCTCCCCCTCAGAAGCTGGACCGGGCTCCCCCTCTGGTATCTCTGAGCTCATTCCTATTCCTTTCAGGCAGGTGGGTCTTCCCTGAGGCAGCTCTATGAAATGACCCTCAGCTGGAAGGTCTCCCTCAGGGAAAGCTCTGGTGGGCAGCCTCTGGCCTAAGCAGGCTCACTGGAGGGAGTGGAAGGACAAGCTCAGCCTGAGATTGCAGCTTTTCACCTAACAGACCTTCAGCTCTCAATTGAGAGAGTCCTTTTGTCTAACTCCAGGCTACCTCTCACTTCTACCTCTCCATCCCTTGGGGGCAACTCCACCTCTGACCTTCAGAACCTGTCCCTGGGACCCCTATATTCCATCTCCCAGACTGTTTGGGAAGAAGCATAAGCTGACTGAGGCTGGAAGAGTTCTTTCTGTGAGGAGACCCCTGGGATGTAGGGAGCCTGAGCTGAGCTGGTCCTGAGCTCTGGCTTGTGTCCTCAGATCTACTTCATCTGGGTGACACGGACCCAACGGCAGTTCGAGTGGCTGGCTGACATCATCAGGGAGGTGGAGGAGAACGACTGCCAGGACCTGGTGTCTGTGCACATCTACATCACCCAGCTGGCTGAGAAGTTTGACCTCAGGACCACCATGTTGGTAAGGTCAGGGCCAGCCAGGCAGGCCAGGTGAGCCACCATTTGGGCTAGGAGTTGACCCTGGTGTGCCTGGCTGTGACCTTCCTCCCTCCCTTCTTCCCTCCCCAGTACATCTGTGAGCGGCACTTCCAGAAGGTGCTGAACCGGAGTCTGTTCACAGGACTGCGCTCTGTCACCCACTTTGGGCGCCCCCCCTTTGAGCCCTTCTTCAACTCCCTGCAGGAGGTCCACCCACAGGTTGGTCCACCTCATAACCAGATTTTCACCTTTATTGTCCAGGGCCTGAGCAAAGCTCTCAAACCCCTACCCTATCTGGGTGAGAGTTAGCTATGGATGAGAATCTATTCCCTGGGAGACTGATGGGGTAATGAAATGGAAAAGGACAGGTGGGGGTGGTCACCCTGAGATGCTAAGGGAGGATGCTGGCAACAGGAACTTACCAACTCTGAAGCCATGATTTATTGTCCCAAAGAAAGAGCTCAATAATCAAGCTAGACCTTGGCATGACCTTAGGGATACTTTCTCCATTAATACTGAACCAGCCCTCATCCTGGGCACAGCTGATCTTCACCATGAACACTGGGCTAGCTACTGCTCTCATAAATACTGGGCTAGCCCTCAATGAGACACTGAGTACCCCTCAAGTTGAACACTGATTAATCCAACCCTTCTTAGAAACACTGATCTGGCACTTAATGAAATCAAACTGGATTTACAAACACTTCATCATGCACGGTACAAAGCAAACCTTCATCAGGAACACTCCATGGGCTCTTGCTGGTCTTTAACCAAAAAACAGGGAACTAGCTTGCACCATGAATGTGGACCTAGCCCTCCCTCTGAGCACTGATCTGGCCTTCCTTGTGAGCACTGAGCTAGCTTTGCCTTTGAACAATGTGCTAGTCTTCACCTCTTCCTCCTGAAACAGGTTCGAAAGATTGGAGTATTTAGCTGCGGTCCCCCTGGCATGACCAAGAATGTGGAAAAGGCCTGTCAGCTCATCAACAGGCAGGATCGAACTCATTTCTCCCACCATTATGAGAACTTCTAGGACTACCTCCCTTGGGGCTCTGCCCACTGCCCAGCAGAGCAGAGGTCTGGGCCTACACCTCACCTCTGTCCTGCTTCTGGATGTTTCAACCCTCTCCCCATTCTGACCTCCCAACTCAGTCCAGATGGCTCAGTCATCATCACATGTGTGCTGTTTCCTAGGCTCAAGAGGTATCTCAGCCTGGAGAACTGGGGATGCTATCTAGAAATTAGAGTTTGGGAAATAGGGGAGCTACTGGTTTGGGGCAAAGTGAAGCCTCTTCTTCCAGGCTAAGTTAAACAAAACAAAACAAAACAAAACAAAACAAAACCCAAAACTACAACTTGGAAGACAGGCTTACAAGGTGTGGGGGGGTGAGTGGTGAGGGAGAGAATGTGTGTGTGTGTGTGTGTGTGTGTGTGTGTGTGACTAAGGATGAATGGGTACACAGATGCTGGCATCTTAGAATCCTCCCCACTCCTGACTTCCCCCTCTTCTGGGCTCTCCAATTTCAAAAGGGCTGGCAAATGCCTTGGAGAGGGTAGAGGCTGGACCCATATGGAGAATTTACAGAAACTTTCCCTCAGCATCCCAGTCTAACAGCACAACTGTGACCTTTTCTCCCAAGTTTTTAAATATGTAGTGTAGTCAGACCCAGGCCTAATACCTATCCATGCAGTGCTCTTCAGCCCTCTTCTCCCAGCTCCAGCAGTCTCTTTTACAAATAAATCACTTTTCCACTTTTAGGGTTTCTTTATTCTGCTCCAGAATAAGGTGAGGCACAGGCAGAGGATACTCACCCAGCCAGCTCACCAGGCTGGTTCAGACACCTCTCAAGAGTTTGCCAGTATCTACTGAATAAAGGAACAACCTAAGGCAGCTGGAGACTCCCATCTCAGCCCAGGGATGCCCTTCTTGATGGAGGGCTCTTAGGGTGACTGCTGTGAGGTTTCTGAAGCCTGATCAGGAGGAGCAGAGAAAAGCTGTGGAGTTTCTGGAGGAGGCAGGCTTGGCAGAGAGGGAAGGGGGATGGGCCATAGTCTGACACTATAGGAAGCCAGAGTTGATCTGGCTTGCTCTAGAACCTCTTTGGGCAATGGGAGTTTGGCACCTGTGCCTCCATGGATCTTCCAGGCAGCAAGATGACAGCTGGGAGACAGATGAACCCATCACCTAAATTCTTCAGGACTATATTCTCATATGCAAAATGACAGATGCTCTCCAGTCTACCTCAAGATAGGGCAGCTTTCTATGAGGGAATTTCTGAAACAATACCCAATTTCAAGTGATTTTTTGTCTCCACGGATTTCCTACGTTTGTCAGATCAAAAAAATTAGAAACTCCCAACTACTGTGATTCACAACACACTTGGAAGTTGGGATTGTGGAAGAGGTCCTCAAATTGCCTTCCCAGGGAGCCATTTCCTTAGGGTGTTTGTAGAGCGCGGCTGGGGAATTTCTGTTCAACTGGTCTGAGGAAGCTGCGGGCGGGTCTGGAGCGGCGGGCCAGCAGCTCTGCTCTGCCCCGCGGCCCAGTGGGTATTCCTAGGGTCCAGGCCCACAGGTGAGGCATGCCAGCACCGACAGGGGCGTCGGTGGGGCAACTTGTGGGTGTGGGTGGCCCCACGCCCCGGGCGGATGGTTTGAGGCGCGACCACCAGGGGGCGCACACGGCCAACCCCGCGACCAGAGCCACGGCCGGGAGCTGCGGCCGAGGTCCACAGTCTGCCAGGCACTGATCTGTCAATCAGGGGCTAAGGGAGGTGCGGCCAACCCCGGAATACAGTGGAAAGAATGCTAGGCGGGACCCCCGCAGTCCGCCCGCCGCCTTCCCGCCTCCGCTGGCGTGCGTCTTCCGCGTGGCAGGGCCGCCCCGCTCCCTCCCGCCTGGCGCGCTGCCTCTTTGTCTCTGCGCGGCTCCCCTCCTCCCAGACAAATGGCTGTTGGCAGGAAATTGGACGCGCTCTTGGGGAGCCGCTCTGGGCGGGCAGTGCGGCGAGGAGGGGGCGCCGTGTGGCAGCGGGCCCCGAGAGCCCCAGCCCCGGTAGGGGCGGCGGGGGATGTTTTGACATCTCGTCAAAGGAAGGAACTTGATGCTTCGAAAGTGCTTTTCACAGCCGGCCTGTGTCGGCTCCAGAGCTGATTTATAAACATAATCTGTGCTCTCCCCCGGTTCCCTCCCCTGTCAACCCGGGGGCGGCGCCGGAGGCGCGAACGCGGCTGTGCCTGGCAGGATCGGGTTTATTTATTGCCTCTGGCCGAGAGCCGGGGCGGCCCGGGGACTGCACAGTTCCCTCCGGCCCTAACCCTTCCCCTCATCTCCCCACCCCCCAATGCCGTCTCCAACCCAGGCGTCTGCCTTTCCCAAGCCCGGCACCAGACTCTGGGCGGAGCCCTCGGGTGGCTTGGGATTGGGGAAAATGGAGGCAGAGAGGGTTGGCGTCCCGCGACCTGTTTCACCCCTCACTGACCCAATAGAAAGAGGGTGGTGAGGGAGGTGGCCACCTCTTTCCTAGGGTTGGAAAGGGGCCGGAGCTGCCAATCTTAAACTCCGCAGGAGACCAGCAGCTCTGGAGCCCCATTCCTCCAGGGGTTATCCTTTCTCTCCAGGGTTTGCTCCAGCTCCAGACAACCTCTTACCCAAAGGCCCCAGTAGCCTTTCCCCTTTAGAATAAATTAAGGAACCTCCAGCATCTACTAGATCCCAGGGCAAGGGGAAGAAAGGTTTCATGTCCCTGGGAAGAGCCACTGCTTTCAGCCAGGTGACAGGGCTGGGTCCAGGTCCATCACAGTGCCCTGGCCTCACATCTACAGAGTCCGGATGGCCACAGGGTAGAGCAGGGACATGTGTTCGGCCCCCTTAATGGGCAGCTTGCGGCTGGCATAGTGATGCACGATTTCAGGGACACTGCTGAAGGGTGGGCTGTTCTGGCCCAGCACATACTTGTGTTCCTTGGTCCGGGAGAGCTTCATGTGCATGAAGCCCTGACTGCTCCTGGGAAGAGGAAGACACCCTGGTGAGTGGGGGCTCTCCTCAGTTCCCCACCCAGTCATCCAATAACCCTTCCCACTCCCACAGCAAGCCAGCTGAAGGTGGGAGATGAACAGGATGGTAGTCATTCTAGAAGGCAGGAATGTGGATCCAGGGTTTCTCGCTGGTGTGGTAAGCAGCATTAGGCACTGGATGGTGGTAAGGACACTGGGTGTGCCAACATTGTGTATAAAGTGAGTGTACAGCAGGGTGTGTGCAGGTGCAAAGTGGAGTGACCAGTACCCCCAGCCCTGGAATCCAAGCACCCCTGCTCTTTAGACTTTGGAACCAAGGTCACTTCAGCCTCATCCTTCCTGAGCTACATGCAGGACACCTGTGGGGGCTCCTGATGATTCATGTGGAGCCACAGATCCACTTGGCAGGAGGGTGGGTGGATAGATGTGATAACCAAATCTTGGTTGGAGCTCTCCCTTGCAAAGACTGGGGGAGGGAGCAAGCTGATCTGGAAGTCCCCCCAAAATATGGAAATGCTCAGCTGCCTCCTCCTGGGGACATCCCTTCCCCCTCTCGCTATCTGGGCCTTAGGCCAAGCCCTCAACTCATCCATCTAGCCCTTGTGCCTGAAATGACATCACCTCATGGCTGCAGCTCTGTTCCCTTTCTTAGAGAGGAGGGGCTCCACCGCCTCTCCCACCTCCCTGCATCACCCTGGAAACCAGCATTAGTGCTGGCCCTACCCTCTAGACAGGGATGACACTGTCCAGAACTCTAGCCAGCTGTAAATGTCCAGGTGGGCACTCTGAGTTTCAGAGAGAGGGGATGGCAAAACCACACCAGCAAAAATGTTCAAACTACCACAGGCTTGGTCTGCTGGGCTCCAGGTCTGAAACTCACCCACAGGCAATGGAATGTTTGAAGCTTGTTTGAATGGAATTGTCCTGAAGCTTGACTTGGCTGCTTCTGCCTACTTAAAAGACCACTTGGGAAAAAGGACAGAGCTAAGAGACCAGTGTAGGAAGCATAGTCATTGAGGGGTTGTGACCTCCATTCCTGAGGCCATCTTGAGGAGGGGACTGAAAAGCATATCACTTGCCTCCTCTGCCTGGACACTTTTCACTAGGCCCACAAGTGAGAAATCAGGGAGAATGGGGAGATTGAAGAGAGGAAAGGGATGGAAAAAAATGGGCCCCTAGCTGCATCCCTGCCTCCCAGCAGCGTACAGAAGCCTTAGAAGCCTAGCAGCCTGCTGGGAGAAGGATGGGGGCCTCAGGGTGTGTCAGGGTATGAGGTCATCTGTGGAACTGAGATAATGCATGGGGTTGACAGTGACTGCACAGGCCCTGGAAGGAAGGAGCCAAGGTCCTGAGGCTAGTACAGCCCCTGTGAGCAGTGGAGAGGAAAGGCAGGGAGCAGTCACTCTCTCCTGGGTGCTCCATGCCAAAACCCAGGTCTTCCCTCACCTTCTCTCAGTTTGGAAACGACCCCCTCTCCCAGTCTACTTGGGGGCCTCTCCCCAAAACTGTGAATTATATTTTCTCCTCAAGGGACTGATATGCCAAGAAGGGCAACAAGTGGCCAGTGATCCCAGATCCACCTGCATAATGGACCTCACTGGGAGAGGGGTGACTATGCTTTTCAACCTTCCGGGACAAGTCCCAAGGGTCCATTAGGACACAGCAAGGCCCTTGCCAGATCCTTGGGGATGAGGGTGGGGTAGGACCAGCTGAGCCACAGGACCAAGGCTTTTTGAGGAAGCTGTTTAATTACCAGTGAAAGCCCTTCCATTAGGGAGAAAAGAGAAACCATAATTGTATTTCAGAGAAACCATTTATATGCAAACGAGGCTCTGGCAGACAGATGCTGGGGAGGTCTGACCAGCCAGGGCTGGAGCAGGCGTCCAGGAAGGGCTCCCCTTTTCACTCCCCAGTAGTAAAAGGCAGCCCTCCATTCCTGGTTTAGCTCTACTCCTTAGTTCCTCCCCAGGGAGCCAGACACTGGACAGTACCAGACTCCAGGCATTTGGCACTTGATGAGGGGTGGAGCCAGTCACCCCAACTGTGTTCTTAAGAGTCAGACACAGCTGGGTTCAAATTCCAATGTGGGGACTTTATTTGTATTTATTTATTTTTTATTTTATTTTGAGACATGGTCTATGTTGCCTTGAACTCTGGGGCTGAGGTGATCCTCCTGCCTCAAGTCTCCCTCCTGAGTAGATGGGTCTATAGGTGGGCACAGCCATGCCCTGTTAGGGACCTTGACCAAGTCACAAACCTCTTGAATGTGTATAAAGGAGATCTATCTGGCAGGATGGTAGTTGGTTTGGAGATGGTATACATGCTGCTTGGGTATGCTCCATTAATTTTAACTACAATTTTTAAAGTAATATACTCACCTAAAGTTATATAAATCAAAATTTTGACAAATGAATTTTTCCAAAGTGCTCCTTTGGTTTTATAATCTGCAAACCCCTAGAATATGAAAGCTGGAAGAAATCTAAGAGTGTTCTAAAAGATTTGCAAATGGAGAAACCAAGGCCAGAGAGGTTAAGGGGTTTGTCTAAGGTCACACAGTTTTATCAAACTCAAGAAGAGAACTCAAGTTACCTAACCATGGTTTGGTACTTTTTCCACAATCTTTCAGTAAAGTTGAATAATCATCCCCTAAAGGTATCAGGTTCAGTAATCCCACATTTCCACAGATTGGATTTGCTTAAATAAGGGGGGGGGTATGTACCTATATCTAATGCCCTCAGAGAATGCAGTACAAAGTGGTGTAGGTAGGTGTCTGCTGGTAAAGTGGGGAAGTAAAATGGTTGCCTCAGGTGGTCTGCAGAACTCCTGGTCACCAAAAGGCAGACTGGTTGGTCCCCCAGGAAACCTAGAAGGCTGAGGCTGGACTGTGCATATTTGTTATAGGGAGCAGGGCTAACAGAAAGGGAGGGCCCAGCCTCTGCCACCTCTTCCAGGACTCTGCTCCAAACATATACTTCCTCAGAGTAAACAGGAGTAGCTCTGTGTCTACTGCCCTGTCCTCCTCCCAAGTCCCAGCCTCCCATCTTATCCTTTAAGACTCCCTCAGCCAAAGCTCCTCTATCTCCTTGTCTGCACTTCTGGAACATCTTGTACTTCCATTAACAATGGTGATGGTGATAATTTATTGAGCACCATGCTAAGTGCATCTCATATATTATTTCATTTAATCCTTCCCTATGGCGAATATTACCATTCCATTTTATTATAAGGCAACTGAGGCCTACAGAGGATAAGGGGGCCCCAGATCACACAGCTAGTGAGTGACAGAATCCTTCTCAACTGGATGCTGCAGCTTGTTGGTTTCCTCCTACAGAGCAGGGGCTGTCTCTCAGATATGTCAGGACGCCTGGCATGGAGACAGCAGTTTTTCATTGGGGATGGGAACCTCCCCAGCTTGGCTGGGCATGGGGAGAATACTGGAGTCCCCTCCTGCCCTACTGGTTGTGCCCCCACCTGCAGCCTCCCACACTCACTTGAGGGAGAGAGAGAAGTCATTCTTGCTGGTCTCACTGTTGCGCACCAGGTAGCTGGCCTCTTTGCACAGCCGGAGCAGGTTCTCGGCGTCTGTTCGGCTGATGGCCCCGTGGTACCAGCTGAGGATGAGAGAGAGGAAGGGGGGCATCCCTGCTGGGTCCCTCGCCGTCCAGGCCCACCCATTGTGGGTGTCCCCTGCAGGGAAGCCAGTGCCAGGAAGGGAGGAGAGGCGAGGGAGTTCCCAGCTGGACACAGACACTCACACCTGGTTTTCCAGAGGCAGTGCTGGGTCTGTCCACTCCCCCAGGGGGCTGCTGGGCTCTGGGCCTAGAGGCTTGGCTGACTTAGGGTTCCCTGCAGAGAGTCGGGGAGGTAGCCGCCCTTTCTCCTCCCGGACAGGTGACAGGCAGCTCTTCTCTGGTCCTTCAAACTGGGCTGTAGGGAACACAGGGATCATGGCCTCTGAAGACCCCAGATGTAGTGCCCTACTGAATAGCCAGTACCCTGCCCCATTTCCCCCACCCCTCTAAGGGGCAAAATGCATGTTCTGGAAGGGTGGTACACACCCTGACCAGTTTTAGGGACATCATCCTGGGCCCATTCTGGGTGGGTGGAGGATGGGCGTAGCCTCTACAGCCACGTGGGGATGTGACAGAGGGGAGTAACACCAGAAACCACTCGCTTCTCCCTCAGGAGCCGCTGACTGCCTTCCCCTCTTCCATCCCCCTCAGGGTGACTTCAGCGCTGATAATATTGTTTCTTTCTTCTCCTCAGAGTTCATTACCGTTCTCCAAATCACCCTGCCAAGCCATTCTGTAGAAATGACTTATCGATCTGAGAACAATTATCCGATTCCCCTTGGTGCCATCCTGACAGGCTAATCCTGCCCAAAGCCACCAGACAGCCTGCCCTCCCCGCCCCAAGGTCGCTGCCCACTGGCTCCCCTCCCCCATCCATGGAAACCCAGGGAGGTGACTCTGCCTGTCCCAGACCAGGGCAGCCTGACAGCTGAGCCTACACAGGAGAGGGCCCACCCTAGTGGGTAACATGGCTACAGGAACACATGCACCTGCATTTATAAAAGACCTACAACTCTCAGGCACAAAGGTACAAAGAGGTGCTCACGCCTGTGCTCACACACATTATGTCCATACCCACTTTTGGGTGCCCATTCTGGGCAAAATGAAACACAGAAGATGAATTCAGTGCCTTCTTTCCCCATATTTAGGCTCTTTCTCCTTGTAGCATTTTCAAGCCTTTCCTGTCCTCAGTCACCAGGTGCAAGGAACAGCTCCTCCGTTTGCTTTATTCAGTTAGAGCTTCCTGTGCCAGCACCTCCCCCAGGCCTCTGAAGGGTCTGCACTGTCAGGCAAAGCTCTAACCAAAGAAGCTGACTAAGAACAGTGGATTTTTGTGGCACAGTTGGGAACTTATTAGAAAGGGGTCTCCCTAAGGAGACACTTCGCCACAGATCCCTGAGGGAGGAGGGAGGAATGTGCATTTTATCTCTTCCCTCTCCCTCCAGGCCAAGAGGGATTCTTCCTGGGTTCTCCACACCCTACCCCACTTCTCAGCTCCTCCAACCCAAACCCACAGGGTCTGAGAGGTGAGGACATGTCACCCTGGCCAGAAGCCCCCACAGGACCCACCGCTGCTGTCCTCCAGGCTGGGCTCAGGGTGGGGTGAGGCTGGACCGGAGATGTCCCTGTCCCCGTCAGGCAGGGAGGGGCTGCTGTCCAGCTGTCCCACGGGCGGAGGCCAAGGTAGGTCTTTGATGACCTTTATGTCAACTGGAGCCAGTAGCAGAAGGCAGAAGAGAGACAGACAGTGACAGAGACAGAGACAGAAAGAGGCAGAGGTTGAGACTAAAACCCAGAGCTAGGATACAGGACAGCCTAGAAAGGAGAAGGGGGAGAGCAGAGGCAAGGGAGACTTCTGGGGAGGGAAGAGGACTCTCATGCAGGAGCTGGAGAGAACCACCACTGATCACACACGAGGCTGGCCTGGTCAAAGCCTAGCAGGCGGGATGGCAAGCAGCAGGACATAAGAGTATTTCTTTGCCAGCCCCATGGGTCCCATTCATCCGATCTATCATAAGTCTCCATGTCCCAAAGGGACTAGAAAAGGAGAAAAAGTGGGCTTAGGAGCTACCCACACCTCCCAGTACCACACCCTGGCTCCCACAGCCTCCTGGCATTCCCAGTCTTGCCTCCCTTCTTCTTTTACCCCCAGCCTGAGAATTCTTGGGCTGTGAGAATGTGACAGCTTAGCCTCAGATTGTCAGAAATACTCAGACTTGGGGGCAGATTTTTTTTGAAATGTAATGCCGCTCCCAACCTCAAGAAAAGTGACGCCACCTTCGGCTGCAGGATTGCTAACGAGGTTTCCTAATGACCAGCATAGATTTTCCCATTAAGCAATCCAAACAGTATTGATTCTCCAAGGAGACTTCTGGAGATAAATGGCCCATCCTCAATGGTGTGTGCTTTACAGGAAGCAAATTAGGAAACTGAGGCTTCCCAGTCTGGCTGCCAGGGTGGAGAGGGCAGAGTGGAGGACTGGGTCCAGCTCCAGGATGAGCCCCCTGTCCAAGGACGGGTGAGGGGACATGAGAATAAGAATGAAGTCTAATGGCATTTAAGCACTCAAGGATTTAGGAATGAAATCCCTCTCCCTACTCCCAGATCTTGTTCCGCCCACCTTGGACTGCCAACCTGCACTTTTCCATGGTAGACTCTGGCTGGGAACAGACAGTGGTGTGGTTAGGACAGGAGAAACCTGATCTTCATTCAGCAATCAGGGGATTTCTCAGAGACTTCCTCTGCAGCTCAGAAATCCCCCTGGGGCTGGGAGATACAGTCCTAGAATTCAGGTCAAGCCCACAGCTATTTTCATTGTTTGAAGTATTAAATGCCCTCTTTTGTTAAATGTATTTAACATACCCCACAAGCTTCATAATTTTGTATTGGAACTTCTTTATTTTTAAGTATACCCAGTCCCTAAAAGATGGCCTTGACCTCTGAGAGATGGTGATGCAGCGAAATTATGCCTTCTTCCTTTCCCCGTTCTAGTCCCTGACCCTGTGCTCAGTGTGTGTCTACACTGCCCAAGTCCCCAGTATCTTTGGTACAGAACTCTCTTTCTCTGCCCTGAAGACCCACTCCTATACCTCCCTGGGTTCCTGGGATCTACTACTTTCATTCTCCTGAGCCTGAGAAGTTGCTCAAAAACCCTAGCAGAGCGGCCTTCCCATTAAGACTTACCTGCAAAGGCTTTGGAAATCCGCTCCTTCTTCCACTCCCAGGGCTGGTCATACTCCTCTGGGGGCCTCTCATCATCCTCAGGCAGGCGGGACTCCCGGGGCCAAGTGGCTCCCTCACCTTCTGGGGTGACCCCCTCCTCCTCTGGCTCATAGGGTGTGTCATACAGTGGCAAGGGCTGGGTTGCCGTCTCCTTGGAGCCCCGGATCTCTGCCAGGGCAAGGAGGGGAGAGATGCGAGCTCAGCCTAGTGACCAGGGCACCTCCTCCAGCAATGCTCCTCACCACGAGCCAGGTCTCCTTCTGGGGGAACTCAGGAGTCACACATCCTGGGCCCTCACCCTCAAAACACCTCTGGAATGCATGAGGCCTTGGGCTTAAACCCTAGCACCTAGAAAAAAGTTGGGGAACCCCCCAAACCAAACAGTTCCAGGGCTCTACAAGCACTGGGTCCAAGAGAGGCAGAGGCACATAGGTATCAGACTGAAAGACATAAAAAGGATCCCATGACAGCCAGTGAGACTGGGCAGATGAAGTTGACATATTTAAGAAACTGAGTCATGGTCCTCCCCAGCCCACCTTCTCCTCATTGCCCAGCTCCATTCATTTTCTCCTGTCCCAAGTGACATCATTTCACAAAAATCAGGAAATGTTTCTTTGTTACTCAGGCACTGCTGACCACCCCTACTGTGAAACTTTCCTCTTTGATAAATCAATTTCATGGATTGTTTTTTTCTCTAATCACTCCCACTTGGACTCTCTTCCTGGATCCTCTCTTGGCCTCTATTTTCCAAGGTCAAGTCTTATTCATTTCACCTGACCCTAACTTTTGAACTACTTGTCCCATGGCACCCACTGCATCTGTATTATAGTCATATTCCCATGGCCAGAAAGATGTTTCACTTTGATATCATATCATTTCAAATTCACCACCTTCCCCCAAACTGTTGATTCTCTTTTCAGGATCACTGACCCCACTAAAAATCTGATTTTAAAAGCTATGAAGCTACTATCAAAAAATATATGCACTCAAATTTTTACATATATTCCAGGGCATTAATGGTCCATACCCCTCTGACCTCAACAAGGTATCCATCTACCTTCTCACTTTATCCATTTCTGTCTTCCTTAAACCTGACCCTGCTTCATTATCTAAATCCCATCAGTTCATTGCCAATACCTGATGACTTTCACCCCCATCTTTCTATATCTAGATTACTGCCAAGGTGAATCTCCACTTCATAGGCTTGTGTTTTCAGGGTTCCTGGGAACAATATTCCTGGGACAACACTCCAAAGATTCTCTCCTCCTCACCTACCTCTCCTGAGGGAGAGCAGTTTATCTGATTGGCCAGCAAATGCTCATTCTCTTACTCAGATCTACCTTCTGCTTCTTTCTCCTTGCAGTGAGTGGCCTGCCCCCCTGTAGAGGCCTATGGCTGCCTTGTGTTGCCCAAGCCTGAGTGGGCAAGTTTAATTCTGTGGCAGAGTATTAAGAAGCCCATTGTGATGACATAGGTAGGTAATGTTCTCCAATCAACCCTATCAGTAGTAGACATTTTAATCTCCATCTGTTTCCTTAATCTTACTCCTCAGTTATTAGTTATTCCTAAGCCCAGGAAAGGAAGAAAGAGGTCTTAAGTTATTGGCTCCTTAAAACTCCAGTAATTTCCACAACAGTCTGCTAATTCGACTTTCTGATGTCCAGTTCTTCCAGTCCATTCCTCACACAAAGGCCTCAGTAATTCCACTCTACCCCAACACTTTTTTTTTTTTTTTTTTTTGCAGTACTGGGAATTGAACCCAAGTGTTCTATCACTGAGCTATATCCCCAGCCCTTTCTAAAATTTTATTTTTTAGTTTTCATTCTGAGATAGGACTGGCCTCAAATTTGCAATCCTCCTGCCTAAGCCTCCTGAGGTGCTAGAATTATAGGCATACACAACTGCGCCCTGGTTCATCCCATTCCTTTCTTGCTCAAGAATTCATAATGACTCTATTCCCCCTTATGAACCAAATCCAAGAACTTAATTTCAACTTCGAAGTGCTTTGCTGTCCCTTTGGTTTCTTATCTTAGCTCCCAGTATGCCCAAGCACTAACAGTATTTATCCCTAAACCAATATTCCTCTCACCCTGGCTTGGGTCTTGGTTTAGACTGACCCATCCTTGTTTTTCTCTCTGATCACCCCCATTTGGACTCCCTCTCCAGATTCTCTCTTGGCTTCTGTTCCCCAAAACAAGGTCTTGTTCATTTCTCTCCACCCTAACCCTTTGCCTGGCCTCATGGCACCTATACTACCTATATTTCTAGTCATGTTTCCAATGCCATAAAGATGTTTCACTTTGATATAATATTTTTCAAACTCATCGCCCTTCTCAAAGCTAGTGATTCTCTTTTTTGAATTCTTTTATATTCCTTTTTTGGATCCTTGACCTCCCACCACTATCTCTCTGGCCCTTCCTATCTCAAATGCTTCTATCTGAACTTTGGTTGCATGGCTTCCGCTATGGCCTCAGGTTTCATAAGTTAAAGCTCCTCTTCCAAAAAGACTACTTTGAAGGTAGTGGCCATACCCCCAAAGATCTGGCAAAGGTTTTCTCCATATTTTCTAGGGACCAAGGAGTCAGTCCTTAGACTTGTGGGTGCTGGAGCATGTTTTACAGAGCCCAGGCTTCAGGGAGCACCTCCCCTGTTCCCCTGTTACTTACCAGCCATCATCTTTTGGGCCTCATAGGGCTCCATGTAGCCATCATTTTCAGGGACCTTCTCTGGGGCTACTGAAGGTCCTGCTGCACCTTCACCAGTTTCCTGAACATCAAAGGGGTCTGCATAGTCTTCTAGGATTGCCAGCTGTGGGAGAAGGGCAAAGACAGGGGCTTCAGACAACTGAGGCAAATCTGCTTCTACCTACACTCATCCATTTATGCTAGAGTCCAGGGTAGGTTGCCTCAAACCCAGAGCCCCAGCTACCCAAGGGAAGTCTCTGAGCTCAGATAGGGACCAGCTATGGCTTTTCCTTTGCAGGGTCCCCAACTAGGCTACGATGGTGATAATCTTTCTTTTCTGCTGATTTTGTGCCTCTGGGTCATGTCCTAGCCTAAATGGCGAGGATGAGGTTATTGTGCCATGCCTTAGGGTCCAAGCTGGACCAGAACCTACACTGAGTGGTTCAACAGAGAGAATGAATTCAGAGAACTGGTTACAATGGTATTGGAAGAGTTTGAAAAGCAAGTGGGGGATAGTGAGGCAACTCAGAGATTAGCATGTTCCATGCCCACCACTACTGCACTTCCAGATGCTGAGCAAATATAAACAGATGCCAACCCTCGAGGAAGGAAAGCTGAATACTCACTTTGCCACAGTTCTGTAGATGATCCTCACAATGTCCCTGTCATGTGGATAGCATTATCATTATCACTGGAGGCCCAGGGCAGTTAGGGAGCAACATGCCCAAGACCATTCTGCATTAGTGGGGGAACCAGGATTGGAACCCATGCCCTTTGTGCAAAGGGCCACCAACCTGCCATCAGTGGGCAGCTCAGCTGACCTGGAAGAGAGATGGCTTTGGGAAGCCCTGAGGCTCTGCTGAAATTCCCTTGGCTCCTGGAGGACAGGGACAAGAAAGGCGGCCTTACCTTAGCCCTCTACTTCCCATGCTGCCCCTCTATCCCATACAAGTGGCTCATGGCCACATTTCTGTCCCCATATCCAGTCCAGGCAGAGTAAACCATAAGCCACACGCCCTGCAGAGGTGCCCAAAGTGCTCAGGGCGGGGCACAGCTGAGGACAATAGACTCTTTCTCTAAGCTAGATATGGGCTTTTCCTGGTGGGCCAGCAGAGGTGGAGACAGCCCAGCCCACCCGGGGCTGCCAGCACCCTAAAAGTACCATACCACTGGATTACAGGTGTTGACACAAGGTGATTCTGGGACCTTTGCTATGAAGAAGGGCCACCCCTACCTTTCCCTAAGCACAGTGTTGTTTAGTTCTGAGCTGGATCAGGGCTCTGGGAGCTAGCTGAGCTGGGAGTCCCTCCAGGTGACCAACCTGGCCCGGACGAGAGGATATTAGAATGGGGACCCCTAACAAGGCAGAAATGGAGAAAGGAAACTCCCAGAGACCCCTATGGCATGCTACTTCAACCTGATAGCCCCTCTAAAGGATTCTAAAGTTCCCAAAGGCTGCTAACATGTCATCCCCTAAGGTCTTCCACTCTCACCTTGTTCCAGTCAAACCCCTTGGCTCCTTCACCTCCCTTGCATCTCTGCCTACTTCTGGAATGACCACCTCATATTCCACCCCCCCCCCCCCCCCCCCCCCCCCCGCAGATCATCCACCAGCCTGGAGCTCTGTCATTTTTGTCTCTCCAGCTCCAATAAGCACCTGGCACACAGTAAGCACTGGGAAAAATGCACCCTGTTGCTTGCTTTTTCCCAGGCCAATGGCACCCACAACCCCACCCCTGACCAAGGGTGCTCTAGAGTCAGTCCACTGTTAGTGATTCTGCCAGTCAGCACCCAGCCTCACACATCTGTGGCAGCTACTCAACAGTGTCTGAATCATCTGACACCTTACAAAAGCTCTCTTGCTTTAAGAAAAACCCAAAGTTAAAAGAGATCTAAGATTCCACTTTTCTCTTTGGTTTCTCTCTACCAAACCTGGATCACTCCCTCAAAGCTATGCTCTTTTCTTCCTTAATGGTCTTTCTTTTGCCTAGATCACTTTTCTTTCCTTCTGGCTTGACCAACCCTTACTCATTATTTTCTTTCTTTAGAAAACTCTTCCATGCTCACCCAGGCCTGCCTTCCAGCTGCCTCTGTGCTGGGCTACTGTCACACTGTGATAAATGTTTGTTTTATTTGATGTCTTCCTGAAGACTGTGGGCTTCCTGAGGGCAGGGCCCAAGTTTATTGCTAAATACCAGTGCCTGAAAGCTCTCAGTAATTATCTGTTACATCCGTTCACATAAAACAGGAAGAAGGGACAATGAAACACTTTTCTTTGTTCATTCAGAAGAGAGAGGAAACATAAATCTGGGTGGAGTCATAAAGGAGGACTGAGTCTTTCCAAGTGAAACTGCACCTTTAGTGAGCAGAAGATCCTAGTGCAAGCCCCTTTTACCCCCCCCCCCCAGAGCCCCTTTACCGTATCCCTTACCACACATGATCAGAATTGCAGTAGCCAGCTTCCTACTAGAGTCCTGGGCTAGTGCCTGGAGCTGTGACCTCTCCCAGGCTGGTGTGGGCCTCTGGAGCACTAGGCCACAGTGCCTGTGGGCAACCAGGTGGCAGCTCTGCAGGCAGCTCAATGGCTCCTCTGTTCCACTCCTGGCTCCACACCCTGCTCCAGGAAGCCCTGGCCCCCCGCCCTGGGCTGGAGTGCCCAGAAGAGCCACCCACAGGGCTCAGAATGGGAGCAGCAGCAGAGATGCCAGCTGGGAAGGCTGGCAGAATGGGGCACCCACAAGGGCACCTATGAAACCCATCAGAGCCCAGGCTGCTGCCAAAGTGTTTCTAGGTCTGTGAGGATGAACTGCTCAGTGGGGGAACCTACCCCCATAGACTTCTGACACTTGTGACCTACCACACTTTGTTAGTTTATTTGTGGCCCCTGGGCCCCCTCTGATGTTCCCACTGCTGTATCCTACATCCAACCAACCCAGGGCCCTTCACACAGAGTACATTCAAGACATAATTACTGGCTGCATAGAAGGCCTCCTTTTCCTCAGGCTCCATCCTCTAGGGTGACACCAACTTCCAGATCCCCATTCACTCTGACCTCTGACTGACCAGTAATGGCTGCACCACTAGGCTCTCAGGAGAACTGGATCAAAGCCTCTGGCTCAAGGGCAGAAGAGAGGAACAGTCAGTCAAGGGTCTTTAGGAAAGGCACACCACAACACCAGGACTGATATTCAGATATATCCTCTGGTATAGCCAGAATGTTATAGAAATGCTAAAAGTATTTTCAAACTAGTGGGTAAAGCAGTTCCTATCCAGAGGGCCCCATGTCCCCCTCCCTCCTGCACTCAGCAGGCTGTCTCCAGGACCCTGCTACTCTTCTGTTCAAATGGGCAATGCCCTTCCCAGAGCAGCTGTCTACTTTGCATCTCCTTCCTGCCCACGCCTCTTCTGAGGTAGCCAGCAGGCCCACCATCTGGTTCTGTCTTCTACTCTGCTGTTTGGATGGGAACATGTCCCTACCCATGGGGGTCCAGGGGATACAAATCCAGGGCAGAGCAAGGAGCACATGTTTCAAGATGTTGGCTTTGTACAGTCTCCAAACTACCCGCTCTGCATTTCTTCCACTTTTTTAGTTTACATTTAATATCTGGAAACCTATCTTTTTCAGCTGTTGAATAAGCATGGCAATAGTACTTATCTCAGAGAGAAGAGAAGAGGGAAATAAATTTGTAACAGTTCATAGTCCACAGGCTGGCAGGAGGTGAGCTCTGATGATCATCTTTTACATTCAGGTGTTAAGGCCTCACAATTTAGGTGCTTGTCCAGGGTACACAGCTTGTCAGCAGTAGAGACAAGACTGTAACCCAGGTCTCCTCTCAGTGCCTCGTCACAGATTTTCTAAAACTTTGAAAAATGCAACATCTTCTCTGCTTGTAGATTTAAATTTAAATTTAGAATTTAGGGGCTGGGGATATTGCTCAGAAGTAAAGTACTTGCCTAACATTGCAAGGCTGCAGGTTCAATCCCCAGCACAGAAAAAAAACAAAAACAAAAACAAAAACAAAAAACCTTTACCTCTGAGAAGTTCTGCTACAAAGAAATCAATACAATTTTTGTTTAATTTAGTATTTCCCCTAAATATTTAACCATGGAAACCCTTCCTTACTGAAAACCTATAACCAATCTGTTTGATTACTTTTCCCAAGATCAAACTTTTTGTAGCTGATGTTCCTACTTCTTGGAATGCTTGCTCCTATTTTATCTCTCTGGGAAACTTCTTCAATATGAAAGAGATTTGTTATTTTCCTTTTCTAATTATAAGAGCAATGCCATGCTTACAAGACATTCAAACATCACAGACATGACTAATGCCACCAACTCTTTTAAGACCCTTGGGACCATCTCAGGCTTGGTGATCTCCAGGATTCAGGATATGGTGAATTCATCACAGAAAATGCCCCTCATTCCTTCTCTAAGGATCCTCCTCCTCTTGCTCATTAGCAAATGCTTCATGAACACCCCTTCTCTGTGGCATAGCTCGTGGTCAGTGCTGAGGGCCTAGGCATGATGCTTAGCCTGGAGTCAGTTCACTTGGCTGTGAAGCCTCATTTTTTACCTGCTAGCTGAAAAATCATACATTCAACATTCCTTTGGTTCAATTCCTCTATATATAACCCAGGGAGAGTAACAGAATCTTCTTTACAGAGTTGTTTAACCACTAAGTCACATACCCAGCCCTTTTTTTATTTTGAGACAGGGTCTTGCTAAGTTGCTTATAGCCTCACTAAGCTGCTGAGACTAGCTTTGAACTTGTGATCCTCCTGCCTCAGCCTCCCAAGCCACTGGGATTATAGGTGTGCCAAAGTGCCCTGCCTTACAGGGTTGTTGGAAGAATCAGTCTAACATACATCAGCTGCTTCAAAATGGTACTACACAAGGTCAGTGCTCAGTAAATGTCAGTGACTACATCATTAAAGAGTAAAAGACCATATTTTGGGATCCTCTAGGAGCTCATACTGACAGACACAAAACAAGCTCCAAGAGACTGAAGTGCTTCAAGGTGCTCTGGGGGAACCTATAAGTCCACAGCATGCAGGATTTGGGACCCACCTTTGCTCTCACATAATATCTTGCTGGTTCTAGGGAGAGGGCAACTGGAGTACGCAGTAGGTATCCCTCCAAGTCATGGACCCTAGCCAGGACTTGCTCAGACCAGACAGCAATGGCCATCCATGGTCCTCAGGGTCCCAGCTGTTCCTAGCTCCCAACAGGCAGAGTGCCAGGGCTGAGGCATGACTGAGTCACTTATTGGCCAAGTGAACCAGTACAGATGTCTTCCAGACAGAATAAGTGCCAAAGTGTGATGCAGTGGTACTGGGTAGAGTGGAAGGGCCAGATATAATCCCTCAAGTGTCCACAGGTCTCAGTCATCCTTAAAGCACCAATAGTAGCACAGATGGCCAGCCCAGGCTATAGAGGGCTGTCTAACCAGTTCTCAAAGGTCCCTCTACCTGGACCCCTACGTTTCCTCCCTCCCCTTCCCACAACTTTCCTCCATCCTCTATTTCAATCACAGAATACATGCAAGATAAATAGATCACACATCTAGACTATGTAGAGGCCATAAGGTGGCAAATGAAAGCAAACTACAAAAAGGCAATGACCAAGTCTTCTAGGTATCCCTTTTAGTGCCTACGACAGTGTTACCTAATGACATAGTATACCCAATGAACACTGGATAAGGGATGGTTCTATACTCTAGCCACCCTCTTAACCTAGGGGCAGGACTTCAGACACTCCAATGGTCTCTCTCATTTTTCTCTTCCTACCTGTCTGCTCACTTCTTTCCAAACTGGGGCCCTGAGGATCTAATTCCATGTAGATATCATTTACAAGGTATATCTGTTTTTAAAAATTCTTAAGACTGTATTTTGGGGGCTATAAACCCCTAATCTGATTGCTGTAAGTCTTTCCCCAGAAAAATGGGAACTACTTACACAGTTTCTGGAGTGTCATGATCCCTAGGACCTTTGCCATGAGCTAAGAATAAGAGCCCTTGTTTCAATATGGGGTGCATGACAATCTTATTGTCATGTCACTCCCTGTCCCCCAACCCATTCATCTTTGCAAGACAGAGGCAAGGGACACACTATGCAGATGGTCATAGGCAGCTCAGAGCTTCAATCATTCCATATCCACCCCCTTTCCTAATTAGACCATGTTTTTCCTACTGAAGTTCAGAGAAAAGTGAGCAAGTCAAAGGAAGGCCCAGCTTTCTGGCCCCTCTACCACAGTACCTCCTGGAGGCAGGACAAGGGCCCAGCTCCAGAGGGAGAGTACTTCCTGTGGCCAGATGGCAAGCCCTGCTTGCCCCTTGCAGGGTGCCACTCCTGCTGCTCCCACACCTGCCCTGCCAGGCTTGCCCAGATGGTCACCCTTGCACACCCGCCAATTACAGCAGTGGATTTCAGGGTGGGCTGGGAGCCATAACCCTGCATGGGAAGAAGGCTAATGGTCCTGGGCTCCCTGGATTTCTCAAGGTCCTGTCCAGGTCCCTGTTCTCTCCTGCTCCCACATGCACAAGGTTCCTTTACCCTCAGTCTCATCACAGAAGTACCTCCACTCATGTCAACAAACCTCATGACCAACCCCTCTCAGAGTGTTGATCCCTCCCATCCTCCAGCAGTAACCACTGGACTTCAAGAGAAGGACAGGAGCAGGTCAGTCCAAGGCACATCCAGGTCCCCAGTCCCTGTCTCACCTAAGGATAAGACCCCAAAGCAACAAAACAAAGGACTCTGTAGAACTAAGAGGAGGGAGAAAGCAGTCACACACCACAGAAACACTAGCTCATTAGGGGCAGGGGTGGCTCACTAACCAGGGGAAACAACTTGTGTAAGATCTGTAGGTCATGTGTCACTCAATAGGCCTAAGGGGTGCTTAGACAGCTGGGGTTAGTCCTTGTTTGGGTTCTTCCTAGGGAAAAATTCTGGAATCCCCCAAACTCTTCTCCTTAAAGTGGTGGGAATTCCTAGGGCAGGGCCCACTGAGGCTGTGTCCTTGCCCTTGGGACAGTTCAGATGGCATCCTGGGTCCTTCTCATCACACCCACTAAAGAAACAACAGATTGTGTGTGGCTCCTGGGAGAGCCTGCTGGATTTCATTCCTGTTCCTGTGGTTGACAAAATAGTCAGACATCACTTGGCGCCCCCAGTTCTGAACAACCCACAGATCACAGAGCTGACCCAAGCAGAGAAATGAAGAAACCATGGGTCTGTCTGCATGGTTGAATGGGTGCAGTCCCTTACTTAGGGATTTGTAGGAAAATGTGCAAGGGTTGCTACTAGGGAGACCCTGACCCTCCAGTCACCCTGGTAGTGTATACTTACCATTCAGGACATATTTATGCAACTCTCTTTATGCCAAGCATTGTGTCAGACAGATCTACAGATATTAGGAGAACATAGTCCTTGTCCTGGAGGAACCACAGCTTGGTGGGCAGCCTGTTAGGCCATTCTAAGCCACTGCAGAGAGGAGAAGGGCTAAGGAGAGCTTAGGCCCACATGCCAACAGGCAGTGCTCAGAGAGGAGGAGACTGACTGATCCGTGGTAAAAATAAGGCCTAGTACTCTGGTCTGCCTCACTGCCACCATCACATCACACAACAGCAGGGACAATTAGGAAGGAAACAGCACAGCCTGGGAAAAGTGCCCTTAAATCTTCCTCTGCAGACTAAGGATCCTGGCCCATGATTGGCAGCCATGCCCCATGGCAGGAACTACAGAAAAAATTATTCACATTCTTGAGGCTTCTGTTCTGACCCTGACACATCTCTCTCATCCAGGAAATCAGGCAGAAAGGCGCTTTCTCGGCTGAAAGTCTCAATCCTGGAGCCAGTGGATTTAGACAACAACTTTGCTCTCCAATCAAATAAAAATAAAAATGTTCTCCTCTGCTGAGAAGAGGGGACCAAGCCCCAGGACTGAGTTCCTAGGGTGGAACAAAGAAGGAAAAGAGGGCCAGGGAGGCACACAGAGTCATCCTCCTAGGATTTAGGGCTACAGAGACCTGGGCATGGCTTTCAACTGTTCCTCTGCCAGGGAGGGCTAAGGCCAACTGTGACTGGGCAAAAGGGCTCTAAGACACAGTAGATGTTCTGGGGAACAGTGGCTGCCCTGCTCTCTTTCCTACCCTAGTGCCTGCAGATCCATAAAACCTCTCTAGTCTCTCTCAGAATGACTTGGATAGAAGGAGGACAAGAGAAGAGAAAGCATGGACTCAGTTATTTGGCCCCATCTGGGCAACAGGTCCTGAGAAGGGGCTGCCCTTGTGGAACAAGGGAAGGAGTGGGACTGGATCCCGGTGGTCAGCATTATTAGCAAGAGCTGCACAGTACCCATCCTGGCCTCCAGAGAACGCAGTCCATGCAGTTCCAATCCCATTGGGTAAGGCAAAGGGTAACTCTTACTATGTCCACAAGGAGAAACCCCAGCCTTCCCCTCTGGTCTGGGTTTTCGTCACCTGCAAGGATGCTTGGACTCTAGCGGGAGGAAGGAGAGAAGAAGGAAGCAGAGGAAGAGAAGCAGGAGAAGAAAGCTTTGTACAGATTTTGCCCAGGGGGAAGGGTCAGAGATCAAAGGGCAGTGGGCTTCTACTCTGAGGGGCAGAAAAGCCATAAACCAGCAAGCAGGGAGGTGTGCTTCTCAATTCCCTTTAGGAAAAATGCTCAAGGATCAGGCTTCCTGGGGGCTGCGAAACCGAGTAGAACACAAGAGGGGGAGGGTCACTAGTCCTGAGGTCGCATCAAGGCATAGGGGCAGAGTTCGGGGCTCCCATCTCGGATTAGCTGGTCGAGAATCTGAACAAAGGTGGGTTAAGACTCAGAGCCCCAGGGTCAGGGACTAAGCTTGTGTCCGCCAGGAGCCGTGACAGCGAGAGACCTGGCCAGGCCACCTTTGTCCCTCTCACAACCTCCAGACCTCCAACCACTCCCCTCCTGGCCACCCACTCCCGGCGCGGCACTCACCCTATCGCTGCTGGATTGGGGTCCAGAGATCCGCTCATCGGGAGGGGGAGCTGGGGGCCCAGGGGTCTCGACCCGAATAAGGCGGTGCGGGGGTGAACCGTGGCGCGGGGGCGGCGTGGGGCCGGGGGCTACGGGGGTGGCGAGGGCTATGGAGCCGGACGATCCCCCGGAGTAGGGGTCTTCGAAGTCGCGCTCTCGCTGCAGCCTGTAGGCGGCCAGGATATCGGGGGGCGGCGCGGGGGGTGCGGCCGGGGAAGGCGCAGGGGGACGGTAGTCGGGCTCCGGGGGCGCCGGCTTGCCCCCACCTCCTCCGCCGCTCCCCCCGCGGAACCCCAGATGCTCCCGGAGCCACTTCGCTACTCCGCCGCTGCCGCCCCCTCCTGGGCCTGCTCCAGCACCGCCAGCGCCCCGGCGGGACCCCCCCGGGCCGCCTCCAGCGCTTCCCTGAGCCCGCGGGCCCGGGCCAGAGCCCGCGGGAGGAGCTCCGCTCAGTAACATGGGGCCAGTCAGACTGAGCAAGGGGAGCGCGGTAGCCTGGCGGGGGGCGGGGGCGGGCGGCAGGCAGCAGGGAGAAGGCGGAGCTGCGCCGGGCGGCGGGAGGGGGCGGGGCTCGTCAGTAACAAGGGAGGGGCGGGGCTCCGCTGTCTAACGGAGTCGACCTCCCTCTGCGCGGGAGGAGGTGGGGAGGGCGGGAACCGGAGACTGCAGGCTCCTAGCCTGTGTGGAAGCCAGAGAAGTGAAGTGGGCGACCGCAGGGCTGGGGATGCGACTCTTGGACTGAGGGTGAATCCTCCACTTGTCACCACGCGCGCCTTGTGGGCGCGCACCCATACCTATCCGCGCCCCTCCTCCTGCTTCCAGCTGGTCCAAGAGTCGGAAAGGGTAGCCCCTGGCCCTCGGACCCCTTCTGCTCCTCTTCTTCCTTCCCTCAAGGCCTCGCAATCTGAGAACACCCTTCTAGAAGGGAACGTCTAGCGAGGACAAGAGAAGGGGCTGTTCCATAAGATGTATCTATAACTGCTCCCCCACTCCTCGGGAGCCACATGTACCTCCTATCCCATCGCTTGAATTGCATATACCCGAATCAACGTTGTTTTCCAATTCAGGCAGACACACATCACAATCAACTCCTTAGAGAGACGCACTTCTTTCGTGTGGTTTCCGCATATGATATGCCCTGCTCAACAATCCTCCCACAAACAACCCTCGCTTACAGGCGCACCTGCCCCAAGCAGGCCCACCCAGCCCCTGACGGCAGCATGCGCACTCGCAGAAATCCCTTCAAGCCACATTCTGGGTTTCATTGTCAATCAGATTAGTGACAGAATGGAAACAGACAAGTCAATAAATCAAGTCTAGAAACAGTTCCAATGTTGTCTATCACAAACCCCTTATCCTCTCGAGGCTCCGATGTTCAAGTGCTAGGCATTTTTATCTTAGGAATAAAGGCAATTTCTCACCAGAAGTGTTGTGCCCTGAAGCCAACACTAATATTTGCCTTCGGAAGATTATCTGCCTCATCTTACCATAACCCACGCTTTGTACTCTTTCAGTGTCTTTCCTCTCTTAGGCTCATATCTGCCTTTTTGACGGAGCAAAGAACCAGGTGAGGTCCCAAAGGGAAGGAATTCGAAGCTGGGGGAGAAGAATGTGATAGGAAAACTGCAAATCTCCTAGGATTCCTTGGGCTCCAGTTCTCAAAATATTTGTCAAATTCTAGGGCATGTTGTGTATATAAGCTTCTCAATCTTTAATGTGAACACGAGTCTCCTGGGGATTTTGTTAAATTGAAGAGTAGGTCTGTAGGTCTAGCTTGGGTGTAGTCCCAGACTTTGTATTTCTGACAGGCTCCCCAGTAGTACAAATGCTGTTGGCTCCAGAGCAAGAACACTTTAAGTAGAGGACTGCAGAAGATAATGAAAAATCTAGTTTTGTGCTTGATTTCGTGAAGTACAATAGAAAATATAACATGTACAAGTTTCTTAAATGTGCATTTTAAAATATTAACTAATGATGCAAAGCTGTACAGAGATGATACCAGAAGAATAGTCTTCTGAAGAATAGTCTTCTGGTATCATCCATATGTGAGGGTCTCCACAGTTACCAGGTGGAAAGGTACAGAAAGGTCACTGATAAGGAGTGAATGGTTGTGGCTCTAGACAGATATTTGGGCAAGGTACTCAATGCCACGGATCCTTTTCTGGAAAGAGCGATGTGTGAAGATCAAGGGAGATGATGGATATGAACTAGCTTATAGAACTGTAAAATATTTACAATGGAGGTTGGAGCTGTGGCTCAGTGGTAGAGCGCTTACCTGGTATGTTCAAGGCCCTGGGTTCCATACTCAGCACCACATATAAATAAATAAAAGATCCATTGACAACTAAAAAATATGAAAAAAATATTTACAATGGAAGGTGTCACATGAGGCCACATGTTTAAGAGGTAGTACAGAGTCAGGTGCAGTGGTGCTTGCAGATAATTCCAGCAGCTCTGGAGGCTGAGGCAGGAGGATTGTGAATTCAAAGCCAACTTCAGTAATTTTGCAAGACCCTGTCTCTTAAAAAAAAAAAAAAAGCCTGTGGGGATGTTGTGGCTTAGTAGTTAAGTGCTCCTGGGTTCAATCCCTGGTACAACAAATAAATAAATAAATATAGTACAAAGTCAGGCTGATGAGAGCTCAAAGGAATGGAATCAATCAAGTCTGCAGACTTCCTGCAGGAGGTAGACCTGAGTTGTGTAGGATTTAGACGGAGGAAACAAAGGGGTGTAAAGTCATTTCAAGCCAGTCTTTGAGCTGAGCAAAGGCACAGAGGTGGGGATCAGCACACTGTAAGGAAGTGGAGTATCCCTGGTGGGGGAAAACAGGAGCAAAGTTAAATTATTTAGGAGGGAAGGAGCATGTTCCTAATGATAGGGTGTAAATGATTATTTAAAAATTACAATGTCTTGGGTGAATTATACAGTTACACTTGTTTGAATTATTAACGAAAATTTCTCCCCTGAAGAGTGTGAACTCCTGGAAGTTGGTAGTGTTGAGCACCTCAGGGGGGCCAGGCACTTTGATGGGAACCAAGAAATATAAGAAGCCAACACAGCAAGTCTCCTCTGAAATCCAAACACTTAGGTAGTGTTTCAGCATGGAGTTGAACTCTGTTGGGCAGCAGGAGTAGTTCCCACCACCTAGTGCACAACCTATCACATGGTCCTGGCTTAACAAATGTTAAAATAAACAAACGTAATTTCTCTTATTCTTAGTTTTATATAGTTGTAATTGTGGTATGCACACAATTTTATGTCCTTCTCCCCCCTTAACATTGTATTATGATTTCCCCATGTTTGTTATATAGCCTTTATTTTCTTCCATTTCTTTTGGAAAATTGTTTTATTTTATTTTTTTGGGTGGGGAATTTTAAACCTACAGAAAAATTCACAAAAAGTACGCTGAAACTGGGTATGATGATGGACACCTGTAATCCCAGTGATTTAGGAGGCTGAGGCCAGCCTCAGGAAAAAGGTCTGGGGATGCAGTTTAGTGGTAAGCGCCTCTGGGTTCAATCCCTGGTGTATACACACACACCAAAATAAATAAATAAGTAAGTAAATAAATAAATAATCAAAACCAAACAACAACAAAAACCTCACAGTGGAAACCTGTACCCCCTTCTCCAAGACTCATTGAATTTAGACATTTGCCATATTTATTGTATTCTTTTTTTCTTCTTTCTTTTCTTTGTGTGTATTTGTGTGTGTATGTGTGTGTGTGTGTGTGTAGCCGTATTTCCTAAAACTAAGGAATTCTATAGGGTCACAAGACCTTTATCACACTTAGGAAGTTTAACATTTATTTAATAGTATTGTCCACTATAAAGTTTATATTAAAATTTCCCATTTTTCTCATGTGTCTTCTATAAGTTTTTTTTTTAATTCCAGATCAATCAGAGTATCCCACTGCATTTGTTTGTTAAGTTCCTTTATTTTGATCTTAAGTAGTCCCCCTTTTTTTTGTTGCTTTTCATGACATTTATGATTTTAAAGTGTCCAGGCTAATTGTCACGTAGAATGTCCCACATTCTGAGTTTTCCCACAGTTTGTTCATGATTTAATTCAGACTAAACATTTCTGAAAAGACCACTACATAGGAGATGTTGCGGACTTCCCAGGAGTCACATTAGCAGTCCTGTAATGCCCATTTGTCCCTTTAGTGGTGATGCTAGTTCACCTGGTTAACCTGAAGTCTGCCAGATCACTCCAATTGACTTTATTTCAAGTGAGCTATGAGGTGATGTACTGAGGCCTTTTGGCTATTTGCTTCCAACAACATTTTACCCAATATTTTAAACTTGCCCTGATAATCTGTTTATATTTGCTATTACATGGGGGACTGCAAAATAGTGACTCTAGTTTATCATTCCTTATTAGCTGGCATTCTGGTATTTCTCTGTACAGAATATCTTTCTCACCCCTGCCCCTGCCAACTCTCTTTCTCTTATCCCCATAAGTTGAAAAATTGATTTTGTAAAAAATTTATTCAACATGATATAGTCCATTGCCATCATGATATCATTATCTTATTTATTTAAGTACTGGGGATTGAACCCAGGGACACTTTACCACTGAGCTACAACACTAGTACTTTTTTTTTTTTTTTTTTTTTTGATACAGGGTCTTGTTAAGTTGCTGTCCTCCTGCCTCAGCCTCCCAAATCCCTGGGATTATAGGCATGCACCACTGTGCCCAGTTCATTATTTTTTCTGATGCTCAAATTGTCCCATATTTGGCCTATGGGATCCTTTTAAAGAGGTTCCTGTGTGTGTGCTTTTTGTTTTTTTGTTTGTTCATTTGGTACTGGGGATTGAACTCAGTGGCACTTGACCACTGAACCACATCCCCAACCCTATTTTGTATTTTTATTTAGAGACAGGGTCTCACTGAGTTGCTTAGTGCCTCCCTTTTGCTGAGGCTGGCTTTGAACTCTTAATTCTCCTGCCTCAGTCTCCTGAACTGCTGGGATTACAGAAGTGTGCCACCAAGTCTGGCTTCCTGTGTCCTTTTGACTTGGTCTCATCAATCTTTAAGAACTTTCTGTCTTTCTCATACAAAATGTTCTAGACTCACTTCATACCTCTTCTGTTTCAGACCTGGGATCAGACATTTCTTTAAGGGAATCTTACTCCTTTCAGTTGGAAAGGCGTTTAAAAATTGCCTTTATACTTTTAAAATGACTATTTAATATATTGCCTAATGAATATGCTTTGGTTTAGTACAACATCACATTATTATTATTATTAAACAGGTTATTTCCATTCTCCTTCTTTCTAAATAACTCTGTAATGAGCATCTTTATGCACATAGCACTTCTTAGTTTAAGATTTATTCATTTAATGGGATTCTCAAAAGTAGAATTATTGGGGCAAAAAAATGTAAACTTTTTTTTTTTACTCTTACTACATATGCCTAGTTGTTCTCACAAAAGATTTTAGAGTTAGCGAATGTGCCAGGCATGGTGGTATGGTACACAAATAATTCTAGCTACTCAGGAGTCTGAGTTAGGAGGATTACAAGTTTCAGGTCATCCTGGGCAACTTAGTGAGACCTTGTCTCAAAATAAAGTATTAAAAAAAAAAAAAAAAGAAAAGAAAAAGTCAGCAATGACTTCTAAGTGTGAAACTCAATAATTTTCTCATTTGATTTTCTCCTTGACATCTTTGTAGCACCTGAATCTGATCTCCCTTCTTCATGAAAATTTCTTCACCCAAGATTTCTTTAGAATGATACTCTTTTGGTTTTCTCTCCTCTCATTTTCTTCCTTAACCTCCTGAAGTTGTATACTTCTCAAGGTCCAGTTCCAAGTCCTCACTTTTCTCACTGGGCACTGAGTGAGTGAAGTGTCCTTACTCCTGTTTCCAAACTTTGGATACCCAGACCCGTCCTAAGCTCTTTTCCCTCCTGAGTTTTGTCTTTTTCTAAGTCTGGTCCTTTAGTTTCAAGCCTTGTCTTGTGTTCATTTCTGTTCATCTCCTTGAGAGGACAACCACATCCACTCTGACATGTGTACTCTGTTTTTTGAGATTCTGGATGTGAAGTTGGAGTTTCATTTGTGCCAAATTTTGTTTGGCCTACATAGTTTCAAACTAATTTTAAAAAATTAATCAAATAAATTGCCAATATTTAAAAATTTGAGAGATCACACATAACACTCAAGATTGCTGGTTTCTCTGGAAACATCAGAAGATCTGATACATACAGCTCATATTCCCATCAAGCACAACTGGCAGAAGATGGGTAGCCTGGGTCCCTTCAGATGAGGCTGTATCTCCAAAGATCATCCTAGGCCCTAGGATTTTATTGAAGCTCCAGGTTAGTTGCTTTTACCACCAACTGTCACTTTTTTCCCTTACTATAATGTTAAGAGGAAAGTAAAATATTTCTCCAGGACATGTCCCTGTCAAAGGTAGAAAAAAGAAAAAAACAAAACCAAGGAAGGTAGGAAAGAATGAAGGAAAACACCTAGAAGGCTACATGTCACTAGAAAAATGGGAGAGCACATTTTTCTTAGTGGAATCACTGTTCCTATTTAATATGAAAATAACATGGTTCTGTATTGAAAGAACACAACTTAATATGAAATCATAAAGCAAACCTAGTTGGGCATGGTAGCATATGCCTGTAATTCCAGCAACTGGAGAGGCTGAGGCAGGAGGATTCCAAGTTTGAAGCCAGTCTGGGCTGCTTAGTGAGACACTGTTTCAAAAGAAAAAAGTAGGAAGGGCTGGGAATGTAACTCAGTGATAGAGCACCCCTGGTACCCCACCTCCTCCTGCCAAAAAAAAAAAAAAAAAAAAAAAAAAAAAAACAACTGCAAACCTGGTCACTTTATATACGTCATTTAAAAAACTGTCCAAATATTTGTGGAGAGACTGTGTGCTTAGGACACAAACATGTGCAAGACTTATTCAGTTCTGTCTTCAATGCACTGGAATATCATAACTGCATTTTATTTTCTACTCCCACCCCCACCCGCAGACTGGGTATTGAATTCAGGGCTTGGTGTATGCTAGGCAAGTGTTCTACCACTAGGCTAGGCTAAATTTCATAATTTTAGTAGTTTGTGACTCAAGTTGGGTCATGGGAGTGGAGGGTCTTCAGACAGACTGTCAAGTCAATTGTCTCTTCCATACTCTAAACTCAGACTGCTTCTTTGTCCTTCCAGCTTGAAATCAAAATAGTGCTGCTTCCCAGGGCCAAGGCTCCCATCCAAAGGTTTTTATGGATACAGCAAAGAATCCCTTTCTTCCATTTTACCAACCCAAACTGTCCCCACTCTCCCAGTCAGGAGTTGGGGCCTGGGAAGGAAAAGGACAAGACCCAAGATGGAAGGAGATTCCCTTGCAATAAACAAAGAGGAATGTATTTACACAAATATATATATATATATATGGATTGTCATAGAAAGATACTGAAAAGTGGCAATAATTGGTGGGTGACCAGAGGTATGAGGAGCTTTACTTCTCGCTAGGCTTGTGTATATGTATTCTCTATTAAAAAATGAATGACCCAGGTTTTAAAAATGCATGAAGGGGGATGGGAATCACAAGGTCATAGGGACGCTATTTTGTCAGTGTCGAATAATTTGGACTCCAATTTTCCGGAGCGAAGAGATTATAACTTTGATTCAAAGCCGTATTCAGAGCATTAAATAGTTACTTGGGGTAACTTCGATTAAGCTCGATTTACAAACTGAGGGAGGCAGCGTTTCGTTCAAGGAAGTGAATTATGTTTTATAAAAGAACAACAAAAAAAAGCCATATATGAGAAAAAAAGAAAGCGAGCCCCTTGCCGTGCCATTGTTCCCACAATGCCGTGACTCGGATTCGAACCGAGGTTGCTGCGGCCACAACGCAGAGTACTAACCACTATACGATCACGGCGAGCTACCGGGGACCTGTAGGACGGGCTTTCTGATTGTCCTCTTCAACAGTCATAGGCCTTCCCAGTCGGTGCGTCACTAAGTGACCCTCCTATGGGGCGGGGCTCCAGCCCGGCGCTGTATCAGAATGCGCAGGCGCACCGCACTGTCTCCAGTCGCTTAGGTTCTGTGTCCGGTTTTGGTCCAAGGGCCAGAAGTCGTGGTGATAAGCTTCTGATGGTGGACTACTTGTGAGTGGGGTGGGGAGTTGAAGGAGACCACTTGTGCATCCAGGGACTGGACTGTCAAGAGCTCAGACTGTCCATGTGAGAAGTCCATCTTCTGTACCTTGGAAACCCTATCGGGCTTCCCGGGCTTGTAGGTGCTCGTTCTTCCAGGGTGTTCCTCGCTGTTTGATTCCCGCAGCAGTGATCTGACACAGCTTTTGTGAAGAGCGAGGACGCCCCCAGAACTGTGTTGGTTGCGTAGCCTGAACTCAACGAACGCATCTCACCCACTCAGTTCTCTTGAGCCCAACATCCACTTCCTTACAGCCTCTCCAACAGTTCCCGGACTCTGACTCCTTCCTCAATGCTCTTGCAGCGCCAGTCACCCACACTATGTTGTGTCCTTGGGTGGCAGTAGGGACCAAGTCCGGTTTTTATTCTTGTCCGTCAGTGCTGGCGCCCTAACGGAGCCTTAATCGAGCCGGATACAGACTGGGTAGTGGCTATTTGCTAAAGAGAATGTGCCAGTGGTTTCCTGACAAGTGAATTCATAATGACCATCCTCCTCTCCAGTGTTATTCGTATCAGCAGAGATCTTGCTGAACACAGATTGAATCCTTTCACCACCCTCACCCTCGAAACAGTAGTAAATTCGTCTGCTTTTCCAGCTTATCACTTGGCTTTCAGTGTCATTTCCCACTCCTTAATTATTTGTATTCATTCACTCAACAGGTGCTTGAGAAGCGCCTACTGTCAGACCAGGGCCTGAATGCGTTGTGGGGGTGGGGACTTTATAAAGAGGACTTAGGGAGAACACTTATGAGAGGAATTATGATAGCGCCTTTTCAAGACTTCGTTTTAGTCTTTGCGCATTAAATTATTCTGATTGCTTGACGAATTTCCACTCTACTTTTAAGAGCTGCCTCAAACGTTTCTTCCTTTGAGGAGCCTTCTCTTCCAATCCCTTGGAGCCCATTCCATTCTGGAAATTTGCACAGATGCTTATTACACTTCGTAGCCTGGCGAGTGCTCTGCGCTGTCTCCAAAAATGCGCTCAACCGCATAGTAACCGAAAGCCCATGTGCTGCGGCATTCCAATTTAACCAGAACTGGTGTAAATGTCGTTCTCAGCTGTCTCAAGGGAACTGGAATGTATTTTCCAGAACTCAGGGTAAAAATGGAAGAGGGCGACAAAACGTAACCTCCTTGCGGTGCCATTGTCCTCACAATGCCATGAACTTGGATTCGAACCGAGGTTGCTGCAGCCACAACGCAGGGCACCAACCATTATACAATCATCACGAGCTACCGAGGACCCACACAGACTCTCCTTTTTTTCAACATTTCTGTTGAAAGTCCCGCCCCTTTTACGTCATTAATTTGTCATTGCATGTTCCCGCCTATCTTCAATCTCGCCACTCCGTGGACGCGCATGCGCTCTAGTTTTCTCTGCTCCCTGCGGAGCCAAGGATCGGGTACCCCGGACACGCCACCGTGTGGGCTGCGCTCAGAGTCCCTTTCTCCCGCTTTCAAGAAAGTTGTGGGGGTGGATCAGAATTCCTTCTTGTAGAATTTAAGAGTCCCTTCAGAAAGCGTGTCAGTCGGGGCATGGTGAGCGAGAGAGGGACCCCGGGCCACTGTTCGGGTGACCTCGGGTTTTACATTTAATAGAGACTTGGCGTCATAAAAATCCTTTAGTTTGCCAAGCATTTTCAAGTCCTGTCTTTTGCGGTCCGTACCGACCGTCAAGCAGAGCCCTCGGGCTGGGAAGTTCATAGCGTTCGCACTCCTCTTCGGGGTCAGTGTGAAGGTCGGGTGTTTGGGAGAGCTAATCTATGACGGGAAGCCTGAGAAAGCCAGGACAGTCGCCATCTAGACGAGAAGAGTCACACTCAGTCACCCGTACACTGTGGCGTCCTGGTAGCTCGCCGTGATCGTATAGTGGTTAGTACTCTGCGTTGTGGCCGCAGCAACCTCGGTTCGAATCCGAGTCACGGCATTGTGGGAACAATGGCACGGCAAGGGGCGTCTTTTTAGATTTACCAAGTCACGTTCTCCGTGTTTAACTCTTATTCTCCTATGTCTCCAGCCGATACTATAATAACGGGACAATCGTGCATATACAGAAAGTATATGGGGCTTTTCTTTCTTTTAAATTCATCTGCTAATGAACTAGCCACCCCCATCTTTCCCAGTATGTGATTGTCTTGGTTTTGGATGTGTTCCGTGTGGTACCCTTTTTTTCTTTCCTCATCTGACCCCTGGCAATGGTGGAGTCATATATTTGGTCCTTTAAAAAAACAAAAAACAAAACAAAACAAAAAAAAACCCCAAAAAACAAAACCTCACACCTGCTAAAACGTCAGCACTTTGGGGGTGTAGACTTTATAGGAATATGCAAGCATTAAGGGCTAGAAGAAAGCCCAACACTCTAAGCCATTTTTGGTTCAGATCCTGTGACAAGAGAAAAATATGACCACGCTGGAGGTGCTATTTCTTATAGTCACTATGGGGGGTGCTAATGAGAGGTCTGTGACCTCAGTCTCCATAGACTCATAGGTGACCAGGTGTTTTCTCTTGAACCCACCATTCCCACTCTACCTCAGGTTTAAAGCAAATTGTATTTGTTGGTTTGTTTTATGTGCACTTAAAAAGATCCATCTCAACAAATTCAGGTCTGTCATTTGGCATTAGGTAAAAGAGAAGTGAGTTTTGAATTTGGCTTTCGGGCTGTTAGTGGCAGCTGTATCATTGTCAAGGAGGGAATGAGAGAGACCTGAGTGAAGAATAAGCCTTTCCAGCTCTTCCTAAAGAGGTTGTTGTAGGTTTTGGCAGCAAAGCAGTCAGGGAGCATTCCTGGGAGAAATGGACATTGTGATGGGATTGCACCCCTTTTACCCATGCTCCATCAGCACAGATTTACTGAACAGTGCAAAAAGCCAAGACTCTGCAGTAGGCTGTAATTTCCCTAAGTCTTTCAGTTCCCAATTCCTAGATTTGGTAAGTTTAAAATCACATCAGGACAACTCAGACCATGAGAGTGTTCTGAGCAGTACAGAATGACGAAGGGTGAGCCTGAGCCTGAGAATTTGCCAGAGTTTGGATGACTGATTTAAGAATTATATATTCAGAAAATCAACGTCACTGACAAAAAAACCAAACCAAAACAAAACAAGAAAACACAAAAAACAAACCCCAAACCAAAACCAAAAAACTTATTCAACGGGATTGGTACAACTCTATTCCTTATACCCTTCAACAAATAACTATACTGCAAGTTTTTATTCAATGGACTGGAATAAGACATCAGGGTGGGAAGAAAGGAGATCTGTCTTTCCTCTAATGGCCTGGCTCCCAGTCCCTCATTGCTCTATGCAGGTACTTCTGTGCTCTGGGTTATGAGTTGCTTCCAGAACTTGGGGAGAAAATCAGGAGTAGTCACTCTCTGAGTATTACAAATAAAAACAACTAAGAAAACAAACCCCACAAACATCCACCATGTGAGGTACCGCATGAACCATCCACATCTGAGACCAGGAATGCTGGAGAAAGCTGAACTGAAAGTGTTGTAGAAGGGAAGGGTACTCTTCTGTTTGGCGGGTATATAGGCATTCTGGAGGTGGGTACACACAGCTACCAAAATTTCATAACACTATGCTTTGAGATCACTCTGTCAAATCCCCTTACTCTGATTTCAGGTCCATGAAATAGACTTGATAATGATTTGAATGTCCATTAGACTTTCTATTAGACTTTCCTGAAGGGAAGAACATTGCTCTGTACTAGCTTCTGATCTGTTGGCACTTGTTCTCCTTACTGTGGTATTTTGGCTTAGTCTCTTAAGAATCTACTTTGTATGATTGATTTTCCTTGAGCCTGCTTATCTCTGGGTGCACTGACACAATGAAGTGAGAGCCTGGGAAGACATCACCAAGACTCTGCTGCCCTGGGAGCTCCTTTTGACCTCTTGGTTTTGAAACCATTTTGTGATTTGTGATTTCTGATTCTGGGAATGTGGTTCTCACTGTCCCTCAGCTTGAGGCCTGACCTCTTCCTTAGGTCTGAGAGCCAGGAAAGAGGCAGGCTGTGTAAGAGCCCTCTGGGCACCAATTCCAGCTCCAGTATTAGTTTCTGCAGCCAGCTTTGATTTTTTTTTTTTTTTTTGGTGGTGATGGGGATTGAACCCAGGGCCTTGTGTGTGCTAGGCAAGCACTCTACCAACTTAGCTATATCCCCGGCCCCTCCACAGCTCTTTTTATCTTTTATTTTGAGACAGGGTCTCACCGAGGCTGACCTCAAACTTGTGCTCCTCCTGCCTCAGCCTCTCAAGTCGTTGGGATTACAGGTGTGTGCCACTATAACCAACTAACTTTGACTTTCTTTTCCCTTTCATCTGATAGACCCTAGGTATAGTAGCTGATACCCTTCCTTTAGGCTACTCCCAACTCATTAAAAGGTAGCATAGATTAGTAATGAAGTCTCTGGCACCTGGAAGTAAGCTGCCTACGATTTGAGTCCTGACTCATCCATTTACTAACTGGTTGACCTTGTGCAAGCAACATAATATCTCTGTGCCTCAGTTTTCTTATTTGTAATCTGGGAGTGGGGAAGCAGGCTTGTTATGAGGATCAAATAATTAAATATTTGTAAAACAACAGTGCCTAGCACTTATTAAGCCTTATTCAAATTTTACCTAAGTAAAATAGTAGGTGGGAATATGACAAGGAAACCAACTCCTTAAAAATGAGCACAGTGGAACTTAAGTATCTTAACTTGCATTGTTTCAAAGTCAGCATTCCATTCTCTACAATAAGCTGCCCCAAATACTTTTTGAACTCTTGTTTGGGGATTATCTTCAGGGTTGATTTATAAGCCATATGAGTAAATCCACCTCGATATAATCACATTCTTTTGAAAGAATTTTTGACTGCTTTTAAATCTGCCTTCAAAGAAAAAGACATCACCCCTTAGTCTTTTAAGGTGCAACAAGTTTCAACAATTCTAAAAATGTTTTAAGTAACATTCCAGCAAAATATGTTTTTGGTATAAATGTGTAGACTGAAGGAGGCAACAACAGTATTTTTTAAGCTTTGGATTGTTTGCTTAAACAACTACACTATGGCTTCTTTGTTACTCCTAGCATACCTGGGTTTGCTGCTGTTGCAATTGCCAGCCACCAGCAGCAGACTGAACCAGGAACCTTCATATCACCTGGAAACTTGTTCAAAAATTCAGAATCTTGGTCTCCATGTACCCAGAATTACTGAATCAGAATCTTCATTTTAACAAGATATCACCACTTGACTCATCATCAGCACAAAAAAATTTGCTGTATTTTAGAGCTCTAATGGAGCTCTTCACTGGTTACCATGTGAAGTCTTCGGTTACTATAAGAAGCTGAGTCTACTGAACCTCGCCAGTGGGGGTGACATTGAGATTTTGTTGTTGTTTTTTTGTAGTGGGGATTGAACCCAGGACCTCATATAGGCTAAGTATGCTCTTTACCACTGAATTACACCTGCAGCCTTGACATTAAAGTTTTGAGAGAAGATGGTGATCTGGGAGGGAGTGCCCACCCAGTCTGTTTGCAGGGACATCTAGGGAAGAGGCAGCATACTGGATTTCCACTAGAAGGCGCCACACCCTAAGAAGTAGGTATAGAAAACTGAAGCTGGACAAGTTTCATTTCATATGGAAGACACCACTTCTGATTTGACTGAACCCAGAGGACTTTATTCCTGGGTTACTCTTGGTAAATTTTCCGAGGGCACTTGAAAAGAATATGTAATCTGCCTTTAATGGGTGGAATGCCTATAAGTGTCAATCAGATCAAATTGTTTTAAAGTTTTTAGAAAAGTTTTAAAATCCACCATGGTTTCCTTTCTACTTGATTTATCAATGATTGAGAAGGGATGTTAAAAATCCCATTGTAAATTTGTCTACTTCTTGATTTTTGTTTTTGTTTCATGCATATTAGATTGTCATGTCATCTTAATGAATTGATCTCTTTATTATTAAGAAATTATTATTTTTATCCCTGGAAATATTCCTTGCCTTGAAATCTAATTGTCTGATTATTTATATAGCCGTGCCACCATTTTTTCAGTATTGGAAATCAAACCCAGGGCCTTGTGCATTCTGAACACTCTACCACTGAGCTGCACCCCCAACCCCCAATTTTCATTTGATTAATATTATTATGGTATATCTTTTCCTATCCTTTTTCCTTTAATCTTTCTGTGTCTTTAAAGTGTGTTTCTTGTAGAAGAAATTCATTGACTTCTGTTTTATTTTTATCACATTAACCTTTATATTGGTTAGTTTTGACCTTTCCATTTAATGTGATTCTACAACTGGGTGCAGTGGTGCACACCTGTAATCCCAGCAGCAAGGAGGATCACAAGTTCAAAGCCATCCTCAGCAATTTAGTCCCTCAGCAACTAAGCGAGACCCTGTTTCAAAATAAAAAATAAGAGGGGCTGGGGATGTGGCTCAGTGGTTAAGCACCCTTGGGTTCAAGCACCCCCAAAAGTGAATGTATATATATATAATTAAGCGTATAATTATATATACATATATGTGTGGGTCGAATCCTATGTTGTTTTTTTGTTTCTATTTGTCCCTTTGTTTCTCCTTTCTCACTTTCTGTCGTTTTTTTGACTAGTTGAGCATTTCTTTTTTAAATATTTTTTTAATTTGTTGAGGACATTTATTTATTTATTTATATGTGGTACTGAGAATAAAACTCAGTGCCTCACACATGCTAGGCAAGCACTCTACCACCGAGTCATAATCCAGCCCCTAATTGAGCTTTTCTTAAATGATTTTATTTCTTTTTTTTTTTGACCACTCCCATTCTCTGTTTTTATGAAGTATTACTATAGAGTTTACAGTATACATCTTCAACTTATCACTATCTACTATTAAATAACATTGTACCAGTTAATATTAGAAATAAATAACAATATAATTTATCCTGACCTTATTTGTTACTGTTGTCAAATGTTTAGCTTTTTAGGTGTGTTGTAAGCCCCGCAATACTTTGTTATTTTTGTTTTACTTATTTTTTGTACTGGGGATTGAACCCAGGGGCACATCACACTGAACTATATCCTCTGTCTTTTTATTTTTTTAGTTTGAGACAGGGTCTCACTAAGTTGCAGTCTTCCCAAAGTTGCTGAGGCTAGACTTGAACTAGTGATCTTCTTGCCTCAGCTTCTTAAATTGTTGGGATTACAGATGTATGCCACTGAATCTGCTTGTTATTTTCATATTTTAAAAATAATGTCATTGTTTTTTTTATACCTTTATTTTATTTATTTATTTTTATGTGGTGCTGAGGATTGAACTCAGTTCCTTACACACGCTAGGCAAGCACTCTACCACTGAGCCACAACCCCAGCCCCTTGCTTGTTATTTTTGTTTGAATCAGTCAATTATCTTTTAAAGAGAATTTTAAAATAAAGAAAATGTCTTTTATAATTATTCTTTTGACTCTTTTGTATAGAATCTTATCTTTTTCTGATATTGTTTTTCTTCTGCTGAAGGTTTTTTAACTTTTCTTGTACTACTTATCTGCTGTTGATAAATTCCCTCATACGATGGATGTCTGAAAATGTCTATTTTGCCCTCAGTTTTGAAAAATATTTTCCCTGTATAATACTATTATGGATTGACAGCTTTTTCTTATAATATTTTAAAGATGTTGCTCTGCTGTCTTCTGCTTGCATTGCTTCCAGTGAATCTGTATCTTTGTTCTTTTGTGTGTAATATGTCTTTTTTCCTGGCTGCTTTGAAACTTTTCTCTTAATATGGGTACAGTGAAGCATACCTGTAATCTCAGCAACTCAGGAGGCTGAAGCGGGAGGATTACAAGTTCCAAGGCCAGTCTCAGCAATTTGTGAGGCACTTAGCAACTTCAGAGACCTTGTCTCAAAAAATAAAAAGGGCTGGGGATATAGCTCAGTGATTAAGCATCCCTGGGTTCAATCTCTGGTATCAAAAAAGATAAAGCAAACTTTCTCTTTATCACTTGTTTACTGCAATTTGATTCCGATGTACCTTTGTGTGTGTTCATTATGTTTATTCTGCTTGGGATTAGTTGATATATATATATATATCAACTAATATATATATATATGTCTCAACTAATATATATATATTAGTTATTGTTGTATATATGTATTAGTTGTAGGTGAACACAAAACCTTTATTTTATTTTTACATGGTGCTAAGGATTGAACCCAGGGCCTCACACATGCTAGGTGAGGACTCTACCACTGAACCACAATCCTAGCCCCAAGAGATTCTTGAATTGTTTTGTCCAATTAAATTTGGAGAGTTATACACTTATTTGTTGAAACTTTTTTCTTGTCCGCCTTATCACTCCTTTTCTTCTGGACTTTACTATGAATTATATGAGTTTGATTCATTTTTGTCTTTTTCCCCTATGCTTCATTTTATTATATTGCCATGTCTTTGAGTTCACTGATATTTTATTCTGTAATTGATCGATTTGTTTGTTGTTAACCCAAAACAGTCCATTTTTCATACCAGATGTTATATTTTTAATCTGTAGAAGTTCCATTTGTCTTTTATGTTGTCTTCCTTATTATGTTCATGTATTCCTTTACTTTTTTTTTTTTTTTTTTTTTGCTCTTCTGGGGATTGAACCCAGGGCCTTGTGCTTGCAAGGCAAGCACTTTACCCATTGAGCTATATCCCCAGCCCTGCTTTACATTTTTTGAGAATATTTATACTAGTTGTCTTAACGTTTTGTTTGCTAATTCCATCTTTTTATAGTTTTTTAGATCTGTTTCTATTAATAGATTTTTTTTTTTTTTTTTTAACAAGGAATTGATCTCACGGGCACTTAACCACTGAGTCACATCCCCCAGTCTTTTTTATTTTTAAAATTTTGAGACATCTCGCTAAATTGCTTAGGGTCTTGCTAAATTGCTGAGGCTGGTTTTGAACTTGCGATCCTCCTGCCTCAGTTTCCTGAGTTGCTGCGATTATAGGCATGTGCCACTGTACCTGGCTCTATTGATTGATTTTTATTCTGGTTATGGTTTATATTTTTCCACTTCTTTATCTATCTGATAATTTTTTTATTGGATGCCAGACCCTAGATTTTATATCATTAGGTATAGATTTTTTTTGCATTTGAAGGGTGTTCACATTATTCTGGCCTGCTGTTAAATTACTTGGTTCAGGTTGATACTTTCTAGGATGTGTTGCTTTTCAGTTTCATTAGGTCAAGTCTAGAGAAGCATTTACTCTAGGACTTCTCTACCCCTGTCACTAAGGCAGCTCTTTCTAGTCAGTAATAGCACAAGCTATTTTCAGCTCTATGTGAGCTACTGAAATTAGTTGTCTTACTATATTCTAATGATTTTGGTCTTTCACCCAATATGTGCATAGCTTATTACTCAACGAAGGACTCAGAAGTACTTCTGTGTGGTTTTCTGATGTTCTCTCTCTGTGTAGACTGAGCAACCATAAGACTCACCTTGTTTATTCTCTTTCTCCCAGGGATCATAGTTGTATATTGCCTGTTGTCCACTGTTTGAAAACCACATTTCATATATTTTATCTAGTTTTCAAATTTCCTTGGAGAGACATTATCATAACAGTTAATTTTTCACAGTTAGAAAGAGAAGTCTGTGGGGAGATTTTTCATGACCCTTTCAACTTAAGTTAGCAAAAGTACTTAAACTTTTTGTTTCTTCTTGAGCCAGCTTTGGTGAGTTTTATTTTCCTAGAAAATTATCCTTTTCTTCAAATTTTAGAATGCTGCTGATGTACTTATCTATTAACTTTGAAATCTCTGCTTTTATCTGTGGCTGTGCTAGTTTCATTCATATCTGCCGAAGCCCATATATACCTGCCCACTGCTATCATCTCTCTTCCATTCTTCAAATGTCAGGCAAGCCATTCAATATGTCATTTATGGAATATCATATGGAAAATGTCTGGAAACAGACTCTAAGAAATGCTTTCCAGACTCCATAAGTCTTGGGGAAATTCAGAAGAAGGATCCTAAGTTGCCAGGAAACAGTCTGATATGGCTTATTGCATCAGGTACTCAGTCTCCAGACACGCAATTTACCTACATTTAATTTCTAAAAAAATATAGTATTTTGTCTAATTCTCTGTGACTGTGTTACCTACAAATAAAGACACTCTTAGCATCTTAGAAGGGGGGACCCAAAGTTCCATTGGTCATTTTTCTTCTTTATGATTATCATTCATTTTTGGTCATGATCTCCTTTTAATATCCTATAACCTAGAAGTTAGATTATAACGTTAAGTATCATCAACTCACTCAATATGATTGAGTAGAGGACAGAGAGGGAGAAGAAAGTCGCCAACAAACAGAAACATGTATGTAATAAATCAAGAAAAAAATATACCTCGCTTCTAAGAAGCTCATTTCTCTTTTTTTTTAAGTTGGTGTCTGTTTTTTAATTTTTATTTTTATAGATTGCATTTTGATTCATTGTACACAAATGGGGTGTAACTTTTCATTTCTATGGTTGTACACAATGTAGATTCACACCATTCATGTAATCATGCATATACATAGGGTAATACTGTCTGTCTCAGTCTACTATCTTTCCTTCCCCACACCCTCCCACCCCATTTTCCTCTGTACCATCCAAAGTTCCTCCATTAGAAGCTCATTCCTTTGTTGCTAGAGTCAGTAGTTGGTGTTTATAATTTCCTTCTTTCCCTTCTCTTTCCCTGTGCCCTCAAGCACTTCAGCTATTTATGTTCTTTACCTGATAGTGCCACTTGAACTTTCACTCTTAAGCATGGAAACTGTCAATGGTCTTGACTGAACTGTATTGCTATAGTCGTCATTTCCCCTCTCTTTTTTATCCCCTGAGTACAGGAAATTGAACCCAGTGCTCTACCACTGAGCTAAGTCCTGGGTAACTTTTATATTTAATTTGAAACAGGGTCTCACTAAGTTGCTGAGTCTGGCCTAGAACTTGTGATTCTCTTGCCTCAGCCTCCAGGGATGCTGGGATTATAGGCCTGGACCACTATGCCCAGCTGAGGCACCATTGTTTTGATTCTAGGGAGACCATGAACAATTAGCCATTGTCAAGGATGCTTGCAACTCAAACCATTCTGATTACCACACAGACCTTGTGTCATTTCCATAGCCATGAGCATACTATGTGGCATTTATATATGGCTATTTAACTGCTGCCACTCTGAGATCCCATTATCTCCCTGAGATAAAAGATCCTAGAACAATACTTGGCATATAGTGTGTGCTCAGTAAATCTTGTTGACTCTATAAACACCTTGTGAGTTAGATATTATTTTCTATTTTTTGCATATTTGTTGGAGTCAACAGGCTTATCTTTGGGCTACGTTTTATCAGTTCTCTCTTTCAGATTTTTGAATGATCCCTAATGCTTAATATCATAGTCAGATATATTGCTCCCAAGCGCAGAAATCTTAGTTGTCGGATGGATTAAACATCAGCTCAGGGAAGCCAAAACATCTGCAATGCTCTTCATTGCCTTCTCAGAAGTTGTGTTCTTAGCAGTGAGGCATGTTAATGCTTTTATGTCTATGACAAGATGAGAACTCAGAAGATGTGACCAGGTGGCAGGGAAACAAACTCAGGACTGAGGAAGTTCAGAGACTTGGGTTCCAGCCAGTTCTGCTCTTTCGACCCTGTATTAGTTTCCGAGGGTTGCTATAACAAATCACCACAAACGGAGAGAATAAAACAACAGAAATTTGTCTTCTCACCACTTGGGAGGCTGGAAGTTTTCAATCAAGGTGTTGGTAGAGTTATGCTTCCTCCAAAGACTCTAGTCTTTTTTTGCCTCTTTCAGCTTTTGGTGGCTCTGGACATCCCCAATTCCATTTCCAACTCCTTCTTCCCATACTTTGTTTCTTCTCTGTCTCTGCATCCATCTCCCATCTCCTTCTGCCTTTCTCTTACAAGGACACCTGCCTTCAGACTTAGTGCCTATACTAAATCCAGGATGATCCATTCTTGAGACCAAACTTAATTACATCTGCGTAGACCCTTTTTCTAAATAAGATCATGATCAGGGTTTAAGGACTAGGACTTACGCATATGTTTTTGGGGACCACTATTCAATTTTTTACAGGCACATCATATCACATCCTCATTTGGGCCTTAGTTTCCCCATTTGTAAAATAAAGAGGTTGAACTAGATGACTCTTAAACATTTTATAGTTTTCTTAACCTTTACTTCATCTAATCAGGGTTATGTAAATAATGTCACCATAAACAAAGTGGTCATGGGAGACAACTGACCACTGCCTAGTCCCCCGTGGCACACCACCATGACTTGGTCAGGAGGTCCTGTATCTGACTTGAATACTGTGTTTGTAAACCAGGCTCCATGCTCAGGAAACCAATGCCTGTCACTTAACAGGCATTTCATTTCTGCTTCAGCAACTCACAACTACATGCCCTTTCCTCCAAAAATAGGGATTTCTGATTCTTTAGTAATGGCTTCTATAAATCTCTGTCTTCTTCTATATTTCCAGTGTCATCGCTTTTAACTTATTTGGGTCTCAAAAGGTCACAGTGTTTTCATGACTCTTGAAGAGGAAATTTATTGGAATGCTTTATTTATATGTAAACCATATTTATAAATTATTCAGTTACATATGAATGGCTATTTTGGCAGGGGAAACATCAGCAATTTTCAATGGGTTCTAAATAAGTTGAGTCTGTGCTGAGTAATTTAGGGGCCTACTTTCCTGAAACCAGCAAGGCAAAGAAGGCTTAGTTACCAGGAAGGACAGAATCATTTGGTAATTCTACAGAATATAATCGAGGGTGGTGTTCCCTAAAATATTTCCAGAGGCCCAACATTTTAATGAGGCAGGAGGTTAAGATTAGGCAATATATCTGATAATAAGCAGTTTCAAAGAAAAACCCTTGTTTCCAGTGGTCTCTTTTCTAATTCCTCTCCCAACAGTTTGTTGTATACTTGTTTGGAAAGGGCAAGAGGTTTTGTGATTAATGTCTAGCACCAAGACCACCCCAAGGCACGACACTGATAAATGGACAGTTGTCAATCAACTAAGTCTATAGCTTCCTATGCCTGGACACTCATTGCTCCTCTACCCCTCACCCTCTTATTCCCAGACAATTCTAACAGGGTTTCTTCCAGCTACAGCTTCTCTAATCTGCTACTTCCCACCATGACCCCGCCTCAGGCATGTGTAACTTACCTGATCAGGTCTCTGACCCCTGGATCCCTGTTCCTTAGTTTGAAAGATAATCAGTTAATCATTGAACATTTTATCTTAAATACTTTATAATTGCTTATTAACCTTTGCTAAAGTTTATGCTGTGTCAGCATCAAGTATTTTATTGTAGTTTTCTATCTTTTGGGAGATATGGGGGAAACTGTCTAGTCAGCAAATCTGGTTTGCCGATTTTGGTTTCACATTATAGAGACCAGCCCTGGTCCCTAAGCTCCCCTCCTTCCCCAGGGATCTTAAACCTTCTTTCTCCCTATTAAATATACCTCTTTATCCAATTCACTTGCTAACCTGCTCATTTGTTAAAAGGCATTAAAATATTGTCTTCCTACCTAAAAGTAACATATCAGGTTCATGAAGATCCTCAAGACAACCTCATTTAGAGTGAGAACCCGAGACCAAGACAGATCAGAACAGAGAAGCACTTTTTTGGTGATGTGGAGTAGAGGATATTTGGCTTGAGCAAGAGTGGGCCTAGATGGTATATCTACTTATCAGAACCTCTCTTGACTATAAATCTTGAAGCATCAGAGAGGAGACAGGTGTCTTAGTCTGCTTGGGTTAAAATAACTAAATACCACAGCCTGGGTGGTTTAAAAAACAGAATTTATTTCCTGACTGCACTGGAGGTAGAAAGTTTCAGATCAAGGTGCTGACCTATTCCGTTTCTGCTGCTCAGCTCTCTACCTGCCTCATGTTCTGTCACCTTCTCACTGTGTCCTCACATGGCAGAGAGGCCTAGAATGATCGAGCCCTCTGGTGTATCCTCTTATAAGGACATCAGTCCTATCAGATTAGGGTCCTACTCTTATAACTTCATTTAATTTTTTAAAAATACTTTTTTAGATGTTGATGGACCTTTATTTTATTCATTTATTTATATGTGGTGCTGAGAATTGAACCCAGTGCCTCACACATGCCAGGCAAGCACTTTACCACTGAGCCACAACCCCAGCCCCTCATTTATTTTGAACTACTTCCTTATTCCAAATACAGTGACACTGGGGGGTTAGGGCTTTAATGTATGCCTTTTGGGGAAACACAATTCAGTCCACAGCAGCAGGGAAGGCTTAATTCAGATCACTTGCTCAGTGGCCCAGCAAGGTGGGAAGCACATCTTCTGATGCCAGAGCCAGCATCTTATTGTTCTGGAACCTGGGTTGGACGTAAAGCTTATAAATCACTGGTAAGACCTGCAAGGCACACATCTGGGGCATGTAGTGATATAGTGTTTAGTGTTAGCTTTACATATTTTTCTGCCTAGGGCCCATGCAGGCCTTAAATCTTTCAGCACATGAAGTCCCTTTGCTCAAAATCTCTGTCCAACACCTTGTGACTTATCCATCCATAGGCCAGCCCAATAGATGATGTAATTATGGAGACCTAAGAAGGACTTATTAACCTCCAAAATTTATTTATTCTAAAAAATTTAAGGAGCCAGGTATTGGGGAAATAATCCTGAAGAAGCCAAAATCTACCTTCTCACTGACTCACTAATTGGTGTGTGTGTGTGTGTGTGTGTGTGTGTGTGTGTGTGGTGCTGGGAATGGAACACAGGCCTCACCCATACTAGGCAAGTGTTCTACCATTGAGCTGAATCCCCAGCCCTTTTAAGAAATTTTAATTAGTTTTTAAAATTTTGAGATAGGAACTTGCTAAGTCACCCTGACTGGCCTTGAACTTGTGATCCTCCTGCCTCAGCCTCCCTGAGTTGCTGGTATTACAGGCAGGTACCGTCACACCTGACTGCTCACTGATTCTTAAACACCTTTAAAAGGATACAGAAAATACATGTGCTACTTTTAGACTTTAGTTTCCAGTGAGGCAGTTAATTTCAGATCATTTCTTAAAGATGGGTTTTGATTAGGCCAGAAACAGGAAGACAGAGGATGGGCAAAAAGGCAAAAGGAGAGGAGGTTTGGGCTCTGAAGACCCTCTGCTGACTTCCCATTTATCTGTGCTGTTCAACTTCAGTACATTTTCTGCCTTGGCCATGGTCCTTTCTATCCACTCCCCCATCTGACCCATTCCCCTCTAGTTCTCAAAAAAGTGTGGATGGTGACTTCCTGTGGTGGGGTGTGGGTCAGTGAAGCAAGGAGATGGCAGCAACCATTCCAATCCAGCTTTCTTGCAGGCAGCTTTCTAGTCTTGAATGCAAGAGCCAGCAGACTTTCCAACTGGAAAAGCTCTGGAGAACCCAGCCTGTGGATTATAGTATGTTAGTCAGCTTTCCTTACTGTGACCAAAACACCTGAAAAAACAACTTAAAGGAGGAAAGGTTTATTTTGGCTCATGGTTTCAAAGGTTTCATTCCATGGTCAGCCAACTAGTGCTCTGGGCTGATCAGCTCTTTGTAGCCATGGAGAAGAGAGGGAGAGGGGAGGGTGAAGAGAGGAGAGGGGAGAGAGGAGAGGCCAGAGACAAGATATAATTCCTAAGGGTGCACCCCAGTGACTTCTTCTTCTAACCAGGCCCTACCTGCCTATAGTTTCCACCTTCTCTCAGTAGTCCATTCGGATAATTAATCACTTAAATAGATTTAGTCCATGGATGAGGTTGAGAGCCTTCATGATTCAATCTCTTCCCAAGTTCCAACTCTAGACATTGTTGCATTGGGGACCAAACCTTCAACACAGGAGCTTTTGGGGAACATTCTAGATCCAAACCATAACAGTCAGTGTTTGCAGATTTCAAAGCTTGTGCCAGCCTAGTACCCTTTCCCACTACTAGAGTTTTCTCCATTCATTTCAGAAGAACTTCAAATTACATCTGTTGGTTGCAGGGTTACTTAGAGAAAGCTTTTGAAAGAATTGGAGCAACTCCTTATGATGTGAAGTGAGCAGCTGAATCGGGGACCGATGTTCGGTGTTCCCTGTCAGTGTCCTCTGGGACTTCAGAGGTTCCAGGAGGCAAATTTGGAACCAACCTACTTAGACTTGGAAAATACTCAAATGTCTGGATTCATATCTAAGATTTCCACTCAATAGCACTTGGGCAAGTGGTTTCACCTCTCTAAGCCCCACTTTTGTAAACAGGGATTGGAAAAAGCAGTAACTGCTTCACTGAGAAGATTTGGTAAAATGATGTACAAAAAGGCCACTGCCCCAGAGCATGGTCTCTAGTAAACTCTCAAAAAAGTTTAGTTATTATTATTATTGTTAGTAATTTGAAGTTTTTTGGAAGTCACGTTAAGACGTGGTTTCTGTTTTTCTTCCCTTCCTCTTTAGGCCTTTGTCAAATTGCACTGAGGTTAGTCATTGCTCTGACACAGGGCTTGACATTTTCCTGGTGCCCCAGTGCTCTTGGCTGGGCCCCACCACACATGGGGTCCCCAGCTCAGGCACAGGGCCTTCCGGGCAGGCAGCATTCAGCTCACCAGGGCAGGGAGTATTTTTATTTTACAAAAATATGACTCTTCAGAGTGCTATTCATTGTCTAGCATTTTCTTCTTATATGCTGTGGTGTTCCTAAAAGATAATAATAATAATATTATTATTAATAATATCTAACACTTATGAATGGTTACTGTGTGCTTAATAAGGGATACTTTTAAAGGCAAGGGATATTTGGGAGAATTTTTAAAAAATTCTAGTGGTTTCCTTAAATGAGAAGAAAGTAGCATTTACTTTTATTATTATTATTATTATTATTATTTGGTACCATGGATTGAACCTGGGGGTTCAACCACTGAACCACATCCCCAGCCCTCTTTTGTATTCTGTTTAGAGACAGTGAGTTGCTTAGGGCCTCCCTAGGTAGCTGAGGCAAGCTTTGAACTCGAGATCCTCCTGCCTCAGCCTCCCAAGCCACTGGGATTATAGGCATGCACCATTGTACCTGGCTTACTTTGATTATAATTATTAAGGAATAAATTGATGTTAGCTTTTTTTGTTCTGAACTTTACAGTTATGAGGCAAAAGGATTATTTGCATACTTATGATCAATGTATTTCCACAATTAAATTAAATTTGCTCATTAATATTTTATAGAATGTATAACTTATTCTATGGAGTATACATGTAATATATTATGCACAATGGATCCAAACAACCATTTTCCTTGGGAAATGTGCTGAATTGTCCTGTGGGTTTTGTTAATCACAAACAGATACCCTTCTTTTGATAAAGAATTCAAATCTAAAGCTTGTTACTTGGAAAGAGGAGTGCCCCGTAATTTCTCTTTATAGGACAGCCAGTATCTCTGACTCAATGTTCATTTCCCTTGAGGAGATAACAGCTCTTGACAAGAAATAAGGTTGCTGCAAAGAACTTACTGCTCCAAATTTGTTAAAAAAAAAAAAAACAGACAATATTTTGTTTCGATTCTTACATCCAATGTATGGAAGGATACTTACAGTTTCAAAGGATGAAAATAATCTAAAATCTCAGAAGGCTGAGGCAGGAGGATTGCAAAGGCCAAACAGGGTAATTTAGCAAAAAGCCTGTCTCAAAATAAAATGAGAGTGGAAAAAAAGGCTGGATATGTAGCTCAGTGGTAAAGTGCTTGCCTAACATGTGCAAGGCCCTGGGGGTACAACGTGCACACGCATGTTTAAAGATCTTAATTGGCTGTATTATTTTTGATTCTAGAATAGGCAACACTTCTTTTTTATAAAATGGAATAAGAGTTCCAATGAGCCAAACAGAGGTAGTTGGCTTTTTAGACCGAAAAGGACTGAAGAAAGCAGAAACGAAATAAAGGAGAATGGTCATTTCAAAGTTACTATCCTGAAGAGACAACTGGAGGAAGGGGAGAAAAAGAGTTGCAAGTCATACATCAAATAAGGGGTTGATATCCTTTATCCTCTTTATTTAAGGAGCTCAAATAGCTTGATACCAAGAAAACAAAGATCCAAATAAAAACAATGGGCAAAAGACCTGAACAGACATTTCTTCAACAACAACAACAACAACAACAACAACACACAAGTAGCCCACCAATACAGGAAAAAAATTCTTAGAATCACTAATCATCAGGGAATTGCAAATTAAAACTACAATTTAGCTATTAACTCTCTAATTTTCTTCTTCTTTTCCTCTTCTGCCTCCTTGGTGGTAGTACTGGAAATAGAATCCAGGGCCTCACACATGCTAGGCAAGGGCTCTACCGCTGAGCACATCCCCAGTCCTTCTTATTTTTACTTTTTTATTTTGAGACAGGGTTTTGCTAGGTTCTCACACTGGCCTCAAGCTTGTGATCCTCCTGCTTCAGTTTCCTGAGTAGCTGGGATTATAGGTTTTGGCCACAGTGCCCTGTTTAATCCTGATTTCTTAGAAATAATTCTGAGTTCTTTAAATAAGCAGTTTAGTTTCAGCTTGCTGGCATGGAACTTTAGTGTGACTCCATTTTGATTTTTTATGTGGTCTGCGAAGGAACTTAGTCCACAACACTGGCCTATTGTAATTTTAATTTAGCATAGTATTTGCGTTGACACTGATGATTTGGGTGCCCCGTGTTCCTTGTTCTGAAGTCATGTTTTGGACCTGAGAGCGCATTTGACTCCACCGGTTTGGACTGTTGTCCTTGTAACTTAAACATGGCCTATGGTTTTCTGTTTAACCCAACCCTGGTCCCACCCTGCTGTGTTTGCCTCTTGCTTTAAATGAAGGGGTCAGATGATCAAATATGTGTCAGGAACTCAGCAGGTACAAAACAAACAAAAAAGGAGCTCAGCATAATAGGATAATCATTGAATCTGAATTTAGGGATAGAGTAAGAAGAGAGAGCCATGCAGGAAAAGAGAAAAGAGAAAGAATATTTATTAAATATCTGTCTCAGACAAATATATCAAAGACTTTTATTTGTTTCATTTAATTAAATGAATTTATTTGTTTCATTTAATTCTATAGCTCTGTAAAGATGCCATTGTTATCTCCCTTTTAAATGTTAAACTAGCTTGTCCAAAGGTTTTGGCCTCGGTGGTAAATGTGAGATGCTTTGGGGAAAGACAAATACTTCTCTGGAGCTATGTAGGACATGGGTTGTTGAGTGAGGGTGACGTTAGATGGTAAGAGGGAAAACGGCATGGAGAGTTAGATTTCACCATGATGATGAAGAGCCTCCTGCATTCAGTTTTTTTCCAGTAGCCCAGGCCGGCTTGACTCATCATTAGCTCTGTAATGAGGGCACAACTCTGAGCTGCATTGCTGCATCTTGAAAATGGGGGTGATGTTGAAATGAGGGCTCAGACAATTAAAGAGGACAGTGAATTCAAGTTGTGAAGGTACTGAACTGGAGTCCAAAGGAGGGTCTGAATTGGATCTTAAAAGATAAGCAGAATGCAGCCAGGAGTGGCGGCACAAGCCTGTAATTCTGTTGACTCAGGAGGGAGGCTGAGGCTGGTACTGATCTCAAGTTTGAGACCAGCCTGGGCAACTTAGACCCTGTCTCAAAATAAAACTTTAAAGAGCAGGGGGGTTGGGGTGGGCTGGGGCCAGGGATGTAACTCAGTGGTAAAGTGCCCCTGGGTTCAACTGCTAGTATGGGGGAGGGGAGAGGATGAGTGAGAGAAGAGGAAGGCATGGAGGCTGCTGGGGCACGACAAGCAATGGAGGGTCCTGGTTAACTGCAAAGGCACAGAGCTCAGGCTCAACTCTGTCATTTGCTCACTTGGTGATTTTGGCAATGACTTCATCTTGCTAGGCCTGAGTTTCCTCATTTGGAAAACTGGGGTAGCAATAGAATCTTCCTCAAAAGTTTGTGGTCAAGATAAAATGAGAAAATTCAGGTAAAATTTTTGGAGTAGTACCTGAAACTTAAGAGAACAATCTAGCTTGGTGGGAGGGAGAGAACCTCTATTAGCATCTTTACACTTAAACTAGTTGTTAAAGTAATGTTTTGGAGCACCTTCCACATTTATACAAATGTTCCCCCTCCCCTCACTTTTGATGTAATTTAATGTTGCCACTAATCTCATAGGCAGACACAATCATCATCACCCCCATTTTGCAGAAGTGGAAATCAAGGCTTATGGAAATTCAACTTTCCCCAAAACATTAGGTCACATTGCCCACAGTCTCTGACTGCAAATCTTTTCCATTCCATTTCCTCCCTTAATACTAAAAAATGAAACAAAACAAAACAAAACAAAAAAGTCCACAAAATAAAATGAACAAATAAAAATGCCAAGGGGGATTAAACTCTGAATTGCTTAGTGATAAATAGTTTGGCCAAGGATGACTTCCTTATAACTTGTTTTCCAGGCTAGAGGAGACTTTCACCAGCTGGATATAGTCAGAGCATGTAGGGAAGGTCTGGAGAGGGAATCAAAAGGAAACTTCTTAGACTTTGTTCCCCTCACACTTGGGCCATGAAAATAATCAGCCAACTATAAATGAATAAGGAATACCGTAGGTCAGCCTTTTACAATCAGGAACCAACCCAAAAGTCTCTTTGACAGAGAGTAAAGATACTAATCTACAGTTCAGTAGGACTGTGATTACCGGAGGTTGTTGGTATCAGATATCTAGAACCCATGCCTGTTCCCACACATCCTCCTGGGACTCTCCATTCCCATCACAAAGCTAGGACTGCCTGTCCACCCACTTCCTCACATGCACATGACCAGTGCTCGCCTCCCTTGGTGTTGTCTGCCAAGGTTGTCAGCTCAGCTCTGCAAGGACTGAGGTGGCCCCCACAGGACTTGGAGGTGCTCTCTTCTCAAGCTCTCTGTAGCACAGCTTCCAGCAGAGCCCTCCAAATTTTATGGCGGACAGATGGGAACTAGAGAGGAAGGACTGTGAGAGAAAGATAGAAAGGAGAGAGGGAAGGAGGTGGAGAAAAGGAAAGAATCAGAGAGAAATTAGAAATAAGCAGAAGACAGGGAAAAAGATAGAATCTCTAATACCAGGGCAAAGAGGTTGTAATTCCTTAGGATTTGCCATATTCTCATTCTTTTTTCCAAGATCAGATAATACTTAGTTGGTTTTTCAATTAGGTGTTTCTAGAAACTTTACACTAGAAAAGCAAGCTATTCAGCATCTGATCATGGAATTGGCCAAGACTGGTGCTGCAAGGTGAAGGGGTATCTACTATGTCCCTCCTCTATTTCCATATCCTTTATACATACACTGTCTCACCACTCCAAAAATAAACTACCCTGTGGGACAAATCTGGTGAAAAACAGACCTGATGCTTCTCACAGGCAAAAATTCAAGAAGCATAGAGTTCCATGAGAAATTGAAAGCATTTCAAAAGATAAACTATAATTGTATATATAAGAAATTATAGCTGAGTGTGGTGGCAGACATCTATAATCCCAATGGCTCAGGAGGTTGGGGCAGTAGGATTGTAAATTTGAGGCCAACCTCAGCAACCTAGCGAGGCCCTATCTCAAAATAAAAAATAAAAAGGACTAGCGATGTGGTTCAATGGTTCAATTGCACCTTGGGTGCAATCCCTGGTATGAAAAAAATAAAATAATAGAAAGGGCTGGGGATGTAGCTCAATGGCTATTCGTACCTGAGTCTACTTCTGGTAATTCAAATGGCCTGGTATTCAGGGAAAACCATGTCCAAAATTGTGAAGCTGGAGAAATGTGTCTTAAAATGCTTCCCTCTTTTTCTCTTTCACCAGCTCTTTCCTAAAGGAATTCCCCCCGGGTTAGAGGTCACAAAGGCCCAAACCTTAGCTGTACTACAAGGTCAGATGGGGAACATCTGCCTGAAGGTCAAGGGAGGGGATTTGAGCTGAAGTGACCTTGGAGAAGGTAGCAGAAAGGTTTTTGTTTGTTTGCTTGCTTTTTGTTTTAGGGTGTGCTGTTTTTGTGAGAAAGGGTCTTGGAGCCTCATCATGTTGCCCAGACTGACTTCAAACTCATGGACTTAAGCAAGCCTTCTACCTCTGCCTCCTGAGTAGCTGTGACTCTAGGTGCCCGTCACTGGGTCCAGCAACAGTAGTTTGTTGTTTAGAACATATTGACTCTGGGATACAAATGGATAATGTAGGTGGAAATGACCTTTAGGTTTTTGCAAAAACAAAGAAGAGGGTGGAAGGTCAGGGTTGGAGAGAGGGACTGGATGCCATGTCCATGAAGTGGGAGTCATGTGATAGGTTTTTGAGGACCTGTGTGTAGGACCAGCACAGAATACCTGTGGCATGCCCACCAGGCACCTGTCTGGGACTTGAGGACCCTCAGCCAGTGGAGTCAACAGAGAATATTTGAAGGTCCATTTTGCTCTAAGAATCTGTGCTCCACACCCACAGATGACTGCTATTTTATGATCCTGGCTGGGGCCAAGGGCAGTGGAATTGAGCAAGGAAGGGACAGGTTGGGACTCCAAAGGACTCCTCTTTGGTACTTTTTTTTGGTCATCCTTTGTGAAGCAGGATGATTTTCAAATCTATTCTATTCCTTAGCTGATAACAAGTTAATACGGTATAATACCACCACTTAACATTAGTTCAGCCATTAAGAGTGTTGGAATTTTTGGTTGATTGAGTCTTTCCATTTACTTTAAATATAATTCTTCTATTCTCAATAATTTTCTGGGATTTCATCCAAGACTGCTAAATGGCATTATCAGCACTGCATTAGCATTAGAAGACCCTAACTTAGGTCCAAAAAAGGGGTCATCCATGTGGAGACTTTGGGAGTGTCAGGAAGGTCCTGATGTCTAAAGCTACCTAGCTCCTTTTCTTTAGGTTCAGCATGATTTCTTCTGTCTTCAGTGTTCCTTATTCAACAAATATTAACTAAGTCCCCTCTTTGCAGCAGCCCCAGGAAGCATGCATTTGAGCTGTTGACTGGTTTTATTGACTGGTTGGTTTGTTTAACTGTGTTACTTGGGCTGCTATCTAGGCTTCCTGTTTTTCTAACAATTGACTGAGGGCATACAGAGAAGATAGGAACTTCACTGTGAGTAAGATGAGGCAGGAACAACTTCATGGGCTTGTGACCTGGGCTGTCACATGGAACCCACTCTTTTTTTTGGTACTGGAGATATAACCAAGGGCACTTAACCACTGAGTCATATCTCCAGTCATTTTTATCTTTTATTTTGAGACAGGGTCTCACTAAGTTGCTGAGTTGGTCTTGAACTTTGGATCCTCCTGTCTCAGCCTTCCAAGTTGCTGGGATCATAGGCATGTGACACAGTGCCCGGCAGGACCCACTCTTATAAGGGCCCTGTGCTTGGTTTAATGCTCTGCTGATGCTGTCTTGAAATTTCTAATACAATTTTGGGGCAGAAGGCCCACATTTCATTTTCCACTGGGCCTGGCAAATTATGTAACTACTTCTGAACAGATAGAATGCTTTTGGAGAGACTTCTGAATCTGAGGGTAGAAGACAATAGCAGTAATAACAAAAAAAAAAAAAAAAAAAAAAAAAAGAAAAAGAAAAGAAAAGAAAGAAACGAAAAATAGGAATAATAATAGAAGTTATATAAGAATGAATAGAAAGGCACCAAACAACTATCCTGAGATGTGGGTGAGTATGTAAGATTTTGTTGAAACAAAATGAAGGGAAAAGCAGTCCACACTGAACATTGAACTAAATACTACACATGAATTAACTCAACATTTTAGTTTCTTAGTAGGGACTATAGTTACCCAAATTAGCTTTTTTTTTTTTTTTTTTTTTGAGATTGGGCTCACTATGTTGCCTAGGCTGGCCTTGAATTCCTGGGCTCAAGTGATCATCCTACCTCAGGTTCCCTAGTAGCTGGGACTATAGCCATGCTCAAATTGGTTTTTAGACTAATGCAGTTTGTTGTTGTTGTTTTGCTAGCCAAATAGCCATTCTATTTACAAAGTGGTAGGCAGTATTTTGTATATAGGTTTTCCCACATTATCACCACCCTCCCGTCCTGTGCAACTGTTTGAGACTACTGTTTTAGATCTAGCAGTTCCCTTTCAAGTGAAAATGAAAATTTTGTAATGTGGCCATCCCACTATCAGACCCAATACTTGTCTTCAGAGGCTTTTATTTATTCATTTAAAATTTTTTTTGGTACTAGGGATTGAACCATGACCTCGTGCATGCTAGACAAGTGCTCTATCACTGAGTTACATCCTCAGCCTTTTTAATTTTATTTTTACAGAGGGTTTTATTAAATTGCCCAGGTTGGCCTTAAACCAGATCTTCCTGCTTCAGCCTCCCGAATAACTGGGATTACAGATGTGTGTCACTGCCTTCAGTACAGATGTGTGTCACAGACCAGACTTCCTTAACGTGACTCCCAAAGCACAAGAAATAAAAGGAGGAATCAATAAGTAGGAAAGATTCAAACTAAAAAGTTTTTTCTCAGCAAAGGAAACAATCAACAATATGAAGAGAGAGCCTACAGAGTGGGAGAAAATCTTTGCCACACACACTTCAGATAGAGCACTAATCTCCAGAATCTATAAAGAACTCAAAAAACTATACCAAGAATAACGCAACCAATAAATGGGCTAAGGAAATGAGCAGACACTTCACAGAAGATCTACAAACAATCAACAAATATATGAAGATATGTTCAACATCTCTAGTAATAAAAGAAATGCAAATCAAAATGACCCTAAGAGTTCATCTCACCCTAATTAGAATGACTACTATCAAGAATACAAGCAACAATAGGTGTTGGCGAGGATGTGGGGGAAAAGGTACACTCGTACATTGCTGGTTGGGTTGCAAATTGGTTCAGCCACTCTGGAAAGCAGTATGGAGATTCCTTAGAAAACTTGGCATGGAACCACCATTTGACCCAGCTATCCCACTCCTTGGCCTATACCCAAAGGACTTAAAATCAGCATACTACAGTGACACAGCTACATCAATGTTTATAGCAGCTCAATTTACAATAGCTAGATTGTGGAACCAAGCTAGATGCCCTTCAATAGATGAATGGATAAAGAAACTGTGGTATACATACAGAATGGAATATTATTCAGCCATAAAGAAGAGTAAAATTATGGTATTTGCAGGTAAATGGATGGAGTTGGAGAACATCATCCTAAGTTAAATAAGTCAATCCCAAAAAACCAAAGGCTGAATGATTTCTCTGATAAGTGGATGATAATACTAATGGGGGCAGGGGAGGAAGTAAGGGAAGAATGGAGGAAGGATGGATTGTGTAGAGGTGGGAAGGGAGTGGGGGGAAGGAAAGATAATAGAATGAGACAAACATCATTACCCTGTGTATATATATGATTACACAAATGGTGTGACTCTACTTCATGTACACCCAGAGAAACGAAAGTCATACCCCATTTGTGTATAATGAATAAAAAAAAAAAAAACACTAAATGAAAAAAAAAAAAAAAAAAGAGAGAGAGAACACTATTAGAGATTCTAGAATGTCACTGAGTGTATGTGTAATTTGAATCCCAGAAAAAAGAGGTTAAAGGGAGCTGGGTACTGTGGCACATCCCTGTAATCCCAGTGGCTCAGGAGGCTCAGGCAGGAGAATTGCAAATTCAAAGCCAGCCTCAGCAACTTAGCAAGGCCCCAAGCAACTCAGTGAGACTGTCTCTAAATAAAATATAAAAGAGGGCTGGGGATGTGGCTCAGTGGTTAAGTGCCCCTGGGTTCAATCCCTGGTACCAACAAAAGAGAGTTTAAGGGGGAAGAAAAATAAATTGAAGATGCACTATTTAAAAAATTTTAAAGTACATTTCCTTAAACTTCATTTTGGGTACAAATATAGTTAATTTTTTTGGTTGTTTTGTTTTTATACTCTTATGGAAACCATTCTCAGGAGTGGACACAGTTCTAGTTGCCCAGAAAACACACCAGCAATTGGTTATTTCTTTCTCTCCTCTCTCCCTTCCTTCCTCTCTTGCTTTCTTTTAGGTTAGTCATTTTTTGAATGGATATGTAATGGTACTCCATTGTGGTTTTGATTTGCCTTTGCCTAATGAGTAATTATATAGCATCCTTTTTTAAAAATTTTGTCATTTGTGTATTTTGTTTGGCAAAGTCTGTTCAAGTGTTTTGTTCATTTATTTATCCAGTTGCTTGGTTGCTTACTTTCTTTATATTGAGTTTTCAGAGCTTAAAATTACATTTTAGATAGAAGTACTTGATCAGATATGTAATGTGTAAATATGTTTTATTTATGGTGTTTCTTTTCATTCTCTTTCTGGTGCCTTTTGAAGGGACTTTTATTTTGATGAAACCCTATTTATTAATTCCTGTATGAATTATGCTGTTTGTGCCATTTTTAAAACTTAAACACAATTTTTACTGTTCATCAAGGACATTCTGATGTGAAACAGACTTTTGTAAACTCCAATGTGAGGTAGTGAAGAACATATATATATATATATTTACACATATATATTTGAACATATATATATATTATATATAATATATCACCCCCCCCCCCCAGTATTGGGGATTGAACCCAGGGGTACTTTACCACTGAACTGGATCCCAAGGCTTTCTTCTTACTATTTTTTAAAAATTTCAAATAGGATCTCACTGTGTTGCCCTGGCTAGCCTTGAACTTGTGGTTCTCCTGCCTCAGGGTTCCAAGTAGCTATGTTTCCTTTTTTTCCTAGTTTGCTAAAAGTTTTTATAATAAACAAATGTAGAACTTTTAAAAGTATTTTTCTGTATATATGAGTTAATATGATTTTTCCTTTGAAGTTTGTGATGTAGTAAACTGCATTGACTTTCTTTTTTAAAATATTTTTTAGATGTTGATAGACCTTTATTTTATTCATTTATTTATATGTGGTACTAAGAATAGAACCCAGTGCCTCACATATGCTAGGCAAGTGCTCTACCACTGAGCCACAAACCCAGGCCATGCTTTGACTTTCAAATGTTGAACAACCTTTCATTTCTGGTATACGTCCTACTTGGTTATGATATACTTTTATGTATTACTGGGTTTGATTTACTAGTATTTTGTTGAGAATTTTTTCATTTATGTTCATGTGGGATGTTGGTCTATAGCTTTCTTTTCTTATATGTTACTATCTGGTTTCCCTACTGGGTAATGCTGGCTTCCTAAATGAGGCATTGGTAGTGTTACCTTCTTTTCTATGTTTCGGAAGAGTTTATGAAAATTGGTATCACTTCTTCCTTAACTATTTAGTAGAATTTGAACATTTGAAGCCATCTGGGTATGCCTCTGTTGTAAGTTTTTTGTCGTCATTATTGTTGTTGATGGACCTTTATTTTATTCCTTTCTTTATATGTGGTGCTGAGAATCGAATCCAGTGCCTCATACATGAGAGGCAAGACCTTCTACCACTGAGCCACCACCCCAGCCCTCTGTCGTAAGGTTTTTAAGTATAAATTCCAATTCTTAAATAGATATGGAACTCCAGTGGTTATCTATTTCATGTTCAGTAATGTTGAATCCCCAGTACCAAAGAAAGAGAGAGAGAGAGAGGGAGAGAGAGAAATGAGAACAACTCTGGTGTTTCCTGACAGACCCTCAGGTGTCGCCTCCACTGCTTGCTCTGCAGTACCATGATGCTGATATTTTATCTAACTTTTTTGTTGTTTTCAGCTATTCTGTTAAGACCACAATTAGTTCTCTCTGCTTGCTTCTATGATCGATCAAAGGAGAGGGAAGAGAAGGAAGGATAAAATAATCTATTATTCATGGTCTAGTTATTTTCCAGATGAGTTTATGGCAGGTCACCTAGTTTTCCAGGAGTAACCTCTAGCCTTCAGACAATTATAAGTTCCAGCTCCCATGGAAATGACCAGAGCTGTCCTTTCATCTTGGCTTTGCCCTAACTAACTGTATAACTTTAAACAAATTGCTTTTGTTTTTCTTTACCTAAAATAGAATTAGCAGTTAATTTGCTTGCCTTACAGAAATATTGTGAGGATGAATAGTGGAAATATAGGAAAATCTTTTGAAAGACTATGAAATGCTGCAGAAACAGAGATATCTCTTATTAACTTTTAACCCTATAGTCCGGAAACAGCCCCAGAACTGGGACTGAGTGTCTCAGGATATGGAATTGACTGAGCCACAAACTAGCTGTTGATTTTGGGTAAGTCAGTTCTTCCTGACCCATAATTTGAAAGCATTTATCAATCAAATTATATGTGATAACACAAAAGATAAATAAATAAATAATTGAGTCCAAGTCAGTTAATTGAGGGAAAGAACCTGTCAAGTTAATTCTTGGCAGATTGGGAATCAGGATCTCTTGGAAAAATGAGAGGAGTGCTGTGGCCCACACTTAGATGATGAAGATGTGCATTCTTACATCTTCTCCAGGGAAGGGAAGAGGGAGGAGAGAGAGTCAGAGAAGAGGGAGATGTAGTCATTGGCATCATTTCACTACAAAGAGCACTAGCGTCTATGCCTATCATTATGCCTGGACCTAATTCCAGAACTGGAAATTACCTAAGGTAAAAAGGGGGTGCTGGGGTTGAGGCTCAATGGTAGAGCACTCACTTAGCACATGTGAGGCACTGGGATCGATCCTCAGCACCACATAAAAATAAATAAAAATAAAGGTCCATCGACAACTAAAAAAATTTTTTTTAAATGAAAGGGGGCAGGGATCGAGTGAGAGAGTGTGAGACAGGATGAGTAAGGGACACTACATAGTTCACCTGAGAGTCAGATATCAGCTTGGAGATATCTGTCAGTGGGCTTACTTACAACACCGTTGCCTTGTTTTCCTGAATATCTGACAGTAAGACTCTACAATTGCTAGAACTGCCCAAATACTTTCTTCTACTTAAGCTATTTAATTTTCATCATAAACTTATGAGATATTAGTAGGCAGGGCAGGAAAGGCAGAGGGACCCTGAGAGGTGATACGAGTTGCCCTAGTCCCACAATACAACATACATTTACTCTATAGGGGATTGCGGGTGTGTGTGTGTGTGTGTGTGTGTGTGTGTGCACGTGCACACATGTGCACATGCACACTCGTGCACAGAAATTGGGAAAGATAAATATTATTATTATTTCTTTTTTGGTACTGGAATTGGACCAAGTGTCTCATGCATGGTAGGCATGTGCTCTAGTACTGAGCTCCATCCCCAGCCTCTGAACAATTTTGAAGAACTATTTTCCCTCTTTTTCACTCATTCTTTCCATATCTGACCAATCTCCAAGTCCTATAGATTTGTCTCTTTAGTCATCCTCTTCTATTGCTTTAATTAGAGCCTCAGTCCAACCTGGTTTTGCCTCCTGACTAGACTCCCTGTCCCCACTGTACACCTTTCAATTCACCCTCCTCCAGGATCCCTGTTTTGCTCAGCATCAACCTACACCTTCAGCCTAGCCTACAGAGCCTCCCTCTAGCTGGTATTTGACTACATCTCCAGACCTATGTCTTAAAGGCCATCCCAATCCATTCACATTTCCCCTCTCCATTTCTCAGCCAGTTTCTTTCTTTGTTTTATCCTTCCTTAATTAATCAACATTTTCCCTCTATTCTTAAATTCTGTAGCTGCTTTCACTTGTCAGGGAAGGTCTCACCTCTGTGCATTGGTCAGAGCTTCTCCCCGACATGGTGTACATTTCCCTCTCCTTCTCCATCAGTGATCCACTACTAAATTTTTTTTGAGACAGTCTCACTGTTTTCCCCAGGCCTCCAACTCCTGGGCTCAAGTGATCTTCCTGCCTCATTCTCACGAGCGCTGGGAATACAGGAGCACTTTTCAGGGCTCTAGACTCAAGACTAGTGTTATCAGCTCTGAGAAGCCTTTCTTGATGCACCTGTCTTTCCTCAGTGATGCATAAGTCCTCTGATGGCAGAGACATTGTCTCATGCATCTTTGTGTCCTCAGCTCCCTAAACGGTTGCCTGTGGGATAGTGGGTACTTAATAAATATTTGATGAATGGGTTAATAAAAGAATTTCTTGCCACCTTTGGCACTGAATCATGTGCAGCCCTGATTTCTATTGTTTTTTAGGAAAAGTTTTTCTAGTACAAAATGATGTATGTACATTTCTGAGTGCAGAGACTTTTATACCTTTCTTTTACCTAATGTCCAATGTCTTGTCCAGTGCTGGAAGATGTGCCTGTTAGAAGATACTTCAGCAAAGTCGTCTTCAAAATCTGTAAATATTGCTGGATGTGGTAGTGCAGATCTTTGATTCCACCTACTGGGGAGTCTGAGGCAGAAGGATGGCAAGTTTTTGAGGTCAGCCTGGGTAGCTCAGTTAGACCCTGTCTCAAAATAAAATAAAATAAAAAAGATTGGGGATGGGACTCAGTGGTAGCACATCCCTAGATTCAATCCCTCCCACAACACAAACAGGAAAAAAAAAAAAAAAAAAAAAAAAAAAAAAGAAAGAAAAAGAAAAAGAAAAAACCCTACAAATATTTAACTTGAGATTTGCAAGTGAGTGAGAGGGCCTGAGACTGCAAAGAAGGAGGGGCGTCAAACCGACCAATGGCAGGAACTTCCCCTCATTCTAGCCGAGTTTTCCTTTTAGTGCTTCACTGAGGAGCCATAAGGAATCCTACAAGCTGGGGTAAGCAAGGGTCTTGGGGGAGGACAGGAGCCTGATTTGCCAAATTTCATTAATAGTTCATATTTAACACAAAATTTAGGTGGTTCTGTGCCTATACAGGAAGGTCACAATTCACACAATGAAAGGTGATCATATGTGTTTAATGGAATTGTATTTTACATGCTTGAAGAGTTCACAATTTAAAAAGCAATTCCATGAGGAAAGAAGTTTTCTGTAAAGTAAAGACTTATCTCAAAGTGAACCAATATTATATATGTGAATGTTCGTGTATTTGGCTTGCTTATGCTGAGGCTCAAATGTTTAAGTTTCTTGATTCTTTCATTTTGTTTTCAAATTTAATTGGGATCATTGACATTCATGCTGATCATTCTAAATGTGGGCTTCCTTTATTTAACTTGAAGTCTTGTTTAGCTCCTTTTTTCCTCCCCAGCAATATTTGGGATCTGGGATTTTCCCAGATCTTTTCTTCCTTCTTTCCTTCTTACACATACAGCTCAGTGGGGCCTCCCCCAGGCAAAAAGGAGGAGTTACCCATGACCCTCTAAGGGACTACACAGGGTCCTTTCTAGCCCAGGTCCTGTTTTTCTGGGTGACTCACAGATTCATTCCAATCCCCTCTGCCCTTCTTTTTTCTCTTCTTCTGTTTTATTGGCCTTTCCTTAGCTAGTCACAAGAAATAGAACTTTATCTTTCTTTATTTACTTTAAATTCTGCACCAATCTTCCCAGTTCTCATTCTTAAAGAAATCAACTAACTCTCTAAAGGATTTTAGTTTTGTGTTTCCTGTAACTGGCCTTAGAAATTCTCATCAGCCCCTCATGAGAGAATAACTAATCTTTTAGCTGTGGATCTGACTTTACTTTTCAGTTGAGAATAGGAGATGGAGAAAGCAAGTGGAAGACAATCCATTGCTCTGTCCACAGTGGAGAATGGCATAGAGAACCCAGGGCTGGAGTTCACGGTAATTCACTAGTTTCTCTTCTGCCGGGTGCTGTGGGCTGCTTTATGACCTCCTTTAGGGGCTACTCTCAATCTCCATTGCCTTTGGCAGGGCTCTGTGACTAACCCCAGTTCTTTCGGTGCTTACAGGAAGGAGTAAGTCCGAAGGCAACCAAAAGGACTGAAGTGCAAGGACACAGCATTGGAGACAGTCTGGAGTCTCCCTCTCACCCAAGGTACAGATATTTTAGAATCTAATTCAGTTACACATATTTGTATTTTACATAACTGTTACATAAACCTGTGCCATAAATAAGTTCATCAGTGTTGGCTGGACTGACAGAAAAAATAACAGCAATTAGGATATAATAATGGTTAACATGTATTGAGTACTTACTATTGTACAGAGTACCTTACACAATTTTCACAATGGAGGTACTATTTTAATATTTTTCTTTGAATTAGAAAATTGAGGCTTAGAAATTAACTTACCCATATTAATTAAAAAAAAAAGCTTAACGCCATTTGACCCAGCTATCCCACTCCTTGGCCTATACCCAAAGGACTTAAAATCAGCATACTACAGAGATACAGCCACATTAATGTTCATTGCTGCTCAATTCACCATAGCCAGATTGTGGAACCAACCTAGATGCCCATCAGTTGATGAATGGATAAAGAAACTGTGGCATATATATACAATGGAATATTACTCCACAATGAAGAATGATAAAATTATGGCATTTGCAGGCAAATGGATGAAATTGGAGAATATCATGCTAAGTGAGATAAGCCAATCTCAAAAAACTAAAGGACGAATGATCTTGCTGATAAGCGGATGAGGACATATATTGGGGGGTGGGAAGGGTTAGCATTAGGTTTAGGGTTAGGTTTAGGGTTAGGGATAAGGAGTGTGGTAAGAATGAAGGAAAGAAGGACTGTATAGAGGGAAAAGAGGGGTGGGAAGGGTGGGGGGAAGGGAAAAAAATAATGAATCAAACATCATTGCCCTATGTAAACGTATGATTACACAAATGGTATGCCTTGACTCCATGTACAAATAGAGAAACAACATGTATCCCATTTGTATACAATAATAATAATAATAAAAATTTTTTTTTGGCAAAAAAAAAAAAAAAAGTTTTTCTGGAGTACTTAGATTTACGGATGGGGAGAAAGAGAAACAGGGGAGTCCGGGGCAAAACAACTTACTACAAAGGATGATAAAGAAAGATGGAGTACAGAGTCTTGGAAGTCCAGAGAAGGAACTAAAGAATGAAGGTACAGTGGGGGGAAAGGAAAAAATGACAGAATGAATCAAACACCATTACCATATGTAAATGTATGATTACACAAATGGTATGCCTCTACTTCATGTGCAAACAGAGAAACAATATGTATCCCATTTGTTTACAATAAAATAAATTAAAAAAACTAGATCACATAACAGTGGAATTCACTGTGGTATATTCATATATGATATCTATCTATCTATCTATCTATCTATCTATAAAGTACCAATTAAAATGAAACAAAAGGAATTTTACCAGTAGAGTAGAGCAAGGGGAACATGGGGAGGGAGGAAAGAAGAGAAAGAGGATGTACTGGAGACTGAAATGAATCAAATCATGGTCCATGCATGTATGATTACGTCAAAATGGACCCCAGTATTATGTATAGCTATAATACACTAATGAAAACATTTTAAAAATCTGGATTTAGAAAAAAAGAATGAAGGTACAATCCAAAGTGTTATGTGAACAGGGTCAAGAAAGGAGAAGTGAGAAAAATCTTTGAATTTGATCATGGATCTGTATTAGAAGTAATGTTGAAGAAAGTTGTTTGGGTAAAATAGGTTAGTGGGATGCCATGTACCATGGTGTAGGAAAGGATTTGGTATTATAAACAGTGCAGAAGTCATACCTGGAAAAGGGGAGAGGAGAATATGGGATAGTTTGTAAAGAGAATGTATGGCTATTATCCATGGATACTCCCAAAACAAAAGGTTGTTTTTGTTATTTTTCCCCTTTATTTTTAAGAATTAACTTGGTGACTTCTTCAATCTTTTAATTGTTTTCCTCTCTACAGTTTGCTTAACAATTTAACTTATGTTTATATTTTTATATCAACTTTACACAATTAATGATATATTTTTTATATCAACATGGTCATTACCATTGTTTTTCCCATTTATTTTATGTCTCACCTATCTATGAGTTGATGATAAGCTCCTTGTATATTTTTGTACTTACATAATAGTTCATACTTTGCTTATCAGTATAGTAGTTAGTAATGGGAATTCTAGAGTCAGACAACTTGGAACTATATCCGAACTCTATCCAGTGGTGTGCTGATATATGTTCAAGAATTAGCTCTCCGAGTGTAGTTTTCCCATGAATGTTGATTGATATTTTTGCTGACCTTAATGAGTAAGACCAGGTGTTGGTAAAACCAGGTGTTGGTTTCTGTGAAGGAAAAGATAGTAAATATTTTTAGGTTTTGTGGGCTGTGAGGTCTCTGATGCCTTTATTCAATTCTATCATTTTAGAGGGAAAGAAGCCACGGATAATACTGAGCGAATGGGTGTGGCTGTGTTCTAACAAAACTTTATAAAAAGGAGGTAGATGGATTTGGCCTACTGACTACAGTTTGGTGATCCTTAGTCTAGATGAAATAATGAATCATGCCCTAATTTGTAGTATTTTCCTGTAGTGTAAATTATTCCCAACGTGGCTGATTCTGAGATACCAGAGGGATTATCACTGAACAAGGAGTTGGGAAGAGATCCATAATTGCACATCATTATATGAAATTTCCATCATACAACAGATATTAATAACTTCAAGAGTTTAGATGTTAGTAAAATGTGGTAAAAAAATAGGAAATTATGAGTTCTGAATAGTTGTTATCTTTGTTGTTTAAGGTCATTTAACTGTAAGTTTATGTGATTTAGTTTTTAGTAAAAACTTTAAAATTCCTAAAAAATTAATAATCATCTCTCTTGAGTCAGTACAAGCCAACTTTCTTTGCACCACTTACCAGATACTGGGCAAGTTACCTATCTTCTCCAAACCTCAGTTTTTGCCCTGTAAAGCAAGAATGATATTAGTGCTTAGCTGGGTCTCTGATGCCTGTTTTTTTTTTTTTTTCCCAGATTGTTGTTGGCATCTTAAATTGCTCTAAGATATAATTATTTCCAATTCCTCTCATATCTTGTTAACTTTACATTTCTCATATAAATATGTTAACTAGCTATGTAGTTATGAAATCATGCCTTGAAGTTAAAACTTGCATTTCTTAAATTCTAGTAAAGCTACATGTTTCTCCCATTCTGCATTTCTGTATGTGACTTGACTTTTCTTCATTGACTGCAGTAGATGTTGGATTTTGAGACTTATCGTCTCTTTCCTTAATTATTCAAATAGCACCCATACAGATTTTTTTGTTTCCAATTTTCTCTACCTCTTGCCCAACCTATCCTATATAGCTTCCACCAGAACTGCCTAAGTCATAACTCTGAACTCCCTTGTTCAAAACTTCTGTGGTAGGGCTGGGGATTTAGCTCGGGGTAGAGTGTTTGCCTAGCATGTTTGAAGTTCTGGCTTAAATACCCAGTACTGAAGAAAAAAAAATCAATCTAACAAAAGAGGTGAAAGACCTTTACAATGAAAATTACAGACCACTAAAGAAACAAATTGAAGATGGAAAAGATCTCCCATGTTCTTGGATAGGCAGAATTAATATTGTCAAAATGGTCATACTACCAAAAGCACTACACAGAATTAATGCAATTCCTATTAAAATTCCAATGACATTCTTCATAGAAATAGAAAAGCAGTCATGAAATTAATTTGGAAAAATAAGAGGCCCAAAATAGCTAAAGCAGTTCTTATCGAAGAAAAGTCCTTATCCAAACCTTAAATTATACTACAGAGCCATAGTAACAAAAACAGCATGGTATTGGCACAAAAACAGACATGAAGACCAATGAAACAGAATAGAAAACACAGAGACAAACCCACATAAATACAGTTATCTCCTACTAGACAAAGGTGTCATAAACATACATTGGAGAAAAGATAGCCTCTTCAACAAATGGTACTGGGAAAATTGGAAATCCAGATGTAAAAGAATGAAATTAGACTCCTATCTCTCACCCTGCACAAAACTCAACTCAAAGTGGATCAAGGACCTAGGCATCAGATCAGAGACCCTGTGCCTATGATAATAAATTTATTTTTCTTTTGCTTGATTAACTTTGATGACTTGGGATTTTTTTGTGGGATGCAGTATAAAGTGTGCCTTTAAGCTTTTGCTTTTCCACACTGATATCCAGTTAGCGGCTCAGCGACAGGAAGTTGTGAGTTCTATTCTGACATTTCCTCGACTTTGGAATTCATTAAGTGAATATGATAGTTTGAATTTTTATTTTTAGTTTTTAGCTGTTCTGGGGATCAAACCCAGGATCTTGGGCATGCTAAGGCAAACACTACCACTGAACTACACCCCCAGCTTTTAATCTATATTTGAGCATTTTTTTCATTATCATAATTGTTTACAATGCACTTTAAAATTTGGCAGGCCAAATATTTGCATTAGTTTTCCCTTTTAAAAAATATTTCTTGGAGCCAGGTGTGGTGGTGCATACCTATAATCCCAGCAACTCAGGGGAGGAGGATCCCAAGTTTGAGGCTAGCTTCAGCAAGTTAGTGAGACCTCAGCAAGTTAGTGAGATCCTGTCTCAAAATAAAAATAAAAAGAACTGGGAATGTACCTGAGAGGTAAAGCACCTCTGAGTTTAATCCCCAATACCACCCCCCCAAAAAAATTCCTTGGAATTTGTTTTTGTTTATTTTTCAAATAATTTGTCTCCTCAAACTGCCAAATTCTAAAAATATTCCAAGGTAGGGGGTATAGCTCATTGGTAGAGCATGTGTGCTTAGTATGCAGGGGGTCATGGGTGCAATCCCTAACATAAACAAACAAACAAACAAATAAATAATATATCCCTGAGGAGATAGTAGAATTGTTATTACATTGTATATTAATTTAGATACTGGGTGTGGTGGCATATGCTGTAATCCCAACATCTCAGGAGGCTGAAGAAGGAGGATCTCAAGTTTAAGGCCAGCCTCAGCAATTTAAGGAGACCCTCAGCAATTTAGTGAGACTCTGTCTCAAAAAAAAAAAAAAAAAAAAAAGGTATGATTAGTTTAGAGATTGTTGTCATCTTTATTCTTTTTGGTCTTCCAAGTCAGGACAATAGTTTAATCCTGTTTACTCATTATTATTTCTCCTTTGCCCTCTCCCTCCTCCTCTCTCCTTCCCCTTCTTCTTCTTCCTCCTCCTCCTCCTCCTTCTCCTATTCCTCCTCCTTCTCCTTTCTACTCCTCCTTCCCCTTCCCCTTTTCCTTCTCCTTCTTTTTTATTTTATTTATTTATTTATTGTTCTAGGAATTGAAACCAAGGGTGATTTACCACTGAGCTATATCCCCAGTCCTTTTTCTTTTTTATTTTGAGACAGAGTCTGGCTAAGTTGTTGAGTCTGACCTTGAACTTGCAATCCTCCTGCCCCAGCCTCACTGGGATTACATGCCCAGCCTACCTGTATTCTTTATAGCCACCACTTCAGTTATAATTTTATAAAGCGAATTTCTTTATTTTGATTTATAACATATTTCATTCACTCTGTTTTTTCACATTTTTGTTTGCAAGTGAAATTTGGATATATATTGTAATTGATTTCATGTCATAGTTTAATTGGCATCATTTGTTGCCTTTTTAGTGTAATTTTTAATAAGGCATAGCATATATACAGAAAAATAAACATAATCATGCACCTTCATGGATTTTCACAAAGTGAATACACCCATATGATCAACACCCAGATAAAGAACTAAAACACTACCAGTACCTAGGAATCATTTACATCTCCTTTCATTTGATGTCTCTTCCCTAAGGGTAATCACTTTCCTGACTTTTTTAGTATCATGTATTAATTTTGCCTATTTTATTCAGAAATTCAAATCTATGTTTTTAATGGAAATATACTGTTTTCCTCTTATGTCTGATTTCTTTTGTTCAACATCGCATCTAGGAGTGCCTCCATATTGTTGCATGTGTTTTAGTTTGAATCTTCTTTATTACTGTATAGAATCTACCATAATGTACTTGTCCATTTTATCAAGGTTGGGGATTTGAGTCATTTCCTTACTTCTGCTATTATGAATAGTGCTACTATGAACATTTTTGTGCATGTCTCAGTGAAGAAAGCACCCCTTCCTATTGAGTATGGAATCATTGTTCCATAGGGAATATATACGTTCAGATAGCTTTAGCCCATGCTAAACAAGGTTGTACCAGATTTTACCCTCCAGCAGGATTAGATATTAGAAGAGTCTTTTTTTTTCCTTCATTTTTTCTATTGTATGTATGTAGTGTTATCACACTATAGTTCTGCTCTGCAATGGAGGCTTCACCTGGGAGGTGACTTTTGGTTGGATCTTGGGGCATGAATAGGAGGTTATCAGATGGTAATAGAACTTACCAGGCATGGTGTTGTGAAAGATTTTATGTGTTCTGTGAGGGTAAGATAGTTGGTGTGGTGAAACACTTGGTTGTATACAGGGAAAGAGGCAAGCAGTAGACTGTGAAATGGGAATGTCAGTTGGGGACATGATATAAAGTCCCAAGGAGTTCGATTTTATACTGCGGAGCTAAAGAGGTTTTAAAGTGGAGAAGGAAAAGAAGGAACCATATTGTTTCTTGGGAAAATAACTCTGACAGCAATATGGAGAAGTATTAGAGTAGGGAAAGAGTGGTAGCAGGAAGCTAGTTAAAAGACTCTTGTAGGGCTGGGGATATGGCTCAGTTCAGTCCCCAGCACCGCAAAAATAAATAAATAAATAAAAGACTCTTGTAGCTAATTCACAAGAGGCGGGGTTACGGAAGAATAGAGTTACTTTTATATTAGGTAGAGGGGAGTGAAGAGACGGGAAGGGATATGGAGGAAGGAATGATAGCAGAGCGAAACAGACATCATTACCTCATGTACATGTATGACTGCATGACTGCTGCGATCCTGCACTATGTATAATCAGAAAAATGAGAGATCACACTCTATTTATGTGTGATCTACCAAAATGTATAAATGCATTCTACTGTCATGTACAACTAATTAGAACAAGTAAAATTTTAAAAAATTTTAAAAAGACTCTTATAACTGGGTGTGGTGGTACACTCCTGTAATCACAGTGACTCAAGAGGCTGAGGTAGGAGGATTGCAAGTTGGAGGCCAGCCTCAGCAATTTAGTAAGACTGTCTCAAAATAAAAAAGTAAAAGGGCTGTGGGTGTAGCACAGTGGTTCAATCCCCAGTACGGAGACGCACACACACACATACAGAGAGAGAGAGAGAGAGAGAGAGAGAGAGAGAGAGAGAGAGAGAGAGGGAGAGAGAGAGAGGGAGAGAGGAGACTCTTGTAATTGTGTTAAGTAAGAAATGAAGAGGGCCTGGGCTAAGGCAGAGTGAGTGGGGATAGGTTACAGAAGTTACAACCCAGAGACACTTTGAATTGACCAGAGTGAATGGTGGAATAAAGGCCAGCTGTTCTCAGATCCTTGCCTTTATGAAGTTCTCTTATTTAGTTGCTCAGGACATCCTAAAACTGGTCCAAACCAAAATGATTTTATCTTCTTTCTTTTTGTTACTTTTTCTAAACTGACCCATTTCTCTAAAGCAATCTAATAAACATTTTAAGGCAGATTTCTTGTTGTTAGAATTTTTAAAAATTTTGGTGGCAGGGAGGGGTGTTGTTTTTAAGGTGTAGTGAACCGAAGTACATCTGATGATTGAAAGGAGTCAGGACAGGCAGGGGAAGGGAAGGGGTGGGTGGGAGAAGATGGAAAGAGTGAGTAATGAAATCACTGTGAGAACAAAGCCCTGAGGATTTGTGGGAGGTGGAGCTGAGGTTACAGTTGGAGGATTTGCCTTGGTAACTGTAGAAGATCAGTTTTTCCTAAGATGTTAGAGAGAAGCTGTTGACCAGAGATCCACTGAGGAGAAAATAAAAGAATCAAGGGAGGTAGGCCAGAGGGGCTGGATTTCTGTAAAGCCGTGGGTGTATCTGCTGAGGTAAAAAGCTACAGCTGCTCTTCCTGTCACCCTGTCCTCAGTAACTGGGTGGACTGGGTGGTGTCAGAGCCCTGGGGCTGGTTCAACAAGGAAGCCTCCTGTCCTAAATTTTGAGTGTGACTGGGGAAGGGGTAGCAGGGTTGAGAGCTCTGGAAGACAGTGACACAATTTTTCCTAACTTGTCTTCTAAATCCCACTCCTTCCAGGTTTTTTCTTTCTTTCTTTTTTTCTTTTTCCTTTTTTTTTTTTTTTTTTTTTTTTGTAGTTGGAGGTGGACAGAATGCCTTTATTTTATTTGTTTATCTTTATGCGATGCTAAGGATTGAACCCAGTGCCTCACACATGTCAGGCAAGCGCTCTGCCACTGAGCTACAGCCCCAGCCCCTCCTTCCAACTTTTGACTTCAGAAATGAAGAGAGGTCATATTAGAATTTTTGTTTACCGGAATTCTTTACCATACAAGCTCATTACCAAGAAGGAGGAACGTGATCCTATACCAGATTAACTCTGTTTTTTTTTTTATTATTTTTTTTATTATTGTATACAAATGGGATACATGTTGTTTCTCTATTTGTACATAGAGTCAAGGCATACCATTTGTGTAATCATACGTTTACATAGGGCAATGATGTTTGATTATTTTTTTTTCCTCCCCCCCCACCCCTTAACTCTGTTTTAAACCTTGTTGAATTTCAGCTCCAAGCTCTTTTCAGGTAAGCCTAAACAAGGAGCCTAAACAATCATAACTCAAAACAATGAAGTGGAACCCTGGCCCCAGACTGGATTGCTTGAGCCTTTTTCCCAGGTTAGCACTTGACTTCATCCCTGTGAACTCACCTACTTATTTCCCTTTAGCAGTTGTCTTAAAACTAATATTCTTTTTCAATTCCTAGCATTGCAAAACGTTAAAATAAAGACCTGGCATGGTGGCAAACGCTTCTAATCCCAGTGGCTCAGGAGGCTGAGGCTGGAGGATTGCAAGTTCAAAGCCAGCCTTAGCAACTTAGCAAGGCCCCAAGCAACTCAGTGAGACTTTGTCTCTGAATAAAATATAAAAAAGGGCTGGGGATGTGACTCAGAGGTCTAGTACTCCTGGGTGCGATTCCTGGTACAAAAAACAAATAAATAAATAAATGCAACAAAACTAATATTCCCAAATTCCTAATTCCACTTAATCTACCAATTTTACTATTTCCACCCATCTCCACTGCTAATTGGTATATTATCATTTCTTTCCAAGAAGATAAAGTATTTTTTGTTAGTAATTTCCTCAATGGCAATACCACCCATAATATTACCTTATAATTCACTTTGTACTACTATTTTTTCTTTCTTTTCTCTGCAAGAGAAAGAATGTTCTCTTTCTTGTGCCAGGTGCAATGGTGCACTCCTGTAATTCCAGTGACTCTGGAGGCTGAGGCAGGAGGATCACAAGTTTGAGGCCAGCCTCGGCAACTTAGTGAGGCCCTAAGCAATTTAGAAAGGCTGTCTCTAAACAAACAAACAAACAAATAAATAAAGAGTTGGGGATGTTACTCAGTGGTCCAGTGCCCTTGAGTTCAATCTCCAGTACAAAAAAAAAAAAATTCTCTCTTGCCATTTTAAGTCAACCTGCCAGCCAATCTTGCTCTTTAATTTGATTGTTTAGGCTGTTTTGCATTTAACGGATTAGTCCTGTCATCTTGCTATTTTTTCTATTTGTCTCACATGTTCCTCTTTTTATGCCTTCTTTCAGATTAGCCAAATACTTTAATATGACTCCATTTTAATCTCCTTTGTTGGCCATTGGCTATAATTTTTGCTTCATTGGTGATTGCTTTAGGGTGTATAGTGTACTTCTTCAATTTACCACACCTACCTTCGAGTGATATTATACCCATTTTCATTTAGTATAAGACCCTTAATGGTAGTAACTTCTAGCTCTCCTCTCCCAGCCTTGGTACTATTGTGGTACATTTCCCTTCCCTTCTTTTCTTCTTTTGGTGCTAGGGATTGGATCCAGGGTCACTCTACCACTGAACCGCATCCCCAGTACTTTTCCTTTTTTCTTTTGAGACAGGGTCTTTCTTAGTTGCCAAACCTGGCCTTGAACTTGTGATCCTCCTACCTCAGCCTCCTGAATCGCTGGGATCATACAAGGATGTGTCATTATATATATATATATATATATGCCACATTGCATTGTTATTATTTTGTCTAAACAGTATATTATCTTCCCATAAGCTACAACTTAAAGGTACCTGCATGAACATTCATCTTTTCCCCTCCTTTATGAGAAGGCCCACCCTGCCTGAATCTGAAGCAATCTCTTTACCCATTTTCTTAATGCCATCCATCTCCAACCCCTTCTACAAAGCCCTTCCCCTTACCCCACATCTTCAATCTTTTCTTCTTAGATCATTCTCCAGTCTATAAGCATACTCAAACTTCTTTCTTTTATAATAAACAAAGGAAATCAACCTTACCTTGTGAAACCTTTTTCCTTCATAGTCAAGTTTTATGGCAATTATAATTTACTTGCTGTTTCTGTTTTGTCATTTGCCATTCACTTTTCAGTCCAGTGCATTTAGTTTTCAGTCCTATTACTGAAATGTTCTCAGTAGGTGACCAATGAAACTTATTTATTATGTTTAGTGTACACCACCTTTCACTGGGTATCTCTGTCTCTCTGTCCTTCTAACCTTTTTTTTTTTCTTTCTTTCTTTTTTGGTGGTACTGGGGATTGAACCCAGGGTTCCACACATGCTAGGCAAGCACTCGACCACTGTTCTACTTCCCCAATCCCTCATTTGCTGACTTTAATGATACACATACCTCTCCTGATGCTCTTTGTCTGCTGGCTTCCAGGATTCTCTCCGCAGCCTCCTCTTCATACTCCTTCACTTAATTCTTGAAGGCCGTACTGGAGTCATGACCTTTGTTCTAGGCCTCAATCCATATATATATAATGATTCACTAATCCATACCTAGGTGCCACATACATACTTCAAGTTATGCATGTCCCAAGCTGATCTCCTGTCAGCATGGGTTGCTGCTTTCCCATTCTGCCGGGCTCGGGCGAGGCTCCAGGCACTCAGAGATGAATACACACACATCACCTCCCCAGACTGGCTCCTCTATTTTGGTAAATGTCGTCAACCCTACCTAGTCACTCCTTCCGTGACTGGCAGCCCAAGTTTTCACATCTCTTTTCCCTCCCCTTCCTATGAATCTGTCCTAGACTCCATTCCCCAATCAGCCCTCCCTTGAACCATCACAATTACTTCTTCTTCTTCTTCTTCTTCTTTTTTTTTTTTTTTCCTTTTGTGGTGCTGGGAATTGAACCCAGGTCCCTGTGCTCACAAGGCGAGCACTCTACCAACTGAGCTATATCCCCAGCCCCACAATTACTTCTTAATTGGCCTCCAGCATACCTCCCACCTGACTGCTACTTGGATGGTTCCCTGTTTTTTGGAGGCCAGGAAACATTTCATTTTATTGTGGTGGTGGGGATTGAACTCAGAGCTTGGTGCATGGTAGGCAAGTGCTCTACCACTGAGCTACCCCCAGCCCCAGGAAATATTTTGTTGACAAGGGACATAGCCATAAGAAAGGGAAGCACAGGATTGGAAACTAAAACCCAATGAGGGTAAGGGCCCTTTGGGTCAGAAACACTGCATCCTGGGGTCCTCACATTGTCCCTCTAGTAGACATGCAATACTGGGCATCCAGGGGAGTGGGGGGTGTCTCTGGTGTTCCAGAGTAGGACATATATAACTATGTCTGTCTGTCTGTCTGTCTATCTATCTATCTATCTATCTATCTATCTAGATATCTATCTATCTAGATATCTATCTATGTATCTATGTATATATATATCACTGATTATGAGTGATGGGACAAGGGGGTGAAATGGAGGGAAGACCATCAGTGCTTAAGACCATCTCCTCCTCTCAGAGCCAACACCAGGATCCTGAACTCAGCAGCTGCCCTCTCATCATTCATCTGCTTGTGACTGTAGATGAGCGCTGTTGTTGGGAATTCCCTCTTTCCCCTCCACCCACTCCTTGATTTGCTCCACCTTGCCTGTGGGTTCAATATCAATTTCTAAACAACTTCTTAGCATCTTCAGCCCAGTTTTGGGTTGCTCGTAAATAGATTACTGCTTCTGCCACTGCAGTTGCTTCCAAGTACTCGGAGTGTGGGAGTCATTTCCTGCTTCTGGGTGCAGGGCCATCTTTCTAGAACATATGCCTGTTCCTGTTATTACCTTGCTGAGATTCTCCAATGGTTTTCTGCTTCCTGCAGTCTAAATTCCCAAGTAGGGCCCATCATGCTTAGCTCACACAAACATGCTTTTCGTGTTCTAGAGGTACTCCAACCTTATCTCTTCGTATTCCCTGTAATATATCCACTTGGCAAACATCTCCCCACTTCCTTTTAGATCAGTTCACCTGCCCTTCTTGACATTGTCAGACATAGTTATCTGCGTCCTCTTCTCTACCCTCTTAGCAGTCGTAACTTTGGAATTCTGTAGTGGTCCCTCTGGAATTTAGTCCTGCGTCTGAACTTTGAAGCAGCTTGGAGTAATGGGCAGATCTGGGTTTTAAATCCTAACTCTGCCACCTGCTGGCATTTCCTTTGCTTATAAACTTTTAATAACCCTGTCGTGTTTTGGAGAGAGAGCTGATGAGGTTTTGCAATCCCTGCTGAAATAGTATCTGGTTCTTTTTCTGTTCACAGGAAGACTTTGTGAGGTTGTCCATAGGTGCTCACACTCGCTCCTTCTCCTCTTTCCCTCAGTCATTCTCCTGGAAATAGCTCTCATGAGTAGATCAGTGACCTTCATTGCTAGATCCAGCATCTTCTCATTTGTCCTGCTATCTGATGTTCAACATCGTTGAATACCACAAACCTCCCCTCCTTCTTAAAGATCATTTCTCCTTTTGGCCTCCTCCCTAGCTCTTTAGCTGCTCCTATTAAGTCTACTGTTCTGCCAGCCATGTAAGTGACTGTTCTGCCTTCCTGGTTGAAAGGCAGTAAGCCTGGCAAAGAGAAATGGGCAAGAGAGGTCAGTGGGTGTAAGATGTTTAAGTTACTGGATGAGATATCTGGAAGTCTGACCAGGGTATGGTTATATTGCATATCAATGCAAGTTTCTAAGTAAGGCATTCTTGGCAGCTCATCCTTGTTGGGAGAACTCTGCCCACTAGCATCACTTTTTTTCATTAGAGTCTGAACTTGCTATTAACAGTTAAAGGAACTAGAGTTCATTAATCTTTAAATTCTGAGTGAAATCATTAAAAAATGTGTAATTAGGATCAAATGGCATCTTTACAGGGAGTCTACAATGAGCATTAATTATATATTGGAAACTTGGAGAAATTTTTGTTGTAGCAGGACTAACCTAAAGGACCTGGCCTGAAAAGGCCATTGGAAGTCATGAGAGAGAGCGCCTCATCTGGGAAGTCTTCTGCCTCTCAGGACAACTTCTACCTCTAATTTAGAGAGAGAAGGGTTCTGGAAGGAAGAGTTGAAGGACCAGTAGGAAAGGCCGCCATGCAGGTGCTTCCTGTCTTTGTGGACCTTTGGCATTGTGTCTCCACGTGAGTGTGGAGAAGATCTGATGTCCACTGTCATCTGAAAGGGGCAGAGGCTGGGTGCTGTGTGGAGGGGGAGTTCTTTTCCAAGGCAACTTCTACGCCCAACTCAACAGTGGAGCACCTGGCTGAGTTATGGTTTAGGGTCCACTCTTACTCTACTTTGGATGTGGACTCTCAGAATTGACTGTCCTCAGCTGCACAGAGGTTCTACCTCCAGTTTAACTCTGCTGGTTTCCATCTGGTGTCCCTTTTCCTCCTTTCTACCCCCTATTTTTCTTTCCATCTTGGCTAGTAAACATCTCTCTGCTAAGACTCAGCTGCCATTCTCTCCTGGATACTTTTGACAATTGCTCTCTAGTCTCTGTACATGGCCCTAGATGTTCTCTAATTCAAAACCAGTTGTATATATAACTTTGAATCTGGCCAAGTGGTACTCAGCACAATACCTAATGACCAATTCAGGTCAGCATCAAAATTAAACCTCTGACCCTTCAAAAAAAATTCTGGTCACTTCTGCCTGGAGGTCCTTCTCCCTTACTCATACCACCATTTGGTTCTGGGCTGACTCATTTCCTTTCTTTTAGTTCTTAATTCAAGATAGAGAAGCAAATAGCCAGGGCCACACTGTCACAGTCACTGGAGCTGAATTCTCTGAAGGTTGTCCCAAGCTTTCCACTCTAACTGGAAAAAGGAAAGTACCACAAATCCTTGCAGCTCCCATAACTTTGTCTCCCTTAGTTTGGAGAGTTTCCATGGCTTGTGAACTGGATCACTGAGAAAATGCACAAACACCCTTGTTCTAGGCCTGACCCATGGTACCCACCAAAGCCATGTGTAGCTAGCTAGTGCTTCCCATCAAGTTTATCTACTCTGTTTTACCTTGTCACTTGGGGCTGCAGGCAGTAAACATTTACCTGAGAGGGTTATCAATAGTCTATACGTGGAAAGTCTCCCACATACACCTGCAAAACCTATCAGTCGGTATGTACTTTATAGCAGGGTAGGGGCAAGATATCAAGTTTTGCCTTCTCTCAGATTTCTTGTCAATTCAGTTTCCTGATATAGCACAGATATTAATGCTCAAACAGTACCATTATGTAAAGTAAAAAGCTTGGTGGCATTAGCAAGAGCCTGGGCCACTTGGGATACCAAGAGGATGGATACCTGCTCATTTGCCTGTATGCACTGCTTCTCAATTGGCTTAAAGGGGGGTGAGAAAGCTTGTTTTTTCTTTTTCCTTTCAAGTACCTCTCATTTATGGCTTTTCTTTTTTTATTTATTTATTTATTTATTTATTTATTTATTATTGTACACAAATGGGATACATGTTGTTTCTCTGTTTGTACATGGCGTAAAGGCATACCATTTGTGTAATCATAAATTTACATAGGGTAATGTTTGATTTATTCTGTTATTTTTTTCCCTTCCCCCCACCCCTCCCACCCCTCTTTTCTCTCTATACAGTCCTTCCTTCCTCCATTCTTACCCCCTCCCTAAACCTAACTCTAAACCTAACACTAACTCTTCCCACCCCACATTATGTGTCCTCATCCACTTATTAGCAATATCATTCTTCCTTTGGTTTTTTGAGATTGGCTTATCTCACTTAGCATGATAATGGCTTTTCTTTTTTACACCAGAGACCCAGTTCCAACCTGATATTTTAGGATCATGTTAATGAGTTTTGCACAGATAAGTATTCCTAATTGATTTCTTGAAATACCCACTGAATTCTGGTTCCCAGGAAATAGTGGGTTTGTGGTCAGGAGGTGATGGCAGAAATCTTTTCTAATCCTGTGATTCATATCTCTTCTTGGTCTAGTGCATGCTCCTTCTTTTTCTGCAGTAACCTCATTCAGCTGGCATTTATTGGGTACAATTTTAAGCCAGCTTCACCTGGTGTTTCAGTTTGGTTCCCAACAGGAAACAGATGGCATACTCAAATTAGGATAATAAGAGGATTCACAAAGAGGCTCTAACAATGATGTATGTGAGCAGTAGTGGATCCACAAGAAAGAACAGTGTAAGGACCTAAAGTTTGAAGCAGTGAACAGTCACTATTCCTATGCCTGATGTGACAAGATGCAAGAGACTGGCAGAAGAATCAGATTACAATACACTGGTCTCCATCTTTGCCTACTCTGTTTTCCTCTGGGGTCCCACTGGCTGAACCCATCTTGGTAAGCCAGAGGGGATGGGAGTCCTTTGGTACAGTCTACATGGGTCTGACTCCCAGGGTGAAGAGCAGGGTGCAGCATGGATCTAGAGGGGCAAACCAAAGACCTGGCACACATGGGAAAACTGGGATTGCAGTTAAACTCATTGCTTGGTGTACTTTGTGAATGATGTTTCAAAGAAAATGCTGTCCTCAGGGCACTGATATATCTAAGCAAATCTTTTAACTCACTACTTTCTCTACTAGGCATAGAAAAGTAGCAGAGTTCTTGAGATCCTAAATATCCTCCTGAATTGGCCAGATGGTGATAAAGATAAGTTTTCCTCCTTCCTCAGCTTCCCTGTATCTGATGATCCACACTCTGCCCAGCAGACAGGATTGGGCTCTCTGCAGAAAGGAGACATAAGGAGTATGTGGAGAAAGGAATGAAAAGGAAGGTTCTAGGGCTGGGGATGTGGGTGTGACAGGTTCAATCCCTCAAAAGAAGACCGTACATGGGGAACAGCGAATCTGTTAATGGATGAAGCAACAGTAGAGAAAGCCATGGAACTCTGTGGGCCCAGACCCCAGGGCATTAGGGGTTGGTGGTTAGTCCCAGCCCTGGCTAAGCTCTCCTGCTTCAGCATGATGGCCAGACTGGGACCTTCTTGATGGACTATCCTTCTTTGGAGCTTCCAAGAGTTTGGAAATCAGATCTTTTTGCTCACGTGGCTGTATGTGCTGAGGATACTTATGAGTGGCAGACAGGTGAGCCTGGGATCTACGTAACATAGGCATGGGATAATGGTTAGGAGCTCAGATTCAGAAGGCAGGCTGCCAGAGTTTATATCTCTGTTTCTTACAACCTTTGTGACTTTGGGAAAGTTATTTAATGTCTCTGTTTTTCAGTTTCCATATCTGTAAAAAGGGAATAATAATTATAATTACCTCCAGGGTTCTTAGGAGAAGGTAATGAATTAGTGTTTGCAAAGTTCTTAGAGCCCAAGCTCATGGAAAGTACTGTACAAATGCTGGTTAAATCCAACTTGAATAGCCCTACTTCCTGGGCATCCCTCAGGCCTGTCTGTGCAGATTCTAGAGGTTGGTATTTTCCTTCCTGTCTGTCAATGCACACCTGACTGACTATTAAAGTTCATGGGTTTGTGTGGCTTTTAGAGAGGGATAGTCAAATTGCCTCCAGAAAGAACAGGCCCTCTTCAGAATATAGAAGCTGAGCAGTACCTGCCTTTTGGGAACAAGGAGAGAGCTGATCTGATATGACCACTATCCACATATGTGGTAAGCAACTATTTAAGGACATTGCTCGTCCAGGCTGACCTGCCACGCACTGGAAAGATTTCATCTGGCTTTTGGGCATGACTGGGACACTCACTTCCTCCTAGCAGAATCAACTTTCTTCATTGACTAAGAGCAAATTATGCCTTGCACCAGGTAGTCTGAATTCTGAAAATCAGCATAAATGGGCTGGAATAATTCTTGTGTCTTAACTTTTGTGTTCTCATCAGGAAGAATCTACAGACTTTCATCAAAGCGAGAAGTTTCTGCAAAAGACATGCCAGCTTGTTCAAGAAGATCCTGTTGGGCCTGTTGTGTTTGGGTGAGATAATGAGAATTCATGGAAGCGAGAAATACAGTCATTTGAAGAATGTTACCTGTGTCAAGATGATTACTAGGTGGAAAGCAATTTGACTCACAAACTGACCTAAAGGCTCTTTGATGTATAGCTCTTAACTACTTGTAGCTGAACCATAATTTATTGAATTGCACCTACAGGAAAAAGTAAAATCTGAGAATAACTTATTTTCAAAACTGTATTATTTGACAGACTTAAAACATTTCAGAGAATATGGGCTTATTTCTTTTTTTAATGTCTTTATTTGTTGGAGAGCACAATTTCTTTTAGTCTTTGCAAGAGAAACCTGCACTAGACATTACTTATTTGCTGGTTTACAAGTAAAATCAATGATATAAAATGTTTTTAAAAGCCAGTAAACCTCTGTTTAAAATATACTGTCAGTGATCTATGGGGCTTTGATGTCAAAGGCAGCTGGGATAGTGAAAACAAAAGTTTATAATTTGAGGTGAGTCAGGGATCCATGGGGTGAGGGCCATATGGTTGTATTTCCTAGTGGTAGCCTTGTTTACACTTTTAAAAAATTTATTCATTCATTTATTTTTTTGCAATACTGGGGATCAAGCTCGGGGTCTACTGCATGGCTAGGCAAGTGCTCTACCACTGAGCTACGTTCCCAGCTCCATGTTTACATGGTTTTGCTCAAGAGGAAGATTTAACCTTTAAACATTTTAGTACAACAAGGGTAATAAGATTTCAAGAAGAGTGGGTATGGTGGTGCACGCCTGTAATCCCAGGCCCTTGGGAGGCTGAGGTAGGAGGATTACAAGTTTAAGACCAGCCTCAGCAACTTAGCGAGGCCCTAAGAAACTGAGTGAGACTGTCTCAGAGCAAAAAATAAGAGGACTGAGGATTTTGCTCAGTGGTTAGGCACCTCTGTAAACCACCATCCCCGCCCACCAATGAAAAAGAAAAGAGACAACTGACTTGAAGAGTCCAATGGTGGATGCTGATGAAATATACTCCAAGGGAAAATGGGGAGAGGTTAACAGATAAAATAGAGGGGAGTGAGATTTCATCTGGGACAAGCGAAAATAGGTGATCTTCAAATAAACTGGATTGTTCTTGGGAATCCCAAGAAGAAAGCAGTTAGCCTCTACCCAGACCTTGAAGGGTGGAGCACAGTCTTATGGTAGGGCTGGGTGGTGAGGTCTCTGGAGGGGCTTTCTTGCTCTAAGTCCCAGGCACTTGTGACTGGAGATTCTTTTACCCCATGGAAGCTCTGTTTCACTGACCTTTACTCTGCGCTTTCTCTTTTTAGCTTACACTGCCTACTTCCTAGCAGCTTGCATCCTGGATTTCCAGAGGGCACTGGCTTTGTTTGTCCTCACCTGTTTAGTGATCTTCGTCCTGGCTCACCACTTTCTGAAAAAAATATTTGGTAAAAAATTAACAAGATGTCTGAAACCCTTTAAAAACTCACGCCTAAGACTTTGGGCAAAATGGTAAGATGAGAATCTCAATATCATTGGCCCCATATCTTACCACAAGTGCAAGTCTCCTTCTCCTCCTCCTTCTCCTTCTCCCTCCCCTTCCCCTTCCCTTTCTCTTCTTCCTCCTTCTCCTCCTCCTCCTTCTCTTCCTGCTCCTCTTCCTTCTTTCCCTCCCCTGACAGTCCCTGAGTGGTGTCTCAGATTCTTTTCTATACTATACAAAAATAAAGTGCAGAGGACATATAGCAACAGGCCTTTGAGTACTGAACTCTAATCTGGTTTCTTGTACCCTTGGGTCTCAATATTGTTAGGCACAGGAGGGGTTCAGTTCCAGAGAAGATTTTCAGTCTGTTTCTCATTAGGCCCATGTCAGAAATGAAAACCATGTTCCTCTTCAATGAAGTAATCAGAACAAAGAGGCTTGCAGCTTCAGGAAACTATCCAGTTGAGTTTGTGGTCATCTCCCTTAGTTCCCTGTTACTTTAAAGACTTTCTTCTCTGATCTTTCAGATTTTTTTTCACACTGGTGTCTTTTACAACTCCATATAGTTTAAGGAACAAGCTTATTGTTTGGGTATACTGAACTGGATTCCACAGCAGATGCAACTCATCTAGCTATGACATGCATATGTCCTGTGATTACAGGTCAGGAGTGAGACAATAACTTTTGGATCTTCTATAAAGTTCCTCTTTATTCCCATTTGGGAATGCACAGAAAATAGGTGTTAAGCTTGTTTGCAACAGTGATGATTTGGAGAAACCACACCAGACTACCACCTAAATTTTAAATCATTTATTTATTTCACACCGAAAGGATAGAGCTAAAATGACTTTATTTATTAGCAAGATGGATTTTGGAAGCCAGATTTTATTCACTTGAAGTGAGATGAGTCTACAATGAGAAGAGATCTGAATTTCAACCCTAATTGTAATATCTTTTGTTGTTTTGCTCCAGAGGTATCTCAATTGAACAATCTGCTCTTTTTCTTCTATTTTCATCTATGATCTTCCTTCTAATCCTTTTCCTTTGAAGTTTTCTAACACTTAGACATGAGGTAACCAGTCTGTGTATTAATCAAATGTGTTTGGTACATGAAAGACCATAAGTAGTTGATTTTTGACTAAGCCTTTACTCTTTCCCTTGCATTGGTTAGAAATTGAGTGGAGACCCATGGTGGAGGTCAATACATACTTTTTCTCCTTTGGTTTTTAGTATTGGGGTAATTCATTAGAACAATATTTAAGAATGAATCTTTGTATCATATGTCATTGATATGGAAACTTGAGGAAAGGGAAGTCATATGATTTATGTCCTCTAGTTAGAAACTTCATTCTGTAAGTTGTGGGGAAAAGGTGGAAGCTAGCGAACTACCAGATAATGATTCTCCTGATATGTCTCTGTGGCTAGTCAACAATGAACTATTGAGTTATTTCATTTATCCTTGCGGTGAACTTCTATTTTTCAGAGGTAAAGTCAATTGTTATTCATTCACACAGTGGATGACACAGTCTTGGTGTTCCTTCTTCAGGATGTTCACAGGAGCCTGTGTGGTTGGACTTATCCTGTGGCTGGCTCTAGACACAGCCCAAAGGCCAGAGCAGCTGATCTCCTTTGCAGGAATCTGCATGTTCATCCTCATCCTCTTTGTCTGCTCCAAACATCACAGTGCAGTGAGTTTGGGGTATTCAGGTTGGACTACCAGCACAGAACTAGGGCCAACTACTAATTACAGAGAACCTGTGTCAAGTGTTCATTACAATGGCATAGAACTAAGTTTATAACAACCTGTAGAATTTCCCTCTTTTTTTTTTTTCATGTTTAAGTTTTTTTATTGTTTTTTTTTTTTTTTTTTTTTTTTTTTTTTTTTTTTTAGAATTTCCTTCTTTGACAGTTTTATTCTAAAGAGAAGTTTTAAAGATCTCAAAGGCCCTAGACCACTTATTTTCAAACTGTATGTTGTGATGGTTTCGTGAGTCTTGTACATTTTGTGGGTCTAGGCCAGCATTAAGAATAAAAGAAAAAAATAAAGGAAGAAAAAAAAAGAATATAATGGAGAATTGTGCTGAAGTATTGGTTTATAAAACTAATTAGAATGTATGTATGTATTATAAGTGTCATCTAACTTCTAGACACACTTTTGAAAACCATATGGAGACATGTGGCTCTTAACATCACGGCCCTATTTCCCCTTACATCCTTCTCCCTGTGCCATCTCACTCCAGATTTACTATTAACATCCTAGGTTAGTTCTACCTGGAGTTCATGTGTCCATTTTAAAACTGTAATCAGCAGGCTCTGGAACTCACATTGGAATAATTTTCTTATTGATTCCAGGTGTCTTGGAGGACAGTGTTTTGGGGCCTGGGTCTTCAGTTTGTTTTTGGGGTCATAGTCATCAGAACCGATCCTGGATTTATTGCATTTCAATGGCTGGGGGATCAAATACAGGTATGGGAAATTAGACAGAGGGGCTACGTTCTTTTAGAATCCTAGAGAAAGGAGATTTGAGGGAAGTATGGGAAGATTGGGCTGTGTCTAGTTAATGATGGTGGTGGGAGATCTGACTGGGAAGGGAGAGAGAATACTGGGGTACAGCTAAAATGTGAATGATGAGAATCAACCTGCTGAGTCCTCCATCTTTCAGTGAGCAGCTCATGGGGACATAGCTGGCTCACAGGCCATCAAAGAGAGGCAAGGCTCAGTAGCAGCAGTAGGTCCTAATCATCCATGAGGTGAATTCTAGCTCAGCCTGTGTCCTGCCTGGATTCACTCTTGTTCTTGTATTTTTCTCCCTTTCAGATTTTCCTGGAATACACTGTGGCTGGCTCCAGTTTTGTCTTTGGAGATACACTGATCCAAAGTGTCTTTGCTTTTCAGGTTGGATCTATTTTGTGGGCAGGAATGATAGTCAGTGGAGGGGTGGGGGAGTAAAGCAGAGGTTGAAAATGAATGTCCAAGAGATCAACCAACCTGCACACTGATTTGACCCTAAGAAGGTGGTTTAATCCCCTCAAAGGGAAACAGCATCCATTTATTGCCCTTTGATGCCCTTTACCATCCTGAAAGTAGATGAAATGGGGTAGGGGGCAGTTTAGAAAACATTTCCTTTTGCTAGAGTACAGATGGGCTAGTAGATTTGCAATATATTTTGAATTTATTCCTAAATTACACTGTATCAGATTTGCTTGGAATTCAAGAGCTTAATTTAGAGGCCTGAAACACAGTTTATTTATGGTATACATAACACATACAATGTAATATCTTACCAGCTGCCCACCACTCTCATTACAGTCCTTACCAGTCATCCTTTTCTTTGGCTGTGTTACGTCTATTCTCTACTATCTGGGCCTTGTGCAATGGGTAGTTCAGAAGGTGAGTTGTTTTTCTCTGCTAGTTGGGAGATGGGTCTTCATGTCAGGAACTGTCAAGGCCATGAAGATGACACTTTGGAAAAATGTTTTTATGTAGGATATAGCATGTTAGAACCAATGTGCAAAGGCAAAGTATCCCAAGCATGGTTGATATCAAATGGTGTGTTAGATTTACATCACTGTGACAAAATACCTGAGAAAATCAACTTAAAAGAAAGCAAGGTTATTTTGGTTCACAGTTTCAGATGTTTCAGTCCATGGTCTTTTAACTCCATTGTTTTTGGCTTGTGGGAAGGCAGAACCTTATGTCAGGGAGCATTTGGTGAAGCAAAGTTGCTCATCTCATGGTGACCAAAGAGCAAAGAGAGAAAGAGGAAGGAGCCAGAGTTCCAATATCCCTATAAGGGCACATCCCCAGTGTTTAATTTCTTCCTACTAGGACCCACTTCTTAAAGATTCCACTATTTCTGGTAGTACCACTGGCTGGTGACCAAGCCTTTAACACATGAACCCTTGGGGAATACTCTAGATGTAAACTGTAGCAGGCCCCATGTCATCTGGGGGGCAGAGCAGGGAGAGAAGATGGGCTGGACCACTCTTCTATACCAAGTTTTAATGTACTTGTTCTTGAGGCCAAGAGTCCTGAGTTCTGGTCTAGGCTGTTTGTAACTTCTCTAGGCCTCAGTTGCCTTATCAGTAGAGTGGAGGAGGAGGGGTTTTGCTGGTAATTCTCCAAGATTCTTGCTAATGCTGATGGTTTAGGTCTCTATGCTTTTAGATCGCCTGGTTTTTGCAGATCACCATGGGAACCACCCCCACAGAGACCCTGGTTGTGGCAGGAAACATCTTTGTGGGGATGGTAAGTACCCTGAGGTCTTCTGGTCTTCTTTTCTCTGGAGAACTGAGAACTTGGGAGAAAACAGGTTCATAAAAGTATTCTTTCCTTATGAAAAGTCAAATGAATGAAGATTGTGGGGGCACCCAATCCCTGATGAAAGAAATCTCAGAAACTAAAAGAGGACTCAGCTCAATGTTTTCACCCTTCAACATCTACTAATAGTTACCTGGGCACACTGAATCTGGGCACACTTTTTACACAGGAATTTATAGGAATGTCATAATCCAAATCTTATCCCCCTTCAGGAGCTATGAAGGGTATTTGATCTATATTTTGGTTTCTACCTGTCACTCCCTATGACCTTTATTTTCTGGGTCTCTGTGGAGACAAACGCTTGTCTTACCCAGGGCTAACACCAAACCCCTTCCTTATAATGCTTGCTTAGTACATTTATCTGTGTGGACTATACGCTCAATATATGTTATTGCCTGTTAGCTCAATGTTAAGGATAATGGCTTGTCAAATTGACAAGGAGTTAGAATTGAGGTCTTTCACTCCAGATTCTTAGACTGATTACCTGCTTCAGATATGTTCTCAGAGTACTTCTGGATACTTCCACCATAGTCCTCCATATTTTGTTAAAAGTATCCACAATCAGCTTAGTTTTTCTGTTCTAGACTGTAAGAGTAGGAACTTTGCCTTATTCATATTAATATCCTTAGCATCCTAGTACAGCACTAGTTACATGGTTGGTACTCATTAAATTAAGGTTGATGCTAGCTTTAGTTTCCATAATTGGACCTTTGTATTTCATAAACATCATTTCTTTTGACTCTTTCAGAAAGAGTTGGCTTAGATCATTTACTTGCAATTTCATTTTATGAATACTTTGTCAGCATCTAGTATCAAGACTCAGAAAGTGCTCAGTATTCCACAAGTTCATTCAGGAAGTGCATGACTTTAGAAATTGAGAATAACAAAGGAAATATGCCATTTCTTGGCTACAACATATTAAAATGTGAATAGATGAGACACACATGTATGGAAATGGGTAAGAACAATGCTAGTCAGGACCCAATTAGGTGCTAGGGGAGTGAGGCAGATGCTGGGAGGGCCTGAGGCAGAGCTCAGGGATCCCCCTCAGAGGGACCGTGTCTCACTGAACAGCTCTCACACTGAGGGGTGTGTGTCTAATGGGTCCAGTCCCTGTACTGGGATGGGTACTCTAGCGGAGTCACAACCTCTTAGCATCTGACTGTCTTCTCCTTGTTTATAGACAGAGGCACCTCTGCTCATCCGTCCCTACCTCGCAGACATGACCCTCTCTGAAATACATGCAGTGATGACTGGAGGGTTTGCCACCATTTCAGGCACGGTGTTGGGAGCCTTCATATCCTTTGGGGTAGGCATGGTCCAGGGGATCACTCCTGGTTGAGCCTGAACTGGGTTCTGCCGAGCCCCTGATTCTGGGTCTGAATTTACAGATTGACGCATCATCCTTGATTTCTGCCTCTGTGATGGCCGCCCCTTGTGCTCTTGCCTTGTCTAAGCTGGTATATCCAGAAGTGGAAGAGTCTAAGTTCAAGAATGATGAGGGGATGAAACTGTCCCGTGGGTGAGTCCAAGGAGGCACATAATTTGGTAGATGGTGAGGTACACACAGAGTCAAGAGAGTCCTTGTGGTGGCAGAGACTTTAAGTCTTAATGAGGGGAAGAATGTGATTCCATTCCAGCTCTTGCCTATCTCTGCCTTCAGCTAATCATGTTGATTTTCTTCTTTGGTTTAACCCTTCTACCTGCCACTAGTTTTTGCATGCCAGTGTACTGTTTGCCCTCCACTTCAGTGTAATTTCATGGTCATTATATCAGATACTGCTTCAGAGTCATTTCCACCTCACCTTTCTCACACTGGCCTTGTACCCACATCCTGCACTGTAGGAACAGTGGGATTTCTCTTCTCTGAGGGGCTGAGACTGCTCTAGATACCATGTTTTTCCCATATGTCCAATGAGCACAGGAAGGAGAGGAATATTCTGGAAGCTGCCAGCAATGGAGCCACAGATGCCATAGGCCTTGTTGCTAATGTAGCAGCCAACTTGATTGCCTTTTTGGCGGTGTTGGCCTTCATCAATGCTGTCCTCTCCTGGCTGGGGGAATTGGTGGACATTCATGGGCTCACTTTCCAGGTAAAAGATTATTCTTGTTGAGCTGTCCCTCTGTATTAAATAGTGCTTGAACTGGGCATGTAATTCTGGCCCACAGTAAGCTAAGAGAAAGCATGAATGGGGGAGGGGGGAGTTGGGCCAAGGCTTCCGAGAAGGCCCTTGGTGTCTAACCTTTGTTATTTGTTCTTTTCCTGGGGTGTCTCTCTTTCATTCAGGTCATCTGCTCCTATGTCCTGAGGCCCATGGTTTTCATGATGGGTGTAGAGTGGGCAGACTGTCCAATAGTGGCTGAGATAGTTGGAATCAAGTTTTTCACAAATGAGTTTGTGGCCTATCAGCAACTGTCTCAATACAAGAACAAACGTCTCTCTGGAGTGGAAGAATGGATCCAGGGTGAGAAACAGTGGATTTCTGTAAGTGACAATCCAGAAAAGCATAAATAGTGTGAGGTTTCAGCCATGGCTATCTTAGGGTAGACAGAAAGCACTACAAAAAAGTTTATTGCAGACAAACATGTCTTTCTACTGTCACAGGCTTACCCACAAAGCAAGCAGAACCTCTGCTTATCAGCCTCATCTTCAGTACCTGAACTACTTATTATGAGATTGGTGTGCTATTTCTCTCCCCCACACTCTGATCCAACTTCTCTGTGTAATGTAGTTGCTGGGTTTTTACAGTGGGGATAGTCCAGGGAAGACAATTTTATTTTATTGGTACTAGGGATTCACCTCAGGGCCACACACACTGAGCTATATCCTCAGTCTTTTTTGTTTTGAAACAGAGTCTCACTGAGTTGCCTAAGTCGGCCTCAATCTTGTAATCCTCCTGCCTTAGCCTTCCAAATAACTGGGATCATAGATATGTACCACCATACCTGGCAAAAGGAACAGTGGTTTTCTGAGCATCCTTTGTACACCCCTTAGAATAGTATGGGAAAGACTATAGTCTCTAAGTCCCCTGGAACCTCCATCATGATTGTAAGAATGCACACGTGGGACTGAACTTATCTACTTACTTTCTTACTTTTGTTTCTCCTAGGTGAGAGGTGAAATCATTACAACATTTTCACTCTGTGGATTTGCCAATCTTAGTTCCATAGGAATCACACTGGGAGGCTTAAGTGAGTTGTTACTTTTTCCCCAGCACCCCAACAAGCCAGCCAGATCCCAGCTTTTGTAGTGGGTAATTCCTGGTACTAGTATAAGTTGAGTCTAGATAGAGAAGCTGATGCAAAATGATCCATCTTGGGCTGAAGTTAACTTAGAGCTAAATCAATCATCTACCTGACTACGCATAGGGTCTTTTATAATCTCAGCTTTCATTGCTTTTTCCCTATCAAGGGCCCCAGAAGTGGATTTTATTTTTATGTTCCTTATGGGGAGAAAATGTTACAATGACATTATTTCTGTTTTGCTCTTAAATGGGCACAGTGCATATGTAAGTGAAAATACTATGTTTTTAAGTCAATAGTGAAGGTACTTTCTGAATTAGGCTGTTCACTAGTTGTCTTCACAAAAGCAGGATTTGCACAAGGAATAAAAAAGACAAATATTAGATACCTAAGGCATGTAGATAGTAAGAGCAAGTGTTGTAAAGTGTTGGATTAAAGGGTGAAAGTCACCAGGTGTGGGAGGAATGAGTATTTGAAGCGGAAACAGATCTATTGAGGTTGCTGGAGATATTGCTGGATGTGGGTGATGGTTGGAGGGACAGCATAAAGAAGGGGGAATGGTCTGGAGGGCAGGGGAATGATTAGCAGATCCTGAGAGTTTGGGAAAGTTCAAGTTAGAAAAGGATCTTAGAAGAAATGGAGTATAAGAAGAAAACAGCTCTGTGTGTCCATTTTTTTATGGCAAATATATTCTGGCAATCATTTTTTTTATTTATTTGGTAGCTGGTTGAACATTAGAAGTGAAATAATTTTTCACTTTACTTTGCTCCTTCTGTTAAACACCTGTCTATATCATTATTATGATGCATGATTACTATTTGATTATGAGAAGGACATCTAGTAGTGTGATATGTACGGTGTGGCTTAGACTTGAGTGAATGTTATCCTCCTTAGTCCTCTGGCTCAAAATGGTCCTTCTAATTCTGATGCAGGCTTAAGAGTGCAGATCTCAACTGGGAAGCACCAGGCATTTGCACCCATCTGAAATAATCCAAAGCCTTTCTTGATCCAGATATATCTTGGTGTGTTCACAGAACCACTGAAGTCAGTATCAGAACCATAATTCTTAGTTCTAAGTCTGAATTAGGGATTCCATAGGATAGTGTATACACACTTCGCTGGTCAGCCATAGGTGGTTGGTGGTAAGGAAGCTATTCATCTGCTGTGTTTTGCTCTTCTGCATTCTTTTCAATAGGGGCTCCTGGCATGTAGCTGATTACTATGTTGTTTTGTCTGCAGCATCAATTATACCCCAACGGAAGAGTGACCTGTCCAAGGTTGTGATCAGGGCCCTCTTCACAGGGGCCTGTGTATCCTTTATCAGTGCCTGTGTGGCAGGTAAGCCTCAGTCTGGGCTCTTGGAAGAAATCACTTCTAGATCAAGACAAGATATTTCTCAGAATATCGATCTAACCATTCATCCCACAGATGCATAGACAAGGCATCTAATGTATAGGGCTCCCAGTTTATGACCAAAGAATAAAAAGCCTGGAGGAACATGTGTCAAATATTTGCCTTAGTATCTCTGTTTCCTTTACCCAGGAATCCTCTATGTCCCTAGGGGAGCTGAAGCTGACTGTGTTTCCTTCCTAAACACAAGTTTCACCAACAGAACCTATGAGACCTATGTGTGCTGCAGAGAGCTCTTTCAGAGGTGAGCATCAGGACCCCTGCTCACTGAAGGCATCCTCTGAGGGTGGGAGCAAGGTCTTGAGGGCATATCCTGGGGAGCTTGAATACAGTGAATGAGAGGAGACATGGGCATTGGTGATGGACTAGATTTGTGCTTTTTTTCTCTTAAGTGCAGCTTTGGTATTGGCCCTACTAGGCCCAGGTGATAGGTTCTATCTATATTACTGGATACTGAGGGTAGAGGGATAGGGCAATAAGTAAAGAAGGGTGGTTTCTCTGGTAAGTTACTGTATTTATTGTGGTTGGAATATAGATATGTTATAGGTGAAGACTTAACTGTGGTCCTAAGTGGTTAAAAGATTGTGGGCTTCTTTTTTATTTTTAAAAATAATTTCATTAGTTGTTGATGAACCTTTATTTTATTTACTTATTTATATGCAGTGCTGAGAATTGAACTCAGTGCCTCAAACATGCTAGGCAAGTGCTCTACCACTGAGCCACAACCCCAGCCCTAAGATCATAGGCTTCTTCAGATAGAAATGAGACAATTGAGAGAGGACAAAGTTGAATTTATAAGTCATTATGTGTTCATATAGTATAAAAATGCACTTATTTACCAAATTCTAGAAAATGAAGAGAATGTATCATTAAGGTAAAATAATTAATTTTGAGACACACAAAAGGAAGGGTTTATAATTAATACTCTTTAATATTTTACAGCAGTACTTTTTTTTTGTAATGTGAAACTAAAATTTTTTCTTTTGTTCATATTGGGATGTTTCTGCAGATCTTGTGATATTTGTCTCTCTAGTGTGATATATAAAAGTTTAGTTAAAAGGAAGGATTTGAGGAACTAGAATGTAGGGTATTGTCAAAGCAAAATGTGTATGTATCAGTGGTGACTTCTGGGTGAGTGAGGAGGGTTCTGGGAGCTAAAGCTAAATGATGGCCTTGGATTAAATGCTAAGGAATTGCTGGGCTTCAATGCCTGTAATCCTACCAACTCGGGAGGCCGAGGCAGAGGATCATGGGTTCAAAGCCAGCCTCAGCAAATTATTGAGGCTCTAAGCAACTCAGTGAGACCTTGTCTCTAAACAGAATACAAAAAAAGGCTGGGGATGTGGCTCAGTGGTTAAGTGCCCTGAGTTTAATCCCCAATACCAAACAAACAAACAAACAACAACAACAACAACAACAAATGCTAAGGAATTTAGTTTTTGATCTGAAGAATTCTAAACACTGACATGTTCAGGTATGCTTTTCAAAAGATCTTTCTAGCAGACATTTGAGTATCAGGGAAATCAATAAACACACTGCTGTAATAGTCCTAGTGAGAGATGATAAGAACTAATCCTATGTGGTTTTAAGAATGGAGAGGCACTAGACCAAGTGGAATGAACAGGATTGGTCATCAACTAGATAGGAGGAAGAGGTAAGGTGAGGAATACAAAGGACTATAGCTTCTCTGATGTGGAAAAGGAGACCCAAGTGCCAATCATTCACTGAGAGGAAGGGGACCAGTTTCAGATGGGACCTCTTTCCATTTTGGTTGTGTTAACTTGGAAGTACCTGTGTGATCACCATGTAAAACTACTCATAAGCCAAATGGGACTGAGGTTCAGGAGGGAAATCAGAGCTGGAGATGCTTGGAAATTATCATTAAATGTCCTTTAATTATCATTAAATTCAGGTAGATATTTGGGTGCTAGCTGCTTAACAAGTTAGTAGACCCAGTTAATGAATGTTGCTCTGCCTATTTGGAGGTTATCATCAGAGAAGGCAACCAATGTCCTCAAAAAAAAAAAAAAAAAAAAAAAAAAAAAAGCCAACCCTTTTGATGAGTATTAAAGATTAATTATAAAATGGATAGATTATTGGTCTGACATAATTTTGTTTATCCCTGTGTTCTTATGACAGTGGATTTCCTAGTCACATACTGAGGGTCATTAGCAGCTAGAATCTGAAAGAGATGATGTTTTTGTCCAATTAATTTATACTTAGTTAGTCTGAGCTATTTTCAAGACCTTTTTCCTCTTTTTAAAGAGGAAAATGGCCTTGGGATACCACCTTACTTTTTAGATAAATTCAATTCTAGATCATTACTAGGCATAAATTTTAGGAAATTTCTAAATGGACTATGGTTAGGAATTGGACACAGGAGCAGAGACATTGTACAGGGTTCCTTGCTGGTATTCTCTCTAGTACTAATGAGAAAACAAATTTTTTGGATCTAATTTATTTAGTCATGGCTGATGGATACATTTGTAATTTCTGCTTTTATAACATTTGGGGTAACATTTTGAGCTGCTTGTAAAACTTGACACCTTTTGTTGCCTTGTTTTTATCTCTCTGGCTTTTCATTTTTAGTACTTCTCTGAATGGCACCAACCCACCTTCTTTTTCCGGTTCCTGGGAAGACAAGGAATTCAGTGCCTCAGCCCTTGCTAACTGCTGTGAACTCTACACCAATGCCATCTGTGCCTAAGGCTGGTTGGTCCATTTCCATAACAGTTCTGATCTTAACAGATGGCGAAGGCTTATACTCAGGTTTCCCATTCTATAAAGAACTCATTAAGATCTATAATAGTAAGGGTAGAAGATTCATTTTGGTCCACCATATCTCAATAATGAAATTAGCATTAATTTTCCATTATTTAGATGAACCAAATAGGAAATTACTCCTGGGCCCTCTTAAACTTTTATTTCAAAAAATAAATATTATCATATCAAAAACATCTTGAAAATCGTGCTCCTTGTCATCTTAAAAATTGTACATTGCCATGTGCTATAAAAATGAATTAGTATGTAATGTGTCCTAGGGCATGGATGGGGGAACTGTTTCATGGAGTTCTGTGGATCAGTATATTATTAAACTTATATATGAAAGGTACATGAATATTTAATGATAAGTTTTTTCTGGTTGTCACATATTTGTAAACCTGCAAATCATTACATAGTAAACAAAAAATACTTCCTATACACAAAACTTCTAAGGAATATTCATTTCCTAAAGGCCCTTAACTTTTATCGTTCTGCCTTAGTGCCAGCCACATTTGCTTCATGTTAACGGAATCTTTTAGAACAGTGGTTTCCACCAGGCCTCTTTTTCTTCCCAGGGGACATTTGGTGATGTCTCCAGACATCATTGGAGGTTACAAATAGGAGGATGCTACTGACATCTACTGGGTAGAGACCAGGATTGCTGCTAAAATTTCTACAGTGCCGCCTCTTACAACAAAGAATTCTCTAACCCCAAAATCAACAGTGCTAAGGCTGAAAAAAGAATTTACAATATTTAATATATTTATATAATATCATTTATAATATTAAAAATATTATGGCCTTAAGGAAAAGTTTCAAAAGGATATAGGAGTTCCTGAAAAAGTTAAACATGAAATTATCATATGGCCCATTCCACTCCTATCTCTCCCTCTCTCTCAATATATATATATGTATATATGTTTATATATAAATTATATGTATTATTTAAATATATGTAAATATATATTTAATTCGAAAGAATTAAAAACAGGTATTCAAGAGATGAAAAGCTGACTAAAAAAGGCACTCAAACCAGTACATGTACATGCATGTTGTCAGCAGCACTATTTACAATATAAAAGTAGAAACATGTACTCATGGTAGTGAACATCTGTAATCTCAATGACTTAGGGGCTGAAGCAGAAGGATCATAAGTTTGAGGCTAACCTCACTAATGTAGCAAGGCCTTAAAGCAACTTAGTGAGACCCTGTCTCTTTTTTTTTAAATACCTTGATTTTACTTATTTATTTTTATGTGGTGTTAAGAATTGAACCCAGTGCCTCACACATGCTAGGCAAGTGCTCTGCCCCTGAACCACAACTCCAGCCCTGAGACCCTGTCTTAAAATAAAAAATAAAATAAATAAAATAAAATAACTCAGTGGAAAAGCATCACTATATTTAATCTCCAGTAACTGCCCCCCACATGAAACAGTCCAAATGTTCATCAACAAATGATTGGATTAAAAAATTGTGGTATATACATGCAATGGCATTTTAACCATTAAAAAGATAAAGTGCTGGGCTTGGGCTGTAGCTCATTGGCAGAGCACTTGCCTAGCATGTGTGAGGCACTGGGTTTGCTCCTTAGCACCAACTACACAAATACATGAATAAAATCCATCTGCAACTACAAAAAAAAAAAAAAATGAAGTGCTGATCTAAGATGTGTAGGGGAACCTTCAAAACATTATGCTAAATGAAAAAAGCCAGACATGAAAGACTTGCTATAGTATGATTCCATTTATATGAAATACCCAGAATAGATAGAGCCATAGAGACAGGACACAGATTGATGGTTGCCAGGGCCTGGGCGGTGGAGTGTGACTGATTACTACTTGGGTGATGGGAATGTTTTGGCACTAGTTAGAGGTGGTGGTTGTGCCACATTGAGAATGTGCTAAATGTCACTGAATTGTTTGCTTTAAAAAGGTTGACTTTGTGTTATGTGGATATCACCAAAATTAAAAAAAAAAAATTTAAAGGATTTAGTTACTTGTATGTTCCCTTAGCTAATCTACCTCCTCCAACTTCCCAATTCTCTGAGCAACTCACTCCCATGTTTTCCAAATTTGACATAAAAGAATAAAGAAAGCTTGGATAATTGCTTCTTGAACTGCTGACTAATTTTGCTATAATGCCTGGTTTTTCCTGAGAGGCAGCAGAACACACTGATTGATAGTATTGGATGTTAGGCTAGCTACTTGAATTCTTATATAAACCCTCCCACTTTTCGCTAGGGTAATCTTGAGAAGTTCCTTGTCTGTGCTTTGGTTTCTTCAACTGTAAAATGAGGATAGTGAGACTAACACAGGTAAAGATGGGAGTTTGTTGTAAAGGGATCAAAACAGCGACTACTCACAGTCAGTCCCAGATGAAAAACAATGCTGTCCTCTCCTGGCTGGGGGAGTTGGTGGACATTCACAGGCTCACTTTCCAGGTAAAGGATTATCCTTGTTGAACTGTCCCTCTGTCATTAAATAGTGCTTGAACTGGGTCTCACTCCAAAGGCCTTGCTCTTAACCCTGTGTGCAATCTCATGCTGTCTTCTTTTGCTTGCTCCAATCCAGTATTTCAAGGTCCACTAGTTTAACCCAGGTGATCTCATCAGTTTCTAAACTCAAAGTGTTTTATACTTTCTGTCCTTCCCATGTGCCAATCATGTTATGCTATGTGACTTCTTTTGTATTTTTGTCTTATGTTGTTATCTGTTCTCTTCTATTGCACGAGTTTAGAAATGGTTGCTATAAAAACTGGCAATGCTCCCAAAGATACAATTATTTTATTTGGCAAGTTACTTTGATCAGCTCTTTAAATATGAAGGTGCATAAGGGCGGAGACCTGTTTTGTTGCCAAAGCTTTAGGAGCTAGTGCCCTGCAAAAATAAAAGTAAAATTGTTGAGTGAATAAAAAGATGAAGTTTCAGTTGCTTGGGCCTGAAATACCCGGAGCAAAACGAAGGGAGAGAAAATGTCTACTAAATGAAAGAACATACATAAAGCATTTATACTACCTGTTACAGAGTGAACATTTAATCTATGTTTATTATTATTGGTACATAAGTATAATAGGAATTGGGGAGGGGGCTTATGGGTAGCAGGTAGAAAGGGGGAAGGCAAAAGAAAAAAAATGGATCACAATAGTCCTGGGATAGGGCTATTTGTGAAGAGTGGCCAATGAGGACTTTTCTGAGGCAGAAATGGGCACGAGGCATTTAAGAACAGGATACCTCATACCTTGTTATAAACCTCACCATTCTTGGTCTCAGATCTTCAGTAAAAGTCTACTGTACTTATGGTCTGGTGCAAGTGCTATTCAGAAGAATTAAAGAATCTAGGAGCTGTCCAATGTAGGTGGTGTGGCATAGGCCATCAATAAGCAGGGCTCGCATTCGGCAGAGGGAGTTACCTGAAGCCACAGGTTATCAGGAGAGAGGTAGGATGTCCAGGAATATTGGAAACAATGCTGGTTTTTCTCATTATATATAGGATGGGAGCTCAAGACCATTTTTATTAAATCTCAAAGGACAGGAGATTCTCCAGTAGGGTGGAGATTTTATGACGCCATCCAGCGGAGTCAACTTGGTGCGGGAGACAAACGAGTAGCGAGGTTCTTGAATTTGGAACGGTTTATTGTTGATTCAGGAAACCCGGGAACATCAGAGAGCTGGCTTATATTCCCTCCAGGAGGTGAAGGGTAGGGCTGACGCCAATTATGTGAAGATTAGGCGAGGAGCTAGCTGTCCAATCATGGTAAAGTTCAAAAAAACGAGCAGGCACTATCAGGAGCACTCGGGAACACCTGTGCATGTGTTGTGTGAGTGGACTTAATTGGATATGGCCAATGATAAATTACCTGGGTGTGCTTATGTTAATCAACCTCCTCACCACCGATGTGATCAAAACAACCTCTGACTGGCTACCAGGCGCCATCTTGGCATAGTCCGCATGGCATAGCCCCCAACAACTTTAGGCACATCAAGATGGTTAAACCTGTGCTGTGATTGTGTGGTTATTCAGTGTAAATCATGTTTATATTGTGTCCTCCCATCTGGATTGTAAATTTTTGGAACTAGAAACTATGACAAATGAATTCAATTTGTATAGCATTTTTCTATGTATGAATTTCTTTACGTTAACTTTTTGGAACCATCAAAACTTTTTGTGGTAGGTATGACAGGCATCACTCCCTCTCACCCCGTTCTAAAGACAAGGTCCTGCAGAGAGGGGCTGAGTACACTTGCCCTTGGTTATGGAGCTAACAAGACCTAAACCGAACTCAGAATTATAAGGCTTTTCACCATCTGGGTGAAGTCTAGCGTTCCAATCACTTTCTTGCCATAGTCCTAAGCCACCTGTCCATGTACACACTCACCACACACAATACTGAGTTTCCTTAAGAAATCTACACTTGCCTTTTAAGTGACTTTAACAAAGGTACCCAACCTCCCAGCACCTCTGTTCTCATACTCTTAGCTATACAAATGAGACAATGGCTTCATGAAAGGGTGGTTGTGGGAGATTAACTTAACTTTCAAGCCCTTGGTACACAGAGATGCTTAATGAATGTTCTCTTCTCCTTCTAATCTTCTGACTCAAGTTCAATACTGCTAGGGTCTGAATGCTTATGTCCACCCCAAAATTCATATGTTGAAATCCTATCCCCCAAGATAGTACTATTAGGAAGTGAGAACTTTAGAAGGAATTGGGTCATGAGGATGGAACCTTCATGAACAGAATTAGTCCCTTATAGGAGGCATGGGAAACCCCTGATCCTTCTGTCATGTGAGGTTACAGTGATGGCTGTATATAAGGAAGCAGATGCTCACCAAACACCAAATCTATTGGTGCCTTGATCTGGGACTTCCCAGCATCTAGAAATGTGAGAAAAACATTTCTGTTGTTTAAAAATCACTTGGTATAAAGTATTTTGTTAGAATAGCCCAATGGACTGAAACAAATACTTTCTGTATAACTCTACTATAAATTTCCTTTTTTCCCCCATTTTCATGCAGTATTTCAAACATTTATAAAAATAGAGTCAAAGAACGAGTACTATCTTATCTTATTCAATTCAGGTTTTTAAAAGAACAAAAACATTTCAAGAGTAATTAAAGGGTTTTTTGTAGTTCTCCTTGGTCTCACCAAAAATCTCTGCCGACCCTTCCCATTACCAACCGATTACTATTCTGAATCCTTCCCATTCCATTTTTAAAAACTTTTACCACATAAATGTGGATCTGTATAGTTATCAAATGCACATTCGTTTTAAGGATGTACAGTATTTTAGTGTTTTATTTACTTAATTAATTAATTTATTTTGCAGGGTACCTGGACTGAACTCAGGGTCACTCGGTCACTGAGCCACATCCCCAGCCCCATTTTGTATTTTATTTAGAGACAGGGTCTCACTGAGTTGCTTAGTGCCTCGCTTTTGCTGAGATTGGCTTTGAACTTGAGATCCTCCTGCCTCAGCCTCCAGAGCCACTGGGATTACAGGTGTGTGCCACGGTGCCCATCTTAGTGTTTTATTTTTATATTTTTATTGGTGCCTTATAGTTGTACATAATGATGGGATTTGGTACATATTCATAGGTGCACATAGTACAACAATATAATTTGGCCAATATCACTCCCTAGAACTTTCCCTCTCCCTCCCTACCTCCTACCCCTCGGTCTTGGTCTTTTTCCTCTACTCTTCTCCCTTAGATTTTCATGAGACCTGCTCCCACTTTTCTTTTCCTTTTTCCTCTCTAGCTTTTGCATATGATAGAAAACATGTGACCCTTAACCTTCTGAGTTTGACTTATTTCACTTAAAATGACAGTCTCTAGTTCCATCTATTTTCCTGTAAATGACATAATTAAATTTTTCTTTATGGCTGAACAAAACACTTATCTGTTGATGGATGCCAACATCCAACTATGTCTAGTTCCATAGTTTGGCTATTTTGGATTATGTTGTTATAAGCATAGGTATGCTTGTATCACTGTAGTCCAATGACTAATTGTTTAGGATAAATACTGAGGAGTGGTACAGCAGTGTAATGATGGTACATGCCTAATTTTTTTTTTTTTTTTTTAGTTATAGATAGACACAACACCTTTATTTTGTTTATTTTTATGTGGTGCTGAGCAAGTGCTCTGCACTGTGCTATAACCCCAGCCCAATGCCTAGTCTTTTGAGAAATCCCCATACTGATTTCCTTAGTGGTTGTACTAATTTACAATCTTACTACCAGTACTAAAATGTTCCTTTTTCTTCACATCTTCTCCAGCATTTATTATTATTTATATTCTTTTTTTTTTTTTTTTGTACCAGGGAATGAACCTGGGGACACTTAACCACCAAGCCACATCCCAGTTCAGTTTTTTTTTTATTTTTTATTTTGAAACAGTTGCTGAGGGCCTTGCTAAGTTGCTGAGGCAGGCTGTGAACTTGCCATTTTCTTGCCTCAGCCTTCTGAGCCCCTGGGATTACAGGAGTGTACCACTGTGCCTGGTTTATTTGTATTCTTGATGACTGCCATTCTGACTGGGGTGAGCTAAAATCTCAGTGTAGTTTTGATTTGCATTTTCCTAATTATTAATGATGCTGAATGTTTTTCATATATTTCTTGGCCATTTGTATTTCTTTTGAGAACTGTATGATCAATTCATTTGCCCATTTATTAATTGGGTTAATTGATGTTTTGAGTGTAAAGTTTTTTGAACTCTTTATATATTCTAGATTTTTAAAAAATTCTAGATATTAATCCTTGGTCAGAGGGTAGCTAGCAAAGATTGTCTCCTATTCTGTGGGTTCTCTTTTCATATTCCTAATTGTTTACTGTGCAATTTGATGCCATCCTACTTATTAACTCTTGGCATTATTTCCTGAGCTTCAGGGGTCCTATTGAGAATGTCATTGCCTGTGCCTGTATGCTGGAGTGTTGACTTCATATATATTTTTTTGAGTCTATAGTTTCTTCTAGAAGTTGCTGGTCTAATTTTGAGATCTTTGATTCATTTTGAATTGATTTTTGTGCAGGGTGAGAGATAAGGGTCTAGTTTCATTCTTCTACATATGGATGACCAGTTTTCCCAGCACCATTTGTTACAAAAACTGTCTTATCTCCAATGTATGTTTTTGGCATCTTTGTCAAGGATCAGATGACTGTGGATGTGTGGGTTCATCTTTGTGTCTTCTATTCTGTTCCACTGGTCTATGTGTCTGCTTTCATGTCAGTATCATGCAGTGTTTGTTGCTATATTTCTGTAGTATAATTTGAAGTCAGGTATTGTACTGCTCCCAGCATTGCCTTTTGGTTTAAAATTGCTTTGGCTATTCTGGGTCTTTTATTCTTCCAAATGAATTTTAGGACTGTTTTTCCTAGTTCTGTAAGGAAGGTCATTGGTATTTTGGTGGGACATAAATTTCTTAAATTTCTCTTCAGGGCATTTGGTTCCATGCCCTGTGCATGTTTAATTCCTCTCTGAGGGGCCAGAGGTAGGTGAGAATCATGGGATTGGAGGCTAGGTTAGATCCAGCTTGTGTTTGCTAAGGGTGGCCTGAGGGATCCAGATAGAAACCCCAGTGGTATATTTAAGGTACAGGTCCAAAGATCAGAACTGATGGAGCTAAATCTACTCTTTCATAATAAAGGTGTTGTAGATCCAGAAACAGGAACAACCCAGTCATTAAATGGCTTCAATGCAAATACGAGTGCTTCAGAAAAACTCAGTTCTCGTGCATGAGAATCAGCTACCAAAGGTGGAAGGTGCTGAAAGACTGAAGGAAGAGGCAGAAGATCCAGGATTGCACAAAGTGCAATTTATTAGAGCCAGAAGCATGTCTTGGGTGGCAGCAAGACATGGGAATCCCTACACCTCAAGGCAGTGGAAGAGGGATTTATATGTTAAGCTAGAAAAAGGTGGGCCTCAGCCCACCAGAATGTACCTGGTCTTTCTCAAAACTACTAACATGTCTAGTGTCAGTTAAGAAACTGTCTGAGCATCAGTGACTGACATAATACACTGGACTGTCTTAACAACTCTGACCTGTAGGGTTTGGGATTTGAGGTAGGATCACCTTGTTGACCTGAGGTAGGGTCAGCTGTTAGGCCAAGATGGCTATAGTCATGTCCAGCTGAATCCCTACAACCAGACACTCATGATAAATTTTTGTTATCAACAAGAAAATATAGTTAAATAAATTTATTAGGAGACTTTTATTATAGCTTCTATTTTCATTATACTAAATAACTTGGATTTGTTTTTAAAATCTCAACTCTTGCTTCCAGAAAAGTGAAATGTATATTTTTTTAAAGCTTAAAATTCGTTTTGTCACTGTCTCAAGGTTCATGTCTATCACAGTCCTCAGTAGATTTCCCTTGACTATGAAAATTCTTTACTATATATTTGAAGCAGGAAATAAAACAGAATATTGAAGCAGTTTTTAACAAATACAGAGTAATTTTTTTCCCCCTGAAATCATATTTCCACTTATCAAGAGCTGTCATTCCCTCAAGGGAGGTAAACATTATGTCTGTGGCATTGAGTGCCTCAAAAGAGAAATTGGAGGCGAAAGCTCTCTTTTCCATGATGACAAGACTCAGATTTGAATTATTCATCAAATGAAGGATATTTCTTCATGGTTTACCAAACTCCAAGGATAATTTAGCAAATTTCCCAAAAAAAATATTATTCTTCATCTATTTGACATTTGAGGGCTCCTGTATTCATGATTTCAAAAGTAAATCTATGACTCAGTGAATGGGCAGACTATCCTTCAGCTATGTAGCTATAATTTATAGAACAAAAACGAATATCAATATATTTCTTTAGTGGGTTTCAGAGACAACTCAAATATTTAAAAGAAGGCTTTAAGGTAGCTAGACAATGAAAGGCATTATCATTAGTTATATTTTCATAAAAAGTAAAACACTTGACTCCACTGCATAGTTATGGATTATGGTCACCACTATCCTGGATTTGCTGCAAAACCTTTAAGCTGCCTGGCTGCCCCATGCTGCAGTGGACCACTGTCCATGGCATTGTTGAGCACTCAGATTTGGCTGGTTTTGCATTAGAGTACTGACTGAGCACAGTGGTGCTTAACAAAGGCTTAGAAAGGATGGGGGGAAGTGCTCCAATCAGTCATGTAACAATCATACACACAAAAATTCACTTACTAGTTAATTTACTAAGTGCTTAATAAATGTCATCACTGGATATTACTTGACTATATCCTCACAAAAAACCCTATAGTGTGTCTTACAGTCATAAAGTCATAGCCACAAACCTCTGCTCATCTAGTCCCCCACAAACTAAGGGGCCCTCACATATAGTACTGACCAGCAGGAAAGACTGAACCACCTGCTTATTGGCTAGAGTGGCCTGTAGAGGCTCTGGTTTCCTAAGAAGTTACCTGAAGGGGCTGCTTTAGTGTCTGGAGTGTAGTGAAGCTCAACCATTGAGAGATGAGACAGAAAGAAACTGGTTCCGCTCACTCTTCTTCCTGTGTGATGGATGTTCTGAGAGGCAATAGCTTCACAGGTATCTGGAGATACCCTGAAAGATGGAGCAACCAGCCCTGTTTGCATCAAAGCTATGGCCATCTGGGTAGCACATTGTGCTTGTTTCCACTTGTTCCATACCTCATTTTCCTTTTTCCCTCACACTTTCTTCCCTGGAATTTCACCAATCAATAAATCATTGATAATAAAAAAGTGCATACTTTCCAAACTTTGTTTTCTTGGGACCCTAACATAAAAAAAATGATGGTACTGGGAGTGGTCTTTATGAGCCGTACCTCAAAATGGGATTTTGGAGTTGAAAAGCTCAGCCCCTCCAAAGGCAATAGGAACTGTTTTCTTGTTGATAAGTGGAGTAGTAAAAATCCCTGTGTTATGGTTTGGATGTGAGGTGTCCCCCAAAAGCTTACATGTGAGAAAATGCAAGAAGGTTTGGAGGAGAAATGATTGGGTTATAGCCATAACATAATCAATGAATTAGTCCCCTGATAGGAATTAACTGAGTGGTAACTGAAGTGGTAGGGTGTGGTTGGAGGAGTTGGGAATTGGGGCATGACTTTGGGGTATATATTTGTATCTTGCCAGTGGAGTCTGATTTCTGATCATCATGTGACCTGCTTCCCTCTGCCACACTCTTCTGCCATGATGTTCAGCCTCACCTCAAGCTCTGTGGAATGGAGCCAGCCTTCTATGGACTAAGACCTCTGAAACCGTTATCTCTTAAGTGAACTTTCCCTCCTCTGTAATTGCACTGGTCAGGTCCTTTAGTCACAGCAGCGAAAAAGCTGACTAAAACACCCTGCCATGCAGGGATGTGTGTATCACAATTAATACAGTTTTTACCTACGGCTGATTGAGATGATGAGCAGGTGGAAGATAAGGTGTTGGGAAGCCAGGCAGGTGTTGTAGTAGATGGCAGGGGAACAATGATAACTATAAAGATTGGAGAAAAGACTAGATGCTTTTGATAGCATTGGAAGCCTTGCAAAAAGAAATGATAGTTCAAAACAGCTAATTGCCAATTTAGGAACACTATGAAAAGCTCAAGGGATTCTATATCAGTCATAAAGGAGATGCTCATCTCTTGCAGCAGTAGGCTAGACACTATTGAATATTCAGTTCAGGATCCAGGGAGGCAGAACTGAAAAGAAGATTGAATGCAGAGCTTCAACAGGTCTCCCATGTCAAAGACTATTTATGGACAGAAATAAATGAGTCCTTAAGACCTGGACAAAAAAATTGTGGTGGGTATAACTCAGAATTTTGAGCTCCCCAAATCTTCCTGGCCAGCAGAAGCAGCTCTTATTCTCTTGACAGAGGAAAATAGCTTCCCCTGGAATAGGGTCATTGCAAGATGACCCCTGTTTTTCTTAAGATATGTCTCCATTACCTTTTTTTTTCTTTTTTCTTTTTTTAATGCCTCCAGTTTAATAGCCAATATCAGAGATCAGTACAGCCTGAGCAGGGAAGTACAGTTTCTTGTCCAGAAGAGATAGCCTTTGTTTCAAGGGATTATAGGACCTGGAGAATATATGGGAATCAGGATAATATAGGCAGAGACAGATCTTGAAGACTGGGGAAAGGGCTGTGCCTAATCTAAGGCTTCATAGGAGAGAATTCAAGAGATGAGTTCTTATTCATCTCAAATTCTCAATAAAAATTTTCATGAATTCTTATTCAATGTTCTGGAGAATGGTAAATGTGAGGTCATTTTAATTAGTTTGTTGTGATGGTTCCTTGAAGCTTGGATAGAAGGTTGAAATACCCAGAGATATTTTGACATTGTATCAAGGAAGAGATAAAAATGAGAATATTACAAAAGTGAGAATATTAGGAAGGACTTACTATGTAAGGCCTGACAACCTATCTCCTTGACTATATGCTCCAGGAGACCCAAAGAACTTCCTTTTACCAAGGAATAAAGAATATGTTGATGAATGGAGTCTTGGCATCTTTTTCTTCTAGAAGTCAGGACCAACAGTGAAGGATGCTGCCATAGAACTGAGATCTCTAATATCAAGAGGGATTATGAGACTCCTGAATAGCAGAGGGCAGGTCACAGCATGTGATTAACAAAGCAAAGGTATATGTAATTGTAATGGTAGGTATAGCAAGGCCAGAGTGACAAAATGACTTGATCTGCAAGGATTTTTACAGTGGTTGATAGATTAGGATACTCCTAGGGTTTATATAGATAGGCAGACATTTGCAGCATTTCTTGAGTTGGAAATAAACAAATGCAAGCATTGGTAAGAGCAAGGCTGACATCAACTACAGTTATCTCTCACATAGTTTCCAAGTTGAGGTCAATTTGAAAAATCAGAGCCTGCTAACATAAGGGGAGGGTGTCTCCCTTTGAGAAGGAAACTCCAACACTACCATAGGATATGTATTGAATATTCCTGTAATCCCTCCCTAAAAAGACTACTGACTTTTCCCAAGATAACTGTACTGTGTAAAGAAAAATACCTAGATGTTTTGAGAACAAAATTAGGAACCCTGAAATGTCATTATATCATGCATAGATTGGGTGTTTACAGAGTCCAAGTGATGGATGGAACCTGGTGGAAGATTACAACACAATGTGTCCATGGTTGTGCAAACTCTCACCCCTGAGTTTATTCTTCTGGTCCCTGAAGATGTAGTGGAGGCGGATAGCCTTAAAGTTGGAAAAATCCTCATTTTTGTTTTCTGACCATTAAATATACTTCCTTATGGCAGGAAAAACCAAATAGATGCCTGCAAGCTACCCCACTCCTGGCCTATCTAACAAATCAGAAGTATTACCAAGAGGAATGTATTACTAAGAGGAATTGCAGAAAATACCATAAACATCAAAGAAAGTGTCCATTGAATCATATTTCCATTCAATTTGCTTACTTAAACAGACAAAATAAAATAAAAACACACAAATCAATAGTGGAAAGCTACCGAAAACCCTGGATGCTTTTGACATATTTGCTTCTGAGACCTTACTTCTTCTTTTTGGTTTTAATTGCTAAAAACTACAGTTTTGTAATGACAGACATAGAAATTGGAATCCACAGTTTTTACAGTCAATTACTGCTGTAGTTCTCTGTAACTTTATGTCTTAGCCAGAATTATTTAGAAAACAAAGTCTGAGGCAAATGTTTATGTAGTCATGGCAGAGCCTTGCTAGGGAAGCAAGGGAAAAACAGGCATGGCCGGAAGGAAAGCAAACAAAACCAAGGAGTGCTGGACCCAGCGTATGCGCACTTACCAGTCTTTTTTTTTTTTTTATTGTAAACAAATGGATACATGTTGTTTCTCTGTTTGTACATGGTGTAAAGGCATACCATTTGTGTAATCATAAATTTACATAGGGTAATGTTGTTTGATTCATTCTGTTATTTTTTTTCCCTCCCCCCACCCCTCCCACCCCTCCCCTCCCTCTATACAGTCCTTCCTTCCTCCATTCTTGCCCCCCTCCCTAACCCTAACTCTAACCCTAACACTAACCCCTCCCACCCCCCATTATGTGTCATCATCCACTTATTAGCGATATCATTCGTCCTTTGGTTTTTTGAGATTGGCTTATCTCACTTAGCATGATATTCTCCAGTTTCATCCATTTGCCTGCAAATGCCATAATTTTATCATTCTTTATGGCGGAGTAATATTCCATTGTATATATATACCACATTTTCTTTATCCATTCATCAATTGAAGGACATCTAGGTTGGTTCCACAATCTGGCTATTGTGAACTGAGCAGCTATGAACATTGATGTGGCTGTATCTCTGTAATATGCTGATTTTAAGTCCTTTGGGTATAGGCCAAGGAGTGGGATAGCTGGGTCAAATGGTGGTTCCATTCCAAGTTTTCTAAGAAGTCTCCACACTGCTTTCCAGAGTGGCTGCACTAATTTGCAGCCCCACCAGCAATGTATGAGTGTACCTTTCTCCCCACATCCTCGCCAACACCTGTTGTTGCTTGTATTCTTGATAATCGCCATTCTAATTGGGGTGAGATGGAATCTTAGGGTGGTTTTGATTTGCATTTCTCTTATTACTAGAGACGTTGAACATTTTTCCATATGTTTGTTGATTGCTTGTACATCTTCTTCTGTGAAGTGTCTATTCATTTCATCTGATGACTCTGCAGCATGACCCTTCTTCACACAACCCATTCCTTCCTGAAATTCATTTCTATATTTCCATTACTCCAGTCTATCTTTTTTTCTCTCACCTCTCTGGCTGCCTGTTTTCTGCTCACTTCAGTAGTTTTTCTTTCTCCACTTGCCCCTTGTATGTGAGTATTTTCAAGGATTTTGTTCATGGCCTGTCTCACTCCCTTATTTATGTCTTGATTCACGAAGCAACTCTGTAGGCTCATATTGTTCTCCTAGCTTCAGATTGCCAACATTTCCACCTACATGTTTCAGTGATATCTCAAACTGATTTTTGTGTCCCAAATCAAACTCAGATTGATATACCTTTGTCTGCTTTGTCAGCTCTTAGTTATGTTCTGGGTATAGAAAGACAAATAACTTCACAATTCCTCCCCAGACATGTTCCTCCTCCTGCATTTCCTATGTTCTATAAATATTGTCAGCACTCCTAGTCACCCTGGAAAAATCCTTTTGATTGTTCCACATTTCTGTTTTCTCCCCATTCCATTGATTCCTTCCTCCTCTCCTTATCTTTTCTCCCTTGCTGCCTAACTGGCATCTCTAACACTACTGCAACAAGCAGGATCTTTCTGAAAACAAACCTGGTTATGTCGATGCCTTGCTTTAAAGTTTTCAATAACTCCCCATCTCCCACAGGATAACTGATCTCCTGACCTTGGCAGATAAGGCTCATTATGACATGGCATTTGTATATCTTTCCAGGATTTCCTTTTACCATCTTCATGTTCACCCTGCTTTCTAAAAACATCACATGAAGACTTGGTGTTCAGAACGCTAGTCTCTCAAGCTTCAGAGTCTGCAGCTTTCTCCCATTCTCCTCCTATGTGTCCTCTTAGCAGACTTTTGCTCCTTTTTGACCCCTGCTTCTCAACCTGAAGCAATCACAGCTTCAGACACAACTTACTTGGAGTTCTGGTTCTATTTCTTTAATCCAGGGGAGTGTGGGGTAGCAGCAAGTGGCCCACATTTTAGTCAGAGGCCTGAGATTTTAAACTCCAACTCTGCCACCTGCTGGTGGCATTGTTTTCCTCAATTAGAAAAGAGCATTAATAACACCTGCCTGGCAGGGTGTCTGTGAGGATGAGTAATATCCCACCCATGCAGCACCTGGTAAAAGGTGCAAAAGAAAGGATAACTTGTTTTGCCTGTTATGAAATTCAGTTAGACATGCAAACATCATCTCAAAGTCAATTTTTCTTTTCCTAAAGCAATTCTTCCTCTTGACTTCTCTCTTTCCATTAGTACCTGTCATTCTCTCATTCATCTGACCTGAAAATCTGTCATATTGGATTCTTCCTGGTTCCTTATATTCCCATATTACATCAGCTACTCGATTGTGTCCTTTTTCTTTCCTTCTGTCACCAGCCTTGTCTTATATTTCAGAATTTCCTTTCTGGATAACTGCCATTGTCTTTTGGCTGATCTCAAATACCACTTTACCAGTGTTACTCCTTTGTGCCAAAATCCTGCATGAGTCTATATTAACGGTGGAATAAAGTCTAAATTACTTAGCATACATTAAAACTCTCCACTATCTGGCCCTACAGTTGTGGATTTAACAAATAAAAAACACAGGATGCCCACTTAATTTTGAATTTTAAGTGAACAAATTTTTTTGTTTAATATAAGTATGTTGCATGCAGTATTTGGGACATACTTAAAATGATAAATTATTTGCTGTTTATCTGAAATTTAAATTTAACTGGGCAAACATGCCTATTTCATCTGGCAAACCCATTTGGTCTTGATTTCTCTCTGATCCTATAACTCCACACTCTATGAGTTTTGGCTGTTCATGGTCTGTCCTCAAGTCTTATGTTGCTCATTCTTCATATTTTAGCATCAGGTGCCCAAGAAGAAAAACGTAACTTTTGGAATGAGAAAGAAGTGAGTTTGAACCTCAGTTCTCTTGCTGACCACTTTACGATGTGGGCAAACAATGTGACTCCTGTAACTTCAGTTTTCTTCTCTATATATGTAAAATAAAAGAGACAGGGCTGGGGGATATAGCTCAGTTGCTAGAGTGCTTGCCTCACAAGCACAAGGACCTGGGTTCAATCCCCAGCACCACACACACACAAAAAGAGACATATGAAAGTGATTGTGAGGATCATATGTGTTATGCAAAACCGAGGACAATGGAGGTCTATTCAGCTGGGAGTTTATTGTTGTTACTGCTAGGATTTCTGTAAAAGCAGGCCTGTGTCCATCAACTCTTTGGACTCTCCATTGTGCTGTTGATCATAATTTGCCAAGAGACAACGTGAAAGTCAGAGAGACTGGGGTAGAGTCATGGGGCAGTGATCTCTCCTTTGCCTTCCTATGTCAGGTTTCTAGTTCCTTCTGGCAGCAGGAATGAAAAAAGGGGAGGATCCAAGGAGAAGGGCCCAGGGAGTTTGCCTGTACTGGTCCAGGGTTCCTCTACCCACAAACCCCTCTCTCTTTACCTTACTCACTCTCAAGCAGTATACCATCACTCTCCTTATTTGTTTATGGTCAAACATCTTACAAAAAGTGGTCACACTTGCTGCTTTCATGTCTGCATGTGAAGCTCAGTTTATACCCTAGGAAATCTTTCAAATAGTGCTTTCAACCCTCTTTAGTAACCTCCTGTAGTGAGGTACATATTGGGGAAGGGACATTGAGCCCTGCAGATACCCTGCAGATACCATTGAGCCTCCACTCCAGTGTTATCTGTTACTGAAACCAAGTGTGTGGCTCTTACCATGGGTGTCAATGTTCTTGCTGCTAATGCTGCTTCTCTATGCCTGCATATGCTGACAGGTCTCAGGCAAAAAGCTGTATGCCAGGTCCAGGACAGATCTTCTTCCCCTTCCTGTGAGCACATTTGGATCAGGTCTTATTTTTTCTTTTTAAAAATTGTGAGGAAAGTGATACCCAGAGATGTTAAGACAATTACTTATGATTGCCCTGCTAAGATGTGGTGCAGTCAGGACTTAAACACTCTCTGGCTCCGTAGCTTGTGCCCTGCATCTCAATCAGGGAAGCATCCGAGGCTCCACACTAGGTGGTAGTTTCCACTCTCTTCTCCTACTAGGCCCCTGTGTCCTCCTCATGGCTGGTTGGTGCTCTGACCCCTGGTGCCTTCATTCTTCTATCCTTGTCCTTGCTACTTCCTCAGTCTGGAAAAACCCTTTCCTAGTCCCCATGAGTCGAAAGCTTACTTAGCCCAAATGTAAATGATTACATTAGTTAGAACTGTAGAAGACTCAGGAGGGACCATGTTGAAGCTAACAGTGTGGAATTGGGTTGGGGGAGACAAGCACCTGTGAGTTTGCACAGAGTAATCATGGACCTACTTGCCGGATTCTATAATGTTAAAAAAAGGATGTATATATGCTGCAACCAGCATGGTTGCTAATTCAGAAACTGGCAAGTGGTGAACGGGGATGAAGAAAAGATAAACAGACACATATAGAGAGAAAAAGTTGGGGCCAGGTGGGTAGTCAAACTCTGATGGAGTTTGATTGACCCAGAGCTAGCTCAGCACATTTATTATGTAGGTCGCGACAAGTGGGACCAAACTTTTGGGTCCGGCAAGGGGCGAAGCGGGATTGGAAAATAAAGATTGAAGATTTTGAAGATTAAGCTGGGATCAGGTGGAGCCTCCTCTCTGATGGAGATGCAGGTCTTAAGAATTATGCCAGCAATCTTTATTTATATATGTCTCATTATCAGGTTAAAGACTAGGCAATCATTATTCTTTGTGTTCAGAAAAGTTACAGAAACTAAGACATCCTATGTAGCTTTCTACAGTTATAATCCATAGTTGCAAATTGCAATGTTAGGAACTTTGTGTAGCTCTCAAAAAAGTCCATTGTTTAAAGTTACTGTAAGGTGGGCAGGAATGGGAGAAGCGGAGCTGGTGAAACATTGTGATTGTCTAGCATAAGAATTGCTTCCTTCCTGGGAGCTGTGTGCCTGAGATCAAGGTTAGAACTGATAGGGCTCTTGCACAGAGCCTCCTCATGCAGGGCTACAGGAGCTAGGCATCCTGTGCCCTTGCTGAGAAACATTCCCAGGAACTGGGCATGCTACAGCCATGAGGGCATCAGAGACCCCCGATTTCAGTAACTGCTCCCCCATCCTCCGTCACTGCTCTCAACAGGCTTTATCATCAAAAGGTTATTTGTGAGAAAGTTTCAGAAAAGCAGACAGACTTGAAGGTCACAGTGAAACTTGCAAGACATTGAGGTCAACTTGTTATTCCCAGAATTCTCTATCCGGGGAGTTGGTGCCTGAGCTCAAGGTTCTGACTTATATAGCTGTGTGCCTTTGCATATAGCCTCCTCTGACTGGACATCACTATAGCAACTGGGCCATCTTGACCTGCACCTTTGTACAGGATGTTCCCAGCACAAGCACAGCCATGAGGTAATCAGAAACCATGGTTCAAATCTCCATATATATACTCACACACATACACACACATACATACACACATGTATGTATAATTACACACACGCGTGTGTGTGTATACATATGTGTGTATATACATGGGTCATCAAGAGACAGTTTTGGGGCACTTATAGAAGGATTACATAAAACTCTGATAAACTATTAGAACTTGCTACTAGAAGATTAATAACTAACATTATTGAACACTTACTGATACCAAACCAATCCTGGGGCATAAAATGAGGAGTCTAATTGGAATGATAAGTGATTGAGTATTATAACACATGAACTGGACTTCGGTACTATGAGAGTGCTGACATGGGTCTGGCTGAAGACATCGGGGAATGAGTTATAGGTGACACTTGCTCCTCTGTTGAAGAAAGAAGAGGTATTTCTCAGGAGGGATAGTGAGAAAGTTTTCTAGGCAGATAGAGCAGCAGTGTAAAGGCATGTAACATGGTATGAAGTGTTTGAACTTGATCTTGCTAGAGTAACAGTGGGTGTGCATCTGTGCAAGTTGTATGTATCTGTATGTGTGTGTGTGTGTGTATGAATGATACTCATGAAGTGCAGGTGGATGCAGAATATACTAGGAAATACAGCTGAAAGGTCACTGAAGGTCATATCATGAGGTTTTGATGTGACTTGTTAAAGAGTTTAACTTTTATCTTCTGTAATTTTGAGTAACTGCATCATCAAATTTCCTTTTTTGCCAAGATAACTTTGGTTGCAACATAGAGGGCGAATTAGAAATGCTCAAGTCTAGAGGTTGAGATTCTATCGAGAAGGCTGCTGCAGCAGTTCAGGGGAGAAATGATTAGTTTAGTAGGTGCTGTGGTGCCCCACCCAGATCTCCTTCTACCTCCCTGGAGCCCCCTTGAGCTCTCCTTTATGGGCTGCCTGGTACCATTTCATCTGACACATTCACCTACACCAACTCCTTGGAGACAGTTGACACTGGTTTATCTGCTACCTTTCTGATGGATTTCCTTCCCTGACTTTCACCCCAGACTATTCATCCCACTTCCATTTAAGAAGCATATCTGTAGACAAGAATGGTAAAGCATAAACGGGGTTTTGGTGATTCGAGACCCCTCACTTTCAGATTGGAAAACTAAGGCTCAGAAAGGCAGAAGTGACATGTTGAGACCTCAGGAAGCACCAGATTCTGTGCATATCTTACACGCACAATAATCTTCAAAAACCTAAGTTGCAGGTACTATTCCTATCTCCTTTTACAATGAGGAGGCAGGCTAAGGGCAATAAACATGCTAAGAATTGGTGGAGCTAGGATTTGATCCCAGGAGGTGTGACTTCAAAACTTACCCACTTAAACCAATTGAGTAAAAAAAATTACTAGACTGATTCAGGGTAATTTTTTTTCTTCTTTAAACACACAGTTCCCATTTCTCAAGTCTTAGGCTCTATATTTTTTTGGAAATTCAGTTCTATACCATATACAAATGACACACAAATTTATTTCTCTGTCTCCAGCTTATTCCTTCTGTTTGATCCTATAGAGCATTTTAATTAAAAAAAATTATATTTGGACATCTCTGTTAAATTAGGAAGGAGTTAGGAATGCTGCTTTTATAGCTCCAACTGTACCAGTAGGTTGTCAAATTGGCATTAGGTAAGGGTGGGAAGAATTTGGGCATAGAGTTGGAAATGACTAGCATAGCAATTACTGGCACATTTGGATTTAATCTGCGGTATTTCCTTCTACTCAAGGACCCCCAAACGTTAGGAGTGATGTAGGCAACCTTTAAAACCACAAAGAATCATCTTATACTACAGGTACTAACTTCTACTTAAAGTGAGTATCTTTTTTTCCTTATTTTTTTTAGTTTATTTTTATTGTAAACAAATGGGATACATGTTGTTTCTGTTTGTAGATGGAGTAACAGCATACCATTTGCATAATCATACATTTACATAGGGTAATGATGTTTGATTCATTCTGCTATTTTTTCCTTCCCCCCACCCCCCCACCTCTCTTTCCCTCTATACAGTCCCTCCTTCCTCTATTCTTGCCACCCTCCCACCCCCCATTATGTGTCATCATCCGCTTAGCAGTGAGATCATTCGTCTTTGGGATTTTTGAGATTGGCTTATCTCACTTAGCATGATATTCTCCAATTTCATCCATTTGCTTGCAAATGCCATAATTTTATCATTCTTTATAGCTGAGTAATATTCCATTGTATATATATATACCACAGTTTCTTTATCCATTCATCAATTGAAGGACATCTAGGTTGGTTCCACAGTCCGGCTATTGTGAATTGAGCAGCTATGAACATTGATGTGGCTGTATCTCTGTAGTATGCTGATTTTAAGTCCTTTGGGTATAGGCCAAGGAGTGGGATAGCTGGGTCAAATGGTGGGTCCATTCCGAGTTTTCTAAGGAATCTTCACACTGCTTTCCAGAGTGGCTGCACTAATTTGCAGCCCCACCAGCAATGTATGAGTGTACCTTTCTCCCCACATCCTCACCAACACCTATTGTTGCTTGTATTCTTGATAATTGCCATTCTAATTGGGGTGAGATGGAATCTTAGGGTAGTTTTGATTTGCATTTCTCTTATTACTAAAGATGTTGAACATTTTTTCATATATTTATTGATTGCTTGTAGATCTTCTTTTGTGAAGCGTCTGTTCATATCCTTAGCCCATTTGTTGAATGGGTTATTTGTATTCTTGGTGTAGAGTTTTTTGAGTTCTTTATATATTCTGGAAATTAGTGCTCTATCTGAAGTATGAGTGGCAAAGGTATTCTCCCACTCTGTAGGCTCTCTCTTCGCATTGCTGATAGTTTCCTTTGCTGAGAGAAAGATATTTAGTTTGAATCTATCCCAGTTATTGATTCTTGCTTTTATTTCTTGTGCTATGGGAGTCCTGTTAAGGAAGTCTGATCCTAAGCCAACAAGTTGAAGATTTGGACCTACTTTTTCTTCTATAAGATGCAGGGTCTCTGGTCTGATTTCAAGGTCCTTGATCCATTGTGAGTTGATTTTTGTGCAGGGTGAGAGATAGGGGTTTAGTTTCATTCTGTTGCATATGGATTTACAGTTTTCCCAGCACCATTTGTTGAACAGGCTGTCTTTTCTCCATTGCGTATTTTTGGCCCCTTTGTCTAGTATGAGAAAATTGTATTTATTTGGGTTTGTGTCCATGTCCTCTATTCTGTACCATTGATCTACCTGTCTATTTTGGTGCCAATACCATGCCATTTTTGTTACTATTGCTTTGTAGTATGGTTGAAGTTCTGGTATTGCGATACCCCCTGTTTCATTCTTCCTGCTAAGGATTGCTTTAGCTATTCTGGGTTTCTTATTCTTCCAGTTTTCCTTATTTTTTATTTGTGCATTATAGTTGTACATAATCGTGAGATTTATTGTCACAAATTTGTACATGCACAAAATTAACAGTATAATTTGGTCAATATCACTCTCCAGATATCCCTCCCACTTTCCCCCTTCTTTATTCTACCGATCTCTTTTTGATTTTCATAGATTTCCCCCAATCTCTAGCTTCCTCATGAGAGAAAACATACCAGCCTTTACCTTCTGAGTTTGACTTATTTTGCTTAATATGATGTTCTCAAATTTCATCCATTTTCCTAAAAATAACATAATTTTATTTTTCTTTATGGCTAAATAAAACTTCATTCTTTAACCATTTATCCACTGATGGACACCTAGATTGGTTCCATAGTTTGGCTATTGTGAATTGTGCTGTTATAAACATGGGTATGCATGTATCACTATATGATGGTTTTAATTCTTCAGGATAAATACCAAGGAGAGGTGATTCCATGCCTGGTCTTTTGAGGAGCCTCTATGCTGATTTCCACAGTGGTTGTACTAAATTACAATCCCACAAGCAGTGTAAAAGTTCCTTTTTCTCCGCATTCTCTCCAGCACTTATTATTGTTTGTATTCTTGATGAGTGCCATTCTGACTGGAGATGAAATCTCAGTGTAGTATTGACTTACATTTCCCTAATTGCTCATAATGTTGAACATTTTTTCCCATATATTTTGTTGGCCACTTGTGTTTCTTCTTCTGAGGATTGTAGAGTGAATTTCTTGAACATGGAGTTGTCCATCTTCCATTACATTTTTTAGGCAAGCTCACTTGCTGTTGGGATGAGTGGTGCCATAATTTTTAGCACTTCATGAAAACTTGTAATAACCTGAAGCTCCTATTATATAAAATCTGTCCATTTTATATTATTTATTATCTTTTTATAATTTCAAGTTTTCTATGTGTGATTAGACAGTTTAGCTTCCCAAGAGCAACCCTAATCATGAAGTAGTCATTTAACATTTTAATTCCCTAAAACCGGAACAAAAACTTGATGCATGCATAGGTGGTATTCTCATTCCAAAGTTGATCTCAGGTTAATTTTTCTAAAATAATATATTTTTCGTTGTTTTAAATTATATAATCCATGATAAAAATTCAAACAAAAGAAGTACACTGGGTTCTTAAAAAATTCTTTTACCTTTACTCTTTCCTGAAATAATTACTAGGAATAATTTTGTTATTTTTTAAAAAATTTTTTTAGATGTTGACAGTTTTTTATTTTATTTTATTTTATTTTTTGCAGTGCTGGAGATTTGAACCCAGGGCCTTGGGCTTGTGAGGCAAGCACTCTACCAACTGAGCTATATCCCCAGCCCAGTCCTTTATTTTATTCATTTATTTATTTGTGGTGCTGAGAATCGAACCCAGTGCCTCACACATGCTAGGCAAGCTCTCTACCACCGGGCCACAACCCCAGTCCCTAATTTTGTTATATTCTAATTGTGTATACATTCACACAGGTGCAATGGATATATGTCTGTATCTTTATCTATCTACACTTTTTTTAAAAAAATGAGTGAGATATTTTATCAGCTAGAGTCCTAATTAGGAGACAGAAGCCACGCATTAAACAGGGAAATAAAGAATTAATCTATGGCAAGAGGAATGAACTGTTAGGTATAAAGAGTATTCTGAGAATACAGAAATAGCTGAAGTAGGGGCAGCCACTACCTCTGGGGCTGAGGTAGAGTATCCAGGAAAGGACACATTTTGAAGAGCCTTCCCACCACAGATAAGTAGATCTTATAGGAGACCTTGTGACTGCTGTTGACTGATGAAGTTTGTCAGTTGCTTCCCAAAGGGCTGATGAGCAGGAAACTGCAGGCCGAGGAACTGGGAAGAAAGATGCTCACAGAGTACCAACAAAACTCAAGTGGAAGACCCACACCCTGCCCTGCCCTGCCCTGGGGTGTTGTTGAGACTGGGGAGATGCCCAGTGGGATGTTGTTGAAGCTTGAAGATAGGCAAGTACCAGCGAGTAATTACCTCTCCTTTTTTTTTTTTTTTTTTTTTTTTTTTTGTGGTGCTAGGGATTAAACCCAGGGCCTGGTGCTTGCAAGGCAAGCACTCTACCAACTGAGCTATCTCCCCAGTCCCTACCTCTCCTTTCCTATCTTATTTGCATGAGATTCTGATTATTATTATTATCCAATTATGTACCCACTCTTGCCTTAATTAAAATACATTTAAAATCATAGAATCCGAAGTTGGAGGGACCTTAGTAATATAATACACACTCCTAATTAAATGTGGTTGAATGAGTACATTTATTTATCTCTGCTGCCTATCCAAAGTCCTCAAAGATGATAATATGTTCAAAATGCACAAACCCACAAGAACAAAAGACACTGGATAGGATGCTGACAGTGACCACATTTGCAAGTTGTAAAGCAGATAGAAGAGTGAAAACTGACTTGGCAGAGTAGTAACCGCTAACTGTTAGTGAGGGGAGGGCAGAGCAAACCAGTTCCCAGAACCCCATAAAAACTTAGGTGGGAGGTCCTAGGTGTCTCTGAGAGGGGAAAGTGACTGAGACAAGGAAAGTGAGGCATAGCTGAGCCCAGGGTACTGTACTGAAAGTGGGAGTTGAGTGGAAGTCAGTGTTAGATGTGATATCCCAGCTCCCTTCTCCAGCTCAGCTCTGAGAATGTCGGCAAGCAGGCCTACCCTCCTCAACCACAGGCGGCTGGAGTGGCCCTCTTGTGAAAACTTACCAGCTCAAGAGGGGAAACATTCCAATCTTAATAAGATCAACCCAGCCTCCTACACTGCTTACCCCAGGAATCTGTCTCATTGTTCTTTTTTCTAAATTTTATTTTATTGTGATAAAAACACAATGAAATCTACCCTCTTAGCAAATTAAGCATATAATACATTTTTTGTCACCTATAGGTACAATGTTGTACAGAAGATTTCTAGAACTTATGCATCTTGTTTAACTGATGCTTTATACCTGTAGATTAGTCTTTTCTCTTAAATGTATGGCTCAAGGTCACCTTCAGACTACTGAGGAGAAAGACAGAATGGAGACAATGGACTAATTCAGAGGAAATTCAGGCAATGAAGTTGGGAAGAAAACATGTTTTTAAGAAATCCTATGATCTATTCTTGTCCCTAAGAAAAGGTACACTATTTCCCTACCCCTAAAAGAAAGGAGACTTTAAAAGGAACATTCAAAATAAAAGATTCTGCTGGAAAAAGGAAAATACTATAGTAGAAATGAAAATTTAAGGGACAGGGGCAGGAGTGTAACTCAATGGTAAAGTGCATGCACGAGGTTCAGTCGGTGGCACCAAAAAACCCTAAACCCAACCCAATGAAGAAAAAAAAAATAAAAAAGGAAAACAAAACATGCCCCCACACCCCACCAAAACCAAAACCAAAAGGAAAATAAGACAAGGAAACCTCTGAAAACTGAAACTATCCACAGCCTTACTGTTTATAAGACTTTATTTTTTTCAAGTTTCATCACTGATATAACTGATCTGTCACAGAGGACTCCCATGGAGCAATAAAGGATGTAAATAGCTTTCTTTATTCTTGGAAGTACTCCCCTTCCCGCAAAAAAAAAAAAAAAAAAAAAAAAAAAAAAAAAAAAAAAAAAAAAAAAAAATCCCATTAATGTGAACACCAAAATGTCCAATTTACCACTAAGCCACAGTTTACTCCCCCAGACCCTTTGGATCCCTTCCCTCAAAATCTTTGCTTAATGAGTCCACCAACCCCAAACTATAATCCTTGTCCAATCCTGATCGAGTCCTCTTATGGGAAGACCTGCCTTAAACCAGACTGTGAAACGTCATAAATATCTCAGTTTCTCCCCTCCTAGGAGACTACCAAGATGATTATTAGTTCTTCCTTATTTTAGTAAGAATGTTAGTTTTGTTTAATCAACAGATGGTTTTGGTGATGTTTTGGTGAAGCCCAAATCATCGCCTTTCAAAAAATAAGACAAAAAAATAGGGATAAGTGGGAGGGGGAAAAAACCACAAGAAAGTAATAGATCAATGCAGATCAACATTTAAGTCATAGAAATTCAAACAAGAGAAAATGTTTAGGAGAAAAACATTGAAGAATTCAAGAAAAATTTTCTAAGAATAGAAGGCATGATGGATCAAAGAAAATCCACACCAAGATTAAAATCACTGCCATATTTCAGAAAAATTGAGACCTACAGAAGGCTGAGGGGAGTTCTTTGTTTTCTGCAGAGTAGGATTATTGCCACCAGATGGCAGAAATGCTCAGACTCTTTAAAAATTAAACAAGTTAATTCAGCACCGCTATGGGGCAAAGAAAAAAGCTTACATTTGCAGTATCTCTTCTGAGGTGGGTACTTAAAAGTGAAAGATGACAAACCAGAGCATCTTCTACCTTTGTTTTCATAGTCGCTATTTGTCTATACTGTATTCAGAAGGCACAGTCTTGAAGCTTCCGAAATTGCAAGACCAGTTGTTTTGGTTGTTCTTTCTGCATAATAATTAAGGGGGAAATCCTGAGTGTCATTCTGAAATGGCAGAGATGAAAACTTCTGAAGATAGAGATAATATTTATTCTAAATATTTATTCAATATTTGCTGAATTTATTCAATATGAAGCTGCTCCATCTGGGTTTTTTTTGTTTTTGTTTTTCCCAGTTCCTACACTTGATTGAACTCTCCGTATGACTTACTTCCCAAAGAGCTGCTATGTATAGGCTGAGCACTGGGAGATGCCTCTCCAGATTCATTGGGACTTAGGATCTCATCACTGGGTGGGTTAGGGAAAGACGCTTCTCCTTCCTTTGTCTTAAACTCCCTTCTGTGGGGGTATTTTGCCATCATCAACACAGTGTTGAGGCAGAATTTAAAAATTAACTTGACCCTCAACCTCAGAGATTTCATTTGTGACATAGGGTTGAGTTGTTTATTGGAGATTGAACCCAGGGCCTTGTGCATGCTAGGCAAGCACTAAATTACATTTCCAGCCCTTTTTGCTTTTAGACAGGGTCTTGCTAAGTTGCTGAGTGGCTTAGGACTTAGTTGGATTTTTAAAAACAATTTTTTATACAATTTATTTTTCATTTATTTCCAATAAAATTGTATATTTGAAGTTGTACAATATGATGTTTTGCTATACAAAATGAAATGATTATTACTGTCAAGCAAGTTGCTATATCCATCTCCTCACAGTTACTGTGTGTGTGCATGTGGGAGAAAGGGAGAGAGAAAGAAAGAGGGAGAGAATACCTGATTCTTAACTCTTAAACAGTTCAGAATGGTGCTTTATAGCATTGGTAATAGGAAGGAGTGACCTGGGAGAGCTTAAGCTCCCTCACCAATTGTCATAAATCCATAATACCCTCCAGAATAATAATGTATAAATGCAAAAAGCTTATAAGTGATAAATAAAAGCAGATTTAGAGAAGGCGTTATTTTTGTTGTGTAACTGTAATCTAAGGGAAAAGTGTGCTTATTATGCAGAAATAGCATTGAGAGAAGTCTCTAGCTCCCCACTCCCACCAGATGGCCACCATTCAGTTTGTCCCAGGTAGTGAGCCTTCTCACTGCTCAGGAGACCTGAACATACTGTTGAAGAACAAGAGCCCCCACCTGAAGAGGCTGCGGAGTTCCTCTGGAAGCTGAGTCCCTAACTCCTTGTCTTTTACTTCTCCTCTGCTAAGGTTGTGTTGTTTTTGTGCTGGTGGCCTATAGTCTGGATTTTCAGAGGACTCTGTCCTTTTTATTAATCTTTATACATATGATTATTATTTTCCTGACCTGAAGTTTATTATTTAGTAAACTCCTTGGGAAAATAGGTCCAAAGTCCTGTGAAAAGTCCCCCTTGAACTTTTGCCTGAGGTGGTAAGAAAAAAGTTGGGCTGCACCTGGAATCTGGACTCTTGTAAATTCTTTCAAGGCAAGGCAGATATGGGGTATTTAAACAAATTACATTTCTGGGAAGCTTTTTAAGTAAACAGTTTCGGTTCAAAGCTTTTGGGAAGGGTAGTTTGGAAATATTATACCACATGTAATGCGTAAAATATTTTCTCTGTTATTTTCCTCTAAATCAAAAGACTTTGATTTAGATTTTCTAATAAAAGTTATAACTGCTTGAGAGCATAATCAGTCAAAAGAACAAATAAGAGGTTTAAATATTGAAAAGGAGATGGCAAAATTGTCCTTACTTAAAGGTGACATTATCATAGAGCTGGGAAACCTAAGTGAATCAGCTTAAAGTTATTAGAAATAATAGCAGTGTTTACCAAGACAGTCAATACAAAACAAATATATAAAGACTAATAGCTTTCATATATTCCAACCAAAACCTGTTAAAAAATATAATAGCTAAAATTATTATAATCACAAATCAAAACAACAGTAACCACAAACCTTAATAGGAAGTATGTAGGACCTAGATGAGTAAAACTTTAAAACAAAAGAGGACACAAAAAGACTTAATTGAAAGATTCCATTCCATATCCATTTTTTAAAAATGTTCATCTATGGATTCAAAAGAAATCTCAACAAAAACTATATTATTTTCTTTTGTAATCTGACCTGATTTTTAGTTTAAGTGGAAGCACAATTAAGTGAAACTGATCAGCAAAAAATTTTCAAAATAGTTGTAAATGAGAACCTGACTCTTGCAGCGCCTGCAGGACAGCTGGTGATGATCTCTGCTGTCTGCTTTCACTCCCTTGTGTGGCCCCTTCCCACACTGTACCAGGATGGGTCTGCCTGATAAAATATAGAATGCCCAATTAAATTTGAATTTCAGATGAATAACGCATAGGTTTTTTTTAGCCTAAGTATGTCTCAACTATTGCACAGCATATACTTACACTAAAAAATAAATCATTGTTTATTTGAAAATCAAATTTAACTGGGAATAATATGTTTTTGTCACATCTGTCAACATTATTAAGCCAAGTTTGGTCTGTGTAGTTAATGGCATATTGTGAAAGTTATGATGTGTTGCTTCTGAGATTTAGGTTGTGAAATTGAAATTGTCTAGGTTCTGTCTTGGGCATCTGCTCTCCTTCTTTCTTTCGTCTCTCACTCTGGGGAAGCAAACTGCCATGTTGTGAGCAGCCCTATGGAGAGACACACATGGCAAGGACCCGAAAATTCCAGCCAACATCTGAGTAACTGCCAACAATAAGTGAGTTTAGAAGTGGAATTCTTCAGCCCTTGTCAAGGCTTGAGATGACTGCAGCCCAACCACCTGCTTAACTGCTATCTCTGAGAGGCCGATCCAGGACCACTCAGTTAAGCTGCTCCTAGATTTGTGGACCTCAGAAATTGTGTAAGATAATAAATGTTGTTTTAAGTCACTACATTTTGGGGTAATTCATTATTCAGCAATAGATAACCAATACAATGACCATTTAAACCTTGCCCAAGGAACTGGGGTTGTAGCTCAGTGGTAGAGCATTTGCCTAGCATGTGTGAGGCCCTGGGTTTGAGCCTCAACACCACATAAAATAAAATAAAATAAAGGTATTGTGTCCACCTACAACTAAAAATATCAAAAAAGAAAAAAAGAAAAAAAAAAAAAAAAAAAAAAAAAAACCTTGCCCAAAATAAGGAAAGCCTCCTGTCTCTGGACTAGGCTTTTAAATGAAACAAAATGGAAATTTTAGGATATGAAAAAGCGAAAACCTTTTGAATGATTTTTATTGTTCCTTTTTTTTGGCAGGTGTGGGGGATACCACAGGTTGAACCCAGAGGCACTTAACCACTGAACCACATCCTTAGCCAATTTTTAAATTTTTTATTTTGAGACAGGGTCTCACTAAGCTGCTTAGGGCCTCACTATATTGCTGATACTGGCTTTGAACTCACCATCCTCCTGCCTCAGCCTCCCAAACTGCTGGGATTACAATCATGCACCTCCTGTTCCTTTATTTCCTAAGACAATGCTAAGCAGCAATATATATATATATATTACCTATGTTAGGGCTCAGAAAATGATACTTCAAAGTGAAGACCTCAGATGCAACCTTACAAACTGTTTCTCTCTGATCTTCTTCTGTCCCATCTCTCACCCCTCATTTTCTCTAAAGAAAAGCCAAAAACAAACAAACAAAACCTAGAATTCTTCTTTCCCAAAGTAGGCCATAGAAACCACAACCCATCTTTCCCCAAACTAGTCATAAAAACCTAAAAATAATATTCTAACTTCCCTCCATCATTCTGTGTAGAGTTGGCCACAAAGATATTCTGTCACCATCTTGTATTTTTCTTTCTTATTTTTATTTTTGGCAGTACTGGTGATTAAACCCAGAGAGGCTCTATCACTGAGCTACTTCCCCAGCCCTTTTGATTATTTTGTTTTGAGGCAGAATGTCACTAAATTGCTCAGACTGACCTCAAACTTGCAATCCTCCTGCCTCAGACTCCTGAATAGCTGGGATTACAGGCACATGCCACCGTGCCCCATTCACCTACCTTGTTTTATTATAGCTCATAAGAACCACATTTCAGAAAGGGTCTTGCTCCACACCTGGAAAAGAAGAAATGCTACATGAGAGGTCACCAAGGATCCAGACAGGCCTTGCTGGCCCCCCTCAGTCTTATTACTAGTAACTCACACACTTTGTGGTCTTCTACATGGTGCCCATGCCTCATGGAACCTAAGTGTAAAAATGGATAGCTCAACTGGGTCTTTAGCAGGTGTCCATGTCATGTTAAACTATGATCAAATAAACTGGTTATACTTTTCTCTTGTTAACTTATCTTTTGTTACAGGAGTGTTGGGCCATGCCCCTTTATGACAGGCAGGAAAGGGATTACTCCCATTTTTGTCCCTACACTGGCATTGCTGCCTTTTACCTATCTAGGGTGAAAAATATCTCAATATTTGTGCAGTCCCAGTTGGATGCAGCTTACATGGTTTTAGAGTTGGACGCAGTCTTCGCACAACCTATGGCCAAATTTCCCAGGCACTACTGAATGACTGCTTCAAGGAAGCAGGGCATGAGTTCTGATATCTTTTAATATCTTCAATAGACAAATATTGTGGGTACTTGTTCATAGGGCATCAAAATTCTCTGGAATTGCAAGTTTGAGATAGTCTTGAACTTGGTAAGACCTATCTCAAAAAAAAAAAAAAAGGGGGGGGGGAGGCTGGAGATGTAGCTCAGAGGTAAAACACTCCTGGGTTCAATCTCTAGTACTGAAAAAAACAAAACACAAAACTGAACTAAAAACCCGCCCCCTCAAAAAAATTACTAAAGGGCAAGTACATCTCAATTTTCGGGTGGAAACACTAAATGGTAATTACCTGAAGATGATCTGATAATGACAAGCTACATAATAATTTTTAAATAATATTTTTATTGGTTGTTGATGAACCTTTATTTATTTATTTGTATGTGGTGCTGAGAATCAAAATCCAGTGCTTCACACATGCTAGGCAAGTGCTCTACCACTGAGCCACAATCCCATTCCACACTAAATGATAATTTCAGTTTTAAAATTTTCAGATTTTCAGAAGGCAATTAGAAAGTTCATTGATTGCTTTTTCTGATTTGACAGATTCTTATTTTAGTTCTTTTTATAAATTTACATAAGTGGTTTCCTCATCTGTAAAGCAAAGGAATGGGCTCTTGCCTATAACTTTAATGCTGTAGAAGCCCTCGTTACATATGAAATAACAGACTCCACCAAGTCACATGCTTGCCTTTAATGGGCAGAGCTTATTTGATAATCAGTTGACTCTAACTTCTAAAGATCCTATTCTCAGACCTCCAATGACTAAGATTCCAGGTACTTTCCCTCTGCTGGCTTTTCCCATTTGAAATAGGAAGAACTTGTCTCAGTTATTCATGAAGATAATAGGAATTGTAAATATGTAATTTATTCAGAAGTTACTAAGTATCTTATATGCATCATATACAGTCAACTTTTCTTAAATTCCTATGTGGAAAATAAGAATTACCAAATTGCAAAATTTCTCTTTTATAGTAGGCTATAAAAAGCTATCATTTGCTCAGGGTCTGCTTAACTTCAACAAAGCATCACATTCACAAGAGAAGTGTAGGGGAAGAAAAATGCTTCTTTCTACCTTCCGAGTTCTGCAGCTGTGTAAGAATTAAATTGACGTAAGACAGATTAACAGGTGAAAAATAATTTTAATTATGTACATACACATGGAAGTTTAAAAAAAATATGAGACTCAAGGAAGCAGCCAGAAGACTGAGCTTTATTTATCATCTTGAGCTACAGAGAAGGATAGGGGGACTGGGGAGATAGCTCAGTTTTACAAAAGGGGAAACTCATGTTTCAAACGGGAGGCAAAGGGTTGCCTTTAGCTCCAAATAATCACTGTCACTCTGAACTCTTCTTCACTCCCATATCAAGTGCGACTGAGATGACATGAAGGTTAGGTGCTGTGGGGCTGTTGACCTGAGAACCTACACTCGACTTTCCTTTGTGGCTTGAGTGTCCCACAGAATGGTGGTCCAAGTTCCAAGAGGGAGTTTCCTGAGAGTGTATATTACAAGAGACCCAGGCAGAAATTGTGTGACCATACGACCAAGTCTCAGAAGTCACATAGCAGTACATCTTCCATATTCTATTTCAGAGACCAGTAAACTGTGGTCCAATGACAAACCTAACCTGTCATTTGTTTATATGTTTATTTTTGCAGTACTGAGGTTTGAACCCAGGGCCTCACACATGCTGGGCTCTTAAGTGCTCTAACACTGAGCTACATTGGCAGCCCTTTTTGTTTTATTTTGAGACAGGCTCCCTAAGTTGCCAAGGCTGGCCTCAAACATGCAATCCTCCTGCCTCAGCCTTCAGAGTCTCTGGGATGACAGGTGTGCACCACCCCTGCCAACTTGCCATGTGTTTTTGTAGGTAAAATTTTATTGAAATATCCTTGTCCATTTTTTTAATGGACATTACTGTCCGTGACTGCTTTCACTCTACAATAGTAGTTATGATACAGATCACATAGTAAGCAAAACCTAAAATATTTATTATATAACCCTTTACAGAAATAGTTTACTGAACCCTGTATGTTAGTTAAAGCAATCAGAAACCTACCCAGTGCCAAGGGGAGGAAGAGACTTCTTGGTGGAAGATGTGTCAAAGAAGTTGTGGCCATTTAAAAAATATCATTATACCCCCTGTTTCCTCTTCAGGTTTTGATCCTTCATTGGTTTTAAATTTTATAAGCTACTTGAGATAGCTCTTCCAACTGTTTGAGTGTGTACTAAAGTTGCTTCTGTTAGAGAAGTTGAAAAAACTGGAAGTTGTCCATATTATTTTAAGTTATATTCCTTTGAAACTTTCCTGCCTCAGGTCCTGTGGATACAGTTAGGTGATAATTTTTCCAAAGAAGGTTAACTTATGTTCACAGAATTAATACTAAGGACAAAGAAGATCTTTAGTTCCTTAAAAAAAAAAAAAAAAAAGGTAAATGCTAAACAGTGGTTGAAATAGTAGAGTTTCACTTGGTCAGCAAGTTTCGGGTTAAATAAATCATTACGTACTAATGAAATTTTTAACTTAAATATGCAATATTAGTCCCATTTTTAGCCAGGTACGGTGGTGTATGCTTATAATTCCAACTATTTAGGAGGCTGAGACAGAAGGTTCAAAGTTTGAGGCCAGTCTCAGCAACTTAATGAGATCTCAAAATAAAAAATAAAAAGGGTTGGGGGTGTAGCTCAATATGGAGTGTTTCCTAGCATGTGCAAGGTCCCGAGTTCAGTCTTTGGTACTGCCCACTGCAAAGTACCATTTTTAGCCACCCAAATTCCTTATCTGTAGAATGAGGGGGATAGTTAGTCAGTGTTTCTCAATCCTTGCTGCATATTAAAATTGTGAAGAGCCCAGACCCTTCCCCAGGTAATGAAATCAGAATCTCTGAAGACGGTTTTTAAAACCCTCAAATGATTTTAATTATAGCCAGGGCAGAGAAATATGTGATTTGGTGATTGTAAGTTTTTTGCAGGTAAACCTGTTGTCTTGTGACTATAAGAGGGATATGAAAATAGGAAGTTTTCCTGTATTTGTTGTTTATGCCACTAAGAAAATTATTTGGAATGAAAGTTTGTCTGTTTTAATGTGATAGTTCATGTGGCTTCAACATTTCATGGTTATATGACCTAGCTGATTTAGGCAAAAGCAAAGTCAAGTATTTTGATTTTCACATGTCTTTGACCCACTGATTATTATAGTCATTCCACACCATACATCTTTTTGAAGCAGATCTCGTGTTTGTTTGTTTGTTAAGGAACATGACAGTGTGAAACTCTTCTCTGTATGATATTGACCCATGTCTGCAGATATGTACTAATGTGGTGTTTCTCAAACTTAAGTGTGCACATGAATCACTTGGGAAATCATGTCAAAGTGCAGGTTCTTATTCAATAGGTCTGGGGTGAGACTCTGGTCTAAGAATTTGTGTTTCTATGAAGCTCTCGAATGATGCTCCCGCTATTCATCTATTCACCCATCATCAGTGAACTGCACTTTGAATATCAAGGCATTAACATGTGTACAGAGTGATTTTCAGTACTGATTGGGAAAGATAATTAAATCATAGGAAAAAGAAAAGAGATATTGAGAGATATTAAAATTTATTATGCTAGGCATAACGGTATCTCTTTTTCAATTTTTTAAAGAAATGATCCACCAAGGAAACCATAGGACTTTGTTGCTGGTTCTTCCCACAGTTGCACCCATTATTCTTTTCTCTGACTGTGTGATATCTGTTGTCTTTGGACTTTATGCAGTGACTAATCCTGAAGGTTAGGTTATCAGCTGAGAATTCATTTCATTAGAGACATATGGTATTTCGCTCATATGGTGTAGTGGGAAAATGTACAGGACTGGAGGGGTAGAAGCCCTAGAATCTCATCTTTATCATCTTTTGACTGTGTGAACTTTAGCAGGTTACATAATCTCATTGAGTCTTAGTCTTGTGTTCAAATCTCTGCTGTGCAGACTACTAAGAGTAGCAAATAAGATAGTTGTGAAAGTACTCTATAAATTACAAAGTAAATTATACATCTAAGTTATTATCATTATTTTTCACGGATATTGACTATAGGCCTACATCCAAAACCACATTGACTTTTGATGCTGTTAACCTTCAACTCTGTTTACCAGCAGAAGAAGCGACAGTAAGAATTAGATGATGCATAAATCACCCGGCGTTTCTATCTTTGAAGGCCCTGAATTCAAAGAATGAAAAAGATGGAGTCTTGAGAGTACCAGGGAAGAAAGACTGAAGAAAGAATCTTCAGGAGAAATAATTATGCATTATCCTAGATACTTGACTACCTCCTTCCCAGTTCCTAATCTGGCACAGTGGAGCATTGGTAATGTCAATGTGAAGGCCCGCCAACTGATCATGAATAAAAGTTAATTTTGATTTAAAAATAGAAAAAAAAAAAAAAGAAATGGGTTTCTCTGATCCTTTGTAGAGCTCAGTTCAGAGTACCAGGTCTTTCCTTCACTCTCCAGAATACTTGCTACAGACTGATAATCTATTATTAGCTATAAAGCACATAGAAGGGCTTGGCTTTCATTACAATAGGGGGAGGAAAACAATAACTTAGAAAAAGCAACTTCAGCTTGTGTGGTTGGATAAAAAGTTTATGCCATAGGATAGATAGTCTATAATGGACCTCAGGTGATCATCTGCAATTGGAAAATTGAGTTACCTCCATATGTTAAAAGCAGTGAAGCAGTCAATACCCCTGGAATTTACTTTTATGAAGTTCCTTTCCCAGTCCTTCCTACAGTGCCCTGGAACAGAGGTGGCTATTTGAATGAAATGCCATCTTTAACCTAAAATGATTTCATAAATACATTTCAGAGTCCCCAAAGCTCTGCTCTGTGCAGGTATAGACATCTTTTCAATAATTTACTTATAATAACTTTCCTCAGTGGTAGAAACTCATTCCTGCTCTTTGAGTCACTTGAGACTTTTCTGGTAGTTGACACCCTGATTTTCCAGATTCAGACTTCCCTCCAATAACTTGTTCCTTTGTTTCTGGTGTCAATTCATGAGCAGAGTAGCCAGGGTTCTTTAATTTGTGGCTACTCACTACCTCTCCTGATTCTGTCTCTCACTGCACCTTTCCTGACTGTCCATACGTTGTGGATTGATACATCCTAAAATCCTGCCTTAATGGTTAGTGACTTGGCTTCTGTGTGGGAAGTGTGATGGGTGCTATGTGTCTCTTGGGATAAGAATTACTCATTGACCTACTTGTTGAGTTTGAGCAAAAGTCAGAACACCAGGTGTTGATCCGCTGACAAAACAGAAACCTCTCCTACCTGTTATAATACATTAGGCGTGTGCAATGGTTTTTACCTGTTCCTTCCTAAGCAATGAATCTGGAATGTATATGTAGGTATTTCCTTCCTGGTTTTAGTTTTATTAATTGAAACTTTGGTTCTTTGGAGGAGACCAAGGTCTAGAAGTGTGAGAACCCCAGGGAATTTCCCCCTGAATTTCTAGAATACAAATTTCCTAATTGTGGTATTCTTTTTGGTTCAAATTCATCCCTGGGAATATTGTCTTAGTATCAGTGACTATTCTCAAAAAAGTTCAACTTTCTAGGACAGTATAAGCAAGAAGCCACAGTCATAAGGATAAGGAGTTCCTTCAATATCTTTGGTCTACCTTCTAGTCCTCGGGGTATCTTAGTGTTGGGACTAATGACATGTTAACTAACTCAGGCTGACTCCTTACTCTCTGGCGAGTGAGCAAGATCAAGGCCTCAAAGGCGGTTTCAAAGGTTAATGACGATAAATTGGACCACTGTCAGGGATTGGTTAACAACAGTTCCACGAACATGACCAGCTCGTGCTTGCCATATAGTCCTATGGGACTCTCGCCTGCGTGAACCCCCCATGCCTTGCTGACCTTTAAGCTGATTGGTTCCCGCCTAGCCCCCACCCTACATAAAAGCTGTGTGATTTCCTCAATAATTGAGTCCCTGCTATGACTGGTCTCCATGATGCATCTGATTGTCCTTCGCCTGGAGGGCTGGGAGTGGGCGGTCAGTCGGCCCTACCTATCATGGTCTGACCTTGTTGGGGAGTGTCCCCTTCCCTTGTTGCTGGTCGAGAAGAGCAAGGGGGCTTAAGACTCTGACATCTTAGGGAGTGCTAGTCTGCCCACAAGCTTTAGGGTGGCCTAGGATCTCTTATACTTTGAGGAAGACCTAGAAGATCAGCCTTTGGGTGGGAGGTTCTCTTTGGTCTTATATTAGCTACAGAGGAGAATTCCAGCAAGGCAGTATTACTCTAGATCACTTGAGCATTTATTTTTCCTTTAAATAATCCCAGAGCATTCAGTTTGGCTCAGAATATTTACAGTTTAATTGGTGCAAAGTAGACCTTCCCTGGGTAGCTGCAGGCTGGAATAGTTTCACTCCATCTTCACCCCTGTCATTGTGGAGTCTCCCAAAGCATCTCTGAGGTTAAAACATGGGTTACTCAAGGACCTACGTAGTCCCCAAGGCTGCCAAAAGACACAAATCCTGTTACAGAAGTGCTTATATGAGACAAAAATAGTTATTTCTTTAATTCTACCTCTGTTAAATTTTATTCTATCAAAATGAAGAGAATAACAAGCATCTCTAGATACCATTATTGAAACCAATATTCCCATTGTCTATAATGAAATTTCATCTTGCTTGATCTGCCAATGCTAGTAATAATATGACAAGACTTAGATGTGGTTGTAGGGAACTTCAAGAAAAGAGAGTGGAATAATATCATTTGCAGTTTATAAAATAAAATAAAATATAATTTATCAACTTTTTTCTTCTCTCATATTTATTGGCCTCAGTCCCAATTTATTTTCAGAAGGCATCCCAGATATAACAGTGGGTAGCAAAGCATTCTCACTAACCAGGAATGTTAGCATAATAAACCAAGCACTGTCCCACAGATGACCCCTCACTCCTGACTGCTGCCTTTAAATTGGCGACAGTGTAGCCCTAATCAAAACTGATCTACCCACAAGTGGTAGAGTACAAATTCAGGTTAAAAGTTAAGCAAACAAGCAGGGCACAATGGCACAGGTCTGTAATTCCAGAGACTGGGGAGGTTGAGGCAGGAGGATTGTGAGTTCAAAGTCAGCCTCAGCAACTTAGCGAGGTCCTAAGCAATTCAGTGAGACCCTGTCTCTAAATAAAATCCAAAAAAGGGCTGGGGATGTGACTCAGTGATTAAGAACCCCTGAGTTCAATCCCCAGTACCAAAAAACAAAACAAAACAAGTTAAGCAAATGGTGAAGGAATAGCGTAGCCTCCAGGTTCCACTTTACATTTATATACCTTTGTAATAAAAGTTTCCTTTTATGTTTTTTTGTTTTTGTTTTTTCTTTGAGACAGGATTTCTCTTTATTTTCCAGGCTGGCCTTGAATTCCTGGGCTCAAGTGATCCTCCTTGTTTTAGTCAGCTCTTTCGCTGTTGCAAGCTAAATACTGAACAAGAACAATGAGGAGGAAAAGTTTATTTTGGAGCTCATGGTTCCAGAGGTCTTTGTCCTTAGATGGCCAACTCCATTCCTGGGGGCCAAGGTGAAGCAGAACATCATGGCAGAAGTGTGTGGAGGAGGGAAGCGGCTCAGGACAAGATGATCATGAAGCAGAGAAAGAGAGAGAGAGTTCTGCTCAACAATAGAAACCCCAAAGTTACCCCACCACCAAGGACCCACCTCTTCCAGCCACACCCTACCTGCCTATAGTTATCAAGTTAATACCTATCAGGGGATTAATGCACTGATTAGGTTAATGCTCTCATAACACAATCATTTCATCTCTAAACCTTTTTGCATTGATCACACGTGAGCTTTTGGGGGACATCACATCTAAACCATAACACTCCTGCCTCAGTTTCCTGAGTAGTTAGGACTACAGATGTAGACCACCATACCTAGCAAAAATGTTCTTTCTTGACATAGCCCCTGTGACATTTTACCATACTCATCTTTGGAAGGAGTTCTCTCTTTCTCTTTTTCATCATTCCTAGAGTGATTTTTCTTATCATATACTATGGACAGACACTTGACCCTGAATTCTATTGTTTTCCCCCAACTGACCTTTTTTGGAGTATTGCAGGTTTTTCTAGCTGAGCCATTTATAAACCCATAGAATGTTAGGAATTATCAGAATACATGTAACAAATATAATTTCTGATACTAACAACAGGAAGACACAGAAAGTCTTGAAAACTGCTACCAGTGAAGCATCAACCCAGTCCCACAGCAGCTAGATGTTAGTGATTGCATTTCTCTGAATTTTGTGGTCTATTAGCAGCAATGTCAATATAAGAATAAATATCTCTCTGAAATAGAAGAATGAGCGGGAAATGAGTACAGTACATGCCTATAAGTAGTCTGTTTATGTAACTATGCATACAAAGCTGAGCACAGTGGTGCATGCCTGTAATCCCAGCAGTTTGGGAGGCTGAGGGAGAAGGATTGCAAGTTCAAAGCCAGCCTCAGCAATTTATTGAGCCCCTAAGCAACTTAGTGAGACCCTGTCTCAAAATATGAGTTAAAAAAAAAGTGTAGGGAGTATGATTTAAAAAAAAAAACTCAGTGGTTAAGAGCCTCTGGGTTTAATTCCTAGCATCCTCCCTCCAAAATGCCTCCAAAGCAACATGAAAACCAACAAAGGATTGTTGAAATGAAGATAAATTTTAGAATTTCCCTCTGCCCTGATATTTCTGAAGTTTTTATTGTTAAAAGTAGCTTTCTTAGTCTCTTTAACCCTATTTTTATCATTAAAGTAGCTCATTTGTGACAGCCTTGAATGGTCCACAGAAAGTCTGAAACTTGCCAGGCAAGGTGGCCCATGCCTGTAATCCCAGTAGCTTGGGAGGTTGAGGCAGGAGGATTGCAAGTCCGAGGCCAGCCTCAGCAACTTAGTGAGACCTTGTCTCAGCAAACAACAACAAAAAGTCTGAAATGACTTTAGCTCACATATTGAAGTTGTCTATAGAACTACTTGACGTATTCTAATTCCTTAGACTGTGGTATATAAATAACAGAGGGTTTATGGGAATCAAGAAGATGGGATCTCACAAATGCTGAACCAGCTGTTCAGTTTCACAGACAAGGTTAATGACAACTGGTAAATTAAATTAAATTTCAATTCTAGTCAATAATTTTATTCTTCCATATTTTAACAAAACTTCTATAAAAAGTTTGACTAATTTGAATTCTGGCTTTTTGTTTGTTTGCTTCAGCCTCTCCTAGAAGTGCTAATCAGCACTAAAATTTCTACAAGTCATAGAAGGCAAAGAGAAGGAAAAACAGGAAGAGCCACAGACTTGGTAGCCAGCCCTGTAGGATTGGCAAGACACTCTTTTCCTAGTCAATCCATCTACCCCCCAGAGAATAAAGGATATTATTGACTCTGAACATGTCACCTAATCATTTTCAAATCCAAAGTGTAGAGAGGCCAGTTTCACTCTCCTGCCAATAAATGATGCTTTGCTTATCTGCAACAGTTTCCCATCCCTCACTCTGTATTTTCCACATATAATTAGGGTGAGAAAAAACTTTGATCAGAGGAACAAAACTTCTCATGTGTAGTTTTTCATTCTTGGGTAAGGACAGAAGTAATCACAGTTGTTCTTAGTGGATTTGCCATTCTGGGTTTCCCTGGGATCATTTTCAAGACCAAGAGAACACAGTGTAGACTCCCTACTTCCCTTTTTTTCATATTAAACTCCAGTAGAATTACATACAATCTTATAAATGCTATATTTAGTTTAGTGAAGACCTTGGTTGGAGGTTCATTTTTAAAGAATAAAGAGCATGATTAACAAAAATTATCAGGAACCAGGGAAATAGAAAGAGTAATGGTACCAATTCCCTATACGCTTGACAAGTAGATGAATACAGGGGATGTAAAAGGATTTTTCTTAAGAAGACAGTGTTATTCCTCATTGAAACTTTGAAAATTTATAGGAGAGTGACAGAAGAGAAACAAGCAAGGAAGAGATGGGAGATGGGTGTTTTGAGGGAACACTTTTCAGACAACAGGTTTGAACTTTAGCTCTCCCAGGATGGATTTGGCTTAGATTTGCAAAGGCAGCATTCCAGGGGTTCTTCATTTCCACGGGGTATTAATTAATGATCACCAGGTGCTATTGTCACAGACAGTGGTTAACTGGGTCAAAGACTGACATGGTTTTGATTTTTAAAAAATAACACTCTGCTAAAGGATCTAAGCATAAATAATTCTTAGAATAATCCCAAAATTGAGAAAGTTATACACAATTAGAAGAGGTTTCAAAGAATAAATACCTCGGTATAATTCAGTATATCCCATACTTTTCTGAAATATTACTGATGATTACTTTTTTTGTTTTATCATGCTTTCGTCATTAAGGTCCATTCCACACCTTAAAAGGAATGAGCTTTTCAAATCCACCCAGGACTTGGTCTTCTGAGGACTGACTAGTCACAGTTCTGGGACCTTCAGCAGTGTTGTCAGGTATCAAAATCATGTCTCTTCCACTGAGGCCTTAACAGCATTAGGCTTGTATCTGCTCATCTTGAATAGGCTTTAGGCAACTTTTCCCAGGGCACCTGTCTGTGTCCCTGAGTCTCAGAATTATCCTCCTTCCTCAGCCAACGAAGACATACAGGAACAACACTCCTAATTGGCTACCTTTGTGATGGTTAATTTTTTGTATCAATTTGGCTAGGCTATTGTGCACAGTTGTTTGGTCAAACACGAGTCTAGATGTGACTGAGAAAGTTTTTGTTTGTTTGTTTGTTTGAGTAGAGCTTACCCTCTACGATGTCGTTCAGCCTCATCCAATCAGTTGAAGGCCTTGAGAGCAAAGATTGAGATTTCCTGAAGAAGGAGTTCTCCTCAAGACTGCACCCCAGAAACCTGCCTGCGTTTGCAGTCTGTCGCCCTGCCCTGAGGATTTTGGACTCAAGACTGCAAAGTCAGCTCTTACCTGGATTTCCAGTCTGCCAGCCTGTCCTACAAATTTTAGAGTTGGCAGCCCCCCAAATTGCCTGAGCCAATTTCATAAAATCTCTCTGATTTGTTTCTCCGGAGAACCATCACAAATACAAACTTTCTAATAAAAAAAGTAATTCCTCTATTTCTACTTTTAGCATTTTTTTCCTTTGAAACTAGAATTTGAGTTTCTAATTTGCATCAAATACTTTTATTTATTTGCGAGCATTTCTTTATGGGTACATGAGTTTCCTCAACTCTAACAGATTTCTATTGTGTTTTTTTAAAAGAAATTTATCATTCATTTATCTTTTCTAGGAAAAAATTTCAAAATCACATTTAATAGAGAGTAGTGTTAAAACATAAACACAAAGTGATTTCTCAGTACTTTGTCACATGTTTTCTTCAGATGGAGCGCTTAAAAACCTTTTAAGTTCTTGAGTCTATTAGATAATGCCCATTTCCATTTTATAGAATATAGTTAATGGTATTTGGAGGACTATGAATGGGGAAGAAGGTGGTTATTTGAGTGAATTTAAGACACAAAAGACTAAGATTGATAATAATAATGATAAAGAATTCAAATGCCAATTTGCAAAGGAGACAATAGAGATGCTGCTGGTGATACATTAAGTATCCTTTTAGAGTTTCTCCTAGTAAGCTGGTGGCAGGTAGAACAGATAACTACCCTAGTTTCTTTCTCCTAAGCTCACTGTTGCCTGTGGCCTCAAGGACTTCCTCAAGTAGGCCGTGGGTGCCTCTTGCACTGGAGTTTGTACATCTCTTGTGAATACCTGAAAGACCCTCAGACCCCCTGTCCAAGGAAGAACTCACGTAATCACTGGCTGCAAAAGCAAGAGGCAGTTTATTGATTACACAGGCGCCTGCGGGTGCTCAGTAAAACCTCAGCCGGAGCTTCGGTGAACTGGCACACCGGGCTTTGGGGTACAGGTTTTTTATAGGGTAAAGGGGCAGGTTTCGCGCGCACGGTAAGCAACAGATTTCTTATTGGTTATTTTGAATCCAGCATTTAGACATTCTTGGAGAAGCCATAAATTTACTTTAACTGGAGAGGGGGATGAAAGATAGAGACACAGGCGGAGACACAGGCTTCCCCAAATTGCCCGCAGCCCCTCTCTTCCGCACCTGCATAAACACAGGCTTTCCCTAATTGCCCGCAGCACGGGTCGTAAAAAATGGTAAAGAATGTATAAACTCAGACTTCTCTCACCTTATCTGTGAAGGCTAGGGGAGCTGACCCGAGAAGGAACCTTGTTAAGGATAACCCTCCTCTTGGAGGTCAGAGCGGCTCAGAACTTAAGATGCCATGCTTCACAAGCCATAATTTTACTTTTTCATTTACAGTCCTTTGTTATCTCATCCTATTTACTCTGTCCTTGGTCAGGAATCTGGTATCTGAAGTTTTACAGGACAGTTTTATAGTTCCTGCTTATCAGCTCCTGTTAGTTCAGACATGCTCTGACTTTCCCAATTATCCTGCCTCTTTCTTAGCTAAATCTTCAGATAAATTCCTTTAACATGCCCCATTAATAATTTTTCTTTTTCTCTTAAAAAAGGCCTGAGCTGGTGGGACAGGGGTCTTTTCATACCTATGGGGTGTGTGAATGGTTGTGTGGCAGGTACATGCATCTTTGAGCATTGGTGACAGAGACACATAGAAATATGATTTAGTTCTTAAGGAAAAAAGAACCCACTCATCCCTAAGGGGGAGGGAAATTTCAGAATTATCAGTAATGTGTGTGAAAGGGAATGCAATGTCCAACTTTGTGTGTTTCCTTCCTTCTTCCTATTGGAACCAGTGTGAATATTTAATACCCAATTAGTAAGGAAGGTTGGTGGTCTGACTAGAAGTTTCTATCACTAGGGTGATTACAACTGGAAGATTGGCATTTCTAGAGAGGAAGAAAAAGTGCCAACTTTTTTGCAATTTTTAGATAGCAGTGAGAATTCTGGCTCTTAGGCATTACATTAATTAGACTTTGACTTTTTTCTTTAAATATTTTATTCAACATTACTAATCCTTTTTCCTTCTTTGGTCCCTGGGGAAACATGGACTTCTGTACAAAAGCTGTGGCATCTTCCCTCACAGTTCCCACTCACCAAAAGAAGGTCAAGCCCTTGAGTTATGAGCCCAAGTTGGTTTATTTTCTACGATAACACAGTAAGGCACCTATTTCCTGTCTCCTGCTTGCTCTGCATTGCCATTTTGATACACCCTATAAGAATGACTCAACCTCTTACTCCTGAAGTACCTGGTCTTTGAATACCTTTCCTAACTGAAAAGTGAGCATGTGAAGACAGTGCCTCTGATTAAATCTTCAAGTGAAACAAAGACCCTGATGGATATTACTGATGCTGGAATACTTTGGATAGATGAGTCTGGGGAATAGATAAAACTATATGGAGATTAGATGTCTTCATTAGGAGACATCTAGTAACTGGAAATGGAACTTAAAATTGTATGTATGGGCTCAGAGAAAGTAACATGTACCCAGATATAGGAGAAACTTCAGAGTCTTACTGACCTTTGGTCATATGTACAAACAAATTTTCTATCTTATAAGAGTCCCTTTGAGGGCTAGGATTGTGGCTCACTGGTAGAGCACTTGACTAGCATGTGTGAGGCACTGGGTTCAATTCTCAGCACCACATATAAAGAAATGAGTTAAATAAAGGTCTATCAACATTTAAAATATTTTTTAAAAAGGACCCTTTTGAAATCCTAGCTACATCTCACTCGTGCAACTGAAAACTCAAAATAAATTTGCCTCAGTCTTTTCCTGTTAGAATGGTGTTTCTAGTGGTGGTGAGGTGGTGGGTGAAAGTTGCAATTTTAAATATAGTAGTCTCCTCTTACCTGCCATTTCACGTTCTGTAGTTTCAGTCACTTGATGTTAACTGTTGTCTGCAAATATTAAATGGAAAATTCTATAAATACACAATCATAAGTCTAAAGTCGTATACAATTTTCTGAGCAATATGATGAAATCTCAAGCCATTCCGCTACATCCTGCCTGGGACATGAATCATTCCTTTGTCCAGAGTATCCACGCGGTATATACTACCTGTCCACTAGCCACTCAGTTACCGTCCTGGTTATGATGAACTGTCATGTTATCAGAGTGCTTGTGTTCAAGTAATGCTATTTTACTTAAAAATGGCCCCAAATTGCAAAAGTAATGATGTTGTTATTTGGATATGCCAAAGAGAAGCTGTAAAGTGCTTTCTTTCAGTGAAAAGGTAAAAGTTTTCCTTTTAAAAAAGGAAAGAAAACAATTCATACCCGAAGAAAACAAACCTATGCTGAGGTTGCTAAGATCAATTGAAGTAATAAAACAGTGTATATAGGGTTTGGTGCTATCCAAGTTTTCAGGCTCTTACTGGGTGTTGGAATGTCTTCCCCAAGAATAAAGGGGGACTGCTGTAATATGCTTAGGGAAGGACTCACGTTCAAGCAAAGAACTGAATCAAGGGAACATCCATGGGTATACTGGGACACGTCTTCCAGAAGAGGAAAAGCAAGAACAAAAGTCCTATAGGGAAAATATGTCTGGCATGTTCTGGCCCCAGTGAGGTGGCCAGTGTGGCTGGAGTGAAGTAAGGAAGGGAAAATGGGAGGAGATGAGAAGCAAGAATGGCAGTGGCGTTCAGTTGAGTAGGACTTTGTAAGAACATTGACTTCCCCTGAGCAAGTTTGGAGTTAGAGGAGTGACATGAGCTGACTTTTGTTTTAACAGGATCATCCTAGCTACTGAGTTGAGAGTAGACTAAAAGGGGACAAGGGCAGAGGCAGAGAAACCTAGAAAATTTTTCTATAACTCAGGAGAGGCATGACTGTGGCTCAGACCAGGATGGAGGCAGAGAAGGTTTCAAGATTGTTAGCCTGTGCCATTGGAAGGATGGAATTCCCTTAATGAAACAGAGGAAGAGTCTGGGAGAGATGGGTTTTGGGGGGAAGATCAGAAGTTCACTTTGGGACATGCCTATTAGACATACAAGTAGAAACATTGAGTAGGCAGTTGAATACATGAGTGTAGACAAGTCAGGGCTGAAGATACAAGTTTGGGAGTCACATACATAACAAAGAAAGACACAAGACTGGATGAGATTCCTAAGGGAGAAAATGTAGACAGAGTCTAAGAGAAAACCTGAGCCTGGATCTGACCCTGGAGCACTCCTGTGATTAAGTCAGAGGACAGGAGGATGCTGCTGGTGGATCACATGGGAAAGAAGAAGCATCTGTGCCTTAAATTTTGCAATGAGGAAAACTCTAGTAACCCTAACAGAGGCACTTTATGTGGAGAAGTGGGTGTGGAAGCCCAAGCGAGTGGGCTCAGAAGAGGGTGGGAGGGAGGAATCGCAGCAGGACAAAAGGTTTTTTGAGGAACTTTTCTGCAGAGAGAGCAGAAATAGAGTAGTAGGGGTGCAAGTGAGGTCAAGAGAGCACTTTTTTTTTTCCTTTTCTCATTTAAGTAGGAGAAATAATACCATGCGATTGTCTAGTAGACAATATACTAATAGGAATGATTAACAGAAAGAAATGTTCATGCATCAGAGAGGGGAGAATTGCTGGAGCACTTCTTTTCCTAGACTGTCTCACAACTGAAGACATTCTAACCTGTGCCAAATGTCTTCCATCCTATGTGCAATGAAATGCCAGTGATTCTGGTTATGGAAATAGTTCCTTTTTTCTTTTTCTTTTTTACAGACTGCATTTTGATTCATCGTACACAAATGGTGTACATCATTTCGTTTCCATGGTTGTGCATGATGTAGATTTAGAGACAGAAATGGGAAGAGTTTTGGAGATCCTTTTGAAAGCCATAATCCCTGTGTTTTGGAGCCTTACATTGGGTGTATGACAACCTCAGTGTCTCAGCTTTGACCTGAGGATATATTTTTCTGGGTATCCATACAAACCCCAACCCCAAAAACTTTATGTACAATATAATATAAAATTATACCTTGTTAAAACAGATTCTACCATTTGTGATTATTGGAATAGATGAAATTGAAGTTTCCCTTTTACCTCAGAGATAATTGTTGTCATAGAAAATTAAGATCTTACAAAATTGCATAGCAAATTTTACATAGTTTTTGAAAAGTTTGGGGCATTATCTTCATTGCATATGCTAATAATAAATTCCAATTCAAGTAGAGATGAATGATAAGACTATGCTTATTTTCTTTCTTTTTTAGTACCAGGAATTGAACCCAAAGGCACTTAACCACTGAATCACATCCCTGGCCCTTTTTATTTTTTATTTTGAGGTAGGGTCTTGCGAGGTTGCTTAGAGCCTCACTAAGTTGCTAAAGCTGGCTTTGAACTTGTCAAATCACAGGATTATAGGCATGTGCCATCATGCTCTACAGTCCATGCTTCCTTATACCAAATCAAAAAAGTTTTCTCATGCAATCAGATAGCATGAACGATGTGATCCTACAATATGTACAATCAGAAAAATAAGAAATTACACTCCATTTATGTATGATCTATCAAAATGTATAAATGCATTCTACTGTCATGTACAACTAATTAGAACAAATTAAAAATTAATTTAAAAAAGCAAAGACTAAAAAAAAAGTTTTCTGCATTTCACTGAGGTTCTGCATTAAGCAATGCTTTCTTATCCAAATTGGAGTGACTATTGCCTTTTATGTAAAAATAGTCTATCAATCTGATTTTAAATAACTGGGAAAAATTTCTAGGTCTGGATTACAGAAGTTTTAAATAACTGATACCTTCCTAAGCATTCTTTAAAAACAGAAAACCAATTCATCAGAACTTTTCAATATTTTCCACTAAATTACCCCTGAGCACATAGAAGAACAGATGCATATTCTTAGGAGAATGGGGTTATGGTCAAGTAGGCGATGAAATAATATAATTTCTTTGAAGCCTCCATTTTAAATATTAAAATGCATATGAAATTTTCATTTTATACCATAATAATGCCATGTTTAAAAAAATATTACAATGTACTTATTTACTTACTTATTATTTTATTTTTGCATTGCTGGGGATTGAATTCAAGTCCTCCCACCTGCTTAGCATGCTATCTCTGAGCTACATCCCAGTCAATTAAAATGTTTTAAATTATAATTTTTTGGGAAAAGATATTTTACTTGTCTCATCAATTCAATAAAGAAGCTGCTTCTTGTGAATTCTATCCAGGCTAGAAAACTGGGCTGAGCCAAAGACAACTGACTCCAGATTCATCGTCGAGGCAACCTCTCTTCTCCATTTTGGAGAAGTTTTGAACTCAGTGTTTCCAGACACAGACCCACAAATACTAATGAGGTGCCAGCAGGTTTTTGAAGATTTAGTTATAAAATGGTAACTGAGGAAATTATTCTTAGAGTGCTGCTAGGGTGGATGGCACAATATTTTTGGGTTCCTGTGATAGAGAAATTTGATAGTTGCATCCTTCTGGGTACAGACTATGTGATGGTCAGCTTCTTAAACAATTCCATGAAAATTCGTAACAGTTGGAGTGTGTTATGTTCTTTCTTAATACTGTTTTTCAAATTATCTGAGACCACCACCACCACTAAATTAGAACCTCTGGTTGTCGGGCTTAAGGATCTTCATTTTAGCAAGACTTCCAAGTATTTCTGATGAACATAGAGTTGTTTATATGTTCAAACATTTTCTGAGGGAACACAAAAGAAAGAGGTCAATTTCAGCGTAAAGAAACTCAAAATAAACAGTAGAGAAGAAAATTAGACCTTTTTTTTTTTAAAAAAAAAAAAAGGAAAAAACCCTTGCTCTCACTTGCTATGACTATCTTGCTGAAGGCTACAGTGGATAAACTGATTCCCTTCCCAGCATCCAACTCCTCTTCTTCCTTCCAACAGAATCTAATTTTCTTCATCCCTCTTTCATGCCCCCAGTGGACATAATCCCTGTTCTGGTCACCTGGATCCCATCCTAATTACCAGTGACTGGTCTGAAATGGGCAGATGAACCAGCAGCCAATGAGATATGCCAGGAGTTCTGCTAAGGGGATTCTGGGGAAAGTGTCTGTTCTGCAAAAGAGCTTTGCAGAAAAGAAGTGACACTATAATGTGACAGCAGGAAGAGCTGCTTTCATCTTGCTGCCATTCTTAGGATATACCAACAAGAAAGGGGATAGAATGGAAAGATGGAGAAAAAAACCTTGGTTCTTAATAATGTAGTTGAGTTTCCCTGTCTCTAAACTTTGTATTGTGGGGAATAAGTTTTCCTCTTGATTAAGTTACTTTAGGTTGACTTTCCATTATATATAGCCAATAGGAACCTAAATGATTCAGGGTGATCCGGGGTTGATGTTCTCAGAATGTGAATTTGCACATGATATGGTAAAGTGAGTGTGACCACAGGAGGAAAATAGAATGAGACTTAGAAAGAAGTGTTTTATACTCAAAGTTCCAAAGAAGGGACATTGCGTACCATAGAGGGCCATAGGGGAGTCAGATTTGGTGGCAGAAAGGATCATGAGCCTTTTCTGGAGTTTCCTTGGGAAAGGCCTGGCCAGGCAGAGCAAACAGTTCAAAATCGACTAGTTTAAACAATTACAATGAGCTTTTCACTAAATGAGTTTCAGTTGCCTAGTACCTGGCACTGGGTTGTTTTAGAGCAAGGAAATATTGGTGCAATGTCTGAGTTAGATCAGGACATGACTGGGCTGTAGGCTCAGGATTGGTTGGTTTGTTTATGTGAAAAACTTGCTCTTTGCCAAGTCCTTTGCTGACTCTAAGAATTGGCCTGGAAAGGGAAGGCTTTCCTTGGCCAGAAAACTTTCTAAGATGTCCAAACATAAAACACAGAAAATAAAAAACATGATTAACACAATGGGGAATTTTCAAAATAAGGAGTCAAAAGATTCCAGAGTATAAACAAGCACTGTTCAACTGTATGGAGAGTCCATTTGAAACAGAGGAGTAGAGTTCTGGGGAGACACCGCTGTCTGAGAAGCACATCTATCAGAGTCAGCTCAGAAAAAGAGGGAGATGAGAGATGGGGGTAGGAAAGGGGAGAGACATTGCCAAGAAAAAATGCTCAAATCCCTGTGGCAGAAGAGAATTTTGCTCTAGAACAGCAGGAGTGGAGGTAGACTGGCGTAAGATAGGCTGGAGGTAGGCAGGGGCAAGGTCCCGCAGGGCCTTGCCATCCATTTTAAGGATTGGAGACTTCATTTCAGGGGAAAGGAGAATTCCACTGAAAGGCTTTATGGGAATGGGGAGAAGAGGGGGTTGGTGATCTGATCTGACTTCCATATTAAGAGGTCAGTCTGGTAGCTGACTATTTGGGAAGCACTGCAGTGTGTGGCTCCAGTGAGAGAATGGTAGTGTGGGCTAGGGCAGAGCCAGAGAGCATGAAGGAAATAAGAGGGTTGGTCATGATTGGTTCTAAGCCGAAGATACACATTTGGAAGATTTCCGATAAATGATACTGAAATCATGAAGTATGAAACAGGGGAGGGATCTAATAAAGAGTAAGGAGAATGGGAAATCTTGCATAATTTTTGAAAAGATTGAAGTTATTATACTCAAAGAATGTGAAAATATTAAAACAAAAAGAAAACAAATTTCTATAAAGCCTTTTATTGAAAAAATTCAAAACAATAATTGAGAATGACTTTTTTTGCAATATAAGTCTACTAGTGAGAAAAAAATGAAACTGTCTTTGGAAGATAATATTTTGCTTGATTGGTGTTCAAAGTTAGTGTTCCCTATCATCAAGATAAATTGCCAATATTCATCTACAAATGTTGACCTGTAGTGAGGTTTTGCATATTTCTATATTTGCTTTTCACACAAATAGGAACTGCCAAATACTGATATCAGTTCATGAACATATGATTTAAACTGAGCATATTCATTGCTTGGAAAGACATTTGTAGAATTCTTTTAGATCCTTCTTTCAATAGTTGATTTTTTGTTAATCATTACATTGCAAATCATTTCAATTGAGGGTAGATAGGAACTCCCAAATTAAACAGTTAAATGGATTTTGAAATATGGAAATTTCCTTTGTACTTGTGTTTTGGTCAGAAAAACTGCTGACACTGTCATTTGAGTTCAGAAACTATATCTGTTGTAAATGGAGATTGGAGATCTTTATGTTTTAACTTGACAGTGTGGGAAGTGCTTGAAGCAACTTGGTATTACCTGTCACTTAAATGACTTTACCATATTATAAGTTTTGCATATAAGCACTGTTTTGCCTCATAATCTTAGATTGAATTAAGACACATTATTGACAGGCACGGTGTTGCATACCTGTAATCCTAGCAGCTTGGGAGGCTGAGGAAGGAGGATGGCAAGTTCAAAGCCAACCTCAGCAACTTAATGAGGCCCTAAGCATCTTTTTGCCTCATAATCTTAGGCCGAATTAAGAGATAATCTTAAATTGAATTATAGATCCTGCCTATAAATAAAATATAAAAACAGGCTGGGAATGTGGCTCAGTGGTTAAGTGTCCCTGGGTTCAATCCCTGGTACCAAAAAAAAAAAAAAAGACATTATCAAATCTACCCCAAATATTAATTTCTGCAATTGTTAATAGTGGTTGAGAGCAGTTCTTATCTTTCAGAAAAATCCCAATTTTACTCCTGAGCTCAGAAAATTGCAAGAAAACTTAACCATTTCTAAGCCATTAGATGCTGTGTGGGAGGGGAAGTCAGTACATTCATACAATTCTCTCATCACTTTAGACTCAGTACTGACTCCTTTAATAATCAACAACTGAGCAGTATTGGTAATATCTGTTGATTTATCAAGGAAGGCCACTCAAATTCATGTGTTAATTGATTATTGATGTGCTTGCATCATCTCAACTCTTAGAGGAACTCAACACACCGAAAGGCTAATAACTTTCTAAAAAGTTTGTCTTTTCTGGACACTTCTTTAGCTGCTACAATTGAAGATGATTTAAGAAGCCGGGGTGTAGCTCAGTGGCAGAGTGCTTGCATAGAATGTGTAAAGCCCTGGGTTGACCCTTAGCAATGCAAGAGAAGAAAAAAAGAAGCGACTTAATTTCCTCTTAGCAAATGACTTCTCCTGTGGGGCTCACAGACAAACCAGTAGGATATTTATTTTGGTTGAAGTCTTATTTTCATTCTTTAAAATTTTTGTGAAGACTTTTTTCTATAATGAGATTTTCCATTTTAAATTTTCTATTTTTTTCTGAGCATTGCTTTCCTGTGAGTTGGGCCGTTGTGGTTACTGCTTCAGGTAACATCAATATGTATTCTATAACATCATTGTGCAAGAAAAACAATACTTTGCCATGTAATTTAATCAAAATAATCCATACTCCACTGTGCCTTAGAAGCATGACACTTGATGTTTTGACATATTTTTCTTGTTTTGACATTATAGGTATGGATTGGACATATAAAATAGACTATCATGAGACTCTTGAAACACTCTCAAGTTATAACTGTGTTACCGAGATTGTGGTACACCAAGGAGCATTGGGAAGCAGTAACAGAACCATATAAAGTCTCTGTCATGTGGGCTGGGAGTGTAATTCAGTGTTAGAGTTCTTACTTAGCATGCATAAGGAGTTGGATTCAATCTCCAGCACAACAAAACATTTTTAGAAAATGAAGTCAACATCTCTGTTGCAACTACTTAACTCTTTCATTGTAGCACAAAAAGCAATCACAGATGTGAAAATATGATTGAATTTCAGTAAAACATTATTATTTTTTTAAAGTCATTTCTCTTACACATCACTTTTTTTTTAGTTGTAGGCAGACATAATGCCTTTATTTTGTTTATTTATTTTTATGTGGTGCTGAGGATCAAACCCAGTGCCTCACATATGCTAGGCAAGTGCTCTACCACTGATACAGCCACAGCCCAGTAAAACATTATTTATGAACAACGAAATTTGAATTTTGTGTCACAAAATACTATTCTTGGTTTAATTTTTTCAACCATTAAAGAATGTGTTGTGATTTTTTTCAATTATTAAAGAACTAGCTCAAAGGATCTGTTAAGAACCGGCAGCAGGCCAGAATTTGCTGAACCTGACTCTAGAGAATGAAGAGTGTTTCAAGATAAAATCTAGAAAGTGGTCATTGGGATGCTCAGTTCTTCCTTGAACTCAGAGGAAGCAGTTTTTGATGATGTTGTGGGGCAAACTGCAGATGTGAGTGGATTGAACAGTGAGTGGAAAGTGAGGAAATGGATATGGGCAGTACCAGCAACCTTTTCATGAAAATTGGCTCTAAAAAGGAGAAAAAAAAAGATGTGATTTAAGTGAGGATTTGGGGGTCAAAAAGTGAGACACGAACATTAGCACTTAATCTTTATTCCCTCTTTCTTTTTTAATAAGGAAACTAATATCATCTTGATGTTTCTTAGATGAAATGAGATAAAGTATGTTTTGTACCCAGAATGATGCCCAGCATATACTAGATTCTCTATAACAGGAATTGATTAATATTCACATGTACCAGTTCAGTATCCCTTATCTGAAGTGCCTGGGATAGAAGTGTTTGGGATTTCAGATTCTTTAGAGTTTTGTGATATTTTCTGTACCTAATAAGATATCTTTGGGATGGGACTCCAGTCTAAACATGAAACTCATTTATGTCTTATATATAGGTCCACCTGGTACACATGGCCTGAAGATAATTTTATACAAAATTTAAATAACTTTATGTATGAAACACAGTTGGTGTATTGCAACTGAAGGGTCTGGAAAGGTCTGTTTTCAAACAACCTGTGTGGTGTGCATCTACCTTTTGACTGGGACCCGTCATGTGAGGTCAATTTTCTGCTCATAGTGTCAATCAGCACTTGAATGTTTCACACTCTGGAACACTTCTGATTTTGAATTTTTAGATTAGGAGTACTTCACCTGTACTTAGTGCCATCTTTGCTTTGTAAAACAAAACAAAACAAGACAAAAATAGAGTTTATTGGTTCCTGTGTAAATTTGTTATTGGTTCCTGAAGTATCTTCTTTAACATCAATATTGCATCCCCTTATTCTTCTTGAGGTGTTTTGAATGCTGTTAAATAACTTAAAAATTAACCAATTGGCCAAGATATCTTAATTTTGATCATTTTGATTTTGCAACTTCCTCAGCTTTCTTCTAGGTTGAGTTCTAATATCATTAGTCTTTCTTCATATAGAAGCCATTTTTTATTTTACTCTGAGATCCTTTTCATCGTCTTTTTACAATCATACTACAACCACATGAATGACTATGAAAATGAGTTATACAACTCATACACAGATTTGGTATGTTACCCAGTACTGGAAGCTGAGATCTCATGCCCTAAGAGATAGATAGTAAGCCATTGAGCCTGTTCATTCCAGAGAATCCCACAGAAAATGTGTTATTGTCACCAGGGAGAGATAACAATTGGTATTTAGATGGCCTATAATGTACATTATGTGGTCTATGATGTACATTTACAACAACACCTCAAAGATAATTGAACTTTCTAATGTATTGCCACAAAGTGGTCAGGTAAGACCTAGATCAAATATATAATGCACTGTTGATGACACGATTATCTCAAAAACTGAGGCTTAAGCTAAAAGTGACCATTCTAAGCTCATAAATCAGATAATTGGGGATGATTGATCAATTCCTCCCCCCAAAATCCAGGGCCCACAAAGACTGTGAAATTTTGGGAGGTCTATGAACTGGAGCAACCCATGGCATATTACAGATAACTGGGGATAAATTGTTGCTGCTTTTCACCTTTCAAAACTAAATTAGGGGCTCAACACCCAGTGGGCCTGTTTGGCTTTTGGAGAAATAATATCCCTCTCATAGGTATACTGTTAGCTCCATTCCATAAAATTACCCAGGAAAAAATTTAAAAATTATATTTGATTGAAGATCTGAACGGCAAGTTTTCTTAGAATTACAGAAGGCAGTAGCTTGTCATTCCATTAGGACTATATAATCCCAGTGATGGAGTAAAATTAAAATGTCAGCCAGTTGCACTCTTGCCAACAGGAATTTCTGGCATAAGCCCACGGCCACTGCTCAATAGTGACCTCTGAGATTTGAACTTAGAGAAGTACCAAATTCTACTATTATATTCCTTTTGAAAGACACTTAACATTCTTGCTATTGAGCATTTATGAAGCAACCTCAATAACCAAAGACATTAAGATCTGAAATATTCAGCATAAGATGGGTGATATCAGAGAAGAATCTCAATAAGGTGGGCAATGTCTAAAGAATTTCAATTCCAAAATGAAAATGGTATCTACTAAGAGTTTCCAAGGGAGGAATTTACTGTATTTATAAGCAAATGGCCTCTTTTCTCTTAGGACTGACTACAGAACCTCACCAGGAAGACTTGCCTGCTGTTATCATTGATGGTTCCCTCCTTTCCACCAATTACTCAAAGATGACTGAAAATCAGCTTGGTTCACAGATTGTGGTTCCAGATTTAAGGATCATGGCTCAGTCTGGAAACAGCTGCCCTAACCTAGCATGTGGCAAAAATCCTCATGGAAGAAGATAGGAGTAAGTCAGACTGAGGGACTGAATTACCAGCTGTATTCCTGGCAATGATAAAATTGAACACAAATTAAAACCTGCATGGCATATAATTGGGTATATAATGATTCTAAGGCCACTGACAGTGAAGTTGCTCTAGCAAATGTGCAATAGAAAACTGAACAATAGAAGGGACCTCTTCTGTCCATGTGAAGGGTACTGCTTTTGGAAATAGCTATGGGAATTCTGAAGGTAACTCAAAGCAAGGCATGATGATACTTATGGAATGAACACTATGCTAGGGTCAGAGGTAACTGGAGTCAGCAAGTTGATGTCCTCGCTTGATCTTCATTCTTGAAATGAGTGGACACGGGAAACTCAAGTCATGCGATAATGAACTGACATGTCACTGGCCCCTGCCTATGCTGAAGTTCATAATAAAAACCAACTGATTTACCAATAGAAAGGTAGCATTTGCAGTTATCTTGGAGAAGCATTCCCAGGGGGAAATTTCCATCATATACCTGGCAAGTAAATGACATTGTCCCTTCACCATTTTTGGGGGGGACTTGAATACTGTCAGGACACAGTCTAGGTTTGGCTTCATACTCAATGGCTGAAACCAATGTTTCTAATACTTTCAAAGGTCTGCAACAATGCTAAGCACAGTGATTCCTTTCTGTAATTCAGGGTGAGGCAAGAGGATCACAAATTCAAGGCCAGTTAAGCAATTTAGCAAGACCTCAGCAACTTAGGCCCTGTCTCAAAAAAAAAAAAAAATTTTTTTTTTTAAAGGGTTGGGTATGTAGTTCAGTGATAGAGCCCCTGGGTTCAAACACCTCCCAACAACATCCTATATGGTGAAAGTATGGGCCAGGGCATGTAAAACTTGGGGATAGTATTTGGGACTAGGATACAAGGTCAGACACCATGAGTTTGAACACGACTACTACAAAGAGCTATCATATTTTAATGGTCAGATCTCACTCATCCTCACCCTTCTTGTTCCACCAACATTTGCCAAAGTAAAACAGAATGGGGTAAAGGATGCTCTCCCACTCTACATCTTTGGTAAATGTGCCAAGTACTAAGATGATTACAGGTATGTTTTAATTTTAGAAATAAGTTCACAACCTAAAGTTAAATTGTTTACATAATCAGGTCTTCATTTTTCTGGTCATGGGTTCAATAATAGCATGTATTTCTGAGGCACTGGATTGGAAACTAATGCAATGAGTAATGTGACCTCTGCCTTCATGTTGCTTAGTATTTAGTTTGAAAGATGAAAAAAAAAAAAAAGAAAGAAAGAAAAACCACTACCAGAACAACTAAAAAAAGAAAGAAAAAAAGAAAAAGAAAAAGAAAAAGAAAAGACAATGATTATGAAGTTACTTAGGGAAATGCAGAGGGTGTGTCGCAGAACTGCCAAGAACAACTTGGGCCTGGGGACGTAAACCCTAAATGTGCCAATCCACACAACTGCACAGATTTCTCAAGAGTAATTCATTCCATGTGTAGGACTAACGTGTTTCTGTGATGGATAAAAAAGGATATCAGGATTATCAAGGGATTAAAGGAGTGTGTTGATTACTTCAGAGCTACATTCCTATAATTTACTTCATTAAAATAATTAGACTGATGCCAAACTAATAAATCCAATCAGGAACACAAAAGTTTATTAGAATAAAAATATGCTTACAGTATCCAACATTAAAATTATTTCACATGACATGTAGGTTCTTACCTCCATTAGTTTTTTTTAAATGCCTTTATACTCTATGCTTTAAATAATTTGCATATCTGTAAACAAACCTTAAGATTACCAAAGATGCAATGTATCTAAGAGATATTAAACACTGAAACTGAGGGAAGGGAAATGATAGTTATATCCTATTGCACTAAATATCTGTAAATTTCTGGAAAGAAAAGGAAAAGATTAAAATAATTCACTTGAAATGAGGTAAGTTGTATGACAAGGATTTTAGTAGCACTTATCACAGATGTTGAGATGAGAATATTAAAAACATTCATGGAAAATTCACTTTGATGTCTGCATAGTCTAAGTTATTTTTTTAAAACAAAAATTTTAAAACTGCTCAAATTTCTTATAGAAAAGAAATAATTATCTGGTTCCACTTAGGATCTGGGTATGTTCTAAGTCTTTCATTTAGAAAAAAGAAGTGATGCAAACATTCACAAGTCTACCAAAAAGGAAATAAAAATATTTAAGATTAGGACCAACATTTCAAGCTGCCTTTTGGAAAGAAAATTAAAAACAGAGGTAGATGGTTAAATATTAGTGGCCAAGTTACTCAAGTGACTAGTTTTTGTCTTGGTATACATTCACCAAAGTTTTACACTTGAAGCCAAACAGTAAATAACTTTAGGAGAAGAAAGTAATACCTAGCAGAAGTTATCTTCCTTATGTCAAAGAAAAGAAATAAAAGTAAACCAGGCTTGAGACCCCTGTTAAGGATATGATTGTTTAAAGCACTACGTTTCATGCATTCTGTAAAGCGGGAAAAGAACCTTGCCCCTAAGCTTTTTAGGTGGATCTGAGGCCACACCAAATGCCCCATCAGGTCTGCTCAGTCGAAGTAGGACTGCAGAGTGCCCCGGCGCCGGACATCGCAGGTCCAGCAGTGGAAGCCTCCTCCCAGGGAGTTGGCGTGACGAATGTTGACCTTGATGGTACTGATACCTGCATGGAAGAGACAGATGAGGTCAGTTAGATGCACTCATATGATTCTCTTAAAGAAAGCCAGCCTGAAATCTGGTAGGAATCCTGTGGCTCTAATCCTTCAGGCTGGCCCAACCTAGAATGATCTTTTCTCTTTGAATTTTAAGTTCACCAACTATATTTCATCTCCTCTAATCCTAATTGCTAATATAAAATCTCCATAAAAAGGTCACCATAGAAATTTTGCTTTATTGACTGTTCACAAGACAACGGACTGTATAAGCTGACATACCCACCAAATGTTCAAAAATTATCAAGTACCAAAATTTCAAGGCCTTTTAGAAATATACTTCACTTTGTCAGATTATTTCTAATTTGGTCATGTTAACTTAGTAGGAAAAGCATAATTTAGCGAACCTGAAAAGTTGACTAAAGTCACATCTGAGGAGAGTTTATCTGATACAGTTTAACTTTGCCAGGTCACCTTAAGGAAATAATAAAACAAAGCTGGTATTTTAATGTCTGAGTTTACTGGCTGTAGAGATACCAAACCTAATCAGACTACTGGTTTAATCTGGTGTCACCTGTAATGACATGGATACAATGTGCACAGTGTACTTAAACAACTGTATTTAGGAAGAATCTGTTAGGTTAGACACAGTAGGGTTTTTAAAAGACTGCCTATTTTCCTCCCCCATTATTTTAAAAGGGCAGATAAGTCACAGAGTCATTACAGGGTCCACTGGTATAATCAAGGAAAGAAAGGACGCTCGGGTTGTCCAGACCATTCTGAGAAAATGAGACTGCACAGGGCTTTGATGAATACGAACAAGATTTGGGCAGGGGTAAGAAATGGATGTGGGATAAAAAGTGAGCTTTTAACCATGAGCAGGTTTCCTGATAGGATGACCTGTCTATCTTATTCAGATGGCTATAGCCATGCTCATCCTGAATTAGAAGGAATTCAGTTGATTGATAGAAGTTTGCATTAACAAGTTCCCTGTGTTTAAATAGACTTTATTTATTTTCTAAACAGAATTTAACAACTAAAAGTAAAATTATAAATCAGATATTTGGTCCTTTATACTATTTTAAGTTTAGAAATAACAAAATCTAAATAGACCAAAAAAAAAAAAAAAAAAAAAAAAAAAAACCCTGAAACTGAGCAATTTTTTATTTAACAAAAATTAGAAAAAAAAATAGTATTAGGGGTCAAATCATTAGATGCTGCTTAATCTACAGCTGATAGGAAAATCTTTTAAAATGGATGCTAACTATATTAAGGAGGGATGTGTTAAAGGAGCAAATAATTTCTTCTAAGTAGTATACTTCAAATGTAAGACAAAAAATTTTTTTAAGACAAAATTTTTTAAATGACAATTTCAACAAGTAAACTGCTTGGCTATTATTTGACATGCAGGCTATATCAAGTATGATAAGAGTGATAAACACACATCTGTACTCTATATAATAGTTCATATGAAGATCCTTTTCCTTAATATTTTTCTTAATAGTTTTAGAATCATTGGTCTAAATTTAGAATATCAGGATTATCAAACTCCCCCTCAAATAAAAACTAACCTTGCTCTTTAGCTCAAAGTTGATCTACAGACACTTTCTGCTGCATTTCAATACTTTGTTAACTGTCTTGCAGAACTCATAAGTCACTTTCTGTATGTGTACCCTTAAAAGTCCTTTAAAGTATGTGATGACAATTAAATTACTTTTAAAGCCTCCTCAAAATTTATTATTTGGGGAAGTGCTGATGGATTCATATGCTCATCTGCAAAGCTGGTACCTGGTTCTCCACACAGGGGCACCCGGATACTGGTTGAGTCATAGAAGATTGGTAAACTTACTGCTAAGGGGGTGTTTCAGGAGCTCGGGAAACATCTCCAATCTTTTGAGGCTATGCTTATTAAAAACAAAAATACTGGCTTTTATAAAATAATAACTCAGTATTTCTAAAAGGACCACAATTGAATTAGATAAGCCATGCATTAGACCTTGCAGGTCATTTCTTCAGTTCTTCTTGTTGAATGCTTTCCTGTATGACAGCATGCTGCATGCTTGTACCTACCCAGCTTCTCAAACATCTTTTGAATCGGGACTTCATTGGCATCCACCATAACACGTTTCTCATCTAGCATTAAGACATTCATGGAAAGCCATTTGGATGACATCCAGAGTGGGTGATCTGAAAGGAGTAAATAAATAAAAAATGTCATTTTTGTTTAAAGTAAGGATTTACAAGTGAAGGATATTAGAGTGACAGCTAAATGCTTTTGGTAATTTGCTTTTCATGTGAAAACTTATTTTAATCATCTTAAAACAATTTATCTATACACCTTATGAATTAATCCATACTTATCACACGTTTGGACTTCATCCTATTTTCTTTGAGAAGTCATAACTTGCTTTACATGTTGTTTTATTTTGTCCTCTCACTTTCACTCTCTGTGGAAGGAAAACCTGCAAACAGGAGTCCCAGCCTGGTTCTAGCACTGGCAGTCACCACGTCACTCCTTACTGGGGAAACATTTTCTCTAATTGGCTAAAATTTGGGCTGCTCTCTATAGGTGAATGATTCTTGTCACTGAAGTAATCATTTTAGTTTCCAAGTATATAAAAGTAAACGTACCATCTGGGATGACTGGTATTGGAGGAGTAACTATGGTCCATCCTGCTTTCTTGAAAAGATCAATCTGTAAGATCAAAATAATCCAAAGAGGCTTAAGCCCATGTTTATCATTCTTATTCTTGCTCTCTGATAGTCCTTATCATTAATAATTATTTTTGGCTAGTTGTCTTCTCAACTGCCAAGATAAGGAAATAAAACTTTTAAAATATTTGTATGACTATTTAAATCAATTTTAATTTAAAATGTGCAACCCCCCCACCAAATTAAAATTTAAAAGTCACAGATACTAAAGCTCTTAAAGCTTTTTAGGTTTCAGAGACTTAAAATACCAAAGATAATTTCCTACAGATACTCTCATTAAAGAAAATTAAATGTTTTTTAACTTCTTAGTTAAAAGAAAACAGAAATATGACTATGTTGAACCCATAGTCCATCCACTTCACAGTTCATCACTTTGTAGCTGTGGTATAAAGACAAATGCTATGGATATGTTCTCAGAGAAAACTGTACTTGTCACTAGTTTTCCATCACAAGTTAGTCATCTCTATGTTCACAAGACATATCCACTTAATACATAAATCAATTATATTACAATGAAATGAGTAGGTAATTTTGGTCACTGGGTTTGAAAATAAGGGATAGAAATGAACAATAACATGGTGTAAAAGTGCTTTTAAAAAGTTGTATTGCATCCTTGCAGATAACACAGAATCACTCTCTGCCCAAATGTAATCAGAGCCAGGGAGGGGGTAGGAAGTAGGAGGCTGTGGTGTGGGGAGAGACCAGATGCAGTACAATGGTTCCACTCCTCCCTGCAGAGGGAGTCTGACCCACTGGAAAGGGAAGATGCCCATAGTCCAGTGTTGTTGTCCTGGCCACACAGGTGTCATCTTGTTTTCAATTCTGCTGCTATGAAATTGCTGTTGTAAATGAGATAATAGCACTCTTTTCAATAAAAACACACTAACACACACAAATAACACCTTGATAATATAGGCAGTAAAGTCAAAGTCTGATACTAATACTAATTATCACAGCAATCATGTGTATTTCTGATCATTGGACATCTTGTAATAAACACACCATCAACAATCCAATGTTTGATCATAATATGGCTGAATGTTGCTGAATTTGTCATTTAGAACCATTACAAACCTTGGAAGTGCTTAAAATAAGTGGCAATTACTTTGGTTGCCAGGCTCTATTGCTTTTACAGCGTTGTAAGAACTCTCTTACCTGGTGACAGGGTCGGTCAGGGTTGGAAAGCACAAGACCAGGTCCAATGATATTGAAGGTGGCATCAATATGCATTGGATTGGGGTCTTTAAAGGAGATGATATGTACTCTGTATTCTGGGGCAAGATGTCTACGCATCCATTCAATGCCCAAGTAGTTTGTAACCTGAAAATAAAAGGAAAACATATAATCTATAAAGATTTAGTTCTATGTTTAGAAAACTAAAAATATGTATGAAGAAAATATTTTAGTTTAGAAAAAACACTAATAACAAAGTATGAAATTTCAGAGGCATCTTTTATCAACCTGGCTTCTCTGTGCAAAAATATCTCTTCCAGCTCGAATGAAGTCAGCAGCATCAAAGCACGGCTCAAACTCAGTCGTCACAAATTTTCCCTGAGCAGCCAATTTGTGTCTGTCTTCCACAGAATGGATGGGATAATCCTAATAGGAATAAGAATGAACACATATAATGTATTGGTTTCATAAGGAACTTACTTACAAGGATACGTATTACTAAAAAAATTAGTTCAACATCATCCTTTCTCAAAGAACTACTCCTCAGTTCCAAACTCATAGGTGCAAAGGAAAGATGTAGGTCCATGATAAACACCAAAACAACAAATCCACCACCACCACCACCACCACGACAACAAAAACCCCTAGGTAGTACAGTAATAACCTGATACTTAGAAATGAGTGGTTCAGGGTAGTAATTGATTATGAAAATATTTCATGACCCGTACTGCATTTACTACATAGCTATCAGCAGTACTGCAAGTCAACAGGATGAAGTCATTCTACTTTTCTTAGAAAAGGAATTTGGTCCTGAGCCTAACTTGTACCATAAAATGAGATGTTGTGCTTCCCCTGCCAAATTTGAGTATGGTGGAATTAATTTATTATTTCTGTCTTTAAACCCCTGGAAGAAATTTTGATTTTTAAAGATTTTCTATAAATGACCAAATAGTAAGAGGTTAAAAATAAAACACAGCTCTCAATACCTGTGGGGGGACTGCTTCCAGGACTGCCCCCCACAGATACCAAAATCTGTGGATGCTCAAGTCCCTTATATAAAATGGCAGTTATTCGAATTTACCTATGAACATCCTCCTATATACTTTAAATCATCTCTAGATTACTTATAATACCTAATGTAATGTAAATGCTATGTAAATAGTTGTGCTATTCCCTTGTTTAGGGAATAATGTCAAGAAAAAATATATACATGTTCATTTTAGGCACAATTTAAAAAAAATGGTTGATCTGCAGTTGGTTGAATCCACAGATACAGAATTTTCAGAGAGGAAAGGCTAACTGTGTATTTCATTTTATTGTGAATCTGGCTTGTGTAGACCAAGTTCTCTTTCTAGAAGAAAAGAGACTTCAGCTGAGTGACTTCTGGTCCAACCAATTAATAGCAGTATACCCTCAGGCTGTTTTCCTCCCTGTAATGAAATGATAAAGAATAAACATGATTGAGGAAGTCAATGAAGGGCTAAGTCCAGAACCCAACACAATATGAACAACAAATAAATGTTAGCTATTATTATCAGTATTATTATCAGAAGATTACTTACTCTTATTTTCATCTTCAATCATTTTTTAAAAATTAGGCAAAAATTAGGTTCTCAGTTTCTGAAATGCATAATAGATATCAGAGAACCTCTATCTTATTCTTTGTGGATTATTTAGAAAAGCTATTAAGAAAATGGGCTATAAATAGGACTCACCTGGTCATAAAGCTCATCAGCCATTGTGGGCTTAGGAGCCGTTGTCCACTTGGCACCCCGATGGAAGTAGTCTTTGATAATTGACCTGTATGCTCGATATTCAAAGAAGCGAGCACGCCATGCCATGGGAGCCTCTATAATCTCATTTCCCACCACTATTAGGATGTCTCGAGGCATCGCACTGTATAAACCTATCAGACCAAAAAGTTCCATAAAAAAAAATAAAAGTTCTGTATGACTGCCTCAGTTATACACATTTCCAAGACAAAAGTCTACATAATATGATGCAATCTTTTTGGTAAAGAAATTATTAAAACCCTTGTACATGTGTATATGCAAGTAATTATGTAAAATGGAGAAAAATGAAATAATACATAATAGAATGCTAACATGAATTCCAACTAGGGGCAAGGAAGTTAAGCAAAAAAGGAAAAGAAAAAAAAAATGAAGCAATAAAGTAGTTGTTCAAAGAGATCTTGATCTACCAAGCATACTCCATTTGTAGGTTCCTTTCTTGCTATACAAAAACAGAGTTCTTAAAGGATTATCAGTAACATGAATATAGTCTGGGCCAAGGATCATTCTGGAACTATAAATTATAGTACTCAAGCACAAGAACACTTGTATAGCAAAGTCAATTAAAAGGGAAAAAGGGAATGTTTCTATTACCTTTTTAATTTCTATTATTAAGGAAAACTAAATGGAATTCACTGTTCTTATGTAAGGAGATGACTATAAAGTTTAGGAGAAACCACTTCTTTCAAGGAGACACCAACAGATTTACAATGGAGTTTAGCACGTCTTAATCATAACTAACTGAACAAAACTGTTCCTAAATATCTTTAAAGTTTTTGAGGGATCGACAGAACAAAGAAGTCTCCAAGAAATTCTCAGAGCTTTTTCCTCACATATTTAAGAAAGAAATAAAACATCAAGGAGCTGCACTTACCCGTAGACTCAAAATCAGGAGTTTTATATTTAAACGACCAGTCAATGGGGTCAGGCCTTCTCACAGTCACTCCTTCCATTTTTAAAATATTGCACATTTCTTCAATTTCAGCAACAGCCTTTTTCAAATGATCTTTGGGAAAACAATGGCCTCCATACTTCTGGTAAAATGGCCAGTACTTTTCATATGTGTTGGCCTAGAAGCAGAAGAAAGTAAATGAAATAATTAGAGGCAGAAAACACTCTTCGTGGTAGGTTAATGGTGGTGAATAACTCTGTAAAATGTAATCAAATTAAGACTAGAACCACATTTTATACACTGTTGATCCCCAGCACGGAGCCCACTGGCCCTCTGGGCAGACACTCAATATTTGTTGAATGAAGAGTTCTAAAGTATCTTGATATTTGAGGCCTTTTGATCCTTCTGCCTCAGATCTCATGCCCAACCATTCACAGCATGTCTGCCCCCAGACAGGCTTGGAATCTTCTTGGCCATACTTCACAGACAAAGTAGGACTTAGGCACTCCTGTTAGCCTCAAAGAAAATCAACCAGAGAACCACTAAACAAGCATAAGAAAAAACAAAACAAAACAAAACAAAAAAACAACCTAAACCAAGCTAAAATGGCTATCTACCTATTTCAGAATTCTCTGTGGAAAATAGCACTGCAAGATAAAGGAAAAAAGGATATTTTGCCACTGTTAAAATGAGGGACATACTTTCAAATGCTTTGTTTCTCTTAAAAACATAATATTGACTTTCCTATTCAACAGAATTTGTACTAGGCAAAGTTGTAAGGCAGTCTAAGTCTGGCTTTGATACTTCCTTGTCAATGTGTCTCATACTAACCACACTCTCCTCTCCCCAGTCCATCCAAGTTATCACATCGCTTTGGGTCCTTTTGTCACAGAAGAAAGCAATCTGATAGATGAATTCACAAGTTTTTTTTTTTTTTTTTTTTTTTTTTTGTACCAGTGATTGAACCAGGGGCACTTAACCACTGAGCCACATCTCCAGACCTTTTTATTTTGCATTTTGAGACATGTCTTGCTAAGTTGCTTGGGGCCTTGCTAAGTTGCTGAGGTTGGCTTTGAATTTGTAATCCTTCTGCCTCAGCCTCCAGAGCCACTGAGATTACAGGCATGTATCACTGCATCTGGCAGAATTCACAAGTTTTTAACATGTAGAAAATTTCCAGAGGTTCTATGCAAAAATATACGAGTCTAGAAATATTCTGCATTTAGACTGTTTTGCATATCCAAGTTCTCAATTTTAAGAAAAATGTTGGGATACGCACATGATACATCTTATAATTTATCAAGATAGATGAAGCAGGTCTCCAATCAGAGAATTCAGTCTCTAGGAAAAAAATTCAGGTCCTCATTAAAAGATGGGTAAAAACCACATAAATCTACATATCTATATCATCAATTAACTACCCAACTCCAGTCCTGATCATGACTGCTATGAGGTTTCCATCATAAATCTAAATCTGACACTTGTAGATAGTAGTACTAGAAAGAAGAGGCAAAACTGGAAAACTGGATAATGAGTGACAGAGTGTGTCTAGTTTAAGTAGAAAGGCTCTTTTTTTTTTTTGGTACAAGGGATTGAATTCAGGGGCACTCAACCACTGAGTCATATCCCCAGCCCTATTTTGCATTTTATTTAGAGACAGGATCTCACTGAGTTCCTTAGTGCCTCAGCAACGATGGCTTTGAACTCACAATCCTTCTGATCCAGCCTCCCAAGCTGCTGGCATTATAGGTGTGCACCACCATGTCCAGCATATACAGGTTCTCAACTAATACTCCTGACACCCTTACCTGAGAGTCAGAACAGATACACATATGTTCATTTCACATGCAAGGGAAGAGGCTCAGGCAGATCACCTGCTTGCTTACTACCTGGACAAGCAGGCATAAAATTCCAGTGTTGACTCTCACAGTATTCTGGACACAGTAAGTGGCTTGGCTATGTTCTATTGGTTCAAACATTTTTAACTTGATGTATAAAAACTTTGGGGGTGGGGTGTTACTATGGATTGAAGCCAGAGATGTTTTGTGACTAAGTTACCTCCTCAGTCCTATTTTTTTTTTTTTTTTTTTTTTGAGATTTGGTCTCATTAAGTTGCTTGGGCCTTGCTAAATTGTTGAGACTGGTCTTGAACTTGCAATCCTCCTGCATCAGCCTCCTGAGAAGTATACTAAAACTTTTAAAACTGAAATTGTTTATGACAGTTCATAGCATTCCCAGTGGTTTTTACCCATCAAGACTTGACTAAGGGACTGGGGTTGTGGCTCAATGGTAGAGCACTTGCCTAGTATGTGTGGGGCACTGGGTTTGATCCTTAGCATCATATATAAATGAATAAAATAAAGGTATTGTGTCCATCTGTACCTGAAAATATTTTTAAAAAAGACTCGACTAAATTTCTACATGTCTGACTTTTTAATGTCAAAGACATTATATTTCTAGGTTTGTATCTATACTTCCATTTTTACCTTTCTTTGATAAATATCAAATATATGAATGCAGACTTGCCATTTTATAGTTCAATATTTAGGGTCACATCAGTTAGTCTGGAACCTAGCCTGGAGGAAAAGGAATAAGCTGAAAAACAGATCTTTAGAAAATATTAAGGATACCAGTAAAGCTCAAAAAGGAGGTTGGTAAACTAAGGTCCATAGGCCAAATCTGGCCCACTGTTTGTTTTTATAAATAAAGTTTTATGGGAACACAGGCATATTCATTTGTTTGCAAACTGCCTATTGTTGTTTTTGCATTACAGTAAGAGTGGAAAGTTGAGTGTTTGTAACACAGGCCTATGTTCTGCAAAGACCAATTTGTTATCTGGCCCTAGTCATAAAAAGTTTGCTGACCCTTATTCAGAATCATTAACTAGGTCTTTTACTGTGGGACAACTATAGTCAAATAGCAGGTTCAATTTCTGACCCATGGAAACTATTATCTCAACTATTAAACATTTGGATATTTTTAAGGTCAATCCACTGTTTGAAAAAACAAAATAAGCAAAACAAAAGCATTCCAGTGTTTTACCCCTAGGAATTTTTGCAGCAACAACCAGAAAGAGAGGATAATGACTCTTTTTATATTCCAAGTACTACTCGTCCATTCGCCATTTCCTCCTTCTCATGCCAGGCACATCTCCTACAATCCACTAAGGCACAAGAAGCCTTTGAAAATTTAACACTTAGTTACAGCAGGCACACAGTTATGTTGTCTTGCCAGACTCTTTCCACAGTATCTTGTGTGACTATTTCTGCAGAGTGAAGCTTGCCTTGATAAATATTTAAACTTTCCTGAGAGAAAAAAGTTATTTGAACAAGTGTGAGTCTGTATAGGTTATAATCTGGCAAAGGTTGAACAAAGTGCAAATGATCAGGGCAAATTACATTTTCCAAAAGATAGTTGGAAATTGCTTACACCTTCTTTATAACCCTGCTAAATGAGTTAGCAATCATTTACCAAGTGTCTGCAAGATAATGAACACTCTATTAGATGCACAACATATGATGTTTTCGACAATCTTTTGCAGGGATGTGGCTGCATTCCTGGAAACTTTATAGCCCTCCAGAGCCTAAAATTCTTTTTATGGGAGTTTGCCAAATGATTTTTTAAAATACTGTCTTTGGAAAGCTAAGAAATATCAATAGGAACTTACTTTTTATTCACCCAGCAAAAACTCATATTACATTAAACTTAATTAATCTTATAGTTTATAAAAGGTCCTCTATCAAGGGATTTTTTAAAAAATAAAATAGACAAAAGCAAAACAAAAAGCAAGTTTTTACTAAGTTTTGCAGAATAAAAAAACCACTTAGCTTTCAAAAAGTGGCTTCCTGACAATTATGTTCCTGACTGCTTTCCTTAAAACTTCTCTAGAATGTATAACTTCCAACATATTTCGTGCTCTAATTGCCTCTTTTATTTTACTACATTATTGTATCTTATTGTTCTCTAACTGATTAAGGTATCTATGTCATTTTTTCCTACCTTCTAGGGGCCATGAATATCTTTGATTTACTTTCTTCTCTTTCAATACCTAGCTTAGCTTGTCATATTAAATAAAAACAACCAGAAAAATGAATGAAATCAATACTACTCATGCTACTACCATGTACAACCATTCCACCCCTGATGTACTTTTGTAATGTAATTGGCAAATTGGATCCATACAACTATAATGAGTTGTAGTTTTGACCTTTAAAATACTCAACATGTACCCTTTTACCTTCAAATTTAATCCTGTTAGGGCAATTAGCAAACCTCTTAATGTGTTCTTTAAGTAGGTGCTCAGAAACTTGTGAAATCCTGCACAAGGTCAAATAGTTGATTAACGAAAACTAGTTATCAAGCTTTTACCAAATACCTAATTCAAGCCCAGTCTTCTGACTTTAGCATGGTATATTTTCCACAAACCCATGAAGCTACAAAGTCTAAAGTCATAAATCAAGTGACGATTCAAAATAATGTCTAAGAATTCTAATTCCATAAGATCACATGATATAGAAGTCAATAATTTTAGCCAGGTGCAGTGATGTACAACACTGTCTTAAAATGAAAAAAAAGTAAAAAGGGCTGAGGACTTAGCTCAGTAGTAAAGTGCTCCTGGGTTCAAACACGAGTACAAAAACAAAAATTTTTAAGACAAGTAAAAAGATAAACTATTGTATGAATTTGAACTTTAATTTCACCCAATTAAAATTGTTAGGGGATGAGACAACTTCTTTTCAAGAAAAGACTTCAAAAGACTGTGCTTTTTAGAATATGTAATTGATATGTTCACCAAATTTCAAATATCAGACAATCAGAAGAAAGTATTACTTTTTTTATTGCCCTGACTTCTAGATTTAACTCAAAAGCCACTCCCAGAAGACTTCTAACCATCCAGCACTTGGTCATGTCTTTTTCTTTACTCTCCTGGCACCAACCTGCCAGCAGTGGGCACAAGATACTTAGTGTTTGTTTCTATGTGAACATCTTATTTCGCCAAGTAGTAAGGCAGTTCTGTGTTAATTCCTCTGGAACCCTCTTACATGGTAGGCAATATTTCTGATGATGACAATACTGTTTCAGAACTTTTTTCCTCAATATACATTATAGATGTAAAATATGCAGGAAGAACATAAGTACATTGAGGACATATTTGTATCCCATTATTAATGGGAGCTTAGGCTTTTCCTACAATGTGGAAGGTACTCCCTGAGATATGGGACCCTTATGCAGTGTATCATCTGAACATGAGCTGTTGGGGTCCCTGGTCATAAGAATATCACAGATAAAGAATACTAGGAGTTTTTAAAAAGGGAGATATGCCTTGTTGCCAGGGAAATGCTGGAAGACTTTGGGAAAGGTATCACTGGAGTTAGGAAGTGGAAGGTTTAAATTACATATAAGAGGGTGCAGGACAATAAGTGGGAAAGTTGGGTGGGAAAAAAAGGCATTTTTTCCTTGTTAGGGCTTATATATTTGTCCTGAAAATCTGCTGAAAACCAGGGTGGAATATTAGAGGAGAAAACAACTTATACAGGAATGAATATCTGCTAAGCTGCCATACTAACACATCTCTCACATGAGGCAGTGATTGAAATGTGGAGTTCTGGAAATGCAGACCTGAGCCAGTCTGAGAAGAGTCCTGAGTACAGTGAGGACAGTATCTTAAGCAATGGAGGACTAGCGAGTCAAGAGAGCAGAATGAGTAATGTGATCAAATTTGAGTTTTAAAAAATCACTATGATAGTAGCTGGAATATGGTCTGGAGAGTAGAGTGAGTGGCAGAGACAAGTCAGGGATTAACTCTAATTGTCTAGGAGCAGATGAGCTCCTGACTTAAGACAGAGGCAGGGAGATGGAGACAAGATTCATTTTTGACCAAAGACTTGTTAGATCTTGGAGAATGCATGCAAACGATGTGACGGAAGGAGAAACCAAAGATGGTCACTTGGTGTTTTAACTTGATGGAACAGAAATGCCTAAAATTAAAAGCAACAAACGAAGCAGGGTGACTGGTAACTGAACACTGAATATGCCATTTGAGGTCCCGTGACAGTATCCACTAGGTTTAAAGTATTGATCTAGACAGAGTGCAGGAGTAAAATCTGGACCACAGTAGAGGAAGGTCCTGCAGCTGTGAGAATGGTGAAGAGAAGGGGACCAAAAGTTCAATATTATAGACTGTGAAGAAGAGCTCAGAATCAGTGAAAGAATTTATATTCCCAGAAAAGTCTCTCAGGATCCTAGGAATGTTTCAAGGAGGAAAGAATTTGTATAAATAGTGTAAAATACCACAGAAGTGTCAAGCAAGATCACTTAAAATGAACTCCTGCTAAAGTGAAAGCAATTACAGAGGATAGCCAGAGCCTAGGCAGCAGCAGGTGAGGAAAGAACCCACTTTCAGACACACAAAAGTTTCTGTTTACCTTCACCTCCACTGTAAATGGTGGGACACAGGCATTTTCTGCTCTGCCCACTATCACTTCCTCTAAAGGGTCCCATTCGTTGTAAGAGGAGACAGGGCAGTCCTTGGGCAGAGGATCTGTGACCTTGTCATCAGCTGCACAGGAGTTCCGGGAGGAAGCTGTAGCTGCCTGGGTGCTCTGGAAAGTTCGCTGCACCCATCCTGTGAAGGTTCTTCCAAGCTTCCAAAAACAACAACAAAAAGATTATCACATAGCCCCATTCCATATTGGGAGGTAGGAGGAAGTGGAAATGGGGTAAAGAGTGAAAACCCAGCATAACACAGCCAGACATTTAAAATCCTATAGGACAGCATAAACCAGATGTTAATAGTGGGCAGGTGTGGCAGGATTACAGGTTATTTTTCACCTTCTAATTTATCCATATATCCTCTTCTTATCTATTATGTTAACCTCTGTAACTTTTAAAAATCCCTCAGATTTTGTCCTCAGTGACCATACTCCCCCATTTAGTCCAGAACAGGTTTCACAATCAATCTTAACCAGCTTTCAGTAACTCTTCTGCAGGTGATGGGTCATCTTCTTCCCAAAAAGTTGTCCCATAACTCCCTGCTGGGTTCAGCTGGAGGAGAAAACCTCCTCCCCCCCAATATCAAAGGTTACCAATATTAGGCTTATTTCCTTTTTTTCCCCCAAATAACAATGTGCAAGCATTTGTAAAGGACCCTATCTTTCAGAACAATCAGCTTCAAATCATTTTTTTTTTTTCATCTCTGACATGCAATTCACATTCTTCGGCACTTCAATTTTGAGAGTGACCAGCTGCCATCTGCACCATTCTACAGATGGTCCCCAGTACCCTAGCCAAGATAAGGGTTAACCCAGGCACAAACTTAAACTAGAAAGTTCTAAGAATTAAAAACAAAAGAAAACAAAAACAAAAACAAATCTTTTACAAATGAAGGGCCTATAAAATCTAAAGCAGGAAGAGTCCCTCATCCACTGGGCAAACCCCAGGACCCCAAATTTCTCTCCTCCTGTTAAAAAGGAAGAGGGGCAGGAGGGGCCCAGAGGTGGAGACCAAAGCAAGACTGAGAGTGTCAGCTGTTTCCAGTTGCTAGAGGATGGCTAGTAGCCAGGAGGGACCGCCTGAGCTATTCCTGTCTGAGAGGCAAAGGAGTCTGCAGGCTGTCGGAGGACTGGGACAGGGTAGAAAGTCTGGGGACTGGATGAACTCATTCCAACTCCTCTGAAGACTCAGGACTCCATGTTACGCCTGCAGTGAGCTGTTCGCTTGCTCTCAGTCCCGATTTCCCACTTGGCCTCTTCTCCCCATCCATCCACTTCATAGCACTTTCCTGACACTCCCCAACTCTATGCCTATGCAAGGTTCTGGACCCCAATAATGCCACCCTTTAACTAAGGAGTCCCTAGTCCCCAACCCTCGCCCCGGGCTGGAAGCTCTGCGGAGCAAACTAAGATCTGTCGGAGGAGGGTGGTGCCTCCTGCGCTGCGGTACAGCCAGCAAAGGCTCCTGAAGCTGAGCTTCCAAGAAGGAATAGGAGGGGCGTTGGCATGCAATTCAGGGTGGGGAAAGCGAGGGAAAGTGGAGGCTCCGGGAGGGAGCTGGGGCTCCGCTCCCCGCGTCGAACCCAGAGAGGGGGAGACACGCGGCCGCCAGACCAGGCGAGCGGCGCACGCACCCGAGACCCGATGTAGTGCACCGCTTCGGCTCCGCGGCTCCCGCCGCGCAGACACCGCACCCGCAGCATCGCCCCGGCCCTGCTGGTCCACGAGCGGAATGTTCCCGGTGCTCCGCAGCCTTCGCCCGAGCCTCCGGAGAGCGCGCCTGGAGCGGGGTGTGAGGCCGCAGGCGGCCGCTGCCTTTTGTAGCCGCGCCCCGCCCCGGCCACCCCCACGGCCCCATTGGCTGCGCGGAACAGGTGGCTGGGGTGGCGGAGCCCGGCGGCGGCCCTGGGCCGCCCCGAATTAGGAGCTTTCAGGAACTACCGCTGGCCGGGGTCAAGTCCCCGGGCTTGCCCTTTTTTAGCTTGTGGTCCCTTGACGGACTTCTGCTGCAAGCCGCGGGGCCGCGGCAGGAAGCCCGCTAGTGTCTGGGAAGAAGGGTGGACGCAACTTCCGACCAAGTAAAATTAATGGTATCTACGTATGTTGTTTTAAATGTACTATAAAATGTAAGAGGCTGCGGTTGTAGCTCAGCGGTAGAGCGCTTGCCTAGCACACGTGAGACCCTGGGTTCGATCCTCAGTACCACACACACAAAAGTAAATAAATAAATAAAAATAAAGGTATTGTGTCCATCTACAACTAAAAGTAAAATATAAAAAAGATATAAATATGCGGAACTTGAGTACAGTCTTAGGTCTAAATTCACATATGTGCACTGACACAGTCCCCTGATTTTACAATGAGCAGAACCACCTAAAGATTAGACGGCTTCTAGGGATCAATACTGGGTTTGAGTTGGGTGGAAACTAGGTGTGGAATTCAGGTCATCCGCTGCCTGGGTGCTGCACTCTCCACCTACTAGCCTGTTGAGTCTTCTTTGAAAGTCTTATGGTTTCAAATGGTCTTGGCCATGTGCCCCTGGCTTGAGAAACTAAATCGTGAAAATAAAGACAAACGTGAGTCAGAAATAAGGGAAGGCTACAGATAGCTTCTTCCCTTCAACTTCATGTGATTCAACTTGATTAGGATGCTATTGTGAAAAAAAAAAAAAAGAAGAAGTTCCTTCACAGAGCAAAATCTTAATGCTTAATATCAGAGAATGATATTTAACATTTAAGTTCCTAGCAGGAGAAGGGACAAGAGATTAAAACATTTCATTTTCCTACTTATAAATGTATAACTATTCATTTTCAACCACCTGTATTATTAATTCTGGAGTTTCGAACTTGTTTTCCAGTGTTCATTGATGGAAGGCACCAAACAAAATGGCATGGTGGGAAGAGCCTTGGAGAAGAAATTGGGAGCATTGGGTTCTAGTCTTGGCTGTCATAGACTACTGTGTGTCTTCTTAAGTTGTGGTCTTGTTATCTGCTAAATGAGAACAATTGCCTTTATTGTCCTAGTACATGGGGTTGTTGGAGGGCCTAAATGAGAGATTGTACATGCAGAAGCTGGTATGGCACTAAGAGTTATGTAAATATGAGGTAATATGTTACCACTCTAACAAATGTCATAATACAATGAAAGTAGCCTGTAAGTCTAGGTTTATACCTTAACTCTGCTGCTAACATGCTTTGTGACCTAGAACCAAATTTCTAAACATTTCTAATGAAGGTCTTTTAGTGAGGGCTTTGGGAAATCTCTAACATTTCTCAAAATTTAAAAAGTACCTTCCCCCCACAGTAAAATGCAGCCACGTCTGAGGTCTACTTCTCTCAGTCTATTTAGGGTAGCCAGAAATGTGCTCCTCCTCAATGAATGAATTTAAGAGGATGGTAAATATACAGAACAAGGCCTTGACTTCCCCAGTACCATATCTGTTTGAGTTGGGAGAAATCCTCATGTCAGCCATTAAAGACACTATTTTAATTTTGCAAATATGAGAAATGGGAATACCAGCTAAAAATGAGGCTAGAGTGTCATTAGGTTTAGTTTGTCATTAGTTTGTCAAAAGAAAAACTTTTATAATGGCCATACAGCCACTCGTGCTTCTTGGAATCCAGCAGGAAATGTGTGGATAGAACCACCCAATCAGTCCTACTGTTATAAAAACAACTCAAAGCACTCTCCTTATCCTCTCCCTTTCTCTTATTTTTTTGTTCTTAAAAGAAATCTGTAACAATTTTCAGAATGACTTCATCAATTGAAAGGTCAAGTTTTCCATATTGAGTAGTTCATCTAATCCTGGGCCAACTTTGCACAGTATCTATAGTGATACTTGACAATAATTTGTTCTTTAGTTGCTGCCTTATTTAAAGAAATGGATGAGTGTGAACTCTTTCCTTCCCCCAATAAAATTGAACTGATAATTGTAGGATCTTGGTGGCCTCATACTTGATTTTTATGCAAGTCAAATAGTAGTGTATCCTTGTAGGTTGATTTAAAGGTATAAGTGTGGGATAAGTGAGGATAAAAGGACAAGAAAGAGAAAACACAGCAGAAACATGGGGAAAGATTGTTTTCAATTTTTCTGTCATCACTGTTGCTTAAAATATATGCCCAACTCTACCTGATTCCAACAAAATACAGAGTTTACGAAATGTGTGCTGAGATTAAAATAGAAGAAAAACTAATAGTCATTGGGTCGGCAAAATGAACAATGAAAGAGATGTTGTATTTCACTATCATGGTTGACATCAGAACCTGTACATAGGGAGCAAATGTACAGTGTTAAGTGTTTCTAGAGCTTAGAGATACAGATAATCTGTGAAACTGTTATACACACACACTCAATGGATGAGATAAGTCATGTGCAGAAGTCAGGAGACAGGATACGCCCAAATTAAACAAGAGAACTAAAATACATCCTCACAACTAGAATATAAATTTTAAAAGATGCACTTTTTAAAAAATATTATTTGGACTGCATTAATAAAATATCTCTGGAAGGATACACAAGATATGAATAACATAGGTTTTCTTGGGGAAGGGACCTGACTGGCTGGGGGTCAGGGGTGAAATCTTTTATTGTAAACCTTATCGTACCTTTGACTTTTGAACATTTAAATGATTTGCCTAATAAATAAACAAAATATATTTAATGGACTGCATTATCAGAGGTGTGACTATCAATATGGAGAATTTAAAAAGGAAGTCAGAGTGCCCAATCTATCAGTTTATTAATTCAACTCTAAATATGGCATCAGAATATTCTGGTCCCACAAAAAGTAAAACCCGAGGACAAAAATAATTTCATGGAATTTGATAAAATCTCCCTCAAAATGATTCATTTACCTCCTCCAAATTTTGAGCTCACTATGTAACCTTGTTCCTGGGAACCTTGGCATGGGGAAGGATTTATCATGCAGGTCAGATCATAAGTGATCTGGTGGCTGGAAAGATAGGGTCCTCAATTGACAATCAAGTCAGTATTCTAGCTTCTGTCTCAGAATCTGAGGAGTTTGGCAAATGTAGCTCAGTCCTTGCTGTCAAGTATATTCCTCTTAATGTTCTCTCTTTACTGCCTGCCCAGTCAATTCTGGGTAAATGATAAAATTCACTTTCTGGACCTGAAATGCTGTGGGACTGGTCTGCTCCCACAATACCCTTGTGTTCTAGCTCATAGCACTTATTATACTTTCCTGGAATTGCCTGCTGTTTGTTTGTCTCTCACTAATAGCTAGTCTCTCACTAGGACGTTGGCTCCTTAAGGACCACTATACCCCTGGCATAGTGCCTGACACAGCAGAGGCCTCAATCAGTCCTTGAGTGCTGCTCTGTAAGCCCAAACCTCCTCTGATATCTTGCTGTCTTTGATTTCAAATGAGTTATAAAATCTTGAGCGGGTGGCCACAGAACTGTCTCCTTACAAATTCTTTTAGGATTTTTATTAGCTATGAACAGCTGTGTTTTTACTGACCCAAATTTCCTAACAAGGTAGAGTCTTTCATCAGAAGACAAGGGCAAAAACAGGACCACTAACTAAATTAATGCACAGTTTTCTCCAGTATTTAAAATAATTTCAGTTAACTCAGCACTTAAACTGATCTGACTTCAAGAAAACAGGAAGAAACGTCAGGAGCCTGCTCCAACAGACCATCTTTCACTTCAGTCTTCAGACAACCTTCTGGAATTCAAAAGCAGTAAACATTTTTCTCCTTTTTTAGGTTCTAATTAAACTAAAAGGCCAAGGTCAACTCATCTGATATTGTCTTGATATCAAAGTACATGGCAGGCAATTTTGGTTAATGGAAAAGCAACTATATTTGTTTCAACTTCACTTCAGTCTTTTTACAAAATCCAGTTTTATTGAGATATAATTCACATAGCCTGAAGTTTCCCCTTAAGAATACACAATTCAGTGAGTTTTAGTATATTCACAGAGTTGTGCAGCTAATTTCAGAACATTTTCATTATTTCCCCCAAAGAAACATCACACCTATTAGCAGGTATTCCCCCACCAACCCCTGGCAACCACTAATCTACTTTTTATCAATTAATTTACCTTTTCTGAGCATTTCACATAAATGAAACCATGCAATATGTGACCTTTTGTGTCTGGCATTTAACTACTGAGTCACATCCCTAGTTCTTTTAAAAAATATTTTATTTAGAGACAGTTCTCACTAAGTTTCTTAGGACCTTGCTAAGTTGCTGAGTCTGGCTTTGAACACGCCATCCTCCTACCTCAGCCTGCCAAACCTTAAGTCACAGCTCCTGTCCTAAAGATTTTTATTTCTCTTGGAGCTTTATCTAGGAAGGGAGTTGCTGTGTCATATTCCATTCCATTTTTAACATTCTGAGGAATTTTTTCACACTGATTTTCAAGGTGGCTTCTCTATTTTTACATGTCTACCAGTGATGTCTTAGGATTCCAATTTTTCTACATCCTAGCAAATATTTGTTATTGCCTGTCTTTTTGATTATAATGATTACAGTTATTCTAGTAGATGTATAGTAGTACCCATTATGGTTTTGATTTGCATTTCACTAATGATTAGCAATGTTGATAATTTTTTCTGTGCTTATTGGCTATTTGTATGTATTCTTTGGGTTACCTCAATCTTAGGAGAGGGAAAAATTGAAAGACTTTTATTTAGGGAGGAACTGATGAATATTTTCAGGAACTAACATCCTTCTTTCAAATAAGGCAAAATTAATATTTCTTTAGAAATACAAAAGGAGAATACTCCTTTAAATACATTGCATGGGACACTGGGATTAAATACTCTTTTATTTTAAAAAATTATGAAATGTATCATCAGACCTAAGTGACTGAACAGAAATTTTTCTTTTAGAATAGATAAAAATGAAGTGAATATAATTCACTCTAAAAGAAACAATGGGCTTGTAAAAGACATTATCACCAACATTCCTATATTTTGGAGGAGCCTTTGAGACTTGCTTAGAAATCAATCAATAATGTAATAAATCTAATCCACCCTTCTGAAAAAAGTAATATTATCATTTTAATGTAAATTAACCCAAACACAACATCTCAGTTTACATAAACTATGAAAGTATGTGTGTATGTGTGTGTGTGTGTGTGTGTGTGCGTGCGCGCATGAGCAGGGGGTGTTTCCACACAGCCCTGCTCCATAATAGTGCTCAATATTTGTTGACCATAATTTTAAATTCACTGCCACCGTACTTACAATGGACAATCACTGACTGTTAGTGCTTCAATGTACAAATTTTGGACTTTTTAACTGTGTGAGAACAATAGGTACACCCATAGAAACTGTACTTCAGATTTTGAATCAATCTTTTCCTTCTCTAGTGAAATATAGTCTGATACTCTTGGGTGTGCTGGGCAGTGGCAGCAAGTCACATTCCCAGCCACCCATCGGATCCACAGGGGAAACCACTGATACTTGACGGGGTACTATAGATACGCTATGATACTTGGTAGGTTAGATGTATCACATGCATTTTTGACTTTCAGCACTTTCAACTTATGGTGGGTTTATCAGAATGTAAACCCATCACAAATGAAAGTGTCTGCACTTGCTGTTGTTTACTGGCCACTTTCTATGTGCAGATAAGGACTTCTGTTATGGCTGGCATCTGGAATGACCTTCAAAGGATCGTTTCTTGAAGGTTTGCTCCCCAATCAATGTTCAGAGAACATTGGGAAGTGATTGGATCATGGGGACTCTAACCTCATCCAGGGGCTGATCCTTTGATAGTTGAATGGACTACCAGGAGGTGGGGCGTGTTTGGGGGAAGTCGGTTACCAGTATGCCCTCTCGTTATTTCTTGTCCTCTGCCCTACCCTCATTCCCATTTGCCTGTTGCCATGAGCTGAGCAGTTTTCCTCTGCCACATCCTTCTACCATTGTGTTCTCTTACCTCAAGTCCAAAGCAATGGAGTCAACTGACCATGGACTGAACCTCCGAAACCATAAATTAAAATAAATCTTTATTCCTTTTTGGTTGTTTTTCTCAGGCATTTGTCACAGCGATGAAAAGCTGACTAATGTAGTTTCCCAAATGTTAATGCATTTATTCATCTACGATGTATTCTTGTTTAGATGAAGAAGCTGCCTTCACAGGTTAAATAAATGGTTAAAGCCAAACATCTGCTAAGTGGCTGTTAGAGCCCAAATCCAAAAAGCCTGTGCCCTTAACTTCTATGCCACTTGATTCTCCCACAAATTCTCTTGAGGAATACCTATTGCATAATACACAGTATGTGTTTGTGTTATTTGTGTGTGTGTGTGTGTGTGTGTGTGTGTGTGTGTATATATATATATATATATAAAATATATGTAGTCCAACTACTTCCAATATTAGATACTCTACTGTAAGCTTCATGTTGTATCACATGCTATTGTTTATCTTACAGGATATCTCTGAGTTTTTCTTCCAGGAGCTATTCATTAAATAATTGTCTTTCTTAGGATGATACTGTACTCATATTATTATTGCATAATAATATCTTTGATAAACTGAACTTATGTAGGTCAGTTATAACTGAATACTAAAGATAGAGAAAGAACAGAACATACTGTGAAGCCTCTAAGCAAACTCAGGAGTGGCTGGGATGCTCTATTGAAATCTCCATGAAGTTAAGAGAAGGTCTTTAAGCACAGGTAGTCAAATGACTGCACTGCAGTCAAATAAGGGAGAAAGAAGGATGTTCCAGAAGGGTCTATTCCATTGGGATAATTCTGGAAATACACTACATATTCACCCCACTTGAGTTCAACCTTAAGACTTTAAGCAGGAGCTAAAATAGCTCCATCTGCCCTGATGAAGACACTGTGCCCCACATCTCTCCCTAAGTTGGCACACTTCCCTTTCTTAACCCAATACCCTGGCACGGGTAGTGCTGGTCAGGGAAGGTGGGTCAGGTCTAGAGAGCACTTAAGAGTGAGGAAGGTGTATTGTACAATTCCAGAAACATATGGAAATTAGAGAATCACTATCATTATGTCACATACTATCAATGCCACAAAGATGCCTCTACCCACAAACAATTCCTGGATTTGCAGGAAATATTCTTTGGACACCTCAGTGGTGGGAGGACAACTGTCCCTGGACTTTCTCCCTCATTTCATTCGCAAAGCCCAAACTTCTCCCCTAGAATTTTTCAGCCATCTATTTCAAGATAACTTTCTATTTTCACTTCTGGTCTAGATCTTTAAAAAAAATGCTATAAAATAAGAAACAGATTGATTGACCAATCACAGACAATGGTTAAGGTAATTACAACACATTCAGCATTTGAGAAAGTTCTTGGCTCTTAAATGAATAAATGAATTTTTCTTAATATTTCTCAAGTGAGTGAATAAATTTAGGATTTAGGATTTTGAATATGTAAATTTCATCATAGGATGGAACACACAGCTGCTAAAAAGAACATGTACAAAGAATTTTTTAAAATAACCTAGGAAAATTCTTATTGTATTAGGAGAAAAAGAACAGCATGAGAAATTGTGTATGTAGTGGTCTCTCAACCATGTCAAATATACAAGCAAATAAAATTCTGGGAAGAAATTCACCAAAATTTCAATAACAGTGCCTATCTTTGGATAGGGATGTAATGGGTAATCTTTATGTTCCTTCTTATTTTTCTGAAACTTGTATACTTTTCTGTATAGACATTATTACATTTGTAATCAGAAAGAAAAAATAACTAAATGCTAACTTTTTTGGTAGCAAAGGGTCTTGTGTCTGCTTAGAAAGAACTTTTGTTGTCACAGATATTTTCCCTTGCAACTCTACCCCAAGAAAACTGTTGACACTGCTCTGGGAGAAAACCTCCCACAGCCACCTGGCTCCTCTCATGTCCACACACTGATCTGGCAGAAAAGGGAGATTAGTGTGGGAAGGCACTTTTGTCTGTCTCTCTGTTGTACACTTTGCCCGGCCTGCTTAGATCTGTGCTTGCTATTTTCCTCTTGTCTATCTCACTTGTTGCTGATGAGGAATTTTTCAGAATTTCCCAACAAAAGGCACTTCTCTTGTTGGGTCCTGGGAAACGGAGAAGCAACATTTACTAGTGATCAACACCCTCTTTAATAGACCTACTTGTTTTGGGCAACATTCCAACAGAAAGTATTCATCCCCTGCATCCACGATCACTTAAGTGGCAAAATTTTACCACAGTAATGTTCTCCCTGTTAGAGAAAGTCTTGACCAAATAGAATTTGTAAGCTTAGGGCCAGAAAAGGAGAAAATTTTAAACTTCTGCTTAGGAACCCTAAATTTCTGTTACTACCATGTTATTCAAAATTTAAAAGCAAAACAAATACCAAGACTGTATATTGCACAGTCGGACCAGAAATATCATAAGATGTAAATGGAATAGTTTGAGAAGTGTGAGGGTGTATTTTTTTTTTTTTTAAATGAAGGCCTGATTTAGAAATCACAGCCTACGACAGCCAACACACTGCCTTTTCTAGAAAGCTATGTTGTTCATGTGTCAGCAATTAACTCACCTCGGGGGACAGATTTCATGCCTATCAACATTCTCATAAGAGTATGTCTGCAACCTGAGACACTATGCTTTTCTGGCCCAGTTTGGTAGCATCCAAGTTTCTGACTCAGTCACCAATTCATTGCTGGAAAAATCCAATAATTACCAAGTTTTCATACACGGGCAATTAAGATAAATATTTACTACTATGGAACTGATTCCTCACTGACTCTGGTAGTACTATTTCACATATTTCTAGTTTCTTCAGTTCAAAGCTTCCCTAACCTCTACCTCCTTGTGCACCTGTGCACCTCGTTAATGGCTCTTTTATAGCACTTGGCACATAACCTAACTGCTTGTTTATGGATGTGTCTCTTTCACCAAGCTGAGACTTCTGGAGAGCAAGGGCTATCACTCCTGTACCTAGTACAGGGATTGTTGCTTTATATGTGTTTGTGGAACTAATCACCTAATCAAATTTTTATTTTTCCTTAGAATTGATATCAGGCTTTAAAACAATATTTATGTGAGAGAGGTATCGTTTTATAATTTTAGAACTTGAAGGGACCTTGTTTTGTAGATGGAATAACCATGGCCCAGGAAGGCTAAATGACCCATTCAAATTCATCAAACTAATGAGATTAATTTTCAGTGCAGTTCTCCTTTCAAGAGTTATGTGAACTTTGGAAAAATGGACTTTGATTTTACACTCTGAGAATTCAAATCTGAAACCTTCAACTTCCAGACTTAGCAAAATGGTATTACAGGCCCCCAAGGACTGTTTTAAGTGTGAAAGTCTTACGTAGGCATTTTGTACAAATCTGCCTTCTAAACTTGTGAAAGACAAGATGATGATGATGATGATGATGATGGTGGTGGTGGTGGTGGTGGTGATAAACTTGTGGAAACCTATCTGTACTTTAATATTTTCATGAGTATGTGGGAAAATTTATCTTCTACTGAAGTTTTTGGACTTACTGAAATGTTAAAAAGATAGAACAGAGAGTTCCTCTATACTTGTCAACCTGTTTCAGTTTCCTTTAATGTTATCATCTTACATGACCATGGTAAATTTGTCAAAACTAATGAAACAGCATTTTAAATTATTATTAACTAAACTCTAAACTTTACTTAATTTTACTAGTCTTTCCACCAATGTTCCTTTTCTATTCTGGGATCCAATCCAGGATTCCACATACATTTGGTTGTAATGTCTTTTCTCATCATCTCTGTGATAATCTCTTAGTCTTTCTTTGTTTTTCAAGACCTTGACAGTTTTAAGGAGTATTAGTCACATATTTTGCACTGTCCTTCAAACTGGATTTGTTTATATTATTCTCATAATTAGACTGGCATTATAGTTTTTTGAAAAGAATATTGCAGAAATAAAGCACCCAGTACATCACATCATATCAGGAGTGTATAATATCTTGCATTACTAATGACAGTAGCCCTGATCATTTGGTTAAGGTAGTGCTTGCCACTCTACTGTAAAGTTCTCTAATGTAAAGTTCATTAAGACCAACCTGAAGGAGGAAAGGGTGGGATTCTTTTGTCAGGGAGATTTATCTCTTCTTCCCCATTTATTAATGGCAATTTTAGTTTAATAGATAAGAGTAATGTTTGAGTTTGTGGAAAGTTACACTAAAATCATTATAGCATGAAACAGCAACTTTTGGCAGATATAAAGCATGTGGTGTGGGTATGCCATCCATCATGGCTCAGATATTTCATATCAATACACTTTCACAATAACTGAACTTATTTAACTACTGAAATTTTTAAAAAATATATGAACTGCACAGTGGTGCACACCTGTAATCCCAGTGACTCGGGAGTCAGAGGCAGGAGGATTGCAAGTTTGAGACCAGTCTCAGCAACTTAGCAAGACCCTGCCTCAAAATAAAAAACAAAACTTACTTGGGATGTGGCTCAGTGGTAAAATGCCTCTGGGTTCAATGCTCAGTACCAAAGCAAACAAACTTATTCAATTTTTATGGCTGCCTTTCTAAGATGAATCAAATGCTTTTACTTTCTTGAACAGAATATCCTGAACACAATTTTACCATTTTTAGAGAAAAATTGACCATTTTATTAAAATTCATAGCAGTGATGATGGTTCAATTTGATGACCTCTGACCTTTCTTCCAATTCAAGTTTCTGTGCTTACTAACTATCAAACAAAATTAATCAAGTGATTTCCCCATGTAATCTAAAACTTCTTGTTCCTAACTTGAGGTATTTACATGGGGTGGGGTGCCATAATCAGTCCTTCTAGATTATGGAGAAGGTGCTCACACAAAGACATCCAGGATGGCACACATGAATTTCATCTAAATAGGTGAATAGGTGAATAGGGGAGCTTGTTGGGAGGTAGATTCTGATCCAGGTCCAAGAGTCTGCATTTCTAATAGCTGTCCAAGCAATGCCAATGCTGCAAAGTTGCAATTTCCCAGCGAACCCAACATACCAAACATCATAGGGTTGGGCTGCTGATAGGTCCAGTGAGTTCCTGAGCAGTGCAGAGCTTTTTTCGTTGGCTGCAAAGTGTTTTGAATAGACATGGATCACTTGGTAATGAACGTAGAAAAAAAAATCTAGGTGACACAAATAAAGAACATATTACTTTAAAAGAAACCGGTGAAAGGAAGCAGAATTATTTTCCTTAAGAAAACTACTATTTATGGCAAAAATTTCCTTGACTCCATGGTTCCTCTGATGCTAAAATACTTTGATGGTAAAATACTTTATAGACCATATTAAAAAGGTAATAAGCTACTTTTATCATCACTTTGGTGGAGAGAAGGCCCACTTCCAGAAAAGCTAAATCCTAAAATAACAACTGAGGATTTTAGGACAGCATCAATGAACATTTTATAAGATTGCTTCTGTTACTATTTTCACACACATAGAAGGTGGGTTTGTCAGTCCTTAGGATCAAAATGACAGCCGTCAAACCCTTAGAGCTGTTTTCAAATTAAGCTAGTATGATGTATACAATCTACATATTTAGATATAAAATGAAGCATATGATTCCTGAGAGAATGGTAGGGCCTTTATTAGGGCAGCTAATGCAAGGTCTTGCAACTGGAAGGAGTCTCACATCACTGTCTCACCTCGTCATGGCAGCAATCTCTGTGGTAGTTCCGGTAGGACAAGCCATGCTGAGGGAAGTGCATCATGCATACTGATCTGAATGCCTGAATTCTAGACACTACTTGACCTTAGCTACTTGGATAACCTAGGACAAGTCATAAATTAGTTCAATCTTATATAAATTAGCTGCATAAATTAGTTTAATCTTACAGTTTCTTTCAGGTCCTAGTTTTTCACCATTCCATTCTGATGCTTTATAAAAGTATTTTTGAGACATTTGAAAATCTCTTTTTATAATGCCATTACTAAGGCTGATTTTGCCAACTTTGTGCCTTACCCTTTAGCAAGTAGCAGCTTGAATGTTATCTTATACCAAATAACTGGCAGAAAAAAAATAGCTGAGATTTTGACCTCATTTCTTGAATAGATATGTTTGTGGTTGCAAGATATCTAGTGGTTTAGTTAATATTGTGCAGAGTTGTTGCTAAATTATTATTTTGCTCAGATAATTACTAAAAATAAAGTTTCATAGTAAGAATTATACCAGTTGGTAAGATTCGCTGTTTCTCATAACCGATTAACATATATTACATTTTATATTGTAGTTGGTTTTATAAAAATACGACTCTGGCTTCAATAATTAAATTGTAAAGGGTAAAGAGGAAAACTGCTGACTGCTGTCTGAAAGGTTTTAGCAAGGAAAATGTGTACTTAAGACCATGGCAGGCTTTGCAGCAGAGTGAAACGGTCCAGTTGAGTAGCCCTGAAGCTAGATTTCTTAGATATGATACCTGATCCTAAAATTTACTAGGTGTATGACCTTGTTTAAGTTATTTAAACCTCAGCTTCCTCAATGTCATAGGAATGAAAATAGTAGGTAACTCATAGAGTTGTTTTATTTCTTTGTTACTGGGGATTGAACGCAGGGTTGCTTTACCACTGAGCTACATCCCTACATCTTTTTGTTTTTTCTTTTGAGACAGGGTTTTGCTAAGTTGCTCAGGGCCTTGCTAAATTGCTGAGACTGACCATGAACTTGTAATTCTCCTCTCTCAGCCCTCCAAATCGCTGGGATTAGAGGCATGTTCCACCATGCCCAATTTGCTCAGAGAGTTATGATGAACAAATGAATTGTTACATGTAAAGTGCTTAAAATATCACTCACTACATGTTAGCCATGGTTATTATTCTTATTAGGACCTGAAAGGGGGAGAAGAGGAACTGGGCAGAACAGGAAGTTACATTAAGAAAAAAAGATGCAGAGCAACTTCAGAAATGGGGAAGAAAGCATTTTCCACAACTGGTTCCTACATTGAGCATTCTCTGTGCATGATGATAATACTCTTGTATGAACCTCTTCATTGTGTGTATGTGTGCATGCTTGTGTATAATGTTTCAAAATTATTTCATATATATCATCTCATTTGATTTTAAGCAATCTAGAAAGGTAAAGTCTCTTATGAGACCTACGAAACACTTTTGACTCTCACAGAATGTGGGTTTAAATCAAGCTCATACTCCAAGAGTGCCATAGGCCAGCACAGAAGAGCATCACAGGCCATCCATTTCTCTATGGATTAGGAGATGTGTGATTGCTGGGCTCTTTGACATGCTATAGAAAAGTAATGCGGGGCCCATTTTTGTTTCCTAAGATAACTTTACCAGACAGTTCCTGAAAGCATGATACTTGATCATCTTTGTATCTTCACTTCTACCATATTTGCTTTGAGCTTCTTGGTAGGAAGCATGTTTCACATGCCTGGCCTGGTACTTTATACATATAACTATTATTATTTGGTAGTATCTTACATTACATGCCAATTGAGCTTCTACTTTTCAAAATAAATTTCCATAAATTATTTCATGATATCCTTACAAGGTAGGTGATAATTATAATTAATATAAAGTATGTCAATTTATTCTCATAATAATCCATTATTACGGATTATAAGAATCAGGCTCAGAAGGAGTTAAATGAACTGCCCAAGAACACAGAGCAAACCTGTAGCAATGCTATCTCTGGTTGGAAAAAGGTAGAACAAGACATGAGAGATGACTAATATAACTCTTTAAATCAGGAGGGAGTCAAGCCATGACTGATAGGAAAACAACTAACTCAAGCCAAGTGCTAAAAGGGGTGTGGGTTACACACTGAGGAAAACCAGTGGAAGAATTGATGAATTCCATCTGGAGGTGGGATGTTTGCCAAGACTCCAAAACAAAGCAAATCAGACACTAATTCATGGTTCTTAAATATACTGAGTTTACTTGAAGTCATGAAAGCTTGAAGGCCTGGGAGTAGCAACACAGAAAGTGGGACAAAGGAAATTTTTAAAAATGCCTGGGCATTCATAGTCACTCCTACACATTTTTGGGTGTGGGAGAGAAACAGTGACCTTCATTACACGGACAAATGGAGCATTCAGTACCAAGGATAATATGAACAATGTGATTATTCTAAAGAAAGTTTCCTATCTGCTCAGTTTGAGAGGATTCAGAACATGAATCTTCCTCCCTTCATTTTTAGTTTTGCTACTTTGGAAACCATGGATCAGCTTCTTCTGGAGGTAGCTCTCCCATTTTAAGGCCCAAAGGTCTCCTCCCCCTCCTCTCCTCTTTCCTCATTCTCCCTCTCTCCTCAGGACTGTTCCAGTGAGATCGTGTTAATTGGTGAAATATAATGGTACATCAAAGACTTAATTCTCTCTCCTCTGCTTGATCCTGGTGCTTTAGATTTAGTAGATTTTAAAGATTTCATCCCATTTTTGAGTGGGGTATAGCAAAGCACTCAAGGAAATTCTGATGTAGTAGATATCTGTACATCACTATGATGCATCGGTCTCTTTCCTTTCTCTAAGCTGACCTTGACTCCACTTAGTCTACAAGATCAGACCTTACATAATATTGGGCCAACGACTCCACAAGCCTGAGTTCAAAAGCTCTAGGAGTCATTATAATTGACTAAAATTCTCAACTCTAATTTACCTAGGTATAATATCCAAATCATATTTTCTGAGATTCTTTAAGTTCATCCTCCTAAGTTCAAATAAAACCTAAGCAAATCTCTAGTAATTGAGGAAACAAAGAGATTTAATTATTAAACACTGAGCATTTTGTTCAATGTTGGGGTGGGAAACAAAAATTGTACATTATTAGAAAGGAGGGGTACATTCCCAAATCACTTAAGCTCTCACTGGGGAGAGAAAGCAAAGCTACTTTAAATAATTGCCTAATAATATAAACTGAATGTATTTAGATGCATAACTCTTTGGATAGTACTACAGGACCTTGGATTAAGTTAAGAGAAATTTAAACCAAAGATCTGAAGGAAATCTATCTGGAGGAAATTAGATTTGTGTTGAGGCTTTGTCAATGAATGGACTAGAGTAAAGGTTTTTCTGGTTTTGTTTTGTTTTGTTTTGGTTTAGTTTTTTGAGTGAATGCCATTAACTCTATCCTCTCAGCCACATTAGTGCTCTGGATGTCATTTCCTCCCATTTCTCAGTACGTTGCCTGGCATACAGAATGAACAAAATGAAATGGTCCTGAAGTCTTTCCATGACAATCCAGCCTCACCGCTACTCATTTATTCACTCAACAGATTTTTATTTTACACCTAACTGCTTTAGGTTCTGTGACAGGTATGGAATATCCAAACAAGAGTAAGACACATTTTCTATCCTTAAGGAGTTTAGATAATAAAGGAAATAACAACTATGATATAGTATCAAAATTGCTCTGAGAAGTATGCAGAGTACTGAAGAAATGTAGAGCAGGAACTCTCATCTTGGAGCAAGGAATGGGATCAAGGAAAGTTATTAAACATTTTTTCAGAACTTAAATAATATTGGATGAACACTTATTATAAGTTTGAGAGTTTGAAATCTCTAGGGTTCTTTAAGATAGAGGGGATGTAGCTCAGTGGTGGAGCAATTGCCTGCCATGTGTGAAGCTCTGGGTTTAATCCCCAGTACTGGAAAAGAAAAAGTACTTTTAGAAAGATAGACTACATTTTCACATCTAATATACCTCAGCTATAATCCACAAGTCAGTCAGAGTACAATAGTGTTCTTGGCTGGATTAATACAGAGGCAATATAAGGAAAAACCGGGGAATGGAGTTTATTCAGGAGGTTTTGCAATAAATAATTCAATTAAAGTGATAAAGATTCCTATTGATAATAAGATTGGAAAAGGCAGATGGATATTTAGATAAGCTGGTAACACATAAGTTTCCAAGTGCATGTCATATTCAACCTTGAACACTAGCAATATTTATGGAGGCGATTCTGAATTTTAACAGACTCCTATGATTGATTTAACCCAAAACTTAACATATACAAAAGAAGAAGGAACAGATGACCAAAGTGGCAGGAGAGATGGGCTTTCAGAATTTTCCTTGAAAATCAACTTTGATGACCAATTCAGTCTACCATGAACAGAGTTTAATGTATCGTGATGAAACAAGATTTAATTCACACGGCATGAGTCACCAGACTCAGTTCCCTGCATTCAATCAAATTTGATTCAACAAGTATTTATTAAGCATCAAATATATTCCAGAATACTACTATATTCATGTAAAGTATGCCATATATATTATAAACATAATGCATATGTATTTATATATAATATATAAACATTTAAATGTATTTAAAATTAGTTTCTACCCTTAAACAACTTACTATCTAATCCAAGTAATGATATAGCCATCTCTATGTAACAAAATTGGAAAATATTATTATCAAATAAATGGCCAAAGAAAAAAACTGGCCTCTTTGTATTTCTTTCTGTTTTTGTTGGTGGTGGTTTGTTTTGAGATGGTCTTGTTATGTTGCCCAGGTTGACCTCAAGTGGTCCTCCTGTCTTGGCCTCCTGGGAAGCTGGGACTACAGGTTCATGCCACTGTGCCTAGTTTTTTAAATTTCTTAAGCACAAAAAGCATATTACAATCTCAGGGAATTGGCTCAGGATTTTCCCTCTTTCTGTTACACTCTTCTCCCTCAGTCCCTCTGCCTGACTCCTACTCATCCATTGAGATACAGCCGGAATGCCACTTCCTCAGAGAGGACTTCCCTCCTTCCCTGTGGTGAAATAATAAGAAATATACATATTGATTTCTTTCTGCCCCCAGTTCCTGTCACAGAGCTCCTAAATGGCTTGGGATTTCTTGGGTCATGGGTAACTTTTCTAATGAGGTGACTTGTGCTGAACTCCTGGATGGGGGCTAATTACCAGAAAGACTAGCCATGATTATAAGCTTGGAGCTTTCAGTTCCTACCCATCATCTAGAGGGAAGGGCTGCAAATGGAGTTAATAATCTGTCATGCCTATATGATGTAGCTTCCATAAGCTTCCCTGAACTTGGAGAGCTTTGGGGTTGGTGAATATATCCACAAGCTCAACTTTGTGAAACAAAATTACCTGTGCTCAGGACCATTCTCAACCTCATTCTTTTTACTGCTCCATCTGGCTCTTCATCTGTGTCCTTCATTATATTCTTTATTACTAAGTTGGTAAATGTAAATAAAGTTTTCCCCCAAGTTCATGAGTTTTCCTAGCAAATTAATAAGACTGGAGAAGAGGGAGGTAAGATATCCAATTTACAGTTGGTGGGTGAGAAGCACAGTTTACAACCTGGGACTTGTGATTGGCATCTGAAATGGGGGGTAATCTTGAGGGACTGAGCCACTTAACTTGTTGGATCTAATGCTATCTGCATGTGGACAGTGTCAGAACTGAATTGAATTGGAGGACACCCAGCTGCTTATTGGAGAATTACTTGGGGTGTGAGGAAAACTTCCAGACATCTGGTGTTAGAAGTGTTGTGCTGAGTGACTCAATAGCCTATGAAAGTAGGAAAAACAGTTCATTTTCCCCTCCCATCCTTAATAACTGTCTAAATTAACACTTTTCTGTTTCCTTCAGAGAAATTTTCATCACCTTTTAATTATCCAGTTTATTTACTTGTTTACTGCTTTTTAATGCTTGACTTCCACAGTAGACTGTAAGCCTGAAGAAGAACATGTCTTTGCTTTCTTTTGCTTTCTGACCATCATATATTCAGTCTCTGGTACAGAATCTGAAGTAAATGTTCAATAAACATTTAATAAATACACAAATATCATTAGTTTAAAAGTGTGAACCAAGATCATAGAAAGAAAACCACCTTAAAATTAACTTTTAGGGTTAGGGATGTGACTCAGTGGGAGAGCACTTGCTTAGCATGCATGAGGCCCTGGGTTTGATCCCTAGCACTGGCAAAAACAAAGCAAAACAAAAACCTAAAAAAGGATGAAACAAGTAATTTCCTGAAAACTTAAAAGAAACACTTTCTGAATTAGTTCTGTCAACTAGAACCTCCAAATCTTTTGTAGTACTGCAAATATTTTCATGCTCCATTTCCCCAAATCTATATTCTCTTATGAATATATCTTATATGTTCATATATCTTAGCCTGAATATATGAGAAAGAATAAAGACAGAAAACTCTAAAGAAAATTTAATCATGTGACATGTTGGGGGGTTCATTACATATCTTAAGGACATACCAAACAGATGTTGTATAGTAATCCACATCTGTTTGAACCAGGAACAATTGCATGTGTCTGTTATCCCAGTTACTTAGGAGCTGAGGCAAGAGGATCAAGTTCGAGGCTAGCCTTGGCAATTTAGCAAGATCCTGTCTTGAAATAAGTATTTTAAAAAGGCTGGGTATAAGTTTAGTGGTAGAGTGCCACTGGGTTTAATCCCCAGTACTTGGGGGGGGCGGGGGGTGGGAAGGAATATCTGTCTGGCATATGAGGCAACTTGGTAAATCATCACAAACATGTTGAGACTGAAGCATTTGCAAATCATGTTTTTTCCAGTGTGCTTAAATGAATCTCTATATTTGTCTATTACAATTTATAATCATTGCTAATGTTCAAGTATATTAGGATTAAATATAACATGATGGAAAAACAGAAAAGATTAGTATTCATTGTTCTACAGATGACTCATGCTAATGGCTTATCTATTTTATTTTTTTCAAAAATATGTTTCATGTAGTGAAATATATTTAATATGTAATATTATTGATGCTGAAGGCAAAAAATTCATGTATAATCATATCCTAAAAGGAAATAAGTTCCATTTTTTTTTCTGAATTCTAGACATATAATTTAGAGTTTTTACCAATTAAATTTATATTACAAAGTTTAGCTTTGGTGTGTGTTTTTTTAAAAAAAAGTTATTTTTTGGTATAGGAGATCAAACCCAGGAGTGCTTTGCCACTGAACTACATCTCCAGCCCCCCCCTTTTTTTTAATTTTGAGGCAAGGTCTAACTAAGTACCCAGGTTAGCCTCAAACTTGTGATTCTCCTGCCTTAGCCTCTGGGATTACTGGCATTGACCACTACCATGGGCTGACAATTGAAACTTTGAATGTAGCAACTGAAGTCAAGAGAAACTATTTCTTACATGTATCTCTTTTGAAAAATCTCAGGAAATATTTTAAGGAAGCCATTTGAAACAATTTAAACCTATAGATGTTTCTAGACTATAGCAAGGTAAGTTTAGTTTGTCTGGATTTTTATCTGCCACTAAATTTTAGATCTGAGGAGAGTCTCATTTTTATATTTAAAGATATATTTATATTGTTTTAACTTGGAAACTGGGATCTCCATGGGCTGAGGCGTGCAGAAATTATATAAGTCAGTTGCAACTGTAATCTGAATGTTTGTACCCACCACACAATTCTAATGTTGAAATTCTCACTATCAAGATGATGGTATTAGGAGGTGGGTCTTTGCAGGTGTTTAGGCCATGAGGGCAGAACCCTCATGAATGAGGTTAGTGCTCTTAAAGTTGAGGTTGGAGAATTAGCTACTCCTTTCTACCATGTAAAAGAGACAGCACGAGGTGTTGTCTTTGAAGTAGACAGTGGACGCTCACTAGAAACAGAATTTGCCAGTACATTGATCTTTGACTTCCTAATCTCCAGAACTGCAAAGAATAAACTGCTGTTGTTTATAACCTACCCAGTTTATGGTATTTTGTTATAGCAGCCAGGACAGACTAAGACACTGAGACAATAGGTTGTTTCTTACACCTGGGAATTCTGGGCAAAAACCTAGTGGAATTCACAGCTGAGAACATTTTTCCAATCTGCAAACAATCCTGCAGCCTTCAGGTTTATTTGGTTCTGGACTCCCTCTAGTGGCTCAACCTTTTTGTGCTTTAACTGATGCTCTTTAAGTCATAGTATTACCATATTTAGCGTGATACTGAAAACAAATAAGCAAAAGAACCACTCAACTCCTATTAGAATGGTTTTACACATGAAGACTATATTGCTGAATGGTATTATAAATGTGGATATACAGATGGTTGAAATAATAGTGTTGGAAAAAGGTCTGACCCAAGGGAACAGAGAAGGATTTTATTGATTGACTGAGAAAGCAAGTACAGTTCTGCTGAGAATGAGTGGATAAGAGTGGAAGGCCCAGGGACAGGATCCCTTGTTGATTTTGTTTGAGGCCTAAAGTGAGGACTGTACCTTTTCGGGGAGAGCAAAGTGAATATTTCCTATATGAGTCCTGCAAGGTCAGAGAATTCTAGTTTGACTTGTATAAAAACCAATGTATAGACTAACCCAAAAAACATGCAGTTTCCTCCAATCATATGTCTAATTTCAGAATACTTTAAGGTTGACTTAACTTTATTTACCACCTTATGTTTTTGTCCCTAAATTGACTTTGATCATGTCCCTTAAATATCTTGCATGTGTCCATCCTCAAAATATAAGTAGAAAAGATCTTAAGTTCATGCCACTGAACTTTCATTTCCCGGCCTCTTATATACTACAAATATTCATAAATATATTGACTCTTTTACATGGCAGCCCTTTACATACTTAAGACAGTATCATGTCCTTATTAAATCTTCATTCCCTTTCCTAGATCCTCACAGTTTCTTGGAACTGGAATTAAAGAATATTCATTGAGGTACAGGCATAATGATGAAGAACTTAAGGGCATTTTATTCACACCTGTAGGGGCCGGGGAAAAAGTTTTTTTTTTAAATATGCATGACAGTTATTGAAAAGTCTGGAAGTAGCTGGGCACTGTGGAGCACAAATGTAATCCCAGCAACTAAGGAGGGTGAGGGAGAAGGATTGTAGCTAGTTACAGGCTAGCCTCAGAAGCTTGGCAAGACCCTGTCCCAAAATAAAAAATGAAAAGGACAGGGGTCAGTGGTACAGCATCCTTGGGTTCAATCCCCAGTGGGGAGGGTGGGTGGAATCTGAAGGTCAAAGAGAATAGAGGCCAATGAAATTAAGGGAATATAAGATTTACCCATTTCTGGACCTCCTCCCTGGATGCCTTTTAAGTTGTTCCAGTACTGGCGCTGGGAAAGTACAAAAGAGATAAGTTACAGTGGAGTCTAGAAGTCTTTCATACTGTCTGCCATTAAGTTTAGATAAAATGAGACCAGGAATTAGCATTGGTCCGGTATCCAAGAGTACTTTCTATTGATTTGATAATATACAATCTGGTATTACTTGCACATAGAAACAATAACAGCATTCCATAAATGTAGGCACTCTATTTGCAATCAATTTTGCTGTTTCACAAATTTGGGTTGCAGTGAAGGTGGGAAAAATAAGAGGTAGGAAGATGTGAATAGTACTAAAAACAAGGTATACTGCCAGGCATGGTGGCACACTCCTGTAATCCCAGCAGCTTGAGAGACTGAGGCAGGAGGATTACAAGTTCAAAGCCAGTCTCAGCAATTTAGTGAGGCCCTAAGCAACTAAGTAAGACCATGTCTCAGAATACAGAATAAAAAGGGCGGGGTGTGGCTTAGTGGTTAAGCGCCCTGGGTTCAATCCCTGGTTGGGAAAAAAAAGGGGCATATTTTCTTGACTTTGAATATCTTTCATCTTTTAAAATGAGAATTAAAAGGGATAGAAAATGAATATCAGGGATAGAAAATTAAGAGTAATTCCTTGGGAAAAGGCAGAAACCAGGTGGAAAAAGAACAGCAAGCAGTTGTCTCAATAATGTGGACAGGTATCCTGTACAAGACTTAGTACTACTATGTCCCAAATAGACTTTTGAAGCCAAAGAACATTCAAAGGAGTAAATCAGGAATAAGAACGAAGTTATTGGTACGCTACAGATATATTGGATAGCCTAGCTTTCCTTCTTTACCCTCTCCAAGGGATTTTAAATGCTGCACTGTGCTCTTATCCTGCTATGTTGGTGTTCTTCTGTAGAAAGTTTGTGCGAGGACCGCCCCAAAAGGTTAGAATTTCGGTTATGGAAGGCGCTAAGGCTGCTATTTCAGTTATTTCAAGTCACCCAAGACATAATCACTATGATACCCCCGAAATACTGTGCTCATGGGGAACAACTGGAGTTTCTTTACAAAACAGCAAGTCTTAGGCTGACAATCCAACAGCGGCAGTAGCAACGCCGCAGTCCGAGGGCCAAGAAAGAGTATGCAGTGCTGGAGACTTACAACGTACCAAGGCCATACTTAATGGCCTCATGAAGTTAGCTTACGCTGCCTCCCAGACACCTGTAAACACCATCTCCATAAAGCTCTGGGATGCTAAACTTCATCAAAGTGGACCAAATCTTCCCCAGAGCCCAGTCGTAATCTCACTTTCCAATTGGTCCTTTCTCTTTTCACTCAACTGCTAGCAACCCAGCGTCATCCCTAGCGCATGCGCGCAGCCTGTTTCCGGCCTGGGAGCTCTGTGTGTCCAGCCTTCCAGGTCCGTGTGGAATTCCTGCCCCAGTTTCCTAGGACTGGCTCTTCCAAGTGCCAGTATGGCCCCGGACTCAGGTCCTTTTCCTGAAGGGCCCCTCTTAAAGCTGCTACCAGTAGATGCCAGGGACCGGGGCACCCAGCGCTGTCGCCTGGGCCCGGCCGCCCTCCGCACGTTGGGTGCACATTTGGGCTCGGCGGTGAGGATCTCGCTGCCCGATGGCGGTTCCTGCCTCTGCACAGCCTGGCCGCGGCGGGATGGAGCCAATGGTTTTGTGCAGCTGGACCCGCAGTGCGCAAGTCCCGGGGCGGCGGTGGGGAAGCAGGGGTCCCCGGGGACCCTCAGCCTGAGCCGCTTCAGCCTCGTACCCTGCCCGCCCCTGCGGCGCCTCTCAGTGTGGCCAGTGTTGCGAGAACCAGCAGGTAGGCCGGGTGCCCCGAGTCCAGCTGCGGTGCTGGAGGCCGCGCAGGAGCTGCTGAGGAACCGACCGGTCTCCCAGGGCCACGTGGTGGCCGCTCCGCCCGGCGACCCAGGCCCTGTGACCGCCCTGCACATCATCGGCGGGGCACCCAACCCGGATCCAGCCGGGCTGGTCACCCCTCGAACCTGCATCGCCCTCAGCCGTGAGCCTCCGTCAGCAGCGGAGCCGCAGGCCGAAGTGCTCCTGGGGGGCCTTTCTGAAGCGGCGGACTCGCTGCGGGAGCTCCTCCGCCTGCCGCTCCGCTACCCCAGCGCCCTGGCCGCGCTGGGGCTGGCTGTGCCCCGTGGGGTGCTCCTGGTGGGTCCTCCCGGAGTGGGCAAGACCCAGCTGGTGCGGGCCGTGGCCCGGGAGGTGGGCGCAGAGCTGCTGGCGGTGAGCGCCCCGGAGCTACAGGGCTCCCGGCCTGGGGAGACCGAGGAGAACGTGCGGCGGGTATTTCAGTGCGCCCGGGAGCTGGCCAGCCGCGGGCCTAGCCTGCTTTTCCTGGACGAGGTGGACGTCCTGTGTCCGCGCAGGGGCGGCCCACACCGGGCCCCGGAGAGCCGCGTGGTGGCCCAGGTGTTGACACTCTTGGACGGCGTCAGCGGAGACCGCGAGGTGGTGGTTGTGGGAGCCACCAACCGACCAGACGCTTTAGACCCGGCACTTCGCAGACCTGGGAGATTTGACCGAGAGGTGAGCAGGCCGGCCAGGTTAGCCCCTTGTCCCTGGAACCCTGACCTCTTTTTACCCTGGTTGGCTGCTTCGAGGCATTTGCCTCTTAGGTTTGCGAGTCGGAGGCTTGACTGGGGCATCTTGTAATGAGTCCTGAAGTGATCTGTGAGCCAGGACCTGTTTTTTTCCAGAATTAAATCGTTCTGGAAAGCAAGGCCCATTAACGTTTAGTTTTGCTGCACAACTCCTGAAGATCCGTACTGTAATCGGTAATGTTAATTCTTAAGGGAACTAGGTCTGCTACAAGAGTATAAACGCTAGAACATTTGGAATGACAACCTAAAGGCAGGATAGCCTCAAAAAGTGTGTTCAAATAAAAAGGGCGAAGGCAAATGGGACACCAGTATCCTAGCCTACATTTGCTCCCAAAGTTGCCACAGAAGATTGAATATCTAGAGCTGTCCATCTAACAAGCTTTGGTCCTAAGTTGATTAAAAAAAAAAAATTTTTTTTTTGTACCTGTAGATGGACAGAATGACTTTATTTTAAAGTGATGCTAAGTATCAAACCCAGTGCCTCACACATGCCAGGCAAGTGCTCTGCCACTGAGCTACAGCCCCAGCCCTAGTTGATTTTTGGTTTCTAAATATAGTTTGAGTGGGGTACAGTGGCACCTTCCTGTAATTCCAGCTATTTGGAGGCTGAGACAGGAGGATTGTAGGTTCAAGGCCAGACTCAGCAATTAGTGATACCTTGTCTCAAAATAAAAAATGAAAAGGGCTAGGGAATGTAGTTCAACAGTAAGCACCCCTGGATTTAATCCCTGGGACACTACCAAAGAAGTTTGAAGCTTAGGAATTAAGTAGTATTTCAATGCTGTAGTAGGATTCTAAAGAGGAATAATAACACTTTTAGCTTAATCTGTTCAATACTTGAGTGCATTTCTTCCTTGTACTATCTATTACATATCTCCTGAATAAATACCAGAAGGTCAGGGACCTAGACTGTTTGGATTTCTATTTCATGCCTCACTCCTAGAACTTGGTAGCTTCACTAAAATAACAAAAACTTCTTAAATGACATATATGCTTTTCACTGTGTGGCTTTTCAGCTGTTGTACACTGGAAAATTGGGATTTTCATATATTCCGAATCCAAGATATGCTTAAAAGTGCATAGTACTAGTTTGAAAATTGTTCATTAATTATTGTATAAGTTGGTGAAGATAAAAAAATTTGAAGCTGTAAACATAATTTTTTTGTTTTTGTTTTGTCTGTAGGTTATCATTGGGACTCCCACACTTAAACAAAGAAGGGAAATTCTGCAAGTGATTACCTCAAAGATGCCCGTCTCCAGTCATATTGATTTGGGTCTCCTTGCAGAAATGACAGTTGGCTATGTTGGTGCTGACCTGACAGCACTCTGTAGGGAGGCAGCCATGCATTCTCTCCTTCACAGTGAGAAGGTAAGAAGTATTGATTACCCTCTACATTTATCTTTTTATATGTTATTAATTTTGGAGTTTAAAAAAAAAAGTGGTAAGTGTGTTTTCTAACTTCTTCAGGAAAAAAATTATTTCAGCAGGCTGAAGAGTCTTAGAGTTTTCAACTTCAATTGTAACATCAAGATTGTCCTTTGATCTTAAACTATGTAAGGATGATTTAGCATCCTGAATTTTGAGAAACCTTTTTATCTAAATAGTTTATACCCTTTCTTAATTCCTTTTCCTTTATTTTTACTCTTGTACCAAAGGTGGGAAGAAGTTATGTGAACTTATAGGTTTGTAACCAAAACTACTAAGTTTTAATAAATCCCATGTGTAAAGGTGTGAGACTATAAGTCCTTTGAGAGACAGATGACAGTACCAGGGTATGGGAATGGAGATTTGCGTTTCAGATTCCCTCTACTTTTAACCCAATTTCCTTGATATAGAAAGAACTCTTTCTTAGAAATCAAAAAGCTAAGACCAAGAATCCAAGAGGAAATGGGTAATAAGATAGGTAACTGACAATAAAAGGAATACCAATTAACATGAAAAGTCTTCACTCTTAATCTCTGAGTGTGTGTGTGTGTATGCGCGCGCACGTGCACACATGCATGTGTCTGTGCACATTTGACCTTAAGCACCTCTGGCATAGGTGGACCAGTCAGCTGCTGTCGTTCTAGGGTGGAGCCCTCTACTACTTCAGGAGGGGCCTATCTAAGCATAGTTACTACAGGTGACGGCTGAGTTCAGAAACAACCCAGGGGAAGTGGAAGGAAGAAAGTCGAAAGGAAGAAGGGACAGAGACATCTGGGAAGGTACTGGCTCCATCTTTTTCTTCTTTCCCCCACTAGGCAGATGAGGGGCTATTATTGACTCTGTCTGTGCCAGGGCAGACAAGAGATCTGTTAAATGTGGTTAAAGTTTTGTGGAGTATTTCTATTAAAGGACTAGAAATGTTAAATACAAACTCAGGGAAAAGAAATTATATGCCTGAAAAGGTTATGAGAATCACATGAAATAATACACAAGTGTTCTGAAACTATAAATGAGATTTGCAAATGTTAGTTGGTATTACCTAAAAATTAATTGGTATTCAGGTACCCAACATCTAACACTGCCTTACAGTTAAAAAAAGTATAGTCATGTGCTACAAAGCAATGTTCTGGTCAACAACAGGCTAAGAGTATGTATAATATGTACAATAGCTATCATATAGCCTAGGTATGTAGTAGGCTCTACCATACAGGTTTGTGTAAATATACTCCATGTTGTTCATGTGTTTATGTAAGTAAACACTATGATATTTGTATAGTGACAAAATCAACTAATGATGTTTCTCAAAATATATCCCTATTGTTAAGCAAGGCATAATTGTATTTTTAAAAATTATATAATAGTGTTCCTTATGAGAAATTAAACAAGGTTGAAGATTATAAAGAAGGTAAAAATTACCTGAAACCTCACCTCCTGCAGATTAGAATTGTTAACATTTTTGGATAATACTATTCAGAATAGCTCTATATATGTGTATGGATTCATATAATCTCTAAATGAGATAAAATTGTTCTTGAAAAATGGGAATTTGTGAACAATGAAATTTTAGAATTTGATATGAGGGCAAATTATTTAACAAATATAGATAAAACAAAATAAGGAGTTTTAACAATACAAAATTTATTTCACTAGAATGATCAAGGAAGACTCCAAGCACAATATAAAACCTAATACCTTAAAAGGGACATTTTGCTAACATGGAAATGGCAAAACATTACTGTAAACACAATCAAGACTAGGAAAAATACTTTTAACCCAATTTCCTTGATATAGAAAGAACTCTTAGAAATCAATAAACTAAGACCAACAATCCAAGAGAATATGGGTAATAAGAAAAACAGAAAAATAAGAAACTGTTGACAATAAAAGGAATACCAATAAACATGAAACGTCTTCACTTTTAATCTCAGAGAGAGAGAGAGAGAGTGTGGGTGTGTGTGTGCACGCATGCTCATATGCATGTGTCTGTGCATCTATTTTTTTTAATTTAGGTGAACCATTTGAGATGGATTGCATATACCATGACCTTTAATTCCTTAACATGTTACTGTTTCCTTAAGAATAAGAATGTTGCCATACACGATCACAGTATAGTTATATATAGTTAATATTCTCAGGAAATTTAACATTGATGTAAATATTATCAGATTTTTGTCTCATTTGGATAATTCTCCCAATCTTTTTAGTATTTTTTTCCCTCTCAAACAGGATAATAGATTGTATTTTTTTAGTTTTTTTAAAATCATAGCAGTTTTTTGTGTGAGACATTTAACATTGACATAAGTGATTCAGGTCCATTATTTTACTGAATAATCAGAATCTGAGTATACTTCCCTGTTATCAGCACTACTTAAGCAATGTTGTGTTTTAAAGTACACGGTGGCCCATGTGTCCATTGGTTCCTCATTGGTGATATTAACTTTGATTAATGGTCAGGGTGGTTCCTAAGTTTCTCCACTGTGTAACCACCAAGAAATTTGGGGGAGATACTTCAACACATGAAAATATCCTCTCTCTATCAGACTTTCACATCCCTAGATATAGTATCTTGTTCTTGCCAAAAGAGCCTTTACAATGAAAGTTGCAAAAAAGGTGACTAATTTCATCATTCCCTTACATAGTGTTGAAAGGTAGCAGGAGAGCAATAGCTTCATATTATTTAAGGAGAATAAATTGATGCATTTTCTTTTGAGAACAGTTTGGTAATAACTATCAAAATTGTAAGTGTACATACTCAAACTCAGTAATTCCACTTTGAGGGAATTATTAAATAAAATACTTGAACATGAGGATAAAGATTTTCGGTTGCAACTTTCTTTTTTTTTTCTTTTTAAATAACAAGTCTAGGAGTGAGCTAATGTTTATTAGAAGAATGATTATGGTATGTTTATTCAATGGTGTATTATGTGGTTGTCAAAAAGAGTAACAGAACTGTATTAGTTGACATGAGAAGATTTCTAAGAAGGGAAAAAAGTGCAGATAATATGTATATGGTATGGTTCAGTTTGCTTATCTGTATAAAAGGATATACATATGCTTATTGTCATAAAACATACTAGAAAAATAAGAAACTGTTGACATTCTCTGGGGATGAATACTAGTGGGAATTGGGGAGACATTCAGTTTTTTGAATTATGTATATAAATTTCTTTCATAATGATAACAAAATAGATTTACATATTCCAAAGAGTATTTTAAAAAAAAGAATTGTACTTATCTACCACAAAAAAAGATCACCTAATTTTTAGTTTGATTTTGCTTTTTTGGGTATATTTCTTCAGAACCAAGACAATCCTTTGATTGATGAAACAGACTTCCTTGAAGCTTTTAAGAAGATTCAACCTTCATCATTTCGAAGTGTCATTGGGTTGATGGACATCAAGCCTATTGACTGGGAGCAAATTGGTGGCCTTGAAGATGTAAAACGGAAATTAAAACAGGTAACAATCTGCTTAAGCTAGTAGAATATTAGAGATTAATATTCTGTGCTTTTACAATGAAAACAGACTGCACTGAAACTGCTCTTGCTGTGATCACTAATATGATCCTGACACCTAAATCCAGCGATCACTTTTCAGTCTTTGTTTAACTGTACTTCTATAAACATCAATATAACTTTTTGCTTTCCCACCTCAACCCTCTTTTCATTGTTTTTTACTTTAAAGAGTTTATAATCTATGCATAGGGAAGTGAGGGGAGTTGGTGGGGCAGTGGGGATGGGAAGGACAGTAGAATTAGATACAATATTACCCTATATACATGTATGAAAATAAAAATTAAAAAAAGTTTATAATCTAGCTGGGTGTGGTGGCTCAGGAGGCTGAGGCTGGATGAGATCACATGTTCAAGGCCAACCTTAGCAATTTAGTAAGGCCCTAAGCAATTTAGCTAGACCCTGTCTCAAAATAAAAAAATAAAAAAAGGACTGGGGATGTGGCTCAGTGGTAGAGTACTCTGAGTTCAATCCTCAATATCTGCAAAAGCCTTCCCCCAATTTAAAATCTAAAACAGAAGTCAATAGATTTTCTGTAAAAAGCCAGATAGCAAATGTTTTAAGGTTAGTGAGCCAGTCTCTGTCACAATAATTCAGTTTCACCATTGTAGTGCAAAAGCAGCCATAGACAATACATAAATGAGTACAGTCAGCCCTCTGTATCCACAGGTTCTGCACCTGTGGATTCAACTACACCACAGTAAAAATATTCTGGGGAGGAAGCAATTGTGTCTGTGCTGAACACATATGAACTTTTTCCTTGTCATCATTCCCTAAACAATATAATATAACACTATTTACATAGCATTTACATTGTATTAGACATTATAAATAATCTAGAGATGATTTAAAGTACATGGAGGATGTGTGTAGGTTATATACAAATACTATGCTTTCTCTTTTTTGGTGCTGAAGATTGAGCCCAGAGTCTTGGAGTTCTAAGCACTGAACTATACACCCCAGCCAACATCATTTTATATGAGAGACTTGAGCATCCTTAGGTTTTGGTATTTAGTCCTCTGCAGATACTATGATTGTATTCTGGTTAAATTTATTTGTGAACACTGAAGCCATAATTTTCACATGTCACAAAATATTATTTTGACTTCCCCAAGATTTATAAATGTAAAAACCATTTTTAGTTTGTGGGTTTTAAAAATACAGGCAGTGGGTGTTAGTGTCCTCTGACCTCTGATCTAGATGACTGTGAGACGGGAACTGGTAAACACAAAATGGCAATGAACTGTCAGTATGGCATAGATAGCTGCTTGTTACTGATTTTCACTTGCGGATGAAGGATACAACTCTCTAGGTCCTTTTGCGTGTATCAACTAAAGGAACTAATTTTCCCTAGCTACATACATGAAAGACTGACTTAAAAGTATCAGTTATATTTTATTCATCTTAACTAGGAGGTATGTCACCAGCGATTCCTGGAATCCTTGAGTCCATGAATGAGAGCATTTATAATATGCCTCAAGTTTTTCATACTCTTTGTTTCATTTAATCTTCATATGATGAATGAGATAAATTAGCTACATCTTCTTGGAAACTCTCTTCCCTTAGCTTGATCGTTAAACTTTCTGAGCACTCCTCTCCCCTACCTTAAATGATACTCCAAGAGGCTCCTGGGTACTTTCTTTTTGAAGTCTGTGAGTTCATGATCTTCTCAATGTCCAAGGTCTTGTCTATCCCTTGAAACCTGTTAACTTAAAAATCAATCTATTTATCTACCTTCCTTCCTTCCTTTCTTTCCTTCTATTTTCTATCTTTCCTTCCTTCCTTTCCTTTCCCTCTCTCCTCCTCTCCTCTCCTTTCCTTTCTTTTCCCCTCCCCTCTCCTCTCCTCTCCTCCCTTTCCTATCTTTTTTATTTTTTTCATCTTTCTGCCTTTCTAGAAGACATTTCTTTGGTAATCAGGACTATCAACTAACCTGCCTACTATATAACCCTATGACTCTCAAAATCAGTGTTTCCAAAATCCAGTTAGTCAGCTCCACCTTGACACCTGAATTTCCTGTCTCAGTGAAAGTAGCCAGCTACCCATCCCTTAAGTCAGAAACTTGTGTTCTAAGAGCAAGGGACCAGAACTAAATGTCAACCAAAAATATAGTTCCTTTTTATGTTTTAAATATCCATCTCTTCCATGCCATTTCTACTTTGATACTTCTAGCCTTGTGATTTTTATAGACAGAATCATTGCAGGATATTTCTAACTGGTCTCACTGCCTATAACTTTATTTCCTTCCAATGCTATTCCTTTCTTAGTGTAGACTTTAAACACAAGGCCCATTGTGTTCTGACTCCGACCTCCACTTTAACTCCATTGCTCCTGCTTTCTTCCATCCCCTCTGTTTTCTCCTTAGATGTTGGAATAAATTAGATGGTTTCATGCATATCTCTGTAGTAGTGTTCCTTCTCCTTGGAATGCCCTTTTCTGGTTGTTAGTTTATAATCCTGTTTCCCTAACCACAGAGTTCAGAGTTTAGGGGTCTTGTCTTTTTTTTTTTTTTTTTATTTGGTAGTGATTATATATTCATAATTAAGAAGGAGAGTGAGTGCTCTGGAGTTACATTCCTGGCATCAGTCTTGTTTCTGCCACATCACTAGCAATAAGAGGTGGACAAGTTAACTTTTCAAAGCCCAAGTTTCTGCATCTGTAAAGTTATGATAATAAAACCATTTATCTTAGAGGTAGTCAGGACTCATTCAGTGTTTGGTTAACATTTATTTAGGGCTGGTGTCATTCTAGGTGTTAAGGATTTAGAGGTGAACATTCCAGTAAAAACAGCACAATAGACCCCACATGGAAAAAATAATATCAAATAAGTGTTCTAAAATAAATATATGTAGCAGCATAGAGAGTAATGAGGAAGAGGTTCTGCTTTGGCTAGGGTGGTTAGAAAAGACCTCTCTGTGAGGAATGGATTTGAGCTGAGACCCAAATAGTAAGGAATGGCCGTATAGAAATCTTGTGGGAGGTTCAATAAGAGAGAATAGCAAGTAAAGCCCCTGAGACAGGAGTCAGCCAGGTGTTTGGGAGATAGATTATGTAAGGCCTTCTAGCAGTGCCAAGTAGGGAGTTTAGACTTGGATTATATTTCAGTTCTGTGGGAAGTCATTAAAGAGCTTTCAGCAGAAAGTGATGTGACCTGACTTAGTTTCTAAAATCCTTGGCTATTGTGTGGAGAATAGACTGTATTTCAGCTCATAATAAATGCCTGAGAATTGCTGAGTGAACTGAATGAATTTATTGAAGTATTTGATGTTTTCATGTTATACTAAATTTTTGTATCTCTCTTTTTTTTTTTTTTTTTTCTTTGCATATTTACAGAGCATTGAGTGGCCTCTGAAATTCCCTCAGGAATTTGTTAGGATGGGCCTGACACAACCAAAGGGCCTTCTCCTCTATGGCCCCCCTGGATGTGCTAAAACCACCTTGGTGAGGGCCCTGGCCACAAGCTGTCACTGCTCTTTTGTTTCAGTGAGTGGAGCTGATCTCTTTTCACCTTTTGTTGGAGATTCAGAAAAAGTTTTGTCTCAGGTTTGTTACTTTTCCCATGTATTTCCCATGTGTTTACTTTTGATCTTTTATTTCATATCTCATTAGATAAAACCCTATTTTTAAAAATATTAGTTTTCTTTCCAATTACGAAATTTTACATGTTTATTTATAGAAAATTTAGAAAATTCAGAGCAGTTTAAGTAAGATACCTTCTATAATCCCTCTCCTTCCTATTACCTTCTATAATCCCTCTACTTCCTGTTAACATTTTGGTGAATTGCCTTGTCTTTTTTTTTAAAGCAAAATGGAAGTCAGGTCTTATCTTTCTATTGCTTTATTCTGCTTTTTTAATTTAATGTATCTCTTTTGAAATTTCATATTAAATATCCTTTCAAAATATGACTTTAAACTCCTATATAGTACTCCATTATTCCTTGATTTATTCATTCACAAATTCTTTGGCATTTAGAATCTTCCTTTTTGTACTTTAAAAATAGTGGGCTGAGGATGTAGCTCAGTGGTAGGATGCTTGCCTAACCTGCTCAAAGTCCTGGGTTTAAAATAAAAATAAAAATTATACATAGTAATGCAGAGGATATACATCACATGAATAGTGTATAACATTAGCTTTTTAATATTTTTTTCTCTAACATTAGGTATTTCGACAAGCAAGAGCAAATACTCCAGCAATTGTGTTTTTGGATGAAATTGACTCAATACTGGGATCTCGCTCAGTCAGCAAAACAGGATGTGATGTTCAAGAGCGAGTTCTTTCTGTTCTCCTGAATGAGTTAGATGGTGTGGGACTTAAGACAATAGAAAGAAGAGGAAGTAAATCAAATCTACAGGGTAAATACCAGGAGCTGAAAAAAATGAAGAGGTATTTATTAGCCAGAGCACACCAAAAATCCAGACCAACACTAAATAGAATTCTTACATGCTCTCTCGCTTTTCCTGTGCTGATTTACTTAGAGGGATTTATGTAATTTCATTTTGACTCTGTTGGAATTTTTAAAAGGCTGTGGAAATTGTGATTTGGCCAGGAAAGGTGAAGTAAATTTTATAATTTTCTTTGATATGTATGAATATGAATTTTATTTTCCAAGTCTCTTTTCCAGCTACAGTTTGGTTTCTATTCATTATCCCTAGTAGATAATTTTCTAATTAGAAGGCACCCATGAGGTTATCAAAATAAATCTTATAATGCAGGTATTCCTTAAATACCATTTGGCAGGTATTCACCCATCCTCTGTTACACTACTTGCAAATACATGGAACTCCTTACTTGGAGGGATTTATGTCACGGAAAAACTGTTCAGATTATTCAGTTCAACAAATGATTTTGATTGCTTATTGAACATAAGACCTTGCTCTGTCCACTTTTAAACATTTCTTCATCAAGGATATGTTTGCGGCTTAGGTTATTTGTCATTATTTATCCCTCTTTGGGATAACCAAGACTTTTCAGAGCCTTACATTTCTACCTGCTGAGTCATTTGCTTCTGTCTTTTCAGGTAGTCCTTTTGAGTTGTAATTATTCATTGAGGGTTCAGGTACATCAGGTCACTAGGTAGGACACTTTTTTGGTGCAGTGAGGCTTTTCATCAGTTCTCACGTGGAGAAAAAATTCTCTCAGGACTATCTACTTCCTTCCTGCACACAAAGTAACTCTGATGAATGATTTGTTTCTGGAGTACCTTGATGTCAAGGTGGTCTGGATAGGAGGTCTAACATTCTGATCCAAAGAAATAGAAATCTCTATTTAAAACAATTGGACCTTCTGATCCATAACTTGAAAAAATAATAATAATTTATTGATATTACTTTGTGTTATATGTTTTCCCTCAGAGTTTCAAGAAGTTTTTAATCAAAATGTTATGATTGTTGCGGCAACAAATAGACCTGATGTGTTAGATGATGCCTTGTTACGACCTGGAAGATTGGATAAGATTATCTATATTCCCCCTCCAGATCAGAAGGTAATCACTGTAGACATTTACTCTGTGAACATCTTAACACACATCAACATCTGCACTACAAAAGCTTGGCAGAATTGATTTCCAAACTGGACATAATTGAACATGGGTATCCTCACACTAGGCTCCAAGTATTTCCTTTCCTGGTGGCCCTTCATAAAATCATAAACTTGATCTGCTCTCACTAGATACTTGACCCTGTTTTCAGAAAAACAAACCTAAAAGTAAGGTAGTTACCTGATGGCATTGTTGTGGCAGACTGCTGAGTCTCGAGTCTATTCAACATTATTTTGCAACTGGAATGGAGGAGTCCTAGAGAGTTAAAAGAAGATAAAGGGGTTTTGGAGATAATCTGGGTCAGCATCCTCATTTCACAGAAGAGAGATTTGAGATTACAGAGGTTATGCGTTGTATCTACAGTTAATCCTTTGCCCTTAACATCCAGAACCACTGACAGGTGTGAGTCAAATGGATTTTTTTTTTCCTTGGGCTTTTGTCAAATTTTGAAGGAAATAAAGAAAAAACTTAAATGTCTGTAATACTTTTAAATTTTATCTACTAATTCATGTATTTGCATGATAAATTGTTCTAGTAGTACTCCTTGTACCCAAGAGAGATTTGTCTTGTGTCTTAAAGATATATGTCTACAGTAGACTACTTTAAAAATTGATTATAAAAGTATTAAAATTTTTTATGATGTCATTATTTTTACCATTGTCACATGGGTCATTGAAGACTTACTTTTTCTTATTCTTCAAAAGTAAAGATGTGACTTTGTTTTTTTACTGTTTGACTCTCAAATCTATATATATATTTGATTGTATATATATTATATATGCATATATATATTATGTATACATATATGTTATATATACATATATATATATGTATATGATAGATAACTCAAAATGTTTTAATATATCATCGTGTCACTGGAACCGCCATCTTCCAGTAATTTGCCACAGTGACGAACGCAAAGGGAAAGAGGAGAGGAACCTGATACATGTTCTCTAGGCCTTTTAGAAAACATGGAGTTGTTCCTTTGGTTACATATATGTGAATGTACAAGAAGGGTGATATTGTAGACATTAAGGGAATGGGTACTGTTCAAAAAGCAATGCCCCACAAATGTTATCATGGCAAAACTGGGAGAGTCTATAATTTAGCTAGCATACTGCTGGCATTGTTGTAAATAAGCAAGTTAAGGGCAAGATTCTTGCCTAGAGAATTAATGTACATATTGAGCATATTAAGCACTCTAAGAGCTGAGACAGCTTCCTGACACATGTGAAGGAAAATGATCAGAAAAAGAAGGAAGCCAGAGAGGAAGGTACCTGGGTTCAGCTGAAGCACCAGCCTGCTCCACCCAGAGAAGCATATTTTGTGAGAACAAATGGAAAGGAGCCTGAGCAACTAGAACCTATTTCCTATGAATTCATGGCATAATAAATGTAAATGTAAAAAAATAAAAGCCCGTGAACTTTAAAAAATATATATATATATAATTGTTTCAAACATAAATGTTAATAAGATTTTTTATTTTGTTCCAGGGCAGGCTTTCTATTTTAAAAGTCTATACAAAAACCATGCCAATGGGGTCTGATGTTGCCTTAGAAAACCTAGCAGCAGAAACCAGTTTTTTCTCTGGAGCTGATCTTAGAAACCTCTGCAAAGAAGTAAGTTTATTAGTGAAGTAATCAATCTATGGTTCAAAACATTCCATCATTTAAATCTTCATTCACTCAAAAACATTAAGTCTTTGTAACAAATACCATTCAATGGGACAGACAGGGATGGCCCCTTTCCTTACAGGGTAGATACAGATTCGTGGGGAAGGGGGCAGAAACTGAAAATATGTAGAGTTGGGGCAGTCTAGGGTGCTATGGGAGCATGTAGGAAGGACTTTAGCCCAGACTTGGGACTTCAGGGAAGGCTTTTTGAAAGAAGATATGTAAATTGAGGTTGAAAAGCTAATCCAGGGAGTTAGCCAGCTAAGAGTGGAGGGGACTCTTTGAAGCAGAGGAAGTAAAATGTGAAGAGGATTAGAATAAAGCGATGACCTGACATTACTGAATCTTAGAGTGGAGAAAGACAAGAAATAAACCTGAAGAAATGGACCAAAATCAGAGCATATGGGCCCTTGTAAGTCTTTAAGATCTTTAGGTTTCATTCTGAAGACAGAAGACATTGTGGGTTTTTCCTTTTCTGTCAGCTTTTACTAAATATAACATTCAGAAAGCACAGATCATAAAGATATGGTTTATGGAATTAATGTAAAGTGGTCACACTTTTTAACTACCATGCATGTCAAGAAATAGAATAATATCAGCACATCAGAATTTTTCTTTGGGCCCTTTCCACCTCTTTTCCCTGCCACCTCCCAAAAGGGAGCTATTTTCCTGACTTAAAACATTGGAAACTGGTTTGCCTGCTCTTGAACTTTATACAAGTGGAACCTTAACTTATATAGTGTTTTCTGTCTGCTTCTTTAACTCAAGATTGTGTTTGAAGCTCATCTGTAGTTTTGTGTGTAGCTATAATTTGTTTCTTTCCATTGCTTTACAATCTAGTGTATGAACATTGTACATCTATCCATTCTTAAAATTTTGAACTTCTGGGTTTCTACTTGTTATTGTAAATTCTGCTGCTATGGATAGTCTTTATAAGTTTATTGGTGCATGTGTGTAGTTACGTCTTTCATATATGTATATAGTTACAAGGAGAATTTCTGGGTCAATCTGTATGCTTTTTTTTTTTTGTATGCTTTATCTTTTATTAGCTAAAAGTCTTAAAACTTTCCTACTCCAAGGTTAATAACTGTCTCATCTTTAAAAATATATATGGGCTCATTATGTATTATTCTACAGCTTGCTTTTTCTTTTTTTTTTTTTCTCACTTATGGCTAGAGTTTTAATGTTGGAGAAATTCTGGTCTATTAAGTGGATTTTTTTTTTACAGACTGCATTTTGATTATTGTACACAAATGGGGTATATCATTTTGTTTTTATGTGGTTGTGCACGATGTAGATTCATACCATTCATGTAATCATACATGTACATAGGGTAATGATGTCTGTCTATTCCACAATTTTTCATACCCCACTCCCTCTCATTTTTCCCTATGTAATGTAAAGTTCCTTCATTCTTCTCTTACCCCCCAACCCCCCTCTCCCATTATATATCATCGTCCACTTATCAGGGAAAACATTCGGCCTTTGGTTTTTTGGGATTGGCTTATTTCATTTAGCATGATATTCTCCAGTTCCATCCATTTATTTGCAAATGCCATAATATTATTATTTATGACAATAATATTCCATTGTTATATATACCACAGTTTCTTTATCCATTCATCTGTTGAAGGGCATCTAGGTTGGTTCCACAATCTAGCTATTGTGAATTGAGCAGCTATGAACATTGATGTGGCTGCATTACTGTAGTATGCTACTTTTAAGTCCTTTGGGTATACACTGAGGAGTGGAATAGCTGGATCAAAAGGTGGGTCCATCCCAAGTTTTCTGAGGATTCTCCACACTGCTTTCTAGAGTGGCTGCACCAATTTGCAACTCCACCCACAATGTAAAAGTTTGCCTTTTCCCCCACATTCATGCCAACATCCATTATTGTTTGTGTTCTTGATAATCGCCATTCTAATTGGAGTAAGATGAAATCTGAAGAGTTGTTTTAATTTGCATTTCTCTAAGTACTAGAGATGTTGAACACTTTTTCATATATTTATTAATTGCCTGTGTTTCTTCTGTAAAGTGTCTGTCCAGTTCCTTGGCCCATTTATTGATCAGGTTCTTTGTATTTTTGGTGTAAAGTTTTGTAAGTTCTTTATAAATTTTGGAGATAAGTGGTCTATCTGAAGTGGGTGTTGAAAAGATTTTCTCCCACTCTGTAGGCTCTCTTTTCACATTATTGATTGTATCCTTTGCTGAGAAAAAGCTTTTTAGTTTGAGTCCATCCCATTTATTGATTCTTGCTTTGATTTTTGTGCTTTGGGAATCTTGTTGAGGAAGTCTGTTCCTAAGCCAACGTGATGAAGATTTGGGCCTACTTTGTCTTCTATTTGGTGCAGAATCTCTGGTCTAATTCCTAAGTCCTTGATCCATTTTAAGTTGAGTTTTGTTCAGGGTGAGAGATAGAGGTTTAATTTCATTTTACTGCATATGGATTTCCAGTTTTATTAAGTGCATTTTTAATCACATTTAACTTTTTAGCTTAATTTTATAAAATGACATGAATGTTGGAATCCTATGAAGTGAGATGAGGTTTTGCATTCAGATTTTAGAGTATCACTGAAGATCATTCATAAAAAACAACAACAACAAAAAGAAATAAAGCAAATTAACACTTTCCTGTTGGTTGTCTTTTACAGGCTGCTTTGCTGGCTCTACAAGAAAATGGATTGGAAGCAACCTCAGTGAATCAAGAACACTTTCTAAAATCACTTAAGACTGTAAAACCATCCTTAAGTCACAAGGACTTGACTTTATATGAAAACTTATTTAAGAAAGAAGGATTTTCTAATGGGGAAGAAATTTAAAATTACATTATTATTCAGTTGTTCACATTTATAGAAGTGTGAGCTTGCCTTTGGTTTCCAACTTCACACTTTCAGAGTCTGTGTGTATATTTTCTGTAAATAAATAAAAATATAGGTTTGGGGATGTATCTCAGTAATAGAGCTTTCCTAGCATGTTCAATGCCCTGGTTTCTGTCCCTAACACTGCAAATACAAAATAAAAAATTTATACCTTATAAGCTAAGACTCATCCTACTTCTAAAAGTTATATTAAAATCCTGTAATTTATTAAGAAAGCATATACTTATGTTTGTATGTATGTTGACTTTGTAAGGGTAGTTATTTTTGGCTAATTGCTTTTTTGTAACTTTGAAATAATTTCATATTTACAAAAAAGTTGCAAGAACAATATAAAGAACTCATATACTCTGTACTCTTAATTTACATTCACCAAGTTTTAACATTTTGCCACATCCTTCTCCCTAGTATTTTTCTGAACAATTTGAGAATAGAATATAGGCACACATCACTTGATGATGGGGATATATACTGAGAAATGTATCATTAGAGGGCTGGGGTTGTAGCTCAGTGGTAGAGTGCTTACCTAACGTGAGGCACTGGGTTCGATTCTCAACACTATATAAAAATAAACAATTAAAGGTATTGTATCCATCTACAATTAAAGTTTTTTTGAAATTAAAAAAATGCATCATTAGGCAATTTTGTTATTGTGTGTATCATGGAGTATACTTGCATTAAGATGGCTATAAAATCACCAGGCAATATAATCTAATGAAATTTCCATCATATGTGGTCCATCATTGACTGAAAGCTTGTTATGTGATATATGACTACATATACATCATAACCCCTTATCCCCTTAGTACTTCATTGTATATTTATTACAAATAAGGTCGTTTTCTTTTACCACAGTGCAGTCACCAAATTCAGGAAAATTTAACATTGGCACATTTTAATCTGTCATCCAATAAATTTCATCCATTGTCCCAATAATCCAGTTTAGGATCCCACATTATATTTAGTTTTCACATCTCTAGACAATTCTTCAGTCTTTCTTAACTTTGACATTTTTGAAGAATAGAGACCAATTATTTTATAGAACAAATTGGTCTATGGATTTGAATTGTCCAACGTTTTGTTATGATAGATTCAGGTTATGTATCATCAATGAAACACTCATGATGACTGGCATTGTACTTTCAGTATCCCATCTGGAGATGCATGTTGTCTGCACATTATTAGTGATATTAGTTTTGATCACTTATCTTATGGTATTTTCTGGTTTCTCTATACCTCCTATTTCTTATTATTTAAAAGCAATATTTAAGGAGCTAAATTACACATACATTTTTATTTTCCTTTATTAAATACATAGTTAAGGATATTAGAAAATACAAATAAACATGAGAAAACCCTTTGGTATTTAACCTTCCACTCCTTCATGCATGTATAGATATATATTTTAAAAAAAAACCCTAAAAATAATGATACTGTTAAACTCTTGTTTCTGTCACCAAACAATATCTGATAAACATCTTACTGGGCCATTCTTCTCTCACAGGTGCAGTGTTAGGTAGTGGGATGTAAATTGAACAAAGCTGACATGGCACTGACAGGCCAGAGACATCAAATAAGTTAATCAATTAATTACAGTGTTCTGAAGTGCCGCAATATAGGGCACGATGAGAACACAGTGCTTGAAATAGATGAACTCATGAATGTTAAGCAGTTGTTGAAAAGTTTCCTATTTCTGACTGGAGACAGGGTTATCAGGAGTGGGAAAGACTGGTCTGGCTTATAGGTATACAATATAATTCAATTCAAATTATTCTAACCTTCACTTTTAAATATTAGGAAAATCCTTAAAACTTACTAGAATTCTGACTATCCATTTTCCTTCCTGGTTTTTGTTTGTTTTTCAATACTGAGGACTGAACCCTGGGGTACTCTTACTACTGAGCCACATCCCTGACCCTTTTTGTTTCTTATTTTGAGACAGGGTCTCACTTAGTTGCCCAGGAAGTCCTTGAACTTGGAATCCTCCTGCCTCAACCTCCCCAGTAGCTGGGATTATAGGCATGCACCATGGCAGCCAGCTTCCTAACCAGCTACTGGTTTTATAGAACAAGGCAACCATACCATACAAGTTCTGTTAAACCCTGGTCAGAACCTCAATTTGGACATCTGTGGGTCCTTGTTCCTTCCTTGAAAAAATTGCTAGTAGTCAAGTCAGAAATTTAGTAGCCTTACTTGTTTAAGGCTGAATTGATTTGAAAATATGTTTAAATTGTAATTACATTAATTAAATTATACTTTATATTATAATTATAATAAAACATTCCTTACTACTATTTGTAACTATAATTGAACTTTGGAAGTCTCCCAAGAACCTTGACCATGTATCTGCCCTTACTGAAGTGTCCAATAAATGACAGTCTAATAAGAATTTTTTGATTCAGTTTTAATCAGATTTGAGGATGGCTCTGGGAAACTTCCAGAACTGTATTCTTAATCTGAGACAATGCTTCAGCTTTTAAGCACCTTTCTTCTGGTGAGGTGGTGCAGGGCAGGCTGGGGTCGTGTGTGTGTGTGTGTGTGTGTGTGTGTGAGAGAGAGAGAGAGAGAGAGAGAGAGAGAGAGAGAGAGAGAGAGAGATATCAAGGAGATGGGGGTTGGTTCCAAAGGAAAGGAATCAAATGCCAATGCCTCCAGATCCCTTCCCCATCTGCCTAAAGGGAACTGTTCCTCCCAAAATGTTGTCAATGAAGCACCTCCTGGATGGCTCTTTTCCTGCCCGTTGGACACACATGGAGAGGCACCCCTGGAAGACTTCCTTCTTACTCTTTGGCTCATCTTTTGGCCACTGGTCACGTAGGCAGGATGGGGAGAGGAGAGAAGCAAGATAAGGGGAGAAGGAGGGCATGAGAACAAAGGAACTCTAAAATGTATGAAAGGGACAGGACACCCCCACTTCCTCAGATACCAAGCTCTGGGACTCTTCTCTGTGGAGAAGTCTATCTCTGTTCTATCCTTTAAATAAAACTTGCTTTATAGGCTTGCCTCAGTGTTTCTTGGGTGTTCAGTCTTGAACATCTGGGGAAACGGATTTCATCATCACTGGTATCACTGGTATGCTGGGAAGTGTGCAATTTTTTCCTATATACTGAGCTCAAACCGCTTTCTGACCACATTAATAGTCCGCCTTAAATTAAATAAAATATAGACCATCCCCAGAACTCCCCCCTTTTTTCTTTCTTTTCCTTTTCTTCCTTCCTTCTTTCCTCCCTTCTCTTTTCTTTTATTTTTTCTTTTTTTTTCCAGCAAATCCAGTATTATAAACCAAAACAGCCACTGAAGGATAGGTGTTCAGGATTAACATAGTCCACTATCAGGGGTGGGCAGAAAGAATTTCAACATAAAATATCTTAATAATAGAATATATGCTTTTTATTTATAATAAGTCTGAGCTAGGCTGATTAAGTTCAGATTCTGTGGGAACCAAGTAACATGGCTTGATATGCCTCCACATCTGGGTGGTGGTGACTAGAGAAGGTTCTAGAAGTTTCTGGCAGTTGAGTGCGGGCAGGCAAAGCTCCCTAAGGAATTACAGGTCATTGGAGCAGTTACAAAGAGTGATGCTGGTTAGTATCCCAAATGGACCAAACCAAATTACATATTAGCCTTGAATTTCCCAAAAGTTTAATACACCTAGTCATTAATGGAAAAGGAGAAAAGTGTGGTTTTTCGCATTTAATTCTCATTGCTGCAAATAGAAAAAAGCAGATCTTAAAGGTAATATGGGTACATATCTGTAACTATTATGTAATTTTTTAAGTTTTAAAATGTTTTATTCATAACATTTCCAAACATAAAAATGGAAGAGTCTTAGCAATCTCTTACATACCTACCACATATACTGAATAATGATTAACATGTTACTGAATTTGGATTTTAGTGTAACTATTATTTTAAAGTAAATTCCAAACATCATGATGTTTCTTCTTTAAATATTTCCACATACAAGCTCTAAAAAGGAGGCAGGAGGCTTCTTAACATGACCATTATCACACCTAACAATCCACAATACAGACAGTCCCTAACTTACAGCAGTTTGATCCATGATTTTTTATCTTTATGATGGTGCAAAAGTGATACATTCAGTTGAAACTACCTTGAACTTTGAATTTAGATCCTTTTCCAGAGAATTGATTGATACGTGGTATGATACTCATGCTGGGCAGCAGCTCCCAGCCAGCAACCTCATCACCAGGGTGAACAACCCATCTCTACTTCATATTGTATTGCTAAGCTGTGATATTCAGTAGGTTACGTGTATTAAATGCATATTTGACTTGTGGTTTATCCACATATAACCCCATTGTAAGTTAAGGAGCATCTGTATTCCTTTAATAGTATCTCCTGTCTGTGCTTTAAGTTTTCCCCCAAATGTCTTTTTGCAGTTGGTTTGTCTATTTATACTGTTGAAAAGTTTTCTTAGACTCCCCTTAGTCAGAATTAATCACCCGTCTTTGGCACAAAATCATGTCTGGGGTTAGAGTTATTTATAGAGATAGACTGTAAACACCTTGAGGTGCTTATTTTGAGCACCTTATATCTTGTTTTTTAAGTTTTATGGTGGCCCATCCCCAAACTAATACCTAGACTGCTACAACACTGCACTACATTTTGAAAAGAAGTGACATTAGTAAAGTGGAGGTCTGAGTTTAAAATCATCACTAGGCAATGGCTACACATTTTAATTTTAATTTGGGAGTCATGATTCATTCCCATAAGATTTCTTCCTCTCTTTCCTTCCCTTTCCTATGTCCCTATCTTCTCTCCTTCCTTTATTCCTTTCTCCCTCTCTCCCTTCTCTCTGCTTCCTCCCTATTCCTTTCTTCCTTGAAAAACTTCAACAAAGCAAAGTTTTTTCTTCTTCTTCTTATGAACCTTCTGACGAAAAGTAGCCTTAGTAATCTTGCAGGAGCCCAGTGGCTGGGGAGGTTGAGGCAGGAGGATCGAAAGTTCAAAGTCAGCCTCAGCAATGGCAAAGCACTAAACAACTCAGTGAGACCCTCTCTCTCTAAATACAATACAAAATTGGGCTGAGGATGTGATTCAGTGGTTGAGTGCCCCTGAGTTCAATCCCTGTCCCCCCCCCCCAAAAAAAAGGAAAGGAAAAACAAAAGAAATCTCACAGAAGAAGCATTAAAAGACTCCAATTCTATATAACAATACCAGGGAGCTCAACTTCTAATTTTAAGTCTATGGAGTGGATCTAACCAATCAGCAAATGACTATGGTTACAGATCTGGGATTACACAATGAGAAGCCTTGTCAAAGTACATGGTTGAAAAATCACAACTATGATATGTCCTATGCAAATCTTTGTAAACAATAAAAACTATTCATTGAACAACCACTACAGGCAGGCAGAATGACACAATCTTTACCAACATTCTAACATTTTTCTGTCACTCTCTCCTAAGTTTGTCCCCATTTTGCAGATACATAAACTGAGACTTATAAAAGTTAAGTAGTGGGCTGGGGAGATAGCTCAGCTGGTAGAGTGCTTGCCTCGAAAGCACAAGGCCCTGAGTTTGATCCCCAGTACCGAAAAAAGTTAAGTAGTTTACTCAAAGTCAGTCGAGAGCTGTATATTCAGGTCTATTTTACTGCAAAGTCAGTATTTATAATCAAAATGAGATTGAAATATAGCTGGAATAGATTGAAATAGAACATTCCCAGGGAACATGAAGATGTTTTCCTCTAACTTACAGATTTATTTCAAACTTTTTAAATAACCGAGCTTCTGCTCTTGACTTAATTGCTGTAGCTAAGAGGGGTGCAGAAAGAGCTCAGGTATGGGACACCAGATAGACCCACGTTTTGATTACAACTCCACCACGCACTAGCTGTGTAACTTGAATATCTCTGAGTCTTAAGTACCCACCTTGCAAAAATGTCAGAGGAGCTAGATTCAGTGTCTATCACACAGCTCCTGGCTTAGTGGAATCGATATTATTTCCAAAGTAAATTGGGAGGCGAGGTTGCCATGTTAGTTAGGAAAGAGAGAGGGGACCCAAAGACTAAGCCAGCTAATGGGGTTTTTTGCAGAAACAGATCGTTTCGGTTGATTCTTTTTATCCTACTCCCTTAACCCTGATTTATTTTTATTTTTTAGTTGTAGATAGACACAATACCTTTAATTTATTTATTTGTCATGTGTTGCTGAGGATCTAACCCAGTGCTTCACACATACTGGACAAGCGCTCCACTACTACTCCAGCCTTAACCCTGATATTTTTTTTTTTTTTTAATGGAAAAAAACAGGACAACATGGGAATTATTCTGAAATGAACTTCAATTATCTCCATATGTGCGCTGCATCACATTTGGGAGCTTGATTGAATTAACTCTAATTCAATCACACTAAAGATTCCCGCCTGCACGTGGGAATCTCCCGTGGGACTCAGGGTGGGGAGACAACCCTGGCACACCCAGCTCTGCTCTGCTTTGTTTGGACCCCATTTTAGAAGGGTTGGTTTGCTTTCACCCAGACCGTGGCCATCAGCGCCTCCCTTGCTCTCAGGTTCCCCCCTCCTACAGAGAATCACCCCTACCCCGTGCAGGCGCGGGTAGCTGGTGGTTGGCCAAGATCTATTGGCGACACAGTGGTGAGTCGCAGCCGCCCGGCACCTGCTTTCTACCCTACCGCATCTGCAGGGGGCGCCCGGGAGTCGAGCACCGAGCGCCCGTAGCGGGTCCGCAAATTCCCCGCGGCTCGCGTGACCCGAAAGTCCTGGCTCCGCCCTTCGGAAGCGGTTGTGGTCAGTATATAAGGTGGGGAGGCATACAGCACCCGCTGGGTGCTGGGCGTTAGCATCTTCTGCGCGCGCCGTCCCGCCCTAGGTGAGTCTCCTTTCGGGGAAGGCGCTGCTGAATCGGCCCTTGGTTGGCCTTTTGAGTGTGTTGGACGGGGTGGTGCTCACCTGCTTGGGTCCTAGTGGCTGAAGTTTTGATCGATAACTTGGATTTTTTTTTTTTTTTTTTTCTTCTTCTAGATTTAGCATTCTACACTGAAGTCATCATGGGCGTTTTTCAAACCATGATGAAAAAGAAGGAAGTAAGTTTTTAAAGCAATAGAAAAACGTGACTGAAAGTGGTAATTTTTAAAGATGAAAAGGTGGTGCAGATTTTGAAAAAGAAAAAAAGTGATTTGTAGCAATTTTGTTATATTTTAGAGTTTTCATATTGAATTTACCCCCAACCTGTTGTCTGTTAGCTCATTCCTTTGGTGCTGATCATGACTTTCGCAGCGGGAGGAGCCTCATCTTTTGCCTTATATTCCTTGCGAAAAACCGACGTGATGTAAGTAGGTCTTGTTTATAAAAACGTTTTTGGCAGTGTTTGGTTGACTTTTCATTTCTGAAATGCATGCCATCGGTTTCCCGTGTCCCTCCCACCCCCATGGATAAGAATGTCAAATTGTGGACTTGGGAGTCAGGGCTGAAAAGCATCCTGATATCGGAAGACTGTTAAGTTATGACATTGGCATTTGTTTATTTATTCCTGTGTCTAAATGTCCTTTCATTCATTGACCCTCCTCCAAATCCACTGTCCTGCAGGGAAGTAAAATTTGATTTTTTCAAACTTGAGTTTTTAAATTAAAGTTCTTACGTTATTTGGGAGATATATATATATATATATATATATATATATTTTTTTTTTTTTTTCAAATTTAATAATTTTAATTAAGTTTTTAAATTTAAACTTAGTCTTTCCATACATTCAGTTGTCTTCTATGAACTCTAAACCTCAATTTTGAATATAAGAAGGTTAAAAAAACCTCATGGAATACGAGAAAGAGAAAAAGTAGGACCCGTGGTGTCCTCTGCAGGGCTGGAGAGGGCAGTAACTCTAAGCGCTACCAGGAAGCCTGGAGTTACCACCCCGCCCCTCAGCCCCTCCCAGGAACCCCTCCCCCGGTCTCTCAAGAACCTTATGCTTGTCCTTAGCCTGGCAAGTCCACCTCAGTTATGTTGTTTGAGAACCTTCTGCTATCTAGACCAAAAAAGAATACAGACCTTCTACTCTGCAGAGGAATTGAGCTTTAATGTTTGAGCCAAACCATGCAACTCCCTTAATGAATCTCCCATCAATTTTAGTTACTACTGATGGTTTCTAGTAGTTAACTAAAGGATGGATGTCTAAGTATGGAGGTTGGGTCTGTCATCTAGCCTTATTTACACACCCAGTATAAATGTTGGTTTAGATTCACATACTTTGACGTTGAATTAGCCTTCTTTTATTTTTAGTCTTGATCGAAAAAGAAATCCAGAACCATGGGAAGCTGTGGATCCTACTGAACCTCAAAAGGTATTGCTAAATTAAAAACAAGTACTTTACATCTAGCCCAAACCTTCACACCTTTGCCAGCAAAATAGATTTCCTATCTGACACAGTGCCATTTTATGTATTGTATGCTAAAACAAAAACTCTCCAGAATTCTAGAGATCAAGTTCAAATCCTTGGCCAATTATTCACTACGATTTTAGACAGCTTGACCTCTGTGAGGTTCAGAATCCATAAAATGAGCATGATAATAGGGCTGTACCTCAGAGTTAAGAGGATTAAAGAAAACAAAACACACAGAGCCTTTTTACACAGTGTGTGGTCCATTGTAAGCACTCAAATAAAACTTATAATTGCAATACATTATCCCTTTTTATCCATTACTCACCTCAAGTTAATATTAGGTCACTGTGATAAATCACAGTTGCTCCTGAAGGACAGGAGTGTATTCTGCTCAAGTGGTATTAACTAATATCCACTCATTCTTTTTTTTTTTTTTTTTTATTTTATTTTTTTTACGTTTACATAGGGTAATGATGTTTATTATATTTTTTTCCCCTCCCCCCCACCCCTCCCACCCCTCCCACCCCTCCCACCCCTCCCACCCCTCTTTTCCCTCTACACAGTCCTTCTTTCCTTCATTCTTACTGCTCTCCTTAGCCTAACTCTAAACCTAACCCTAAACCTAATGCTATCCCCTCCCACCCCCCATTATATGTCCTCATCCGCTTATCAGCGAGATCATTCGTCCTTTAGTTTTTTGAGATTGGCTTATCTCACTTAGCATGATATTCTCCAATTTCGACCATTTGCCTACAAATGCCATAATTTTATCATTCTTCATTGCGGAGTAATATTCCATTGTATAAATATGCCACAGTTTCTTTATCCATTCATCAACTGAAGGGCATCTAGGTTGGTTCCACAATCTGGCTATGGTGAATTGAGCAGCAATGAACATTGATGTGGCTGTATCTCTGTAGTATGCTGATTTTAAGTCCTTTGGGTATAGGCCAAGGAGTGGGATAGCTGGGTCAAATGGTGTTTCCATTCCAAGCTTTCTGAGGAATCTCCACACTGCTTTCCAGAGTGGTTGCACTAATTTGCAACCCCACCAGCAATGTATGAGTGTTCCTTTTTCACCACATCCTCGCCAACACCTATTGTTGCTTGTATTCTTGATAATCGCCATTCTAATTGGGGTGAGATGAAATCTTAGGGTAGTTTTGATTTGCATTTCCCTTATTACTAGGGATGTTGAACATTTTTTCATATATCTGGTGATTACTTGTACATCTTCTTCTGTGAAGTGTCTGTTCATTTCCTTAGCCCATTTGTTGATTGGATTATTTGTATTCTTCGTGTAGAGTTTTTTGAGTTCTTTATAGATTCTGGAAATTAGCGCTCTATCTGAGGTATGGTTGGCAAAGATATTCTCCCACTCTGTAGGCTCTCTCTTCACATTTCTGATAGTTTCCTTTGCTGAGAGAAAGCTTTTTAGTTTGAATCTATCCCAGTTGTTTATTCTTGCTTTTATTTCTTGTGCCATGGGAGTCCTGTTAAGGAAATCTGATCCTGAGCCAACAAGTTGAAGATTTGGACCTACTTTTTCTTCTATAAGATGCAGGGTCTCTGGTCTGATTCCGAGGTCCTTGATCCATTTTGAGTTGAGTTTTGTGTAGGGTGAGAGATAGGGGTTTAGTTTCATTCTATTGCATATAGTTTTCCAGTTTTCCCAGCACCATTTGTTGAAGAGGCTATCTTTTCTCCATTGCATATTGTTGGAACCTTTGTCTAGTATGAGAAAATTGTATTTATTTGGGTTTGTGTCCATGTCCTCTATTCTGTACCATTGATCTACCTGTCTATTTTGGTACCAATACCATACCGTTTTTGTTACTATTGCTTTGTAGTAGAGTTGAAGATCTGGTATTGCAATACCCCCTGCTTCGCTCTTGCTACTGAGGATTGCTTTAGCTATTCTAGGTTTTTTATTCTTCCAGATGAATTTCATAATTGCTTGCTCTATTTCTGCGAGGTACATCATTGGGATTTTAATTGGAATTGCATTGAATCTGTATAGAATTTTAGGTAGTATAGCCATTTTGACGATATTAATTCTGCCTATCCAGGAACATGGGAGATCTTTCCATCTTCTAAGGTTTTCTTGAATTTCTTTCTTTAGTGTTCTGTAGTTCTCATTGTAGAGGTCTTTCACCTCTTTTGTGAGATTGATTCCCAAGTATTTTATTTTTTTCGATGCTATTGTGAATGGAGTAGTTTTCCTAATTTCTCTTTCTGAAGATTCATCACTTATGTATAAGAATGCGTTGGATTTATGAGCATTGATCTTGTAACCTGCTACTTTACTGAATTCACTTATGAGTTCTAAAAGTTTTCTGGTGGAATTTCCAGGTTCCTCTAAATATATAATCATGTCATCAGCGAACAGGGATAGTTTGAGTTCTTCTTTTCCTATTCGTATCCCTTTAATTTCTTTGGTTTGTCTAATTGCTCTGGCTAGAGTCTCAAGGACGATGTTGAATAGAAGCGGTGAAAGAGGGCATCCCTGCCTTGTTCCAGTTTTTAGGGGGAACGCTTTCAGTTTTTCACCATTTAGAATGATATTAGCCATGGGCTTAGCGTAGATGGCCTTTATAATGTTTAGGAATGTTCCCATTACCCCAATTTTTTCTAGTGTTTTGAGCATGAAGGGATGCTGTATTTTATCAAATGCTTTTTCTGCATCTATTGAAATAATCATGTGATTCTTAACTTTAAGTCTGTTGATATGGTGAATGACATTTATTGATTTCCGAATGTTGAACCAACCTTGCATCCCTGGGATAAAACCCACTTGATCGTGGTGCACTATCTTTTTAATATATATTTGTATGCGATTTGCTAAAATTTTGTTGAGAATTTTTGCATCGATGTTCATTAAGGATATTGGTCTGAAATTTTCTTTCCTTGATGTGTCTCTGTCTGGTTTAGGTATCAGGGTGATATTGGCTTCATAGAACGAGTTTGGTAGGGTTCCCTCCTCTTCTATCTCATGGAATAGTTTGAGGAGTATTGGAATGAGCTCTTCTTTAAAGGTTTTATAGAACTCGGCTGAGAACCCATCTGGTCCTGGACTTTTCTTTGTTGGTAGGCTTTTGATGACCTCTTCTATTTCATTGCTTGAAATTGGTTTATTTAAGTTGTGTATGTCCTCCTCGTTCAGTTTAGGTAGTTCATATGTCTCTAGAAATTTGTTGATGTCTTCAAGGTTTTCTGTTTTGTTGGAGTATAGATTTTCGAAATAGCTTCTAATTATGTTTTGTATTTCACTCGTGTCTGTTGTGATGTTTCCTTGTTCATTCCGAATTTTAGTAATTTGAGTTTTCTCCCTCTTTCTCTTTGTTAGTGTGGCTAAGGGTTTATCAATTTTATTTATTTTTTCAAAGAACCAACTATTTATTTTATTAATTTTTCCGATTGTTTCTTTTGTTTCGATTTCGTTGATTTCGGCTCTGATTTTAACTATTTCCTGTCTTCTACTACTTTTGGTATTGATCTGCTCTTCTTTTTCTAGTGCTTTGAGCTGTAGTGTTAAGGCGCTAGCCTAAAGGAATAGCCAAATAAAGGAGAAACCAAATCATGTCAAAAACAAATATGAGTCAATTGACTGGGAATACAAATCATATCACAATAATAACCCTGAATGTTAATGGCCTGAATTCATCAATCAAAAGACACAGACTGGCAGATTGGATTAAAAAGAAAAATCCAACAATATGCTGCCTGCAAGAGACACATCTCATAGAAAAAGACACCCATAGACTAAAGGTGAAAGGATGGGGAAAAACATACCATGCACACGGACACAGCAAAAAAGCTGGAGTATCCATCCTCATCTCAGATAATGTGGACTTCAAACCAAAACTAGTCAGAAGGGATAAAGAAGGACATTACATGCTGCTTAAGGGAAGCATAAATCAGCAAGACATAACAATCATAAATATCTATGCCCCGAACATTGGCTCATCCACGTACGTCAAACAAATCCTTCTCAATTCCAGAAATCAAATAGACCACAACACAATAATACTAGGCGATTTTAACACACCTCTCTCATCACTGGATAGATCGTCCAAACAAAAATTGAATAAAGAAACTATAGATCTCAACAACACAATCAGCAATTTAGACTTAACGGACATATATAGAATATACCATCCAACAAAGAATGAATACACTTTCTTCTCAGCAGCACATGGATCCTTCTCTAAAATAGACCATATTTTATGCCACAAAGCTACTGTTAGTAAATACAAGAAGATAGAGATACTACCTTGTACTCTATCAGATCATAATGGATTGAAATTAGAAATAAATGACAGAATAAAAAACAGAAACTTCTCCAATACCTGGAGACTAAATAATACACTATTATATGATGAATGGATAACAGAAGACATCAGGAGGGAAATAAAAAAATTCTTAGAAGTAAACGAGAACAAAGACACATCATATCAAAATCTCTGGGACACTATGAAAGCAGTACTTAGAGGAAGATTTATTTCATGGGGTGCATTCAAAAAAAGAAGTAGAAATCAACAAATAAACGAGTTAACACTCATTCTTTTAAGACTATGGCAGAGGTCTCCTAGGTTCTGGGGTAATGGAACACCAGTGAAGATAAATGGGAATGTCTGCATGTGAGGTTTTTGGAAATCAAGAACTGTCCACAGCTCTCTCCCATTTCCCTCGGGGTGTAACTTCTTAGATCACTGGTGCCTTCACTGAGCAATTGCAATGAGGAATTTTATTCACCTACTGTGTGTTGAGCCCTGTGGGAGGAGCATTGTACATAACTCATGAGGAGCAGACACATTTTGAACTTTAAGCTCTCATACTACCTTGGCAAACTAAAAAATCTGAATGGTGCTAATGAAAGTAGGGCAAATGTGTATGACCTTTCTCTCTGGTCTCATAACACTTAGGTACCCAAGGGCTTTTTGTAGGGGTGGTGTGATAGAAATCAGCTTCATTGGACTGGGGTTGTAGCTCATCAGTAGAGCACTTGCCTAGCACTTGTGAGGCACTGGGTTTGACTCCTGTGCCATATAAAAAAAATAAATAAGGTATTTAAAAAAAAAAAGAAATTGGCCATGTTACTATTTGGTGCATGTTTTAGAGACAGGAAGAGGTGGTTCTTTGACTACAAATGCTACGATGATGCTTTTCCTAAAAGGAGTGTGGACAAATCCCAAAAGGGGAGGAGAGGATGAAGGGCAGATATTTAAAACATTTTTATTTCCTTTGTTAAAGCTTCTAACAATCAACCAACAATGGAAGCCTATTGAAGAGTTGCAGAAGGTCCGAAGGGCAACCAAATGACCAGTCTGTGCTGCTTCTTCCCAGAGTACTCTATGAATCTAGTGGAAACATTTCTGCACAAACTAGATTATGGATTCCAGTGTGCGGAAATGCTTCTGCTACATTTTTAGGGTTTGCCTACTTTCTTTGGATTCTGGATAAGGAATTAAAGGTAGTGCAGCGATAACTACATAGTCCAAAAAATAAGTTTCCTGGTTTATTGTTGTAAATTTGAATATTACATATTGAATTTTTATGTTTGTGATGCTACAATGTTTTCCTTGGAACGTATAGATTTGTAAATTAAATTATCTGTAATAAAATATCATTTGTACAAGCTATCTCAAAAGTTAATGTATATTTAAGTAGAAGAGAACATTATTATGGGAGAAAATCACTCATACATATATACATATAATATATGCATATATCAGATATGTGTAAACATGTATATAATGTATATGTGTATATATTGTATATAATGTATATTATATGTGTATGTGTATATGTGTGTGTATATATATATTTTGGGATACTGGGGATTGAACCCAGGGTCTTGCACATGCTAAGCATACACTGTACCATTGAACTACACCCCTAGCCCCAGAAAAACATTTTGAAGCACAAGATTTTATCTTTTAAATAACATACAATGTATATTTCTGTGTAAGCTTGTCTTCCAATTTCATTTGCTCCTCAGAAATTTATTGATAATCTACTGTTTGCAGTAAAACAATGAGCAAAACCAAAATTTGGAGGGATATGAATAAGAGATGGTAAACACATGAGGAAAAGTAGTGGTGGTGGGGCATGAGACTCACATGAGCATTGGCCTTGGAGGAAGTGCTGGATTCTGGCGGTGAACGGGAATGTGAGCATGCTGAGATGGGCCCAAAGATGCCAGTGCAAACTATGGTGCTCTGATGAGGACCAGGGAGGGGAGGCTGGGAGCTTCACCACCACCCTGCAGAGTGTGGACCAGTGGCGACTTGGAGACTGAAGATACAGTTGAACCCAACATGCCCCTTCACTGTCCTTAAACAAGTAGAAAGTTGCTTTTCATTAACTTTTTTAAAAAATGAGATATGCTTTATATGTCAGTTTCCATCCATTTAAATTGCACAATTTAGTGGTTTTTATTATATTTACAAAGTTGCACAACCACTTCCACTATCTAATTCCAGAATATTTTCATTGTCCCCAAAAGAACCTGTACCATGTGCAGTCATTCCTCTGTTCTTGACCCCTCAGCTTCCAGCCCAAGGCAAATACTAATAATAAACTTTGTCTCTATGGATTTGTGTACTTTGGCTAGTTCATATAAATGGAATCATGATAGGAGGTCATTGTGTCTGACTGTACCTTAGCATAATGTTTTCAAGAGTCATTCCTGTTGTGCTACATTATCAATATTCCATCCCTTTTTCTAAGGAATGCTATTCCATTGTATGGACATACCACATATTACTTACCCATTTGTGAGCTGAGAGTCATTGGAATAGCTCTTCCTTTTGGCTGTGGTGAATACTTGTACCAACAACCATGTACGAGCTTTTGTGTAGCCACATATTTCCATTTCTCTTGGTTATGTTCTTAGGTTCACTTACTCTTTTAGATGAAAATGATTAATGCTTCTTTCTTGATTTTCATATGAATGTAATGGGAAAATAAGAGGAGGGCTAAATTCCTGTCACCTTCATAGCAATAAAAAGTAACTAGCTCTTGCATGAGGCTTTGGCAATTCTGAAAGGATTAACCAGACACTACTTCTTCCAACCCTTGTTCCTTACTTATCACCTTGGAATTTCCCAGGTGAAAATCTCGAATGATTGATCTCCAGGAATTACATGTGGCAATTGGGAGGCACATTTTTATTTGATTAAGTTTCTAAAGTAGAATATGATACCACTTGGATAAATAAAAATGAATAGCCTGGTGATGCATGGCCAACTAGGAGAACATATTGTAAAGTGCTTTCTGAAGGAAAACTGCCTTTCAATGTTAAAACACAAACCTGAATGGCGGGGAGTGGCTTTATGGTGTGGAAATGGCAATGGAAGTTACTGTTTAGCAGGTTTGGGAGGAAGAGAGGTCATGTGCCAAGCTGATACCCTGGGGCAGGAAAGGGAATGATAATGATAATGACATATTTTAATGCAACTTAAATAGTCAAGAAGTTATACTCCTCTTGAGCACTCACACGAGCTGGACATTGTGCTGGCCCCACAGATCGGACCATGCAGGGAGGGAGACACTCCTATGGGCAAATCAATACAATGTCATGACAGTGAAGCAAGGGTACAAATGAGTATGTGATACAGAGGAAAGCGCCCCAAAGAAGGTGGATTCCTAAAAGACTAAGCAGACTAATTACTTGGAAAACCAAGAATTAGAAGTCAGCGAGGCAACTGAAGCAGAGGCACAGGTTTATCAAGGCAGAGAGGCCTAAAATAGCATGATGTCATCATGCTTAGACTTAAGGCAGTTTAATGCAAAGAATTTTGGAGCGTGAGGTGGGAGAGGTGGCTGAAAAAAATACTAGGAGAAATGTGTAGGACCTTTTATGCTCTTATCCTACCACTACCAAGGATCCAGAACAGGGTTTTAAGATGAAAAAGGAGATGGTACAGTTTACTTAATGGAGATTTGGCTATAGTGAGGGAGGTGGGGAATTCCCACTGACAGGGATGCTGGTTGGATGCCAGAGACCATTTGCTGCCCATGGTCCAGGGGACAGGTGGTAAGGGCCATGACTAAGCAAAGCAATATCCAGGGGATGCAGTTGAAAGTGATTGAGGAGAAATCAATGAGAAGGTCTCCAGGCTTACTGGATGTTGCTGGGGGATGTCCAAAATGACTCCCAGATTTTTCACCTGTGTAGCCTGGTGGGCAGTGATGCCAAGGGAGGGGTAAGGAGAAAAGAATGCAATGTGGGCGGTGGGGTGGACAAAGAAGAAAATGAGTTAGGCCCAGTGTGCTCTGTAGGTAGCTACACTTGGAGACAGGATAAAGGGGTGGTAAGATCAGGGGCATGGATGAGATCACTTCCAGAGGACTTCTGGAGTGAAATGAAGACGGAACCCAGAGCCACGTCATCTTCTAGGATGCAGGCAAAGAGAATCCTGGGAATTGAGGTGAAATGGTTAGAGAAGGAGAAGGAGAACCAGGAGAGACGTGGTGGAGCCCAGAGAGGAAGAAGAGCTTTCCCCTGTTGGGAGATTGGTATGGTTTGAAATTAAACCAAAGCCCAGAAACCTTTCAACTTTATGGCTTGAGCCTTAAGCAAACATGATCCCCCGCACCAGAAACAACAACAAAACAAAACAACCCTCCCACACCTATAATTCTCTTTTTACATACAAATAAAATGCAAATTAAGTTTTCCTAATAAAAAAGTTAAGATCACATTCCCATATGACCAAAAACTGGAGTGAGGTCCAATTTAATACTCATTTATCATTTTTTATTTTTTTGAAGAAATTCTCTCACATTGTAGTTAAGACTCCATGAAATTACAAGCTGTGAATTCAGATTGCTCTATCATTTACAATGCTGGTTTAGAGAAGCCTCAGAGTTCTCCTCCATAAAATTGGGTTAATTAGTACCTCTCAGTTTCGTTATAAAATTATATGAGATAATAACTGTAAAGTACCTAACATGGTATCTAACGTGCGAGTTGTTCAGCATGTATTACCTTCTTTCTTAAATAAGAAAGGATGATTAGCACTATAAAGTAGAAAGCTCTAAAATGTATTTAAGATTATATTCTTGAGAGAGTGAGAGCATTGCTTGTTTGCAATTCACACACACCTACTGGTGGCTCCTGGCCCACCTTTGTTTTACAATGTCGCAATTATAAGCCTTTTAGAGAACATGTACACCACTGTAGATAAATTCTCCTCACACTCACTCTTATCTACATAGTTACCTTGCAAAATATAAGAAACCCTGTGCATATGCATACATAGATGACCTCACATACAGAAGAGACAAAGTAATAAAACTACTATCTATGGATCTGTTTCTACATATATGTCCTTAGAAGCAAATGTCCATGTTTTAGTTATCACTCTACACTGTATCACTTAGCACATCACACATATTCTCAGAATCAATAGAGCTGGTATGTAGTATAATAAGAAAGGAGAGTAAAATTAAGTGCATGTACTTAAGACAGCAATAAGAGTGGAATTAAAGGTTGGGGATGTGGCTCAGTGGTAGAGTGTTTGCCTGGCATGTACAAGGCCCTGGTTTTGTCCTCAGCACTGAAAAAAAATAATAATGGAGTTAATTTTCCAGTAATTGTCCCTTGTGATATCTTCCCATGCTTAGAAAATTGTCCCAAATAATTATATATGATTTTTTCCCTATAACTAGGGCTGTTTTTATATTTTGGTAGTGTTTTTACATCATTTGCCTGTATGCATACTTAGTTTTAAAATGAAAATTAGAATAAAATTAAGGGTAACCCCAAATTTTATGATAACTCTTATAGACATATTAAAACCAGCTTTCTCATTCACCTGGTTTGATTAATACATGTGTATATATATATATAATATATTTTATATTTTATTAGTATATAATAAAATATTGCTCATTTGGAGAGTGGGTATACTCTTTAAAAATTTAAACTCCTCTTTTTGGCACTTACATCAAGTAACATGATTTTTCCTTATCAAGGTATGTAATCACGAAGTTGCTATTATTTCTTGGTGTTCAGTGGGGCAAGTCAACCTGGTGTGTTTTAAAATGCTTTTGCTTATCTGAAATCTCTTTATCAACAAAAACAAGAAATGGAAGAGCTGGGTGCAGTGGGGCAGGCCTGCGATACTAGCAACTGGGGAGGCTGAGGCAGGAGGATCACAAGTTCCAGGCCAGCTTCAGCAATTTAGTGAGGCCTTAAGCAACTTAGACCCTGTCTCAAAAAATAAAAAGGACTGGGTATGTAGCTCAGTGGTTAAGTGTCCCTGGGTTCAATCCCTGGTACCAAGAGAAAAAAAAAAAATAAAGAATCAGTACAAAATGTGATCTATATGACAAATGTGACCTATTGTTTTCTTGTCATTTTGAAGACATTTTTGTTGAGTCAACCACTAACCATTTCTCAATTTGTTTCAAATTTCTTTTTAAATTATTGTTTTTAGGATTGAAATGTACTTCAAATACAATAAAATGAACAGATCTTAACATTTTGGTTCAAAGAAGTGTTTTGATCATTGTGTGTACCCATGAAACCATCATTCAAAACAAATTGTCAAAATGAGCATAAGGACTAAGGTAGAGTTTCTCTTGATAAACAATTAACAAGTTAGAGAACGCCATCAAATTGCATAATTTAAAAGAGTGAATTTTATGGTCTGTGAATTATATTGCAAAAAAAATGGTACCCTTATTTGGTTGCTATCTTACTTTAAAATAAGTCTCTTATCATTTTCTCCACTATGTAAAGTAACCCCACCCCCTACTTATAATATTTGATTCATTTTTTTCCTCCAAAGCAGGAAATTTGAAAACACTGAACATCATAAGATACACACCAACAAGATCTGTTGAAACTGGTCTTGTCGCTGCCAGTGTAGAGTGAATTACAACAAACAGACTTCCTGAGGCTTTGGGGAGCAGAGTGCAGACACTGGGTTTACCTTAAGTTTGAGGATGCAAACATTGCCACCACCAACAGAGGAAGAGCCTGACAGAGTATAAGGGGTACCCCAGCAATAAGACTATCCTGGCCTAAATCCTCTCCAGGGCAAGGCTGTCACCAGGGGAGGCAGAGAGGTTACTGGCCAATTCTTGCAGAACAGCGATTCTCAGACTTTAACTGGGCCTCAGAATCTCCTGGAAGGCATTTGGGCCTCAACCACCTTCAAAGTTTCTGTCTAAAGATGTCTGGGGTGGGACCCAGTTATCTGTGTTTCTAATAAGTACAGCTGATGCTGCTGTTTTGGGAGCCACACTTTGAGAATCACTGTTCTAACAGTCTTTTCCTTGTAACATCTGGTAATTAGTTAGGTATTCTCCACCAGTAGGTAATATACTAGCCATCAATTGTGTTACCAATATCCAGGTCTTGAATCAAAAGTTGTGGGAATGAACACTTGACTTGGACAGAATTTAAGCAGAGTCAGGGCCATATTAATGGGGGCTTCTGCCTGAACCAGAAGGGGGACAGGGACCCCAGACTGACTTGAATAAAAAACAAAGGGGAATAGCTTTAATGGCATCTAAAGGGTAACAGGACCTGGGTTTCTTGATGGCATCACATGTAGAGGTGGGACTTCAGTCATACCTGTGCTACTCTTTATCATGCTTCTTTATATGTCCTATGCCTCATTACCATCCTAAGTTCACCTAGGACTGTGCATTTTACTATGCAATAAGACAAAAGTAACCATGGGTCCCTTTGGTGACTATGCAGTGTTTGCCTCTTACTACCTGGAACTGCCCTTATCATCTGGGAAAGTCTCTGATATTTTCTGAATAGTGCAGACCCTGTTTTGACTGACATTTCTGCTGACCAGATGATCTCAGAAGGCTGAGCTGACTGTCCTAGACTCCCATCTCCTGGGGTGTTACCTCATTGCCATAGACCTGAAAACTGGAGCACCTTTTAATTCTTAATTTTCTAGTATGGCTGTTAACCCCAAAGAACTGAGAGCTAGCTTGGCTGTCTTATGTCCCCTGAAAGGTGTTACCCCTTAGTCCTAGGGGGTTCTTTTTTTTGTGGGGGTCCTTGACTATTAGTTATACTCTGGCTCTCTGGAGAGCAGGGTCAGGGCCAGGCATAGAACACCTCTCTGGCCCTCACTGCCTGTACAGACACACTAATCCCAGCATTGTAACCTGAAGGACAGTAGATTCATCAGGTGTGTGGACAGATGCATGTGTGTTGTGAACACTGTCCATTGTACTCAGAGGTGACACTACTGACCCGCCACGTCAGGACAGTGTGGTGGTGGTTCTACCAGGGATGATCAAGTCTTATATTAATTCAACTTCACAGTAGTCAGAAGCAAGCAGACAGATTAGCATGTGTATCCACATTCTACCAATTAAGAGCCATGTGACCTGGACAAGTTACCTACTTCCTTAGAGCTTTGCTTTTCAATTAAAAATTCATTTCAGGGGCAAACCTGTTGAATACCAATGGATGAATGTTGTTATCTTGAGAGTGGGTCCTGGTAAAAGGATGGCTTTGGTCCTCATTCCCTACCACATCCCTGTGCTCTCTTATTCTTCTGTCTTCTGCTATGGAATTACACAGCAAGAAGAACCTTCATTTTGGACTTCCCAGAGTCAGAAATATAAAAAGTAAATTTCTTCTCTTTTTAAATTACCAGCCTCAGGTGTTTTGTTATAGCAACACAATGAATTAACTCAGTAGCAAAAGTCTGAGAAACTCTGGCTCAGAACATAGAAGTTTTAATGCAGAGGCTTCAAAATCTACAGCTGAGACCACAGTCTGAAATCCAGTGAGCATCTGTTGTGTGCAGAATGTTGAAAAAGATGAGTTTTTGTTTGGAGGGCAGAGCTTGGGAAACTGAGCACTGAGTTTAGGCTATTATAGTGTAAGAAGAATTTGTAATGGTGTGATAACCATCTCTGTGCTTAAAAGGAAAAAACAGTTCGGTCAGTAGGGAGGAGAGGAGGAATGGATGGAATGGATGGAGGTGAGATTAGATCTTTGAGGACTTGTAGTGCTTTCTCAGTCCCCTTTTCTTCGTCGTCATCTTCTTGTTTTTTTTTCTTCTTCTCCTTTTCCTTCTCCTTCTCCTTCTTCTTCGTCCTTCTTCTTCTTCTTCCTTTTTTTTTAAGTGTTGGAGATTGAACCCGGGGCCTGGTGCATGCTAAGTAAGTGCTCTACTACTGAGTCACACCCACAGACTTTAAATCTCTTTCTCAAAGACCTCATCAGGCCCTCACTTGAGAAGGTTTATTAAGTGAATCAGTCTCTCTCAATAGCTTGAAGTAAGAGACAGACAGGAGGCACATTCAGAGGTTGTGTTTGTCAGCTTTACCTTACTATAACAAGTACCTGTAATAATCAACTTAAAAAGAGAAAAGGTTTATTTTGGTTTACAGTTTTAGAGGTTGTAGTTCATGATCAATTGGCCCCATTACTTGGATGAGGTGGCACATCATGGCAGGAGGGAATGATGGAGCAAAACTGCTCACCTTGCAGCAAGGAACCAAAAAAAAGAAAAAAAAAAAGGAAGCAGTTAGGATCCCACTATCCCCTACAAGGGCATGCCCTTGATGACCTGAAGACCTCCCTTCTACCCCCACATCTTAAAGGTTCTCCCACCTCACAATAGTGTCATGGGTTGAGGACCATGCCTTCTAGCACATGGATCTTGGGTCACAGTTATCTAAACCACAGTAGAGGCAACACCTGAGAAGAAAAGGAAGGACTGAGATATTGTCAGAGGGTCATTTGGCATCCCCAAGTTATTGAGGGGGTAGAGTTGGAAAGGAAGCTAGTTGTCAAAGAAAAAGGGAACTGGGAAGAAAACCAGAAAGAAGATGAGGTGAGACAGCACATGTCGGGCCAGTAGGATGAATATTGTGAGCTACGAGCCCTGAAAAGTAGTGAGGTCAGCTTCAGAGACACAGCACTAGACGGGCCAGAGTCATCACCTTTGTCTCTACTGGTGATAGTTTGGTCCATGTGCCTCATCTGGTCGGTCCTCAGGGTCCCATGGCCTGCTTATGACCTCACCCGGCACTGGCCCTGGGGGAGGTTTTGTCTGGGTTTGTCCCCTGGTGACCTTTGGCAATTGAGGAGCTGGTCCTGAGGAGGGGATCCCCTCAGGGTCCCATGACTGAGTAAGGAGCCTGGGAGGCACCTGGTTCCACTGCCCTGCCACGGTTGGGCAACTGGGTGTGTCCCCATGGCTCCCAGAGAATTGGCTCATTGTTTCCCTCCTCCCTGAAAATAGACTCAGACACCCATGGCGAGGTCAGTTTCAGTTGAATACATGATGCATTACAAAAAAAAAAAAACAAAACTCCTTCCTCTTGGCCTAAATGCTTTTTGAGTGTGGCATCAAGGACGAGGCAGTCAGAAGTCGTGAGTTTCCTCTTGTCCTTCAGGACCACAGGGAAATCACTTGACCAGCTAATGTGTCAGGCACTCACTGCATGCCAAGCACCCTCCTGGAACAAATATTTCACGGACATCTCACTCCAGCCCTAGTGGGAGTGAGAAGCTGCGTTCTTCCCCAGCTTTTAGATGCTGAGACGTAATCATCCTGCAATCGTGAGAGCTGGGGTCGTGCCTGGGCTCAGGGTGGTCTGAAGTGTTGGGGCAGCTCTGAGCTCTCCCCTAGCGCCCAAACTTCCTGCTTCTAGTTCTGAGTCATGGACCATCTGATTGTGGGAGATCATCACTTAGACCGGCCACACCTGTTCTAATCTTGGGGGCGAGGACGTCCCCATGTCTTCATTCCATTGTGACATGGTGAAAACAGCTTCGCATGCCTCCTGCAACTTCCTTAGCAGGAAGAGTGAGGTAAGATGCATGGCAGAAGCATGGGTCTCACCACCAGCCTGGACTTTTTCCCCCTGTGGCAGAGACCCTATTTTTAGTTTTTATTACTGCCCCCCTCATATTACAGAGAACAAGGGACATGTTAGATTCTCCTTAGGTGTTTTCTAATTAAACCCAGTGATGAATACTTTTGCAAAGATTCGTACCATAGTCAGGTTCTGGCATTTGTAATCACAGTTTTATTTTTGTGTCATACTCGGGATCAAACCCAGGCCCTTGCACATGCTAGGCAAGTGCTTTACTACTGAGCTACATGCCTAGCCCACAAAAAATTTTAATATCCATTTTTCAACAAATATTTGAGTGCTTACTACATACCAGGAACATAAGTGATCACGATCCAGTAGTGAGCAAAAATAACTTTATGGGGCTGCAGTCTTGGGGGGAAGAAAATATTAATTAATTTCTCAAATGCACATTAAATGTCTGCTGTGATAAGGTTATTGAAGGAAAAGAGCATGGATACAGGCTGGAGGCTCCACCAGGGTCCAGGGCAGGATTCTCCCATCCACCCACCATCCTCTATGAACCATTTTCTGTAGGGAACTCCTTTTCTACTGGGCAACTGGAACCTCTATTCAATGGTAAGAATTAAATGTCAACTCAAACTAGTTTGGGGCTACACAAGACACCTATTGGTTATCAAAAGCAAAAATATAAAAATTCTACCCTTGATAAAGCTGTAGGTAAATAGGTACAAGTGATATCTTTCTAGCAACACTGTTAGTTTATCTTTTCTGGGGAATAACCTGGCAGCAGGTATCCAGAGATTCAGATGCTTTACCCAAGAAAGCCTACTCTGGTGAATATTCCAAAAAAACCACAGTGGTGTGTATTACAGGGACATGTTTTATAAAGGAAACAAGCTAATGTTTAATAAAAAGAGTACATTAGTATAAGAAAGACAATAATACATAAATATATGAAATGCAGTATAGCCATTAAAAATGTAAAATATCTGAAGGGCCCTGATGTGTCTAAGTGTGTATATAAAAGAAAGCAAAATGCAATATAGAAAATGCTTGGGAAATATGCCTCTGTAAAATTGATTGAATTATATTATGAAAACCAAAAGTTTAGAGAGATATAAAAAGGTAGAGATTTTGTCATTTAAGTATACTTTTGTTTTTAGCTTGTAAACTTTTTTTGAAAGAATTTCAAATAGAAAAGTTACAAAGTAGTTTAAAGACTTTTGTATCCCTTGCTCAGATTTCCAACTGTAAAAATTTTATCTTATATCTGTCATCTATGTACCTACCTGTTATCTATCCATCCATTCATCCATCATCCATTCATCCATACAAACACATATTGCTAGGTTATCTGTCTGTCTTATCATCTATTATCTATCCATCTATCTGGTCATCTTTTATTTTTTTCCCAAGCCAGTTGACTCTGGGTGGAAGCCATGATGATGCCTCATTATCCTTAAGTCCATCAGGGTATATGCCCTAAAAGCCAGAAAAAAATTTTCAATTAAGATTCATTTTTCTATATTTCTAAGGGTGGAATAATGTGTTTTTCCATCCAAGAGTAGGAGCATCTAGTACTGGGAGGTGGTGATCTCTCCCTTCTCCACCGTCTCCAGAAGGCAGAGGACTCTAGGCCATAGGCTCAGAGTGTGGGAGGGACTCGGGTTAATTGAAAGGAAGACCTCCCAAGGGAAAAGGTAATGCTGGGACACCTTAGCCAGTGGGAAAGCAAACGACCTTAACAATGTGGTACACCCGTCCCTGGTCAGCATATCACTGGCGATGGGTGATCCATCCCCGTGGAAAGAGATTCCCTGTCTCAAGTGAGTCTCCTGCCTCCTTTCCTCAGTGCCTAGGTCCTCTCTAGAGTCATAGGAGTAGGGCACCTGACTGAGCTGGCCATGACAGCAGGTGCTAAGGGGTCATGTTCATCTGCCTTCCCTGTTTGTGTACATTACCCTTTTTTGAGGTTCACAACACTTCTGTGAGGAACAGGAGGCTTGGGCACCCTGTTAATGAGGGCAAGTATCCTGTGTGCCCTACACGACCCCATGCTGTCAACCTTTGTCCTCTGGGCCCCCAGCTCTGCTCCCGAGAGGGCCCTGGGCATGTCATGCTCCCCAGTGGGCCAAGGAGTTGAGGTCACTGTCTGCTTTCGATACTCGTCCCTGAGTTCCTGCCAGGGCCTAAAAAGGGGAAACCCAGTCCCTGTAGACAGTAGCCACACAGTCTGGCTCTACTGACCCTGTGCGTGGAGCCTACCTCCTGGGATCTCTGGGGGTGTGGTGTTTTTCCAGTCCCTTCCCCTCTGCATCAGGTCTGCAGCCCACAAAGTAACCCACTCATGGTCTTCTGACTTCACTATGGCCCTTAGCTCTTGGCTCCTGAGTGCTGAAAGCTGGGTGGTGCTCCGGAGAACCCACGCCCCCTTCCACGGAAACCAAGGAATTTCCCCAGTAAGGAGTCTTTGGCAACTCCAGGCCACAGGAAGTTACAGCTAGTGAGACACAGAAAGAATGAGAGGGAGGAAGCATCAAACCTACCCGTACTTTCGAGAGCCTCTCCCAAGAGGGCAAGATTGCCCACAAACAGGACCCAGCAGCATGTGGGGAGCACCTTGGCTGCAGAGGGGTTCTGCCCTCCATGCTTTATGCTAGGCCCCCTCCTCCTTTCACTTAAAGCAATGGATCTCAATCCTGGCTGCACACCAGGACCCTTGGTCCCAGGCTACACCCTGGAGCGATTACATGGGAATCTCTGGGTAGGACCTGGAGGGCACCAGTAGTTTCTTAAGTTTTGAGTCAAGTATTTGCAGTGGGCAAACAAGGTTGAGGTTTACTAATTAAAAAAATAAAATTCTTAAACCACATCTTCTGTAGTCAGGATTTGCTTATTTGTATAGAAAGCCTTGTCCATCAAGGCACATCTCAGATGTCCCTTCTTCAGTGAAGCCTTCCTTGACACACCTGTTTCCCAAGACAAAGTTAACTGCTCCCCATCCATCATTGATTCTATGAGGTATTGTGCTTGGGCATGTGGGGTCTTGGGGCCACCTGTATTCAAGTCCTGCCTCTCTACTTATTAGTATTCTGAAAGCCTCAATTATCTCATCTGTAATATGAGAAAAATAATAAGACTCCTATTTAAAGGTTTAATGCACAATTAAATGTGACAATCTGCTTATAACAGAGTAGTTAGCAAGTACTAGCCTTTTCCTTATAGCTTGTATTATTTTCTGCCTCACCTGGACCTTCAGAATGTAAACTTGAGGGCAGAGCCCGTGTCTGTCCTGGCTTTGTGTTCCTAGGATGCATGGAGCTTTGCACATAGCAACACTCAGTAAATATTTGGTGACTAAATGGCTCAGAAAGGAATCATTGTGTAACATTAAGGCTTGCATCTTAATTTAGTGCTAGAACAACTTAGTGCTGGAATAAATAGAATCTGTACACTGATTTGTTTAGCATTTTTTTCTTTTTTACTGAGTGTCCCCTATGTGCTGGGTTCTGTAGATTTGAAGATAAAGATACAGTTGCTGTCACTAAGGAGTTGACAGTCTGGTGGAGGACGCAAGTTCATGGCCTTGTTATTTTCTTTATTGTTCTGTGACTGGTGCACTCCAAGGAGGAGGTGGAGGGAGGAAGGGGGAGGAGAAGTGGTGGTCGGCCATCGACACAGAGGGAGTCCTTGTGTAACAGTAAGACTTGCTTCCTAAGTTAGTGCTGGAATAAGTAGAATCCTTATGCTGATTTTTTAGCAATTTTTTTTTTTCTTTATGGAGTGTCTAAGCTCCTGTGACAGGAGCTTGCCAGGTGGAGAAGCGGGGAAGGGCATTGGAGGCTGAGGGAGCTGCAGACCCCAAGGGTGTGGTGCGATATGAGGTTGGAGTGAGATAGGAGGAAGCAGCATAGGGTCTGGGGCTGTGGGAATGGGAATGGGAAGGCAGGGCTGGAGGTCTGGACCGGGAGGGAGGGACTTTACCCTGTGAGCTGAGACTGCAAACAGAGCACACCTGCACGGGTTTTCTTAAAGCCATCCTGGTGGCCACTCCTTGCCTAGGTGAGTCCTGACTCAGAGACACTGTGCAGTCCTGTGCTGTCTGGGAGAGGTCTGTCCCCAAAGCTTGACCCAGATGAATGAGCGCGAGTGTGAAAGAGGCAGTATGTGGGAGTAGAGAAGGCCTCAGTGAGTTTCATAGGTTGAAAGTGTAACTTTGGGACTGGAACCAGCTGGAGAAGTTGAGGTAGCCTGTGAGACACGGGGTGGTAGGGTGCAGACAAGGGCCCTCTGCTGCCTGACAGGTAGATCTGCCATTTCTGTTTGTTTGTTTTAAATCTCAGTTCTGCCCTTACTGGTCGTGATGTCGTGGGTCCTTAATCCCTCACAGTTTCGCTTGTAGAATGCAAGGGTGGACTAGGTGATCTTCCAACTCTGCAATTCCAAGGAAGGAGGAAGTTCAAGGGGCAGCGTGGGACTTCATAGATAAGCTTCCAGGGTGGGGATTCCCAAACAGGACAAAGTCTCTCCTAGAAGGGACTGCAGCCTTTTCAGAACTGAGAATATACAGTAAAAATAAACTCGGTTGCTCGTACTAAGCACGTAGACCATTTCTGTGATCCTAAAATGTGCAGGGATTTATCCCCACCAGCAAGCAAGCCATTCCCCAGTGGACATCAGCTGGGTGTCCTCTAATTTAATTCAGTTCTGACACTATATACTGGAGGTAGTATCAGTTCCCACAAATAGAGGGGATCAAGGGTCCAGTCTCCAAGACTGCCCCTCAGTTCAGACCCAGACCCAAGTCCAGGTCTCTGGAACTTCTGACCAACCAGTTACCAATAGGGGTTCCCACAAACCCCTCTTCAGGCCTGATCGCTAGGATGACTCATAAAATTCAGGGAAACACATTTACCAGTATTATAAAGAATAGTTGACAGAATACAAGGAAGCAGCCAGATGAAGATACCAAGGGCAAGGTTGGGAAGGGTCCTGAGCGCAGGAGCTTCTGACCCCGTGGTGTTGGGGTCACAAGACACAGATGAGTCTTGTCTACCTTCCTGTGAGCCTCCATGTGTTCAGTTGTCCAGAATCTCCTCCAACCCTGTCCTTGTGAGGTTTCATGGAGTCCTCATCGTGTAGATGCAACTGAAGCACGGACAGCTGTAGAAATGCAATTGAACCAGAGAGGTGTGAGCTCCTGCTGAAGGACCAGATGGGGACAGAGCAAGGCCTGTCTCTCCTGATGCTTCCCAGGCTCTCCGTGCAGCACGGAGAGTTTACTTGAGAGTATGGGTAGGACCCCTTCTTAAATGGGGGTCTTGTGATCTCTCAGACAAAGTAGGGTTGTGGGTAACAGTGGGAGGTCAGCCAGGGTTCTGGGACCAGAGAAAAGATGGCACCTCGAGGTTGGGCAGTGGGGTCCATGTGGTCCACCTCCCCTTGGCAACAGCCAACCCTATGCCGGCCTGGGTGTCCTAGAGACCCACTCTCCTCCACACACCCTTGGCTTCACAAGCACTCTTGTTTTAAGAAATATTTCTCTATACCTTCATTAGCACCCAGCAACAACCTTTTCTGAATGTGTGAAAAAAGAGAGTTTTATAACTAATGAAGACAACGATAAAGGATCACACATGGACTAAGAGGACCTAGTTGTCCTTCTCACGGCAAACATTTACTGAGCATGTACTGCACCAAACCCTGTGCTGGGCACAGGAGGACCCAGGACCTGGGCGGCAGCAGATCCCCTGAACCACCCAGCAGATTTGGGGAAGACTCCCAGGGGGAGAGAGCCTAGAGCCCTGTGGAACTGGGGCATCTCAAGCACAGGGAGCAGCTGTGGGTGAAGCAGGGAGCTGACGGGCAATGTTCCTTCTGCACTCATCACAGTTCTAATTCTCTGTATAAGTATTTATTTGATATCTATGTACCCTGTTAGACCATAGCCTCCAAGAGGGGAAATGGTGGGCATTATGTTCACAGCAGGATCCTGGTACCCAACACAGCGCAGAGTACACAGAAAACGTTAGGTTAAATTGGCATAGCATGAACAAATACATGAGAAACAATTTTGATAATGTGGGTTAGATCAGAAGGCGTGTGAAGCCATACTAAAGATTTTGAACATCATTTCAGGGGCAACAGGGAGCTGCTGAAGGTCTTAAACAAGGAAATAACAGGTACAACAGGCTTTGTGCCCTAAGAATCCCTCTTTTGGATTTGGTTTGGAGAAAGATTGGAGGGAAGAACTTTATTGGAACCCCAGAACCACAGAATTATGTTGTGTTATGGCTCATGTTCCTTTTGTGGTCACAAGAATGCAGATTTCTGAGTCTGCCCCTCTGAGTCTTCACAAGGCCAGCCTTCGGGAAGGCCAGTTTCATTTCTTTAAACTAACCTTGTTACTTTCCTAATAGCCCTGGAATTTCCCCCTTCACTCCCCCAGATTGGTCCTGCCACCCAAGTGAGCCGGTTCTTCCTGGCTATACCAGTTGTTTCCTGGTTTCTTGGGCATGCCACAGTGGCCCAGAGCTGGTGGCAGTGGGTGGAGAACCTGCTGAGAGTCCTTAGCATCCCATCTGGAGTCAGACCCAGGAATTGCAGAGCCTGGATCAGATCCCTTGCCCCCAGCAGACATACCCTTTCCTGGCCTGGACCTGTGGGCCCTGTGCCTAACCCTGCCTGGGCCTCTGGACATCTACCCTGGTTGCCCTAGAGCCAGGAAGTTTTCCTGGTGCAATGTCCTTCCCCTTGAGGGTGTGAAATCCTGTAAGGGCTGGAATGTCCACATTGCTCAGACCTGTGATTGCTCAATTATCACCCATGAAGTAAACAAAGGAAGCTAATGCCTCCATGGGCTGCAAGGGATGGCGCTGGTCTGGATGGAGGTGGACAGAAGAGAACTCTGGGATGCAGCATGACCCACAGTTGTTTCTGAATGGTGAGAATGATAAGTAGCAATGAATTCTTTCACCAAATTCTAAATGTGCCTTGGGGACATCAGGGGTGGTGAGCCACAGCCGTGAAAACCCTGTCTTGGCTGCTGCAGGAAATGAGTCAAATCTCTGGCTCGTTGCCCCTGTGTTCATTGATGAACCATTTGCTCATGTCCAACACAGTGGTTCCTCCTCAAGGATTGGGAAGTTTGGAGAAAAGGGGTCACCTTATTACCATACCCCAAATATGCCTGGAATCCTGGCTTTTGTCCCTCAGTTAAAGATGACCTCCTTTCCATCATAAGCACGAGCCACCCAGCCCTCTGGGCACTTCCACAGTCCCACTTGGAAGAGCCTCCTCTGCCTGCAGGGCTCCCCTCTGGAGTCTCCCTTTGAGTGTGGGTATATGTGCTCTGGTTCCTAAACTAAAGAAGCCTAGGACCTTGTCATTCATTCATTAGGGCAGGGTGGGTGAGGGGGTGCTGGAGAGGAGAAGGGAGAATGAAAGGTATGTCCAAGCCAAAGTTGGGGGCAGCTTGAGCCAGGCAAGCCTCTGCCCTGCGTGGAGGCAGGAGAGTAAGAGGTAAACTTCAGGATTCAAATATTTTCCTCTACAAGTACCATTTACATCAGAGTAAGTGGGTCTGGTTTCTCATCAGGTTTCTGAGGCATGCCAAGTCAGTTTTAAGTAATCACAAAGCACGAATGAAAACAAAACCAAAAAAGAAGAATAAGCTGGGAAGGAGGTGGAAAACACTTTAAACTTTCTGACCAAGTTCCTAATGGCCCCTGTGCTTGTAGATTTTGCTAAATTGCTGAGACTGGCCTTGAATTTGTGATTCTCCTGCCTCAGCCTCCCAATCTCTGGGATTGCAGTCATGGAGCACCACGCCCCGTTCAGAGGGTGTTTCTATGACTCCTACTCTGCCGGTTTCAGGGCAGCCTCACTCCAACTTTAGGCCAGTTGGTAAAGACCTTTCTATTCCTTTGAGTAGTCACACCCACCCCGGTACAATAATATATTGTTCCATTTCGGAGACGTCCAATTCATCTGTTTTTCATTTCTTTATAATAGTTAAAAGTTTTATCTCTCTTTAGTATTGGTTTACTTGCAAAATATTCTGGGAGGTTAGCTGAAACTCAGGCACCGCGGGTTGAAGGCTCAGGCTCAAGCTCAAGGCTAGGGCGCCATCTACTGGTCTATTCTGAATATGGTAGACTTGAACTTGGAGCCTCCAGTTCACGCAGGTAAAAATCAGCTGATTTAAAAGCTAAAGGTCGATGAAGGCCAGCCTCAGCATATCAGTGAGACATGTTTTAAAAAATAAAAAATATCTCAACCACAGAACTTAATGGGTGAACTTCAGAACCAGTTATGCCACACTTATCTTCCCCGTAATAACAGATAGCCACATTAAACCCGTTTAATACAGTTTCTAAAATCGAAAAGTTGACCTAAGGAGGGAAAGAAAAAAATTGAGAGAATGATGAAGATAATAATTTTAATACTTCTTTTTAAAGTATATTTCATTTTGGAGAATCACTATAGTGCATAATGATATATCTAAAGATCTCCAGGATACTTTACTGTTGACCCCCCAGAAATGATCACAAACAGAACTTTGGGCATTCCAAAATACAACTTTCTGTTCATTATATCTTGGTGATTTAGTACACTGATATGCCATGCCCTGGTAGAATTGGAATTGAAATACAATTTCTCATAAGTGAATTAGATAATTTTAAGTTTTTTATATATGTATATGTATATACATATATATGTTAAAAGAATACTGAAAATAATCATTTTATGAATAGCCACATTTGGAATTGATGTGAATATTTTATATTACTCATTTGGTTGATACCATTTTTTTCTCAGCGTGGTTTTTCTTTTCAGAAGTATTTAGGCATTGCAAGTGAGTTTCAGTTCTACTAATGAAGCATTTGATGTTTTGTTTGAAACAATACAGCATTGAAAAACCAGTGCATTCACTTAATATTCTTCACCTTTCAATTTCAATGATTGTTATTTGGTTTTCTGCTTCTGGTTTGGTGTCTGATGATCTGAAAACTATTTCACAGTGGGAAGAAATCCTCAAAATGCTTATGAGAAGCAGAAAATCAATATTGGTCAGGCATTGTTTGATACAGTTTAAGAGGTCTATAGGACATAGCCCTTGAAAATTTCTCTTTGATACATGAAACTGTAATTGTGAATTAACTGTTTCCCTATTGATTCTCTTATGGACCAAGTATAAAAATTGGTAATTTTCTCTTGTTTTCAGAGAACCATTTGGATTTGATTTCTGAATTTAGAATAAATGTTAAAATATTTGTAATGCTATTCTTTAACTCAAAAAATAAATAAATAAAAAATAAAAAGGACTGGATATGTTCCACAGTGTTAAAGTGCTCCTGGGTTCAATCTCCAGTACAAAAATAATCAATCTATAACGAGCTCTTACCAGTTGGTATTAAAAAAACTCAGTAAAAAATGAGCAGGAAGGTTAAAGGAGCAACTTACAAAAGAGTATAGCTGAATAAATTTATGAGAGATGGTCAGCATTTTACTTTTAGAGGACCTTGGGGTTAAGAGATGGAGGAAAGCACAGGGAATCTATACACTCGGCGTGGTGGCCACTTAGATGGGCTGAAAAAAATTTCCCTGGTAATTCAGTTCTACCCACTAGGGGGCGTATCTTCACTGCTGTTTTTTTTCCCTCATACTGAGCAGGATTACCATGGCAACAACATGTCATCAGTAGGGTAAAACTAAACTACAACAGTAGATTAGTAGATAAACCCAGTTCATGTTCCCTATTAGTGGGTGAACAATGATATGGAGAACCTACCTTGATGATCAAAAAACAATGTTGCTATGCATCCTGGCTGCCACAAGGCAGTTCTCTCACTTTTCCGATACCTCCTGCTTAAAACCCCAAAGACCAGAAGGCTCATGATGCCACACTTTCATGGTCTGCATTTGTGCTGAAAATCAAAATCAAGGGAGTTTTTGCCCTTCTGTTCCATGGGAGGTTTCTGTCCTCTCTGAGTTTGCCTTATGACGCTTATGTTGTCCTTTAACAGGTGTACTTCTCCAAACTCCCCATCTGGCACTATTCCTCGCCAACTTTACTTTTTAATCCACACTAGATAAATGCAAATCAGAGCCACAATGAGATACCACTGCAGCCCTCCAGAATGGTTAAAATTAAGATTGATCATGGTAAGGTGGTAAAAATGTGGAGCAGTGGATATCTTGTACACTGCTGGAGGGAGTGCAGATTGGTACAACTCTGAAAATTTGTTCTACATTTTATAAAACAGGTTAAACAGGCATAATCTATGACACAGTGGCTTTGTTCCTTGATATATACTCAACAAAAATGTGTGCACATAAACACCAAGAGGCATATGAAATTGTTTATAACAGCCTTATTGGGAATGGTCAACAAATGGAAATGACTTAATGTCTGTGAAGAATAGGCAGCAAAAATAAATTGCAGCACATTGATGCAATGTAAGACCTAACAGAATAAACAAGCAAGTGAAAAACTGCAGCGCTGCTATATGCGGCAACAGTGTGGATAAATCCACAAACATGTTTATCAAATGAAGTTGGACATAGAATAGGGCACACTGTATGAAAATTACATAAAGCTCAAAATTAGGCAAAGCACTTTATAGTGCTGGATGTCAGAATAACAGTGTTATTAGACCTGGAAGATGGTGATTCAGATTTCCCCACTAGAGGGTGTGCCTCCCTTTCCCTGCCCTGAGAATGTTTGCCCATGCAAACATTTTGTTTTGACATATATTTTTTCCTCCTTTTAATTATTTCTATGGGGAAAATTTCCATGAGGGGGAATAATTTGGTCAAGGAATTCAGCTATTTTATGTCCCATTTTCTGAAGTCTGCCAGAAGGTGTACCAATTGATAGCAACCCATGAATGCCCAGAAGTTAACCTCTCAGCGCCTTCCAACACCAGACTTTCAACACAGGATTTTAAGAGTTGGTTAATTTAACATTTGCAAAACAACGCATAAGTGTATTAATTTACACTTCTCTAATGAGTAGTGAAAGTAACCATTTTCCTTTAAAGTGCTTGGCAGTAATTTCCCTTTGTATACACACCACCTGCTCAATGTGGCCTTTGCTTATTTGTCCTGTGAGAATTCTGTTCACTTTATGAATCTGCATTTGATCTTTATAAAGTTTATCCGTTGGTTTTCACCTGTCACTGTAGTCAAGTTTTCTCCCATTCTGATTGTTATGTTATTTCTAATCTTAATTTTTTTTTTTTTTTTTTTTGTGGTGCTGGAGATTGAACCCAGGGCTTGCAAGGTGAGCACTCTACCAACTGAGCTATCTCCCCAGCCCTCTAATCTTAATTTTTACTATTTTCTTTTTAAACATATCTGAATGTTCCTGTGGTCACACTTTCCCATAGCATGGGGAATGTATGTATGTATGTACACACACATACAAAGTTGAGATGAATATGTTTTCACCTAAACAGTGTTTGCCACAACTAGAGTCCTCTTATTTGGGTGTTAAGAATTTTCTGAAGGGGTTGCATGGTTAAGTAAGTTGGGGGAAATGTATTAGACAAAGCTAAGTGGCATTCTTTATACAGTATTTATCAGACTTTAAATGTCTTAATTTTTTCACTGAACAAAATGTTTATTGAGCACCCAGTATGAGGCACTCTCAGGGCCGAGAATACAGCCGTGAACAAAAGAGACAAATGACTGTGGTGTATTTCCTGGAGAGAGACGTGATATATAGAGCAAAACACTTCTTTGAGCATCATGTATTTAATCTTCTACACTGTGATATGGAATATCTTACTTTAGAATTTGTTGCAGCATGAAGTGAAAGATATAAATTAACTTTCATTATTCCTCATCAATTCATTCATGTTTTTAGTAGAATTTATTAAGTATGATTGTTCTTCGTGTGGTTTTGTTGCCTTCCATTCATTGAACAGAACTTTTGCTAGAATTCGGGGATTTCCAGTATTATTATTTGGTTTTACTGGTTTATATTTCTGAGCTGAATCTTTAAAATGGGTGAACTGTGCTTCCTTCTGCAACAGGAACAAGAACCTCTCACTTTCCCCATGACTCACTGTTGCTTTGATGAGGTAGTGCCCTGGAGCATCAGTTATCCTGTCACCTGCCAGCAAGAGGCGCGAGCTTGAGAGAAAAACGTGTGAGGTCACCAGAAACACTGGGCCTCCATCACAACCCAAGCCATAGTTGGGGGAGTAGTATTTGGGAGTTGGGGAGGGTGAGGAATGGGAGGGAGACTGGTGGTTATTGAGAACTTGCTAGGTACCAGTCACGTGGTTTATTACCTTGGACAATAGTCAGAAGCCTGATGTGCAAATGTGGAAACTGAGGTAGTTAGCCCAAGTTAGCACAGAATCCACGCCACATCCAGCCAGGTCACAGCTGCTGCTGTTGCCCTACACTCCCTGTGTCACCATTGTCACCGTCCTCCTCTACTGCTACCACCACCATCGCCATTGACACCACCCATGTCTGTGGCTGTTTCTCTTTCCTGTACTGTGACTCTTTTGCTTACAGTTAATTGCTGTCATAGTTCGTACTAGCAAAAAAGCAAGGTCTCTTCTTCCCCAAACACAGGGGACATATGAACACCTAACAACACTCATAAAAAGAGGAGGTGTGAGCTTGTGCTGTGGTTCTCCCTTCTCGGTTCCCTCCTCTCGGTTCTCTCTCTGGTGGCTGCAAAAATGACCACAGCGGCAAGTGTGAAGGTAGATGGCTCCACGTCAACTCATAGCAGCTTGTACTTGATGGGGACTGCCTTACTTCTGCTCCTGTTTCTTAAGAACTTCCTCTGGGACTGTCTGAGCTTTCCCAAACTGAGCATGGGGCATGGGAGAAAAGGACAGGATTCTGAAGGGCTCCAATATTTTAGGAACAAGAGGAGGTGTGGGAGCCAGAGGGAGTGCTCAAGAGGAGAACCAGGAGAAGCACAGACATGGAACCAGGAAGGGGAATCTCTAAGAGGCATTGGGCAATTGGGTCAAAACTGGCAGATCTCCAAAAACTCAGGAGACAGAAGCCCAAGGAGGCTTTGCAAGTCTCAATGTGGAAGATTCCAAGACAACGTTCTAGGGTGGACAGAGCCATACACCTGGGCAGGCGGTGTGTGTATTGCTTATTTGTGCATGTCTATTGCTTCTTTGTGTTTGTGTGTGTGTGTGTATGTGTGTGTGTGTGTTGGGGGGGTGGAGACAGGGCAGATAAACTCTGGAAGAAGACATCCAAGAAGCTAATACACAAGCTTACTTATTGGGGACAGACAGTGGGGACAGTTGGAGCAATCTTGCTGAATTTTTATATTGCTTTGATTTTTGAACCATATGAAGGTTTATCTATTGTAGAAACATCTAGTAACTTAATAGGACTGAAAATATAGAAATATCTAGTAACTAAAAAGACTGAAACATATCTAATTGCTTTGTCATTTATAAGAGTACTGATGACATAAAGATATTTTGGTCAAGTGGAAGCAGTGAAATTCAAAGTGTGATAAATTTAGAGGTGAAAGGGACTTTGCCTATGAAGGGAAGGATGGAAGAAGGGCAGTAATCAGAGGTAAATTCAGGGGCAGGTTGACTTGGTTTGCTATTCTGTTAGCATGGGTGAGACTTAAGGTATTTAGATGTGAAAAGGAAGGAATTACAGAGGAGAGAAGGTGGATTACAGAGGAGGATTGTGGATGAGTTCAGAGGGTAGAACCTCAGGGCCAGATAGCCAGGTGAGCCCCTTATGCTGTGGTTCTTGTGCAGATGCATGGTCACAACTTGGGATTTGGGGAGATTTATGTTTGGGAGGAGGATAGTGCAGATAGTTTCTGAGGTCCCTGTGGCTCTGATTTTCTGTCAAACAGAACTTTCTATAGTGATGTTAATGTTCTGTATCCTGTTGTCCAATATGGTAGCCATCAGTCACATATAGGCTCTTGAGTGTTTGGAATGTGACTAGGGCATCTGAAAAACTGAATTTTAAAATTTATTGGATATTTTGCTCGGGTTTTTGATTGACACATGAGACCCTACAGATAGTTAAAGGGCAGAACTTGATAAGTCTTAGAATATACATATATAACTGTGAAACTACCACCACAATCAAGACAATTAACATATTCATGACCCTCAAAAGTAGTTTGCTCCTGCATCTTTGTAATCCCTGCCTCCATCCATCCTCAGACAACTGCAGACTTACTTTCAGATATAATAGATGAGATTGCATTTCAGCAATTTTATATAAGTGGAAACAGACAATATTCACTCTTTTGGGCCTGCCATTTTTGCCCAGCACAATCATTTAATATTCATCCATGTTGTATCAATAGTTCATCCCTTGGTTTTGCCCTGTAGTATTCCATTTTGTGGAAATACCAGTGTTTATCCATTCATTGTGGATAAACACACTTTTTCTATGGAGGCAACCTCAAACATGAGTACCAGGTCCAGGGATGGGGTGGTAGGTTTAGAGGATGGGATGTAGTGGTTGGTGAATTCAGTGTAGGTGGTGTGGGTGGGGGTGGAATTTACTGTGAAAGGGAGAGTAGGGCAAGAACATGTACTATGCACTATGCTAGTACTAGTTGTGCCTGTACTGGGGACATGGTGGGGGCATAAAGGGTTAGATTCAACTCATTGGAACTTGCAGCAATTGGAGTTCTCATTCTGTCATGGTGACATGACATAGACACATCTCTAGTTATCTCTCTCTCTAGAGAAAAACTATTTTTAGGCCATGACTTATGGGTGTGGGTGGATTGAACCAAGAGGGTTCCTAAGATTTTAGGTTCTTCCCCTGGTGACAGATTGAATTCTGCTCGGGGACACATTCCCCAGAGGTAGCCCCAGTCAGTCACAGGTTTTAGGTGGGAGGACAAGGAAGGGGCTGTGATGGTATATCACTCCAGGGCTGATGGCATGTTCTGTGCTGGAATGGTTATGAATAACTCTGTTGTGGAACAGATCCTGTATCCTACTTGTATATTCAAGTCTGTGACTTTGAACCTGTTTGTAGGCTATCTGGAAAGCTTCTAGTGAGGCCAGTGAAGCTCAGGAAACCAAAATGAGAATGACAGCTGTGACCACCATTTGTTGAACAACTAGTGTATGCTATGCATTCTGCATGTTTCATCTCATTCCATTCTCATAAATGGGTGAGGTCAGGCAATATCACAACTCCCACTTAACCAGTGAAAAAACTGAACCCCAAGAGGTTGAGTAACTTACCCAAGGTCACACTCATCAAACCTGGATGCAAACCCAGGGCCAGTTTTTCTCCACCTAGGAGAAACTGGTAAGTATGAAATGACTCATGATACCAATTGTTTATTTCCTTCCTTAGATTAATGCCTGATGAGGGAAACTACCTGAATTAGATTAAGTTAACTAGATGTGTCTAATAGGGACACTCACAATTTCTCAATCATGATGTAGAGTAGAGGAAAGATAATTTATTGAATATGAAACACTATTAAATGTTTTATGCTTGTTATTTTAGTGAATTTCTAAAGCAATCTGTGAGGTGCAGGGTTCTGTTCTCTTGCATAGTTCAAGAAAAGGACTTAGAGAAGTTTAGAATCCTTGCCAACCTTGCAAGATCACACTGCTCTTAAGAAAGCAGAGATGAAATTGAACCCCCTGCATGCTGGATTCAAACCTTCTCCTTTGCATTGCACCAGGTCTCTCTCTCCTGATTGTCTCACCAAAAAAGTGTTCAGAAGAAGAGGTAGTGAGAACATAACTCCCTCCGGGTCTTTGTTTGAAAAGAAAAGAAAAGAAAAAAAAAAAGGCTTGAAGGCTCTGGCAGTTCTAGTACATCCAGTGGTGCAGTCATTGGTAAAGCAGGTACATTCCTGCCATGCCCCTCCTCCCTCTCATCTGTCCCCACCCACACAGCTGCCCAGGCAGGCAACTTCTTACTGAGACCTGGAGCGGCCTCCAGCATGCCAGTGGCCCTCTGAGAACCTCATGCAACACTGCACTAGATAATTGATAAGGTCAGTCCTGGCTCTAATCCGGTCATAAAGGCAGAGTGTGGATGCTGAAGTCAGACCTTTTGGAATGGAATCCCAGTTCTGCTACTTATTAGCTAACGTTGGGTGAGTTAGTTAACCTTTCTCTGCCTCTGTTCCCTCATCTGTATAACTGGGGTAATAATAACTCATAGGACTGTTAGGTAGGAGTCACTGAGTTAATACCGAAAAAGGTTTTAAAACACTGCTCAGCATGTGCAACAAGCCCAATGTTATTATTGTTGTTGCTATACAGACAGACTATGGCCCTGCAAAGCAGTGTAACTTGTCCAATGAGACACACCTAGTGAAACTGGGACCTGAACCAGTCCTGCCTCTTACTTCAATATGTTTGTATACACTGGGTTAAAAGTTTCAACAACGAGAATGAAGATTTGTGATTATAAAGTCCATCAATACTTTGAAAATAGTATGAATTGTTTTTCAATTTTGAGCTAAAAATAGTCACTTTAATAGTTTATCTTTTAAAAAGAGTCTTTTATAAAAACAAAAATACTGCCACCAGCAAGCTTAAAATTGTCAAGTACCAGTTCAGTGCTACCACTGGGCTCAGAAAGAGGTAATCACTTTGTTTAAGTGATAACTGCCGGGCATTAATACCAATTTAGTTGCAATTCATCATGTAATTGTCTGGGTATTTCAACCAACTATTTAATTTTTGTTGTAGTCCTAAAACAAGGAGAAAAAGAGAACAACCATAAAACTCTAGTACAACTACATATAACCTAAGGACAAAACCCAGTTCTTTGTAATTGGGAAATGGCCAACCTAGAATGTTTTCACAGGAGTGTAGCTATATAATAGGATTTCAGCTACATGATGGGAAAGAGGTTAGGGCATTGACAGTGGTGAACTCTCAGGACTCTTTAAAGCAATTCCTGTGTATAGATATTTAATGAATGTATAGTCTTCTACTGTGAGAACATTCACCCATCCATCCTGTTTCTCCCATACTGGAGATTCTAAGTCAAGACCAAGGCCCTGCCCCAGGAGGCTTGTTGGGTAATCAGATAGGGTGGCACTCCATGGTGATCAACAAATAGAGGTGGGCATTGAGCAGGGTTTCCTGATTCACATAAGGAGGGCAAGAAAGCTTTCTTTGAGATGGTGCTTTTGAGTTGAGTCCTTAAGAAGGAGTTGCTTTTAGTGAGCTAAAGAATATGGCTGGGGAAGCGGGGAGTGGATCTTATAGGTAAAGAGTGGGCAAAGAAACAGGATAAAAAGTTTGCCTTGTTCTGGGAGCTGCAAGACTAGCAATGCTCAAATAGTCAAGTAAAAAGTAGCGAGTGCTTTTCAGAAAAAATTAACCTGTAGTAATAATAATAATGACATTTGAATTTTGTGTATTCTCTGCATTTTATAAATTTTAATCCTTATAAAAGTTATATTAGGTAGGGGCAATTATTATTTCCATTTTTGGGTGGAGAAATTGAAGCACAGGGAAGTTCAGTAACTTTTCTAAAGTCTCACTGGGGAGGGAGTGTCAGGGTGGAACCCAGGCTCATTCCAAGTCTGTGCCCTTGTGTGCTGTCTCATAAGGAAAACATCCATGTGGTTTGGAGCTATCTCATAACTAACGCAGATATCAACTGGATCTTACCCACTCTCCAACCAAGATGACATCAACTTTAACCTCTAATTCTGTGACTTGTGGGAAGTTTGATACCTTCCCGGATATTTCTGTGAATCACCAGAGGCTTATGTTTTTTCGCTTTGTTTCCTATGGGTTCACATTTTCTATGTAGCATTTCTGAGTTGTTTCTTTTTGTCTCTACCCCATTTAGGTGATGGCCAACTTTTAGGTACAGCCCTATCTTCTTGATATCCTCCCTTCCCTTTACTGAAACTATGTGTGCATTGATTGAAGATTTGGGGAACTGCTACAACCAGTGAGTGCATGGAATGCTGACTGTAATCAAACTGCTCCTCCTCATCACAGACAAGACCAGTGTGGCTGCAACATTCGGGCAGCTTGCAGTGGGCAGTTAAAGAGGAAAGGCTGGGAGGAGCTCAACTCCTGTACTCTGGCTGTGAGGGCTGAATGAAGGGAGGAAGGGATACTAGGACCTGATTTGATACTATTCTGGTGACCCCTCCCTCCACCCAAGACTCAAGAAACTAAACTTTTGGTTCCTTCTTCCGTCTTTTTTTTTTTTTTTCTTCCCAAACATGCATGTAATTCTGTAATGTTTATTGCATCTAAATCATTACCTTCCATTACTTTTATAAAACTTGGTTCTGATTTTAATTAACTACATGAGTCTATACTGGGCCCCTTTTAAATTACATTACTAATTGTATTTAAGAGTTGTATGTGACCTTCTGTTCCTGCACTACAATTCTATTTATATGACTTTGGCAAGTTACCTAACCTCTCCTGGTGAGGATTATAATGTTCTTTGCAGTACCGTCATCAGGGTTAAATAAAAAAAGATAAAGTAGCCAGCACAGTGTCTAGAATGCAGAAAAGGCTTAGTAAAGGCTAGCAATTATTTATTTCCAAAAGCTGATTAGAGTTTGGCATATGACACATGGGAGGCAGGCTATTGTGGTGGAGAGAGAATGTAGCTGCCAGGTGGCAGGGTAAGCAGTGACTAGATTAGGACTTTGTACATCATTACCAAGAGAATGGACTTTATCCTACAGGTTAAAGTTCCTGAAGCCATCCCCAATGGGAGAGAATGTGATCTTTTTTATCTATAGGGTATGGCCTAGGATGCCCTCCAAAGACATTGTATTATTTCCTGTTTAATTAAAAAAACCCACGCTATTTTGTATTCTGTCTCGTAGTATGTTCAGTGGCAGGGAGGGAGGTGGCCTTCAAAGGTCAAGTCTTAGTTGAATGATTGTAAAATGGATGACATCTGGAAGTAGTCCCCATCCACTTTAGAAAATAACGTTTTCAACAAAGTGAACCTGCTTTTGTGAGATATTCCAATTTCAGTATCATGGTAGAGAAATGATTCTAGAACCAAGTATATATCAATGGTCAAGGCACTCACTGTATGTTATATAACATTTTGTTTTGGGGTTTTAAAAAAATATCCTGGGCTTTGGAAATATAAAGAAGCAAAGGGAGGATGAAATGGGCTTGTGTTCTGATAATACTGAAATTCAATTCAAGCCATAAACCAAATAAGGACTTGTTGGAACTAGGGCTGCAGCCTTCATAGATGAACACCATAGATAAGTGGATGGGGGGTGGGGCAATGTACCTTACCTTTACCCAGGCCTTTCTTCATGCCCTGAGGCCAAACATTTACTCTGTTACTGTTCAGAGCCTAGTATCCCTGTCATCATTTAAGCTGTCAGCAGGTTTCTTCTGGAAAGGAAATATGGGAAAGATGACAGAATAGGCAGGGGTCAGATCTGCAAATTCTAGGGAAGTCTAGAGAGCAGAGGCGGTATGCCTTTCTCTAGGGCTAGCCTTGCTTTCAAGAGGTCTCTAAAAATCTTCTACTTAAAAAAAATTATACTATGTTACCAAGAAATAGCTCAATATATGTTGGATAAAAAAAAAAACACCCAATGTGTAGAATCTGGCAAGTGAAACATGGATAATAGGAATTTCAAAATCAAACCAGAATTAATGTTTGAAAAATCTAGGACAGGAGACAGGGAAGCTATTTGGTTACTAAAGTATCATCTTTGTGTTTATTGAGTGATACCCATGGGCCAAACTCTGCAGTTTATAATGTTCTGTAAAAGTCACATGAATCTGTTGGTTAAGCCAGAATGTTGATTGCAAATTATGTCTTTGGTGATATTTCACTGAGGATGGATTTTTAAACTTCCTAATCTTAAAACATATAGCTCATGTAGAGATTATATTTAGTCACAAGGCTTCAACACTTCCTATTTATGCTTAGTCTCATTTCATAATGTGTAACAATTATAATGCATACATAGTTAAGTTCAAATGATCCCTATATAGTCTGTTAGTATATTAAAGCTGAAAGTCTAGCATGAATAAGAACTTGTAGAACTGTTACCCCAAATTAGAATTTGAAACCTGATACAGATCAAAAAATGACACATCAAAATTGAAATAGAACTAGATAGATAATCAAATAATTTGTAATATGTCAGTATTTACCAGTACAACTTAACTACAATTATATTTTATTTTTCTTTTTCAAATATAGTTGAACTTTTTCCTAGGTAACTTGAAATCTTGAAAGAATACATTAAGAGTCTGACAAGCAATTTAAATCTAATTAAGCATGTGGTAGTTTTCATTTGTAAGCTCCAAAATGGCACAAAATATGTAAGATACTCTATATACATTCTGTTTCCTTTACTTTTTTGTTATAATGTGTGAAAACCTTAAAAATCAAATGATTAACTTTTATGTTGAAAAGTATATTTAGATGATCCTAGTGAGGTGTTCTGAGAAGAAAACTGGTAGTGGATGTTAGAGCACACAGCACATGGACAGTTATTAGTCTTGCTACGTTTTTTCTTATATTTCTGCCCCAAACCCAAAGGGAGATAAGAAAGAAAAACAGTCAAGGAAAGAAAAAACCTCTGGTGACTCAAATGGCCTAAGATTCACCAGTCTTAGAAAATTCCAAGTGAGTTCTAGAATAGTTTGATGCATTCATAAATAATGTTAAAACATTATTAAAATGGTACAACAGTCTACACAGGGGCTAGCATACTTTCCCTATAAAGTTCCAAATAGTAAGTATTTTATATTTGTCACAACTGTTCAACTGAGCCACAGTCACTGAAAACTGCCATGCACTATATGTAATTGGACAAGTATGCTGTGTCCCAATGATACTTATTACTTAAAGTCATTTATTTAAAGTTCACATAATTTTCACATCATATTACTCCACATTTAAAAAAAATTTAAAAATATAAAAACCATTTTTAGCTTTTGGGTCACAGGCTGCATAAGCCTGTGAATACAAGACTTGGCTTCTGAGGGAGTTTGCTCACCCCACCACACTGTTGGCGTCATCAGGCTTCTCTGCTCAGACTTCTCAAAAGGCCCGCACCAATCTGATTTTCACAGTGGCTTTTGTTCTTCCTTTCTGCCAAAGTTTCTGGGATTGGAAGGGCATTATGAGTGACTAACACCAAGCAAAAGGTTCTTTTAATGTCCATTTTATCCTCTGGAAGATTTTTTTGGGGGTTTATTTCTTAAACATTTAAGAGGGCACTACACTCTGAGACTATAAAATTAGATAAAATATAATCTATTTTCCAATGCTTTTGCTTTAAAGAATATGTTTTAAAGTCTACAAATATTACTTAATCAATGAAAAGAACAAAAATTTAAGGGACTGGATATTTTCAGTTTTTAATAAACCACATGGCAAAACAACACTTTATTTAATAAATGTATAGGAAATTCCAATTTGAAAATTGCAAATACAGTACATATACATATACTTAGATCTTAATTACATGAATAAACCCCAGCTTCAAAATCTTTCTAAAATCAATCATATGCAAAATACCTGGTTTCTGAAGGGGCATATGGAAAAGTATATACAATTTCTTAAAATGTGATATGGCTTATTAAATAACATATTTATTTGAGAAGCATAAACTTTCTAAATGTACAGTATCTTTCAGGTGGAAAGCTGACATACTGGCACATTTCAATTTTGTTGTATTTCAGAATATTCTGAATTGCACTATTTAAATGGACACTGTCATAGACTGGGAAAGTCTCCATAAATGTATTATAATCTTAAAAAAAATTAGAAAATGTTTGTTGGTCCTCACAATGTGATTGGAAGAGCAGTTAAAATGTAGGTAGGTGAGAATTCAATGACTGCTGGCCTAAGTGCACTCACATAATTCAACACTGAAAAACCCCATATAATTTCTTCTAATTTTCATGCTCCCACTAACAACAAAAAATATACCTGATTGGCAATCTATAAATCAAATCTGATGCTCTGGCTTGACAGAATTCACATGGTAAATCTGGAGTTAGGGTCTGAAGACAGTATTTTGGCTATAGTGAGATTAAGCTTCATCAGTTATCGCGTTCCCTTCATGCAGCACATAGTGAGCTGTCGCAATTCATTTATGACTATGTTTGGTTCAAAGACAAACTGAACCAAATGAGCTAATCTTATACCTAGGGACACATCCTGTAACTTTTAAGTTTACTATATATAAGGTAGTCAAGAACAAATTGCCTAAAACTTTATTTCAAAGGGGTTCAATTCTGAAAGAACATCTCATTCATTATGATGAACTAACATAAATGCATAAAAAGAAAACAAGTTTAGCTGAATTGTGCTTGTTTCAGAATCAAATGATTATCTCTGAAAATTTTAAGTGGGTGGTTGAGAAACACAACCCAGAGTCTTGTTGGCAATTATCTTCACAGGTGATTGCATGGTGTAGTCTGTCCACTAACACTTACTCAGTAAAAATCGGCTACTAACAAAAGATTCTTTCTCACCTGGAAACACATTTCTAAGTAGTACCTTGTCTCTGAAAAATGTTTTTCCTCACATTATAATGAGAGAGAAGCTCAAGTATCAGATCTTGACCATATCTGAGAAGATTCTAATAAAGACAGATACTGTCGCCTGGGACACCTGGGTTCAAGAGACAGAACACTGAGACTCATCAGAGTGGGAAACTCAGTTGTGGAGAATGGAAATAAAGCACCCAAAGTTGAAATCAGTAAAATAAGAAATCCAGTGATTTGGCAAACAATACTGACAGGAGCTATAGTTATGAAAAATCTGTGCTCACATTATATAAGGTATCGCTAATGGAAATACATGTAGGAATTAAAACAGCTTCTAGTTCTGCATATCAAAGTCCTCTGAAATATGACTTCTTCAACTGCACTCCCATTATATTTCTTAAAGCAGCAAAATCAGTAGAGAAACAAAAGGTCTTTTCCCAAAATCAAAGGGCTGTATCTGGCCAGAGTTGTGGAATAGATGTTAACATACACAAGTTAACTCAAATTATTTGCAAATATTAATTAGAACATGTAACTCTGAAGAACTGCCAAGTTGTTATGTCGTGATTGTTGTCCCATTGTAATCTATTTTCCCAGTGCAAAATTCCTAATCCTACATGTCTGTTCAACTCAGCCCGTGTTTCAGCTGAGAAGCATAACTACCCTGTGGCTGTAGCCCAACAGGTGAAAGAGAGACCAAAACCAAAGCTCTTTGTTAGAAGCTGTGCAGTCCCTGGTCGCAACAACTAAGTTAATATCTTTTTCTGTGGGTGTTGTCGGCTTACAAAATTGAAATCTATCAATTCTCAAATCTTGTAGACCCAGTAAAGTACAAATACAAAGTCTGTAGTTCTTGCTACAAAGACAAAGCACAGGAAACCTTATGTGTACCTTACTTTAAGCAAAACACAGTAATTAAAACTTACAAAAGTTTACAGTGTTTTTGCATTTTACAAAAGGATCCTTTTTCAGTCCTCAAATGGATTTTTTAGACTGTTTTATAAAATAATGTTTTAAGGAACAGACTGATATGAAAAGCCATATAAGATAAAGGAATATTTACAAAAAGCAAGCTCAGTAGATTTGGGGAAATTATTAACATATAATGTGTATTTTTTTTCTTCTAGATACCCAAAGCTCATAAATGCCTAGGTGTCCCTGAAATGCCTCTCATTTATTCTTATTTCTATATATGAGAGTATTTTGATTTAAAGTTTATATTCTTCTGAAATTTTTGAAGCTCAAATAATTTTAATAAGTGGGTTCACAATAACAATTCAATTCAACAAGACCTACTGAGTTTTATTAGGTATCATCAACCCTTTTATGATCAAATTTCTGGGAATTTATCAATTCCCAAAAAACTTTTAGGTAAATACAGGTTTTTTTATTTTAGGTTTACATATAGGTAAGGTACTTGATATGAAGATGAAACTATTTCCTGTTCTTCATTTATATTATGTCACTTGTATACCTATTTAAAATTTCACTTCACAACTTGCTTAGTATGTTGCTACTTTACTTTGATTTTCTGGGAAGCCAAGAACCACAATCATTCTTAATATAAGGAAGTGTCCCTGTTGAAAAATGACTCCTAACGTGCATAATCTCAAAACCAATGGCTACAAAATGAAACATGAATATTCACAGTTGCCACTTTAATACATCTGTTGCCAATTACATTGCCTTCAGTTTGGAAACGTTTATGCAGTCTCCTTACAACACAAATTCAGTGTCCATCCCTATCCCAGTGCTTTAACAAACACAGACACACATAAGGTTTTCTTAAAGTAGTATTTCCTCTCAAACCCTCTGGACCTTTCTAGTATGGTATTATTAGAAAACCTCAAAATTATATCTTGGAATTTCTGGATTCCATGGAGAATCTTTAATCTCTGTCATAAACCAGATAGTCTCTCTGGAGTAGTAGTTAATTTACACTGTGGGTATCACAAACTGAATGTTAGCCCTCTAGAGCTACCCTGAAAGGACAGTACATATAACCTAGAATGCGGGCAGGAACCAAGCTACCAAGAAAACTGTACAAAAATGTTGGCAGTCCTTAAAGAGGCAGAGAATCATTACTTAGATTTTGCAGTCTCTTGCTGTTCTTAAGTCAAGTCTATAAACAATAAAAGTGATTTGGGAAGACATAAATCTGAAACTCCACACCCCATCCTTACTTCTTTGTTTTAAATAATCATATGGTAATCTGAGTTTAAGACTAATTTCAGCCATTCAGAATTCTACTGAAAATATTTCCTAAATAATTTAATGACAGTGATCACAATATGTAAAGATTTGGTTCTAATAAGATTACAAATAATCAAAAAAAGTTAACTTTGAGATTCAAAACCTGGTAATATCTGGAAAAAGTTGTTTATAAAGTATAACAATAATATTAAGACTTATTTGTGAAATAAAACATTTCTGAAACACTTAGGAATACATGCTTATTCCATTCTGGACAATTATTAGTACTTTCTGAAATCTGTTGAGAAATAATTTCTGTAAAAACAGAGCAGCAATTCCAGAAGCTGGATGTCAAGATTACATAATAAAAAACAAAACAAACAAAACAACAACTTAAGTTTGCTAGCACTGGTTTGATATAAAGTGGCCTTTAAAAAGTATTTTTAAATGCAAATACTGATTTTGATGCTTCCTTTAAGACATGTACTCTGTCAAATTAATGAAGTATGGTCTTGGATTGTCTTCTATGAGGTATCTGTAGAGTTACATCTCATTCTGTAAACAGTATATTGGAAACATCTTCATCCTAAAATCATGATGAAGTCTCACTGTACCATTAAACAGAGACTCGTATTGTCAGGCTGGAGTGATTGTTTTGAGAGACTGGTGCTTGATAGGGACACAGCTGTCAGGGATTCCATTTTCTCATTTAGGTTTGCATTTATTGCTCTCAAGTCTGTGACTGCAGGATAAATAAGGCAGTAAACCTCAAAACACATAAAATCAGGGACTGGAATTCTGACAATCTGCACAAGTTCTGTTCATTTCTTGTCTGTAACTCTGAAGCTGAATAGTACATTTATACATGCCAAATGTGTTCAATAATAAATGCTTTGCTTTGGATTGTACTTCCTCCCATTTAGATGAACTTCCAGGAACTGCAATGTCAAGAAGATATCATTATTATTCATTGTACACAGTTACACATTAGTGAATAAGATACAGGGGAAAAACAACATTAACATATTCTTACTAGTTTGATTTTTACCCTCTCTAAAGTATTCTGTTAAAGAAGTCAGTCAGTTTACATATCCTGAATGGTTTCCAATCTCTCTAGTCCATTCTCAGGTGGAGAAAGAATATCAGACATCAGTTATAAGCTTGACAGTAAAAGGTACTTTAAAAAATAAACCACATGCATGTATTATTTTGATATAAAATTAAAGGCATCAATTGTGAAAAGACACATAAAAACCACAGGAACCCAGCTTTTCTTATGTAGAAAGAAAAAGCATGGTAAATATATTTAACACCTATGATCTGAAGGTAATGATCAATAATATGACGTCCTATTCTAAAAAGAAAAAAGAATTCTTGTTCTGCTGTCACTATTGACCTGAAACTTAACCATCTGAAGAGCCTCAACCCTCCCTTCAATCTTTTCAGCCCAAAAGTCATCTTAATTTTAAGCTCAGATGTTTAGTTCCAAAGATAGAAGTCCACTAACCCCAGGCAGGCCCACATTTACATCAGCAACATACTTAGCTGCATGTGAACTATGGCAGTGGATTTTCCTGAAGTCAGAGACCAGATATTCAAATCTTCCACAGAATATACATCTTCTATTTTCATCAAGGCTTCTTTGATATAATCTACGTTCAAATGGCTTGGTACCCCTATAAATTCAGAATATATAATTTAATAGTAAAATTAACTTTGGAAGGAAAAAAATCAACTTTCACATTATATTAAAAAATGGCAGTATGAATCTACATCGTGTACAACCACAGAAACAAAATAATGTACGCCATTTGTGTACAATGAATCAAAATGCAGTCTGTTAAAAAAAAAAAAGGCTTGCTAAATCAATGTGTAAACAAATACTTTTTTTTTTTTTTTTTTTTTTTGGTACTGGGGATTGAACTCAGGGGTACTTAACCAATGAGCCACATTCCCAGCCCTTGTTTGTGTTTTATTTAAAGACAGGGTTTCACTGAGTTGCTTAGGACCTTGCTAAATTGCTGAGGCTGACTTTGAACTTGCAATCCTCCTGCCTCAGCCTCCAGAGCCTCTGGGATTATAGGCCTGTGCCACCACACCCAGCTAAACAAATACTATTTTAAAGTATTAAAATACATTTTGTTAATGCTTTCAGATAGACTACACACACATTTTTACAAAAGATAAAGGATATATACACAAGAGGTTAATAATACTTTAAAAATGTTTGTTCACACTAAAAAAGAATGCCAATCAAACTAGAATACTTAGTTTAAATAGATAAGCTAGGAGAGACAAAACAAGAAAAAGAAAAAAGGAAAGGGAGGTTGAATATCTGATAATAAGCTTACTGATGAGAACTTTTAGTTTCAGGATTATATATTATCAGTAAGGCAAGAATATCATAAACACAACAAAGTCAGTCATGAGTTAAATGGGAATTAAGGAATTAAATAAATCACTACCTACAATCACATTATGAATCAAAAGTTACATTCTTGTTCTAATCCACAGTTTATTAGTAGCATAACCCTAACCACATTAAGTTATTCCTCTAAACCTCAATTTTCTTGTTTTCTGATGGGGATAATTTACTGCACTGTATGCCTTACCTACTTTGCTTTGATATTATAAGAGTAAAATGGGTAACAGATGGGAGAATGCATTGATTCTTATATGCTGTATACATATAAGTTGATGTATATAGTCTAATAAGTATCGGTAAAGTGCTACCCAGAAGTATGATTGATTCTCAATTTGATTCCCTCTGATTCCCAATCTGTAAGGGAAGGAATAAATCCACAGTGGAGGTTTTAGTAAGACCTTACCTTCCAGTATTATAACTACTGTGTCCCAGATGATGCGAAATGTTGTGAAAGCCACAAGTAATGAAAATACATATGTACAGATGGGATCAGCAATCTTGTATTCTGGCTAAAAGGTAAAAGATCAGAGTTATATTATTAAATATGGAAAGACATAAAACACTGTAAAGTAAAAACAAGGTGTATGTCCCCTATTCTTTGGCTTTCTTTAAGAGGATTGGAGAATACCATTTTGTTTGTTTGTTAATTGGGGACTTGAACCCAGGAGCACTCCATTAGTACTTCGTATTTTTTATTTTGAGATAGGGTCTTACTCAGCTGCCAAGGTTGGTCTCCAACTTGTGACCCTCCTACCTCAGTCTCCCAAGTTACTGGAATTACAGGGGTGTACCACCATGCCTGGCTAGAGAATACCTTAAAACTTGTATATTGTAAGTGAGAAACATCTTCACTCTTTCTTAGATTGTTTAAATGATGTTCCTCATAGGAACTATTTCCAGAAGTTTAATAGCTTGTTCTATTATTCTCCTCTGTGCCTTCTCTAAATCTTCTACCCAGAATCATAAAATAGTGAAGCTGGTGAGGTGGTAACACCGTGTTTACTGCTAATAAAAAGACATATACTACATCATGCTAAGTGAAATAAGCCAGACTCAGAAAGTCAAGGGTCAAATGTTTTCTCTCATATGCAGAAGAGAGGGGAAAAAAAAGGAATAAAAAGGGATCTCATGATAATGGAAAGGAGAGTAATAGAACAAAGGGAGCAATAAGAAGGGAACTGAGAAGAAGGTTAGGGGAAAGGCATGGGGAAGTAATGATGAACAAAATCAACTAAATTGTGCTATATCTATGTATGAACATACCACAATGAATCCCACTTTTATATATAATTATAATGTAGTAATTAAAAAATAATTATAGAAGGGAGACCAATAGAGTAGACCGAGGGAATGAGAGGGAGGGAGGGTAAGGGGAATTACTGAGGAATGAGATTGATCAAATTGTTATGTACATATATGAATATGGCATAAAGAATCCTACTTCTGTGTAAAACTATAAGGCATCAATTAAAAAGAGGAAGCTAATGTTAGCCCATTAAACTTACACTAATACAAAATAAACAGAACTGGCACTTGGGTTCAGCATGCTGGTAAAAGAAAATCATCTTTAGTTTTAATGCTGAAATTAAATACATTTCAAAATAGGAAAATCAGCAATCATATTACCTTGAATCGTATGATGTATGCAGCTATTAGCACACCAACACTCTGTACCAAATCCCCCAAGGCGTGTACAAATGCAGCTCTCACTGCCAGGCTATCCTGCCCATGGCTATGTCCTCCAGAACCTGTGGTAGGAGAATTTGAAGGCAGGGAGTGGGAATGGGAGTGATGGTGACCAGACTGGTTCAACAGAAACCCCATTCTGTTAAAAATAAAAGAAAATGTTATTATTTTTTCCTACAATTATTGAAAAAATATTTGTTACTAGTCAGATACAGATGAGGCAACATGGAACTCATTCATTTAATAAATATTTGAGAACCTATTATTACTGTTCTAAGTGCTGAGGTCAAAACAGTGAATTAACATATCCATGCCCACATGAAGCTTATGCTCTAGTAGAGAAGCACTGAAGCAAGCAAACACATAATGTACAGCCTGGTGATATGAACTGCCTTAAAGAAATATGAAGCACTGTAAGGGGATGAAAAACGAGTGGGGGAAGTGGTCAGAGAAGGCCTCTTTCAGATTTAATTTGAGTAGAGACCGGAAGGAAGTTACGGAGTAAGTGGTTGAAAAGTGCTGTAGCTGGAAGAATAGTGGGCAAAGACCCTAACATGAAAATGTGCTCCATATACTCAGAGAAAGCACTGTGGCCAGAATAAAGTGAAATAAATGTGCTAGGAGATGAGCTGGATAGTTACACAGGGCAGGGTCTTTTGATTTTATTCTAAGTATGATGAGAAGCCAGTAGGCAGGCTCTGGTAAACTATGATTAGTAGACCATCTTGTCTGTTTTTGTAAATAATGTTTTATGGGATTACAGCCATGTTCATTTGTTTACACAATCAGTATGACTACTATTGTTTTGAAACAACAGGGTTGAACAGTTTCTAAAGAGACTGTATAGCTCTCAAAATTTAAAATACTTACTGTCTCACTTTTGCAAAGAAAATTTGCTGACCTCTGGTCTAAATGATTAAGTATATAACTTATAATCTATGGCTTACAGGGGAAAAAGCTGGCAGTCAAGAAAAAAACTAGTTTAACAACTAAGTATTCTAGAAGTTAAATAATAAAATACTTTGCCCTACTTAAACTCTAGTATACCTGAGCAAGCTAGAGGAATTTGTAATGTTCAAAGTTTTTAAATTAACATTCATAAGAAAAATTAATACACTATATAATTTTAAATATGTGAAAATATCACTTCACAATCTGAATGCACATTTAATAGTCTCTAAGTTCATAGTACTTGAAAATATTAATGTGAACAAAAACCAAGCTTACATTATATTAATTGCAACTCCAACAGCAGCAGTGATGAGCATTATATCTCCATTTATTTCATAGTTCATATGGATAGTTCTTTGCACAGCTTCATATAAGAGGAATCCCATAAGTACATATACCAACAGCACACTAATCATAGCTGACAAAACCTCTAGAAGGAAAAATACATAAAACAAATATATTCTCAGCATTTATTACACTTCAACTAACTAAATATTATACATTTTAATGTTTTCTTTTCTCTAGGGAGGTAAGAGCACTTTGCAATTTCTGTCATAAAATTTTTCTTTTTTTAAAAACATTTAGCATTTGAATGATCTGATCCTCCACTAATTCACCCCCAGCTTCCCACCCTCTACTCATTATCTCTTTAGTGTCAAATTACGCATATTTACAGAGTGTATGCAAGGTAAAAAAAAAAAAATGACAAAGTGGAAAAAGTATTTGTAACCACAGATTAATTCCCTAACATTAAAAAAGTATGCCCAAAAATGAAACCAGAAAACCAGTAAGGAATACAAACAGTAAATCACAGCAAATAGAAATGGCCAAATTCTCAAAATCAGTCATAAAAAAAGAAATTAAAATAAGTACAAGATCTCCTACCCCCACCCAACTTAATTGGCAAATATCGAAAAGCTTGATAATATCCAGAGTTAGCAAAGCTATAGGGGAGGAAATATTGTGTGGTTTTATCTTTTTTGAAAGCACAACTAATTAAAATTTAAAGTGCATATATATTCCTTGATTTGGCAATTCTACTTCTAGGAATCTACTAGTATACTAGCATATTTTGTACACTTCAATTTGTACAAAAATATCTACAGAGTTTTTGACTGTAGCATTGTCTGTAGTATAAAAAAAATTAGATATGTTAAATGTCCATCAGAGGAATTTAATGAATAAATTTTGATACTTTCACAGACAGTGGGGATACCAGAGTCATTTGTTTAAGAAAAAAAGGAACAAACAAAAATCAGGAAAATTGATAATCATAAGACAGACAAGAAAGTATTGCATATAGGAAATGGATCTAGAAGCTTAGAGGATTTACTTCATATTTTATTCTTTTTGATAGTGTTTGAAATGTTTTAAATATTTACCACAAACATATGTTAACAGACTAAAGAAAAACAGAATTTTTAAGTATGCTGTATTCAGTGTACCTTGATTCAGGCCTTTTCTTCTAGAATGATATACACATGCCAACTGAGTTGCACATGTGCAAAATAAGGTATGCTCTGAGTCTATTCATCAAACATTGTATATAATAGCAAATGATCAGTAGGCCTTGTAACATAATACTATGTAGCTGTGGAAATAAGAAAGCAGGTTGGAGATGTAGCTCAGTGGTACAGCATTTGCCTATTGTACGCAAGGCCCTGAGTCTCATCCCCAGCACAGCAAAGGAAAAAAAAAATAAGAGTAAGAAAGCTTATTCTGATGTCCAAGACACAGTGTTATATGAAAAAAAGCAAAGTACATAACACTGTGTATAATATGTTACCATTTGTATAACAGAAAATATAATCATCTAAAAATGCAATCTCTGTAAGGATTATACAAAATACTGGGTTCCTTGGGTGAGGAGAATTGTTGGCTGGGAGACATGGATGACTTTATACTATATATGCTTTTGTACCATTTGAATTTTATTCCATGTGAATGTAAAGTAAAAATAATCCGTATCTTTTCAAAATAACAAAATATGGTAATGCAGAGTACATTTTAAAATAATTAATATTATATAAATTAAGTGCTGAATGCAAAACAATAAAGCAGGAAAATATTTTTAACTTTTCCTTTTTTGGATACTGGGTATTGAACCCAAGGGCTTCTACCACTAAGCTATATCTCCAGACATTTTTATTTATTTTGAGATGGGGTGTTGCTAAATTGCTGAGGTTGGCCTCAAACTTCCAATCCTCCTGCCTCAGCCTCCTAGGTGGCAGGGATTACAGGTGTGCACCACCACACCTGGCTAGGAAAATACCTTTTTGGGGTGTAGTGGTAAGAGGGATTGAACTCAGGAGTGCTTAACTACTGAGTCACACTGCCAGCCCTTTTTATTTTCAGACAGGGTCTTGCTAAATTGCTAAGGGCCTCGCTGAGGATGGCTTTGAACTTGTGATCATCCTGACTCAGCCTCCTGAACTGCTGGGATTACTGGCTTGTGCCTCCATGTCTGGTTCCCATTTCTCTCTCTGTTTCTTTCTTTTTTTATTTTGTACCTGGCCAAGAAAATTCTTTCCCCCATATTTTTTATTGGTACATTATACTGGACATATTGGTGGAATTTATTGTTACATATTCATACACTCACATAATATGACAATATAATTTGGCCAATATCACTCCCCAGGACATTCCCCCTCCCTACCCAACTCCCACCCCTTGGTCACTTTTCTCTGCTGATTTCCCTTCAATTTTTAGGAGATTCACCCCACCTTTCTTTTCCTTTTTCCTCTCTAGCTTCCACATGAGAGAAAACAGATAGCCCTTGACCTTCTGAGTTTGACTTATTTCACTTAACATGATGGTTTCTAATTTCATGCATTTCAGGAAAATACTTTTAAAGAAAAATTTTCCTGCAAAGAAAATAGGACATTAATCCTATTGTTAAAAAATAAAACAATATAAAAAACTGTTATCTGAGATGACTCATTGTTCAAAGGTTCCAGGTAGTTCAAGTATTTTGGACTTTGATACACTTTCATTCCAATTCATAATTTATAATGCTGGGAAAATAATTTAGCATTACAGACTTTTCCCCAAAGACAAATAATTAATTAGTAGCCAAAACTTCTATAAAATCCTGTGTATCAACAGAACAGATGCTGCAATAAGACAAAAAAAAAAAAAAAAAAAAAAAAAAAAACCCATACAAACCCTATCAAAATCATGGTACACCTATTCCTGATCTTCATATTGATCTTCATACTTTGAATGGGATATAAGAGCTGTAGAAGACAGGAAAAAGTCAACTGAAATATAGAGCTAGTGCAATGCACTCCTGTAATCTAGTGGCTTGGGAGACTGAGGCAAGAGGACTGCAAGTTAGAGGCCAGCCTCAGCAACTTAGCAAGGTCCTAAGCAACTTAGGGAGGCCATGCCTTAAAATAAAAATAAAAAAATAATAAAGGTCTGGGATGTAGCTAAGTGGTCTCTGGATGTAGCTTTGTCTCTGGGTTCAATCCCCAGTAACAGCTTCCCTCACCAAAATATATAAAACTGTGAAGAGACTTCCATATTAAGCACAGGCATAAACTCTTTGAGGATACAGATGAAGTCTTATTCAAGTCATATTTACTGTAGTACTTAGCAGAGAGATTTGTATGTAGCAGGTACTCAAATGTTTATGGATGAATTTGTAGAACGAAGGTAGTCAAAGGCTGAGCAAGGGCAGATGATAAAAGGCTATCCAATTTACAAGGTTAAGCTAAATATGAATAATAGGTTATATACTAAATCCTTCCAAACAAAGAGTAAACAGGTTAAAAGAAGTTTTAAGCCAAATAAAAGGTAGAAAACACATGGACTTTGTCAAGTTATAACTGCTTATGGTAAAGTACATCTATATAAATAATATGAAGAATGAAGACAATTTAAAAAACCTAAACAGTAAAATTCCACACACTAGTGATAATCTCCTACTAGCAGGAGAACCTCAGTCAGGTAGCAAGGCTGAAGTTAGCAATTAGGCTACACAGTTTTTAAGGAAGACAGTGGATGCAGTCCTGCAGGGCTAAAATGGAGGGAAGGGTGGGAGGCCAGCTTGGATTCCTCATCTAATCAGAGTGGGGTTAGGGCAGAATCAGGGATGGGGGACTATTATAGAACTTATGAGTGCCTGGTTCTGAGTAGGAAGGCCAGTCTGGTCCAGAGTGAGAGCTGCAGCAGCTCAGAGACCACCTTACTCTAGATTTAAAGTTTTTACGTCTTTTTTTTTTTTAAATTTATTTTTATTGTAAACAAATGGGATACATCTTGTTTCTCTGTACATGAAGTAGAGGTGTACCATTTGTGTAATCATACATTTACATAAGGTAATGGTATTTGATTCATTCTGTTATTTTTTCCTTCCCCCACCCCTCTTTTCCCTCTCTACAGTCCCTCCTTCCTCCATTCTTTCCTCCCTCCCACCCTACATCTTTCTTTTAGTCAAGATGAGTGATAAGCCAGACTTGTCTGAAAGGAAGAAGTCTGACAAATCAAAACTGAAGAAAACTAATACTGAAGAAAACAAAAAACAAAACAAAATAACAAAACCCAAAAAACTCTTCCCTCAAAGGAAACTATCCAGCAGGAGAAAAGTGTGTCCAAATATCATAAAATGGGGATCTCCTCCCAAGACCAAATTTCTTCAGTCATGCATGAATCTTGGTTTTAGGATTTTTTTGTAAACCTGTGTAAAGAAATTTCAGGCACTGTATGGCTTCTCAGCTGTACTCCCAGGCTAAGTGGTCAATAGTAGTCTATGTTCCCTTAAATTTATTTTTAAATTTCCCACTGGTACACAAATAAGTTGCCAGTGGAAGATGCTAAGATGCTATCAATAATCTCACCATTGATGACTTTTGTCTGTGTAGTTCTTGCCCACCTCCCACCCCAAAAGGCAAGCCAATTTTAACTAAGAATGGGTGCATTCACCATATCTATCTTTTTAACTAAGAATGGGTGCCTCTACCGTATCTATCTTTTTTTTTTTTTTTATACTGGGGATTGAACCCAAGAGTGCTTAACCATTACTGAGTCACATCCCCAGCCCTTTTTTAGACATTTTAAAATTTTTATTGTAAACAAATGGGGTACATCTTATTTCTCTGTACATGAAGTAGAGGCATACCATTTGCTTAATCATACATTTACATAGGGTAATGGTGTTTGATTCATTCTGTTATTTTTTCCTTCCCCCACCTCTCCCACCCCTCTTTTCCCTCTATACAGTCCCTCCTTCCTTCATTCTTGCCCCCCTCCCAGCCCCCATTATGTAGCATCATCCGCTTATCAGTGAGATCATTTGTCCTTTAGTTTTTTGAGATTGGCTTATCTCACTTAGCATCATATTCTCCAATTTCATCCATTTGCCTGCAAATGCCATAATTTTATTATTCTTTATGGTTGAGTAATATTCCATCATATATATATATATATATATATATATATATATATATAATGTAATATATATATATATCACAGTTTCTTTATCCATTCATCAATTGAAGGGCATCTAGGTTGGTTCCACAATCTGGTTATTGTGAATTGAGCAGCTATGAACATTGATGTGGCTGCATCACTGCAGTATGCTGATTTTAAGTCCTTTGGGTATAGGCCAAGGAGTGGGATAGCTGGGTCAAATGGTGAATTCCATTCCAAGTTTTCTAAGGAATCTCTACACTGCTTTCCAGAATGGCTGCACTAATTTTCAACTCCACCAGCAATATATGAGTGTACCTTTCATTTAGAGACAGGGTCTTGCTGAGTTGCTTAGTCCTCACTAAGATGCTGAGGCTGGCTTTGAACTTGTGATCCTTCTGCCTCAGCCTCCCGATTATAAGCAAGCACCACTGCACCTGGCAACTCCACCTCCACTGCTTTTTTTTTTGGTACCAGGGATTGAACTCAGGGGCACTCAACCACTGAGTCACATTCCCAGCCCTATTTTGTATTTTATTTAGTGACAGGGTCTAACTGAGTTGCTTAGTGCCTTCCTGCTGCTGAGGTTGGTGTTGAACTTATGATATTCCTGCCTTAGCCTCCTGAGCCACTCCACTGCTTCTTAAACTTCATGAAGTTGCACGCCTTTGCAGATTCTCAGTTTATTTTCATTTCTAATGTATCAATAATTTTTTTAAAAAGCATAAACAGAGTTCCCTGGCAGAAGGACATCCACTTTCATAAGACCCACTATTCCCCTGCTGCTGAGAATTCAGCTCTCCACATCACAGTTTCCACCAATGTGAGTTGCATAAAAAGGATCTTGATACCTGGTCAAAGTTAACATTATGGAATTTGGCAGATCCCTAGAAGTTTCCAAAATGGCCTATTAGGGTATGCTATCAATGGTATCCCCTTTCCAGTAATTAATAAGGAATGTGCCTCATAGTCTATTTTCCTCAGTGAAAAGCAAAGACATTAATTTGCTATATTTTATTCTAATCACCTGTCAAAATATCTTCGAGGCAGAATACTGGTAAATGCAAAAGAAAAAAATTAAATAGACTTTTAGGTTTGAGATTTATAACTGAGAAGTGTAGTGTTCTAGCTAAAAATGCTAATAGTAGTAATGTGATCATTCATTCTGCTAAAACAGACAAAAAGCTCTTTCACTATGAATATATTAAACTTTGGTGAAATACCATGAACAGGACTAATTAGTGTTTCATAGTATATTTAATGTGATAGAATGCAGATAAGGATAGGCAGGTTCCCTTTCCCCAGCAACATTTAAGAGAAGGAAACTTTCAATCAACAACCAAATTATGACCTGTTTCAATTTTCTCATTCTTGTTCTAGGTTGGTCCCCAGACACATAACTTAAAATAAAGCTTTCCACGACAAAAGGAGTGCCTGTCAGATGGATTTTTTCGTTTTCTTAAATGAAACCTAAGAAATCTCACAACTGAATTCTAGATTTTATAGTTATTACCCCATTACCTTTAGATAAATTTGAAAGGTCATATTTCAATCTAACTGGAAATTTAACATAAGTTTAAAACAATGGAAAGAGATTTTTATAGAAATGCTATTACAGTAGTTATATTTGCCACTTCATACATATATAATTAAAGATCATTACATCTGGCTGAACTGTGGCATTAGCAAAGGAAGTAGGATGAGCAAATGTGTTTGTGCTACAAGATCACTTGGATCTTTTCAATCGGCTGAAATGTAAACAAATATTTATGGCCAAAGATCTAATAAAGACTATTTCATTCTGAATTTCACATACAGAGGATAAATAGTTTTGGTTTTAAGGGCTAACAAATACTAAAAGAAAAATATTAAACAGAAGAAGACAAAATGATTGTCAAGTTTTAGTAGTATTAAAACATGAAAACTGTTTACTCTACTTTTAAAAACAATAGTAAAATGCCAAAGCTAGAGGTTTTCAAGGTTCATATGAAAAATACTGGAGTCCTTCTTTAATATTTTCCATAGTAGTATATTATTCTTTCCATAACATTTCCTACAATTTGTGATTATATTTGTGTTTATGTACATTCATTACTTTTTGTCTCCCCATCCAATTATTCATTCATTCAACAGGAACTGTTAGACAACAATTCAGTGAATGAATAATAATTTGCCTCAACTATGTACACTGCATACAACTGAAGCATGTTTTCATGGGTGTTGCATAAATGTATTGGACTATCACAACTGTTAGTTTTGCTAATGCTACGATGCCAATAACAAGTATATTTCACTTAAATTACATTAACACTTGTCTTTCTATTGCCTCAAAGAACTATATACACTATTGCAAACATATAAAGTTGTGTTTCAGAGGTATATAAAAATGAATAGAGAATAGAGATGCATCCTCTCTTCCACTTCCTTTTATGTATTTCTATTCTCTACCTTCCAATGGAAGACAAGAAGAAAACAAGGAAAAAGAGTGGGTTCTATTGGATTTGCCTAAGACTTCCAAACTAGCCATTTGCATTTCAACTTAGTCACAGAGGTCTCTCCTGCACTTAGACTAACGACATACAGGATTTTTGGTGGTACACTGTCACTACCAAAAGGCCAAGATAAACACCAGAGTTTGTCTTTGGATCCTCTCACTTTTTATTCTAAATAGTATCTTCTACTCCTGACTTCTTACCATTCCCCCTACACCACACCCATGGTGCCAAGTATCCTCAAGTTGATGATGGCTAGTTGATGTTGACCAACTCACTTATGTCTTCCTTCTACTTCAATAAAAACACCCATTTCTAGGAAGATCTAGAACTATTCTTTTCTTATAAAAGTTCATATGATGTGGTTAAAGTTCCAATAAGACATGAATAATTAGTAGACATAACTCTTGTCATAGGTAGGAGGAAGCTGTTAAAATGAATCACGACTAGGAAGAAGAGATTATGAGTTTTTTTTTTTTTTTTGGCTGTGGGTATGAGGGAAGTTTTTTAGCTGAATATTTGAAAATTTTCTGCTCCTTTAACATTAGGGGATAAAATAACAAATTGTGTGGGACTAGTAATGCAACCTTATACCTGCTCTGAGATGACACGTTATCTAGCCAGATCTGTCCAAGGTCTTTGGCTCAGTACACAGTGCTATAAAAGACTTCTATACTGTCACTGCCATTAACCTAGGTTGATGAGCTGCATTACCATAGCACAGATATTGCATTCTATTCCAAATATAAAACAACTCTGCTTACTACAGTCCTCACATGATCACAATCTTTAATCAGTGCAATATCTTCAGCCCAAGATCTGGAAGAAAAGTCACATAAATTAAGTCAAATTACTTTCATAATCCACAAAGGACAGAAGCAGAAAGCAAGAAAGCAAGCAAAGGAAAGGGGCTGTTCTCTTCAGAATGCTATTTCTCCTATTCCTATTTCTATTCCTCCTGAAGATTTATGAGATTCCTCCTATTGTGATTTCATTAAGTTCTAAGTTTTATTAGCTCCCAAAAAAAGATGGCATAAAATAAATCGGATCAAATAAATCCAGACACTTAGAAATAACTCATATTTGGCTCCTATCCTGGCTCCTATCCTATAAAAACTGCTATTACAGTTCATTGAAAGGAAATAAAAAAGAATTTTACATCATCTGTGATTCACATGAAGGAAAAAGAGAAGCAATGAAATAAAACTGACTCCTAGAGCAGCCTACAAATCTAAAAATATCTCTCCACCTTGAATGAATGATTTTTGTTAAAAAAAATTTGTTACATTGCCAAAAAGTTCAAAGATGTAAGAGTAAAAAAAACCACATCTTTAAAACTGTTATTTAATCATCAGGGTGAATCATCTTACTTTTCTCCTATAACCTTGCTGAGATAATTATGTGGAGACAGTAAGCACTCTGATAAGAGGGAGAAGGGAGGGGAGGCCATTTTGGAACAGGACATTTTGAGATATGAAAAACCTAGCAGGTAAAAGTGGGAAGGAAACGTAGAAGACTAGAACTTTTACTGGGAATTTAGTGCCACATTAGCTGCTTTATAAACCTTACCACTCATTTATTATTCATAATTCTGCAATATGGGCATTATCAACCCTATTTTACAGAGTAAACTCCTACTTAGATAACTCACTCTCCAAAAGGTCATATAGATTTCAGATATGAACCAAAGTCGTGAATACGAAGTTCAAAAGTGTAAGTACCAAAGTGAACAAATAGGACTAGCACCTCACTGAGATAAGACAGAAATTCCCTTCTGATTAAATCCTTCCTGTACCCAAAAGGACCTACAAGTCAGGTTGTACCATCTAGCTATGGTATGCCAACAATTAAAAATTTATAGTTAGTCTGTGAACATGGCCAGTTTTAGAATTAGAGATTTAATTTACATCAACACAAATTACTTTTGAGGATCGGAAACTATTTGTTCCATAGCTTTCATGGTCTTATTTACTCAGCTTGAATATGCAATGATTTGATTAATAATCTCTTATAAAGAACTTATTATTGCCAGACTCACAGTGTTATTACCTCTTCCTGTCCCTGCTTAACTTGTGGTCTAGAAGGAGACATAGTTTCATAAAAAGAGAAAAGAAATAAGAAATGCTGTCAGGGCTGGGTGCAGTGGTGCACACCTGTAATCCCAGCGGCTCGGGAGGCTAAGATAGGAGAATCCTAAGTTCAAAGCCAGCCTAAGCAAGGGTGAGGCACTAAGCAACTCAGTGAGACCCTGTCTCTAAGTAAAATACAAAAAAAAAAAAAAAAAAAAAAAAAAAAAAAAAAATAGGGCTGAGGATGTGGCTCAATAGTTGAGTGATCCTGAGTTCAATCTCTGGCACCCTGCCTACCCCCCCACCAAAAAGAAATGCTGTTAGGCATGTATAAACTGTTATAACACAAAAAGGAAACAAACTGAGAGATTGATACTACCATATCTATCATTCACAGACCCAAACTCTTCTTTGTATAAATCCAAAATCAGTAAATAAAATAGGGGCAATTTCATTATAAAACCAATTCTTCATTACATATTATATATTACTTGCTTTACAAGACTTCATTCATTGAAAATTTATACATTAATTTCAGGAAATATATCTATATGTCTATCACAGCTTCTTTATACCTTTACCTGTATACTATGCTTTTAATAAATGTCACTAGCTAGTCTGAATTAGATGTATCAGTTGTAATTTGACAGTATTATAAGTGAATATTAAAAACTCTTAGCTTGGCATGGTGATGCATCTCTGCAATCCCAAGGATTTGGGAGGCTGAGACAGGAGAAATGCAAGTTCAAGGTCAGCCTCGGCAACACAGTGAGCCCTAACGAAGCAACTTAGTGAGAACCTGTCTTAAAATAAAAAAAATAAAAAGGGCTTAGAATGTAACTCAGTGGTAAAGTACTTCTGGGTTCAATCCAAACAGACCAACCCTCTCTTTATTACAGACCAACCCTACAGAAGGAGAACTGATGTCATGGTAAAACTAGTTACTCTATATCAACTAAACAAAAGAAGACCAGAAACTGAATCTCCAGTTCCTCATTTTAGTATTTTATGTAATAAAAGCTATCTTTGGGTTACTAAAGAAACAGAAACTTTTTTCTACCTCACTCCAGACCATTTGAAGGAGCTGGAAGTCTACTGTAAGCAGTACTTAATCCTATGAAGCTAATTCTCCGTAAAGAAAATTCCAGATTCAGTTTCTAAACTGCACAAGGAACTGATGCAGAAGAGAGAAAACAAATGTAACAACATGTGTCACTGTCATTGTTTTACTATCAAGTAAAACAGTACTACCAAGAACTGTCTCTTCAATTTCCTTCATTTCTACCTTCATAAGAAACATTCTAATCATTCTTATGTGGGTGAGAACCCATTATCTTTTTACTTAAAAACTATTCACAGGCATAAATCAGTATCAGAATGTTTAGGAATTTAAAAGAAACCAAAGGTAAGAGTAGAGGGCAATAGGAAGTTCTCTTGCTTGCTTCCATTGGGCTCACAGCATTTCTGTTCTCAACCTATTTTGTTCCATCATCCCAGATGTGGAACACCTATAAAAAACTTAAATTGAGCAACAGATATACCACTTAAGGTAATTTGGAAATGATTACTGTTTTTAGAAATCTACTGTTGAGAAAAGTAACAGGTGAATGATTAGAAAAAAATAAATTTCATATATATGAATATTTACATATGACATATAAATGTTAAGGATATATAAATATATATAAAGGATATAAACTTTACATTTTGATTCCAACCTATTTTAATGCACTTGTGTCAATTTTGTTGAATTAGTCACAAAACTGAAAACTTGGGATCTAATGAATTAATAAAAAACATAAACTCCATCTTATCTCTAGCACCTAAAACCATGAATGTGATTTGTAACCATATTATGATGAAATTTAACCCAAAAATTTAAAGATTGGATAATCTATAGTTTATAATAGCCTTTCTATATATAAAAATATATATATAATATATATATATTTAGTACATGTAAGTCTTGAATTCACTTTATTTTCTTCCAGAGAAGAATAAATGAAGCTGATTAAAGAATAAATGAAGGTTGCTTTTGAAGTGCTAGGCACTATTCTAAGTGCTTTACAAATACCAACTCATTTAATAACTTAATAACTCTATGAGATAGGCACTATTATTACTCTCCTCTTACAAACAGGAAATAGAGACACAAAGATGTTAGGTAACTAGCTCAAAGTTATACTGGTAGAAAGCAAGGGAGCCAAGACTTGAGTCAAACTAGTGGTCTCTTTGTTGCCTTTTATGGGTACTTGTAAACACTAATCAAAAGGATATAATCAGCTGGGCACAATGGTGTTTGCCTGTAATCCCAGCGATTCAGGAGGCTGAAGCAGGAGGACTGTAAATCTAAGCCAGCCTCTGTAACTTAGTGAGACCCTCTCTCAAAATAAAAAATAAAAAGGGCTGGAATTTAGTTTAGTGAAAGAGCCCCTGGATTTAACTACTAATACTGGGACATAAGTATAATCCAATCAAAAGCCTGCAAGAGAAAGTGATCTTTTAAAGTGAAAAATATACCCACATAACAGAACTAAAATGACAATTACAATTAAACTATGGCTTGATAATTACTAATGTATAATGTCAAGAGTGAATTTGGTTCTTCCATACAGAAATAACTTTCTAAAAAATCTAGTTTAAGTTTAATTTTCTGCTTCCTCATGTAGAATCCCAAGGTACTATACTGTATGCGATTATTAGTCAAAAGAAGCAAAAGAATTCTATTTTTATCTGAATAATTAAGTGGTCATTCTATTAAGTTCTGAACTTTTAAGTCAGAAGTTTCTATGCACTTCTGAGTATAAAGTGATCTTCAGGAGGTAGAGCTCTAAAGATATATTGCCTCCAGGTCTGAAACTGGGGATACAGCGTGTTCCTTTTTTCATAAGAAGGAGCACTGAGGAGCAGAATATGAACACATAAAAGTATTTGCTTATATTTTCCAAAGGAAATGTTGAAAGGACAGGCCAAAAATGAATCCAAATGGCTTACTAACATGGAGTGGGGCAGGAGGATAGGGTGGAGGGGACAGAATGATATTGTCTTCCCTCAGTAAACTTTGTATGGTTTACATATTTAACAAGATTAATTTGACAACAAAAAAATCCCAACCTCTTTTCAACCCTTCATGTCATTCAAAACAAAAAACAATTCAGTCACAATAACAACAAATCAGGAGTTTCTCAGGGGTACTTTCTGCAGTGTTCTTCTGGACCTAAATCTCAAAGCACTGGAATTAAGAGGTCACAAGAGCTGCACTGTTTAACTGTGTGCAATGTAAGCATACTCCCCTTCCCAGAGCTTCAAATTATTAATGACATAACTGTATTTTGTGAAACTCAGAACACCAACTGCTTTTTTTAAAAAATGATTTTTTAGTTGTAGGTGGATACAATATTTTTATTTTATTTATTTATTTTTATGTGGTGCTGAGGATCAAACCCAGTGCTTCATACAGGCGAGGCAAGTGCTCTACCACTGAGCTACCACCCCAGTCCATATGCCAATTGCTTTTGTTTATAGCTTTGTTCATCAAATTCTATGTATCTCTGTGTCTTCTGAGTCCCCCCACCACAATCAACATACTTATTTTCTTCCATTATTTCCACCATTACTTTATAGAACAGAATAAGTGAAATAAGGTCTATATCTAGATATAGACTCATAAGCATTTGTAATACAAAAAGACCCCAAAAGTGCTCTTTTAGTGTGAAGCTTGAGTACCTTCCTACTTCTGGAAAATACTCACCTATCTATATCTTTCATGATTCTTTATTTTTAGATGATTTTGAAAAATTGAGATAAAATTCATAAAGCATAAAATTCACTATTTTAAATATTTAAACTATTTCAATAGTTTTAAATACCTGTATGAGGCTATGTAACATCACCATTATCTAGTTCTAAAACATGCTCATCACCCCTATAAGAAATCCCATCCCACAGTTACTCCCTTTTATTTATTTATGTAGTTTTTTTTTTTTCTGAGCTGGGGACTGAATCCAGGGCCCCACACATACTAGTGCTCTACCACTGAGAAACATTCCCAGTCCTTTTTATTTTTTATTTTGAGATAGGGTTTCACTAAGTTGTCTGGGCTAGCCTTGAATTTGTAATCCTCCTGTCTTAGCTTCCAGAGTAGCTGGGATTACAGGTGTGCATCACAGTGACTGGCTCCCTTTTATTTTTGAATATGTATTTTCTGAGATTCTTAATAGCAGGGCTTGTGGACCTTGCACACTCTTCTCTTATAATTTTAAATGTTCTTCTCCTGTTTCCATCCTATCTATATTCTGGAGACTTTCTTGACTTTATTTTCTGTCTTACTACTGAAAAACATTCTGAGTATGTTAATAAGATAATTTTGTACAGTAGCTGATAGTGCTGAGGGTGGGGATGCCAGGTAACTTCCCAACCTGAAGACCTAGATAGCTACTTGAATATCACTATTCAGGTACAGTATCAAGTTTTGCACTAGAAGACAGAATGACTAAATAAGAACTAGATACTGAGTGAAGATTAGGCTAAAAAGCAACAAAGAAGATGATGAACTGATTGATCTATTAACCAAGAGTATAGGGGTCCCTACAAAATAAAACTACCAGATATTAACTCTGGTTCTTTAAGACAGTTTTTGCTGAATATAAAGTTAATGGCAACTTTTGAATTCTATGCAAATGATATCTGTATATCAGGCAATAATTTTATACATATTTTCAAAATAAGTAAAAAATGGCAAAAAGGTAGAGCTGTATAGATAACAATGTATGATACTGAGTCCTCTTAAACATTAATATCTATTCAAATTGGCAATAAAAATGAGTACATTTTCAGAATTATGTTGACACATGGCTGAAACAAAGGTCAGAAACACAGTGTATATTGTACTTATTATAATAATGCTCAAAATCGCTTCAGTAGCTTTGGCTGAAATTCCTAAAGTGAAAGGGAAAAGCTAATGCTCATTAGTGAGTTAAACCTATATCGTTATTTATTTTTTTTAACCCATATGACTTTTCTTGGCTCAATAAAATAAAAGTGAACTTTTTTTCAACATCTTCAAGACAGAGGGAACAACATTTGAAAATGATCACCCTGTAATTTTAAATGTGTGTAGCTGACTGGGATAAATATACCTTGGAAAATAAGGTTTTTTTGTTGTTTCACTTTTTTGGGGGATGGGTACTGGGGATTGAACTCAGGGGCACTCCACCACTGAGCCGCATCCCAGCCTTATTTTGTATTTTATTTAGAGACAGGGTCTCACTGAGTTGCTTAGCTTCTCGCTTTTGCTGAGGCTGGCTTTGAACTCGTGCTCCTACTGTCTCAGTCTCCTGAGCTGCTGGGATTACAGGAGTGCACCAGGAAGATAAGTTTTTGAATAAGTATCACTGATCTGTTTTCATTTGCCTTGTTCAAACAATATATCACTGTAAAGATTTTGATTAATCAGGGTTACAGTTTGTTGTGCTTTTACCATAAAATCTTATACCAAAAGAAACTCCAGTTACCTACCTAAGCGATGAAACCCAAAGGTGAATCTTCTGGTTGGTGACTTTGAAGAGAGCCACAAAGCAAGCAGGGTAAGTATGATGGCACTTAGATCAGTTAACATATGTAGCGCATCTGTCATAATTGCTAGGCTATTAGCAATGTATCCACCTTAGAATAAAGGAGAAATGAAGAAACAAGTTAATTAAAAAATGTAAGTAAAACTGAATTATTTAACATTCACAAACTGTGAACTAAAATCTTTATCCTGTACAATTAAATCAATGTATCCTGAATTTTACACAAAACATTAAATACATATACAGTTGTTCTTTGGTATCCATGGAGGACTGGTTTCAGTAACCCCTTGTTTATAAAATCTGTGCATGTTCAAGTCCCTTATATAAAATGATGTAGCATTTGCATATAACTTACACATATTCTCCTGTATGTTTTAAATCATCTCTAAATTATTTATAACACCTAATACAATGTAAAAGCTATGTACATAATTACATTGTAGTTGGGTATGGTGGCCCACACCTGCAAATCCAGCAACTTGGGAGGCCAACGTAGGAGGATCACAAGTTTGAGGTCAGCCTCAGCAATTTAGTGAAGTCCTGAGCAACTTAGTAAGACTGTTTTAAAATTTTAAAAAACTGAAAGGGCTTGGGGATGCAGCTCAGTGGTAAAGCGCCTTTAGGTTCAATTCCAGTACCAAAGACAAGACAAAAAAAAAAAATTAGTTATATTGTATTGTTTACAAAGTAATGACAAGGAAAAAAGTCTGTATTCAGTAGAGATACAACTAAAAAATTACTTTAAATTCACAGTTGGTTGGATGGGAACCCATGGATACAGAGGCCCCCTCTACAGATTTCTATTGATAAAGTTCAGTTGTATTAACAGATTCTCCAAGGAGTCAATGACATTAAAAAAGTTAAGAACCACTAAATTGGCAGCAAACATATGAGGAAAAATGTCTTTTAGCAACGCAGCTTTTGCTCATTCTTATTCTACTATTAGTGAATTAATAACTGTAATGTATAAATATCACAATAATGCTGAAGAAAAGGTATCTGTTACTTTGTTGAGGAAGTTGAACATTAAATGAAACTGAAGAAACCCACAAAATATACAACACAAAAGATAAAAATTAACTGATTCCTGTCAGGCATGGTGGCACATGCCTATAAACCAAGCAACTTGAGAGGTTGCAGTAGGAAGATCTCAAGTTTGAGGTAAGCTGCCTCAACAACTTAGCAACATCCTGTCTCAAAAAATAAAATAAAATAAATAAATTTAAAAAAAGGGCTAGCATATAGCCCATTGGTTAAGTGCCATTGGATTAAACCCCTAGAACCACCCTCCCAAATGAACTGATTCCCTTGAATATGGATAGCAATGTCTCAAAACAGAGGAAGAAAAGGTAGTATTTAGAAAACATATTCTAATTGATGGCAATGTACAGGCAAAACATTGTTTCCATGTGTGGTTTGAATATCCCCGCCAAAGCTTATGTTGAAATTTATTCCCCATTGGGAGGTATTAAGAGGTGGGGAACTTAACTTGACCTTTGGAAGGCTGTTATGGTTAAATGAATACAGAAATGGGTCCCTATTTCAAAATGAGTGTGGATTTTATAAGAGGAAAAATCTGAGGACTCTATGTCTCATCAAGTGATACCTGGCACTGCTCTATGACTTTGAAAAGAAGGATATTATCAGATGTGGCCAACTGATCTTGAATTTCCCAGTCTTCAACATATGAACCTTTATTCTTTATAAATTTGCCTGTGGTTTCAGTTATAGCAACAGAAAATAAAACCCTAATAGATAATAGGTTTGGTACTATCTGAGGTTAGCATACAACCCTCATGGATAAGGGGAGCTTACTATATTTGAGTTTTACTGTATTTTAATTTTTTTTTTTTTTTTACTTTTCTCTCCTATAATCCATCATTTTTACCTTACTCTGACAGAGTACCTTAATTCATCTCCTATGAAGTTTAAAAAGTTCTATTATATTTTTATTGCTCAAAACCTCTTTTCCTTACCCTCAATTTCTTCATTAAAGCAGCCTGTTCTTGTTTCTTGGACACATGTGCTTCTGATATCTTTGAGGATACTAATTATATAATTATACAACTATAACTGAATGGTTCTTGAACAGGTTTTAACTGGCTTTCCTTATTTTAGCCACCTTGACACATACTTCCAGATATCTAGTACAACCAATTCTGGGCCTACTTAGGTTTCTCTTGCATAGTAGTTCTCAAATGTGGTCCTTGGATGGTAGGAAAAGCATTCCCTGGGATTTGATAGAAATTCAAATGCTCCCAGGCCCCTCTGAGAATGGGGCCCAGTATTGAATACCACAAGTTCTCTGTGTGATTCTGATGTACAGTAAAGTTTGAGAAACCATTAACCCAAGAGTAAACTGGGTTGGTTCTCAGCCTTCCCCACTGCAGGCTTTCTAGGGTCTCTTATGTCAGTCACCTTTTTATGTGTTTCCTTCCCAGGTTCCAAAATTTTTGTTGCCATTTTCTCCTTTCCAGTATTCGCCCTCTGTGTGGATTTATACTTTTTTTTTTTTTTTTTCCAAATCCCTTTATTGCAGTTTAAGAGAGGCTTTGGGATGGAGCAAAATTAAAAGAATGAGTTCAATTTGCCATCTTTATCTGGGAGTTTATTTGTGTTCACTATAGTGTTTTCATTTTTAATAAAAATTCTGTTGTAAAAATAATTAACAACTCTCTTACCAAATCCTGTAGATATCTTAGTCCTCATCTAATTAGACAATTTCAATCTATTTATTTTCACTATGATTTATGGTAATCCACCCTTATCCTCTCAAGGGATATATTCCAAGATTCCCAGTGGATGCCTGAAACCTTGGATAGTACCAAATCCTACATACACTGGTTTTTAAATACATACGCATAATAAAGCTTATAATTTAGAAAAAAAAGATGAACAATAACATAATAAAACAGAACAATAACAATGTAGTATAATAAAAAGTTACATGTGGATACACTAGACAAAGGGATGATTCACATTCTGGGCAGGACAGAGCAACACCGCATGAGATTTCATCACAATACCCAGAACAGTGAGCAATTTAAAACTTATGAATTGTTTATTTCTGGAATTTTCCATGTAAACATTTTTGGACTGTGGTTGTAGTTAATTAAAATCATGGAAAGCAAAACCACAGAAAGGGAAACTGAGGATAAGAGGTGACTACAGTGTTCTCTTCTTGTGGATTTTGGGATACTTCTTTGCCTCTATCTCACTTCTAAGTTAGAGTATTCTCAAGATTTGGACTCTCTAGGTAACTTTACTCATTTCTGTGGCATCATATACTGCATCTCTCTCTACTTTGACCTCTCTTCTGAACCAGACTCATATTCAATAGCCCACTAGACATGTCCACTTGGCTATTCCAATACATATGAAGATGAACGTATCTAAAACAAACCTTGAGCCCATGCCCAAATCCTGCTGTGCATTCTATTCCTGTTTCGTAAATGATGCCTTTCCATACACTGAACTGCTTAGGTGAGAAACTTCAGAATCACTTTCTGACACTTCTTTCTCTTTAACCCCCACATCCAAATCATCAGCCAGTTCTGTCAATGTTCCCTCTAGACTGTTTCTCAATCAGTACATTTTTTCTACTCTAGTCTAAACTGCTTATCTGGACCTCTGTTAACAGTTTACTTACACCCATTCTTGTACCCTCCAATCCATTCTCCACATAACAGTCAGAGTAATCTTTTGAAAAAGTAAATCCCATCATGTTGCTCTCCCACTCAAGCCCTTCACTGGCTTCCCATTGCATTTAGAATAAGAGCTATACTCATCTCATTCAAGGTGGCCTATCAGGACCTGCTTATCTGGTCCTGCTGCCTCTTTCCCACATGCTCACTACATTCCAGCCATACTGGCTCTCTTTTTAAGTTTCCCCTAAAGAAGTGAAGACTTTAGGACCTTTGTACATGCTGTTCTCTTTGCCTGGATAACTCCTACTATTCTTTTTTGGTTTAAATGTACTTGGCTCATGCACAAACTATGTCCTACTGGTTACTATGTCTTATAGTACATTGTTCTTTTTCTCCAGAGTACTTAAGACAATTTAATTTAAAATTTAGTCATGTTTATTCATTTAATGCTTCTCTTCTTCATTACATTAAATGCTTTAGATAGTAGAAATTCTGATAGGTTTTCTGTCCATTATATATCTAGAACATGTAGCAGTGCCTGGCATATAGTATATATTTAAAAAATACTTGCTGAATGAAGAAAGAATGGATGTTGCCCAGTGGCTTAGAGCAAGCTAGTAGCAAAGCCAAGATTCAAAATCAAGTCTCCTCTTTCAGATCTTCAAATTACTTCATTTTTCATTATCACATACTTCCTACATGAGATGCTTTATTTCTAAGTTCTTTGAACACACTTTAATAAATGCCCTATTATAAAAACTTCTAAACAATATTCTGAATAGTTAATGTCTATCTTAAGTATTATCATCGCTATTATTTAATAAGAGTCTCATATTTGAAAATCAAATCAGTATTTAAAAGGAAATACTGTGGCTTTCACTAAATTATAATTACCAAATTAGAGTTTCAAAATGGGAAGTCAGGCCAATTATATCTTAATGACTTTCACTTAGGTGAAATAAACTCTAAATTAATTTAAGGGGGGAAATTGTGGTTAATTATTTTAACTTCAAACATTAAATATTAACTTCAAAAATCACAAAGTTTGACTGTTTCAATATTCTTGTGTGAATTTGGGCAAATTACCAAATCTTAGTCTTTTGAGACTATGCCCCATCTGGCCACAGTTTCCCCCTATTTTTGAATTTCTTTTATAGCTTAAGCATTTATAATTATCTAACAGAGGAAAATTAATTCAACAAAAAATTTAATTATTGAATGTCTGTGCCCATCACTGTTCTAGGTTCTGGGAATTCAGCCTGTATTTTAGTGTAGGTAGAGATATACTAAACAAGTAAATACACAAGATAATCTCAGATGCTGAGGGCTTTGAAGGCTGGAGATGATAAAGAAGACAAAGAATGATTCCCTTTAGTTTGTCAGAAAAAAGTCTCTCAGATGTTTTCTGAGATGAGTCAAGAATAACAAGAAATTAGTCAAGAAAAGATCTGGGAAAAGGAAATCCATATAAAGTTCTGATCTATTAATGGACCATGAAATTAGTTTAGCCTACTGCGGCATAACTGAACAAATATTAGGACACATCACCTAAAATAAAATTTTTGTTTCAATTATACAAGTGTTTACAAGCATGTGTATGTGTACATGTACATACATACATATGTATGTATGCATGCCTCCACAAGTCACAATGTTAAGTGGATTTCTTACTATTGAGAGGTCAGGAAAAAAGTCACTGGGGTATAGGATCCAACCAGTGTGAAGGCATTAAGGGTAGGGAAGAGCTATGTGAGTTCTGAGAAAAAAAAAGATCAGTATGCCTGACGTTAACACTTTGGAGGAGTGGAATACAATGAGGTAGGAAAAGTATACAATTTTTCTATGTAGAGCTTTCAGCCAAGCGTTTTAAATCTGGACTACCAATTCTGTTCTCATCATGGTTCATGATAGGAGATACATGAGAGGATCAGTTCCTTGCTTTAATGTCATTTTGTAAAAACTGTCACTAGGAGAAGTTGGCAATTACAGTTGGCCCTTCTTATCTGTAGGTTCTGTATCCTTAGATTCAACCAACAATGGATGGAAAATATCTGAAAAAAACAAAAGCAAACCTAACACTGCATCTGTACTCAACATGCACAGACTTTTTTCTTTTTGTTAAGTATTCCATAAACAATATAGTACAACGTATATTTATATAGTATTTACATTGTACTTGGTACTATAAGTAAATTAGAGATGATTTCAAGTGTATGGGAGAATGTATGTAGGTTATATGCAAATAACTGCATCATTTTATATAAGGGACTTGAGCATCTTCAGATTTAGGTGTTCAAGAGCAGTCCTGGAACCAATCTCCCTTGGAAATGGAGGGGTGACTATACACTACCCTGACAGTGAAAATAATCTCTTAAAAATTTATCTTATAGTGAAAATGTATTATTTGCAGTAATTAAACAAATGAAGAAGAAAATCAAGTTCATAGAATTGGTGGAGCACTCTGGTTCATTTCAGAGTATCCTTATAATGAAAAACTTTCAAGTTAGTTGGTAATACTGAATTTTACAAATCCATTGGCTATAAATTAAAAAAGAAATGGTATAAAAAGACTGAGTAAGTCAAATGTGAAGAAAAAAAAAATCAAAAGTCTGGGATTGTGGATACAGCTCTTGCAATTAGCTACCAAAGGAGCCTCACAATTTATTCAATCACTCTAGGCTTTCAGAATTTGTATGTGTGATTAAAAAGCTACAGCAGGTGTTCAAGAACGTCCCTTAACACTGTAAAATTCTATGATCTTAAACATTTTATGATTCATTTGCTACTTTTAACGCTGCAAAAATTAACCTGGTGTTTTATCATGACTTTTTTTTTTTTTTAAAAGAGGAAGTTACACGATATACAATGAAGATAATGTCAACTTTACAGTAAATGGCATGGTGTCTGAAGAACTGGAAGATAAAGGCACAGTTAATTTGGGAGGTTTATGTTCTACTTAAGGCTGAACTGCCCTTTGGAATCCTGCCGCCTTTTCACATCATAAGATCAGTATCTTGATACATAGGAAACTTCCTGAAAAGAAAGTTTAAACCTCAGATCATGTGTAACCACCTACAGCCTGATAAAGACTCTCGAGGCAAAGTAAACAGAAAGTGAGTTGGCAACACAACTCACCTACAAGTTCTCCAATCATGAAAAGCAAGTAAAGGACGGCGGCAATGGTCAACCTGATTTTCACCTTTCTCTGCTTCAGTAACTCTCTCCGTTTGCTGCAGTTGTCACAGGGGTCCACCTTCAAACTCAGCTGACTGTTGGTCAAAGGTAAGTCCTGGTCCAATAAGGAATCATCGTCGGCCTGGAGGGCCGGGTGCGCCCCATTGATAGGCCTTTCTGGGGCTTCGGAGTCATCGTCGGCCACCACCACGCGAAGTTTATTAAACCGAGAAAGCCCCTGGTCGCCCACCTCGTCCGAGAAGTCAAAGGCGCTGGTGTCATTTAAGAACAGCGGCGCGTCGTCCTTCCTCAGCAGAGATTTGAGGCGCTTCCACGCGCCGGAGCCGGCCATGGCAGAGGCTGAGCGGAACGGCTGGGTGCAGGCGGCCGGCCGGCAGCCCCTACTTCACGGGCGCGCCGGTTCCCGAGGGCAGTGCCGCGCGTACCTCCCCATCCTGTGGAAAACGAAACACGTTACCAATTAAAGGCGCCCCAACACTGCCCACAAGTTCCCAAGCCGCGGACGGCGGGGCGCAGGGCCGGTCCCCAGGCGCGGCCGGGGATCCACGAGGGGGCGGCGCACCTACCTGGGGCGCCGCCGCGGGGCCGCTGCTCATCTCCCCGCCCCCGGCCGGCTCCGCGGGGCCGGCTCGCGCGGTTCCGAGCGGGGCCGTGCTCGCGCCTGCCGCGCCAGCCGCTCGAGACCAGCTCCCGGGTCCGACAGGCTCGGGGCCCGGCGCCGCGGCCGCCGCCTCTCTCCGCCCTGCGCGAGGCCGCGCGCGTGCGCCGGGAGAGGCGCGCGAGGGAGGGGTCGGCGCGAGGACACGCAGGCCCGCCGTGCAGCGCTGGGCGCCCGCGGGGGCGGGGCGGGACCGGCGCGCGCCGTGGCCCCTGCGCCTAGCGGCTCGCGCTGACAGGCTCCTGGTCCTTTGCGCTGCCTGAGCCCCGGCGGCCGTTCCCTGAGAGACCGCGCTCTGGCCGCCCTTCCACCTATCCCGGAGGCTTGTGCGCACGGCGCTGGGGTCCGCAGGCCAAGAGGGTGGGTTCGAAAGATCCTGCCCGGAGCTGGGCGTTCCTACCTAAAATATATCTCAGGAGTCTCTGCTCCGATCTTGTCGTGGATGCTCCCCGGAAAACGAATTTAGTGCTCTCTTATTGGGTGGGAAGCCAAGCAGCTTTCCTCTCCTCGAGTTGCTCCCTTTCTGGCAAATTGACAAAATTTGCTGCACAACCAGGTCAACTAGGCAAGCCTATATGGTCAACAGTTCTGTGCCCTGCCCTATGTTTACTATTTTTTTTTTTTCAACAAATATGTGTTGTTCTCTTGTGTAATCTCTGCCACGTTCCTTTTGCCATTCAGATATTACAATATGTACAAAACCCAAACCCAGAAAATCTAGTAGCTGTTTGGCTTTTGGTTCTGTTTAACGAATAAAATAATACATTCTGAGTAGTAGTTTCTGATTTAAACCTAACTTTTAAGGGTAAAATGGAAAGACAGTGATCTCCTCTTTCCCCCACAAAGTCTTGAAGATTCATAATCTAGGTTTTCTGTGTGGATTCTAGGGGGTTCAGTAGATCTTTAAAAGCTAAATTTTTTGAGTGTATTTTCCTTAGGGTTTTTTTTTAGGGAGGGCACTGGGGATTGAAGCTAGCGGTGCTTAACCACTGAGCCACACCTCCAGCCCTTTTAATATTTTATCTGGAGACAGGTTCTTGCTGAGTTGCTTAGGGCCTGGCTAAATTGGTAAGCCTGGCTTTGAACTCTGATCGTCCTTTCTCTGCCTCCAGAGCTGCTAGGATTACAGGCACGTGCTACCTGTGCCCTGCTTTTCCTTAGCTTTAATCATATTCTCAAGTGGACCTAAGACTCAAGTTTAAAACACTGCCAGGAGAATTTATTTTATAGGTCAAGTCTCTAGCTTCTACTTGGAGTGGAATTGTAAGACCAACTCCTGTGTTTATGAATGTTGTGTTTTTACGATTGTCTATGTGTCTTTCCAAATTACAAGTCAGAAAAAATAAAGTCACATGAAACATTTTCCTCTGAAGGGTCAGTCAGGTGACACCTTAGATTCTTGTGTGGCTCAAGAGCATGAGCACCAACTGCTTCTAAACTCCAGAGCAATCTCTCACTTTTTGAATGCTCAGTACATTCCCACAGAGCTATGATTATGGACTTAAGTTATGAAACCTGGACAGACACTCCATGATTCCAAAATCAGGAAGGAAAGAGTATTGCCAGAAATTTCACTAACCAGGACACTCTGGTCTTAATCAGCTGAAGGGGGAGAACTTTTTGGGGATGCTTTCCTAGCCCCAAATATCTTAATCCACCCAATTTTGGGAATAGGATTTTTAAAAAGAATTTCACTTTGTTTTTACTGTCTGAAATAGAGATGAATAAAGTAAAGATTTCGGGAGTGTTGTCATATTCTTTTCAGTATAACTTCTTCAAATGAGATTTCATTTAAGGGGATGGACGATTTCAAGAAAAGTTGAGGCAAGAGCATGAGTTGTTTTGTGTATTTAGTGAGTTTATTGAGGAGGGCTGCAGTTCTACATCCCACTGTGTTTTTACTATTTTGTCCACTGGGAACTGGAGAGAGGGCTGGGAGGACAACAAAACTCTATGTGGTGATCCACAAATTCTGTGATAGCTCTACGCCTCAACAAACAAAGCTTAATTCCTTTCATCTTGTTTTTGTGCTTCACTTAATAATAGTATATGACTTATAATGAATAGAATATGGCAAAAGTGACCGAGACTTACAAGACTAGGTCATAAAAGACATTGCAACTGCCTCCTTCTTCTCATTCTTGGATCACTTAAACTGGAAGAACTGGCTACCATGTCTTAAGGAACTCAAACAGTACCATGAAAAGGCCCAGGTAAGGGGGAGCTGAGGCCTCCTACCAAGAGCCATATGAGTGAACCATATTGGAGGTGGACCCTTCAGCCCCAGCAAGGTTTTCAGAAAACTTGATTCACCCTGGGCAATGTTGACTGAAACCTCATGTGAGATCCTAGGCCAGAACCACCCGATTACACTACTCTCAGATGACCCAAAGAAACTGCCTGATATAATAAAATGTTTATTGTTTTAAAATGATAAGTTCTGTAGTAATTTGATATACAGAAGTAGATAACTAATACACTATATATCAATCTTCCTCTGCACTAGAAAAGACACTTATTATTTAATTACATGGGCTCTTGTTTCTAGTCCCACCCTGAGACTAATGACATGATTTTTATCCTTGAGCTTTAAAATAGGCTAAACAGACTCCTGTGAATAGACTTGGAAGGTAACCACCATTTGCAACCTTATTTCTATATATTTAGAGTTTGTAACAATAGACAAATGAATTTCTGAAACATGACCCACATGTAATTTCAGTACTGACTGCAATTCAGCTAGCTATTACTCAGTATGCATTTTTATGGGAGACTCCATACTTCTTCACAGTTTGAAGAACTTTTTGCATGGAAGATAAAAAAATTGACCAACCATTTAGTGCATCTCTTAACCAGGTGACCCATAATCTTCAGATTGCTTAAGTAATAGAGGCCTCTGAGTGCAGTTGAAAGATATACCTTGGGGCAGTTAACTGGGATAGACATAAAATATTCTATGTCAAAATCCATTTTCTGGCCCAGATATCTCTTGTTAAAAAGCAGGCAACACTAAACACAATACCACAGCTAACATTTACTTAAGGCTTGTTTATGTACCAGGCACCATGCAGGGAACCTGACTTATGTGAGCTCATTTAGTTCTTACAACATCTCTAGGAAGAAGTTAGCACTTGAAGTTCTTGGAGTCAGACTGCTTGTGTTTGAATTCTGGCTTCACCCTTCACTGTCATATGATCTCTGGCAAACAAATCTCTTTGTGCTTCATTTTTTTTTTTTTAAGTCTCAAATGGGAATGATAATAGTATCCATTTTATAGTGGAAAAGACTGAGTAAGATTACACATGTAAAGCATGTGAGTAGGACACAGTTCCTAGCACAAAGTAAGTACTCAGTCAACGCAGGCTATTACTGTTACATAGATGAAGATAGTCTCAGGGAGGACAGAGCAGGAACTCAATTCCAAATGAGTTTAGTTTTAGAGTTCGAGCTCTAAATACTTTTCTACACTGTTTCCTTCTCTTTCTTTTTTGCACATAAATGCAAAAAATCATCTAGATTTCTGAAAGCAAACAAGCATACTAGGAGAAATCCCTGTTTTGTATATGAAGAATTTGCCAGCAATTGGAGACCTCAGTGTCATTCTATGAAACCCTCCTTATAAATGAGTGAAAAAAAGTAAAAGAAAAAAATTTTTAAATTGAAATATGGGAAAAGGTGCCTCTTGGTTGACAAATTCAAATGCTGCATGTTCTGTAGCCCGAGAATGTCTTTCTCTATTGAAGTATGTGCCTTTAGGAGGATCCATAGGATGTTTTGGACTATGTCTTCCTATCTTTTCCAGGAGGGGATGGAAACTGCTGGACATGTATGAACAAGGGTTAGTGATGTGATACCAAACTATGGTGAGTGTATCTGTGGGTTACTTACTGTTAACGGAATGGCTGGAGTTTCAGTTTAACCCATCCTTCAAGTGAGGAGCCAGCAGAGCCCCGGAAAAGATTAAAAAAAAAAAAAATGCCCAAGGACAGAAAGCCCCTGTCCAAGACAGGTAGGAGACAAAGGAGAGAGTACTTGGCCCAAGGGCCCTTCAAACTTGTCAAGCAAACCAATATGTAAGCCAAAACTCTCAATAAAGTTCATTGCTTTCATACTTTTGCATTTTCCCACCTTAGTTTTAAAAGTAAACATTCCTATGATTTTTTCTAACCAAGTCTGGCTGAAATTAGATGGAACAGAGGTCCCAGAGGTGATGGGAGCTTAGGGAGTAAACAAAAACCCCTGGAGTCTGGAGGTGGTGGCTGGGCTGGGGAGCTTGAAGATGAGGATGGAAGACAGAGTTTGGACTGCTTTGCTATAGATAAAAGCATCACACAAGAACTTGGAGAACCTGGAAGCTTCTGATTTTGTCATCCATTTGCTATGATCTATAGCAACATAATATTACTGAGCTCATTTTCTTGTTTGTAAAAGTGGAAAATTATATTTGTCCTACCTATTTCACAGGGACACTGTAATAATCAAATAAGATTTTTTATGTGAATGCATTCCTTGCCAACTTTATTATAGAAGAGTTATTAGAGATCATGCCACCTGAACTAAACTACAAAGCAGGGAAGGTTTAGGGCGATGCTAGCTGTCAAGAATCCTCCACTTAAGACTGTGAACCTCAGTCCTTGGTTTATTAATGACACATTCTGACTCCTTTAGATGGTCACCACATATTACTGTTACCAGTACCTCATTTCTATTCTAAGTTGTTTTTGTATCCATAGCACCTAATATCATACTCTTAGCAGAAGTACTGCAAATGCTCATAGATTAATATATGAAATATTTTGACCTAAGAACACTCATTCATAACTTTAAATTTCTTTCTAACATAAAAGCTTCTTTTAAAAAAAAAAAGTTGGTATGTAAAGGTCATTTCTAACAATTTTTTTGTGGTGAGATCAATGCGTGTCATAATGATTGGTAATTATGAATTTGTTAGTAGTTTATATTTATACCTGATCTATTTCAAAGAACATTATATCATTTGTGAATTAAGATTAGACAAAGAAGCAACTGCAGACAAAGTGACTCTTTTGTGGCTTCTAACAACTGGTGGTTTTAAACAATGAAGGTCATTGTGTTAACTCACTCATGAGGTTTTTGTAAGGATTAATTAGATTAAAATCTGCAAAGTGCTTTGAGATTTTCCCAGAATCCTTTTATAAATAAAGGTGGCATTGATTTTTTTCAAACAAGTATCTTTATGTTGATCCTCTCAGAATCAAATGTAACAAGTTCAGCAGCTGCCTGTGTTCCCTAAAGCAAAAACAAAAGTAACCTAAGCTGAAACCTAACCTAAGTTACCTTTAATGGTTTTAAGATGACTACAGGTGCACACATGACTGAGCAGAATTTACTACCTTAATCACAGAGATCTTAATGTATGATTTACAATACACAGTAATGCCTCATAATCACTTTGCCAGGTGGTAATTAGATATAAATTCCTGTAATTATTACAACCATTTTAAACAAAACAAAGTTTTGTTTTCCTCTGTTATTTATAGTTTACCAATTTACAATCTGCTCACTTACAAATAGGGTTTATGGCAGCCTTTCCTTTAGTAGTTTTCCCTATCTCTATTCAGTGAAAATACTGAAAATTTTTCCTCGTACCAGGTACTGTGTAATCCTTGTTGTATGCACAGAAACACATGCAGACACCAGATTAAAGATGGAAGGTAGAGTTAAGATCCAACAGCTGAGGTTCCTTGGGAATACTTCCTTAAGTCTAATGCTTTCCTCTAATCTTAATCCTGTCCCCAGTGACCTACCCAACCCATGGTGTCCCTTCCCTTCACTCAGAAGAAGCAGCTCTGAATATTCTGAGTAGTAGGCTTGAGGCAGCAGAAACTCTGGAGCAGGCCAAGGTGAGGCCTGGGGAACAGTAGGATAAGAGGTCCATTGTCTATACAATGGAACCTATCTGGCAGGTGGCCAACCAGGTTTGCTTGGGGCTGACAGGGTTTCCTGGGACTTGTGATTTTCAGTTTACTGAGATGAGTTTACCTGGCAATAAGAATAGATTCTGGAACCCTGACATTGGCTGAGTTTTTGCTGGGTGGGGAGAAAATTTACCTGGGAAAGACAACTTGTTCCTTTTGAACCCTGTAGCACTGGGCTGGATGTCCTCAGGACATGAATTGTTACATCGAAATGGAAGAGATTAGAGGTGTCTAAGAAAGAGGCCAGCCCTGCTCAGGTAGCATGCGCATGGCACATGGGTCCTGATAGAGCCATCAAGGTTCCTGGTCAGTTCTGCATCTTTGCAGGAATGTTATCAGCACTTGTGGACAGACTGGGAAAACCAATTCACACTAAACAGTAAACTGCTATTATAGCTGGTATCTTATTTGTCCTGGGGGATATAATTTTCCTGTTGCCCTGGAAGCTGCCTTCAAGGAACAAGTGATATGCGAAGCCAAATTACCTTAGAGCTAGAACAAAGGTGACCAGGAGTTTTAAAGGACATTCCAATTGTGCCATTTCCCTGTAGGAACACTCAGCATCGCCCTCTGCATCTGGCCAGTTCCTGTTCAACCTTAAAGTCTTAACCCCAACACCTGTGGATTCTGCTCAGTCCCTCTCTTCCCTCCCTGTCTTCCCTCCCTCATTCCATCTTTCCTTCTCCTTTCCTCCTCCCTTCCTTCTCTCCTTCTCCCTTCCTCTCTTCTTTTCTTCAAACAATATTATTTTAATGCCTCACATACATGTGGAGAGCAAGCTGTGCCCTGCTCTGAGTCAGTCCATGTTGTATAGAGCAGCAACTTTCAAGCTTGAGTAGCCCTGAGTTCTCCATTTTATAAAGCTGCAGTTTGCCTAGAATTTCACTGTAAGTACTAAGGAGAATGAATTGATAAAGTGTCTGGGCGATAGATAACCAACAGATGTTTGACAAATAGAGTTTATCAAAAAGAATAACCTTCAGTTTCAAGGCACAATCATAAAGCACAAACTGATAAATAATTGTACTACTAATAAATGACCTCCTGTGAACTTAAATCAGAAGCTCATGAATTCAAGGGCATATCAAAACCACATCAGGGAAACTGAGGCTAGTATAACTTTCAGATACGCTAGACCTCTAAATCATGCAACCCCTCATCTGAAATGTAAAAAGAGATACCCAAGATGGTGGTACAGCAACACACATGAACCTGTCCTTTTACAGACCATCTGGTGAATCTGTAACAAACACCAAACTCTGTTCTTCAGTTCAGCTCAATTTCCCTGCTCGATGTGGCCCACTTTGAAACTGTCTGCTATCTGGACCCTTGCTTAGAACAAGTTCTAACCCTGAACTGCTCTGTGCTCTGAACAGGTTCTTCAAGTCTGGTTCATAATCTCATCTGATCACTTGCAGTGACACTTTTGCATTTATATCTGCTTTCTGCCTTTGTACTGAGTGCAGCCTCTGGAAACCCTGTGATCACTGTTAACCCTTTCTTAGCCATTCTATCACCTCTGTGTCATTGTGTAAAGTATGATGTGTGACTTGAGTGTTATAGGTATAAGTAATTAAGATTGGAATAGGATAAAGGAACTGTGATTGTCTTGGTCACGACAACAAGTAAGCCATGAATACTGAAGTGAACTAAAACTGATGAAAGGAATATAACTTGTTAATTTATAAGTATTAAACAAAGCTGACCTTTTGGAAAGACCTGAATGGAGCTTGTACACAATACTCTGTCAGTCATTAAAACTATCACTGAAGCTATAGAGAATAAGGGAAAACTTGATGACATTTTACCCCTCAGTGACTCTGTATATACATCACAAATTCTAAATTTTATTATGAAATTTTTCCTAGACTAAATGTATACTATTGTTATCTACATGTGATTTTTTTTTTTGAGATGGGTTCTCACTATGTTCCCCAGGCTGCCCTTGAACTCCTGGATTGAAGAGAACTTCCTACTTCAGCCTCCCCAATAGCTGGGACTTTAGGTGCTTTCCATTGCCTGACAATCTATATGTAATTTTAAAAGTGAAAGTAGAAAATAATGTAGCCTTTATTCTCAGTTGACTTTGTCTAGTCTTCCCAGAAAATTACTTCCAATACCCCATTAGATGACGTCTGCAGATAACCATCCCCATCCATTGTACTCCAGTTATTATAATCTAGGTTAGCAAATTCACTTAATACTACTTTAATGGCCTTTAGTCCTGCAGTCATGTTTAGTCCTGAATTTTGACCTCGAAGCTCACAGTTCTATCTTCAATTTATAAATAGTTCAGATATTTTTGCCCCAAAGTGCATTACTTGGCACTGGTTCCCACGAAAGCTCATTTGTCAGCTGTTGGATCACACAGTCAGATCTCTAGGCTCTTCTGATTATCTAAGGATTGGCAAACTTTTTCTGTAAAATGATGACAGATAATGAATAATTTCGGTTTTGTGACAGTACCCTCTGTTGTTGATAGTTTCTCTGCCATTGTACTATGAAAGCAGCCATTAGAGATAGTAAACTGATGGGGAACCCTTAGTTCCAAATAAAACCTTCTTCATAGAAACTAAAGTAAATTTCATGTAATTTTCACTTTTTTCATAAACTATTTTTTGCTTTCTAATTTTCCCCAACCATTTAAAAACATAAAAACCATTCATAGTTTTCAGGGTGTATAAAACAGGCAGAGGCTGGATTTGGCTCCAGTATAGTTTGCTGACTCTGATTGAGACTTGTCACTATTTAGAAGTGTCAGTAGAAATCTTACTGCTACTCTCTTCTCCAGATCATTTACACCTGTGTCAGTGAGCCCTTTCCTACACAGACCTCTGAAGTTTCAGGCTTTTTATTTGGTTCCATTAACTCAAACTTCCCAAAATACTATGAAGGCAGCAGTGTTTAGACTGCCAATGTCACTTGGGTGGTATAGTAGATGGGGTCCCACAACCCACCAGAATGCCTGAGCTCTGAGTGCCTCCTGTTAAATATGTTGGACCTTTCAAAATGGAGAAGGTTGTGTCTCCCTCCTCCCCTGCTCTCCACTCCTCCTCAGGCATTGCCCTCTGCCCTGTGAGTTTTAGACACACTAAACTTGGGACCCTTACTGTAGCCTTCTTCATGTGCAGCTTATTTATTTGGAATGCTCCTCTTTACATTATCTGTTTAATTCTAGGTACATTCTAGAGCCTCTCTTCCCCCATGGCATTCTTCATACCCCATGTCTAACTGAGTCCCTTGGTTACATGCACTCATGTCTCACTTTTAATTTTATCTTCATTAGTGGCATTGTTTGACTAATGGCTGCCTCTAACTCCCTGGTTGGTCTCTAAGCTCCATGGGGGTAGGGGACTTTTCATCTTTGCTTGCCACTCTATCTCCTACATCTGGCAGTGTGTTTAGCACATGGCAGGTGCTCAAGAAGCACCCAGCAGGTCTCAGCCTATTGGCTGGGGCATTGTTGCTCATGACAGTCTCTTACCTTACTAGCACAATGAATGAGGGTGAATTATAAGATCTCTTCAAGTCTCAGTTTCTTTCTATGTAAAATGGAGGTAATGACCAATGTCATTAGGTTATGGTGATTTAAATGAGGTGATATGCCTGACACATGACTTGGTCAGACACTACTGCACTGATATTAGTCCCCTTTCTTACACTTCCTGTCATGGATGCCCAAATTCATGGTTTCTTGATGACTAAGTACAAATTGCTCAGATTCCTCAGTGCATAGGACTCCACCTTCCTGATGAGAACTGCACTGTTTCCACTCAGAAATGCAGAAATAGAAATGTGACTACCTTACTCTTATACGTCTGCTGCCTTCCAAAGAGCAGTCACTTGTGTCCTCTAGAACTCTGGCACCACTATAATCAGTAGACACCACCCATTGTTTTTGCTTCTGAGCTAGTTCCTTATTGCCTCACAAAACACCCTAATCTCATGCAGCTTTTTAATTGTCAGCCTCTCCTTCGGAAACCTGCCAAAGGCTTTCTTAATATCTATAGGAGAATAATGTTAAGCACATCTTTATTTACATACTCTTTACTTCTTAAAAATTAATTTAATTTGTTGAATTTACCCCTTAACAATATCATGGCGGGGGCGGCAGTAAAGGAAGAATGGAGGAACTTTGGATTGTGCAGAGGGAGATGAGGGGAGGGGAAAGATGGTGGAATGAGACAGACATCATTACTCTATGTACATGTATGATTACACAAATGGTGTGACTACATCATGTACAACCAGAGAAATAAACAGTTGGTTTATTTTGTTTTTTTAAGTGATAGTTAAAAAACAGTTGGTTTTTTTGTTATTTTAAGTGATATTTAAAAAATTCTCTTTTTCTTTTAAAATTTTCTTTAAACGATATATTAAAAAATTTTACAATTATAGCTGGTAAACAGAAACAACATATTTCTATATTTTTTAAGAAGATATTATTCCTCTCTGATATTAATTTTATTTAAATGGTTAGCATACTTATTTCATAAGTGAACTGTAACTTCCCAGGTTTCCTTTAGATAGTTTTAAAAATAACTGTAAAAATTGTCACGTAATAATTTGCACTCACTATGCTAAGAACCTTGCATACATTATGTAAGTTAAACCTTATAAAAATCCACAGAATAGACACTATTATTGAAATTTTGTACATGGGACAAATAAAATTAAAAAAAATTTGTTTCAAGTCATGCAATTAGAAAATATTTGCATCAAGATTTACAAGTTCGTCTGAATCAAGTGCCCATTGTCTTTCCACTTGTCCGTTGACATTTTCCTCCTTTCTTAGGCTTGGTGGTGGGGAGCATATGCATGTCATATTTTCTTTCATAATCTGGATAAGCAGTCAGTTGCTATAACTGGTTACCCATTTTGGCCAATGGTCTCTCAATATCTTGTTGGACTTCAAAAAAAAAAAAAAAAAAAAACCCGCAGGTGTTATCCTTGCATATAAACCAATCATCATCCATTCATCCTTCCATCCATCCATCCAGTATTCCTAAAGAGTCTTTATTCAAAACATTGTGCTGAACATGCTTGAGGCCAAAGAAATATGTTCCCAGTTTTTGAAAATAAGACATGAGGGAGTTAGTGGGGAGGGGAGTACGACAGGGAAGATGGAAATCAAAGGAGAGAAGGGGAAAGACTTCCTATGAAGACGTTGCCCTGGGCCCATGGGTATCATGGAGAAAGATTACAGAGATTCTTATACACTAAAAAGTGAGAAATAGGTGAAACTAGCAGAATTTTGCCCTGGCAGGAAATACTCTCTTTTTGGTACCTTGTGACTTTTAATTCCCTTTCTAACAACAAGTACTTTCGTAGTTCTCTATTGTTCTCATTTACTTTTTTCAAAGTCAATTTTTGAAAATTTCCAGCATAGCTGTTACCTGTGTTTTCTGTTTTAAGTAACACCCCCACTTATCTAAATAGTCTACCAGGATTGCTACAGAGATTCAAGCTATACTTTTTAAAGAAATGGACTGTTTTGCTGTTAGAATGTGTTTACCTCATTTTCTCCCTTAGCTTTGAATGTACATGTGTTGGTGTGTGCTTGTACACACAGTGTGTGTAGACTTGTATATGTGAGGAGAACAGGAACCTGATTATTGTTGGTCAATCATTTAAACATGTTCAAATAGAGGAATCCTGTTGACTAGGAAAGTCCTCATAAAGTGGCCTTTACCTTGGCAAGTTCATTGAGCATCAGAGTCAGATATGTGATTTTTGTTGATACCCCAAGAATGTATTCATCTCCCATTAACCTAGTTTACAAAAACTAATAAATACAAAGCAGAATATTGTGGTATGTAAGGAAATATCCATGTTTAAGAGATCCATACTAGAGTAAATGAATGTCTTGGGCAGTGCTGGTTGCAACTTCAAAATATCATAGATTTGGTGACTTACAAACAACAGAAATTTATTTCTGACAGCTCTGGAGGTTAGGAAATCCAAGATCAAGGTGTTGGCATATTCTGTGACTGGTGAGGACCCACTTCCTGGTTCATACATGGTCATCTTCTTGCTGTCTACCCTCTTCACATGGTAGAAGAGGCCAGGGAAATGTCTGGGATCTCTTTTGTAAGGGCACTAATTCCATGAGGACTGTTCTGACTGCACACTGTCTGAACCTCTTTTGTAAAGGCTTTATTCCCATGCATGAAGGAGGAGCCGTTATGGTCTAGTCTCTTAAAGGCCTCACCTCTTAATACTGTCCCATTGGCAACACCTGAATTTTGAACATATTCAAAGCACAGTACCTACTTACCATACAAAACCATTCAATTTTTCCCAAATTTTCATCTTTCACTATTTCATCATTTTTCATCTTTCACCAAAAATAATTGATTTGATCTCTGTTTACTAAATTACAACTTAAGTACAGTTCTCCCTCTCCAAGAATACTTCTAGAGTGCTCCCCCAATTCCTCAATTCTTCATTTATAGCTTCTTAGTGCACTCCAACAAATGACTGATTCCCTCTTTTATATTTAATTCTTGTAGTATAACTCTGAGAGGTGGCTTATTCTCTCATCTTCAGATCTCAAGGGGTACCTCACATTTGTTCCTTCCCCACCCCAAACATGTGTCAGATAGCACTATACATTTTCCAGCACACAGCACAGTGGAAACAAAATCAGCCCAAGACACCACCAACAAGTTTGTAGTCTGACAGACTGACTAGCAGCAAGGGGATATACTCCAGGACTGTAAAAGTCTGCCCTTAATAAGAGCGCTCTAGCAACTGTGTTCTCAAGGTAGTTTAGATTACTTAGGGAGCAAACTTTCCTTGGGTGTCTAGGAATTAGAATTTTTTTTTAAACAGAATAAAAGCTAGATTCAGGAGTGGAAAGAGGGCCCAGAGACTTGGGTCTGAGCCCTCCCACAGGACTCCTGCACTCTGGACTATGGTGGCCATCCAGGGGCATTACATTCCCAGCTGCAGCCAGAAGGACTCCTCTCTCCCCTTCTGCTCATCTTCTGTCCCAGGATCTTGTTCTAGGAACTGCCACATAAAACTTAGGTATATCTGATACCCACACATAGGCTTCTCTCATCACATTCTCTGGCCCACGCCAGGCAATTACATCCTGCTGCAGGCCAAGTGAGTGGTGCTTCTATTGCTGCTACCAATGGAAGCAGGCATCCATTCTTCCTGCTTCCAACTTCTGCTTTTGCTTTAGGAACTCTCATTCTTGGGATTCATGAGAGAGCCTGTGAACCCTACTGCTGGTTCAGCTTCTGCTCCTACTTACCCCTCCATTCCAGCAGATCTCTTAGGGGCTGAAACGTGAGAAACAGTAGAGCCCTGTGGGGATTCCTGAGCTAGTGGCCCAACCTCTTTGCCCTGTTCGACCAGTACCAGCCTCCTGGAATGACAGATGGTTGAAGTAAAACCACCTCCATAGTTTGCAAATCATTTTCAAAGGCATTATTTAATATGATCCACTTTCAGATCTGTGAGTTATTTCTGTTTGAAGAGATAATAAGCCAGGGCACAGAGAGCTTAAGTGGTGTTCAGAGTCATGGTTGGCAGCAGGGCCTTGATGTGAATTGAAGTATTCCATCTCCTGGAGGAGTTCATCTGCAACTAAATTCAATTTATCACTAAACAACTATATTTGTATAATTAAAATATTATTTTTAGCAACCATGTTGTGTTATCACAACAAATGACTCACAATTAAAGCAGGAGAAAGCAAGAAAAAGTTATATACACAGATTTAATGGTAATCAACAGTAGAACTTGAAACAGAAACTATTAATATAACCTAGGTAGGCTAGGCACAGTGGCCATATGTAATCCCAACAGCTCAGAAGGCTGAGGCAGGAGGATGGCAAGTTCAAAGCCAGCCTCAGCAACTTAGTGACATCTTGTCTGAAAATAAAAAATAAAATGGGTTGGGGATGTAACTCAGTGGTTAAGTGACATTGGGTTCAGTTCGTGGTACAAATAAATCAAACCTGGATAGGTCTAGAGATGTAGCTCAGTGTTTTTGTATTTGCCTCGCATGAGCAAGACCCTGGGTACAATGCAAAATAAAACAACACAACAAACTTCTGGGTAATAAATGTGGAAGTGGTGAAGGTAGTGGAGATGGGTGACAAAAGATTTTTGTATTTCATTTAGATATGCTGTACAGTCTTAATTTTTAAAACATGTGCAAATATTACTTATAAAAATTGAATATAGAAAAAAGAAATGTCATGAAATACATGTCTCACCAATGAATGATTGCTCAGTCATATTTAAGAACAGCAAATTGTGGAATGATATTGTTAGGAAAATACTATTTATTTCAATGGGTGTGTGTGTGTGAATAGGTATACTTGTACACCAGACTGGAAGGATATATACCAAAGTTTAGGGATGAGAGGTGAGAAAGACTTTACTTACTTTCTACACCTCTGTATATTACTTGATTTTTAAGAGGCATGCATTGAATGTATAAATATGGAATGTTCTGTATGCTCAAAGTTAAAACTATTCTGAATATTTCCTTTTGTTTTTAGCCATGAAGGAGCTGTATTGCCTCTATTGTCTTATGTATGAGTCAGGATCTTACACCAACTTGTAGTAAGGAAATGGTTCTCTGCCCCATGGTATTGTTGCAGAAAGGAAGTTCGTAAATGGAATCACTCTGCTCTCGTGACTTAATGTGACCACAAAGCTGGCCAAAAGTGATTCATGTTTCTTTTTTTTATTGTTAGATTTCCTTTCTCTGCTTGGTTTGAGCATATTTCATCAAAAGTAGAGAGGCTTTAAATCCACAAATTCAGTATTTGATGATTGTAATAATATTTGTCCCAACTTTGGAGTTTTGGACTTTGTTTTGAACTTTACCACTGAGCTACATTCTCAGATGTTTTTATTTTTTTTTTAATTTTTATTTATTTATTTATTTTTTGGCGGTACTGGGGATGGAACTCAGGACCTTGCGCTTGCGCAGCAAGCACTCTACCAGCTGAGTTATCTCCCCAGCCCAGATGTTTTTATTTTTAATTTTGAGACAGGGTCTCACCAAGTTGCTGAGACTGACCTTGAACTTGTGATCCTGTAGCCTCAGCCTCTTGAGTTACTGGGATTACAGGTGTGTAGATTTAGGATCCTGATTAACTTGATACTTTTTTAGAATCTCTTTTGTAACCTTGGTAATTAAGTTATTGTGAGGCTGGATATATTCACTTGTGTGGTAGGGATGCTCATAATTTTCCCATGGGGTTATTATCAAGATCAAATGAGATAATCTATATGAAAGCTTTTTGAAATTATAAGCACTATACAAATAAATAAAGATTACTATTTTATCAGCTCCAGTAACAAAAACACACTTAATTTCCACTGACTACAAAGGATTAGTTAGAATTAGAAAATGGAGACTCCCTGCCTTACTTCCTGCATACAAAGGGTTAGAGTTAGGGTTAAAAAAATGCACTCTCTGCCTTACTTCCTCTTTCCATCCCTTGCAAGCCATTACTATCCCCCTTCAAAAAAAATTTCCTTGGCAGGACACTTTTGATTGTTTTGTTTTCAGAATGGTGTACTAGGATTCACAGGCAAGTCTAGGAACTTGTAGCAAAAATATTTCCTTTTACTACCTATAGCCCAGATTTGATCCCAGCAGCATCAGTTCATTTGTACCCTTTCTTCCTTCTATACAGGTTCCAACTACAGCTAGGGCCCACTGACCATACAGTGTTTATTAAAGGATCTTCCAACAGGATTATAGAGATTTTAAAAGATTATAAGAAATAATTTGACATTCTTTTCATGAGAGTTGGATCTATATACTTCTTCCTTTTTAATCTGGGGTGCATTCTTGATTGCTTTGACCAACAGAATAGGGCAAAATTCTTGCTGTGTGAATTTCAAGGGTAGGTCACGGAAGACCGTGCAACCTCTGGTCTGTTCCCTAAGACACTGGCTCATGGAGCCCTATTACCATAGAGAAGACAAGATATCTTGAGTTACTGTGCTAGAGAGGCCAGGTGTAGATGCTCTATTCAAAAGTCACTGTTCAGCCTAGTCTTCTAGCCAAGAAATCTGAGGGAAGCTGTTTTGCACTGTCTATATCACCTTACCTGCCAGATGAATGCGAGTTGTCCTTCACCAACGCATCATGGAACAGAATTATAAAGCCAAGCCCTGCTTAAATATATGACCCACAAATTTGTTTTGGGGTAGTTAGTTGCACAGCAATTGCTAATCAGAACAGGAACTTCTGTTACCACCATTTCAGCTCAACATTTGGGCAGATTTAGCATAATTATGGGGTCAATTTATCTTCTTTTTTTCTTTTCACATATAGATTATCTCATTTGATCTTGATAATAACCCCATGGGAAAATTATGAGCATCCCTATCACACAAATGAATATATCCAGCCTCACAGTCAATAACTTAATTACCAAGGTTACAAAAGAGATTCTAAAAAAAGTATCGAGTTAAGCAAATATAAAAAGAATTCTAGTTCTTTTAATTACACACACACATTTTAATCTAATTTTACTTCATTTATACCTATTATTTTCTTCTCCTTTGTAATTTAATTTTTATTATACCAATAATTATCCAGACTGTTTTAAACAACTATACTGTATTCTAGATGTCATAGTAGGCTTCTTTCTTTGGTCTTTAACATTCCCCCTCCCCCATTTAGGGATGTGGCTGCTCATTCTTGTTAATATCCATGTTCTCCTCCTCCTTGGGACCTTCTTCCTGCAGTTAGTACAGTCTTTTGGCTGAGTTCTGCCAATGAAACAAGCAATGTGATATGTGCCACTTTTTTTTTTTTTTTTTTTTTTTTTTTTTTTAATGAGGCCTGGCCCATTGAGAAGTATAAATAATCTTCCTTTTCTTTTCAGTCCACCTGGTAAATGGAAAGAATGCTGAAGATCCACAGGAAGGCACACTGATACAACAGAAGGACCCTGGGTCCCTGAATGTGGAGCAGTGTCCAGAACTTGCTGATCTACGTGGGAAAGTATGGTGAAAGATAAATAAGCATTTATTTGGTAAACCTTAGAGATGGTAGAGTACATCTTCTCCACCAGCATCTGTTATCTACCCAAACTAACACAGATTATTTTGAATGCTTCTGCTACCATCATGTGAATATACCCAGATGAAAGAATCAGGCAGTAATTACTACTGGCACCTCTAGTAATTACTACATTTTTGTTTGCTTTTGTTTTCAGTAAATTAACTTTAGGGATCCTGCAAGCATTTAAGAATTTTGAAAAAAAAAATCCACTAGCTTTTAAAACTAAAGCTTTATAGGTATCTATAAAACCAAACCTTGATTTACAAATTTGTATCTTAGAAATAGGAGTATTAGTTAAACTTAGTATAGAATATTGTTGTGATATCCTCTGAGGCTGGATGGTCAAGGATGGTCAAGTCTTTCTACTAAGTCAAATATTACTACTAAGTATTCATTAGTTCATTCACTCATTTATGCATTCCACATATGCTAGACATTGAAAATCAAAAGATAAATGAGGCAGATTCATTTCTTTGAATCATGATATGTACAGTCATGTATTACCTGACTGACCATGAGAGAATTGCTAACCTCTGTGAAATTTAGTTACTCCATCTGTAAAATGAGGATAATGTTATGTTACATTCACTTCTAGGGTTCTGGTATGTTTTAAATGAGATTAACCATGTAACACAGTGCCTGTCATATACTAAGTATCAATAAATATGTTTACATTTAAAAATCTTTTACTTTTCATTCTTGGTAGCTGGGTTAAAGATAAAAATTTCCCAAGACAAAATCTAAGTTTTAAGTCTGTCCCCAAACAGGAAGCACCAGAATTTCTATGCTGTCATCTTGCCTGAGGAATTTCCTTGTACTGGGGCTACTGAGTCAATGTGATGGTTTAGATATTAGGTATCCCCCAAAAGCTCATGTGTGGGACAATGGAAGAAGGTTCAGATGTGAAATGATTAGATGATGAGAGTTGTAACCCAACCAGTAGATTGAGTCCCTGACAGGGATTAACTGGGTGTAGCTGAAGGCAGGTAGTGTGGCTGGAGGAGGTGTGTGACTTCAGCGTTTATATTTTGTCCCTGGCGAGCAGAGCTCACTCTCTCTGCTTCCTGATCTCCATGTTCTGAGCTGTTTTCCTTCTCCACACTGGTCTGCTATGATGTTCTGCCTCACCTCAGGCCTAGAGCAGTAGAGTTGGCTGTCTATGGATAAAGATCTCAAATTGAGAGCCCCAAATAAATATTTCCCTTTCTAAAATTGTTCTTATCAGTCTTTTGGTCAGAGTGGTGAAAAATCTGACTAAAGCAGTCAACAATATTCTTTGAAACAAGAAGTTTATGAGAATATCCATAGGTATTCAACATTCCTCTTAAGTAAATACCTAGGAGTGGAATTGCTGGGTTATAGAACAGATATGTGTTTAACTTGTTAAGAAACTGCCAGTTTTCCAAGTGCTTTTGCCATTTTACATCTCCATTAGGAAATTATGTGAGATCACCCCTCATTTCATCAACATTTGGTATTTTATTAGTTTTCTGTAACAAAATTCTTGAGGTTGGGTACTTTTACAGAAAAGAAGGTTTTTTTCAAAATGAACCCAACTACTCTGTTATAACTATAATGCTCTCATTATAAAAGAAAAGACATTTATTTAGCTCACAGTTTTGGAAACTGAAAGTCTAAGATGGGGAGGCTCTATCAATTTGGCTTCTGGTGAGGGTCTTCTGGCTGATGGCATCATAATGGTGGGAGTACTTATAAAAGAGATTACATTGCAAGACAGGAAGCCAGAGAGAGCCAAGGACTAGGCTTGCTCTTTTTTTTTTTTCTTTTTTAGTAACAAATCCCTCTCTCTTGGATCCCATGAGCGCTGAATTAATCCCTTCCAAGGGTAGTGACTTCAGTGTCCTAATTACCTTCCACTATATTCTATCTCTTAAGTTCACCATCTCAATACTGCCATACTGGAGACTAAACTTCCAGCCCATGAATCTTTGTGGGGGATACACTCAAGCCATAACCAAACCATATCACATATGGTCAGATTTTTTTTTTCATTTAATTTTGATGAAGTTCAGTTTATCTATGTTTTTCTTCTGTTGCTTGTGCTTTTGGTATGCATCTTAAAAAATCGTTGCATAGTCCAACCCATATTTAGGACTATGATCCCCTTTTAGTTAATTATTGTATATGGAATGAGGTAGTAATCCAAACCAATTCTTTTGCATGTTGATTGATATCCAGAGATCTGAGCACCATTTGTTGAAAAGATTATTCTTTCCTCATTGGATTGTTGTGTCCCTTTTGTAGAAAATCAATTGACCCAAAATGAATGCATATATTTTTAGATTCTCAAATCCTATTGATCTATATAGCTGTCCTTGTGCATAGTTTTCACTGCAACAATTCATCATGGTTTGAATTGTTCTTTTCCTGATGACTAATGATTACCCTGGTATTCCAGTCACTCTCTCCCTACCCATGTTTCAAAGAGTTTCCATTATAGATTAGCTTTACCTGCTCTAGAACTTTATTTAAAGAAAATCACACAGATTCACTTTTTTGTGTAGTTTTCTTTAACTTGGAATAATGTTTTTGAGATTCATCTGTGCATAGTGGATCAACTATAGTGTTTCATTATAATTTATTTATCTGTGTATCATGGCTTCTCCTTTCAGAAGAAATTTTTACCAAAAGACTTCCAACTTATTTCAACTTACTTATTTTTCATGTAATTACTATGTGGAAAATTCTAGTCTATTGTACATTTCTCATCCAGTTGCTGATTAATTTTTGTATGGTTTTAGATCTGTACAGTTTAATATATTAAACTTTTTACTTAGTCCTGATTTTTATTATGCCTTTGTAGTTTCTTCTTATAGTCCCTTGAAGACTGTACCAGAATCAAAGGTCCTTTTCTTCTTTGTAAGTGCTACATGGTAACTGATGGCAACACTGGAGCTCTAGCTTCTTTCTTTCTATGCTCATATACATTGCAATCTTTTTTTTAATTCTCAAAAACACTTTATTTTTAATTTTTTTATTGTAAACATGTTTCTGTTTGTACATGGAGTAATGGCATACCATTTGCGTAATCATACATTTACATAGGGTAATGGTGTTTGATTATTCTGTTATTTTTTCCTTCCCCCCACCACTCCCACCCCTCTTTTCCCTCTCTACAGTCCCTCCTTCCTCCATTCTTGCCCCCCTCCCACCCCCCATTATGTAGCATCATCCACTTGTCAGCGAGATCATTTGTCCTTTGGTGTTTTGAGATTGGCTTATCTCACATAGCATGATAGTCTCCAATTTCATCCATTTGCCTGCAAATGCCATAATTTTATTATTCTTTATAGCTGAGTAATATTCCATTTGTGTATATATATATATATACACACACAGTTTCTTTATCTATTCATCAATTGAAGGACATCTAGGTTGGTTCCACAATCTGGCTATTGTGAATTGAGCAGCTATGAACATTGATGTGGCTGTATCTCTGTAGTATGCTGATTTTAAGTCCTTTGGGTATAGGCTGAGGAGTGGGATAGCTGGGTCAAATGGTGGGTCCATTCCAAGTTTTCTGAGGAATCTCCACACTGCTTTCCAGAGTGGCTGCACTAATTTGCAGCCTCACCAGCAATGTATGAGTGTACCTTTTTCCCCACATCCTCTCCAACACCTATTGTTGCTTGTATTCTTGATAATCACCATTCTAATTGGGGTGAGATGGAATCTTAGGGTAGTTTTGATTTGCATTTCTCTTATTACTAAAGATGGTGAATATTTTTCCATATGTTTGCTGATTGCTTGTAGATCTTCTGTGAAGTGTCTGTTCATATCCTTAGCCCATTTGTTGATTGGGTTATTTGTATTCTTTGTGTAGAGTTTTTTGAGTTCTTTATATATTCCGGAAATTAGTGCTCTATCTGAAGTATGAGTGGCAAAGATTTTCTCCCACTCTGTAGGCTCTCTTTGCATTGCTGATAGTTTTCTTTTCTGAGAGAAAGCTTTTTAGTTTGAATCTGTCCCAGTTATTGATTCTTGCTTTTATTTCTTGTGCTATGTGAGTCCTGTTAAGGAAGTCTGATCCTAAGCTGACATGTTGAAGATTTGGACCTACTTTTTCTTCTATAAGATGCAGGGTCTCTGGTCTTATTTCGAGGTCCTTGATCCATTGTGAGTTGATTTTTGTGCAGGGTGAGAGATAGGGGTTTAGTTTCATTCTGTTGCATTGGATTTCCAGTTTTCCTGGCACCATTTGTTGAAGAGGCTATCTTTTCTCCATTGCATATTTTTGGCACCTTTGTCTAGGTCATTTTGTTTTCTGGGTTTGTGTTCATGTCCTCTATTCTGTACTATTGATCTTCCTGTCTATTTTGGTGCCAATACCATGCTGTTTTTGTTATTATTGCTTTGTAGTATAGTTGAAGTTCTGGTATTGTGATACTCCGTTTCATTCTTCCTGCTAAGGATTGCTTTAGCTATTCTGGGTTTCTTATTCTTCCAGATGAATTTCATGATTGCTTGCTCTATTTCTGTAAGGTACATCATTGGGATTTTAATTGGAATTGCATTGAATCTGTATAGCACTTTTGGTAGTATGGCCATTTTGACAATATTAATTCTGCCTATCCAAGAACATGGGAGATCTTTCCATCTTCTAAGGTCTTCCTCAGTTTCTTTCTTCAATGTTTTGTAGTTTTCATTGTAGAGATCTTTTACCTCTTTGGTTAGATTGATTCCCAAGTATTTTATTTTTTTTTGAGGCTATTGTGAATGGAGTTGTTTTCCTCATTTCAGATGTTTCATCACTTGTGTATAAAAATGCTTTAGATTTATGCATGTTGATTTTATATCCTGCTATTTTGCTGAATTCATTGATGAGGTCTAGAAGTTTTCTGGAGGAGTTTTTGGATCCTCTAAATAGAGAATCATGTCATCAGCAAATAGTGACAGCTTAAGTTCCTCTTTTCCTATTCGTATCCCTTTAATTTCTTTAGTCTGTCTAATTGCTCTGGCTAGAGTTTTGAGGACAATGTTGATTAGAAGTGGTGAAAGAGGACATCACTGTCTTATTTTTAAAGGTTATGCTTTTTAAAGGATTTTTAAAGGGAATGCTTTCAGTTTTTCTCCATTAAGAATGATGTTGGCCATGGGCTTAGCATAAATAGCCTTTACAATGTTCAGGTATGTTCCTACTATCCCTATTTTTTCTAGTGTTTTGAGCATGAAGGAGTGTTTTATTTTGTTGAACGCTTTTTCTGCATCAATTGAAATAACCATATGATTCTTATCCTTAAGTCTATTGACATGATGGATTATGTTTATTGATTTACAGATGTTAAACCATCCTTATATTCCAGGGATGAACCCCACTTGATCTGGTGCACAATTTTCTTAATATGTTTTTGGATACGGTTTACCAATATTTTGTAAGGATCTTTGCATCTATATTCATCAAGGATATTGGTCTAAAATTTTCTTTCCTTGATGTGTCTTTGCATGGTTTGGGTATGAGGGTGATATTAGCTTCATAGAATGAGTTCGGTAGGGTACCCTCCTTTTCTATTTCCTGGAATACTTTGAGAAGTATTGGAATGAGTTCTTCTTCAAAGGTCTTGTAGAACTCAGCTGAGAATCCATCTGGTCCTGGGCTTTTCTTGGATGGTAGGTTTTTAATGGCTTCTTTTATTTCATTGCTTGATATTGACCTGTTTAAATTGTGTATGTCCTCCTGGTTCAGTTTTGGAGGAACATATGTCTGTAGAAATTTGTCAATGTCTTCAGTAGTTTGTATTTTGTTGGAATACAGATTTTCGAAGTAGCTTCTCATTATGTTATGGATCTCAGTGGTGTCTGTCATGATAGTTCCTTTTTCATCACAAATTTTAGTAATTTGAGTTTTCTCTCTCCTCTTTGTTAGTGTGGCTAAGTGTTTATCTATTTTGTTTACTTTTCCAAAGAACCAACTTTTTGTTTTGTCAATTTTTTGAATTGTTTCTTTTGTTTCAATTTCACTGATTTCAGCTCTGATTTTAATTATTTCCTGTCTTCTATTACTTTTGTGTTATTCTCTTCTTCTTTTTCTAGGGCTTTGAGCTGTAATATTAGGTCATTTAGTTGTTTCTTTTCTGGAATGTGCTCCATGCAATGAATTTTCCTCTTAGTACTGCTTTCATAGTGTCCCAGAGATTTTGATATGTTGTATCATCGTTCTCATTGACCTCTAAGAATTTTTTTATCTCCTCCCCGATGTTTTCTGTTATCCATGCTTCATTCAATAGCATATTAGTTAGTCTCCAGGTGTTGGAGTAATTTCTGTTTTTTATTTTGTCATTGATTTCTAATTTCATTCCATCATGATCTGATAGAACACAAGGTAGTATCTCTATTTTTTTGCATTTACTAAGGGCTGCTTTGTGGCATAGCATATGGTCTATTTTTGAGAAGGTTCCATGTGCTGCTGAGAAGAAAGTGAATTCACTCGTTGATGGATGGAATATTCTATATATGTCTATTAAGTCTAAGTTATTGATTGTGTTATTGAGTTCTATGGTTTCTTTGGTTGGATTTGTTTGGAAGATCTATCTAGTGGTGACAGTGGTGTGTTAAAGTCACCCAGAATTATTGTGTTGTGGTCTATGTGATTCCTGAAATTGAGAGGGATTTGTTTCATGTACATGGATGCACCATTTTTTGGGGCATAAATATTTGCAATCGTATGTCTTCCTGATTTATGGTTCCCTTAAGAAGTATGAAATGTCCTTCTTTATCCCTTCTGACTAACTTTGGCTTGAAGTCCACTTTATCTGATATAAGGATGGAAATCCTGCTTTTTTACTGAGTCCATGTACATGGTAGATTTTTTCCCATCCTTTCACCTTTAGTCTGTGGATGTCTTTTTCTATGAGATGAGTCTCTCGCAGGCAGCATATTGTTGGTTCTTTCTTTTTAATCCATTCTGACAGTTTATGTCATTTTTTTTTTTTTTTGTGGTACTGGGGATCGAACTCAGAGCCTTGTGCTTGCGAGGCAAGCACTCTACCAGCTGAGCTATCTCCCCAGCCCAGTCTATGTCTTTTGATTGATGAGTTTAGGCCATTAACATTCAGGGTTATTATTGAGATATGATTTGTATTCCCAGTCATTTGGGCTTATTTTTGGTTTTTAATTTGGCTTGGTTTCTCCTTTGAGTGGTTTTTCTCTAAGGTAGTTCCTCCCTTTGCTGACCTACATTGTTGTTTTTCATTTCCTCCTCATGGAATATTTTGTTGAGAACATTCTATAGCACAGGCTTTCTATTTGTAAATTCTTTTAACTTTTGTTTATCACGGAAGGATTTGATTTCATCTTCAAAGCTGAAGGTTAGTTTTGCTGGGTATAGGATTCTTGGTTGGCAACCATGTTCTTTCAGAGTTTGAAATATGTTGTTCCAGGCCCTTCTAGCTTTTAGAGTCTGGGTTGAGAAATCTGCTGCTATCCGTATTGGTTTCCCCCTATATGTAAACTGATGCTTTTCTCTCGTAGCCTTCAAAATCCTGTCTTTATTTTGAATGTTAGGCATTTTCATTATAATGTGCCTTGGTGTGGATCTGTTGTGATTTTGTGCATTTGGTGTTCTGTAAGCCTGTTGTATTTGATTTTCCATTTCATTCTTCAGGTTTGGGAAATTTTCTGCTATTAGTTCATTGAATAGGTTGTTCATTCCTTTGGTATGTATCTCTGTGCCTTCCTAAATCCTAATAATTCTTAAATTTGGTCTTTTCATGATGTCCCATAGTTCTTGGAGGTTCTGTTCATGATTTCTTACCATCTTCTCTGGGCAACTTTATTTTCAAGATTCAATATTTTGTCTTCATTGTCTGAGGTTCTGTCTTCCAAGCGGTCTAGTCTGTTGGTGATGTTCCATTGAGTTTTTTATTTGGTTTATTGTTTCCTTCATTACAAGGATTTCCATTTTTTTTTGAGACTCTCTGTATCTTTGTTGAAATGATTTTTGCTTCCTGCATTTGCTCTTTCAACTGCTTATTGGTATTATCATTCATTGCCTGCATTTTCTCTCTTAACTCATCCTTTGCTTCATGAATCATTTTAATTATGTATAATCTGAACTCCTTTTCTGACATTTCTTCTACCACACTGTCACTGGATTCTATTAATATAGAATCTAGGTTTGTTTGGATCATTTTCTTCCCTTGTTTTTTCATGTTGTTCATGTATCTTCTGCTCTAGCAATGCAGATCTGGGGTATTGCAGAATTCCCCCTATAGGCTTATAGTACCCCTATAGGTTTCCAAAAACTTTTCTTTAAGGGGAGATCAATATTAGCAGTGCCCAATTCAGACACTATGCAATCCTAGACCAAATAGCCCCTATGAGGACAATAACAAAATTGTCATAATAAACAGAATGAGTTCAAATATTATCTTCAGTAAAACAAACAGATTTGCAATAAGGTCTGCAGTTTCTAATGGAGGACAAAGAGGATGCAGAGGGATGTAGGATGTAGCTGTTAATGGGATAAGAAAAGAATATACAGAAGTTCTAGATAATAGAAAGGGTGAGAGTGTAATCAAAAGAAATTGAATGTTAGCATGCAAAAAGGGAGAAAGAGACTCTGAGGGAACAGGTAAACAGAAGGAAAAGAGAGCCAAAAAAAGTAAAGAAATAAAAACTTAAAATTGTTCAATAAGGAGAAAAAGAAAATCTACACTATAATAGTCATATAGTATTCAGACCTCCCAGTCTTCAGTAGCCTGATGCATGAGAGGTACCTGACAAGGAGCTTCAAGTCTCTAGCAGGCGTCTCAGGATGGGATTTGCCCCACCTAAAGATCGGAGCTACAGCTTCCAGGATTATCCAAGATGGCTGCTCTGGCTTCCAAATGTGTTGGCAAATGGGGAGCTGCAGCTTGGGGTGTGGACGTGGCTGGTTGGAGGTCCTGGAAGCGGGGTGTGGTTGGTCAGGCAGGGGTCCTGGAGGTCGGGTGTGTTTGGTGTGGTTGCGGGATCTTGGAGGCCAGGTGCAATCAGTCAGTATGGGGTCCTGGTGATAGGACACAGTCAGTTGGTCTGGGGGTCCTGGCGGCAGGGAGCAGTCAGTCAATGTGAGGGCCCCAGAGGCAGGGAGTGATTGGTCGGGTTGAGGGATCCTGGAGATGGGGCTCAGTCAGTCTGGCCAGGGGTCCTACGGGGCCTGGCTGTTGTCTCAAAATGGCGGCAGCCACGTGTAATCAAACCTGCAGGTTCTGTGGCAGAGAACAGCAGGCAGCTGGTGCTCCACTGGCAGTCTGCAGTCATTGTGCTGGTTGCTGTCAGACAATCGGCAGGTGAACCTTGGGCGGTGGGTGATGGGTAGGTGAAAGGCAGGCAAATGGCAGATGATAGGCGCCTGACAGTGAGCAATCTGCATTCAAAAAAGGCATTGATATGCTGGCAGACTGCAGGTGATCGCAGTAGACAAATGGGGTAAACAGCAGGGGATTGATAAGCAGCAAAAATGCCTCACCAAGAAACAGATATCCTCTGCTTGAAACCTGAGTTATGGAGTGACAAGGAATGCAGCCTCCCTCTAGTCCACCATCTTGGATCTCCTCACATTGCAATCTTTTAATAGTTGACTTGAGCATGTATTTATCCAAAAACCCTATTTATTCCAATTCTAAATTTATTCTTCCTGTTGAGCAATTAAAATATACAATTAGAATACCTACTAGTTTCTGGAAAATTGTCAAAATTATTCATGGTGTTTTGGAAAACATTCAGATATAAAAGGAACCCCATTCCTTTGATTTTTTATTTACTGCATTTGATTTTAGAGATGAATCTGGAAGTATTGGATGCAAGATAAGCATTTGTCTTTCTGGCTACAAGAAAGAATAGAAATGTACAAAGAAGTCAAAGTAAATTTGTGCTATTCTGAAGAAAAATTTTCATGCAATTGGCAAAATCAACCTTCTCTTGCCTCACCTCATCCCTACTGCCAATAACTAAAGCTGCTGAAGAAGAGTCAAGTTTGTGGTATGCCCATCTCCCTACCTTTCCCCACCATTATTCTGTACTCTGTCTTCTTTGGCACCTATTGTTTCTGTTCTTTTCCCTTCAAATAAGGACTGCCTTAGCAAATCAATAGCCCTCCCAGTACTTGCTTTACTGCCTGAATTTCTTCTTTTTCTCCTCTGTGACAGACTTAACATGCTCAACGGCCTGCCTTCAGTTAGAGTTCAATCAGAGAAACAGAAGCAGTAGGCAGTACTGTTTAGGAGGCATGTTGCATGGAATTGGCTTATGTGATTTTGGTGGCTGGCAAGGCTCACTGGAGGAGGAAGCTGGGATTCTTAAATATTAGCTGAAGCCAGTGTCCACAGAGGAACTTCTTCTGCAGGGATGCTCAGTTCTGTTCTCATTTCAACAGGTTTTGTCAGGTTCCCCCAGGTTATCCAGACAATCTTCCTTACTTAAAGTCAACTGATTATCAATTTAATTCACATTTACAAAACTCCTTTACTGTAACTCCTAAATTAGTGTTTGATTAAATAACTGGGGGCTATACCCTAGCCAAACTGACATAGTAAAACTGACCATCTAAAACATGACCGATGGGATCTGAATGCTTCCCAGGGGTATTTTCATTTTTATGAAGAAAAATTTAAGACTAAACAATGAAACATTAATGATAAACTAAGTTATGTGTGAGTTGAGGTAGCTTAGGTGTGAGATTGAAACCTACTGCCTAATTTATTCATCTATCAGATATTTATCCTGGACATTGGTAGGTGGCACATAAAAAATAAACAGATTCAATTTCTAAAGATCTTGGCTTCTGCCAGGTGTAGTGTTGCATACCTGTAATTCCAGTCACTTGGGAGGCTGAGGCCAGAGGGTCACAAGTTTGAGGCCAGCTTCAGAAACTCAGTGAGACCCTTGGCAACTTAGTGAGACCCAGTCTCAAAATAAAAAGTCTCAAAAGGCCAGCACTGCTTACTGGCATAGTCACTTCTTCTCACTGACCTTTTCATTTCCTGGGATATCAATTATTCCTAGTCTTTTATTTTAGCTCCACATGATCCTCCACCACCCCATCAACATATCTCTCCAACATCTCCCCACAGCACCCCCAGGTTTCCTTCCATGAACACACCTTGAGATCTACGCTTAACATATTTACTTTGGGGTATCCCCCACCTTCTTCAGCCTACTGCATGTATTTATAAACAACATTTTCTTGCTCATGTTTAGTCTGTAAGGTTTTTTATGAAGATCAAGTTTCTAATTTATTCATCTATCAGATATTTATCCTGGACATTGGTAGGTGGCACATAAAAAATAAACAGATTCAATTTCTAAAGATCTTGGCTTCTGTCAGGTGTAGTGGTGCATACCTGTAATTCCAGTCACTTGGGAGGCTGAGGCCGGAGGGTCACAAGTTTGAGGCCAGCTTCAGAAACTCAGTGAGACCCTTGGCAACTTAGTGAGACCCAGTCTCAAAATAAAAAACAAAAAATGGGTGGGGATATAACTCAGTGGTAAAATGCCCCTGGGTTCAATCTCCAGTACGAAAAAAAAAAAAAAAAAAAAAAAAAAAAGTCTTGTCTCCTAATGCAGAAGACAGAATGAAAACACAGAGAAAGGGTCAGTGTGTTCTGATTGGGGGATATGAGAAAGCAAACAGAGCCCTTCAGTGGGACTTGAAGGCTAAGAAGGATTTTGATGACTGGAAAAGAGTGGGTGAATTGAACTAAATGAGCAAATTCAAGGAGTCTTGAAGATGAAGGAGTAATTCAGAGCCTGCTTGTAGGTTTGGATATGGTCATACAGTTGCATTTGAGGCACGAGGTAATCAGTTGCATTTAAATAAGGTTGAAGCCTACTTACCCTTAGAAGAGAATAAGATTTCAGACAGACTTAGAAAAAGAAGTCAAAAAGGTAGAAAAAGGTTGAAGAACACAATATCCACAAGTTATGGGAGGATATTATAAATTATGTTGGTTCCACAGAGAGAGGTCTAATAGCTTATAATGCAGTGTTCAGCAATCTGTTTTTTTAGGTTATACTTTTTTAAGCCCTTTGGCTAGAGAGAACAGGCTTTTTGTATTTTTTTTTTTTTGTTACTATTGTTTCACTTGTACCTATTGGCATAGCCTTCTCCAGCACATAGTCTAGGATATCTTTTAAAGGTTTTAATAAATTTATTGAGGTATAATTTACATGGAATAGAATGTAGTTATTTCAAGTATACCATCTTATGAATTCTAAAAACTGCATGTGATCATGTAACTATCAGCACAAGGTATAAAACTCTTCTGTCATGAAAAATTTCCTTATTTAAGATATTAATACTTTTTTCTTAAATGTTTTTAGTTGTAAATGGACATAATAATGTTATTTATTTATTTATTATTTATTATGTGGTGCTGAGGATCGAATCCAGTGTCTCACATGTGCTAGGCAAGTGCTCTACCACTGAGCCATAACCCCAGCCCTAGATGTTAACACTTCTTAAAGAAATTTAAAGAGATGGTAACAGTACCCAAAGTAATTTATAGATCCCATATTATCTCTATTAAAATCCAACAATTTTTTTTGCAGAAATAGAAAAATTCATCCTAAAATTCATAAGGTATCACAGGACTACAGATAGTCAGAAAACATGGGTAATCATAAATTAAGTTTCCTTGCACCTCTGACCAGTCAACCGTCTCTCTCCAAACCCAGGAAAGCGTTGATATGCTTTTTATCACTACAGATCAGTTTTTCTAGGTCTAGAGCTTTTGTAAGTAGAATCATACAGAATGTATTCTTTTGCCTATCTTCTCTTGTTTAAGCATAATGAATCTGAAAAAATTTCCAAGTTCTGTATACTAATAATTGATTCTCTTTATGTTGTACTGCATAGACTCCGTTGTGAATAGAATTCAGTTTATTTGTTCTCCTCAAAGGAATATTTGAGTTGTTTCTAGTTTTGAAGTGTGCTTCCTTTTATGAAATGTTTAACTTTTATAACAATTAGGGCTATCAACTTATTTATAGCAGAACAGAGGTAGAGGGAGAGATGGAGAGAGAGAGAATGAATTATTAAAGAGACATTGAAGATCTCCTAGTCCCACTAATAAACCTAGCCCTAAAATTTGGTTAATACAGAGATATGATATAAGCAGGAAGGACCACCAATTTCTCCTTACGTTCTTCATGTGGGTACATCTTTCCATTCCATGCCTTCCCATAAATATAAGGAAAAATAACTACTCTAGAGGATTTTGGGAAAGAGATAACTCTAAACAGGTGAGAGGCAGGGGAGAGACATAGTTACTTGGAGTAATTATTGGCTGTGACAATCCTGAGTTGTTTCTTATTTCTGACTCAAGTCAGAATGTGAATTCCCCGTGAGGCCCAGGTAACTATCAAGGAAAGGCCCTTGCTGAGGAAGGAAAGGCTATCCTGTTGGGAGAGAATTGGACCCTATCCAGCCAGGGACATCTAATGATAATACCAATGGAGGAGGGCACACTGATTCTCTTTCTACCTTCTGTCCCTTTTCTTTCTCACTCAACAGAAATTTTGTTCCAACTGTGCATACATTTTCCTTTATTACCGTTTCCTTTCCCTGTCTGTTGGTACACTTGAGTGAGTGAAGTGAATGTTCATTTTTTTTAAATTTTAAATTTGTTTTAATTAGTTAAACATGACAGAATGAACTTTGATACATCATATATAAATGGGTATAATTTCTCATTCTTCTGGTTGTGTAATCATATAAGTACATAGGGTAATAATGTCTGATTCATTCTACTATCTTTCCTACCCCATATCACCTACCCTCCCTTCAGTTCCCTCTACCTAACCAAAGGTAACTCTATTCTTCTTTAGCCTGCCCCTCTTTTTTTTTTTTAATTGTAAACAAATGGGATACATGTTGTTTCTCTGTTTGTACATGGAGTAAAGGCATACCATTTGTGTAATCATAAATTTACATAGGGTAATGTTGTTTGATTCATTCTGTTATTTTTTCCCTTTCCCCCACCCCTCCCACCCCTCTTTTCCCTCTATACAGTCCTTCCTTTCTCCATTCTTGCCCCCCTCCCTAACCCTAACTCTAACTCTAACACTAACCCCTCCCACCCCCCATTATGTGCCATCATCCACTTATCAGCGATATCATTCGTCCTTTGGTTTTTTGAGATTGGTTTATCTCACTTAGCATGATATTCTCCCATTTCATCCATTTGCCTGCAAATGCATAATTTTATCATTCTTTATGGTTGAGTAATATTCCATTGTATATATATACCACAGTTTCTTTATCCATTCATCAATTGAAGGACATCTAGGTTGGTTCCACAATCTGGCTATTGTGAATTGAGCAGCTATGAACATTGATGTTAGCCTGCCCCTCTTATCATGAATTAGCATTCACATATCAGATAAAACATTCAGGCATTGTTTTTTTTTGGGATTAGCTTATTTCTCTTAGCATGATATTCTCCAGCTCCATCCATTTACAGGAAAATGCCATTATTTCATTCTTTTAAAAGACTGATAAATATTCCACTATTCTTCAGGGATATTGAAATTTTCTTTCTTTGATGTGCCTTTGTCTGGTTTTGGTATCAGGGTGATATTAGCCTCATAGAAAAAAATAAATATATATCACATTTTCTTTATGCATTCATCTGCTGAAGGGCACCCAGATTGGTTCCATAGTTCAGCTATTGTAAATTGAGATGCTGTAAACATTGATGTGGCTAGGTCACTGTAGTATGCTGATTTCAAGTCCTTTGGGTATAAACTGAGGAGTGGGAGAGCTGGGTCAAATTGTGGTTCCATTCCAAGTTTTCTGAAGAGTCTCCATACTGCTTTCCATAACAGTTGCACCAATTTGCATTCCCACTAGTAATGTATGCTTGTACCTTTTGCCCTACATCCTTGCCAACATTTATTGTTGTTTGTATTCTTTTTTTTTATTAAAATCTTTTTTATTTTTACAGACTGCATTTTGATTTATTGTACACAAATGGGGTAAAACTTTTCATTTCTATGATTGTACACAATGTAGATTCACACCATTCATGTAATCATATATATATATATATAGGGTAATACTGTCTGTTTCATTCTACTGTCTTTCTGTCTCCCACCCCTCCCACCCCATTTTCCTCTACACTATCCAAAGTTCCTTCATTCTTCTCTTCCCCCAATCACCCCCTGTGTTATATATTGTCATGCACTTATCAGAGAAAACATCCGGCTTTTGGGGTTTGGCCTATTTCATCTAGCATGATATTTTCCAACTTCATCCATTTACCAGCAAATGCCATAATTTTATTCTTCTTTATGGATGAGTAATATTCCATTGTATATATACCACAGTTTCTTTATCCATTCGTCAATTGAAGGGCATCTAGGTTGGTTCCACAATCTAGCTATTGTGAATAGAGCTGCTATGAACATTAATGTGGCTGCATCACTGTAGTATGCTGATTTTAAGTCCTTTGGGAATAAACCAAGGAGTGGGATAGCTGGGTCAAATAGTGGGTCCATTCCATGCTTTCTGAGGAATCTCCATACTGCTTTCCAGAGTGGCTGCACCAATTTTCAACTCCACCAGCAATGTATGAGTGTGCCTTTTTCCCCACATCCATGCCAACACTTATTATTGCTTGTGTTCTTGATAATAGCCATTCTAATTGGAGTTAGATGAAATCTTAGGGTGATTTTAATTTGCATTTCTCTAATTACTAGGGATGATGAGCACTTTTTCATATATTTGTTGATCACCTGTATACCTTCTTCTGTGAAGTGTCTGCCCATTTCCTTAGCCCATTTATTGATTGGGTTCTTTGTATTTTGGGTGTAAAGTTTTTTAAGTTCTTTATAAACTTTGAAGATGAGTGCTCTGTCTGAAGTGTGTGTGGAAAGATTTTCTCCCACTCTGTAGGCTCTCTTTTCACATTATTGATTGTTTCCTATGCTGAGAAAAAACTTTTTAGTTTGAATCTATTCCATTTATTGATCTTTGCTTTTATTTCTTGTGCTATGGGAGTCTGGTTAAGGAAGTCTGTTCCTAAGCCAACGTGATGGAGATTTGGGCCTACTTTTTCTTCTATTTGGTGAAGGTCTCAGGTCTAATTCCTAGATCCTTGATCCATTTTGAGTTGAGTTTTGTACAGGGTGAGAGAGGAGTTTAATTTCGTTTTACTGCATATGGATTTCCAGTTTTGCCAGCACCATTTGTTGAAGAGGTTATCTTTTCTCCATTGTAAGTTTTTGGCACCTTTGTCTAGTATGAGATAACTGTACTTATGTGGGTATGTCTCCGTGTCTTCTATCTTGTACCATTGGTCTACCTGTCTATTTTGGTGCCAATACCATGCTGTTTTTGTTACTATTGCTCTATAGTAAAGTTTAAGGTCTGGTATAGTGATACCTTCTGCATCACTCTTCCTGCCCAGATGAATTTCATGATTGCTTTTTCTGTTTCTGTAAGAAATTTCATAGGGATTTTAATTGGAAATGTGTTATTCTGTATAGCACATTTGGAAGTATGGCCATTTTGATAATATTAATTCTGCCTATCCAAGAACATGGGAGATCTTTCCATCTTCTAAGGTCTTCTTCAATTTCTTTCTTTAATGTTTTGTATTTTCATTGTAGAGGTCTTTTACCTCTTTGGTTAGATTGATTCCCAAGTATTTTATTTTATTTTTTAGGCTATTGCAAACAGAGTTGTTTTCCTCATTTCCCTTTCAGATGTTTCATTGCTTATGTATAAAAATGCTTTAGATTTATGCATGTTGATTTTATATCCTGCTATTTTGCTGAATTCATTGATGAGGTCTAGAAGTTTTCTGGAGGAGTTTTTGGATACTCTAAATAGAGAATTATGTCATCAGCAAATAGTGACAGCTTGAGTTTCTCTTTTCCTATTTGTATCCCTTTAATTTCTTTAGTCTGTCTAATTGCTCTGGCTAGAGTTTCGAGGACAATGTTGAATAGAAGTGGTGAAAGAGGGCATAGCTGTCTTGTTCCAGTTTTTAAAGGGAATGCTTTCAGTTTTTCTCCATTAAGAATGATGTTGGCCATGGGCTTAGCATAAATAGCATTTACAATGTTCAGGTATGTTCCTACTATCCCTATTTTTTCTAGTGTTTTGAGCATGAAGAGGTGTTGCATTTTGTTGAACGCTTTTTCTGCATCAATTGAAATAACCATATGATTCTTATCCTTAAGTCGATTGACACAATGGATTACATTTATTGATTTACAGATGTTAAACCAACCTCGATCTCCTGGAATGAACCCCACTTGATTGTGGAACACTATATTCTTAATATGTTTTTGGATACGATTTGCTGGATTTTGAAAGGATTTTTGTGTCTATATTCATCAAGGATATTGGTCTAAAATTTTCTTTCCTTGATGTGTCTTTGTCTGATTTGGGTATGAGGGTGATATTAGCTTCATAGAATGAATTCGGTAGGGTTCCCTCCTTTTCTATTTCCTGGAATACTTTGAGAAGTATTGGAATGAGTTCTTCTTCAAAGGTCTTGTAGAACTCAGCTGAGAATCTGTCTGGTCCTGGGCTTTTCTTGGTTGGTAGGCTTTGATGGCTTATTCTATTTCATTGCTTGATATTGATCTGTTTAAATTGGTTCAGTCTTCCTGGTTCAGTTTGGGAGGATCTTAGGTCTCTAGAAATTTGTCAATGTCTTTGGTATTTTCTATTTGGTTGGAATATAGATTTTCAAAGTAGCTTCTCATTATTTTATGTATTTCAGTGGTGTCTGTTGTGATATTTACTTTTTCATCATGAATTTTAATAATTTGAGTTTTCTCTCTCCTTCTCTTAGTATGGCTAAGGGTTTGTCTATTTTGTTTACTCTTTCAAAGAACCGACTTTTTATTTTGTCAATTTTTTGAATTGTTTCTTTTGTTTCAATTTCACTGATTTCAGCTCTGATTTTAATTATTTCCTATCTTCTACTACTTTTGGTGTTGTTCTGTTCTTCTTTTTCTAGGACTTTGAGCTGGAATGTTAGGTCATTTAGTTGTTGACTTTTTATTCTTTTCTTGAATGTGCTCCATGCAATGAATTTTCCTCTTAGTACTGCTTTCACAGTGTCCCAGAGATTTTGATATGTTGTATCGTATTATCATTGACCTCTATGAATTTTTTAATCTCCTCCCTGATGTTTTCTGCTATCCATGCTTCATTCAATAGCATATTAGTTAGTCTCCAGGTGTTGGAGTAATTTCTGTTTTTTATTTTGTCATTGATTTCTAATTTCATTCCATTATGATCTGATAGAACACAAGGTAGTATTTCTATGTTTTTCATTTACTAAGGGCTGCTTTGTGGCATAACATATGGTCTATTTTTGAGAAGGTTCCATGTGCTGCTGAGAAGAAAGTGAATTCACTCATCGATGGATGGAATATTCTATATATGTCTATTAAGTCTAAGTTATTGATTGTGTTATTGTGTTCTAAAGTTTCTTTGTTTAGTTTTTGTTAGGAAGATCTATCCAGTGGTGACGGCAATGTGTTAAAGTCACTCAGAATTATTGTATTGTGGTCTATTTGATTCCTGGCATTGAGAAGGATTTGTTTGATGTACATGGATGCACCATTGTTTGGGGCATAAATATTTGTGATCGTTATGTCTTCCTGATTTATGGTTCCCTTAAGAAGTATGAAAAGTCCATCTTTATCCCTTTTGAATAACTTTGGCTTGAAGTGCACTTTGTCTCAAATAAGGATGGAAACCCTGCTTTTTTACTGAGTCTGTGTGTGTGGTAGATTTTTTCCCATCCTTTCACCTTTAGTCTATGGATGTCTTTTTCTATGAGATGAGTCTCTTGAAGGCAGCATATTGTTGGGTCTTCCATTTTAATCCATTCTGCCAGTCTATGTCTTTTGATTGATGAGTTTAGGCCACTAACATTCAGGGTTATTATTGAGATGTGATTTGTATTCCCAGTCATTAGGACTTTTTTGTGGTTTTTAACTTGACTTGGTTTCTCCTTTGAGTGGTTTTTCCTTTAAGGTAATTTCTCCCTTTGCTGACCTACAATGTTGTTTTTCATTTCCTCCTCATGGAATATTTTGTTGAGAATATTCTGTAGCACAGGCTTTCTATTTGTAAATTCTATTAACTCTTGTTTATCATGGAAGGATTTGATTTCATCTTCAAAGCTGAAGGTTAGTTTTGCTGGGTATAGGATTCTTGGTTGGCAACCATGTTCTTTCAGAGTTTGAAATATGTTGTTCCAGGCCCTTCTAGCTTTAAGTCTGGGTTGAGAAATCTGCTGCTATCTGTATTGTTTTTCCCCTATATGTAATCTGATGCTTTTCTCTTGCAGCCTTCAAAATTCTGTCTTTATTTTGAATGTTAGGCATTTTCATTATAATGTGCCTTGGTGTGGATCTGTTGTGATTTTGTGCATTTGGTGTTCTGTAAGCCTGTTGTATTTGATTTTCCATTTCATTCTTCAGGTTTGGGAAATTTTCTGATATTATTTCATTGAATAGGTTGTTCATTCCTTTGGTTTGTATCTCTGTGCCTTCCTCAGTCCCAATAATTCTTAAATTTGGTCTTTTCATGATGTCCCATAGTTCTTGGAGGTTCTGTTCATGATTTCTTACCATCTTCTCTGGGCAACTTTATTTTCAAGATTCAATAGTTTGTCTTCATTGTCTGAGGTTCTGTCTTCCAAGAGGTCTAGTCTGTTGGTGATGCTTTCCATTGGGTTTTTTATTTGGTTTATTGTTTCCTTCATTTCAAGGATTTCCATTTTTTTTGAGACTCTCTGTATCTTTGTTGAAATGATTTTTGCTTCCTGCTTTTGCTCTTTCAACTGCTTATTGGTATTATCATTCATTGCCTGCATTTTCTCTCTTAACTCATCCTTTGCTTCATGAATCATTTTAATTATGTATAATCTGAACTCCTTTTCTGACATTTCTTCTACCACACTGTCACTGGATTCTATTAATATAGAATCTAGGTTTGTTTGGATCATTTTCTTCCCTTGTTTTTTCATGTTGTTCATGTATCTTCTGCTCTAGCAGTGCAGATCTGGGGTATTGCAGTTTGCCCACTGTAGGCTTATAGTGACCCTATAGGTTTCCAACACCTTTTATTTAGTGTGGAGATCAATATTAGCAGTGCCCAGTTCAGACAATATGACCCTAACCCAATTAGCCCCTATGAGGATGTTAACAATATTGTCATAATAGACAGAATTAATTTAATTATTATCTTCAGTATAACAATAGATTTGCAATAAGGTCTGCAGTTTCTAATGGAGGACAAAGAGAATGGGGAGGGGTGTAGGATGTAGCTGTTAATGGGATAAGAAAAGATTATATAGAAGTTCTAGATCATAGAAAGGGTGAGAGCATAATCAAAAGAAGTTGGTTGTTAGCATGAGAAAAGGGAGAAAGGGACTCTGAGGAAACAGGTTAAGAAAGGAAAAGAGAATGAGAAAAGTAAAGAAATAAAAACTTAAAATTTTTCAATAAGGAGAAAAAAAATCTGCACTATAACAGTCATATAGCATTCAAATCTCCCAGTCTTCAGTAGCCTGATGTATGAGAGGTACCTGAAAATGAGCTTCCAGTCTCCAGCAGGTATCTTAGGATGAGATTTGCCCCACGTAAAGATGGGAGATTCAGTTTCCAGTATTATCCAAGATGGTCACTCTGGCTTCCAAATGTTTTGGCAAATGGGGAGCTGCAGCACAGGGTGTGGGCATGATCAGCAGGAGGTCCTGGTGGTAGGGCGCAGTCAGTTGGTCTGAGGGCCCTTGAGGCAGGGAGTGGTCAGTCAGGCTGAGGGGTTCTGTAGATGGGGCTCAGTCAGTCTGACCAGGGGTCCTACAGGTCCTAGCTGTTGTCTCAAAATGGCGGCAGTTACATGTAACCAAACCTGCAGGTATGTGGCAGTGAACTTCCAAGCAATAGCAGGCAGCTGGTGCTCCACTGGCAGTCTGCAGTCATTGTGCTGGTTGATGTCAGACAATTGGCAGGTGAACCTCGGGCAGTGGGTGATGGGTAGGTGAAAGGCAGGCAATGGACAAGCAAGAGGCAGACAAATGGCAAATGGTAGGTGCCAGACAGTGAGCAATCTGCATTCAAAAAGTAGTTGATATGCTGGCAGACTCCAGGTGATCGCAGTAGATAAATGGAGTAAACAGCAGGGATTTGCAGCAAAAACTGCCTCATCAAGAAACAGATATCCTCTGCCTGAAACCTGAGTTATGGAGCGTCAAGGAATGCAGCCTACGTCTAGTCTGCCATCTTGGATCTCCTGTTGTTTGTCTTCCTGATAATTGCCATTCTGACTGGGATGACATGGAATCTTAGTTTTGATTTGCATTTCGATAATTGTTAAAGATGTTGAATAAGTTTTCATCTATTTGTTGATTGATTGTATATCTTCTTCTGTGAAGTATCTGTTTAGTTCCTTAGTCCATTTATTGAGTGGGTTATTTGTTTTTATGGTGTAAGTTCTTTGAGTTCTTTATATATACTGGAGATTAATGCTCTACCTGGGGTGAATGTGGTAAAGATTTTCTCCCATGCTGCAGACTCTTTCTTTACAGTATTGATTGTTTCCTTTGCTGAGAAGTTTTTTAGTTTGAATCATTTTTGTTACTATGGCTCTGTAGTTTAGTTTAAGGTCTGGTATTGTGAGGCTTCCTGCTTACTCTTCTTTCTAAGGATTGCTTTGGTTATTCTGGGTCTCTCATTTTTCCAAATGACTTTCCTGATTGCTTTTTCTATTTCTATGAAGAATGTCATTGGCATTTTAATTGGAATTGTATTGAATCTGTATAGTTTTTGGTAGTATGGCCATTTTGACAATAGTAGTTCTGCCTGTCCAGGAACATGTGAGATCTTTCCATCTTCCAAGGTCTTCTTCAATTTATTTCTCTAGTGTTCTGTAGTGTTCATTGTAGAGGTCTTTCACCTCTTTTGTTAGATTGAGCCCCAAGTATTTCATTCTTTTGGAGGCTGCTGTGAATGGAATAGCTTTCCTAATTTCTTTCAGTAGATTCATCACTGATATAGAGGAGCATGCTTGCTTTATGGGTGTTGATTTTATATCCTGCTACTTTGCTGAGTTAATTTATTAGTTCTAGAAGTTTTTTGGTGGAATTTTTTTGGATCCTTTAAATATAGAATCATGTTATCGGGAAATAGTGATAGTTTGAGTTCTTTTCCTATTTGTAACATTTTAATTTCTTTGGACTGTCTAATTGTTCTGGCTAGAGTTTGAAGGACAATGTTGAATAAAAGAGGTGAAAATGGGCATCCCGGTCTTATTCCAGTTTTTAGAGGGAATGCTTTCAGTTTTTCTCCATTTAGAATGATGTTGAGCTTGGGTTTAGCATATATTAGCTTTTATGATGTTGAGGTTTGTTCCTACTATCCCTGGTATTTTGAACATGAAGGGATGCTGAATTTTGTCAAATGCTTTTCTGCATCTATTGAGATGATCATATGATTCTTGTTTTTAAGTCTACTGATGTGATGAATTATGTTTATTGATTTCTGTATGTTGAACCAACCTTGTACCCCTGGGATGAACCCTACTTGATCTTGGTGTATTATCTTTTAAATATGTTTTTGTATGTGATTTGCCAGAATTTTACTGAGAATTTTTGAGTCTATGTTCATCAGGGATATTGAAATTTTCTTTCTTTGATGTGCCCTTGTCTGGTTTTGGTATCAGGGTGATATTAGCCTCATAGAATGAGTTTGGAAGGGTTCCCTCCTTTTCTGTTTCATGGAATACTTTGAGGAGTATTGGTGTTAATTCTTCTTGGAAGGTCTTGTAGAACTCAGCTGAGAATCCCTCTGGTTCTGGGCTTTTCTTGGTTGATAGGCTTTTGATGGCATTTTCTATTTCATTCCTTGAAACTGGTCTGTTTAAATTGTGTACATCCTCCTGATTCAGTTTGGGTGGATCATATGTCTCTAGAAATTTGTCGATGTCTTCAAGATTTCCTATTTTATTGGAGCATAAATTTTCAAAATAGTTTCTAATTATCTTCTGTACTTAAGTCATGTCTGTTGTAATATTCCCTTTTTTCATCATGTATTTTAGTAATCTGAGTTTTCTCTCTTTTTCTTCATTAGCATGGCTAGGGGTTTATCAATTTTATTTATTTTTTTAAAGAACCAACTTTTTGTTTTGTCAATTTTTTGAATTGTTTCTTTTGTTTCAATTTCATTGATTTCAGCTCTGATTTTAATTTTTTCCTGTCTTCTACTGTTTTTGGTGTTTATTTGTTCTTCTTTTTCTAGGGCCTTGAGATTTAAAGTTAGGCCATTTATTTGTTGACTTTTTATTCTTTTATTGAATGAGCTCAGTGCAACGAATCTTCTTCTTAGTATTGCTTTCATAGCACCCAGAGATTTTGATATGTTGGTGATACTTTCTATTGAATTCATAATTTGGTTTATTGATTCCTTCATTTCAAGGATTTCTGCTTGTTTTTTTTCATAGTATCTCTTTATTGCAGTGATCTTTCACTTCATGTATTTTTCCCTTTATTTCACTCCTTATACTATCCTTTATTTTGCAGATCAGTTTAACTGTGTACATTCTAAACTCATTTTCTGACATTTCTTCTATTGTGCTGTCAGTGGATTCTGTTATTGAAGCATCTTGGTTTGCTTGAGGCACTTTAATTCCCTTGTTTTTTCATGTTGTTTGTGTGTTTTTCCATCTAGCAGTGTGAATCTGAGGCAGCACAGATTCTACACTGCAGACTTATAGTGTCCCTGAAGGATTCCAGTACCTCGCTTTTAAAGGGGAAGACCAATACCAACAGCACCCAATGCAAACAAGATACAGTCCCAAACCCAGTAGATCCTATTAAGACTTCCACTGTTTTCTAGTAATAAACAGAAATGATGAGTGCAGTTATTGTCTACAATATATACAACTTAATTGCTAAAAGGATTTACAATTTCAAATGTTGGACAAAGAATAGAAATGGTGTAGTACATGATGTCCGTGATGGAGGCTAAGAGGAGCCAGAAGTAAAATTCTATATGAGGAGTGGAAGAGAAATTGATAGAGATTGGCTGTTAGTGGGAGAAAAGATAGAAAATCCAGAAAAACAGATAAATGAGAGGAAAAATATATACAATAAAAATTAAAAATATAAGAATACACAAAAAAAACTGCAAAATACTATTTATATATCACAGTCTTCAATAAACTGACACATGAAAAATACCTGGTTTCAAATATGGTAGAAGTGGTAGAGAAGAAAAAGACATTGAAAAAAAGAACAAATTAACAAACAAAAAAGCAAAAAACTCAATGGGAAATTGAACAGCTGTTTACGTTGGCATTCAAAGATTTCTCAGTCCTGTCTCTGACTTTTTATGGGATTGCCATGCCCAGACTGGCCCACACAGACCCCGTCACTATCCCACAGATCTGGGTTTCAGATACCCCAGGCTTGGCCACATGGTAGTCCCAAGATCTCAGTGCTGTTCCAATTTGCAGAGAGACCACTAGGGATGTGCTCACACAGAGGAGCAATCCTGAGAAGAAGCTGCAAAATGGTAGTCACCAGTATGCCCAACAGGAAGACTCCAGGCAAGCCATCCCTGCAGGCACTCCAACACTGGACCTCTAGGTCCTGGCTGGTATCCCCAGACAGAGGCAGCTGTGCCCTGCCTCCCCAGGCACTGACAGGTGGCCCAAGATGGAGGTGGCTGCGTGCAACCAAACCTGCAGGTACTCTGGCAATGGACCTTGGCATTGGCAGCGGTAGCGGTGCAGGGTCAGAAGCAGTGGCGGGCAGTGGGTGGCAGGCAGCAGTGCTTGGAGAAAAGACCCCCAGGCAATGGCAGTGGCATCTGATGTTTTTAAGTGTAAATTTTTTTAAAGCAAGCAGCCATGCATCCTGTGGTAAGACTGCTAGCTGCTTTCCAACATCCTTTCTTCCCTTTCTCATAGTGTTTTGCCTGTGCACATGGCTGTCTGTGAATGACAGCATCTCCTAGCCTCTCCTGCAGCTAAAGGATGCTTGTGTGGTGTTTGACTAAGTTTGAGTCAGTGGAATTTGAGTGGAAGTGATATGTACGATTCCAAGTCATGGCATGGAGACATGATCTGTTAATATGCTGGGGCATCTGGTTTCTACACAGATGAGGCCAACACCCAAGGAATGACAAAGCTAAAAACAACAAGGAGCTTGGGTCTGTGTAGAAAGATAGATTTCTTTTTTGTTTGAGCCACTATTACCTTGGTCTTTGTTGCAGCAACTAAATATATATCCTATCTAATATAAATCCTACCATGGTTGGATTTACCATGTCTAAATATGAATGGAACAGTTTAGTGCAAGTCCTGAGAGAATTCAAAACTTAGTGGGAGAGATTAATGCAAACTCAGTAACTACAACACAGAGTATACTATGGTAAATGTTTTATTTGAGATTTAAATCTTAGAGGGAGAGATATTTTGAAAGAGATTAAATTTGATTAAGATACTAGAAGGACTTCTGAAATAAAGTGATATATGACTTGAGGTTTAAAAAATGAATTGAATTCTGATAGGAAGAGGAGGGTAAATAGGGCATTCCAGACAGAAGGAACAGAATGTATAAAGGCACAAAGGCACAGAATTACACAGTGTATACAGAGAATAACCAGAAGACAGAATGCCAGTGAATTTAAAGGAATAGTCTACTAAGGTGTGTACCCAATTGTAATGGACCCTGCATGTTGCATCAAGGAATTTGGTTTTGGGCAAGTTAAATCTGAGGTGTTTATGGAAGGGATCATTAGCAGGTGACAGGAATTTAGATTCTGGAGCTCAGAAGTGAGGAGCTTAGAAGTGAGTTGAGAGCTGGAAATGTAGGCTTGTACATCATGTACATTTAAGAAACAAAGTGAAATAGACAAGAAAGTGCAGAGTGAGAAGAGCAATGGGGAGGAAACAGGCCACCTGTTCAGGTGGTGGGAAGGGGAAGATGACAGAGAAGGAGTCTGAAGGAAATCAGTAGTCTCTATTTGAGACAACTTGAAGGATCTCTGCAGCTCCAAAACTTTCCACAGGATAGCTAGGGTCTCCAATGCAACTCCTAATGGTTAACTCTTCTATTACCCTGTCCTACTTCTTTCACTTCCTTACAGGTATTGTTCCTGAAGTAACCTTCAATAAATCTTCTGCATGCAAATCCCTGCCTCAGAATTGGTTTCCTGGGAAATTCTATCTAGGACAGTTGATCTCATGCTGTGCTAGCAATGACAGTCCTCTGGCTGGCTAGCAATAGAGATTCCATCACTGGTAGTAGATAGAATACTAATAGTGCCTCCAATTCTGCAGTTGTGTAATTATTAAAACATTCACTGGCAGTAAATTGGGATAGGGCACCAGTGGAAGGGAACGGTATAATAACTCAGGTGTTTGAGATGTTTGAAGAAGGTAGTAATTAAAAGGATCATGGAATTCAATGTTCTTGCTATATACTATTGAGGTGTCTGAGAAAAAATAATGAAAGACAGAGAGTGATTAATGTCCAATTCAAGATGAAATGTGAAAGCCAGACAGCCTTCTTGGCAGCATGTAAGTGGACTCTCAATTCTTGCAGCCAGATGGCAAAAAAATTTTGATGATTAGACCCAGGGCTATAATAGTAACAAAGCTCCACAGAATAGTGAATTCTCAGCCATTCAAGGACTGTGGGTTACACTAACATCAGGTTCTTCACTGGGGCAGAGTGGTAGCCTGAAATTTTAAGTGGGGAAAACTGGGTTGGTAAACTTGAAATTCTTGAATCCTCAGATTCCCTTGGACCCTCTGGACTTGAAAAAGCATATAAGTACTTCCTGTAAAAGCCCAAAGATCCCATTTTACTTGAAGTTGATGTAGAGCCTTTATCTTAGAAGATACATGTACCATTTCCCTCATCAAACCTCATCTCCCTACCTGGCCACCAGACTAATTACTAAGATCAGGTAACAGTGTAACCCAGCACTTCCTTTAGTTATTAAGGGAGGAAATGAGCCACAGGCCAAAGGAGTTGCAGAATCTAGCCATTATGTATTGGCAGGAGCTGGGAGAATATAAGTAGGACTGAATTCTAAAGATGCTGGATCAATGTGGGTGAAATATAAGCTTGGATAAAGAAGAATTTATGAATAAGGGAGCCTTCATACCTGGAAGACCCTATGGTGTTGGAAGGTATTGGTGGTAGGAATAGAAGCCTTGAGCAAATTATGGCAAGCCCCAACAGGAGAATCACCACATAGACCCTAAAATTTGGAACAATCTGCCTCAAACTTACGAACCTTCTGCAAATCAGTTCCTGGTATGCTACTGTGCCTTGCTAGAAAAAGAGCAGCTACTATGTGACATCACGTATCCTTGTGGCCAACACTGCTTATTATGGGCTCTCTTCTGAATTCTGTAAGACCCACCAAGTCATAAGATCAGACAGGTCTAACAGCAACTCACAAGTGGTACATCTGGATTGGGTATAAACAGGGGCAGAGGACCCAAGCAAGTAGTTCAGACCCCCATTATATTTTCAAACATTGCCACTTTTATGGTTTTAACCCATGTTGCCTGAGTATAAAGATACCAGCAAAACTTTGTGTTAGTAATGGTTTAATTAGAAAGACAGAAATAATTCTCAGTGTTTTAAAGAAAGAATTTATTATTGGGAATTGTTAAACATAGATGATGAAAGAATCAATAAATCAATAGGGGTGGGTGCAGTGGTGCACGCCTGTAATTCCAGCGGCTCAGGAGGCTGAGGCAGGAGGACTGCGAGTTCAAAGCCAGCCTCAAAAGTGAGGCACTAAGCAATTCATTGAGACCCTGTCTCTAAATAAAATACAAAAATAGGGCTGGGGATATGGCTCAGTGGTTGACTGCTCCTGAGTTTAATCCCTGGTACCTTCTCTCCCCCTCAAAAATCAACAAAGACTGGTGAGACAACCCAGGGGTTAGTGATGACAGGCAGTGTTCCCCTTGGCTGGAACCTAGGGGCTAAGGTTACCTGGTGTGCCAGCTGTCAGTATATTGCTTCTCCATGCCCCATCCATTCTTTATCGTCAGTAGGTATGATTTTCTCCTCTGGAATTCATGTCCTGTGCAGTCCCTTTCTCTTGAAAGTAGGTAGAACTGTGAAGCTGACAGATTTTGCTCCTGTGATGGGGAAGATATCCTAAGTCAGCTGACTCTGAGCTAATCATAAGGGTGATTTCCCTGGATGGGTCTGCCTGAAGCAGGTGCTTGCTTAAATTAAGAGAGGAGATTCAGAATTTAAGAGGGTCCGTGGAGGGGGCCACATGGCAGAGTGGCCTGTAGTTGAACATGGTTCCCAGTCAGAAATTATCAAGAAAATGGGGACTTCAGTTCTATGCTTGAAGGAACAGAATTCTGCTATCGACCGGAATGAGCTTGGAAGAGAATCATTTCCTAGTTGAACCTCCAGATGAGGATGTATCCAGTTGATACCTTGATTTCAGCCTTATGAGACTTCCACAGAGGACCAAGACAAAATATTCCAGATTTCCAAGCCACAGAATCTGCGAGATAACAAATTTGTGTTCTTCAAACCATTAAATTAGTGGTAATATGTTACACAGCAATAGAAAACAAATATAGACCCTGTTAATATTTGTCTGTTGGCAAGATGCTAAACTTTGTCACTAGAGGGCGCTAAAGATACACTGTGGGAGGAAGGATTTTGTTACAGTTCTTTTCCTCACTTGGATGTGTTCCTCTCTACGATGCTCCTCAGTAGCATCTGCAGCTCTCTGGCTCCTGCAACACTCATGACTTCTGCAGTGCCCAAGCTCTGAAGTACATGTGGCATCTGTAGAATTCCCTAGCCCACAGCACACAGTACCTCCCTATGGGCAGCTTCCCTGAGCAACCCTTAGGGTAACTTAACTGTGAGTCAATTTGAGGCATGGCATCATCCTGTAGATGGCTTTCCTCAGTACCTAGCAAGGCATAGCATTTCAGAAAACTTCTCCACTGTCCAGAGAACCATGGCTATTCCTTCTCCAACAAGATTAGGATCTTGGTCTTGGTGGGATTGGAGAGGATCTTACTTAGATGCTCTATCTCAGTTACAGGATTGTGACTGCTCCTCATATCTGCGATTCTGTAGAGTTCTCTTTGTTTCTTACTGGCCATTCTGCATTACTCCACTGTCTGTTATAGTAAATAATTATTTATATTAAACTCTCCCTGTTCAAATCATTGTGAGGGTTTTCTTTCCTGGTTGGACCCTGACTTATACATGACAAAGCTGGAATCATAATGAGACTTTCAGTGAGGAGCTGAGAACTGGTAGGAGACAGTCATGGCTTCAGTTGCCTCATGAGGCAAAAATAAAGAAAGACCTTGATTTCTACTTTATGCTCTGCTTGCAACCTCCCAGCCTCCAGCCTCTACCAGTGTTTCCATTGACCTAAGCTAGTTGGAGGCTAGTTGGCAAAGGGAATGGGGAATAATGGCCCTTGTGATGGACAGTGGTGCAGGGGAGGATTCAAGAATGGGACTGAGGGCAACCAGGACTGACAAAATCCTGCAGCAGTTATTGACATTAAGTAATTAATTTTACTAAGCTTATGATGAAAAGCAGGTAGACTAGACTATATTTATCTATTTAGTAAATTAAAAGTCTATTCTTTTCTTTGGGCACACAAAATAGAGACTTTCTTGATTGAAACTTTTCTTAGAAGGAAAAAAGTGGCATTCTGAAATCGTTAACTGTTTACAGAAATTAATGCTTATAAATATGCCCTTTCATCTAGTAAATTAAATAAGTAGTTTAGGAAACAGGCTTTAAAATGAAGGTAAGTGACTAATTTTAAAGATAGAACTTTCATAGAGTAATTCAAAACATGTTGACAAGAAATTTATAGGAAGGCCAAAGACTGGGGCAATAATTTAGAAATTACTTGATTCACTGGCATTTTTAAATTAAAAAAAGAAATTAGAGACTCTGAACTCTTAGCATTATTGACCTCATTATGTTATAAAGAAATTGAATTTTTATATATCATCTTAAAGCTGATGAATGGGTTAACTTGCTCCTGGAACCAGTGAGTCTGTTTTTCACTGTTTCCTCTCACTCCTTTATGCCTCACTCTCAAATAATTAACCAGGGAAACCAGCCTTGCCTGAAAGGAAGAATAAGAGAAAATATCAAAGAACAATACCAGTCATATGACCTCTTTAGGTTTACAGGGACCTGGAATGCCTGAAACACCTGGTGACCTGTTGACAACATCAAAACTGTGTCAGAAGAGTTGATTACATCAAGAACAAATGACCATTCCAGTGTTCCCTGGCATTGGTTAAAATTAGACCCCCAGAAGCCCTATATAAGCTTTAGGGTCTGTGACCCATGGAAAGATGGAATTTGGGTAAAAGTCCTCCATCTTCCAGCTGCCAGCTTAATCCCAATAGCTTGCTCTTCTGTCACTGTCTTTCAAGTCACTGACCTCATGGGACAGTAGAACTGGTCTTTTCAGTTACAAATGTGGCTGACTGCCTCAGATTGGGGAATATTGGGGTAAATCCCTGTGACCACTGGGAAATTTTGGCGGGAGGATGGCTCCTTATTTTTCCCACCCTGATCCTGGTTATGTCTCATGCCATTTGTGATAGGGTGAAGAAATGGCTCCTGGATAGGTCGACAGATTGTCTCTGGAGTAGGGTTAGTTGTCTCAAGGTGCATGCTGAAGAGTTCTAATCCCCTCCATCTGGACATTCTTTCTCCTTTCCCAGCAGGAGAGGAGTGAGGGTAATTGAAGAGAGTGCTCCTCAAGAGGGGGAATAATTATGGGACTTTACCCACAATCTGTTTGTGGTCTGGATTTCTGGTTTTGTTTGTTTGCTCTGTGTATCTGTTTCTGCTCTGTCATTGCCTCTATGTTGCTACACTATGGGAAATGTTCCCTCAGTTCCCAACAAAAGCCACTCTGGGTTTAATTTTGAATAAATGGTTGACTACAGCTATAGTACCATGACAAAGAAAACGATTTTTTACTGCAATACTACGTGGCTTCAATATGCATTGGGGTCAGAGGAGGAATGACTGATAAGTGACTCCCTTAACTATTATACCATTTTTGCTGTTAGACATTCTGCAAAAAGGAAGGAAAGAAATATGAGGTCCTTTATGTGTAGGCTTTCATCCTTTTATCAGGATAAGAGAGGAGGTAAGCAGAATTTTGTTTTGGTTCAAAGAACAGAGCAGGAAAAACTGTTATTACCTGATAGTAAAACAGATAATGAGGAAAAAGATTCAGTACTGGTTCAGTCCTTAAGCTCCTGCCCATTGGGAGCCCTTTGTCCTAACCACCCCACAGCACCTCCACAGGTTATGGGGGTCATTAGCTCAGTTCCCCACAGGACAAAACTTATAACCCTCATATGGAACAGGATCTGAAATGTACTCTGTGGTTGTTGGAACACCAGATGGGGTTTCTCCCTAATGGACCAGACAAGGAACACAGTTCAGAAAGGGAATTATACCTAAAACTGGGCAATTTCCATTATTCCAGTGTCCTATAGGATCTATGCCCCTATAGGGGCAACCAGCTGGGTATATTTGAATGCATAATCTGTTTTCTATTTCTAACATTCTTATTTGGAAAAAAGTAATCCTCAATATCAAAAAGATCCCTCATGGATGACTGAACTCTTTTGTCCATTTTTCCTATGTATCACCCACCCTGGGGCGATATCCATACCTGATGAATGTTATGCTCATAGGGGATGAAAAGAGGATGGTAATAAACACACAGAGGGAAGGCTCAAAAATTTTATATGGAGGCCCCTGATATGACTTTAGTAACTAAGAAGATTGTCCCCCACCACCAAGCCTGCTTGGAACCCCAATGATGAAGATCCAACAGCATTTTCTACAGAGAATATAACATGCCTACAGGTGCTATACAAATGCAGACCCTGAAGACTGAAAATTTATGATGGTCAATTTAACTTTCAAAGGACAAAGCGCTCTGGACATTCAAAAAGAATTACAAAACATGGAAGGGGCTCTGGGTGTGAATCTCTCTCAGTTTGCAGATAATTACTTTTACTGGCAGGAACAACACATGAAACAAGAAGATGCCAGACAAAACTTTGCTTTTTCTGGTAGTAGCCCTGGGAGGTAGAGCAGGGCCCATCAGGAGAAGGGGACAATTTGTAAGAGGTAAGCACCCCTTAAGGAAAAATCAGTATACCTATTATAAGGAGGAAGATTATTGAAAAAAATAAATGTCCAACAAAGCAAAACAAACACAAACAAACAAACAAACAAACTAAAAACCAAGAACAAGACAAGGATATGAGGAAATCAGCTCTCCAGATGGTGGGGAGGGATGGATGTTTTATTGAGGACTGAAGGGGCCTGGTGGCTCCCATGGATCTTATACACTCAATCTGCATTTTCCCACAGGAGTTCCCAATACAACTGATAGTGGGTAATTTGCTTCTTAACTTCCATGTGAACTCACATTATGAGGCTGCCTAATATGTGCTAAAAACAAAATAAATGCCACCGATGATGGGAACTCAATACCAAGGAGAATTCCCTAGTGAGGACTAGCAGATAGAATTTACACAAATGCCCTGTGAACCTCAGTTAACTTTTATTATTTATTGTTTTTTGGTAGATACTTTATCTGGGTGGGTGGAGGCCAGAAATGCAAAGGGAAGAGAGGTGGCCCAGATTTTGCTAAAAACGTAACACCAAAATATGAATTGCCAAAAAGCATACAGTGACAATGTGTGTAGTTTTGTTTCACAAGTCATAGCAGGTGTTCAAGGCTTCAGATCACAAGGAAATTTCATTTATTCTGGAGGCTATAATCAACTGAAAAAAAATCATACTTAAAAAAAGACTGTTGCTAACGACTATCAAGAAACACATATGACATAGGATAAAGTTTGGCCAATTGCCCCACTGCACAAAGATGTGGCTTCTTAAAGTCAAGTCAAATTATGAACTTCCAAAATTTTGTATGGTAGACTATTTCAGGCCTCATCTATGGGACACATGTCAGATTTATGCTTTAAAGAAACAACTTATTAAAGCCAATATCCAATCTTTGGTTGTCACACTAACATTTTGTTTCTCACAGGTTGCTAGACCTATCAGATATCTCACCCTCCAGATTCTACCTTGGAGACCAAGTGCTTCTGAAGACTTAGACCCTGAATAATCTGATCTCTATCAACAGGGCCTTATGATATTCTACTGTTAATGTATCTGTTAAATGAACAGGTGTCAAGTCTTGGATACATCACAGGAAGATCAAAGCAGCAAGTGACAAGGTCCTCCAAGAACTTGGCTCCTCTGACCATGACTCAAAGTAAAGCGAGCCTCAGAAAAGAAGTCAATCACAAACAACTCTCAGTATTCCCATGAACTGATCATGGGCCTAAGCTGCTATTCAAAAAGAAAAAAGTAATTCTCAAATGCTAAGTAGATTTCTTTCAAACAATGAACCTCCTTGGATTAGCATTTCTTATTATTACAATGGGAGACCTGATGCAGGGAGAAGTAAATTTGATTTCAGATTGGGTCCAACGGTATGCCAGCAGCTTACCAAAGAATGTTGGATATGTGAGTTACTACCATTTTCTAGCACCATGCATTTGTTAGAAAATACCTCTCATGCTGATATTACTCAATGGCCCATAAATGAGACTCTGAAACAAGCTGGTCATAGAAAAATATTTCTCCTTAGAACAGACCAACTCCAAGGCTTGGTCTATTGATAAACCCCAATTAGATTATTTCATGCCAAGTCTCCCCACAGTCCTAGCAAACAACCATAAATACAAAGAAAGGTATTTACAAATCTGGGATGAGTTTATCTGGGTTACACCTACTGCAGGATATTGAAACCAGAAAGCCCCTATCTGTTGGAACAATGTAACCATTCATACGATAAGTGGCCCAATTCCACATGGGAGTTAGGATGGATCCCTGATTATCAAAGGCATCATGTTGTGATTTTACAGGCCCACGACTGGCGTATGATTGATCAGGTACTCAGGCCAGGAGTTAGATGATGGGCACCCAATGGCACTCAATTGGCTACTTGGAACAGATTTATTGCCCTGATGTTCTCCAGGGAGATGCAACATAGGATATCCTTGGATGCAAGGGATATGGGTAAAGGAAACAGATCAACATACAAATCTTCCCAACCTCTTATATAGATGGACTCCACCTGTTTTTCACTGGTATGATTATCTGGCATCAATACCTGTCCTTCAGATTTGGCTGGAAGATGTAATGTGGCACATGGAAGCACTAACTAATTTCATCCAGAGAGCCCTAAATGTCACTACTAGAGGGATCTGTTTACTCAGTCAGAAGAATCTCTAATGAGAATAGCTGTTCTATAAAATTGAATAGCATTAGATATTTTAACTGCAGCTCAGGGGAAGGGGGAACATGCACCATTATAAAAGTTGAATGTTGTTTGTGTACTCCAGCTAACTCAGGAATTGTCTCTTTGGCTCTGCAAGACATGCATACCCAAAGTAAGGCTATCACTAATGACTCAGCTTTTAATCTAAGTGGATGGTTTGCACCATGGTTCTGGAGAAGCTCTTGATGGCAAAAACTCTTAATAGGTTTGGAAGGAATCATTTGTATAGGAATGATGTAGTACTGTGGGATGATGTCCCACCTATAGGACAAAATTATACAAAGGGCTATACCAGGGGCCAATGTCAGGAGATATTAGAATAGGAAGCTTCATCCCCTAATTAGGGACCAAAACAGGGAACCAAAATTTTTTTGCTCCATACACTGTCACCCTTACTATGGCCCTGTCCAGCAGGAAGTAGCCAGATCAAGTTGACACCCCTCATTTCTCACATCACATAGGATTATGTGATGGAACAAACTGACAGTGGGGAACCAAAGCTAATGAACTGGTTAACTTGCTCCTGGAACCAGTGAGTCTGTTTTTCACTGTTTCACCCCACTCCTTTATGCCTCACTCTCAAATAATTAACCAGGGAACCCAGCCTTGCTTGAAAGGAAGAATAAGGGAAAATATTAAAGAACAATACCAGTCATATGACCTCTTCATCAGTAATCTTTCTTTAGGTTTACAGGGACCTGGAATGCCTGAAACACCTGGTGAACTGTTGACAACATCAAAACTGTGCCAGAAGAGTTGATTACAGAAAGAACAAATGACCATTCCAGTGTTGCCTGGCATTGGTTAAAAATTAGACTCCCAGAAATCCCATATAAGCTTTAAGGTCTGTGACAGATAGCAAGATGGAATTTGGGTGAAAGCCCTCTATCTTCCACATGCTCCCTTGTGGCCAGTAAAGCTCACTCTTCTCCCTGCACTCTGTGTCTCAAGTTGTTTGCTTTATTGGTCAGCAGTAGAACCAGACTTTTCACGATTAGTCTCATCCTTTGGTCTGAGGATATTTGGAAATTATTCCTAGGTAGCAACTGAAACCCTTCAAAGAGAATATTTCAAGTAAGAAATAAGGACTATTTGGCAAAGCTAATGCAAATGCCAATTTTAGTTCTTTTAAATAAAACACAATTAATATATTCTAGCTAATTTAAATAAATTTATCTTAAAAGGAAAACTGAGTACTGAAATAATGTTTGATACCTATTGTTATTCAAAATTATGCCTTCTGAATAATATAGAGGATAGAGCAAAAATAATGGTGGCTACTTTGATATATATATGTAAGATTAACAAATGAGTCTTGTGAAAGACTCCAAAGTGAAAGAATCACCATCTTTTGAACAATATAAACAGGTGAAAAGAGAATTTTAAGACTAAGTTCTCTGAATGAGTAAACATTTGCCACTGGTTTTACTAGTAGTCCCAAAATGTAGGTGATATTTCAAATGATTATCACTCAGTTTTATGGATATAAATTTACTGTTGGACATGATAATATTAAAAATAAGAAAAAGAGCAAATGAGACACTCTGTTTTCCCCTCCTCCCATAGAAGCCACGCAGTGAGGGTGGACCTGATGGTGAGGAGGACCACCGTGTCAGTGTTGTTCTTCTAACTCTGCAAGTCTGGAATCCTCAGTTCCTAGCTTAGTCAGTGGAGATTTACACTCCTAAAGTAGTTTACTGTATGAGATCAATCTGAACAAGAGAAGTGAATATGCAGAAAAACAGAATTTCCTGGTCCTCTGATACTCATTTAAATCATTTAGACTTTTAAAAAAAAATCTCAATAGGAAAATCTACTTAAAAAACCCAAATTAAATTGAGAGGTTACTTAAGAAATCTAGACTCTATATAGGAAATCACATTGTTTGGTAAATATATGTCACCATAGTACTAAGAAGAGTTTTTTTCTTCTGGTGCATAATAAGTGATCATTTAGGGGCTGCTATTATTGCAGTAGTGCTTTACGGTCTCACAAGAACTATGGCAAGTAATGAGTCTGATGTTAGCATTATCATGCTCTTTTACTGATCAAAAAACAGAGACTCAGAAAGAGTAAGTGACTTGACTAAAATCTCATAACTAATATAGTGCATATCTGTGGTTTTGGTTGGGCAATTTTCTTCCTCCTTTTAGTAACAGGACTCATCTTTTCCTTTAAGAAATTAACATTGTTCTCCTCCTCATCCCCACTTTTCCATAACTCCTAGCAGGACTTTCAATCATGGGGTTCTGCTTCTTTCTGTTATATGAGGCCCACACTTGCCCACCAGGGTCTTTTATATTCCTCCTCCAGATGTAGAGATTGGTATATGGGTGAATATGTGATTCAAGTAATTTTTAAAAATTGTATGCTAGGAGGGAATTGGTCTCATTGGGAGTCAAAAGCACCATGAAATCCAGGGGCTACTCTCCCAACACACTGAGAGAGCTGCTAGAGTGAAGCCTATAGATAGGAAATCAGATAGATAATTAAAGAAAGAGATAGCAAGAGATTTCTGGTTTTGTTTGAGGGGATGCACAGAGCAATCCCTGAAGCCAGATCAATCCCTCAATTGATATGACTCTCAATTTCAGTGAATCAATAAATCCTTTTTTTTTGCTTAGGCACATTTGAACTTCTCTAACTGCAACCAAAAAATCCTAATTAATATAGTTAATAATGATCTTAACTGGGCTTGAGACAGATTTTTTTGACATAACACCCTTTGCTATTTCCACCGCTACATACTGCAAACATGAGCTAACTATAAATGTCCAAACTCATCAACTGCTCTTATGGGAGATTTGAGAATGTGCCTTCTTTTCATGGAGATAAAGTCCTAAGTTCCCTTCACATTTGCATTTAAAAAATTCAGTCAACAGAATGAGAAGGCAGGCCCTAAACAAGAAGAAAATATTTGCAAAAGACATGTCTAGTAAGGGCTATTATTCAAAATACGTAAGTCAATCTAAAAGCTCAACAACAAAACCAATCTGATTAAAAAAACAGGCAAAAGATCTAAACTGATACCTCATCAAAATAGATGAAAAGATGCTCAACATCATGTCATTATGGTACCACAAATTAAAACAACAATGAAGTAACATTACACAACACAAAATGGGCAAAATCCAAAATTCTGATGATACCACATGCTAGGGAGGATGTAGGGCAACAGGAACCTTTATTCACCACAGATGGGAATGCAAAATGGCACCATCACTTTGGAAGATGGTTTGGCAGTTTCTTAGAAAACTGTGTGTGCTCTTATCCTACAATGCAGAAACCTCATGTCTTTGTACTTACCCAACTGATTTGAAAACTTATATTCATACCAAAACCTGCACACAAACATTTATAGCAGCTTTATTCATAATTGCCAAAACTTGGAAGCAATGAAGCTGTCAATAAGTAAATGTGTAAACCAGCCATTCATACAATTCATTAGCACTAAAAATGTATGAGCTATCAAGTCATGATAAGATATGAGGGAAAACTGCATATGCTCCATGGAAGTAGCCAGTATGAAAAGACAATGTACTGTATGACTCCAACTATATGGCATTCTGGAAAAGGCAAAACTATGGAGACAGTGAAAAGATCCTGGTCAAGCTGGGCAAGGTGGTGCATGCCTGTAATCCCAGTAACTCAGGAGGCTGAGGCAGGAGGATTGCAAGTTCAAAGTCAGCCTCAGCAAATTAGCTAGGCCCTAGGCAATTTAGCAGGATGCTGTCTCAAAAAATAAAAAGGGTTGGGGATATGGCTCAGAGGTTACGTGCCCCTTGGTTCAATCCCTGTTACCAAAATAGATAGATAGATAAATAAATAAATAAATAAATGAGAATAGATCCCTGGTTGCCAGAGTTTAGCAGGGAGAGATGGATATAAAGGAGAAGCAGAGAAGAATTTTAGAGCAGCAAAACTATTCTGAATGATAACATAATGAAGGATTCATGCAATTATACATTTGTCAAAACCCATAGAAAATATAAGAATGAACCTAAAGTTAACAACGGACTTTGATTGCTAATGGTGAATAATGTCATTTCATTGATTCTAACAAATATATCACTGTGGGGAGGAAAGTTGATAGTGAGGGAAGTGTGTGTGTGGCAGGGTAGGGGAACTATATGGAACTTTGTACTTCCTGTTCAATTTATTGTGAATTTAAAATTACCCTTAAAAATTAAAGTCTGTAAAAATAAAATTAAAAATAGAAGAGTGCTAAAAATTATACCATAGTGCCCCTTATTCTCCCACAGATTGTCTCCAGAAGAAAGGTTCTAATCACTGGCACCTGTGATAGTCATCAGTGTTCTCCCCATTCTGGTTTTCCTCCTTTCTAATCTCATGGTAGGATTATACTTCCTGAATGCCATGTTGGGTGTGGCCATTTGACTGGTGTGGACCATGAAATTTGACACCTCACCCCTCACCCTGGGTTGAAGTCTTCAAGAATTAGTGTGGGATTTGCCATGTTTCTTCCCCTAACAATGACTAAGGTTGTTCTTTAAGGTGGAGGTTGTGAGATGGGTCTCTCTGAGTGAAGTGTTTGTGGAGCAGAACTCTTCATAAAATGAGCACGTGTTAAGATTCTGACATGTGACAGTTTTTACTGCAGTATGCTCTAGCCTGCCCTGACTGACACAGCACCTGATATGATACTTGTAGTGACTTTTAAGTAACATAAAAAAGGTAAAGGAAGTTGAATTTCAATAAACTACATTATTTGAAAATTGAAGTTTGAATAATACTTAACATATTTTCATATGTAAAATGTTTCTAGTTATTGTGTTCATTTTCTAAAAATTTCAAAACCCATTGCTTTTGACTTCTTCAGGTATTTTACAAAACTTTTTGATGGCAGAATTAGGAGAAGGTATTGGTGTAACAATCCATGGAAACTATGTTTGTTACATAATGCAAGGAAGAGATGATGGAAAGTGCAGCAGCGTTGCAGTGGGTGGAAGTATTTTAGCACTTTGCTCATGTCAAAGAATATTTCTCAAGTAGAGAAATATTGCTTGAGAAAATATCTTTTCAGATTGGTTAACCAGAGACAATGGCAAACTGTTTTTTTTTTTCTTTTAGTGCCCAATCTCTTTGATTTTCTACCTATTCCTTCTTTTCTGTTTATTATTTTGAAAGGGCATCACCCTGTATGTGTTCATATTTTCAACACTTTAATCCCCTGGAAGCATTAAAGGCATGGGCTGCAACATATTTTGCCTGTGTATCTTCCCCACTTCCCATCTCTTTTCTCTGTAGTTCTAGTCCTTAGGTCTCACTCAAATTTTTGCCTCTGCCCACATTCTTTCTTCAGTTTTTAGGAAAAGAAGGGGAGGGTGGAGAAGTAGGTCAGAAAGGGAGATTTAGGAATAGAAAATATTAACATATTAATGTTTCTTTATTTGAATCTCCTACCTGCCTTCTCCCTTTAGGTTACTAGAAATAAATAATACAGGAAAATGTAAAGAAAACAGCAATACTAAAAGGTGGATAAAAAATTTCAATGCATTTATTGTATTACATTTGCTCTTCCTTACTTGAATTTCAAGATGGCCTTAATTTTGCTATGAATATATAGTGTTTAACTATTCCATCGTTTCTTTGAACTTATTTAGAGCTATATGACATTTAGTGCTATCTTTTGTCCTTTTAGATTATTTTGGTTTCACAGACTATATATCATGATCCTCTAGTTTATCTGTGTTGCTTTTACCTTCCCCAAAAGTAAGTCAGTGCCCCAGACCCTTGAACTTAACTACACTTAGTGTTTCCAACCCCCAACACTTTATTAACATTTCCTCTGCAGACTACTTTTTTATAAAATATAATTTTAGATGTTGATGAACCTTTTAAAAAAAATTCATTTATTTATATGTGGTGCTGAGAATTGAATCCAGTGCCTCACACATGCTAGGCAAGTGTCTACCACAGACCCATAACCCCAGCCTTGCAGATTACTTTCTACCTGCTCTTCAAGGCCTTCCCCCTTTACATTTTTCTCTAGTTCCCCCCCCAATTGTGTACTACACGAAAATGCATCTATGATAGGCTGAATAATGCCCTCACCTCAAGATGTCCATTTTTGCTATAGTTTGGCTCTTAAATGTCCCCCAGAGGCTCATATGTTGAAGGTTTGGTCTTCAGCTTGGTGCCCTGGGAGATGGCAGAAACTTTAATAAGTGGAGCCTTGTGGGTCTCATGGCAGACTGGGCCCAAATAGTTTAGCACTTTAATGTCATGTTCATCTACATGAATAAATGGTAGAATATAAATTCCTGGTAAAAAGCAACGAGGACTTTTTTTTTTTAAACTCTCCATAGTGCCTAGTTCACTCTTAGGTATTCAGACGTCTGGGGTGAATTATAACATAATTATAGCTGAAAACCAGGAACCGATTTTTTTTTTTTTGATGGTCCAAACCGCAGGAAATACACGCAGCCCCTATTTTTAACGTTCTTCCTTAATGTATACACAACGCTGAAATACCTTCAGCGAAGGGCGAAGTACCTTCTACCAAACCTCAGTGAACAAAGCCCGACTGTTTTCTTGCTTCTAACAAGGGCAAAGCTCTTCCGGTCTTCGTGATCTACCTCGGAAAAAACCCAGATCCTTCACTGTCTTCCCAATAGCATCGCGCGACCTCGTAGCCCTAACTTTGCGTCTACAGCTCCGCGTCCTGGTCCGGAGGGCTACGTCAATGCCAACATAGGGGTGGGGGCGTGGAAGCCGCGGTCACGTGTCAGACGCCACCGTCTTCCGCTTCTGTCACTTCCGTGTGCGACTGCCGATTCTGTCCGTCTCGGTGCTAGAGTTGCTGGGTTCCTACTTGTATCTGATCGTCCACTCGACTGCCCCTTCCCTTTTCCCAGCGGGAGGGACATGAGTGTCCCTGGGCCACCGCCCCCTGACGGGGTACTGACCGAGCCCCCTGACATCTTGGAGTCCGGCGAGCCGACGCCGGGTACGTGCTATCAGCTGGACTAGCTGCTCCAGCGAGTCCGAGGAGCCGGGACCCAAGTGGGTGGGACTCCGGAGCCTCTCGGAGGGCATCTACTGCTGTCGGCATTTGCGGGCGGGAGGGCTCTGGCCCGGCTGCCTGGCTGAATGGGCGGAACCGAAATCTGGAGTGGAAGCTGTATGTTGGGGTTCCGCTGCTGGTGGTTGATGGCGAAGTCATTCAGTTTGTGTTGACTCCGGCACATGTTGGTTATTCGTCGTAAGGCTAGTGTTTAGGAATGAGTTTGTCACAAAGGTGATCGATTTATAATTATCCAATATTGGCCACTTATGAATACTCCGCCTTGCTTGGTGACGTTATTTATCTCCATTCCTCCAGCAGCCTTTTTAACCGGAGGTCCAGGAGAGAGTTAAGCATAAATACCCGAAGGTAACCTTTGAATAAAATAAACTTGCTGTGCATCCAGACTGGTGCTATTTATGTATCGTCATCCTTGGGAGAATTGAGAAAATAGTCACTCAAAGCACTTTGTGTTCTTTGGTTCATATGAGGAACCCTAGATGAGAAAGGTGTAGGGGTTTGGATCTACCTTTGAAAAATAATCTCTTGTTCCAGAAATGAGGGAATTGCCCCAAGGTAGTGATCTTGGCACTTTCCTGTTTAGACATTTCCTCAATGATATACTACTCTTCACACCTTCATAAGTTACTTCTATAAATACGATTTTTGTAGTATATGTTTGCAACTTGGGCCTCTTTCCTAACTCGCTTTTCTCTGTGCTGGATATTTTGATATATTTGTTTTGCAGTGATCTCACATATAACATATGCATAAACAATGTGCATGTTACATGTCTGATCCTGTTAGTGGTGCCAGGTTACTATCGCTTGAAATTTTGAAATGGCCCTCAACTCTTTGCTTTCTTGTCGCCACCCCCCCCACTCTTTAATGTAGGGGATTCTACTATACAATTTCCATTTCCTCTGTATTTTCATTTTTATTCAGCAGTTGTAAGGCTAGTCATTAGGATTCCAACCTGTATTCCCCAGTACTGTTCCATCACTGCCCCAAGATAAAGCTCCAATCGTGTCATTCCCATGCTCAGAATCTTTTTTTTTTAAATATTTTTTAGTTGTCAAGGGATCTTTTTATTTTATTTATTTATTTATATGTGGTACTGAGCATCAAACCCAGAGCCTCATATATGCCAGGTAAGTGCTCTACCACTGAGCCACAACTCCTTCACCACTTATTAAACAAGAGGTCCAGACATTTACTTGGCATTTAAGGACCCTCACAGGCTGGCCACACTGAGAGCTGACCTAGGCTGTGTAGATCTCTTTTCTTGACACCTCACACTATCTTCCTTTTCCAGAGCAATCCTTTATTCCCACCTTTCCTTTACCCATATTGCATTCCCTCTAACTGTTATAGAATTCTTACCATTTAGAAATAGTTCACCAATAGATTAATTGTTGGTGGGAGTGTAAATTAATGTCATCTCCTAGGACGGGTTTTACATTGGTTGTTTCAAGGGTGCATAAATCTTTGTTTCAACTGTCTGCTTCTAAAAATTTATCCTACAGAAACTATGACACAATTATGCAGATTAGCTGGAAGCTCACTGCAGTGTTGTTTGGAACAGCAAAAAAGTAAAAATAACCTAAATAATCCATCTATAAAGAACTGGTTAAACAAACTATGGAAGAATTCTATTCTGTTAAAAAAAATGAGTGGATCAGTATATGTTGTTATAGAAAGATACCTAAGATATATATATTAAGAGAAAACTAGAACAGTTTGAGTTGTATTTTGTTCATGATAGAAAGACTAATATGCATGCTATGTAAGAAACTTTGGAGTGATATCCATTCTTTAAGCCTCAGATCAATTGCCCATACTTCCTTTAGGAATCATTCCCAACTTCTCTAATGGCACTAATCATATACTATGATTTCCCTGTATTATGCCCTTTCAGGAAAGGGGAATTATCTTATTTGTTGTTGTAATCTCAGAAGGTAGTACATGGCATAGACATTCAGCAAATATTTCTTGTATAAATAGGTAAGGACCCTTTCTTTAATTTCTCAAAATAAAATACCTGGAACTTAGTGGCTAAATATGTATAAAAACACGAATAACAGATTCATCCATAAGTAATCAGAAGATTGGGGTGCAGTAGTAGGCCTATGAGTTAAGGTATAAATTGTAAGGGAAGTGAATTAGTTCTTATGCCTTAAACTTGAAACATCTTTATTTGAATGTTTTTGTCTGTTCATCTGTAATATTGATATTTCAGTATTTACTGAAAGAAAGTTACTGTTTGTTCTGTTATTGTCATCAAACCTTAAGCAGTGTAACTATTTTCCAGATATAATTGATTCATTTTTGCATCCAAAGGTACATAAGTGGTACTATATGCCTAAGTGTTCCTCTTTTCCCACTAGATGTATATATATATAGATAAATGTGTGTTTTTCAACTTCTATTTAGTTCTTTCTGTTATTTTCTTGCAGTATGGAGAATTCTAAAATTTGTTTATATGTTTCTTAGGATTAAAGTAAAAACCATACAAATGTATTTTGATTTTCTAAAAGCTTATTTCGACTATGACAGCATGTTGTTTTCCTTTGTCTTGCCAAAATTCAAATCTGGTAAAAACTATACCTAGAGATATGCTACAAGCAACATGTTATAATAAATGTATTCTAGATCTATTACTGATTGTTTATAGACTGTTATTGAAGAAAAATGTTTTAGCATTTAATATTAATTTATAAATGCTTTTAGAGTACAATTTGAATGAAGTGGTCCTTTCACTTTTTCTCCTCACTCTAAACCATTGATTTCTAAAAGGAAAGCAGAACATCCTGTGTTAAGGAGAATGGGTATGTGCTCTCAGCTCCACAGTAGGCCTCTTTCCCTCCTTAATCTGTGATTCTTCAACCTCTTTTAGAACTGTGGCAATTTAAAAGTTTCCTAAGTTTGAATTTTGCTTGGGCACAGGTTTAAGTGACACTTCTCCAGATGAAGGGTTAATAGAGGACTTGACTGTGGAAGACAAAGCAGTGGAACAACTGGCAGAAGGATTGCTTTCTCACTACTTGCCAGATCTGCAGAGATCAAAACAAGCTCTCCAGGAACTCACGTAAGCTAATGGGAAACCAGATATGTACCTATTTCCTCTCTGGCATAGGCATAATTTATATTTGCATACTGTATTAAGGTCTAATATTTTGTAAAATTTAATAATAATTGAGTATTTCTGTATCTTTCAAATAGAGGTAGAGGAGTACATAGTAATCTGAGTGTAAAAAGTGAAATGAATACTCTGAGAATGTTTAATTTCCTCTAAGAAGTACTCCTAAATCTTATCTAACCTCTGATTAGTTTTGGTGTTAAGTATTTGCCTACTGGGGATTGTTGTGGGGTGGGTATACACCAGTTTCTGAGTAGAGTTGAAAAATTGTGTCCACAAAAGTCATATTTTTGTCATTCTGATATTTTCAGTTGCTGGTTTGAATGAGTTTTCAGAGATCCTTAAATATCTTTTCTGAGATGACCTGTTTTATTCCTAGTAAATTACTCTATAAATAAAGGATTGTAGTATATGCTAAAGAAGATCAGAATAATGTAGAATAGAACCCATAGAGTGCAATTAGTATACAAAAATATACACTCTTGACTTTATCTACTCTCACCCAGAAATGACAAACTTAACTAGCCTCATCCTGGGTCAGAATCTCTCTGGATTGACTGGGCTGGCTTTTCTGTCATTTTTTTCTGTGGTGGTTAACTTTAATTTCACTAAGACATACCCTTTTTGGGGGGAGCGGGGGGGGGATGCTGGGGATTGAACCCAGGGCCTTGTGCTTACAAGGTAAGCACTCTACCAACTGAGCGATATCCCCAACCCAAGACATACCCTTTTAAAAATTATTTCAGAGGACTTTATTTTGGCAGAAGAAGAGGAATAATCAACTCTGCCTGTTTTATAATTTTTAATAAATAATGTTGATTCATGACTTTATGGTGCTAAATGGATATAAAAGTGTGTTCTATGACATGTAGCATGCTGCTATAGTTAGGAAGTTGGCAACAATCTCAGTTTTCTGCTAATCTCAAGGAAAATTTTTATCCCTCGTGCATGGTATGCTTTGTATTTTGATGCCAATCAAGCCTTATTTTAAAAAGTCATAAATTGTATAAATTGTGATGAACTGAAGGGAAGATTAGGATACTGTGCAAGCAAAACATGTCTAGATAACATTTTACTTACAGGTGGAATCAAGGTTTAATTGCAGAGTTTAATTGATAACATTGACTAAAGTACAGTGTTTAGAATAACCCCACTTATGTTCATAGCCACCCAGAAGATGATGATGATGATGATGATGAAAATAAAATCAGCTACTCTGTTACTACTGTATATGTTCTATATGCCCAGCATTTGTTTTTTTACCATGTCTTAATTCTCACATCAACTTTATGAAATATTTAATATTATCCCCACTTAGGATTGAGGAATCTGAGGCTCAGGAAGGTTAAATAACTTGAAAAAGATTACACAGGTAGTGGTAGAGTTAACTATTGAATATGATGAGTTAGTAGTTGTTAAACTCATTGAGTATTACAGAATGGTAAGCAAATTTAAGAGAAAAGGAAAAGAAAAATGTTTTCTAGTAATTGCTTCTTTCTCCTACATCTTTTTAAGTAGTGAAATTTGTACCATCAGACCTTTGCTAAGCCATGTCACCATAGAAAGAGAAGCCCAGAGAGGTGAAGGAGAAGGTAGTAGTTGATAAGAATTTATTTTGTAGCTAAAAACCATAGTACAATTTTGAGTGGCCTTTGGAGAGCTTCATTTGAGATAATCCATGCTTGGACCTTCAATAAAAATAGGTTTTCTCTCAAAGAATCCTTCCTTAGACAGTGCATCAAGGCATCACAGTCATTTCCAGCATATTTACCAGATTGTACAAAGCTTCAAAGGAATGGAAGTTCAGTCATCTTTTCTGCCCTATTGTATTTCAGCTAAACACTCTCTGGAACCATCACTTCCTCCTTTTTTTCCCCTTTTATTGGTGCATTGTAGTTTATATAATAGCTGGGTTAATTTTGACATGATTATACATGCATGTAGTTTAATTTACTCCATTTGAGTCCCTGGTGCCCCCACTCCTTCCTCCTCTTTTCCTCCTTTCTCTTCCTCTACTGTGACACCTCCTTGAGTGCTTTGATTTGTGGATCCAGAAAGCACTGTACTTACTGTTATAGTATTATCATAAAGGATGCAGATCAGGGAGATGCATAGGGCCAGGTCTGGGTAGGATCCAAACACAACTTCTGTGCCTCTTCCCAGTGAAATTAGGGCATTTCAAGAACTGCCCCCACCATGGCCACCCAAGGCACATCTGTGTTCACTAACTAGGAATCTCTACTGAGCCTTAGTGTTATAAGTTTTTTTTTTTTAATTAAAAAAATTTTTTTCCCCTTCCCCCCACCCCTCCCATCTCCCTTTTCCTTCTATACAGTCCTTCCTTCCCCCATTCTTGCCCCCCTCCCTAACCCTCACTCTAACCCTAAAACTAACCCCTCCCACGCCCCATTATGTATCATCATCCATTTATCAGTGAGATCATTCTTCCTTTGGTTTTTTGAGATTGGCTTATCTCACTTAGCATGATATTCTCCAGTTTCAACCATTTGCCTGCAAATGCCATAATTTTATCATTCTTTATGGCTGAGTAATATTCCATTGTATATATATGCCACAGTTTCTTTATCCATTCATCAACTGAAGGGCATCTAGGTTGGTTCCACAATCTGGCTATGGTGAATTGAGCAGCAATGAACATTAATGTGGCTGTATCTCTGTAGTATGCTGATTTTAAGTCCTCTGGGTATAGGCCAAGGAGTGGGATAGCTGGGTCAAATGGTAGTTCCATTCCAAGTTTTCTAAGGAATCTCCATACTGCCTTCCAGAGTGGCTGCACTAATTTGCAACCCCACCAGCAATGTATGAGTGTACCTTTTTCCACACATCCTCGCCAACACCTGTTGTTGCTTGTATTCTTGATAATCGCCATTCTGATTGGGGTGAGATGGAATCTTAGGGTGTTTTGATTTGCATTTCTCTTATTACTAGAGATGTTGAACATTTTTCCATATGTTTGTTGATTGTTTGTAGGTCTTCTTCTGTGAAGTGTCTGTTCATTTCCTTAGACCATTTGTCGATTGGGTTATTTGTAGTCTTGGTGTTGAGTTTTTTGAGTTCTTTATAGATTCTGGAGATTAGTGCTCTATCTGAAGTATGATTGGCAAAGATTTTCTCCCACTCTGTAGGCTCTTTCTTCGCATTGCTGATAGTTTCCTTTGCTGAGAGAAAGCTTTTTAGTTTGAATCTATCCCAGTTATTGATTCTTGCTTTTATTTCTTGTGCTATGGGAGTCCTGTTGAGAAAGTCTGGTCCTAAGCCGACATGTTGAAGATCTGGACCTACTTTTTCTTCTATAAGATGCAGGGTCTCTGGTCTGATTCCGAGGTTCGTAATCCATTTTGAGTTTAGTTTTGTGCACGGTGAGAGATATGGGTTTAGTTTCATTTTGTTGCATATGGATTTCCAGTTTTCCCAGCACCATTTGTTGAAGAGGCTATCTTTTCTCCATTGCATAGTTTTGGCCCCTTTGTCTAGTATGAGGAAATTAAATTTATTTGTGTTTGTGTCCGTGTCCTCTATTCTGTACCATTGATCTACCTTTCTATTTTGGTACCAATACCATGCCATTTTTGTTTCTAGTGCTTTGTAGTACAGTTGAAGTTCAGGTATTGCAGTATCCCCTGCTTCATTTTTCCTGCGAAGGATTGCTTTAGCTATTCTGGGTTTCTTATTCTTCCAGATGAATTTCATGATTGCTTGCTCTACTTCTGTAAGGTACATCGTTGGGATTTTAATTGGAATTGCATTGAATCTGTATAGCACTTTTGGTAGTATGGCCATTTTGACAATATTAATTCTGCCTATCCAGGAACATGGGAGATCTTTCCATCTTCTAAGGTGTTCTTTAATTTCTTTCTTTAGTGTTCTGTAGTTCTCATTGTAGAGGTCTTTCACCTCTTTTGTGAAATTGAGTCCCAAGTATTTTATTTTTTTCGAGGTTATTTTGAATGGGGTAGTTTTCCTAACTTCTCTTTCTGAAGATTCATCACTTATGTATAAAAATGCATTGGATTTATGAGCATTGATCTTGTATCCTGCTACTTTACTGAATTCACTTATGAGTTCTAAGAGTTTTCTGGTGGAATTTCCTGGTTCCTCTAAGTATTTAATCATATCATCAGCAAATAGGGAGAGTTTGAGTTCTTCTTTTCCAATTTGTGTCCCTTTAATTTCTTTGGTCTGTCTAATTGCTCTGGCTAGAGTTTCAAGGACGATATTGAGTAGGAGTGGTGAGAGAGGGCATCCCTGCCTTGTTCCAGATTTTAGGGGGAATGCTTTCAGTTTTTCACCATTGAGAATGATATTAGCCATGGACTTAGCATAGATGGCCTTTACAATGTTAAGGAACGTTCCCACTATCCCTATTTTTTCTAGTGTTTTGAGCATGAAGGGGTGCTGTATTTTATCAAATGCTTTTTCTGCATCTATTGAAATAATCATGTGATTCTTGACTTTAAGTCTGTTGATATGGTGAATTACATTTATTGATTTCCTGATGTTGAACCAACCTTGCATCCCTGGGATGAAACCCACTTGATCATGGTGCACTATTTTTTAATATGTTTTTGTATGCGATTTGCTAAAATTTTGTTTAGGATTTTTGCATCGATGTTCATTAAGGATATTGGTCTGAAATTTTCTTTCCTTGATGTGTCTCTGTCTGGTTTAGGTATCAAGGTGATATTGGCTTCGTAGAATGAGTTTGGGAGAGTTCCCTCCTCTTCTATTTCATGGAATACTTTGAAAAGTATTGGAATGAGCTCTTCTTTAAAGATTTTGTAGAACTCGGCTGAGAAACCATCAGGTCCTGGACTTTTCTTTGTTGGTAGGCTTTTGATGACTTCTTCTATTTCATTACTTGAAATTGGTCTATTTAAATTGTGTATGTCCTCCTCGTTTAGTTTAGGCAATTCATAGGTCTCTAGAAACTTGTTGATATCTTCGAAATTTTCTATTTTGTTGGAATATAGATTTTCAAAATAGCTTCTAATTATGTTTTGTATTTCAATCGTGTCTGTTGTGATATTTCCTTGTTCATTCCGAATTTTGGTGATTTGGGTTTTCTCTCGTCTTCTCTTTGTTAGTGTGGCTAAAGGTTTATCAATTTTGTTTATTTTTTCGAAGAACCAACTATTTATTTTGTCAATTTTTTGTATTGTTTCTTTTGTTTCAATTTCGTTGATTTCAGCTCTAAGTTTAACTATTTCCTGTCTTCTACTACTTTTGGTGTTGGTCTGTTCTTCTTTTTCAAGGGCTTTGAGCTATAGTGTTAGGTTGTTTATTTGTTGAGTTTTGCTTCTTTTATTGAATGCACTCCATGAAATAAATTTTCCTCTAAGTACTGCTTTCATAGTGTCCCAGAGATTTTGATATGATGTTTCTTTGTTCTCATTTACCTCTAAGAATTTTTTAATTTCCTTCCTAATATCTTCTGTTATCCATTCATCATATAATAGCATATTGTTTAATCTCCAGGTGTTGGAGTAATTTCTGTTTTTTACTCTTTCATTTATTTCTAGTTTCAATCCATTATGATCTGATAAAATACAAGGAAGTGTCTCTATCTTCTTGTATTTGCTAACAGTAGCTTTGTGGCATAATATATGGTCTATTTTAGAGAAGGATCCATGTGCTGCTGAGAAGAAAGTGTATTCGCTCTTGGTTGGATGGTATATTCTATAAATGTCTGTTAAGTTTAAATTATTGATTGTGTTATTCAGATCTATGGTTTCTTTGTTCAATTTTTGTTTGGAAGATCTGTCCAGTGATGAGAGAGGCGTGTTAAAATCACCTAGTATTATTGTATTGTGGTCTATTTGGTTTCTGAGATTGAGAAGGATTTGTTTGAGATACATGGGTGAGCCACTGTTTGGGGCATAGATATTTATGATTGTTATGTCTTACTGATTTATGGTTCCCTTAAGCAGTATGAAATGTCCTTCTTTATCCCTTCTGATTAACTTTGGCTTGAAGTCCACTTTATCTGAAATGAGGATACCCCAGCTTTTTTGCTGGGTCCATGTGCTTGGTAAATTTTTTCCCATCCTTTCACCTTTAGCCTTTGGGTATCTCTTTCTATGAGATGAGTCTCTTGCAGGCAACATATTGTTGGATCTTTCTTTTTTATCCAATCTGCCAGTCTATGTCTTTTGATTGATGAATTCAGGCCATTAATATTCAGGGTTATTATTGAGATATGATTTGTATTCCTGGTCATTTGACTCATTTTATTCATTTATTTGTTTATTTTTGACACAACTTCATTCCTCTTTATTTGAGAGTTCCTTTAGGATATCTCCTCCCTTTGCTGATTTGCTTCTTTGTTTTTCATCTCTTCTTCATGGAATATTTTGCTGAGAATGTTCTGTAATGCTGGCTTTCTTTTTGCATATTCTTTTAGCTTTTGTTTATCATGGAAGGATTTTATTTCGTCGTCAAATCTGAAGGTAAGTTTTGCTGGGTATAAGATTCTTGGTTGGCATCCATTTTCTTTTAGGGCTTGAAAAATGTTATTGCAGGCCCTTCTAGCTTTTAAGGTCTGGATTGAAAAATCTGCTGATATCCGTTTTGGTTTCCCCCTGAATGTAATTTGGTTCTTTTCTCTCACAGCCTTTAAGATTCTGTCTTTATTTTGTATGTTAGGTATTTTCATTATAATATGCCTTGGTGTGGGTCTGTTGTAATTTTGTGTATTTGGAGTCCTATAAGCCTCTTGAACTTGATTTTCCATTTCATTCTTCAGATTTGGGAAATTTTCTGAAATTATGTCATTGAATAGGTTGTTCATTCCTTTGGTTTGTTTCTCTAAGCCTTCCTCAATCCCAATAATTCTCAGATTTGGCCTTTTCATGCTATCCCATAGTTCTTGGATATTCTGTTCATGATTTCTTACCATCTTCTCTGTTTGTTCGACTTTGTTTTCGAGGTTAAATATTTTGTGTTCAATATCTGAGGTTCTGTCTTCCAGGTGTTCTATCCTATTGGTTGTGCTTTCTATGGAATTCTTAATTTGGTTTATTGTTTCCTTCATTTCAAGGATTTCTGTTTGGTTTTTTTTCAATATCTCTAACTCTTTATTGAAATGGTCTTTTGCTTCCTGTATTTGCTCTTTTAACTGTCGATTGGTGCATTCATTCAATGCCTGCATTTGCTCTTTCATTTCATCGTTTGCTTCCCTTATCATGTTGATTATGTACATTCTGAACTCCCTTTCTGACATTTCTTCTGCCATGCTGTCATTGGATTTTATTGATGTAACATCCAGATTTGTTTGAGGCATTTTCTTCCCTTGTTTTCTCATGTCGTTCAGGTGTCAGTGGACTGCAGAGATGTTGCAGATTTCCTCTATTGACTTATAATGTCCCTGAAGATTGCTAGTGTATCCCCTCTTATCCTTCAGTAGCCTGAAGTCTTAGAGGAAGTTGATACTGCGGTGTTCCCCTAGGAAGCTGCCTCTCTAGGGGTGGTGGTCTTCAGGTGGGGTATATTCCCTGCTAGTGGGCAGAGGTGCCTCTACTTGTTGACCAATGGTCATCCAAAGGGGAACTAGACGGCGGGCTGAGGCAAGGCCTGTTTGGGCCTGTGTCTCTGGTTTTACCGTCGTTGTGGGAAAACCTCACCTGGCAGGGAAGATTCACCTGGTGGGGAGGTCTCGCTGGTCAGTTCCCCTCCTAGAGGTTCCCCTCAGTTCAAAACTACCGCCTGGGCAGGGCAGCCTTCCTGGGCAACGTTCCCAGGGGCCTGGACCTACCTCCTGGGCCTGGGAGCCCTGCCCTTCGCAGACGAGTCTCCTTAGTAGCCCCTCCTCAGAGAAGCTGTCCGCAGTCCTGGAACCTTTGCTCTGCCCCTCAGCTTGTCTCTGTGTAGCTCTTTCAAGAAAAGATGCCTAGGTCCCCGGACCAGACCGTGCTATGCACCTAATCGCCTGGCTATGCGACCCGTCCTCTGAGCAGTCACTTGGAGCCTCGTACATATGCTCCAAGCCCTAGTGACCCGCCACTCGTCTCTTCCTCCAGGCAGCCACCCGGTGTTCTGTGTGGGCGCTTGGAGACCAATCCACTCACTGCGCACCTCCACCTCCTCCAGACAGCTCCCTCCCGGTTGTTCAGGTGGTTGCTGAGTCCAAAGAGCTCGCCGCCCCACTCTTTCTCTGGCAGCCGCAGGAGCCCCGGCAGATCTCTCCAAAACCAGGCGGTGTGTTGCGCAGCCTCCTCTGCAAAGTTCCCCGCTTTCCGAGTTCACTGCTCCAGCGGCGGGAGGGGTGTCTTGCCGCCTGGGCAGGGCAGCCTTCCCAGGCAACGTTCCCAGGGGCCCAGACCTACCTCCTGGGCCTGGGAGCCTCACCCTTTGCAGACGAGTCTCCTTAGGTTGCCCCTCCTTAGAGCTCTGCCGTTTTTTCCCTCCGCTTTGTTGTCCTTGTTTCCCGCTCCAGCGGGGGGAGGGGCGTCCCGCCGAGCCACTCTACTTCACAAAGTTCTCTGCATTCCGGGGCTACCGCCCCATCCGGGTCGCCTCCCCAATGGGAGATACTCACCCTGCAGCTTTGAGTTGGTCCCAAGTCACTCACTATCTCCTCTTTTGAATCTTGAGTCCTGGAGCAACATGAAATGCAGCCGCCCTCTAGTCCGCCATCTTGAAAACCCCTAAGTTTTTTTTTATGTAGGCATGATTGATTGAATCATTGACAACCTAATCAAACTCATCTCCAGTTTCCTCGCTTCTCTGGGCTGATATCACATGGCTCAAAGCTCCAACCCTCTAATCACATGGTTGGTCTTTCCATCATGTCCAGCTCCCATCCTGAAGCTCTAGAGGTCCACCATAAAGCCACCTACCTCATTGGCATAAAAAGAGGTATGATTCAAGGAACTCATGGATAACAAAGATATTCTTATCGCTTGGGGAATTTCAAGGATTTTAGAAACTGTGCTCAGAACTTGGGACAAAGGTCAGACAAATTCTTATTATACAACAGTTGTCTCTATTTATATCTTTCTTAAAAATTTTTCTTTCTTATTGTTGAGTTTTAAGAGTTCTTTGTTTATTTTTGATACCAGTTCTTTATGTTTCAAATAGTTTCTTCAAGTGCATGGTTCATCTTTTTGTTCTCTTAACAGTTTCTTTGGCAGAGCAGAATTTTTTAATTTGAATAAAGTCTGACGTCAGTTTTTCCTTTCATGGATCATGCTTTTGGTATTATATTTAAAAACTTATCGCTGAACCTCTATTTTCTTCTAGAAGTTTTAGTTTTGCATTTTACATTTAGATCTGTGATCCATTTTGAGTTAATTTTTGTGAAGGGTTTATCTGTGACCAGATTCATTTCTTTACATGTGATCATTCTATTGATCCAGCAACATTTGTTGAAAAGACTATATTCTTTCTTCATTGTATTATAATTGTTCATTTGTCAAAGAGCAGTTGATTATATTTATTTGGGTCAGTATAAGAGCTTTTTATTCTGATCCATCTGTCAGTAGTCTGCAATACTACTGATCCATCTGTCAGTAGTTGCAATACCATGCTGTCTTGATTTCTGTAGCTCTATAGTAAATCTTGAGATTGAATAGGGTAAGTCTTCCAACTTTTTTTTTTCAATATTGTGCTATTCTTTGCCTTTCCATGTGAAATGTAGAATTGGTTGCTACCTCCTAAATAACTTTGTTTGGGATTTTATTGACTCTCTAGATAAACTTGGGAAGAATTGACATCTTAAAAATAATGTTGTTTAATCTGTGTACTTGGAATATTTCTCCATTATTTGAATATTTTGTTTTTATCAAGAGAGTTTTATGCTTTTTTTGCATCCTCTACATGTTTTTTAAGATTTATATCTAAGTATTTCACTGCAGAGAGAGGATATTTTACAAGTGGTATAGTTTTTTAAGTTTCAAATTCATTGCTGGTACGTAGGCAAGCAACTGACTGTGTATTAGCCTCATGTCCTGAAATCTTACTTTAATTGTTTGGTAGAAATCACCAATGAATCTGTCTGGTCCTGGTACTTTTATTTTATTTTTTTTTGGAGTCAGTATTGATTTGGCTTGTCTAATAAATACAGACCGATTAGATTTTCTGTTTCTACTGATGTGAGTTTTGGTAGTTTATGTCTTTCAAAGACTTGGTCTACACCATCCATGTTATTAAATTTGTGGGCACAGCATTGTTGGAAGTATTCCTTCATTATCCTTTTAATGTCATGGGATTACCAGTGACCCTTTTATGAATGATATCAGTAATTTCTGTCTTTTTTCCTGGTTGATCCGGCTAGAGGCTTATCAGTTTTATTGCTAAGGAAGCTTTTGGTTATGTTGATTTTTCCTTTATTGTTTTTCAGTTGTTACATCCTGTTTTTGCTGTTCTACTTATCTAATATGATTGACTTACTAAGTTTTCCTGTCCTGTGTTGTATATTTCATCTTCTGTGACCTCTGGCCTGAACTGTAGGGACAAACTTGTGACCTGTGCAGTGTCCAAACTCAGTGCTAAATGATGGACATGTTGTAATTATCCTTCTTATAGCTATATCTCTTTTTCATTACTACTATTTAGCACAGTTTTGCAGGCAAATCATATTTCTTTTTAAAATAGCATTTTAATGTCACTTATTCCTGTGACTCTTCTATAGGCCAATTTGGAGAAGAATATCAGAGAAGTTGGCTGCTCTTCCTCAATAGGATTTGAATTATAATTTTAATGAGGAACCTTAGAAGTCACCTGGTCTGACCTCTCTTTAGAAATGAGATGTTTTAGGTTCAGAGAAATAAACTGATTCCCCAAAGCCACACAACTAGCTGTTGGTAGGGGGAAAGTTGTGATTCCTAGTTCTGTTTTTTTTTTTTTTTTTAACTTGCTGCTTATTTATCTTCTTGAACTTACTATCCCTTGATACTGCATCCTTCCCAATTCTAATCAGAAAGTCAGTGCCCATCATTTCCTTTATGGGAATATTGCTGTTTTAAAGTATATAAGACATTGAGTTTTTAGGGAAAATATTGTACAAAGCTTTTTTGGGGGATAATATGTAGAATTGAAAATACATTTAATTGATTTGATTATTTTAATTGTTAGAGAGTCTGAAGTTGAAGCAAGAATATAAGACACGTTAATTATCAGTGTGCCTTTATAGTATTATTTTGAAAAAGATTATGCTAAACCAAATAAACCTTGGAGGAAATACATTTCCAACTTAATTTCTAATCTTTAGCATTAGCCAATATGAATGTGATTCCTTTTGAAGAATGACCACTTAAAATATGTAAAGTTTCTTTTGGCTATGTGCTTTTGTTTCAGACAGAACCAAGTTGTGTTATTAGATACACTGGAACAAGAGATTTCAAAATTTAGAGAATGTCATTCTATGTTGGATATTAATGCTTTGGTAAGTATGATTTCATTGATATAACTCAATGATACATTGTTTTAGAAATAGCTAGGGCCCTTGTGGTGGTGCACACCTGTGGAGTAATATATCCCCATTGGTGCAAAATACAAAACCCTCAAATGATTGGTGGTTCTAGGAGACTAAATGATTGGTGGTTTCAAGTGGTGTGACGTGCTGATTGACACGCTGATTGGATAGGAACCAAATAAAAGAGTGTGCTGTTTTCGTAATAAAGGAGTAAGCAGCTACAAGCTTACCTGCTCTTACCTGGCTCCTGGTGTCTGTGTGGTTATTGACACTGCACCCTCCACCCCCCCCCCCATTACACAATCCCCCATGGTAAACAATACACACCTGTGCATGACTATAATCTCAGTGACTTGGGGGACTGAGGCAGGAGGATTACAAATTCAAAGGCAGCCTTATCAACTTAGTAAGGCCCTAAGCCACTTAGTGAGACTGTCTCAAAAAAAAAAACAAAAAAAACCCCCTAAGTTTATCCTCTCAGCTGTGTACTTAGAATGTCACTTGTATATGTTTAGGATATTAACATCTGCATTTTTAAAGTTTATAATTTGGGCTTCATAGCTTATCTGGTTGAAGCACCTATACAGTAGAGTTTAGAATTAAAAAAATTTTTTTCATGTGTTCTTTTTTAGTTATACATAACAAAAGAATGTATTTTGACATATCATATATACATGGAGTATAACTTCCCATTTTTGTGGTTGTACATGATGTGGAGTTACCTTGGTCACGTATTCACATATGAACATAGGAAAGTTATGTCTGATTAGTGTCTTTCCCATTCCCATTCCTCTCCCTTCTCTGCACTCTACCCTGTCTAATCCAGTGAACTCCCCCCACCCACCACATCTATGGTGAGTCAGCATCCACACATCAGAGAGAACATTTGGCCTTTGGTTTTTTAGGATCAGCTTATTTCACTTAACATGATAGTCTCTAGTTCCATCCATTTACCAGCAAGTGCCATAATTTCATTCTTCTTTATGACTGAGTAATATTCCATTGTGTATATGTACCACATTTTCTTTATCATTTATCTAACCGAAGAGCTGCTATAGACATTGATGTGTCCATATGACTATAGTATGCTGATTTTAAGTCCTTTGGGTATATACCAAGGAGTGGGATAATTGGGTCAAATGGTGTTTCCATTCCAAGTTTTCTGAGGAATCTCCACTGTGGTTGCACCAATTTGCAGTCCCACCAAATGAATGTACCTTTTCCCACATCCTCACCCACATTTATTGTTACTTGTATTATTTATTTATTTTTTTTTTGACTTTTCACTATTTATTTATGACAAATGTTCCACATCCACAATTCTCTCCAGTCAAAAATTCTTTGAGACGATGCCGTCTGCCTTGGCCAATCGGAGAATGGAGTCATCTGACTCACCCATCCTGCGAATGGCCCCGCAGATAGCGTAGGTTTTAAACTGGCCATTAAACCTGCCAGTGACCTTGTCTACCTCGGCCACGTTCATCTGGATGGACGCATGGTCCTTGGCACCGATGATGCGGTTGCTGGCGGAGCATTTCCGCGGCACGTACAGGTCCACGAACTCGCCGGCGTCGTTCTGCATGTCGAAGCGCGCCTGCTGCTTCCACCACGAGAGCGAGCGCAGAAAGGAGGTGGCCTGGGCCCCGGCAGTGATGTCGGCGGCTACTTGTATTATTTATAATTGCCATTCTGACCGGAGTGAGATGAAATCTCCCTGTAGTTTTAATTTGCATTTCTCTAATTGCTAATGATGTTGAATATTTTTTCATATATCTGTTGATAAATTATATTCTTCTGTGAAGTATCTGTTCAGTTCCTTTGCCCATTTATTGATTGGGTTATTTGTTTTTTTGGTGTTAAGTTTTTTGAATTCTTTATATATCCTGGAGATTAATGCTCTATCTGAGGTTCGTGTGGTAAAGGTTTTATCCCATTCTGTAGACTCTCTGTTCACATTATTGAGTGTTTCCTTTGCTATGAAGAAACTTTTTAGTTTGATACCATTCCATTTATTGATTCTTGATTTTACTTCTTGTGGTTTAGGATTCTTGTTGAAGAATTCAGTTCCTAAGATGACATATTAGAGATTTTGGCCTACTTTTTCTTCTGTTAGGCACAGGATCTCTGATCTAATTCCTAGGTCCTTGTTGCATCTTGAGTTGATTTTTGTGCAGGGTGAGAGATAGGGGTCTAAATTCATTTTGCTACATATGGATTTCCAGTTTTCACAGTACCATTTGTTGAAGAGGCTATCTTTTTTCCAAAGTATGTTTTTGATGCCTTTGTCTAGTATGAGATAACTGTATTTATGTGCGTTTGTCTCCTTTCTTCTATTCTTTACTATTGGTCTATGTATCTGTCTTGGTGCCAGTACCATGTTATTTTTGTTACCATGGCTCTGTAGTATAATTTAAGGTCTGGTATTGTGATGCCTCCTGCTTCACTTTTCTTGCTAAGGATTCCTTTAACTATTCTGGGTCTCTTATTTTTCCAAATGAATTTCATGATTGCTTTTTCTAGTTCTATGAAGAATGTCATCAGAACCTTTAATAGGAATTGCTTTAAATCTGTGTAGTGCATTTGGTAGTATGGCCAGTTTGACATTGTTAATTCTGCCTATCCAAGAACATGGGAGATCTTTTCATCTTCTAAGGTCTTTTTCAGTTTCTTTCTTTAGTGTTCTATAGTTTTCATTGTAGAGTTCTTTCACTTCTTTTGTTAGATCGATTCCCAAATGTTTTATTTTTTTCTGAGGCTATTGTCATTGGGATAGTTTTCCTAATTTCTCTTTCAGTGGATTCATAACTTATGAATAGAAATGTATTAGATTTATGCATATTGATTTTATATCCTGCTACATTGCTGAATTTATTTACAAGTTCTAGAAGTTTTCTAGTGGAGTTTTTTGGGTCTTCTAAATAGAATCATGTCATCAGCAAATAGGGATAAGATAGGGCCTCCTTGTCTTATTCTGGTTTTTAAAGGGAATGCTTTCAATTTTTCTCCATTTGAAATGATGTTGGCCTTGGGTTTAGCATATATAGCTTTTGTTATGTTGAGGTATGTTTCTACTATCTCTAGTTTTTCTAGTGCTTTGAACGCGAATGGATGTATTTTGTCAAATGCTTTATCTGCATCTATTGAAATAATCTTGTATTTCTTGTCTTTTTCTAGTGATGTGATGAATTACATTTATTGATTTCCAAATTTTGAACCAAACCTTGCACCCTGGGATGAACCCCATTTGATCATGGAGCACTATCTTTTTAATATGTTTTTTGTATGTAATTCACCAGTATTAAAAATTGTTCCTTTTATGTTCATCAGGGATATTGGTCTGAAATTTTCTTTCCTTGATCTATCTTTAGACATGTATCTTTCTTTTTAACAGGAAACTTTAATATGCTCTGCTGGAATTTTCATGCCTCATATTATTATCTTGTGTATGTTGAACTTGTGAAATTGAACTTATTTTTAAGTCGTAATTATATCTGCTCATTGTTGTGACCGGCACAACAGTTTATTCAAGCCAGCCTCAGCAAAAGTGAGGCACTAAGCAACTCAGTGAGACCCTGTCTCTAAATAACATACAAAATAGGGCTGGGGATGTGACTCAGTGGTCAAGTGTCCCTAAGTCTAATCCCTGGTACCAAAAAAAAGAAGAAATAAAGGATTTCTTGTGAGAAAATTTCTTTAAGATAAACAGAACTGAAGTTGAAGGTATAAACAGCCCAATTAAAACTTAACAGCTTATGCTCATAATTCTCTAATCCCGAGCAGCTGGCATTTGAACCCAAGGTTAAGAATGAGAAATTTTGTGGCTGGCACAGAATCTTCCTTTGACAGGGCATCACCAATAGCATCTGGACAATCTTAATTCAGCACCTTGGTGCTGAGTTCTCCAGAGAGGGATCGCCTCTATCACAAGATAGTTCAGACCGATGATTCAGTCACCACTCCTGACAGTTCATAATTGAAGACTTAGAAAATTCAAAGTATGGAACTGTTAGGGTACTCTTTTTCCCATTAAGGAAAGTACAGTCTCTATCAATGACTTGGTTTCTTAAATTAGCATTTGTTTAATTATATGGCATATGTATAATGCTATAATAAATTAATGCTATGGCTGAAATGAACACTTTGAGAATGATCTGTTAGATCTTTCAAATAGTTCAGTAATTGAATTTCATCAGCAACTCTAGTTTTTTGATGAGGAGAACTGATATTCTTTTTTTAAGAAAAGGTAGTTAGCAAAAACAAGAAACTACCTTTCTTTTCCCCTTTACCATTAGTAATAACTTGGTTTGCATGTTTTATATTTGTGGTAGGGATCCATACATACCTCAAAAAGTCGACTTTTCTTTGTGAAGATGAAGTTTGCTAATGTTTTCCTTACAGAACAATAAAAACAGAGTCCATATTCTCTAACCTGTGACAGAGAGAGACATGTTGTATTAAACATAATGTCTTCTGTTCAGTAGTTCCTGAAGTCTTGTGAAGGGGTGAGACAGGTTACACTGATCAACTTTTGTGTTCTTCACCGAGTTCATGTTGCAGCAGAGTGAGTATTTGTTGCACTAATGAACTAAGCAGATGCAATACCATTACCTCAATCTGAAGGGGTAGAAACTGAGTTTTCTTCTTTTTTTCTCTCTCATCCAAGAGTAGTTCTGATTATCATCTAGAAATTGAAAAGAGGAAGGAACTGAGAGAGATTGGTCTGGAAGCTGTAGCTCTTGTCAGATTATGACTTTTATTTGCAGCTACATTAAAGTTGCAAATTTCTCTATGGATGCTTCTCTCTTCTGGTTCTGTTGCATTACCTGAGAATAAGGTGTTCTCCCTTCCCCTTTTCTCCCACCTATGTAGGCCTGCATCATCCTCTCACATCCTGTCATAAGACTTGGCTTAGGCTCTGCAGGCTGGCTGAGATGTAAAGCATGTGCTTATAACTCCTGGGGAAGCACAGTATCCTTGTAGAGGCTCTTCTGCTTGGTTTGACCTCAAAAGCCCAAGGAACATGACCAAACTTGTCCACAGTTCTCCCAGTGATCTCTGGTCACAGCTTGGGTTTTCCTGATGAGCAGTGCATCAGTTAAACTGTCCTGTATATCCTGGTTTGCTCCCTCTTTTTTTTTTTTTAATAAAGAATGTTTGCATTTCTTAAATGAAACTGATAGCTTTATTGGATAGTCTACTTAAATAAAAGAATTATTTAATGCTTTCAAAGCAAAATGCTAGCTGTACACAGTTAAATATAAAGGTCTTTTTTTGTCACTCTGAACTGAATCAAGTATTTTTCAAATCCAGCTAAGGCTTTAAATAAAATTTGTGTTTGGGAACTTGAAATGCGGACTTAATTAAGACTCTAAAAAACTGACCTATTTAGGAAGAATGAACTATGGTTTGGGCATTGCTATATTTATCCATTTTGCTATTTCACTGTGTTTTAACTTTTCATTTACTTTTCCATGTTAAGTTCACTGAAGCTAAACACTATCATGCCAAATTGGTGAACATAAGGAAAGAGATGTTGATGCTTCATGAAAAGACATCAAAGTTAAAGGTGAGTTGAAAAATTCTTTATACAAGTTGAAGTTTATTTTTCTTCTGTATTCATGTTTTGACTTTTTATTCTTCCATGTATAGTAATACACTTAAATCACAGTACATTGTTTTCTTTTAATACTTGTCATTTTTTAAATCCCTTCCTGAGCTTCTTTACTAATAACTTGGAAGATAGGCTCATATTCTTGAATACGCAGCTGCAATTATTTAATAAGAACTTGTAGTAACTTTTTTATTTTTAGTTCAGAGGACCTTGAATATCCAGAATAAATTTTAAAGTTAAATTTGAAATGTATTAATATGTATTGATTATGTCAAATTAAAGTTTCATTATTTTTGAATTAGACCATAACCTATAACCCTTGATTGTTCTCTTTTCTCTGACATAGAAAAGAGCACTTAAACTGCAGCAGAAGAGGCAGAAAGAAGAGTTGGAAAGGGAGCAGCAACGAGAAAAAGAATTTGAAAGAGAAAAGCAATTAACAGCCAAACCAGCTAAAAGGGCATGAAAAGTTGTGTTTTCTTCATGTATCCTATACTCTTTGGATTTAAGATGACCTAAGTGTGGAGTGAAGTTCAGATAGTGCCTTATACTTTTGTGTTATGTTTTGAAATCTTCATCCCAGGATTGCCCTGTCTTCATATCTTACTTAAGCCATTTAAGCAGCCTTTCTTTCTTAGTAGTAGACATAATGTCACTTGGTTTTGATATTTATGTGTAACTTTTTCAACTTTTGTTTCACTAATTTTATGATTCACTACTTTTGACTTCCTGTCATTTGTAAACTGAAAAATGCTTTGATTATTATGAGAGTCTAGACTCTTAAGTAGTTCAAAATTAGTATGAATTTTAAGTTTCTTGATTGTAGATTTAAAAGTTACAGTTACTTATTTTATGAGATGACTTGCCTTTCTGGCATTGAAATACTGATTTTGATAATTGCCTTTTCATTGCTTAGTTAAGAAAAATTGCCAGTTTTTTAATCACATATGCCCCTGGAAAAGAGATAGCATAAGCCTTCGTGAAGAACATAATGGGAAAGTATGTGCACAGGAAATAACAGCACCTTCGGCATAGAGTAGATGAGCAAGATGCCAGATAGATTCTTCTAACCATATATTCTTGCTTCTTATTTTTGTTGCTTATGTACCTTTGGGGTTCAAAGTAGATGACATCATTCCTAAAGTTTGACAGGGGTGATGGAGCTATCATATACTCAAATGCTCCTATGGATTTATATTTAGTCATTAGGCAGTGAGATATAGTTTCTGTGCTTTTAAATCTCAAAGTATAATGAAAAATACCAACTACCTACTTTATAGATAATGATAAGATTGGTGGAAAAATTAGTAAATAGCTTCAAAAAAGAGGCAACATGATGCCTTTAGTGTTTTCTAGAATTTTTTTTTGATATTATTTGTAGGAACTTAGGGAAATAATATGAAGTTTCATTGTTCGAAATTGATATTATAGTATACCTTTATTTTAGTATTATTTAACATTCAACTGGTCTCCAATCAAAGAATGTGTATCTTTTATAATCCACATTACATTTTTGGTAAGCTGGAACCACTACCTCTGATCACATATTAGGCTAATGATATAGAAAGCAATAGATTTAAGTTGGGTGCTAAGAACTGGTGTTTAGAGGTTTAAGTAATTTGTTTGAAGGAGCCTTCTTTAATGAATGAATTATAGTCTCACAATTCACTTGACTTTAACTTAAGAATATAAATATATTTGAAAAGGCTAAGTGTTGCCATCCATCACTTGCAAAATTGCCTATGAAATTATTCACTAGGACTTGGAGGACAATGTCACCTAAATTGCTGCATGTACTCTTTTATAATACGATATCTGATAAAGACTGTGCATTGTTTGTCAGAGTGGTTTTGACCAGTTGTAATGGTGGTTTAAAATGCTGGTTCCTGGTCACCACTCTCAATCTACTAAAGCAAATCTATTTGTTTGGTTTGTTTGTTTTACTTTATTTTTAAAGTTTCCCCAGTGATTCTCCTGCATCTTGAAAGATAAGAACCACAGTTGTAGTGGCTAAGGTCTTGGTTTCCCATACTAAGCTGCGTATTGTTTTTGCCTGGGAACTTAAAAAATACATTTTGAGTTCTTACAGATTAGTTTTGATAAGAGCCAATGTATTTTTAGGGCACTCCTCAGATAATTATGATGCAAGGAACCACTGGTATAGACTATCTAGTGATTTATGTTTATAAGGAGTGAAATAGTTTAAAAGCTCTCTAGTAAATTTTGGGGTTAACTTATAATAAATTCTGAATTTTTTTTTTTTTTTTTTTTTTTTTTTGCGGTGCTGGGGATTGAACCCAGGGCCTTGTGCTTGCAAGGCAAGCACTCTACCAACTGAGCTATATCCCCAGCCCTGAATTGTTGTTTTTAATATACAGTCAGATTTAAAACTGAACCGTAGAAGACAGGAAATAAATGCAGAATTCTGGTTAATTAATTGAATTTCTGTATTAAATCATGTTTATTGAATGAATGTTAAGGCACATAAGCTTCTTTTAGAATTGTACTATTAAGTTTTGAAGACTTTTAAACATAGCAAAACAAATATATATCAGCATCCTTTATTTGAGGTAAATGGTAAATCAAAAGTACTGTTATCTTGGTAATTAAAATCTAAAATAACTGTACTTCAGTAACAAATATATCTTGCTAACTAAACATATAAACCTTATAATTAATCTTGCTGTATTTTTCACAAAATGGGATTTGAAAAAAGTTACCTTTGTTTTGAACTATCAAATATGTACTGAACTGAAAGATGCAAATTCATTGTGTTTACTCTGCGATAAGTATCATGTAAATATGCAGATGCTGAATGTAATATAGATGTGTCCACAGAGTGTTTGGGTGGATACAGTTATAAGTGTACTAATTATATGCCCTCATACATTTGTCTGATTTTGAACTTGTAAACTTATAAAGTGAGGATTTTTATGCATTTAATAAAAAAAATCTCTAAATTATCCATTGTTCATCTGTAATACTTACATTTTCTGTATTTACTTAAAGATAGTTGCTGTTTATGCAGTTATTGTAATCAATGATTTTTAATCATTAAAGCTCCTAACATCACTGCTCATACTTAAAAAGTTAGTTTCTAGATGTTTCTTTGGAGAAGATAGTTCCTATATAACCATATATTTAAGATTTCTGTTGCTCACTTATTCATGTTGTTTTAGATGAGTGAGATGAGTTGTTAGATGGGTGAGACCACATAGTCTTCAGGGTAGCATTTGGGTGAGACCAGGTTTATTTTCAAATTCAATAAGAGAAGCTGGTAGTCAGAAGAGACATTTCTAATGACTTTAATTTGAAAAGCACTTAAGCAAAAATTCCTTAGTAGAAACACAGTGTAAAGGAAGAGTAATCAAAGAAAGTTGGGTACAATTTGGAGCATGGTGGGGATGGTAATCTAGGAGAAAGGGGAAGACTAAGACCAAAGTGAAAGGTTAAAGTATTCTATCTTTAACCTGGGTTTCCTGAATAAGGAGACTTATGTGCATGTAGAGAAGAATTAATAAAATTCACCTATTTTAGGATAAAAGTAGTAAAAGGTTGCCCCCTACTGTCTCTTCATTGCAAACTGAGGAAAAGCTTGTAGCTGTTCATTCTGGTTTTGACCATAAACATATCCCTAATATAGTCCAGGAAATCTGTGATGCTTAAATCTGAATAAGGGGACTAGAAAATCACTCTGAGAATGTGTGGATGCTGAACACTCTTAATTTTAGGTTTGGATTTAATTATTGCATTAGAAAAGACAGGTAAGTGCAGGGAATACTAAGCAATATGTGTATAGATCTAGATTCCTGCTTTGATTATAATATTTAAAATTTTAAAACATATAGGAACTAAGTAGTTTAGTGGACTACTGAAGTCAGACTGTCTTGGTTCATATTCCTGCTTGACTTGGGGTGTTGGACAACTTGCTTAAACTCTGTACCTCAGTGTCTCTGTCAGTGTGGGATAATCAGAGTTTCTAGCTTCATTAGGGTCCAGAGTTTTATATTTATATAAAAGCCTTAACAAAATAGTAAGAGTCCAAATGTTGGATGTCATATACACTCGAAGTCACATATACACTTGGAGGAAACTTACTTTGCTCCTTTTTGCACATCTAGTTTTTTTGTGAGGTATAGGGCATTGAACCCAGGAGTGCTTTACCACTGAGCTACATCCCTAGCCCTTTTCATTTTGTGACAGTTTCTCCCTAAATTTCTTAGAGCCTCTCTAAGCTGCTGAGGCTGACTTCGAACTTGCGATCCTCCTGCCTCAGCTTTCCAAGTTGGTGTGTATCACTGTGCCCAGCTTACACATCTATTTTTGTTTGAGTTCCCATTGCCTAGAATCCTTCACTGTAATGTCTGCCTGTTGGATCCCTATTCATTCTTTATAACTCAAATGCCACTTCTTTCTGGTTTTTCTCCCCACCTCCCAAAGAATTTAATACTTTCATAATACATTTGCCTCAGTGCTTACAGTATTGGTTATCTATTCATGTGTTTCTCAAGATCAAAGATACTTATTAATCATCTTTTTTATTCTATCCTGTAGTTGGTGTGTTAGTGTTCTCCAGAGAAACACAGAACCAATATATGTTTACATATTTATACATTGTAGAGATGTGCATGCATAATACATATGTATGTAGAGGAGAGAGAAAATTCCAGGAATTGGTTTATTGGATTGTGGAGGTGGTGACAGATCTGAAATTTGCAGGACTGGCTGGCAGGCTGGAGACCCCAGGGAGGAGTTGATGTTGCAGTGTGAGTCCAAAGGTTGGCAGAATTCCTTCTTCCTTGGGGTTCTCAGTCTTTTTCAAGAGAATAAGACCTTCAGCTGAGTGGATAAGCCCTCTACCAGCTGCTTCTACTTTATGAACTGATTTGCTGATTCAGGGGATCTGATAACATCTGAACCAGGGCAGGAAAGTCTCTAGTGATCCCTGAGAAGTTCCAGCACATTTTGTGTGTACTCATCATCGATGGGTGGCAAAAAATAGCCTTTGTCATTACCACCATTAAGGGTGTGGGTAGAAGATATGTTTATGTGATATTGAAGAACTCAGACACTGACGTTTTAGCTACAGGGCAGGAGAAATTAGTGATGCAGTGGAATGTGTGATCACATTATGCAGAATCCATACCAGTACAAGATCTCAGGGTTTTTTTTTTTTGTTCTGGTGATCAAACCCAGGGTCTCATTCGTGCTGAGCATGTGCTTTACTACTGAGCTACAGCCCCAACCCATCAGAATGGTTTTTGAACAGAGAGAGGGATGTAAAGATTGGAAAATACATCCAGGTTCTGTCCAATGATCTGTATAACAAGCTCCAATGAAGACTTAGAGCAACTGAGGAAGATTGTGTCCACAGAGAGCTGTGCCACTTCTGGGGCCTTTGTGTCTGAAGCCAGCACACCAAAACCACTAGCCACTGAGTCTGCCCTGTGGATATATCCAGGAAGAAATGTATCTGTAGGCTTTTTTTGGTTAACATTTATACCTAAAAAAGGTACTGCTTTAAATTTAATCTCATTTTAAAAATATCTTCACAACCCCATATAGACTGCTGTTTGACCAAATATCTAGATACCATAGCTTAGTCAGGTTGCTATGTAAAATTAACTACCACAGTTGGTTTTCAATATATATTTTGGGACTAATTGAATCTAGTAGGAGAGAGAGAGATGCACACATTAAAAAAGGCTATAATAAAAACTGGATTATGTAAATGCAAATAAAGAACATTATAACAAAAGAGCCAATTCCCACAATTCAGATATGACTAGGGAGCTTGTAGTGCTTGGATAATTCAAGTCACTGCTTCCATACCAAATTACATATTAGATTAAAAATAATAATAGTTCTCAACATCTTGGGAATGATATGAACTCAGAGATAATAAGTGGACTGGAGGGAATAAAAATAGATGTGACATTTACTGTTTAAATTTATAACTTTCCCATGAAGTAGGGGCTGCTCAGTTCTCTTTAAAAATAACTGCGGGGAGGAGGTGGGCAGTTAGTGCAAGCTCTGTAGATGAGCCAAACTTTCAACCAGAGAAAGCTCAGATGGGATAATGCTGCCATCTTGTGGTGCTATTGGCTCCCCAAATTTTAGTGGTGTTTTGTCTGAATTGGTTTCATGAAGTTTGGCCTAAGCCCTTTAAACTATGATTTTTAAATGGCCTTTATTTAAGCAGTGAGATATTTGAAAACCATCTACATGAAACACTTAAAAGATTTAAAGTCACATTTAAAAAAATTTTTTTGAGTCTTCTAGTTTGATATTGGTCTTGAGGGGTTTTGCCCCCCCACCTTTTCTTCCAGTCGTGGTCAATTAATTTATTATCACCTATGTGTTGTCAAACATGCTCAGAATCCTCTCTGAAGAAAAACATCTCAAAATCTTGCTGTGGGTCAAGGTCCTGTGATTTCCCTGTTTTTTTTTTTTTTAATTTTAATTTTTTATTTTTCACTGATTTGATCTGGGGTGGGCACCTGGCTAGTCAGTGATGAACTGACTTGACAGGAGAAACTGCCTAGCTGGGGATTATAACAAATATCACTTATTTAGTCAATTACCATTTGGGGAATATGTACTAAAACCCACCCAGAGAATCAGTCTTTAGTAATGGAAGGAAAAGTGAGTGGACACACAGAAGCAGAGAACAGCTGAGTGTTACATGGCAAGGAGTCAGGATCCATGAACTTCTATTTCTGAAGGGGGACAAAGTAATCAGATCCCTCAAAAGTGACTTGGATCCTGAGAAATTTTCCTGGAGGAGGCTTCATGAGACCTGGGTGCTAGACCGATCTTAGAACTCTGTGGGAGTCAATTACTGGGCTAAGTTTCCTCTTTGCAATATTTCCACAAATAGTTGTCCGCTGCTTCTCTTATTTATGAGGTGATCTTAACAAATCTCTATTATACTACAATAATCTAATATTTTCATTGTAATTTTAGGTTGATATAGCATATTATATTTTTCAACGTGTTTTACTATGCACCATTTAACTACTAATAAGAGTGCCCCCCAGGGGCTTATCCTTCTTGCTAATCCATTAATTCAGAGAAGTAGAGATCAACATGCTACATCCAGGTTCTATCCAGCTGTCCGTCACACACCTGTTTTCATTATTGGCTGGGTGTTTCTCTTATTTTGTTCACTTCTTATTCTCACCTCTGGCTGGATTTCTAATCCAAGCACTACTTCCAGTTCATTTCCAGACTTAAGATTCTGAGCCCATGCTCTGTTGAGCATCTGTTATATGCCAAGTGCCTTACAAGTATTACCTTCTAACAGTGACTTTAAGTGGTTATCACCATTTTACAGATGAGGAAACTGAGATACATTGAGTTTGAGTAACTGTTCAGGATCAGATGTAAATGGTGGGTCTAGGATTTGATTCTCAAAAAAACCTCAAGCTACCACACAACAGGGGGATATTCTTAAGCTGGTAACCCTGGGAGCTGAACCTAAGAGCAGAGACAGAGGTCGACCTCAGGAGTTTTACTTTAAATCTCTTGATAAACTATACCCATGATGGGAAATTATAGGGATATACTATTGCATCTGATAATTCTCTGAATATAATGTGATAATATTTAAGAACAGAAGAGGAAGGCATGAGCTTCCCTTTGAGGATGAACCTCATAGAAGGAGACACAGCATTCCCTCTGATTTTCCTGCAAGGCTGCTTTAATTCTCGACAGAACCCAAAGCTCCATGCCTCCCAGGGTATAAGCAAACAACAGTGAGACTGGTTCTTTGGGTGAGATGTGGCTCAAGAGCCTTCCCTTGAGATGATATCATGACTGGACCAGGCCTGTTTTGTCCTCCATTTTGCCCACAGTGTGGTAAGTCAATGACAAAAAAGTTTTGCAAAAGAAAGAGTTGATTCACAAGGTGACCATGTGTGGATTTGGAAGAGCAGTCTCAAATACTTCTCCCTGAGGATAGGTTTGAGGGTATTTATGGGCGTAGGTGTGGGGAAAGGTGATTGGAGGTTAACTAAGAGCAGATGAAGTGGGTCAAGTCTAGAAGTTTATTCAGAAACTAAGAGAAAGCAGTATCATTAAATCCACACATCAGAAGTTTTATATCTATAGTAAAACGAAAGCAAGTTACCGGTGAAGTCTGGTGTTTAGTCAGGGACTAAGAGCACATGGTTTATTTAGGTTTTCCCTTGGTTTCAACAATGGTAATGGAACAGATAGAAAGATGATACTGCCAGAGAAATAAAGCAGTTGCAGAATGGTGAGGACATTTCATCAAGGCAAGGACATTGGGGGACATTTAATCACCCCAAGAAAGCCATTTTTGATGATGCTTCCTGGGCCTGCATTTCTGGGTCTGCTGCCCATTGCTCAAATCCATCTCTTTTGCACCTTTGTAGCCTTTGGGCAGAGCATAGCTTGGACTAGACACCAGGTTTTTATAGCTGGAGCAAGTTAGTTTCTCTCAAGGATAAATGTGCAGAGAGGAGTTGATCCCTAAGACTCTTCCAAGCATTCATGTTCTGAGATGCCTTGGATCCCATGCTCTCAAGGAGATCTGGGTGATGGGCTATCTTCACTCAATAGGAGCATCAATCCATCCTCTGGGTGTGGCAGCATCCATGCAAAAGTGCTCATCTCAGAAGGATTGTTCTGGTTCTTAAACCACCCCGTAGGTTGGGGCCTGCAATGATGAATCCTGAGGTCCACAATTTCATTCTCTAAAAAAGGAGGAAAAACAAAGAGATTACTTTAGAGTGAAGGCAAGTATTCCTTTCCTGTTTTGATCGAAAGTGTAATAGTAAGGATGTAAGAGGTGAGGCACCCATGAGTCACTTTGCCTCTGTAGTCCTCCTCAGAAGCCCTTGTCCTACTGATCTGCCCTTCCCTCTGCAAAGAGAGGTGTCATCCTGAGCAACAGCATGTAGCTATTATTAAAGATATAGACAGGCATTTAAGGCAAGCTTGTTATACCCATCCTAATTTTAGTTCCCTACAGCTAGAGGGAATGTAACTTCCCAAGGCAGTGCTGTGTGCAGAGAATTATCTGTAAGGGACATTTTCTGCAGGCTGCTCCCAGCAAAAGGTTGAATATGGCATGGATGCTAGGGGCAGGTCTACTGCTGGGGGACATGGGACTTCTGTGATGGTCGACTCTGAATTCCCCACTGACTTTGCTGAAACTCTGGTTGGCATTTCAGGATGTTGTCCTCAACCTTCCTTCTCTTTTTCACTCAGGCAGACAGTAGAGGAAAGAATTAAGAGATTGAGGGAAGTGAGCATGTTGGAAGGCCTGTATTATATACAGACAAAAGACTCACCAAAAGATATGTCACAGAGAGGGCACATGGGTCACCATTCACTGAGCCATTGAAATGTACTTGTAAGGAGGGTACCAACATCACTAGTAAGTTCTGTGGGTAGAGCTTGTCAGCACCCATGGGCATGATAGAGACCAGGAGGCTTTAATTACCTTACCCACCAAAAGTCAGGGTTTGAGGGGTGGTCAGTGGGCTTTATTTGCAGGGGACCGGGGAAGTGGTTAGTGGAGCATGGTGTCTGTTTTGCATTTTGTGGTAAAATAGGTAAGTAGTCATCAAGAGTGCTGTTCAGCAATAAAAGGGATTAGCAAACTTTCAGGTAAAGGGCTCTGGCCTACATAGTTTAGGATTTGTAGAGCATATAATCACTGTTATGCTTCTCAACTCAATTTTTTTAGTATAAAAGTCGCCATAGAAAATTTGAAAACAAATGAGTGGAGCTGTGTTTCAGTAAAACTTAATTTTTTAAATAGATGTTAAATAAATAATTATTATATTAAATAAACATTTTAATAAATGTTGCAGTTCCTGCTCTTTTTCTTTTTAGTAAAACTTATTTATAATAACAGTGGTTATTACAAATATAATGTGGTTGACTGGATTTGGCTCATGGCTCAATTCCCAATTTTGAGTCAGTTTTCAGATCTAGAACTCACTGAGTGAAGAGGTGGCTGGAAGAAGAACCCTTAAACACTATGGCAAGTACATACTATGATTCCCCCCCCCCCCCAGTGCTTCCTCCAAAGGACCTGTGGTCATTTCCCTCGGTGTCTGTACCCAAGGAAAGGGGGAATAATCAATTTCTAGGACTTCTGGATCAAGGGTCTGAGTTGGCATTAACACTGAGAGATTCAAAGTAGCACCAGGGTCCTCCTCTTAGAGGGGAGGCACATCTAGACCAAGTAAGAAATTAGGTCTGGGTAAAGGCCAGTTCACCATGGGCCACTGGGCCTGCAGATCCATCCAGGGGTTATGCCACGTCTTTTTCTACTCCTGACATCTCCAGTTCCACAGGGGCTGACCGCACTTTGACTTGGACCTGATGCAATACCCTTTCCTGTTCTTTCCCCACTTAAAGCTCCTGTATCATCCAATAAATGGGAAAAAAAAAAAATATATATATATATATATATATATCTCAAGGGTGGAAGGTGTCACCTCCAGGATATAAAGAGGCCTACAAAGGATCATCTTCCTTCTTTGTGACATGGTTAGAAGATGTGGCAATTTCCCCTTTACTTTAAGGAGATATCCCAGAATACCTCGACCATTGGACCTCTATAATGTCACTGAAATGGACTGTTCTAGAAGTTCTATAGGGTTTACTCCCAGCCTCTGAAGTGTATACATCGTATCAGGGCATACTAGCCCTCTGGTTTGTCCTGTCCAATAAGCTTGATGTTATGTGAGCATAAAGGATCAGTATATTTTGGATGTTTAAGAGGTCCTGATCTCTCAGACTATATTATGATAGAAGGTAGAAGAGTTAAAATAACATTAAGTCAAACAATAAATAAATACTGTCTGTTTTTCCTGCCCACAGATTCTTTTTTTTTTAATTATATAAGTTTTTTAAAAAAATTTGTTCTAATTAGTCATACATGACACAAGAATGCATCTTGACACATCTTACATAAATGGAGAATAACTTCTCATTCTTCTGGTTGTACATGATGTAGAGTTATACGGGTCATGTAATCGTATATGCACATAGTGTAATAATGTCTGATCATATACGCATGTAATCATATATGCACATAGTGTAATAATGTAATAATGTCTACTATCATCTTACCTTTATACCCCCTCCAATCCCTTCCCTCCCCTCTACCTAATCTAAAGTAACTCTATTCTTTTTCAGGCTCACCTCTTGTTGTGAATTAACATCTGCATATCAGATAAAACATTTGACCTTTGGTTCTTTGGGATTGGCTTATTTCGCTTATGATATTCTCTAGTTCCATCCATTCACCGGCAAATGCTATAATTTCATTCTTCTTTAATGCTGAGTAATATTCCATTGTGTATATATACCAAATTTCTTTATCCATTCATTTTGTTGAAGGGCACCTAGAATGGTTCCATAGTTTAACTATTGTGAGTTGAGCTGCTATAAACATTAATGTGGCTGGGTCACTGTAGTATTCTGATGTTAGGTCCTTTCGGTATAAACCAAGGAGTGGGATAATGGGTCAAATGGTGGTTCCAGCTGGGCATGGTGGTGCATGGCTGCAATCCCAGTGGCTTGGGAGGCTGAGGCAGGAGGATCTCGAGTTCAAAGGCAACTTAAACAAAAGTGAGGTGCTAAATAAGCAACTCAGTGAGACCCTGCCTCTAAATAAAATACAAAATAGGGCTGGGGATGTGGCTCAGTGACCGAGTGTCCCTGTACCCACTCCCCAAAATATGGTGGTTCCATTCCAAGTTTCCTGAGGAATCTTCATACTGCTTTCCAAAGTGGTTGTACCAATTTATATTTCCCATCATGCATCTCCGAGTGTACCTTTTCTCCCTCATCCTCACCGACATTTCTTGTTGCTTAAATTCTTGATAATTGCCATTCTGACTGGAGTGAGATAGAATCTCAGTGTAGTTTTGATTGCATTTCTCTTTGCTAAAGATGTTGAACATTTTTCATGTATTTGTTGATAAATTGTGTTTCTTCTGTGAAGTGTCTGTTCAGTTCCTTAACCCATTTATTGATTTGGGTTATTTGATTTTTTGGTGTTGTTTTTTGAATTCTTTATATATCCTGGAAATTAATGCTCTGAGGTGCATGTGGTAAAGATTTTCTCCTATTCTGTAGGCTCTCTGTTCACATTACTGATTGTTTCCTTTTCTATGAAGAAGCTTTTTAGTTTGAATCCATCCTATTTATTGATTTTAAATTTTACTTCTTGCACTTTAGGAGCCTTGTTGAGGAATTGAGCTTCTAAGGTGACATGTTGGAGATTTGGGCCTAGGTTTTTTTCTATTAGGCACAGGGTCTCTGATCTAATGCCTAGGTTCTTGAACCACTTTGAGTTGATTTTTGTGCAGGGTGAGAGGGGTTTAATGGTTCTGCTTGGGAAATATGGGGCTTCTCTAGTGGGTGGCTATAGCTCAAGGACTCCTTGATGGTTTTGCTAAACCTTCCTTGAACTACATAGCCATCTAGAAACTTCCACTCAACCTTCCTTTCTTCTCTTCTTCCTTGGGATCAAGCTTGCATGGTAGTCTGATGACCATCCCAAACTTCTTGGTCTCTTTCATTTTTTCTCCCAAGAGTTTGCTCATAAAATCCTTGCACATTTAGTTCTGCCTTGCTGTATACTTCTCAGAGAAGCAGATGAACATGGTCCCTTAATCCTGTTATTCTATCACATGCATATGTAACAAATGCTACAACATGCCTTTGAGTTTCTTCTTCCCAGTGATAAAAACAATTTAGGTTGCCTATCACCTGAGTCTTGCCTGGATCCTGCTTATTGATAAAATGATTTAATCTGTATGGAGGCTCCTCAAAAGACTAGGCACCACCACACAACTATACTACTCCTTAGTATTTATCCTGAAGAATTAAAGTCAGCATACTATAGTGATACAAGCATACCCATGTTTATAGCAGCATAATTCACAATAGTAAAACTATAAAATCAGCCTAGGTGTCCATCAGTAAATGAATGGGCAAAAAAATGTGGTTTGTATATACAATGGAGTTTTATTTAGCTATAAAGAAAAGGGAAATTAGGTCATTTGCAGGAAAGTGGATGGTGATAGAGACCATCATGTTAAGTCAAATTCAGAAGATCAAGGGTTGTATGTTTCTTTCATATGCAGAAGTTATAGGTGAAAAAGGAAAAGAAAGTAGGGGTGGATGAGATGAAAATCAAAGGGAAAGGAAAGGGACCAAGGGGAATGAGGTGGGGGGGGAAGTGCTGGGAGTGGTATTGGTCCAAATATATCGCTAATTGTGTACATATACAAATATGTAACTACAAATCCCATCAGTATGTACAAATATAATGTACCAATAAAAAATGTGTGTGTCGGGGGAGAATCTCAAACGGGGGGGGGGAATGACTTGATTTAAAATGTACAGTGCTGGTCACAAGGAGATTAAACTTCTTTTATAATTACATTTTTATCATCACTTCTCCCTTGGCAAGGCTGACTGTATTTGGGGCATGCGATTGTAGTAGAGTTTCCTGGGAGAAGAAGAAACATCTGGGAAAACAAAGTGAGAAATCACTGAGAGGAAAGGTAACAGAAATAAGAAAAAGAGAAAAGTAAAGGGTAAAAGGAAGGGTGAGAGGAAACAAAGAAGCCTAAAGTGGCATTTCTTAAAGGCCCTGGACCTTTCTAAACCTTGAAGTGGGCAGTCCCAGGGCAAATGCCATTGATTGGCAGATTTTGACTAATTGTGTCTACTTGCTTGTTACTTTTTTTTTTTTTGGCTTCCAGTAAGTGTTTCAGGGTTTGCCCATTGCCCAAGTACAATAGAGTTACCAAGACCAGGTCCAAGTTCCTCCAATTCTTAATGCTCCACTTGGAGCTAAGGGAGTCCCTGGGCCCTCCAGAGCAATGATCACTGTTTAGAACCTTGACCATGGACGCATAGTCACCTAGAGTTCCCTTCCAGACTGACTTTCCCTGCCTTCAAAACATGCACAGAAAAGGGATAGATGAACTAGTAGGAGAATCGCTGCCTCCTCCAGGGGTCAGGAAGGTCTTACATCCTCTTACTTGACCCCACTGCAGAATTTTTCATTGACTACTCACCCTCCAGGTGCCTGTCAAATATGAGTTATAAATTTACTGGATTTTTAACAGTCTGCTGAGGCAGACTATTTTAGCTTCCTTTTAGTCCTTTACTCCTACCTCAGGACTGTTCTGTGAACTCAAAACACTTTTATCAGTGTCAAGTCCTTGGGGCCAAGGATAAAGAAGACACACAGTTCCTGCTGTTGATGGCTTTAGATTTTTCTTGGAGAGACAGAATTTATCATTATTATGCATAACTTTATTAAAGGACATAATAAGTAACCATAATATGAAGAACCAAGAGAACTGAGACTAGGAATTCTAAGATTCACTGCTGGAATTGAAACAGGTTTGGGAAGAAAGAAGTACCTTGAAGGAACTGACACAGATAAAGTCAAACATCAGCTTCAAAGGAACCCCTCCCACTCACTACCTCTTGCTCTTGAAGAAGAGGGAATGCCCACTTGTGTTATTTGCCTGAAGGAGTCTGAAGGGTAGATTGAGTCCTCCTCCACTTTTTGCTTCATCCCTTATATTGCCCCCACTCTTAGATTTGCTTTTTTCCCCCCTCCATGGTTCTGGGATGCTCTACCACTGAGCTACATCCCCAACCTTTTTCATTTTTATTTTAAGACAGAGTCTAACTAAATTGCCGAGGCTGACCTCCAACTTAACGATCTTCTTGCCTCAACCTCCCAAGTTGCTGGAATTACTGGTGTGCACCACCACCACTGGTCAATTTTTTTGACCTTCATTTTTATTGTGGTAAAATACACATAACTTAAAATTTACAACCTTAACCATTTTTAAATGTACAGAATGATATTAAATATATTCATTATCTTGTACAACCATCACTCTTATCTATCTCCAGAACTCTTTTTGTCTTATAAAACTAAAACTCTTATGACCATTGAACAATAATTCCTTATTACCTTATCCCCACAGCTCCTGGAAACTACCACTATTTCTCCAAATTTGTTTACTTTGACCACCTTATGTAATGGAATTGCATAGTATTTGTATTTTTGTAAGTGGCTTATTTCACTTAACGCAATGTACTCAAGGTTCATCCATGTTGTTGCATATGTCAGAATTTCCTTCCCTTTTAAGGTTGAATAATATTCCATTGTATGGGTGTATCATAATTTACTTATCCATTTATCCCTCCATAAGTTCTTGGGTTGCTTCCACAGTTAAGCTACTGTGAACAATGCTACTATAAATATGGATATACAAATATCTTTTTGAGATCCTGGAAAGGGTTCCTTCCTGTTTAGGTTTTTGGAAAAATTTGAGAAAAAGTGGAGTTAGTTATTTACATATTCAGCAGAAATCATCTGGAAAGCCATCAGGTCAAGGGATTTTCTTTACTGGGAGATTTTTGATAACTGATTCAGTCTTCTTACTTGTTATTAGTCAATTCATATTTTCTATATCTTCATGATTTAGTGTTGGTAGGTTTCATGTTTCTAGGAATTTGTCCACTTCATCTAGTGAATTTATTGGCATACTATTATTCATAGTACTTTGTATTTCTGTAGAATTGGTAGTAATGTTCCCATTTTCGTTCCTTTTCTTTTTTTTTTTAGCAATTTTAGTGTTTTCTTTTTCTTAGTCTATCTAGCGAAGGGTTTGTTAATTTTGTTGATCTTTTCAAAAAGCCAACTTTTGATTTAATTGATTTTCTCTATCATTTTTCTGTTTTTATTCTATTCATCTCAGTTCTAGTCTTTATTATTTCTTTCCTTCTGCTAGCTTCAGACTTAGCTTGTTATTTTTTCTAGGTCTTAAGTTGTAAAGTTAGGTTGTTGATTTCAGATCTTTCTTGTTTTTTTTTCCCCCATGATGAAGTCTTTAATTTTTAATGATTATCAGTACACCAATTAATAACATGTACCCAATTCTTGATTCTATCATTTAGTAATTTTTATTAAGAGAAATAAACTAAAGTCCAAACAACTATACTAGTATTCATTGTCTAAGCCTTAGTCACAATGAATTACTTTAAAGTTGGCTTCTACTTCACACTCTTCACAAATAACTACTTACTACTTTGAGTTAAGCTTATTGTATGTTTATGTTCATGTCTTTCATCATATTTGTGAAGATTTTTTTAGCCATTATGTCTTTAAATGTTTTCTCTCTTTTACTTCTGAAACCCCCATAATAAATATATTGACTTTCCTGATGGTATCCCACAAGTTTCTCAGGATTTGTTAACTTTTCTTCTGTCATTTTTCTTTCTGTCCCTCAAATTTGATAATTTCCATTGTCCTATTTTTCAAGGTCACTGATTCTTTTGTCTGCTCAAATCTGCCTTTGAATTTTTCTTTTCAGTTATTATACTTTTGAGCTCAGAATTTCTCTCTGGATTCATTTTAGGTTTTCTATCTTTTATTGATTTTCCCTTTTTGTCCATATATTGATGACTTTCTCTGCATCTTCCTTTGGTTTTGCTGAATATATTTAAGATAGTTGTTTTACTATTCTCGTCCAGTAGGTCTTCCATCAGGTCATTTTCAGGAACAGTTTCTGTTGATATTTTTTCTCCTTCGAATGATCCATACTTTACTGTTTCTTTGTATAACTTATTTTTGTTGAAAATTGGACATTTGAATCTAATAATTTGAATCTAATAATAACTCTAGAAGTCAGATTATATCTCCCTTCTCCAGGCTTTGTTGTTTTTTTATTATTGTTTTTGTTTATTACTTTTTTTTTTTGGTACTGGGGATTGAACTCAGGGATACTTAACCACTGAGCCACATCCCCAACCCTTTTGGTATATATTTTTTAAAATTTAGAGACAGGATCACACTGAGTTGCTTGGAAAGGCAAAAAGGAAAAAAAAATAAGGGGAGGGTAGTATTGGTCCTTTAAATCATGTGGCAGTCACTTTAGCTGGAGGAAGGTGTGTGCTTGCAACAAAGGGAAGTCCAACCATGGCCATTTGTCATTTCATCCACACCTTTATGATCAGAAACATCAATTGGTGACCAGAACACATATCCCTAATATTTGGACAGTGACCTTTCTGCTCGCCGTATTTCCCACAAACTATGCAAATTGCTCCTGGACCATATGCATAGCTTCTCATGGTGGGGTTGATAGGCGAGGGCTGGGTAGCTGGAATTGACCAAAATTAACCACGAATTATGGTCCAAGCCTTCCCCTGAGTTGCAGGCTTTTAGTAGATTCCAGAATTCCAAAATGGTCATATCAGACAGATTTGGCCAATGGAATTGTCTTCTTAAGGAGACAGATTCCTACACTTTGCCTTCTCATAATTCTACTCTTAGTTCAATTTTACTAAAATTGTTAAATGGGTACTTTGCAACAGAATACTCCTGTCTATACAATATGAAGTTATCTTTCCCACATCTTAATCCCCTTTTTGAGAATCTGGACCCAATGCTCATATACAGCCCAAAAGTTCATACTATTCCATTTGTCTCAAGGCAGGGAGGTTAATCTTCTTTCTTTTTTCTCTAGTAAAATACCTACTGGAACATTTGATAACTGCAACTTCAATTGCTTTTTTGATTACTCTAACAATACCTAAGTCTGGGTAATTTATAATGAACAGAAATTTTTTAAAGTGTAGTTCCTAAGGTTGGGAAGTACATTATCAAGGTACTGGCACCTGGTGAGGGCCTTCTTGATGTGTCACCACATAGTAGAATGTAAGAGGGCAAGAGAAGACAAGAAGGGTTAAACTTGTGCTTTTATAATAGTGTCAATCTCACCCATGAGGCTGGAATCCTTATGGTCTAATCACCTCCCAAAGGACCCACATCCTAATACTGTTGCAATGGCAATGGAGTTTCAACATGAGTTTTGGAGGGGACAAGTGTTCAATAAAAATAACATAATAAGTACAGAACTAGCACCTACCACTGAGTGAATACTTATTCTAAAGGTGATAGTTCCAAACACCTTTATGTCTTAAATCATTTCAGTTTTACAAGGATCCGATGAAGTAGGTATTTTTAAAATTACCCATGTATTGATGCAGTTAAGTGAGGTAAATTAGTATATTATCATTGAGAGTGGTGGTGTGCAAACACAAAAATTAACTTTGAACTTCATAGTCTCATAAACTCTGTGGTTTTTATGGCACAAGAGAGAGTGTTTATTCTTCTAGAATATCCTTGAGGTAGGAAGACCGATTTTATCTCTATTTTATAGATGAGAAAATTCAGATAAAAGAATTGCCCAAAACTGAGTTTGAGACTAAATTTCTGATAAAGACTTGGTTCCAGATCCAGTATTCTTCTGACACCTATGAGATCCCTCTGGATGGAGTGTCTAAAGAAGCCTGAGTTATACTCCTACTCTATAGCACTCTAAAATATCTGTATTTAATTGAACACTTTGGGTTCTAGGACTGAAGATTTTCACTCTTATACCACCTTGCTTATACATGCAGAAGATGATATATGGTAATATGATCTTGCATTTATGGAGCCCATAGTAGACATCTTGCACCCTCTTTGCCTAGCATTCAACTCCCTCCCCCATTCTGGAGGAGCACCCATCACAGTAGTCCTGGTGGAAGTCAGAGGGGCCAGGTGTGCTGTCTCCCTGCTCTGACAGTCATGATGCTGGCTTGTGACATGCAGTTGGTCAATTGGACACTCCCACTGAGGACTTGAATTCTCACTCCCTTAGTGTATCTGTCACTCACTCTAGAGTCATTTGTGATGGCAGGGGGAGTGTCTTATGAGTAGTCAGTCTGTACCTGCTAAAAAGAGGTATTATGCTTTCTACTTTTTGATTCTCCAGAGCTCTCCTAATTCCTGTCCACTTTTCCTGCCACCATTACTTGATGGTTCTGTGAATCCAGGAGTCATTTAATATCCCTTTTGTACTTAAGGTCAAAAAGCTGGTTTCTTGCTTGCAACCAAGAATATCAATTGATATAGAGTGCTTTGTATCTGTGAAACACCTCCATGTGTATTGGTAATTCTGGTCTAAAAAACAACTTGATCTTCTATGACACAGATGAGGAAACTCTAACCTGTAGGCTGATAGCAATTTTAGTTATTTGATAAGCAGATTAGTTCTGAGGAAAATAGCGCTTTGGGAGGCACTGGAGCTGCCTTTTAAAAGGTAGGCATAAAATACAATCATTATCTTCGGTACAACTGCCCATTTTCTCCTTGTTCTTATACTCTTTATCCTGGTACAGAGCAGAAGCCCATCCCTAACTTCCATACAGCTGTCATTGTAGCTCATCAGAAGCTGTCACAGTCCATTGCTGTGACAAAATAACTGAGCTAATCAACTTATAAGGAGGAAACATTTATTTTGGTCTATGGTTTCTTGGTGCTGGCTTTGGGCCTGGGATGGCACAGTACATCATGGCAACAGCACATAGTAAAAGAGGCCTGTTTACCTCATGACAGCCAGGAAGCAAAGGAAGCAGCCAGTGGGGTGAAAGGAAGGAGCTGGGGGTTTCGTATCTCTTTCAAGGACACAGCTCCAATGACCTAACTTCTTTCCCCTAGGCCCTACCTCCTAATGGTGCCACAGACTGTTGATCAAGCCTTTAGTGTGTGGACCTTTGGGGCACATTTAAGATCCAAACTACAGAGCTAGGCATGGTGGCGTATGCCAGTAATCCCAGTGACTCCAGAGGCTGAGGCAGGAGGACTGCAAATTTGAGGCTAGCCTCAGCAACTTAGCAAGGCCTTAGTAACTTAGTGGGACCCTGTCTCAAAATAAAACATAAAAAGGACTGGAGATGTGGCTTAGTGGTTAAGGCCCCTTAGGTTTAATCCCTAGTACAAAAAAAAAAAAATTTCAAACTATGACACTGTGTTGCCTTGGCTGGGTTTCTGTCCCAGATAGGGAGGGTTTGCTGGGGTCAGGGTATAAGCCGCTTATTTAGCTACTCACTCATCCAAGGAAGCATTTGCTGCAGGGAAGGGATAAGAGTGAGGCTTGCTGAATGTGCAGCAGACAGGTACTATTTAAAGCTACATGCTGGTAGAATCAGCCTCTTTGTAGGATCAGCCTCTCTGCCTTGCTCTTTCTTGCATGACTCCCCTTTCTTGTGATACTGAGGCTTCCTTTCTTGGTTCCATTTTTTATTCCTGCCTGTTCCGGTTGCCAGCCCTTTCTACCCTGAACCTGAATGTCTTCCCAGAGCCCTGTTGGTTTGCTTTTCCTTCTCCTGTATGTTCTTGAATTAGAATGTGTTCCTCTTGCTGGGAAAACTGGAAATCCACATGTAGTAGAATAAAATAGAACTTCTATCTCTCACCCTGCACAAAACTCAACTCAAAATGGATAAAGGACCTAGGTATTAGACCAGAGATCCTACACCTAATAGGAGAAAAGTAAGCTCAATTCTCCATCACGTCAGTTTAAGAACTGACTTCCTCAATAAGACTACTAAAGTTCAAGAAGTAAAATCAAGAATCAATAAATGGGATAGTATCAAACTAAAAAGTTTCTTCACAGCAAAGGAAATAATCAAGAATGTGAACAGAGAACCTACAGAATGGGAGAAAATTTTTACCTCCTGTAACTCAGATAGAGCATTGATCTCGAGGATATACAAAGAACTCAAAAAACTTAACATAAAAAAAAAATCACCCAATTGATAAATGGGCAAAGGAACTAAACAGGCACTTCACAGAAGAAGAAATATGAATGGTCAAAAAATATATGTAAATGTTCAACATCACTAGCAATTAGAGAAATGCAAATTAAAATTATGAGATTCCATCTCACTGTAGTCAGAATGGCAATTATCAAAAATATAAGTAAGAATAAATATTGGTAAGGATATGAGGAAAAAGGTACAATCATACATTGCTCGTGGGACTACAAATTGGTGTAACCATTATGGAAAATGGTATGGAGATTGTGTAGAAAACTTGGAATGGAACCACCATTTGACCCAGTTATCCTACCCTTGTTTTATACCCAAAGGACTTAAAATCAGTGTACTACAGTGACATAGCTATGTCAATGTTTATAGCAGCTCAATTTACAACAGCTAAGCTATGGAACCAACCTAGGTGCACTTCAACAGATGAATGGATAAAGAAAATGTGGTACACATACACAATGGAATGTTACTCAGTCATAAAGATGAATGAAATTATGGCATTTATCATAAATGGATAGAACTGGAGAATATCATGCTAAATGAAATAAGCTGGTCCCCAAAACCCAAAGGCTCAATGTTCTCTCTGATATGTGGATGCTAACCCACACAAGGGAGGGTGGGGAGGGGGAGAATAGAAGTGCATTGGATTAGACAAAGGAAAATGAAGGGAAGGAGTCGGGGAATGGGAGTAGGAAAGACAGTAGAATAAATTGGATATAACTTTCCTATCCTTATGTATGAATACACGACCAGTGTAACTTCACATTATGTACAAGAAGAATGGGATTCTAATGAGAAGAATTTATACTCCATGTATGTATAATATGCCAAAGTATACTCTACTGTCATATATATCTAAAAAGAATAAATAAAAAAAAAGAATGTGTTCCTCTTAGTGCTTCCCTCCTGTCATGTCCACTTCCTACCCTTTAATGGTGCTTCTATTAGTTTCCCACCTCCCTAAGGGCACTTTCACTACTCTGCAAACTTCACGTGGATAGGAATCAAGTCTGACTTTTTCAAGGGTATGTCCAGATAGCAGGCACAGGGCTTGCTTGATCCAGAGCAAGAAAGGACTCAGAAAATATCCATCAAATGAAAGAATGACTACCTGGTGAGTACATTCTCAATTTTCTTCCTCACTGTCTAATGAGCAAGTTACAGCCTCTGTTCTCTTTTGAAGTATTGTCTTTTGTAGAAGAAGGAGGTGCCTTGGGTAAGATGATAGAATGAATAAATGTGAAACCCCTACGTAGTGGGATCTGCTCCGGACACATTCTTAACTCTGCATTTGATTCCACAGTCAGATCTGAAATTACCCAGCAAGCATACATTTCCTGTGATTCCTTTCTACCTGCATCCTGCTGATTCCACCCAGAACTTCGTAACTCGGATGGGGAGGATGGTGGAGCTGGGAGGTAGGATAAAGCATTTTAGAAATATAAGAAGGGGCATTTTCATTTGGCAACAAATTGGGACACAATATATTGACATTTAGAGGATGGGAAGCAAGGAGATCAACTGTTTGTGCTATGTAGACAATGCCATACAAAAATGAACTGTTCTAAGTCCTGCACAATTTTTGGTGCCCCATCCCTTGCCCCAACATTCAAGTATGCAAAAAATGCTTTTGTTTGTAAAAACAAATTCAGTTTTAGTTCAAGTAAGTACAAACACTAAGTATTTGTGTGTGGTTTTAATATATTGACATTTCCAGGAATGGATTTCCTGGAAAACTCCAGAGCTCCTTTACCAGAGTGGCTCAGCATTGCATAAAGTCATGTCACCCAAGTGATACTTCCTGCAGGTGGACTTGTGTTGCTAGTAAGAGTCTACAGTCTACATTTGTAGCTGTGGTTGGTCATGGTGATTTTACCATGGATGCAATCGGTCCTTCTGACTGAAGATAGAAAATTGTTGATTGAAATAAAATGTTTAAAAATTATTAAAATTCACAAAACTAAATAAGTGTACAAGAAACGTAAGTAAAATTTCAAGAGATTTAATTTGGCATCTCTGAAGTTATTAAAATTTAAAATTGCAGTAAGACTTTTGGGAAACTCTATCATAAAAAGTGTTCATTGGATTTGATATAGTGGAGAACCACTCATCTACACTTTGCTTTCACCTAGAAAGAAAAGCTCATTGAAAATGTCCAGTCGAGCCAGCGTGGTGGTACACACCTGCAATCCCAGCGACTCTAGAGGTCGAGGCAGGAGGATTCCAAGTTGGAGAGGAGCTTTGGCAAAAAAATAAAAAGTGTTGGGGATGTAGCTCAGTGGTAGATCGCTCGTGGGTTCAAACCACATGAAACAACAATCACAAAACCGAAACAACAACAACAAAATAGAACAAAGCAAAATGAAAATGTCTAGTCAAGAAAATGGAACGGAACAGGATGCAGTGGCCAGTGGCTGGAAGCCAGATGACCCCGGCCTGCACCCTCAGACCAAAAGTCGCTGAGCTGGAAAAGCTGTCTCTCTGGGTTGTGGTGAGAACCAGGTGAGAAATCAGCGCACACTGAATGATCCCACGCAAACTGCCAAGGTCTCTATCCACAGTGCCCCGCCTCCACCTTTGTCAGTCGCAACTGGGTTGGCACCCAGGAGGGTCAGGTGGCCTTGGTATTCTCCGCTGCCAAACGCAGATGGGACTGCACTCCTGGGCACTCTGGGGGACAGGGGCGAGTCTGCCCTTGGGGCCGCCCAGCGGGCAGCGCCCGGGTGGACTAGATCCCCTGGTGGCTCTGTCCTCGGTTCTTGCTCAAAGCCCAGTTTGGTCTGCCCCAGTCGCGGTGACCCGGCTGCGGCTCCAGGCGTGGTCCGGGAGAGACCTTTCTTTTCCTGGGGGGAGGCTCCCTCTCCCCGCCCCCGGGCGGCCGGGCGGGGCCCCAGCTCAGCCCCAGCTCAGCCCCAGCTCAGCCCCAGCTCAGCCCCAGCTCAGCCCCAGCAGGGAGCGGCAGTTTTTGCTGCGCCAACGCTGTGGCCCCAGGCTTCGAGGCTTCGCTCACCCTTGGGTAAGAGGCATCCGGTGGCCTTCGGATCTCCCGCCCTCAGCCAGGGGAGGGGTGCGGGAGGGGACAGAAGTCACTCCTGGAGCTGGTGTTGGCCTTACTTTGCCCCATCAGCTGGGAGTTCGCAGAGCCGGTGCCCCGCACTCCGAACGGCTTCTCTTCCACTCCCCATCCCCCGACACTCGCTGCGTTTGTCTGGAACTTAGCTCCTGGGACTCTGGTTTCTTTCCTGCAGTGTCGGAATCTCCGGGTCGCGGGAGAGGCTGACCTGCGAGGAGTAGTTTAAAACCGAGGTGTAGCTCTTAGCTGAACCCGCACCCCCACACTCCGAGGTATCGGTGTTCTTGGTGCGTGGGAATTTCTGGTGCCTTCCACTTGTTGACTCAGCACCATCCCGGGTCGGGAGTTGGTGCTCAGCCTCAGATGGTCACGGATCCATCGATGTCCGCTGGTCTGACGCATTTGTCCACTGACACTGCCAGTGGGACAGAGGGCGCTCAAGGGGCGGCTGCCTGCGACCCGCCGAGGAGGGAATTTAGGTCACGAGCCGAACAGGAAATTGATGGAAAGGGGGCAAAGGGTCTTCTGGTAGAATTGGGGCTCCTTCTTTTCCTCTTCATTTTCTTTTAATCAGCAAAATTCTAACCTTCTTTCTTAAAGGCACAATGAGCAGAAAGCCTCTGGATATGCCAATTGCTATAATGCTGGGTTCTGATCCATTTTGTGTCACTATTCCTTGGATAGTTCTGGGAAGAATAAGGATCTTTTCTCAGAACAATACTTTTAAAGATATAAAATAAAGTCAGAGTATTATAAAAGAAACCAGTTGCAATACCCTTGTCAAACTATTAAAAGAATTTATGATAAAATATATGCTTTAAAATTAATGCATTATTAAATAATAAGGTAAGTTTTGGGTCTAATAGTTTGTAAAGAATGTGAACAATATTCCAAAATACAGGCAACACCTGTAATAAAAGAAAATATCAAATTTCTGTTGGTGACAAAGTTATAGATACCGCTATTACTGCTGTGGCTTGCCTTGCATACATAATTGAAAAAAATGTTAAATTTCAATTAGGTATTAGTGAAAATGCAGGCGTATTTTTTTTTCTATTCAGTTAATGGGTCCCAGGTTGAGATCCCCTGATAGTAGAAAGGACATTACCCCAAAAGTTAGGTAACTTGGCTTCTGGCCTTGATGCCTCCATTAACCAGCATCTTGATCTTAGTTTTGAACTTCTTTGAGCCTTAGCTCCTTCACTGTACAAAAGAAATTATAACACTGAGCACTACCTGTCACAGAGGTGTGAACTAAGTCTATTTATTAGAATCTGTCTGTCTCCTTCCCAACTTTGACCATCACCATTGTATCTCCAAACCTGGTACTTGGAAGATACTCAATAAATATTAAATGGGTTGCTTGTGACTACAGCTAAAAAGAAAATTCATCAAGGAGACAGCTGGTGGTTGGGGAATTGACCCTGTTTAAACTGCAAGATTCTGCTTCTTTAATTTGTTGAATAAATATTTACATAAACACACCTGGAACTGGAGTGCTTGAAATGTCAACCAGAGCCCATGGGTCTTTGTGTGGATCTGTGTGGCTGTTGTTCTGCCAGAGAAAATGAAATTGAGTGTTGACTGAAACCAGGATTCTTTTGCAGAAGTTTCTTCTCCATCTTGATTGCATCTAGGCTTGTTAATCTGATGTGTTGTAATACAGGAAATGTCTTACAAGAAATGGAAACAGACCCATGAAGAGATGTTTCTGGACCTAATTAATTCTTCTTTCCTCTGTTCTTTTTCACCTTTCTCTGCTCAATACCCACCACAAAATTCCTCTCTGATTCTGGAGTGTTGGTAAATAGGAACAGGTTAGGTACCTTGCTAAAAGCTGTCTAGGCTAGGCCTAAAACCAATTAGTTGTTCTTTTTTTTTTTTTTTTTTTTTTTTTAATTTTGGTTGTGGTTGTACTAGAATTTGAACCCAGGGGCACTCTACCACAGAGCTACATCCCCAAACTTTTGTACTTTTAATTTTGAGACAGGGTCTGGCTAAGTTGCTGAGGCTGGCCTTCAACATGTGATCCTCCTGCCTCAGCTATCCCAGGCAGTGGGATTACAGGTATGTGATACCACAACTGGCCCAACTAGTTGCTTCTTAATTCCTAACCTTTAAAGTGTATATAACCCAATAAATATAGATGGTATTAAAACTACAGAAAAGTGGACCCAGCCACATCTCTGTGATTTACTCTGTGAAAGTACTAAATTAGAGTAGAGGGTGGGGAGAAAACTTTGTGAAGAATAGGAAATTTAGAACACATTGGGGCTAGGTATGCCTATAACTTTGTGAAGGGCAAATGACGATGTTATGAACTGAATTGTGTCCCTCCTCCAAATTTATATGTTGATAATCCTAACCCCTAGTATTTAAGAATGTGACTGTATTTGGAGATAGGGCCTATAGAGAGGTAAGTAGGCTAAATGAGGTCATTAGGGTGGGGTCCTAATCCAATATGAATGGTGTTCATATAAGAAGAAGAGACATCAGGAGCATGTGTGTACTAATATAAAGGGGACACAGGAATGTGGCAAGTCAAGAAGAGGGGCCTCAGGAGAAACTTGTCCTGTAGGTACCTTGATCTTGAACTTTTGGTCTTTAGAACTCTGAGAGTTTGAACCACTCAGTCTGGGGTATTTTGTTATGGATCCCTAGCAAATGAATACAAGTCACTGGTCACCCTCTCTTCTGAGTTATGACCCTGACTCCTCTGTCACTTGTTCTAGGCTGCCTTACCTACTAACTCAGAAGAGTCTAGTACAACTGACTCTCTGTAGTTGCAGGTTCCACATCCATGCATCAACCAAACAAACATAGGTTGAAAATATTCAGAAGAAAAATTGTGTGTGTAATAAATACGTACAGACTTCTCCCCTTGCCATTATTCCTTCAACAGTACAGTATAATAACCATCTATAAACTTATATTAGTTATTGTAAGTAAATACAGAGATGATTGAATATATGGAAAGTATTGTGTAGATTTTATGTAAATTCCATGCCATTTTCTATAAAGGACTTGAACATTAACTGATTTTTATATCAGTGGGTGTTTCCTGGAACCAGTCCCAGGACACAAAGGGATGACTTTACTCTCGACAGACACTTTGTATGGTCCCTTAGATCCTGTCTGGTATCATGAAAGCCTTATTCATCTTCATGATTCTGTTAGGAAAAGAACTTGGCATCTTCAGTGAATGACTCAAGCTAGCTGTTGTGCTCTGTACATAATAGGTGCTTTATAAATGCATGGTGGGTTCTGGGGTGATGGTGTTAATGACCATTCTTAACTACCAGAAGGAAACTCCCTCCTACTCATAATGAATTTCCAAGCCTAGTTCAGCCCTCAGGGAGCTTTCATTTGTCTATCTGGGAACCAGCAGCCCCAGCTCTATCTACATCAATGGAGAGGAAATACCTGTGTCATCATCCTGGGAGCAACCCCTGCCCTCTGGAAGGGAGGCCTCCAACATGGGGCCTGTGGTGGTTACATTCTATGATACTTTCTAGTTTCCTTGACTCTTTGTTCCAAGGTGGCTCCTGGTGTCTCCATAGGAAAACAATGTGTCTTAATAACCACTATGTGTAGAGTTTGGATTCCAAGTGTGCCCCAAGGAAGCACTATGATCTTGTTTGTGCTTCTGTGAGTGCCTTCTGATGCTTCAGATGCACAAGAGGCCATCTCATTTTCTGGCCATCTGTTTTGTATGATAATCATGGGACTTTCAAGGTCTAGGTGATCAAATCTAAGCTTGTTTTGAATCACAGAGCAAGAAGGGCCTTTAAAATCAAGTAGACACATCTACTTATTTTATACTCAAGGAAATGAACTCAATGTGGTTAAGTGATTGCTTATGTTCTCACAACCTCCCTTTCCTCACTTATAAAATGGTGATAATAGCTGGGCGTGGTGGCACACACCTATAATCCCAGCACCTTGGAAGGCTGAGGCAGGAGGATTGTAAGTTCAAGGCCAGCCTGGCCAATTTAGGGAGACCATTTCAAAAAATAAAAACATATAAAGGGCTAAGGATGTAGCTTAGCCCTGGGTTCATGCCTAGTACCACCACCACCAAAAAAAAAAAAAAAAAAAAAAAAAAAAAAAAAAGGTTGTTGTGAGAAATTATGTTAAGTGCACAGTAAGATGCCAGTCATGTAGCAAACCTTCCACAGATGATTTTTCCTGTTGTTTTGATTATGCCTGGGATCAAACACCTATCTATAGCAGCTTCCCAGTGAATCATAGTGGATCATGGGGCAGGTGTGGAACTTGGGCAAAGAGACTAGGAGGTATGGTTCCCATTCTGATTATGTTGCAGGCTTCATAACCCCTGACATTCTTTGCCATAAAAATTCACAGCTCTAATGAATATAAGGAGTTACTAGAACAAATATATTTGTTACTAGTATTTGAATGCCTGCCTATGAACCTCCATTTCCCTTTTCTCCTCCTTGAGAGGCACACCAAGTTTTAGAGAAGGAGGGAACTTTCAAAGCCACCCAGCTCAACTCTTTCTCCCATTGATAAAGGTAGCATGGCCCAGAATGGCGAAGGATGAGCCCAGCCCGGAACTACCCGGAGTGTAACCTGGGTCTCCTGACTCCTGACACACCCTCAGACAAAGCTGCACCACAAACAGAAAACCGTGTCATCTAGTTGGACATAGGAAAGGTGTGAGTTGTTAGGGAACCTGACACACCTGTTGCCTGTGTACATCTCACTCTGTCCAAACCAGTAAAGGATTGAACTTAGCGTCTCTCCAACTATGTTCAAACAACAAATGTATAATTTGTAATTAAAGAGTCTTTTCTCGTTGTGGTAAGACCTCACACACTGCATTCTAGGGAATGATATGCTTGAGGAGTTGTCCTGTTCCTGTTTACAATGACTCCACCCTTCAAAGCGTCCTTACGTGTGAGACTCTGAGCGGGAATTCTAATGCTCCTCAGGCTGATGAATAATTTTACTGTGATCATTTAACATATTCAGAAAACCAAGGCATAAGCTGATCCTTGCGGTGTGACTGGGAGCAAATTAATTTCACAACAGGCCTCTCTGGCAAGTCTGCACATGGGCACACATAGGCTTTTACAGAGCTTGCAAAGAAACCGGAAATACACTTGCCTAGAATCCAGCTGTGCATGACAGAGCTGAAAGGGACCCAAGGTGTACTTATTCACACACTAGAACATGAGAAGTCAAGCTCCCACAGCAAACAGAAAACAGGCTTTCTTTATTTAATTCAGTCAAAACCCTTAACTTTCAAATAAAATAATCCAATTCACTAACTTATTTTTTCCTCTTTGGGAGTCTTGAATTTGAGCTTTCCTTATGAAAATATAATTTTTGTTTTCTGCTTGGCAGTTGTATCTTGGTTGGGTGAAATTGTCAGTCCTCCCATTATGATGCTTTATCTGATTATTAAATGGCATAAGTATAGTCTAAGGAAACTGGCAGGAAATTTCTCAGCAGCAAAGGGAGTCACTGCTTCATTGCAAAGTCCTCATTAGTAATTCTTAATCAGTAATTCTTTGAAGAAAATTCTTAGTTTGTCCCTAAAGAGTTAGGAAACTAAAGAAGCCCAATGTAGCTCCAAGCCTTTAATCATCAGAGAGCTGTGTACAATTGTTTCTCTTTCCTGGGTGATTTAGTCCTGGTCAACCACTCTTCACAGCTTAATATTTAAACAAATGTTTGGATTGGTAACAGCTCCAGAGGAAGAGCTCCATAGTGGCATTGAAGGACTAAGTGAAGATTGCTTCATTTTCTTTATTTGCTAACAATATAGTAATCCAGTTCCTGAACGCACAGGCAAGAACAGCACTGTTGTACTCAAGGGGAGGTGAGCCAACAGGAAGGGTGCAACTTGCATAATACTTTCAAGATTTTCAGGGTGGGTCCTTTCCTTCTCTCTCACCATACTTTGGACCTTTACTGCACTTTGAGTAATCCAATATTACTGCCTCCTATACTCATTGTATCCACCTGAATAGGTAGGTGTAGTGTCATAGTTCACATTCTTTTTTCTTTTTTCTTTTTTGCAGTACTGGAGTTTGAACCCGAGGCCTCAAGCATGCTGGGCAAACGTTCTACCTCTGAGCTACATCTCCAGCCCTTTTTAAAATTTTTTTTTTTTTTAAATTTTGAGACAGGGTCTTGCTGAATTGCCCAGTCTGGCCTCAAACTTGAGATCCTCATTCCTCAGCCTCCCAAGTAGCTGGGATTACAGGTGTGTGTCACTGCACTGGGCTTCCTTCCTTCTTCCTTATTCCCAATAACTTACAAATTTTCTTCAACATTTGTCTCATATTTATTTTCATTTCTGTTCCCATTGCCTAGACCCAGTCTTCACTGGTGCCTGCATTTCTGAAACAGCCACTTAACAGATCTTCATATTCCTGATTGTTTCTTTTAAACAGACTCTTCTTTATTTTTGGGGTGTCAGGGATTGAACCCTGGGGCACTTAACCACTGAGCTCTATCCAGCCCTTTAAAATTTTTTTAAATTTTGAGACAGGGTCTCACTAAGTTGCTTAGGGTATTGCTAAGTTGCTGAGGCTGGCTTTAATTTGTAATTCTCCTGCCTCAGCCTCCCGAGTTGCTGGGATTACAGGCATGTACCATTACATCTGGAAGATCTACTTTTCTTACCACTGACTCCACAGTGCCTAGCATAATGCCCGGCATATGATAAACATGCAAAATGCTGAACTCAATCAAATCGTTCCAAGTCATTCCTCAGTTTTTCCAAGGGTATCTTTCTAAATGAATTTCATTAAGAAATTACAAGAATTTTCACTGCCATTAGAGGTACCACAGGCTCAAATCCACACCAGGGCTGAGCAGGAAACTTCCATGAGTCATTTAGGTTGTGTGGGGCTGGTGTGAATGGGAACCTTGGGCAGGGTAAAGATGGCTAGTGACTACTTAGCTCCAGCCAAGTGTTTCCATGTGCAAATGTGGGACTATTGTTGTCAAAGAGGCCAAAAATGTGAAAATTTGGGAATAATAGCTCCCAATTTTTTAATCCTAGCAGCTAATTCAAGATTTAAGAAAACACTGTGGGCCAAACAAAACACAACTTGGTGTGCAGGTTTGGCCTGGAGGTTGCTGCTCTGTGAGCCCTATGTGGGAATATGATTGTGTAGTAGTGAGCTCTCAAGTCTAACTTTTTTTAAAAAATTATTTTTTTTTTTATTTTTTACAGACTGCATTTTGATTCATTGTACACAAATGGAGTACATCATTTCATTTCTATGGTTGTACACGATGTGGATTCATACCTTTTGTGTAACCATACATGTGCATAGGGTAATGATGTCTGTCTCATTCCACCACTTGTCATACCCCCCTCCCTCTCATTTCCTTCTAGTAACATGTGTCTATCGAAACTTACTTCTCCCTCTTCCCAGTATGCACCTGCCCTAGGATGTCCTCCTCCTCCTCGTTCACAGGCAATTTCCATGCCAATGGATTCTGCTTCCTAAATCTTTAAACCAGTGTTGTAAAACGGCCTAAGGCAGGCCCTTGCCTTAATGCCCCTATCTCTGCTCACATAATTCTCTTCTCTTCAGCTGCCTGTTTAACTCCCAGAGGCCCTTCCCACTTCTTACCAATCATTTTCCAAGCCTTTTTTATCTGCTCCTTCATCTGCATTTCTAATGCTGGCACACACTTATCACTCATGTTCACCACTGCAATAGACTCTTAACTGATTTACAGAACTAGTTAACTGGTTTTGTTTCTCCTCCTAAATAATTTTGCTCTGAGATCAGATTTGTCTTCTCTAAGCTGCCTTCTGTTCTATCACTTCTAAGAATTTTGTCTTTTCCATGTGAAGTCTCAGTTCCCTTGCACATCCCTTTATAATCTGGTTAAGATATTTCTCTCTTGTCTAGTCATCTCAGTGTCACTCAAATCTGGTTGGCCTGCCATTGCTCAAACACATTCTGGCCCTTCCCACTGTATCAGTCAAGGTCTCTGGGAAACAGCTGGCACACTCGGTATTTAATGAAATAACTATTTACGAAGGTACGAGCAGGCTCAAGGGAAACCACCAAGAGTGGTGAAGCAGTTATATTGGTTTGGGACCTGAAGATATAAGTAGAGGGAGCAGCTAAAAGTTAGAGCTGCAGCTGAGGAGAAGTCTGCCCTAGGGGAGCCCAGGCCTTCAGCTGAAGAATATATTCATTGCCCAAGCTTGGGGGAGGCTTGGCAGGGAGAGGCCTAGGAAATAAGTATCTTGACCTCACTCCTTTTCTATCCTCTAATCTTCTACTGGTGTTTTCCATTGGATGAACGCAATGGGAAGCCAGAAGATGAGGGAGACCAGTCAATGCATACCTTTCAGATCTGCCTTCAGTGCTCAGAGAGCAGACAGAAGAGGGTGGAGAGAGATCTGGAAGGCAGGTACTCTCTCCTTGATTCTTTTAGTTATGCTATTCCCTTCTCTTGTTGTACCCTCCCATAGCATTTCCACTTACTGAATGCTTCCAGTCTTTTCCTTTCTGCTCAGATTTTACCAGCTTTGTCAAGCTTTCATTGATTACTCTTTTTCTCATCATGAGCATTTGGCTCATATTGATTACATGGCACTTTGCTTCTGGCACTGGGTAGTTAGATGTGTGCACATTTTCTCTAACTTGAGTGGGGATGTGTCCTAGTGCTTGGTGTTTTCCTCTGCACTTAGTATTTTTTGGAATGAAGTTCCACCTTTATTCAGTGTGTAGACAGCTGATATATAAAAGTATTGAATAAATTAACCCATCATTTAATTTATCCCTTTTAGCAAACATGACTGAGCTCCTTCATTGTATCAGGTGCTGTGCTAGGTACAGGGAATAAAATAGCAAATGTGTCTCATCAGGTCCTCACATCACCAGAGCTTGCATCCTAGTGGAAAGAAGTACATGTTGGTTCCCCTCCCTCTACAGTTATACCCTCCAGAAATGTCCTTTGCTATTTCCTCATTTTAACCATGACCCAAATCCCAGCCTGGTTCCAGCTTTTCTAGTTCCCCCCAGCTCACATTGATGCTGTCAGGCTTATTAGCTATTTGTTCCTCTTGGGTCTCTCAGTTATTTGTTGACATTTTGATGCATCTACTTCCCCACAGAAATGGAAACATCATCATGGTTTCAGACTCTAGTTCTAGACACTCTGGTCTCTTCTATTACCACAGACACTTGTGGGGTATTTGGGCCCTTTTTGTCATTCCTGGGGTGGTCTGGACTGTTGGTGGTATAGGCAGAAAACCTCTGTAGTCTACCAAGAGTGTAACAAGAGCTTTTTGGTCACCTCTTCAGGAGCGGTTGCCCAAAATTTATGAACTTTATTAAAACTTACTTTAATAAATATTATTACAATTACATTGATTATTATTTTCGAACACCTACATAATCTTTAGTGAAAAGAGTATTAGGCTTGGCTTCCATAAATATAGATTTATATTCCAGCTCTTAGATTTAGCTAGCGTGCCATTTAACTCTCTGAATCTCATTCTCGATATCTTTTAATGGGAATAGCAGTACCTAACTCATAAAATCATTGTGAAAATTAAGATGATGTATATTTCCTATTGCTGTTTTAACAAATTACCACAAATCTTGTGGCTCAACAAAACTTTTTTTCTGTGTGTGTTTGGTGTTGGCGATTGAACCCAGGGCCTTGTGCCTGCTAAGCAAGCTCTCCACCACTGAACTATAGCCCCAGCTCCAACAATACAAATTACTATCTTATAGTACTATATCAGAAGTTCAGCACAGGTCTCACTAGGCTAAAATCAAGGTGCTGGTAGAGTCATGTACCTTCTGGAAGTTCTGTAGAGTTCTAAAGTTCTAAAGAATCTGTTTCATTGCTTCTAGAAGCCTTTCCATCTTCTAGAAGCTGCCTGCATCTTTGGTTTACTATCCTCTTCCTCCGTCTTCAAAGCCAGAAAGTCATCTTTCTGACTGTCATCCCATGGTCACATCTTCCTCTGCCTTCAGCTGGAAAAGCTTCTCCATTTTTAAGGATCCAGGTGATTAGATTGGGCTCACTTGGGTAATTCAGGATACTCTCTGCGTCTTAAGGCCCTTAACCACATCTATAAAGTTGCTTTTGCCATGTGAAGTAACATATTTACAGGTTTTGGGGATTAGGATATATTTGGGGGGGGATAATTATTTGACCTATAATAGTATATATACTGGTTCCCAAAGAGTCATATCCACTCCACATGCAAAATTTATTCACTCCAGTCCAAGTTCTTCCAAAGACTCAATTCATTGCAGCATTCAAATTATAATGTAAATCTCATTAGCTCAAAAGTCTCAATTTTACCATCTAAGTAATCTGAACTATGTATGGGTGAGGTTCTGGACATGGTCTCTTCTGGGATATAATTCCTGTCCCTCTGTGGACCTGTGAAACTAAGGAAACAGTTTATCTGCTTCCAGAGTACAATGGTAGGTTAGGTATAGGATAAAAGTTATAGATGTTCTGGTTAAGAAGGGGAGAAAATGGGAGGAAAAAGAAGTCACCTGTCCCAAGAAGTTTCAAAATCTAGGTGGACAAGTTCTATAAGGTTTCAAGGCCTGGGAATGATTAATTCTCTGTGGTTTTAAACTCTGCCCCCAGGACACCAGTCCTTTTTCATGAAATGTAGTATGTGTTTGCAATAGAGTAGTCCTTGTTCATTTTTGTTTAGCATTTATTCCCTCAGTTTATCTCTTTTTTCTCACATTTTCTAAAAGCAGCAGGAAGAAATCAAGCTGCATCTTCAATACTTAGATCATAAATCTCCTCAGCTAAATGTTCAATGACATGTTTTATAAATTCTACTTTTTACAGAACTGCAATTCTGTTAATCTTTCTGCCACTTATAACAAGGGTCCCTTTGCTCCAGTGTCCAATAGCATTTTATTATTTTATTCTGTGCCTTCATCAAAAAGTAATGTCCATCCTTATTTCTACTAGTAGTCTGTTCATGTTGATTTAGGTATTCTCCAAGGTGAATTTTGATTTGTCTACCTCTTTCTCAATCTTCACTAACATAGTCATTAACATTCATATTTTTACAGTATATTCAAGAAATTTATACCTTTTCAAAGTTGTACTTCTCAATGTTCCCTGGTCTATGAGGGTGTGGGCTGGATGTAGGATGAGTGGGAAATGGAGAATAGCAAAAAGTTAAAAATATGTTAAATATTCTAGTCATTGATCTTTTCCTTTCTGATTTATACCTTTAATGTTATGCTAAGAAAATTTTTATCTTACTCAGAGATGACATAAATGTCTACTTAAATTTTCTTCTAGCATTTTTATGGCCTATTTTTAACACTCCAAAATTTAAATTAGACCCTCTAACATTAAAAAAAGAAAACCTTTCCCTTGACATTTGGCTTATGTTATCAGCAGCTGGCAAGCTCTACTACTCTTCCCTTAGAACCTAAAGCCAAGAGATTGGGAGTGAGACCAGGACTGGGGTGAGGAAATTTCTCTCCATCAGCATAGGTCCTTAGTAGGTGTTCAATGAATACTTTGGAAATATAATTGTGACCATATATATTTCATGTATTTTATTCCTTTTTTTTTGTACTGGGGAGTAGACCCAGGGGTGTTTAACCACTGAGCCACATCCCCTTTTTATTTTTTATTTTGAGTCAGGGTCTCATCAAGTTGTTTAGGGCCTCACTAAGTTGCTGAGGCTGGCTTTGAACCTGTGATCCTCTTGAGTACCTGAGATTACAGCATATTCCACTGAGCCTGGCTTATTCTTTCATAAAGATACTCTTATACACTGGCATAGCTAAATGTTATTTAATTTGTACACTTTAGTTCAGGAAATAAATTCTTTAAGTAAAAATATAGTTTGTGTTTCCTGATTTTCAGTTCTGAAATTTTAGCCACTGCTTAAGTTCAGTATGTGTAAAAAAAGATCAATTTGCCCATATATGTATATTTGCAGAAAACTCATTCCTTAAACACCCTTCTGAGCACTTCTGCTGATGCCACTTCTTTATCAAGGTTAAGTGGATAAGAGAGATGTGAAGATTTTCATTGTTGGGGAAGATAGTTCAAGTTTCCATAGGGCAGATCTTAGGGTGTGACAAAGTCAAGGAAGGCCAGGTGCCACATTCTTCCAGAGTGATTACTGAATTAAAAAAAATCAAAGTGTAGCTATGTTATTTATTTGCAAAAACTTGGCCCGATCACCCACAAAATTACAACATTCTTCAGTAGCATGCAATTAAATTGCTTTCTAAATGCCACCTGACAGTTCAGCAGATATGTAAAGAGAAGGAGCAGAGCAGAAATTTGTTAAACATGTAAAATCTTCCATCTGACTGAACAGTTGGCACATGCATTTTAATGTAGGTGTATTAAAATGCACCCTGGATTTGTTTTAATCGGGTATGGCAAGGTCCACAGATCAGGAGATGACTGTCATGAAAGAACAAATAGAAGGCCCAACACGCCATGTAGGGCCATATGGGGAAGCACCTGAATAGGTCAGGAGGTAGGAAAAGTGAAGGAAAAGTGTGGGCTTTTGTCATGGCTTTTGTGATACAGGGGGAAAAGGCTGACCAGGTTTGGAATTGGCTGGTTGGAATAATTAGTAAACTCTTAAGTACAGAGGCTCCCCCTAATTGTTTGATGTCTGGCCCTGGGTTGATTAGGGTTGAGGAGGTATAAGAGGTATAAGAGGCAGGTAAAGGAGGTAGATCCCAGTATGGGCTCTGGATTGACTGGTTTACATATCAAAGGTGTGCTGCAGGCAAGTGTTTACTGTCTCCAGGAGTTAGCTAGGCCTGGGAAGGACGCTCTCTCTGGAATTATTAGCAAGGTCCCAAAATATCAAACCATCATAAATGCAGAAAAATATAAACCATACATCTGATTGTTAATACCAGAACTCAAAATATCTCCAGGAAAAGCACGTACCAGCTGTCTTCCTGGTTTCAATGCAGTACCCTTGACAAGTGCCATGAGCAGTTCTGCACAAGCTATCTGCAAGTGCATCAGATTGAGGTGAAATCATGTGAAGGAACTATAGCCTTCGTAGGATAATGTTTGACATTTTCTTGGCACTTGAAGTAATAATAAACCAGTGACAGTAACAATTTCCTTCTTGAGATTTTTCTGGATTTAGATCTGCCCTTCTATAAATAAGGGGGTGTGATTATGTGTCAATTCCAGTGGGCCATAGAGTGCTCAGGCATTTGATTTAACAGTGTCTGGGTTAGTCTATGAGGGTGTTTCTAGATGACATGAACATTTTAATTCGTAGACTGGATAAAGCAGATTGTCCTTCCTATTGTGAGTGGGGCTTGTCCAATCCATTGAACAAAGTAGAAGAAAAAGGTTAACCCTCCCATGAATGAGAGAGAATCCTTCCTGCCAGAGTGTCTTGAGCGAGAATATTGCTCTCCTGCCTTGGGACTCAGTTGGAACATTGACTTCTCCTGCCCTGAGCTGGCCTTTGGACTGGAACTATACCACAGGCTTTCCTGGACTCTGGCTTGTTGATTGTAGATCTTGTTGGCCTCTATAATCACGTGAGCCAATTCCCAGAAGTGTCCTCCATATATTAGTTAAGGTGATAATGTTTATTTTGGTTCCTCCCCTCATTCCTTTCAACCTTCTTCAATAGAATCTTGGTTTTAATTTCCATTGACTATGTGACCTGTAGGATATAACTGGTTTCCTTCAGCCTCACTTTTCCAGGTGTAAATTGGGAATAATATCTACTGTGAATTGCTTGCTAGCTGCTGCTAATATCTACACTGCTGCTGCAAAGGGCATTCAGAAAAATATGCTTTGTATGAAAAAATCTCATCCTAGCTCTGGCCCTGCTGCTGATATCGTGTGTCTTCAAAGATCATCTTGTGCTCTGAGCTTCAGTTTCTAAGTGTTTATCAAGAACTTCATTGTTGGTCAGGGGTGGGCCCTGTGCAATTTAAATCTCTCTGCATATACATAGGAAGGGTGATTTTTAAGTTGGGTTGCTATTCTTTGTGTTGCTATTCTTTGTGTTGCTCTTATCTTAAAATCACTTGAAGTATATCCAGAACATTTCAGTGACTAAAGAGCAAAGTTAATGTCCACTCTGCTATTAGGTTTCTTGTTTTTTGCTTTTTCATCATTCATTTTAGTTTTTTTGTGAAAACTTTGAAATATATACAAAAATTGACTACCACAAGGAACACCCATTTATCTCCACCAGTTGGTTTCAAATTATTATTAACTCATGACCCATTTTGTTTCATCTTCACCTCTACCAATTTCCAAATACTGTAATATTTTTGAGCAAACTTCAAATTATTTTGACCATAAGAATCTCAGTATTTATTTCTAAAAGGTAAGTACTCTTAAAAATTGTATCAATAGCTGGGCATGGTTCTCCATTATTCAAGTATTAGAAACTTAATCCCCAATGCAACAGTGTTGAAAGGTAAGACCTTTAAGAGGTGATTAGGTCATGAATGGATTCATGTCATTATCATTACATTCATGTCATGTCATTAGAGGTGCATGCCTGTAACCCCAGTGGCTCAGGAGGCTGAGGCAGGAGGATGGCTAGTTCAAAGCCAGCCTCAGCAATTCAGTGAGGCCCTAAGTAACTCAGTGAGACTCTGTCTCAAAATAAAATATGAAAAGGGCTGAGGATGTGGCTCAGTGGTTGAGCGCCCCTGGGTTCAATCCCTGGTACCAAAAAAAAAAAAAAAAAAAAAAAAAAAATATATATATATATATATATATATATATATATATATATATATATCTCAATACTATTTTTGCATTTCACACCATCCTCTTAAAAAACTTAATTTTCTTCATTTTGATTTATTTAGTAAGCTAAAATTTTAGACCATTTATTCCCCTTTCACCTCATTCCTTGGGGTACAAATAAGCTATTTTAAGTTTGAATGAAAATGAAATTCTACCAGTGGGCATTTTTCTGAATTGTTGAAGAGTCAGTTAGAATTAAACTCTGTCAATTAGTGATGTAATTGTCTTAGTTTGTATTGTACTGCTATAGCAGAATACCTAAGACTGGGTAATTTATAGAGAACAGAGATTAGGTATAAGGTCCTATGTCCGATGAGGGTCTTCTTACTGCATGACAACATAGTAGGAAGCATCACATGGCAAGAAAGAGTAAAATAAGGTCAAATTCACTTTAATAACAAATCTACTTCATGATAATGACATGAATCCATTCATGACCTAATCACCTCTTAAAGGTCTTACCTTCAACACTGTTGCATTGGGGATTAAGTTTCTAATACTTGAATAATGGAGAACATATTTATATCATAATGGTGACCTTAAGCAAGTTCTCTCATCCTACTCTGTCTCAGTTTTTCATCTATACAATGGGGATACCATTTATAGAGTTGTGAGTCTCTGAGGTAGTATAAATACACCTAATAAATAATCAGTGTGAGCTACTATTATTATTATGAGAGTTTTGCCCCACTTTTTCCTATCAAATCCTGTTTAGTGGAAAAACTTTGAGAGATATGACTAATGACAGCCTTAGGACTGACTAAATTAAATGGGCTGGAAGGCCCATATGGGAAGGACTAGTCCTGGAAGAGCAGTTTTCCAGAGTCTCTCTATCTGGGCAACTGGGCAAGATAAAGCTCGCTTGTGCCTAGACACTGGAGCCCATAGGGATCAGGACCATTGGAACTCAACTAGCAGCTCAGTGCCCAGGTCTGTGAGATGACAGGGTGAGTGGCGAGAGCTGGAGGCTATTTGTCATCTGTTTTACTCTTTGGTTTTGGAAGTGATCTACAAAAGTGATCTGTTAAAGGTTGGCCTTGAACCAGGTATGGTGGTGTATGCCTGTAGTTTCAGCTACTCAGGAGACTACAAGCACTCAAGTGATGATCACTTGAGTCTATCAGTTTGAGACCAGCCCATGCAACACAGTGAGACCCTGTTCCCCACTAAAACAAACAAACAAACAAACACCCAATCCAAACCAAAACAACACAACACAACTAAAGAGTTGGCCCTGTGGTTACTGAAACTAGAGTGGGGCCTAGACACTTGAGATAAAACAGTAGACTTGAGATAAAACAGATCTATATTGAACCACACACTCTCCTCAAAAGCAAAATAGCAAAAGAATTGGCTACAAGATTTCTGATTGGTGGATCTTTCATTAAGAAAGATGCTCTGAATAACCCTTGCTTAGATGCCCAGCTCTGTTGGAATTCAGCCTGCTGTCCTGGCTGCTCACAACCCAGTGAATGGTGTGTCACATGACACAAGATTAGGGCGCTTTTGACACAGGCTGTCCACATTGTTTATTCAGGAAGGGCCTACTGTGCACTGTACAGACCAGACCCTGGAGCCGGGCAATAAGTGATATAAATGGGAAGGACCCAGGCGACTGCCTAACCTTTCCATCGTAGGAGTCTTCCTTCACTTATGATGTAGATATAGCAAAGTATTTACTTTGCTTCTTTAAGGGAGGCACTAAAATGATTTAGGATTAATTGAAAGATTTTTATCTAACTTAAAAGCATTACATTATTTAATTTTAAAATATATTGCATGCGCCACTTGTTAAATGAAAGTTAAATTTGGCTTATGTAATAATGTTTTAAAGTGTGTGTTTCACATTTTAAAAATATAGGGATAAAGTGACTGAAACTTTCTATTCTTTATCTTATTTATTTATTTATATTTATTTTTTAATCTTTTTATTTATTTATTTATTTTACCCAGGCTAGTTTGAACTAGTGGGCTGAAGTGATCCTCCTGCCTCAGCCTCTGGAGTAGTTGCGACTACAGGCATGCAGCACCATGACTGGTCTTATTTCTTAAACAAGAATATAGGTTCCTGGGATGACTGAGAAGTCATATTAAATTCATACTTCTTCCTTGTTTTTGTTGACAGAGGGTTTCTATTTCTTCTCTGCTGATTTCTGGGTCAGATTTGGCCTTCCTCTTTCTTTTGGTTAAGATCCTGTGGCTGTCACTTCCATAAATGTCTGTTTTTTGGGTTGTTGCTGTAGACTTGCTTTAGGTTAATGTCAGAAATTCTTGTTGGTTCCTGAGTGATGCTTTCTGACACTACTTCTAACAGAAAATGTCCGTTTTGTTTCCCTAACACCTACCATATCCCCAGTACCAACAGTTCAATTCAATTTTGACATTAACTCCAGGAGTTAGTATAGATCCCATATGTTCAAAACTTAGTCCCACAAGACTGCTCCCTGCTTCAGGCACTTTCCACAAATGAGGCCCCAGGCAACCACACTTGGGTCTGATCAACACAAATTCAGGGTTTCCTATGATCCCCCTCAGGTTGATAATTAGCTAAATAACTCCCAGAACACAGGAAAACACTTACGTTTCCTGGTTTATGATAAAGGGCACAACTCAGGAACGGCCAAAAGGGAGGAATACAAGGGGCACAGAGCTTCTCTACCCTCCCTGAGCACCCTACACTCTTAGTATCTTCGTGTGTTCACCAACCTGGAAGCTCACAGAATCTCATTCGTTGTTCAAGAGTTTTAGTAGAACTGAGACCGCAGTGCCCCTTCCTGCTGAGGGTCAAGGGCAGGCTCAAACTTCCAACCTTCTAATCACAACCACAGGTTTGATTTTTCTGACCACCATCCCCATCCTAAAGTTATCTAGGGGTTCTACCCTGAGTCACCTAAATAGCATAAAGTTTCAAGGGTTTTAGGAGTTTCATATTATGAACGGTGAATGACTACCAAATTTGTTTTTATTATACTACAGTTCCAAAATGGGATATTAAAATATGATTACAGGCATTTTTGCCCTGGATTATTCTTTGTCTTTGATGTTGTATCATGCTTTGTCTTCTCCACAAATTTTACTAGATTATGGAACCTGGGTTTTCTGATCTGGATTTTTAGATAATGTTATGTTGTCAGTTGAGATTTAGGGGTGTTTTGAAACTTGAGGTGTTTATTCTAAAGCATTTGTGGTTTTGAGGTTGTTTATAGCGAAAAAGTGAAATCTGACCGCAAAGACTAGGGCCCTCTGCTTGATGGCTGATAATAATGAAGCTGATAAAATAGGTACCAAGTACTTTGTGTTTATACTGAAAGAATAGGCTGAAAGAACAAGCCTTCTTGACTTAGTGAGGGAAATGTTTGTGTAAATTTCAAGAGAAGACTGAGGTCAAATAACCTCAGCTGGAGTAGCTGGAAACCAGAAACTCAGCCAGGCCTCCTCCTACACTGACTTTTATTATTATATATTGTTATTATTTGAACAAAACAGAACAACAACAACAACAACAAAAACAAAAACAAAAAACTCCTTCCATAGGGCTAAGTAATGTCAGGATCATGGAAAAATGTTTTCCTTTTTCTGAGAAGTGAGGAGTTTTGCTGTGGTTCTGTCATTCTGTGAGTGTGCAGAGAGAAAGGCAGTAATTGCTGACTGTGTATTTACCATAAAATACCTTCTTTGTTCCCTACCAAACAGCAATATCCTATTTGGTGATTCCCTCCATTCTTCAATCTAAAAGAAAAAAAAAAACTATTTGAATAATTTTCAAAAGTTACAATGTGGGGTTCATTAAAGAAAACTTGAAAAGTACACACCAAGAAGAGGATACAGGTCCTTTGTACTTATACGAAACCATTGCTAACATTTCAGCATCAGTATCATGAAAACTGGTTACTCTTTTCTGGAAAGTTGTGGATAATATCTTCCCCCCACTTAATAGCATCACACAAGCATTGCTTTGTTGTTGTTTGTGTTAGTCCACTTTCCGTCATTATGAAAATACCTGAGATAATCAATTTGAAGGAGGCAAGATTTATTTTGACTCATGCTTTCAGTTCATGGTTGTTGACCTTTTTTCTTTGAGCCTATAGTGAGCAGCACATTACAGTGGGAGCAGGTAGAGAAGGTCTGTTCCCCTCATGGCAGCCAGGAAACAAAGGGAGCATGGAAGGCTGTGGGGTTCCACCATCCCCTTCAATATCCCCAATAACCTAATCCTTCCCTTAGGCCCCACTTCCTATATGTTTTACCACCTCCCAACAGTGCCACAGGCTGGGGACCAAGCCTTCAACACATGGGCCTTTGGGAGACATTTAAGATCCAGACGGTAACATTGTTGATGTATAATTGTCCTGGAGATCACAGAAGCAGTATAGCGTGTTGGTTTAAAGTAGAGCCTCGGATACCAAAGTGCCTGGACTTGACCTTGAGAGAGTTACTTAAGTGCTGCCTGCCTCAGTTTTACATCTGTGAAATGAGATGATAATGGCAACACACTCCCAGGTAAAAAGCTATGTAAAGGACTTACATGTTACTTATTATCATTGAAATAAATCTTTCATTATCATAAATATACTTACAAAGTTGAAAGTCTTATAACATACAGAAAAGTGGGAGAAATAAAAATCACTCATTATTATAAAATTCAGAGAGAAACACTGTTAAGGTTTTGGAGTTTGTTTTTTTATACAGCATTTCCTTTTAGAGAGTTGAGATAATATTGTATTTCCATTTGTATCCTGAGCGTAAGTGTTTTATATACTCTGTAAACATAATTTTAAAAGATTACATGCATCATCTCATGTAATCATACTTTACTTGAACTTTCCCCAGTATTTTGACATTTAGATGACTCTTTGTTCCCATGTTAAATTGACATAATCAGAGATAACCTCAGTTAAAACAGTCAGAGACCAGAGTGGAGCCTGCAACAGTTAGAGACCAGAGTGGAGCCTGCAGTTGTTGTTTTAGTTCCAAGATGTATCCAGGACTAATCCACAAACCAGTTAACAGAAGGGTGACCATATTATGAATAAGTGTGTGAGAAATATTTTTATAACAGTTTTTTTTTAATTCATTAGTATTAGAGGTTATTTCCTTAGACTAGATCCCCAGGATCAGAAATGCGGGGTCAAAGGATGATAAATGTTATTTTCTGGAAGGTTGTATTGATGTTAGATATAGAGCAACAGTGTCTAATCCTGCCCCACTCTCTGTGGACCTCCAAAGCTCCTCCCTTCACACCTTCCTGCCCCAGCTCTGGGTCACTTCTCAGATCTGAAATATTGAGGAATAGTTGGCATCAGGGGTGCCAAAACTCTGAACTTGAGTTAATTCTAATTTAAATTAGCACCCTTGACTCCTCCTCACCTCTCCCTGCTACTGAACCCTTTCTTCTCCCTTTCATTACTCTTTCCCCTCTCAGCTTCCTCTAATCCCCTTGTGCAGCCTTCCTTTTCTCCAATCATGGAGGATATGATGGAATTAAGTTGTCCCCATTAAGAAGTTAGTGACCTTAGTAGCTAGAATCCTTGTTCCTCAGTGGAGTATTTGCATTTTAATAAAGGGTTCAAGGAGTAGTGTTGAACTCAAATGACTGAACATAATGGTGACATCTGGGCACTATAGTACCCAGAGAGGGTGATGTCTTGGGTTATACAAATTGTACAAGTCTGTGGTATCCTAGATGTAAGGCCAGTGCCATGGATGGGGTGAAGCGAAGGCCAGTCTCTGAGAAGCCTCAATTTCCTCTTTGCCAAAGCACTAACTTCAGAATAGAAATACGTTTTCCTAAAGGTAAAATGGGTCTCTCGGAGGAACTATTAAGGAGAAATTGTTTACTGAATTGGAAATAATAAAAGACTGGTCAGCAGCATGTGCAGACTCTTTACATAAAATATAACTTTATGATACCAGGCAGGGCTCCTTTTATGGCTTTTTTTTTTTATCATCTGGTTGAAATTGCTAAAGGCGTGGAGGGCTTTTGCTTATGCATCTGTAGCCAGTGATTTGATTAAATTGCATGTCCCTGGGAAAGCAGAGCCAGGAGGTCTCTGCATGGGACTGAGGCCCTGATTAGCATGCTCAGACCTCAAAGTGGCAGAAGGTGGGTTACTTGATGGACTATTTCTCTTTCAGCAAGGTCACAGGTACCTTTTAAGGCAGGGAGTGCTCTAGGTCGCTATTTGTGGACTTGCACATTTGTTTTAATGGGTTGAAAAGTCAAAGAGTGTGCGAGAGGAGAATGGACACAATCAGATAAACTCCAGGTTTTACAGATGGACTGGGATGGGTAGAGACAAGTTCTTAGAAGATATTAAATGGTAGGTTATACTTCATGCAAACACAGCCCTAGTTGGCCTGAAAGTAGGAGGAAGGGAAAGTAGCGAATTGTTAGTTTTTAATTGTGTGAGCTCTGAAGGCTTCAGAACCCCAGTTAGAGGGGAGAGTGGTCTTGAGAGGAGATGGGGGGTACCTGCAGAGGCTGGCCAGACATCAGCCTTCCCTTGCTCTGTACCAGAGTGGTCTTTCTTTGACTCTCACTGCCTCGTCTCTTCCCTTCTAGCCTGATCCAGCCTGGTGATGGCCCCACTGGTCACAGTGGTGTCCAGCCCCCGTGCCCGGCTCTTTGCCTGCTTCCTCAGGCTGGGCGCTCAGCAGACTGGCTCTCTCCAGCTGCATGTGGGGGCCAACTGTGCAGCCAAGAACCACTATGAGGTGCTGGTCCTTGGTGGGGGCAGTGGTGGGATCACCATGGCCTCCCGCATGAAGAGGAAAGTGGGTGCAGAGAATGTGGCCATCGTTGAGCCCAGCGAGGTAAGTCTCTCCTTTTGAGTACACTGTGTGTGTCTGTGTGTGTGTGCACGTTAGGAGTACGGGTGAGACTTTCAGGCACAGGCCTGTGTGTCTTCATGTTACTGTTTCTTCTCCTGGTTATAAAACACAGCCTATCTGAAAGGACTGGGAGAAAGTGGAGGGAGGGAGAGAGTGAGGACAGATCTCTTGGCTTTTTGTGTTCTCTTCTGACGTAGTTCCTTAGGGCTGCCATAACAAATGACTACAAACCAGGTGACTCAGGCAGCAGATATGTATTCTCTCACAGCTCTCAGAAGTCCCAGACCAAACTATTGACAGGGTCACACTCCCTTTGAAGGTTGGGTGGGAAAGCTGGGCAGGGGAATTTATCCCACGCTCCCCTCCTAGCTTCTGGTGGTTGGTGGCAGTTCTTACCACTCTTGTGGCTTATAGATGCACCACTCCATTCTCTTGCTCACCTTCACACAAAGTTCTCTGTGTCCCTGTGTCTTCTCACAATAAGGAATCCAGTTATTGATTCAGGGTGCAGTCTATCCAAGTCTGGCTTTTATGTGATTACAGCTGTGAAAACTCTTTCCAAATAAGGTCATGTTCACTGGAACTGGGGTTAGGACTCTAACATACCTTTTTGGGAGACACGCTTCAACCCATGGTACCCTCCCACCCCAACCTCCTGTTCAGAGGAAAATCAATTGCCATTGTACTTTACTATCTCTGTTGCTGTCTGGAGAAGGGAGGGTGTGGAGGCCTCTGGAAAGCTGTCAATGAGTTTGAGAAATTTAAGTGTAAGTGGATTATAAACGGATTATAAGGGAGAGAAGGAAGTTGCTATTAGGAAGGAAGATCAAGTGAGGCAATGTTCCATGAAAAACATTTTAAGATTGTACAAAAGTTTCAGAAAAATATTTAGCATTTTGGCTGTTTGCACAACGTTTCCCAAGGAACTGGGTGTGCACCAGCTGGTATCTCTGTTCTTGGGAAAAAGCAGAATGGGTCCACGACCTGCTCTGAGGGGAAGGGTAGGATGGAAAGGCAGTTCTTCTTCAGATGTCTCCCCAACCAGGAATAAGGCTATCCAGACCCATGGTGGGAGAGAAGACTAGGGGATGCTCTCTGTTACTTTCATTTTTAAAGTCACTTCAGTTCAGGGACACCACTTTAAGTAACAGTAGTCTGGGAGCTGTATCAGGTGACTGTTCTCTGCTGCATGCTGTCTGGTAGCTAATCCCTGCCTGGTCTCCCAGTGCTTCTCTTTGTAATTAGACAGGCTCCCCTGGGGACTGGATACACTCAGCAGCCAGAATCATGCCTGTCTTGCCTCTCAAGGAAGTACAGTGCAGGAGCCCTTGAAGCTGCCAGTGGTTTAGGCTTTTAAGCATCCTCCCTTCTGTGTCTGGTTGAGTGATTGCTAGAACTGATGTTTGTGGTCTAAAAAAAAATCTGAGCTTGTATTTTTGTTACTCTTCTTGTTCATGATGGACTTGAAATTGAGGTGTTCTTACAATTGGATACCTCTGTCATCCTCCTCCTTGATCACACTCATTACTGGTTGTAGGGAGATTGTAATCATTTTGTGTCCTCTTCACCTCCCTGTGGGTGTTGGCTGCTCTGGCCAGCCAGTCTGAAGCATTTTAGCAATATTAAAAACTCTTTGTCACCTGGTCCACCCCATGAATATGAATCCTCAGAAGCCATTAAATCAATCTGCCCTTTGCCCCTGAATCTAGAACTTTCACAACTAACTTAGACCAAGATTGGACCCTCTGAAACAAGAGGATTCCAGAAAATAGTGAAAATTTGGGCTTGCGTTGCACTGTGGGACAGCATCTAGCACCTATTGACTTGGAGTGTAAAACCTCTGAGAAAGGAGAACAGGGGCTAATCTGAAGTGTCTGCAGTGCTCCATGGGCTTGGGGAACACAGTTTGAAGTTAGTGAAGTTTCAAGGCTCCCCAGAAGTGGCCCAGACTTGGCATTGTCTCCACATATTTTTCAGGAAGCATGTGTAGGCTTCTGGGCTTAATTTTTCTATATATTTGTGCACATAAATGTATCATAATGTGTGTCCATTTGTGTGTGTGCGTGTGTACATATTAAACACCAAGTCATACCTTAGCAATGAATAATACAGTGGTCATTAAAGATAGCTTATGCCTTTTTCATGATCTTGAATGAATTTTTGTGTTGGGTGACTATCCTTCATAGTTTAACATAATAGAATATAGAAACAGGGCAGAACTAACATTCTGGACTAAAAAACTAACTTTTTAAATACAGTGCTCTAAAGATCAGGAGGGAGTAATTGAGAGAGTCTTGCTCCAAAACCTTTAAACAAAGACCCTTTAGGTCAGGCTCATATTGAAATAACTGTCCAAATGCTTTATTTCTCAGAGACATTTCTACCAGCCAATTTGGACACTGGTGGGTGCTGGTGCCAAACAGTTGTCCTCCTCTGGTCGTCCCACAGCAAGTGTGATTCCATCTGGTGTAGAGTGGGTCAAAGCTAGAGTGGCTGAGCTAAACCCAGACAAGAACTGCATCCACACCGACAACGGCGAGGAGGTAACCTTCAGGGACCTTTGGATTTTGTTTTTGTTAATCTGAGGTCTTATATGAATGCACAACCATTTTCAAACTGGACAGTTTCCTGGTGAAAGAGTGGCATATGTGTACATGTGTCATGTATGTGTGGGTTCCGAACACTGCACAAGGTGGTAAGATGTGTGACAAATGAAGAAGAGATGGAGGGACTGAGTGATGTTAATTTAATAAATAAACTACTAAGACGAGTATTTGTTGAACATCTGCTGTGTAGCCTATTGATTAGTATAGTATCTTGCATCTGAGTGCTTATTGAACAAATGCTATTGCTATATGTTAAAAGAGCAGGCCCCTCCTTCCTTCTCTTTCTTTTGAAGTAGTTGACTTTTCTACTTGACACCTGGCCTGCCAGAGGAAAGGGATGTTGGGAAATACTCGTTCCGTGTCCACCAGGGGGCATGTTTCCAGGGGAGTCCTGTCTGTGACTCAGGTTTATGCCAGGACTGAGAATTGTTGCTGCCAGAACTTGAGGCTCACGATCACTATTTAGGAGTCTCCTCCTTCCCACACCACCCAAGAATCAAAACTTCTCAGCAACTGCTGCTCTGATTGAGGAGGGTGGTGAGACTATAGGCGACAAATCCATCTGCAACTTCGTGTCCGCCTTCTGCGGCTGAGCCCAGAACAGCTGCAGGCAGCCAGCCAGGATGCTCTGTTTCAGTCTCCTGTGGTCCTTGGGCTCCTAGGGTGTTATTGACCTTTATATCTGTACCTTCTCCCTTTAAATTGGGGCCTGGCATTTTCAGAGTTGTAGAATCTAAAAGCTGGTGAGAATCAAAGGTTTTGAATCCAACCCTTCCCTCTTAGCAAGGATTCGTTTGCTCCACGCATTCTTAAGCTTTCCTTGGGTCATGCATCAATCTTTAGGAGTACCTGGTAAAAGCCCTCGGTAGAAAAACACACGTGTAACCAATTTGCATTTAATTTCAACAAGTTCAGAGATTCTCTGGAGCCTTTCCCTGAACCTTGATTAGGAGGAGTAGCTGCCTTATGGCATTCATGATCCAAGGCTCTCTGGCTTCCATTAGTCATTCCACAAATATTTATTAAACATCTAGAACAAGCTAGGCACAGTTTTAAGCATTGGGAATACATGAGTGAACAAAAAGACAAAAATCCTGACTATCCTAAAATTTTTTATCTGAGTGTGAGGAGGACATAATAAATAAGTATAATGAATAATAGACAAAATAAATAAATTATATACTATGTTAGAATGTGTTGAGAATTATTGAAAAAAAATGGAGCTGAGTTATTGGATTGGAGCCCATGGGTGTGGGGGTTGAATTTAAAACAAATTTTAACCCTCTTCATGTTTTCAGACAGGTAGATTATGTGAAGTTCTTCTGCCTTTGCCAGGTCAACATCTACCTTCCTGTGATTTTTTTCCCTTGTTCTTTCTTGGACCCCTGGGGTATTATTGTCCTTAATATCTTGCTACCTTTATAATACCTTTCTTACTCCTTGGTCTGTAGTGTGTGAGAAAAAGCCTTCTTTCTTTTCTGTGCAGAAACCCTTCAACTCTGTGAGGATGGCTGTTATATTCTGTGTGAATTTTCTCTGCAGGTAGACTTCTCCCCTGTCCCCATGTCTCTTGGCTTTTCCTTACCTTTCATGGTTTCTGGTCCCCTCAGTCCCCTCTTTACCCTGCCAGGGACATCATCTGGCTTGTTAATGACCCTGTGAACCAGTAGCCTAGAAGAGAAGGAAACTCCACAGAAGAGCCCAGAATGGAGTGGGATTGTTCTCTCCCACAATCAGGTGCTGCCTAAGCTGCCTTTGCCCTTTCAGTGACAATGACCACAGTGCTGATTCATGCTGAGCTTGAGGCCAGTTCACATCTCTGGGTCCTTTCCACATGACCCACTGTGAAGTCAGGCCTCTCCCATCCTAGAAGAGCGCAGTTGTCATTGATTTTACCTAAAAGCAGGCAGGTACATATACACATATAAGTAAATATATATATGTGTATGTAGTTATTTTAGTTAAAAATTTAAATGTATAAAAAAGCTTTAAATGTATAAAAACTTTTTCATGTGTCAGTGGTTCAGGACTTCTTTATTTTCTTGTCTCCAGGAGGTCAGACGGAATTACCCAAGATTCTCAGTGCCAGTCTCCTGGTCACAGGAGGCTCTCTTGTGTAACTCATATCGCCCTTGGTTCAGCAGAGCCTGCCTCATTGAATAGACCCCTCTGCACCCTCTGTGGTTTGGCTCACGTTCCTCTTAGGACTGTGGATTTGTCTCTTGAGACTGAGAGCACATGTTAGTGTTCTCACAGCTGTGCCCTACTTGTTGCTCCCAAGGTTCAGACACCTAGTCAAGTTGTAAGGTCTTATTTTAAGGTGGGGGAAGAAGATGGTGCAATGTGGGGTAATTTTCTTCCAGGATTTTATTAAGCAAAACTATTTCATAGACAGACAGTCTCAGAAAAAGACAAAGACAAAGCATCTCCTGTGAGATATCATCTTCTTATTTGAGTTCATCCTGCCAACCTGTTGAGATCTTTTGGATTTATGATTCTGTCACCCAATTAGCAAATTTTCCTAGCTGTTACCCACAGATGGCTTTATTTGAAGTTTTAATTTGATAATATGTCCCTAGAGAACTTATTTTAGATTGCATAAATTAATCAACATTCTTTAGCAAATATTATTCAATTTACCAGTCATTCCATTCTTAGTTTACACTTTTCTTATCTTATCCACTAGGTGAAAGACTGAATTGAAAGAACCATGGAAACCCAGCCTCTGTGTCTCTGACTCTTCCCCAACCCAGTGATCTGTTTGGAACAGGTCTTACAGGCGCTGTGTGGACTTGCTCCTTCTCCGGACTCTACCTGGTTTTATTCTCTTCATTGTTCCTGCTGCATTGGCCTCTCATTTCCTTAATTGCCTCTGCCTCTTTCTTACCCCAGGACATTGAGCTTCCCCCTCTACCCCTAACTAACACCTACTCAGTTTTAGCTTAGAAATGACCTCTTGGACCTTCCTTGACCTATTAGAATAGATCAAGGTCTCCCTTATCATTTGATCATAGCATTCTGTGATTTAGTAATTATCTGATAATCTTCTCTTTCCCACTAGACTTCTTTTTCTCTGGAGAGCAGATACTGTGTCAGTCTTATTCATTCATCATTGTACACTCAGGACCTAGCACACTATTTGGCACATGGAAGGTGCTCAGTTAATATTTGTGAGCAAACAGTGTTTCTGTTTCTTCATTTGTAAAACGGAAATAGTAATATCTACCTTACTGGCTTATTTTCAGTCTTAAATGGATAGAAACATGGAAAGCACTTAGAACAGTACTGTGCACAGGGTGAATGCTCAAGGACTTTTATTACTTTAAAAAGAATGCAAGAAAACTGAAAGAGGAAATATTTCCTGAGTGTGTACTGTATGCCAGCACAGTCTTGATTGCTGACTGAAAGCAGGCGGATCATCTCTGAGCACTTGTTGGTATTCTTCTTTCTAAATTACCACGAGGCATCTATTTAGTAGACAAACTTGGAATTTTGCAAAGGATTAGCAGTTTATTTACTGAATTCTTGGTGTCAGGATTGACCTCCCCCAGCCTGAATGAGGTGAGGAAACTTGCCCATATTCAGCTTTCTAGTGAGGTCCAAACTGTTCTCTGTAATTGCTCCAAAGTTTTGACCACAAGCTTTTGCAATTCCTTAGGGTTTAGGTCATCTGGCCCAGAAACTTGAACTCATTCATAAGCCTTGAAGCTTTTTTTTTTTTTTTTTTTTTTTTTTTTTGTTATTGTTCTCTTACTGTCGAGGGCTTGTTCTCCCTTAATGATTCCATGTCTCCCCATTCCTCCATAATCTTAAGGTTGTCTGTTCCTAGTCCTTGGAAATAATCACTGTTACACTCTAATAAATTTATCAAGGTAAGCACAATTAACAGTGTTCCTATATTTCATCTCTAAATTATCACCCCCAGGTCCCAGGCCTCCTCTCCCTCACATGCCCTGCTGACTTCACAGTTCAGTCAGCCGTTCGATGGGCCTTCTTCAGTACTAAGGATTTCAAGGCACCAGTTGTCTATGGATAGGAAGAGCATATGGAGGAAGGTGCTCGTATCACCTGTCTGTTCTGATAAATTGTAATTTGTGCAAGTGACTTAAATCATCCATCCATCTATCCATCTAATAAACATTCCTGAGTTCCTCACTTTAATTTAGTGACTGCTAGATTCTAGCAATATATGGAATAGAAGTAAAGCTTTTCCTCTAGTAACGTTCTATGTAGTGGGAAGGATTGGACTCCTGTGTTTCATTATGAGTACTATAACATCATGCATGCTGCACTAAGGGAACCCCAGGAGGGGTCAGTGGCAAGGGTTACTAAGTCATAGGAAAGCTTGGTGACCTCAGAGCTGAATCTCCTGGATTCTAGGGCAGGATCTCTTCAGCCACTTTTTCCCTTTGGCTTCCCAGATGAACCTGAGTATTCTTGGGCCTTGGAGCCTCTTTCTTTATCCAGGCATTTGCTCAGCCTGCTGACTTTGCTTTTCCACTTGGTACAAGATCATGATAGTCACCACCTATTTCTCCTTGCCAGGCTTCCAAGCCCCATTGTAATCATCCTCCAACTCTAGTTTTTTAGGCATGTTCTTATGCTTTTCATCCTTCTTACATACTTTCTGGTCTCAACCTGTTTTCTCCCTGATCCTAAACCTGCATTTTCATCATAATGTTTATGTGTATTATTATCTTCCTAATGAATAATCACACACCTTTATTTGAAGAGGGGACTTTTTCATATATAGATCATTAAGTAAGAACAAGAACACTATATCACATCCTTTTCAATGATTCTCAAAATAGCAGTTTACCTTTTATGATATTGGTCCAATTCATATGACAGCTCAGATTCACACATTATCTTTAGATTTACATAAAGTCGATTGCCTTTTAAGATTAGGAAGTCATTCTCCCACCCCTAAATATAAAAAAGTATTAATATAAGCATTGCACAAATAAGTGTAACCTCTATTATTTTTCAGTTTTGTAAAACCTAGGTGGGATTTCTGGGGTTAGGCAGGTTACACGTATTTGTGAAGCAGTGAGGTTTGAGGCCACAGATGAGGGGCAGGATGGCCAGCCAGAGTGAGCATCCCTCCCTGCCAACCCTGAGCACCACCATCTGCCCCAAGACATTCACAGTGACAAATGGAAACACGGTGCTGACCACACACATCTGGGGCCAGAGTCATTCCTGGAGCTGCTGCCTTTTGAGGCCTGGTCTAAAACAACATCTTTTTTTTTGTGTTGCAGATATTCTACAAGTATCTTATTATTGCTCTCGGAATCCAGCTGGACTATGAGAAGGTACTGTTTGAAATTGTTGCTGTGTTACAGTGTCCTACTTATGCCAAGATCAAACACTGCATTGGGTTGCTTTGTATTCATTTTTAACAAGAAAGAAGTTCTAAGGAAGCCTCTCCTAGTTTTATTTCTCAGTGGTCCTTTTATGGTGTAAAAAGTCTTCTCTAAGATTTTGTCAATGATAACAATGTGCTTTTTGATTGCCCTGTTGCCAAATAGCAGCCATGTCCACACTTGTGGGACTGAGTTTGCTGTATTAAAGATTAAATTGTACATTGAAAGTAAGAGTTAGATTATGAATTCTTAAGCAGACTTTAAGGGCAAAACACCAGCAGTTAGTCTGTCAGCTGCTCGAAGGACATCTGGGTTTTGTTTCACAGAGGCTGGATTTTTTTATATGAAACTACAACATAGTATAAACACTACCCTAGAAGGTCCTTAGGTCTCTACTCTGTGAGCTTGGGAACCAGATGCCAAGAGTTGTGAGATTCAAATTTATTTTTCCAAGATGTTATGTAGTAAGTCAGCAATTGCTATGATTTCCAGAGATTGTTGGGGACTGTGGGTAAATAGTTGAAACACATAAGCATCGGTCACAAGGTGTGGGAATGAGATACCACAAGGGTCTCATCTGAGGTGGCTCATGAAGGGTCTCTGAAGTAAAAACCTGAATCATTCCATGTGCAGGATGGGGGTGGTAAAAATACCCTGGGGCATGTCATGCAAAGGTTTGGAGAAACCAATGGTGAGAATGTTGCAGGTCATGGTGCCATGGATCATGTGTCTCATATAATGACGGACAATCTATGGAGTAGACTGTGTGGAGAAAAGTGTCAATTACAACTACTTTTGGGAGGTCATGCCTCCCCCAAAGCCCTATAGTATTGACTTAGCAAAGGCTGCACATCTCTATGGTACTGGTTCCCTACTGGCTCCCAGTGCCTTGTGAGGAGAACTGAAGAGACTGGTGCTGAGAGTTCTTAGCTATTTTGAAGCAACCATTATTGCGGAATCTCTACAATGTGCCAGGAACCATGATAGAAATCTGATACTGACTCTTTACAACTTTGTGTGAAGGAGATATTATTATCTTTATGTAAAAGATGAGGAAGCTGAAGGTAAGAGAATGCAAGTAACTTAGCCATGCTGGCTTGCTACTTGGCACTCTTTGATGACAGTAGAAAAGTACTCAGGTTAGTGTAAGCCAGAAAGGAAGGGGGAGTTGTTTGATAAAAATATCGAGATGTCTATGGAACTCCAGGACAGGAATGTGGTGGGCCTCTGATCAGGGTTGAATCTTCAGTCTGGGTTCTCTTGGGCCTAGACAACCTCTCTCTGTGCATCGGTCTCTGCCTCTTTCTCATGCCAGCTTCACTGGGTGTCTGTGGCAGGAAGTCTTGCTTTCTGGTCTGCTCTGTGTGACAGGACAGTCCTCAGCTTCCCAGGGCACAGACTGTTCAGCCAGAGGGCAGTCCCATCTTATCTCTCTGCTGACTCTTACTCCTTCCCTCTCCTCCCTGCTTGGCATCTCTCTGCTTCAGAGTTTCCAGGAAGCAACTCTGATGGATGAGGGGTCATAAACAATCATTTATGACATGGTCTTCCTGAAAGGAATTTGGTTACAACTTTATAACATCTTTTCCCTTAATAACAGCTTCATACCAGAGAAAAATAATGAAGGTGATAAGAGTTTGGTTGTATAATTATCTTTTGGATAGTGGGTTTTGCTTTGGATTCAGGAGGTGTGGCAGTCTGGTGGGAAGACCCCTAGGTGGGTGGTCAGAGGTCTTGCTGTCTAGTTTCTAAGATTCTGGGTATGTCTCTCAGCCTTGCTCTGCTTCAGTTTTCTCATCTGTTCTATGGGATGTTTTCTACCTCCCTCAGAGGTATAGTGTTTGGTGAATATCCAATGTTAGCATAGATATGATACTTTGTAAGCATTAAAACATGAGATGATTTCATAATCATTATAGTTGTTACTATTATTGAGACTGCTAATGTTATTATCATCTAAACTGTAACAGGAATGATCAGTAACAAAGGAATAGTTACTCTTGACATTGAATGTGGATAAGTAAAGAATGCAGGCCGCGGATGAAGGATACTGTTTCCTTGAGATCCGAAGGTATATGGAGTGACCAGTCCATTTTGATGACTGTTTCTTGATGGTTGAGGTTGAACCTGCCCTTGCTGAGAATGGGTGTTTAAGTCTGTCTAACTCAATCTGTGACATCTTCATGGCAGTCTATGAACCCTGTAACATTCAGGATAAGTATCTAGTTAATCTTATTGGCAGTAATAAACTTAACATTTATGCACTGACCACGTGCGTGTCATTTTCCTAAGCCCTTTGGGAATGCATAGTCTCATATATTCTTACCAGCAACCCTTTGGAGCAGGTATTTTTATCCCCATTTTACAAATGTTAATTGTAAAAGCTTGTCAAACTTCATTGTGCCTCAGAATCACCTGGAAGGTCTAGGGTGGGGCCTGATAATCTGCATGTCTAGCAAGTTCCCAGGTGGTGCTGGTGCTGTTGGTCTTTGAGTCCGATTGGCTTAGAAATATTGGATAATTTATTCAGGGGAACAATACTAGTAATTGGAAATCTAGGATTCAGATCAGGTCTGTAGGATTCCAAAGTCCATGCTTTATAAGTCAGTTACCTGACTTTATTGCCTTTACCTTTACCAAGTATTTGATCTGATACAACCTGAGGGAGGGTAATTTAAGTTTGGGCTTATAGACAATATAAATGAATGGCTCTTGGTCCTGCCTGTCCTCCTTCTTCCCAGTAAGGTGATTGGTTCTTTTTAAAGGAAGTGTGACTGTTATCCTGCCTTTACTCTGAAGGTGGAAGAGTTGCATTCAAATCAAATCACTGTCCCAAGGCCAGGGAGGTAGAGGTTTCCTGCAGGCTGGACCCATTCTGCAGTTCAACAGGTGACTTTAGGTACCAAGATTCTGGTCTGAGAACTCTCATTTACCTGCCTGCTCCACCTGTGTGAGTCCTGGGGGTTAATAATAATAGAATATTTGAATATTTGTAGAAATGGCAGAGAACAAGGACTCGAAAGGTATTTGTACTTCTGTTTAAAAATATTTTTTTTCTATGTGATTGGTTGCAGATTAAAGGCCTACCTGAAGGTTTTGCTTACCCCAAAATAGGGTCCAATTATTCAGTTAAGACTGTAGAGAAGACATGGAAAGCTCTGCAGGACTTCACGGAGGGCAATGCCATCTTTACCTTCCCAAATACTCCAGTGAAGTGTGCTGGAGCCCCTCAGAAGATAATGTATTTATCAGAAGCCTACTTCAGAAAGGTAAGCTTCCTCTTCAGTACAGAGGGGAGGGGCAGACGGTGCAAATACAGTGACCACCACAAGTCTGTTTTTTGTCCCTATCATAGAACCTTTTTTATTTCTAAATTTTTATTACATATGTACAGAATTGTATAATTTTAAGTTTACAAAAAAAGGGAATAATCACTCATAATCCATTTGCTGTAATAAAGCTCCTGTCATCAGTTTGACATGTCCTTCCAGAGGTTTTTACAACAGGCTTTTAAAGAATATTATTACCATCATACGGTACCAACCAATTCATTTGTATCACATGCTATTAATTTTTATGACATAGTTTTTAATATGTGTATAAAAGTCCACGGAGGAACTATATTAGAGATTGTTTAAACACTTCCATATCTGTAATTAGACAATTAATTGTAAATTATTCATTTTTCTATATCATACTATCCTCAAATGCTTCCAAGTCAGGTTCAAGGTTTTGAATTTTTCTTGCTCTTGATATGCATTTTTGCAAATATAATAGGCAAATGTCAATTTTAAAGGCAAACAAATGTTCAAATGGAACTTTGAACCTTTGTGGATAGATTTTGGGTGGAGGAAGCTTTCTCAGCATTCTCCAGACACCCTTTGTGTAGGGTCAGGTGTCTGCAGCTCAAGTATGTCTGGCATGAGATTGTGAGGACAGCTGTTCTCACCCATGTGCCCATGTCTGAGACAGGACATTTGGGTCATCAAAATGTGGCCTGAACGAAGACACTGGTAGGACTCAAAGCAGCCTGTGGTTCTATAAAGGGACCCATGTGGAGAAGGGGTACGGAATCTGGGACTGAAGATTTGTTGAATATGCACTTGGGACTTGGCACTGGTCAGGACTCACCTGAGTTCTGTAAACTGCCAACAACCCTGTAGGGTGGGGAATTAAGAGATAGCTCCAGTTATCATTTTTGACTCTGAGAAAGTTTATTTTGGACCATAAGGGGTTGACACAATCTTTTGAGGTTCTTACCCATTTATCTTCTTCATATGGTGAGATCCAGGTAAGCAAGTTCTAAAAGGAGTGAAATAAATGAAAGGGCAGGAAACCAGCTATTTCTTCCATCCTGGGAGTTCCCTTTGTAAAACTCTTTTCTCCCAAGTCTTGGATGTCCTGAGAGGAAGGTTCTCTCTCAGGTGCCATGAGACCTTAGCGTTTGTGAGAATACTAGCCTCTTCAGAGCACCAAGGCCATAGGAACTGTTTTGGTCACTGTTATTCCCTCAGCAGCTATGGCAGTACCCGGCTAATTGTAGGACTTCAGTAAATACTTATTGAATGATGGGATATGTGAGTATATGAATAAACAGTTCAGCTCTAACCTTTCTTTTCCTGTACTTGACCTTCGCCTCTAACCTTTGCTAGAACAAACCTTTAACTCATGGATGTATTTAGTTGTTATGTCATGGACAGAAAATAAAAAGGAGGCATTGGATCAACCCTCACCTCACCCTACCAAAGAATAGTGATGTAAAGATGCAAAAAAGCTGACAAATTTTCTTCTGAGGGTTTTAATTCTTGTCTGGGTTAAAATATATATGGCTAAAATATGCTCTGGTATTGGTTGTTTTTCTTCTTTTATTTTTCTTAGACTGGAAAGCGATCCAAGGCCAATATAATTTTTAACACTTCTCTTGGAGCAATTTTTGGGGTTAAGAAGTATGCAGATGCCCTGCAGGAGATTATTCAGGAGAGGAACCTCACTGTTAACTACAAGCAAAACCTCATTGAAGTCCGAGCTGATAAACAAGAGGCTGTTTTTGAGAACCTGGATAAACCTGGAGAGACCCAAGTGCTTTCAGTGAGTGTCAAGGCCAAGCTGCTGCCTATCATCTTGTCTGCTGACCTAAGGGTGGATGCAGACTCCCATGTCCCTGTCTACCATCATCATGTGCCAGGGAAGGCTGGTTAAAATGAGCACTTGAGGGTATTGATTGGGTGAGAGTTGGGAAGAACAAGTTGGAAGAGGCTGTGTCAGTGGGAGGCAAAGAGGGTTTATCTACTGGTGGCAAGTGAACTTTTGTCCCATTTCTTTGACCCTACTTTTGGTACCACATCACTGGAAGCAGCCAAAAATATTGCAGCATTCCAGTTATTGACTAGAGAGTTGAGGGAGGGTTTCCTGAAATGCAGGACACGGTGATTGTCTCAGTTTGTGGCCTGTGAGAAGTAGCCCTTCTTGTGAGCAGGAAGCAACACTGTGGGTAGTTCAAGAATAATAGGGGTGTCTTTCCCCTGTGGAAGGGGATGTTTGTTAATGTCTTCCACTTGTGCATAAAAGTCAGCACTTAGTCATTCTTGAAGTATCTGGCAGAGCTATCACCTTTTCTGGAAAGATCTTGTTTTTGTTGTAAGGGTTTGGCCTTTATGTGTCTCAGTTTCTTCTGTGAAGCGTTGATAGTGCTTTATAGAGGCATTACAAGGATTAAGAACATGATGCAAGGGAACCTGGAAGAGAATATTTGTTTATACCATTCTGGCAAGAGCTGTTAGCAGTAAGGAAACATAACACAGTTTTATGTTATTCATTCAGTGTTTAAGGAATAAAGGGTTCCATAAAAAGGAATTTTGAGATGAACCAAAGATTAGTCTTCAGAACATGAAAACTTCAAATTTTAAGCATTTTAGCTGAAAATCTTTCTAAAATCAATTGCACACATCTTCCCTTTCTTAAATGAAGAGCACTCAATATCATTAAAAATGTTACTGATGATTCAGGGTCAAAACTTCAAAAATCTTATATTTGGAAATAATCTCAAATTTAGAGAAGTTTCAAAAAAATAAAAAGAAAATTGTATAAGTATTTACCTAGATTCATTTATAGTATTTTATACCATTTGCTTTAGTTATATCATTTGAGCTCTCTGTATCTATCTATACATCTCTATCAATTTCCCAAAGATAAGTTACATACATATATCAAATATTATTAGATCCCCCTTACCCCTAAATACTTTAGTATAAATTTCCTAAGTTAGGGGAATTTTCTTACATAAACACAGAAGTTACCAACTTGGTAAATTTGGCACAGATACTTATTTTTTTCTGTTTTTGGTACTGGGACTCAAACCTGTGGGCAGTCTTTTTTTTTTTTTTTTAATTTCAAGACAGGGTTTTGCTAAGTTGCCGAGGCTGGCCTAGAATTTGTAATTTATACTCTTCCTGCCTCAGTCTCTCAAGTCACTGGCATCACAGGTGCATACCACCACACCTTGCACAGATACAACTTTTAATCTACTATTTGTATGCATTTTTGTCAACTGATGCAATAACATTGACAGTATTTTTCTCTCCAGAACAGGACCTTAGTGACCTCTAATATATAGTCAAGTATTGCATTTAATTGTGAGGTCTCTTTAGCCTCTTTTAACCTAGAACATTTGTCTTCTATAGCATTGACCTTTTGGAAAAATACAGCCCTCCTTCTACCACTTTTTAAAAAAATACAGTCTTTCACATTTGGGGTTTGACTGTATTTTCTTGTGATTGGTTTTAGGTGATGCTTTCTATACTGGACCACTGCATAAGCAATGTTGTGTCCTTCTAGGGAACCTCATTTGCATGTGCACAATGTTCATTGGCCCTTTTCTGATGATGTTTATTTTGATCATTGGTCAAGATATAATCCAACTTTTCCACTATATAATTACTATTCTTTTTCTCCCCTGCTAATATGAAAATCTGTGGAGGAATACTATAAGACCATATAAACACCCTACTCATTAAATTCTCTCTGTAGACTTAGCATCCATTAATGACACTTGCCTAGTCTAGTCTTTACTATGGTGGTTAGAAAATCAGAATTCCATCTCCTCTACCAGTAGGTTCTCTGTCACTAAAAGCCTTTCCTTCTCTCTTAATCAATTACTGGTATGGACTCATGAATTGTTATTGACCCCTAATAGTTTATCATTCATTAACATCTCTAATTATGTTGGTGCCCCAGTTGTCCCAGATTTGGTCAGTAGGACCATTCCTACCATCTCCTGGGTCACCATGTTTTTCAGCACTTTTGTCACAGGATGTCCCTGGTCATCTGGTTCTACCAGTTCAGGGTTATCATTTTGGAGAACTCTCATATATGATGTTCACAGGGCCAACTGAAATGAGTAGGGCTAGTTACCATTTTATAAAAGGGGCTCTGTTTTTTGTGTTCATCTGTATCATTTTTTGTAGTTTTCCTGGCTGTCTAAAAATTGTGACTTTGAAAGATTAATTCCCCTGTCTTCAGCTCTTTTAAATATTATTGACTGGAAAGTGAGAGAGCCAAACTTGTTAAATTTTACATAAAGTAAAAGTGAATGGAATACAGAAAAAAGGATTATAATACCTGAATAGTTGCCTGGCATATAGTAGCAGATTGATAAATGTTGAATAAATACAACTTCCATTCATCCATCAAGGCTCAGCTGAAAGATTCCCCAAACTGGGATCAGTGTCTCTTTGGGTTCCCATAATACTCTCCTTACCTATTCTCTTGCAATACAATGTAATATGAGACAGTACAAGACAATACAGATTATCTTGTCTGTTTCTCCAGCTGGGTCCTGTCCTCAAGAAGGCAGGGGTGATGGGCCTTTTAATTATGTATCCTCATTACCCAGAGTAGTATCTGGCAATGAGTAGGTATTAGAGAAATGTTTCTTTAGTGTACAGGCAGATGAATGTGTGGAGAGATAAATAAAAGGAGTAAAGAATGGAAATAAAAAGTGAATGGACCATGAGTGAGGACCCAAAGCATAGTTCCATGAGCACAGTGTGTGTACTTGGGTGAAGGAACTAACCTTTTACTTTGGTTCACCTATGCTCTGGTTAGTTGGGATTGCAGGTAGGGACTTAGATAAGTGAATGGTTATTGTTCTTCTAGGAAATTTGTAAAGAATGAAGATATTTATGTCTCCTTTGATTATAGGATTTCAGGTCAGCTATTCTTTCATTTCCACTCTTAACATCTGAATTTTTAAAAAATCCACCAGAAGTCTCATAAGCAGTGGTTCTCAATGCTGGCTGCAAGGGAATCACCAGGGAAGCTTTTGAAATTTGCTGACACCTGTGTCTCCAGCAGAGATTTTGATTAATTGGTCTGGAGTGCAGACTGAGGCTGGGGAGTTCAAAAATTCCCTAATGATTCTAATGTTTAACCAGGATGGAGAACAAGCACATAAAAAATTAAATATATAGCCTAGTAATAGCCTAATAATCTTGGATCCTCAACAGAGAGCTTATGAACTGATCTAGGTTTTCTAAGGTTTTAAGCATATAAACCTACTTTATATCACAGAGTCCTAGAATTGGAAGGGACTTTGGAGATTATCTACTCTAATGAATTTCTTTATGGATAAGCAAACTAAAGACCTTATAGGCAAAGTGACTTATTCAAGTAACAGCATTCTATTTTTCATTGTAAATGAACCTGTTCCTTTGGACCAGAGCTACTAAGAATATGATTCACAGGTTTCATGTATCCACAGCACTAGTAAATTTTGTTAAAATTTCAGATTTCTGTGATTCATCCAGGCCTGCTGGATTGAGATCTTGGGCCTGGGCAACTGCCTTTCCCACAAGACTCCCAAATGCTGTTTTAACACTAAGGTTTGGAAACCATTGCTCTGAATGGATTATTTATGTTAATGAATGAGCACCAAGCTATTTGTCATGTACAGTTTATAGAAATAAACAATAGATAAAGAATAAGCTATAACTGATAGTGTTAATTTTTAATAAACCCATAAAGCAAACTCTAGTATTTCTTTTGTGTGGGGTTATTACAAATTAAACTCCATGTTTTTATGATGATTATCTGAAAAAAAAGTTTTGCTTCTAGGAAAGGTATACAGAATTCATGTGAACTTGTGAAATTCAAGCACATTAACTCCATCAAATAGAGATGACTCTGGTAAGGTTTAGACCTCAGTTCAAAACAGTAGTTCCAGCTGACTGCAGGCATGTAGACACGGCCCTAACAGTTTGGTGGATAATGGTTCTTGACCATTTCATCCATTACCCTGCAGACGTGTGTTCTGTCTCCATGTTCATTATCAGAGCTGGCTTCAGAGACTAACACCACCCAAACCACCCAAGATTATTCTTTAGAGGAGCACCAACTGTGTTCAATACTCTTTCCTTAAGGTTAATCAATCTTCGAAGTATCTGAAAGTTGGAATAAATACAAGTCAGCCTCCTAATTCCCATTGCCATTAGTGATTGCTGAGCCCTGCTGAAGGCATGGGCCTCCCTACCAGGGGCCACAGGGTTGGGATTGTTTTAAAATATTTATGTTTTTACCCTAATGAAATTTTATGTGAAGAGTTGCCTCAATGTTTCCTGGAGTGGACCTACTAGCACACTGAAGTTGCTAGGTAAAATTCATAAGAATCTAAATGAAAAGAAAAAAGCATGGACTACAAAAAAGTTGTAATATTACATAAACAAACAAAAACATTAAATGAGCCATCAGAAGCCTTGAGAATGGGTCAGTGCACTATGACAAGGGTAACCTTGATACAGGGATTTGGAAAAAAAAAATTCATTCATGCCCTCTGCACTGCTCAGTTAAACCTAGTACTTGATCAGATCCCTCCCTCTTCCACAGAACTGGATAATTTTCTTATCACCCCTTTTTATCTTAAATGGGTGATTTGACACTTTCCTCTATGTGTTTTACTAGTTGACCCAATTTCCCAGCTTCTAACATGGCCTTTGCCAGTTTCAGGGACTCTGAGTACCTCCTTCCAGAATAAAATTGAAGGGCCAGATGTTATAAGTTGACAGCTAAAGGTCAGGGAGAGAGGAACCAAAATCCACCACCACCTTGATTTTAGTAGTAATAGAAGCATCAATAGATTCTTTCAGAATATTAGTGAGTACTACTCTAATATCTTATATTCCCCCATGTCTTCTGCTGAAGGGAGCATGTGGGCTCAGTATGGAGAACTCATGTCAACCAAGAGCACAGCTCTTTAGTTTATCACCATCCTCCATGGAACACGTATGATCTTGGAGACTGTGTGGATTGGTTTAAGCACTCATTGCACAGTACTCCAGGCAGCCACGCTGCAGTGTAAGGAGTAAGGAAGATGTATGGAGGGACAGTTTGTAGGGCTCTAGAGTGATTGAAAAGATGCAAATTTGGATATTCTTCTTCTGTATAGTATGAAATGCTGCATGTCACACCGCCGATGAGCTCACCAGACGTCCTCAAGGCAAGTCCTGTGGCTGATGCTGCTGGCTGGGTGGATGTGGATAAAGAAACTCTGCAGCACAAGAAATATCCAAATGTGTTTGGGATTGGGGACTGCACCAACCTTCCCACGTCAAAGACTGCTGCAGCAGTAGGTAGGATAACCAGCTCTGTTTCTCCTCTCAAACTGATGTCTCTCCAGGTCTCCATTGTAACAAAAATAAGAGTTTGGCACAAACAACATTACACTAATAATGGAAGAAATTCTTGTGGCCTAAAAATGACTTTGATCTTCCTAAGGCAGTAAGAAGTTGTCAATGAACCCAGTGTTGTATGAAAAAGAAGCTTTTTAATGTTTTCCCTACCCCGTTTGTCTGCCTTTTCTTTGTCTTTTCTCTTTTTTAAAATTTTTATTTTTGCCTACAGGGGTGCTCTACCACTAAGCTTCATCCTTTGCCCTTTTTATATTATTCTGAGACAAGATCTCACTAAGTTGCTGAGGCTGGCCTTGAACTTGTGATCTTCCTGCCTCAGCCTCCGGAGTTGTTGGGGTTATAGGTATGCACCACAGTACCCTGCTTTATCTGCCTTTTCTAGGTCAGAGGGGTTGTTTTTAGGGAAAGAATCCTGAATTTTCCAGCTTTCTAGAATTCTGTTATTTCTCATACTGCCATACTCAAATCCTGGGCCTTCTGGGCCCCTGACACCAGATAGGTTGGCTATATTATTCTCTTGCCTGAAACACCATAAAGCTAGAGAAGCATTTGTTTCCCTAGAAAACACATGCAAGTCAATGAAAGCTTGCAGACCAGAAAATTGTTCTGTTAAGACAAACACAGTGGAGCATGCCCTGATTGGTACACGATTAAGGCCTTAGCCTGGAAAACTAAATTCTTCACCTCCATGTTCTGCTCTAGCAGTGATGGGGAGAATTGCCTTTTAGATTGTGTCCTCTACGGACAGGAACTGTCTTCTCTGGATGTTATAAAACATGGACCTCCCTGCTGATGTGTATGGTAGTGTTTGTGTGAATTACACACCTGTGGAACATACTGTGCTACTTTCACTACTTCAACATTAACCCATTTTGTCCCAATGTCCCAGATGTGGAACACCTATAAAAACTTAAATATCTTTTATAAAATGTATATATAAGCACACAATAATAATATAATTATAATATTATAATATTAATTGATATAATTATAGATAAGTGCCAGATTTCCAATCTACTTTAATGTACCTGTGTCAACTGCATTGAAATATTCACAGAATTTAAAACTTGGGATGTAATGGGTTAAGACAGACTTTCTAGGAAACTCACTGAGTGTCTTTTTCATCATTATAGGTAATTTGATGGTCTGAGATTTTTAATTTCAGAAATCTCAAACCAATGAAAAATTAGAAGGAAAGTACAATGAATACTCACATGCCTTTTAAGTATTAACCAGTTACTAATGTTTTGTGACATTCTTTGTCACCCTTGGTACTTTTTTGCTGAATCATTTGAAAGCAAGTTTGACATGGTGATATTTTACTTTAAATACTTTCATTCTTCATCTCCTAGGAGAAAGGACATTTTCCTCCACATTTATATAAGATCATCATCATGTCCAAGAAATTTAATATTACTTAATGAAGTCATCTTACACATAATCTACTTTGAATTTTTCCAGTTTCCCTAAAAATGTCCTTTGTAACCCTCCCATCCCCTTTAAATCCTGTCAAGGACCACATACTGCTCTGGTTGTCACAGTCTCTCTGGTTTCCTTTCATCTAAAACAGGCCTTCTGACATTTGTATTTTTGCTTTTATGACATGGGCAATTTTGAAGGGTCTACACATCTAGACTGGTCATCTTGTAGAATATCCTAAATTTAGAAATTGTCTAGTTTTTTTTTTTTTTTTAATTTGGCCCTGCTAAGCAGTTGCTCTTACCACTGACTCACATCCTAGCACTGTCTAGCTGTTTTCTTATGGTTATATCCAGGTCAAATGTTTTGGTAGGAATCTATACGTGAAGTTTTTTATCTCCTACTGTGGCACTTTAGGAGCCATTTTGTTAATTTTGTCTTGTTTTTGGTGAAGCTTGATTTCATTACTGGGTTAATTAAAGAACATCCATTTTTTTCCTCCATTGCCAAAACACCTTTTTTTCTTTGTAATTTATATGTAGTCTGAGGGGCAATACTTTGAATTACATTCATTTAATGCAAGCCTGCAGCATTTATATGGTACAAATACTGTGATGGGAGGCCCAGACTATGTAACTTTTGACTTATATCTTACTTAAGCATTTAATTCAATATTTCAAATAGATAATATTAAATTCAATCAAACAAAAAGTAACATGCAGAGCCTTGCTCCCAGTCCTGCCTTCCATTGGCTCAGCTTCTATATTCCTCCAGACACGAAGAGAGCGTCCCTGTTGTTTTTATGTCTGTTTTCTGTGAGTCTATATTCCATTATATGTTTTCCAGAACTATTGTACAGATCCACCCTTGATTTATATTTGTGTTCTTTTCAACCCATTTCATATCAAACAGTACTGCAGTGAATGCTCTTCTTTGTCATTGCACATCTGTGACTGTCTGCTTGCTTGTGTCTTTAATGTCTAAATAACAATAGTCCCAGCTTTCTCCAAGTAGGTCTGGATTTCTCATTAGGTTCCCCTCTGCCAGTCCTTTGAGTGTCCCGAGGCAATGCTCACACTCGCTCTGCAGTCACTCCTTTGCTCTGTTTGCCTCCCAGACTCTCCAGACCATTATGCTATTGTGAGCAAAACCTTGTCTTGCTGTGTTGAATATGGCTTTCTTGGGGCTCCTGCCTCCCTCTGCTTCTCTCTGCCCTAGGAATCTCCCTTAATTACCCACAGCTCAGCACAGTCAAGACCCAGATGTGGCATTTAACAAAGATTAACTGAAGGCTTCAGTGTAACAGAAGGAGGTGGTAATACAGGGAAGAGCACAACTCAAGTTTGCCTGTGCACTTGACCACTGAAGTGTGGCTGTTTGCTGGGACCTAACCTCTCTGCAGTGGCAGCAATTGGCTGGCTTCTCTCCTTTTCCACTGGCCTTGTTGCCCTGCAGCAGGGGCCTCCTCAGGTCTTCTCAGTGCAGATTCCAGACTCCTTATGGACTTAAAGACAAAGTTTTCCAAAAGGGAAGTATTATCTTTAGAAATAAAGATAATACTTTATTTATTTACTTATTTATTTATTTATTTATTTATTTATTTATTTAAAGCTTTGCCCACACCGAATAGTGGGCAATTTAATAGCTTTAAGCAGAGTTGTTTCCTCCTCTTTTTTCTTTTTTTAACCTCTTTATTCTAGGGAAAAAGAAAATCCTTATTGCTTTTTTAAATTTGAGCATAAGCAAACTACACTTTGCAGACTAAACACAGCCGGCTGCCTATTTTTGTACAGCTGGCTAAGAATAGTTTCTATGAGGGAACATTTATAATCAATTTAGTGATAGGGAACAATAACTTTCTTTACTTATTCTAAACAAAATTCCATTATTATACTAATTAGAATTAGTAGACCTAGATTATAAAGTTTTATTATTTTTTGAATTTCATTAACAAGACTTTTTGTGGAAGGTTGTTTTTCTTTTTGTTATCTAAATCTTTGCTTTTGGTGTCTTGACCCACAATATTTAAATATTTTCTCTACAGAAAATAATTTCTGATCCCTGATTTCCCAATTACACTTTAATGAAGCACTTTACGATATAAAAGCAATGTATCTTTTTGTGAAAGCAAACCGAGTGTTTTACCTCTAGACATAAAAGTAAACCCAAAGTTTTATTTCCGAATTCTGCTCATTTCTTTGGAAGCGTAGTCCTAATTATTCAAAATTCAATTCTCAATGGGGGTTATATAATATTAAGTAATTATTGCTCATGTTTTTGGATATAAGAATGCTATTGTTTTTGAATTAAAGTCACCCACCTATCAGAGATACACAGAAATATTTAGTGAGTAGGTATGATGTCTGTCTGCTCTAAAAATATTACTTGTGTCACACACACACATCACACACACACACGCACACACACAGAGCATGTGTGAGGGGATAGATGAAATAAGAATGGCAGAGTTTGAACATTTTAATAATTAAAAAGTCAGTTTCTCCACTGTTGCCATTGTAAAACAAAGACACACATATGTAGGTATGCTGAAAGAGAGAGGTCATTGTAGATAGATGCATGTAGACAGATCTACATCCACGTCCCTCTGGTCTGGCCTCACCCAGGCAGTCCTGCAGAGTGGAAGGCATGATATTTTTCGAGTTGGATATCCCTGGGACTGCCAATATAGGCTTTCTGTGAATAGGGACATAGGGGTGTCCTGGATGGCCATGGGACACAGCACACAGACCAAGCTGACAGTCATCAGCCCCCAGGAGGAGGGGGAGCAGGGTTGGAGTAGGACCATCATTAAAATCCTGTTGAGGAGAGATGGCTCTTTAATTTCTAAACAATAGAGACTTCTCTGTGGGCTTCTGATGACTGAAGGAGCCCCCTACTCTGGTAATAGAACTTCAAATCCTAAGGTGGGTCTTGTTCCACTCATAGGGTGATGGAAAATGGAATCTTAACTTGTCTACATTAAAGTTGTTTGCAAATTAGTTTTCATGGAAAACCTAGATACTTATATTTTTTCTGACTTTTCCTTTTTTGTTATAGCTGCCCAGTCAGGAATACTTGATAGAACAATTTCTCTGATTATGAAGAATCAAACACCAATAAAGAAGGTTTGTATGCCTTGTGATAATCAGTTTTAATTATCACCTTCTGTTCTGTGTGAAGGTGGTGATTTCCCACAATCTCGCCACTTTATTAATTAGTTTCTTCAATTCAGGCACTTTAGTTTTTGCCTTCAGTACTATTTTTTGGTGACACAACATATTTTTCATTAGACAAAAAATTAGAATGTACAAAAAAAGAAAAGAAAAACATTGTAACCACTCGGAGCAAATAATAAATTCTATAGTTTGTATACAGTCCCATAAGGAAGCTACTTCCCAGTTGAGTCTCATTTTACAATTTTAGTATGATGGCTACACATCCTGTCCTCTGGTGACTGGCTACAGTCGTGTGATTCTTGCGGAGTTTGACTACAAAGCTGAGCCACTGGAAACCTTCCCCTTTGATCAGAGCAAAGAGCGACTTTCGATGTATCTCATGAAAGCGGACCTGATGCCTTTCCTGTATTGGAATGCCATGCTAAGGTAGGTGCATCATCTGCTCCTGGTGTGGAGAGCACCCCTTTTAGCAACAGCACCACCTTGCGAAGTGTCATGAGTTCAAAGGGGCATTGCAGCTTCCACTTAAAATGGGACTTGCTAGTGGAATGCCCTTCCCTCCACCTCCAGGCTGTGACATTTCTTATCAGTGATGGCAGCATTTTGAAGGATTCAGAGCCTCAGCCCCACTAGGGAGGGCCCTCACCCCTTGGGTGAAGAAAAGGGGTTGACTCTATCACCACAGGGAATGCTGCCTCTTTTCTTCATTATGGCAGTGGCTAAGTCTTCTGTCTTCCATGTTTTGGCCCTCTTTTGCTGCTGGATGAATAAATAATAACAGTAAATCATTTTCACATATCACATACTTTCTCATCTGCTACCCCACTTTTGTTTTTGTTATGTTTGGGGAAAAATAAAAATGATTAGGGGGGCTGGGGAGATAGCTCAGTCGGTAGAGTGCTTGCCTTGTAAGCACAAGGCCCTGGGTTCAATCCCCAGCACCCAAAAAAAAAAAAAAAAAAAAAAAAAAAAAAAAAAAAAAATGATTAGGAGCACACACTTTGGAGCCCTGCCTGGGTTTGAATCATGCATTTGCCATTTACTAATTTTATGTCCTGGGTAAGTTGCTTAAACTCTGTATTTAAGTTCCTTATCTGCAAAAAAATTGCCTATCATAAGATGGAGATTAATGTGACAATATAAGAAAGAGCCAGGTAAAAGTAGTCATGCGATAGTGGAGTAACGCAAATTAATAATTCCTCTCTTTGTTCCAAAACTCGATGATCTCATTTGACTTTTCCAAACTCAGATGAGATTGGTAAGTCAGGATATCTATATTAGTGGTCTTCAACCAAGAATAATTTTGCCTTCCAAGGGACTTGTGGCAATTATCTGGAGACATTGTTGGTTGCTAACAACTGGAGGGATACTAATAGCATATAGGGGGCAAAGGCCAGGATACTAGTAAGCATCCTAAAATGCATAGGATAACCCCTGTAATAAGTAATTATCTGGTCAAAATTTCAATATGGCTAAGGTTGAGAAATCCTGACCATTTAATTCATGAGCAAGTGAAAGCAGAGAAGATAGAAGTTTGCATGTAACAGAGGCTTCATACAGGTTTGCTGAATTGAATTGGCATGTTCAGGCTCATGCTACAAGTCAATGTCAAAGCTAGGACTTGAAGTAGATTGTCTTCTTCTAGTCATGGAATCTTTCTCCCTTGGTAGACAAATCTTACTTTGTGTGCTGATAAGCATGCTCTGTGAGCATCCTGGCCTCTACTTTCAACATCCTGCTGGCTGAGGTCACCCTTTCTCTTTTGCCTCAATTAATTTCTGTGTTTTTTTTGTTTTTTTTTTTTTTTTTAGGGGTTACTGGGGAGGACCAGCCTTTCTTCGGAAGTTGTTTCGTCTGGGTATGAGTTAAGGATGGCTCAACCTTGCTCTCCTTGGATGGCTTCTATACCACAACTGCAGTTACTGATTGACCCAGAATGGCATGAAGGACTAACCCTGTAAAGAGTTTCTTCAGTACCTCAGAATAGCCACCAAGTGGGCTGCCCAGGGTGGGCTTGGTTGTTTGGAAATATTCAAATGAAAGAATAATAGACTTCTATTTTCTAAATAAAAGTTTGTAATTGATTGAGTTTTCTGAGATATTTCTCTCTTGACTACTAGGAATGAAAAATTATTGCATTTGGAAGAGAAAACTGGTGTTAGTGGAATAATTTACTGGATATCTACCATGAATATTCAACTTATGCTATTCAGAGTCACAGAAAAGTCATTTTTAGGGGACAACATTGACCCCTTGACTCTTTCTGCTTTAGGACTCGGCAGGTGAACCTCTAGCCCAGCTGCTGCCCTTCTGGGTCCTTTGTGCTGTTGGTGCTTTCTCCAGCCAGTGACTGAACACCATGTGTTGGCATGAAGACCAACCCATTCCTTGGGATATGGGACTCCTAACTGGGAGGTTTATGCTCTAGGAGTCCCCATCAGCTTGACTGAGACTTTCTTAGAACTAAGCTGAATCTGAGGTTTCCTGCTCAGTTCTCCTTCCTTCCCGCTCTCCTTTATCAGGGTTTCAATCTGCATCATGGTCTGAAAGCACATCCCATCTTCTCCCATTCTTTCTCTTTTCTCCTCTACAGCCATTTCTCCCACAAATCTTTGGCAACTCTGATTCTCCCATGGCACCCGTTTCTCAGAGATGTCCACACAGTGAGGGTGGGTTAGAGGAATCCCGATGTGTGTGGCAAGCCTTTGCTCAATTCAGCTCCAAATTTGGTGAAAAAAGTTTCAAATGAGTTTGCCCTGGAAATATTGGAGGAAATATTCCAGTTTATTTGAAGTGCAGTAGTAGCTTCAAAATAATTTGCTCCCAATTCATTTATTGTAGAAGTTTAGTTTTAGTTCAATATGGCTTTTCGAAGCCATATGCATTTCATAGTTATAAATGCTCCTAAGAGGAAAAGGCAAAAGAGTCTCTACAATGCCCTAGGTTCTTAAAACACTGGTTTTTGCAGTTTCAGAGAATGGGACTGCGATTCCTGGGAATGACTGAAGCTCTGGGTGAAGTAACTTTGAAATTCTTACAGAGTTAACTCAAGCCTCCTGGGTCTGTTTGTGACAAAAGTATAAAACTTTCAAGCATCAGGGAATTGCTTCAGGATGCACATTATGCCACACAGAATTGATTGCTAAAGCTGGAGGGAGCAGTGATCACTGTTGGCCAGCACATTGGTCTCCAGCTCTCACTTCTCTGAGCTAGGAAAGATAGAAATTGTGCTGAATTCCAGAAAAAACTTGATCTTTGAAATCTTATTACCTTATCCACAGATGTGGGCCTGGCCGAGGGAGAGGTCTTTCCCTGAGACTGCCTCTAAAATTGGGAGCAGGTAGCAGGAAGAAGGGTGGGAATAGGGTTGGGTTAAGGGTAGGGGTTTCTATGAGGGTTGTGCCTCAGAGTAGGGGTGAGATTGAAGCTGTCATTGTCAGACAGATGTCTTCAGAGACCAGAGTGACGTATTGACTCAAGTGCTGACTCAAGGAATTCCCTTTAAATTCTCACCACTATCTCCTTTGTCACTCATTCTTTTTGAAAAAATTTTATTAATGCATTAAAGTTATACATAATAGCAGGTTTCATTGTGACATAATCATACATATATGGAATATAATTGTCTTCATTTCAGTGCCCGGTTCTTCCTCTTTCCCTCCCCTCATTTCTCCACTTGTTTCCCTTCTTCTACTCTGTTAGTCTTTCTTTTATTTATTTATTTATTTTAAATTGGTGCTTCATAGATAGATATACATAAGAGTGGAATTCACTGTGGTATATTCATATGCGTACATAGTATAATTTTGTTAGTTTCCTTCTCCCTTTTCCTGTCCCTCCTCTCTCCCCCTCAATTTCCTTCCTTCACTCCACTGATCTGCCCTTTGTCTTTGTGGGAACCACCCTTTCTCCCCCTTTGCTTTATTCTTAATTCCTGCTTTGATGTCAGCCCTGGGTGAGTTGTGGTGTAATAACAGACCTGAGGTTGAAATTCAGGAACTGCCAGAGTATGGGAAAGGAAGCTAGACTTCAGTCCCCTGGGAGAACACAGGGTTTAAGATGTAGAACTTTTTTGGAATTAACATTTGAAATGTTATTTTTCTCATGTCTAAATTTTGTAGGAAATTTAAAGAACAGAGATAAACAAAAGGAATAAAAATGCCTCCCAAATCTACCATCTTGTTATGACAACTAATAACATGTGGGCATCTTTTTCTTTTTCAGTATAATATTGTTGCATATAAAGTTTTTTGAAAAAAATTGGATCATATTGCAAGTATTGCTTTGTGATCCATATTTTACACTAATAAACACTAGAAACTAGTGATTGGTTGTAGAGAGGAGGTGATCAGTGTACAAATACTCGAGGAGCACAGGGCATGTGTGCCAGCTGAGAATGCCGAATTAATGAACCCAAGAAATGTAGGTACCTAGTAGGGTACTGATACACAGCTGGCACTAGGTAATTTTCACATGTAATTCTTGTAACAACCCTGTGAGTGAAATTATTAAAGACGTGGAATATTATTCTTTTTTGAGGAAGATTAATTTTGTAATACAGAGCTTAAAAGTAGCTCAGTTGATTAAAAAATTGCATTGGATAACTCTGGTCTGATTCTAAAAGAAATTCCCCCCCTTCATGCTATAAGACCACAGAGCTTTTCATTCAGGACAAAAGTATTTTGATCATCTTAGGGAGGGGAGAAACAAAAATAAAATTCTTTGGGTAAATGAGTCCTTCTGAACAAATTAATAAAAACTAGGTCTGTCGAGTTCTTTAAACTGCTAAGTAGCTAAGGAAATTGTATGCTGGAAGAAGTCAAGTTTAATACTTGGCAATAGATATGCAGAAAGGTCCCAAGATGCAGTTGAGAAAAAGATGGATAGTGAAACAATTTTCTACCCCAATATTGAGTTTTAAAAAGTAACTACCCTGGTGTATAATATGCCACAGATGACCTTAAATTAGTATAACTTTCCATATTTGCATGTAGTAGGACTCATAAGATTACATCCCTCAGGTACAATTTGGACCACCTCCAGACCTGCAGTGGGACAGAGGTTGAAGAAGGGCAGGGGCTCTGGTGGTGTGCTAGGCATGAGCTGGGTTCAGGTCTTCTTGAGGGCCAACCAAGGAACAGAATTTGGAGCTACAGAGCTGGATTTGGATCATGGCTTTCCACTGACTAGAGCCTGATGGTGTCCAACTCAAGTGTATGAATCACCATTTCCTCACCTGAAGGGAGGGTCGTGATATCCTCTTTACAGAGTGGGTAAGAGGAATGAATAAATGGAGGTAAAGCTCTTAGCAGTTTGGCACAGTCAGTAGCAACTCCGTTGTTGACTCTAGGAGTGTTATGAGGCTTCCTCCCAGACTAGAAATTCCTCTCCGTGTGGCAGAAATGGAACCATGATAGGGCTCTCCGGCATTTTTATGCTAAATGAAGTGTGGGTGGAGTTTCTTTTTTGCCACTACCTCACCTCTGCATTATTTCAACAGATTTTCAGACTTGAAAAATCACCAGTGTCACAGAGTAATTAGTAGGTGTTGGGGAGTGGCTGAGTGCAGTCCTGGATCTAGCCTTTCTGGGTCTGAATCACAGTTCTGCCTCTTACTAACTGTATGACCTGGAGAAAGTCATTTAAGCTCTCTGGGCCCCTGTTTTACTGGGTTATTGTGAAGATTAAATACAACAAACTCTTCTTATGTATAAGAAATGCCAAGTACTCAACAAATACCAAGGACTATTCCAGGTATAATCTGTAATTAATTGCCTTAAGTCAATCAAAAGATGAGCTATTACCATAGAAATGATGGGCTCCTTTTCTGGAGGAGTCCTGGGCAGCTGGTCTGGTGTCTGGACTCCTTGCAGATTAGCTTACAGAAGGTCCTTTGTATTCAGTCTCTCTTGATTTCAAATCACTCCATCTGTCTAGGGCATATAACTACATACCATAGAAATATACTGGATATAGAGGAACAATGAGCAGAAAAATTCCTTATTAATTATTCCCATAAACATTTCACTTATTGAGTATCTAATATGTTTAAGAAGCTGGGGATTCATAGATGAAAGCCTTACCTTTAGTGAATTGTTTGATTATTTATGTGTCTGTCATCAGAATTGCCAAGATAGATGTCTCATCAGTGGGCTCTCATTGTATTCAGAGTATACCCCCGACATATACCAGGTATTCAGGGGAAATGCCCAGAAGTATTAGTTATATGCTGAATTAGTCAGGACTCATTTGGTTGCAAGAGACAGAAATTCAACCCAAATAATTTTAAACAAAAAGGGAACTTACTGGCCCATCTAATACAAGGGTCGGCTTAAGGCTTGGTTAGATCCAGGATTCAAATAATATAGTCCGGTGCTCTCTCTTTTTATCTCTTAGTTCTTTTTTCCTCGGAGTCACTCTTCTACTATAGATAGGTATTCTCTTTGTGGCCAGGGAAGAGTGCTATGTACATGTCCCTTCACCTTCACCTCCTTTGCTTTCTAAATGTTCCTAGACTAATTCCAGGGGAGGATTATAGTTATCAATGAATGGATAAACAAATAAAGGCGTTTTCCCTATCAGAGTGCAGGGATTTGTCTTCTTGTGTCTAGTTCTGTATTAGTAGGACCTAGAATAGTATGTAAGGCACAGAGTAAGTACTCAGTCAATATTTATTGAATAACCGATCTAACCAGCTAAATTTTGGTCATTGCTCACTCCATGGGTAGGGGAATAGGGCTTGCAACACAAAGAAGAAAATTGGTAGAAAAATGTTCTGAGCATTTGCAAACCATTATTATCTCTCTGGTCCTGAACAAGACTTAGGCAGAAGAGTGGAAGGTATTTTTCAAAATTGTATTTGACAAAAGTACCAGTCTGAGAAGAATTAGATTAAAAAATACAAGTAAAATGAAAATCAAAGTCCAAGGCCTGTTTCTTCAGCACAGCTCACTGGAGAAGCCCTGCTCTACAGGACTCTTTGGGTTTTGGTAACTACTCTCTGTCTTATGATAGGCGTAGCATGGAAACAGCTCCACAGTACAAGCCCCAAGCGACTGCGTGTTCCTGTGGTTCCCCTGAACCTGGACCCCACATTCATAAATAGGCCCATCTTGAGGTATCCTAATTTGACTGGATCATCTACTTCCTGTTGGAACCCCAACTGACCCAAAATAACCTAAAAATGATGTAATACCTTTGAGGGAGTTCACAGAGCAATGAGCAGAGACTGAGAAGCGGGAGTAAAGTATGGGTGGGGGAGGAAACTCCAGATGGAGGTTCAGGGGCAGGGTCAACTAACTTCAAAATGAGAAAGTCTTGAACTAAGGCAGTGGCACGAAGGGAAGAGAGAAATTCATCCATAGTTAGGGTATTATATCAGTCAGGAAAACAGAAACCATTATATATTTTATTCAGAAATTAAATATTACAAATTTTGGTAAATTATGACTTCTAAGACAAATGCAACCCACTTGCCTGTTTATATAAATAAAGTTGTATTGGAAAAGTCTTAGTCTTGCCTAATTGTTTATGTGATATTAAGGCAGAGTTGAACAGTTGGGAGGGAGACCAGTGTGGCCTGCTGAGCCTAAAATATTTGCTATCTGGCCCTTTTCAGGAAAAGTTTTCTCACTTCTGGAATATTAGGAAGTAAGTGCTTACAAGACTCTAGAAATAAGACTCATGGAAAATTATCAGTTTTCAGGAGACCAGGGAGCTGCTGAAATTGCAGGATTGCTTGGTCTGCAGATATTGCAGGATCTTGGCTGTCAGTCACACCAAAGTAGGTGACTGCAGGAGATAACTTAGAAGTTTACCCAAGCTTCATGCCTTCTTATCTGGCAAGAATGCCCCTTATTTGCTGATTCTAAAAGTGGTTATATTTTTTCAGTTATTTTTGTTGATATGGAGGTGAATGCAGAAAGAACAGAGATAGGTAAGCCTAGAACTTTGGGGTGACTACCGAGGATAGGGATTTAGAGGCTGAGATGACTCCCAGGCATGGGTGACTGTGATGAATTGTGGTGCTGCTCATGGAGAGGAAGAAGAGTAGAAAAGAAGGTTCTGGATAAGAACAAAGGCTCTGTCAGCAGGTTAGATTTCCCAATCCCTGCCAATTGTGGAGTGGAGTCATGGCCATCTGCCCCATTGGGGTTTTACTCAGATTTATTCACAGAGTAAAACTATAAAGTAGTTTTGACATACAAAGAAATTGGTATTCCAAGCCTGGGATTAACGGATCTTGCTGTGGCTGATGAATATCCGACTTGCAGGCTAAAGCAGCTGTAAATCTTCCTCTGGGCAGGTTTAAAGGAGTTCTTCCAGAAATTGGAAAACATTGGCAAACTCTTTGGCTTGGGGTCCCTGTTTGCAGGTACAGGCTCGTGGATGCCAGAGAGGGGCCAGAAGCAAAGCAATGAACTGAAAAGAATAGGCTGGAGGGGAGGTGGTAAGAGGCAGAGGATGGAAAGGAGTGAGAAAGGGGTAGCCCTGGGGATGGGCCTCATTAAAAAGGTGAGAAATGAATTAATCCCTGTGTGGGACCACACCTGCTGACTGCTTTAGGCCTCTGTCCCCATGTTGCTTACTGTCAGTCAGGGCTCCCCCTCCTTTCCAGGGTAGCCTCCCTACTGTTGACTGGCTACAGTATTGTGACAGAAACGCTATACTGCCCCATAACCCTAGCTGAGCAGAGATGCAAATACCTCAATTATAATCTTTTTCACTCTAGCAAAAATGATTTTATTGGCTTTACTTCCCCCATTTGGTAATAACTAACTCATACATCCACCTTTACATTCTACTATGACACTTAATAGCCTACTAATTAGTCATTGTCTTTAAATGAGGAATGCCTTCTATGGTTTTTATGTTAATATAATTTTGCAAGTGCTTAAACATCAATGACTATAAAAACAACATAGCAATCACTAGGAACTGAATGTGTCCCCCCAAATTCACAAGTTTAAGCCCCAATGTGGGCATATTTAGAGAGAAGGCCATTACAAGGAATTATGGTTAAATGAGGTACAAGGGTAGGACCTTGGTCCAATGTCCTTATTACAAAAGACACCAGAGAGCACTCTCTCTCCACCATGAGGACAGAGAAGGCAGTAGCCTGCAAACCAGAGAGTCCTTACTTGGATCTGACAAAGCTGGGACCCTAACTTCAGACTTTGAACTACAAGAACTATGAGAAAATCAATTTCTGTTGTTTAAGAATATTAGTTTTCCATCACTGTGACAAAATATTGGAGCTAATCAACTTATATGGAGGAAAGGTTTATTTGGCTCATGGTTTCACAGGTTTCAGAACATGATTGATTGGCCCCATTACTTTGGGCCTTTGGTGAGGCAGAACATCATGGAAGAAGCATGTGGTGGAACAAGCTGCTCAGGTCATGGTGGCCAGGAAATGAAAAGAGAAAGAAAGGGACTGAGGTCCCAATATACCCTTAATGAACATGTTCCCAGCGACCTAACTTCCTTGTACTAGGACCTACCCCTAAAGGTTCTACCACCTTGCAATAGCACCAGGAGCTGGGATCAAGCTTCATCAATGGGATTTTGGGGGGACATTTCTACCCCATAGCCTTAAATCATCCAGACTATATCATTTGGTTATAGTAGTGAGAATTGACTAAAACAGAAATGGAATGGTGTGCTTAAGATGAAACTTTTTTTTGGAAGAAATTTATAAATCTAGAAAAGGGCAATAGTCATTTATGAGTACAAACAATATATTCATTTCCAAAAGGCCTGAAGCATTTTCAGGTGAACATGGAAGATGAGGAACAGAACTGAGGTTTGAACTTTGGTCTGTCCTCACAGTGTCTTGGGAAAATTGCCCATGTCAGGATTGCTTTAGTTTTCTTCCATTTCAGCACTGTCCTGTTTCAGCTGAAAGTTTACAGAAAAGGGAAGACTGTATTTTTCTAAACTCCCTGTATTAGTTAGCTTTCTGTTACTGTAAAAAGTACCTGAGATGAATCCACTTAAAAAGAGGAAAAGTTTATTTTGGCTCATAGTTTTGGAGGTTTCAGTCCATGACTGATTGACCCCATTGCTTTGAGCCTGTGGTATATAGTACATCATGGTGGGGGTGTGTGGTGGCAGAAACCTGTTTACCTCATGGCTGAGAACTGAAAGAAGGAGAAAGGACTAGGGTTCCATAATCTGCCCTCAATGACTCAAGAACTCTCACTAGGCCTCACCTCTCAAAGGTTCCATCACTTCCCAATAGTGCTATGGGCTGGGGACAAAGCTTTTAACATATGGCCTTTAGTGGACACTCCAGATCCAAACTATAGCATGCTCTTACTTGCCAAGTAGCAAAAAAGTAATTTATTGGCTTAAGTATTTAAGAAGTCTTGGAAGATCAGGCATGGCTGTATTAAGAAGCTCAATTTCTTACTTTCTTGATCTCTCAGTTCTTTATGTTGGTTCCTTTCTCAGATAGATTCACTTCGCAGGTTGACAAAAATGGGCCCTGGCAGGGTTAGACTTCCATGGTTGCAGAGGCTGTGTCTTCTGTTTCAGACTATCTAGTGAGAGCTTTGATGATCCAAGCTGTTGGTGGCCTTTCCTAGATCAATCACAGATCCGTCTGTGGGAGGGAGGATTGGTGTCTTAGTCCTGTGTGAACCTCATGGACTGAGACTTGGGGTAGTAGATCATCTCCAAGGAGACATCGGGGTTAAAAACTCATGCTCACAAGGATAAAAAGGTGGACACATCCTGTCTGCTCCATTATCAGTGCCATTCATTCATTTCTCAATTACAGATTGTATGGGGCCTGGCTGGCTGCTGGGAGTCCTCAGCTAAATAAGATGGGTTTCATCCTTAGAGGAGCTTGTAAACTAAAGTAAGTCAATTTCTTAAGGAGGGATCTCTCAGACCTCAACACAGCACCCTCCCAAGCAGGCAGGGGAACGATAGCTCCTCTAGGGAGGGTGGGCTCTGGCCTACTGACACCATGGCTCATGCCAGCACTGGTTTACAATAGCCCTTTCAGGGCCTCTCTGAGGACTTTGTGACATAACCAAAGAAGTAATTTTATGCAAAGAAGGAGTGACAAAGGGTACAACCCTCCTGGCTTATTCCTGGAGCCTGGGCTATGAGTGCCAGTTCTAGAAAACTGGAGCACCTGCCTGCCATGGAACCTGGTGGGTCCCTATCCTTCATTCCTGACCTTATTTTGTAAACTGTGCCTAAAGATGCTTGGTTTGACCAATGAGAAGTCACGCCATGTCATGAGTGTTTACCTGTTCTACCTGGTTAACTGGCAGCACAGTGAACTCTGAGTAAAGGAACCAAACTCCCAGTCACAGGGAGCCCCTGGCTGTGTCTCCAGGCACCTTCTTCACAGCCTACAATGAACAAGGACGTAGAGGCTCCGGATGTGTCTGTCTTTCTTTCACCTTTGCACAACTTCCCCAGCGTTGGAATGCCCCTGCTTTTCAGTGCAGAGAACTTATTCATTCGTCAAGACTCTTTCCAGCACTAACTACAGGCAAGAAAGATTTGCTCTTCTGCATCCTCAGGGCATTGTCTTTAAAGTCCAGCTCAATCTGCTGAGCTGATGTATCTCACTGGGTCCCAGCCTCAGAGAGCAGAGGCTTTGCTTCCCCCTTATCCCTGAAGGTGCTCATTAAATACTTCTTATATGAAGGAATGTATCAGTGAGACAATGGAAGGGGTAGTTCTTACTGCTTTACAAATGCAGGATTTTATTATTTTACTTCAATTTCATATTAAATTATAATATGATAAATATTATAAATTTGCATTTATAGGCAAAGTAGTCACAAGCTGACCCATTTAGTCCCGTTTTCAATTCTGTGATTATTTCAATGAAATTGAGACAGGTGCATTGAAAAGGGTGGGAGTTCAAAAATCTGGAGTTTATATATATATTATATTAATATTATACTATAATTATGTTATCATTATGTTCTTATTATATAGTTATATTATATATTATATACTATGTTTAAGTTTTTATGTGTTCCACATCTGGGACATTGGGACAAAATGGGTTAACATGGATTTCTAATTTCTCTTCTAGTGTGAGACATGATGCTTGGGAGACAAGTCAGTATTTTAAATAAGACATGGGCTTATGTTTTCAGTAGGTGAAATTTAGTGTACTTTAAGGACAATAGTAGAGAACAAAACTAACTTGAGGTTAAATATGGTCATTTTGGTTAAATTCTGTGGGTGCTAGGAGGAGGGTAATGCCATTTCCCTCTGCTGGGTCAAAATCATTATCACAATTAGAATCAAAATGATATTGGTAGCTAAAACTAATTAAACACTTTAAGGCATACACTGGGTCAGGAGCTTTGTATTCGGTTTCTTATTTAATCCTCAGGACCTCCTTGAGGGAGGGCATCACCTCAAGTCTCACAGAGAACTGAGGCTTAAAGAGAAGTAACTTGTTGGGGTTGTGCTAGGAAGCCACAGGCCAGACCAGAGCCACAGAAGGGCAGCCTCCCTTTTCTCTATTGTCCTGTGGACCTTACTTTTCCTCTGGGTCAACTTGGACAAATAAAGTGTAAAACTTGTGTAAACATTTGTTTTTCTCTTGCTCTCATGCTCTCTCCCCTGTCCCCACTCCGTTTCCTGCTTTCCTGGCTTCATTGTTTATTTCAGGAGATGGGCAGCATTGGAAATATGGGTTGTAGGTAGGATAAGAACATTTCTAGAACTGGAATTTAGGCTACATCTGGTTTACTGTGAAGTAAAACTTCTGAATTTCAGAGTCTTATAAAATCTGAAGTGTTGGTCATCAATATTACACAGGAATGAAACTATAAAGCAATGAGAGGTTTTTGCGAGCTCTATTTGGAGAACCACGCCGTGTGTTCACACACAAGCTTGCCTGCTTACCCGGTGCTTTCCTTGGGCTACTCCTGGGTTCTCCTTTTCCCTGATTACACTTGGGCCTGAAGCCTCGTTCACCTCTGAGTATGTTCTCCGGCAATCCCTGGTGTTAACATCCCTAGCACTCTACATATTTAAGTTCTCCTTATTCTTTGAAAAAGAGTCTTGACCTTTTCTGACGATCTCATCTGTGAGTAACCACTCTAGTTTCTGTTTATCAATTGATTAAAAGTGATAGCTTTCAAACCAGGCATTTTTGTATCCATTGATTCACCAGATTTTAGGCTTCTGAAGGGTGAAGACCCTGTTTACTGCATGCATTGAAGCCTTACTCTGTATCTGTACTGGGTCTGAATACTGGGTAACTAACTACATGTCTGTGGTTTCCAAACATCCCAATCAACTTGTTTCAAAATATATTTTCCCAGACTTTTACGTGGATATTCTGTCTAGCTTGGTTTGGGTTGAAGCCTGTGTGTTATGTACAGGTGGCTCCCATCACTGTGTCATCTATCTCTGCTGCAGTGATGCCTCTCTCAACTCTATCATGGCTTCATGGGGGTGGGGTATGGGGTTCCACACAACACTTGGAGAAAAGCTTGGATCTGTTGGTAGTTGCTTAAAATGGACTGCAGCCACACCACACACCTCAGTGGCCTGAAGTAGTTTAGCTGGACTCCCAGGAAGTGGTGAATGATTTGGCTGGGAGTTGGAAAGAGCTGGAGTGGAAGATATGAGACCAGGAGTCTGGGGACATGGATGAAGCTTCAGGAGTGGGTATAAAGCATACAGATCCTGTGTTGATCATCTACACTCAGCAGAGGGTAAGAACAGTGGAGGAGTAACCAGGTAGACAAGATGCCTCATCTGGTAGATGGCTGTCAGCCTCTGTCATTGGTCACCCAGTGCTCACTCAAGGTGTCCATGGAAGGAGGAGATAAATAAAGGTATGGAGGCTCTGCATGGGCCAGGTGTAGCAGAAGCTTGGACTGGGAGGGCATATGCATGCGTCACTAGACATCTAGGGTGGAGGTAATGTGGGAGCATGAAGGGACAGAAGGAGGTGGCAAACAACTCCCCCAAACCCAGAAACTCAAGGGCCACTCTCTCCTCTGGCGGTTCTCACCAATGAGGAAGGACTTTGGAACCTGCATTTCTAAAAGCCCTTGAGGTAAGGCAGGGCTCTCTCAGTCTTGGGAATTACCTTGGGGCTTGAAAGGGAGTGTAACACGAACAGGGATGAGCCAGGTATGAGTTCCTGCATCACCACCTCCCCAAGGTGACCTTCCTCCTACACCAGCTGGGGCAAGGCTCAGTTCCTGACTTATTTATTTATACAATTTTCTCAGTTATAAAACTGGGTTCAAGGTATCAAATGGATAATAGTGTGTGAATCATTATAAAATGAATTAATATATGTAAGGCATGTAAATTAGTATCTGAATTGCACAAGAGCATCATGAAAGTATCAGCTATTTTTATGCAAATGGTTGTTATTGTTAACAAAGTTTGGGGCATAAAAATGGAATTGATGAAGTTCAAAGATACATCTGAACTCTTCCTGTCCATTGGTGTTTCAAGAACTCAGCAGTGGGACCAGGACTGCCATTTCTTTCTACTTTTAATTTGAAATAATCTTAAACTTAGAAAAGTTTGCAAACACCAAGTAATGCAATGAGGAATAAATGACCATTACTTAGTTTTACCTATTGGAAAATTGTATTATTGTATGTGTTCATCTTGCTTCCTATGTCTCTACGTTTATAAAATATATGTAATATATTTATATACATATACATATTTTTATACATGCACACACATTTCATGTGTACTATTTGTGTATACTTCATTTTGCTAAACACTAAACTACAATATGAGGCATGCTAAATACTATAGTAAAGAGATAATCTTACATAACCATAGCACAGTTGTGAACCTCACAAATTTACACTGATAAATTTCATTTGATCAATTGTCTGTGTTCCATTTTTATCAGTTGATTTAAAGATGATCTTTACAGCAATTTCCCCCTTCAGAATCCAGTCTAGATTGCATTTAGTTGTCCCGTCTCTTTAACTTCCTCTCATGTTCCTGTGGAACATTTCCATGGCCTTTCTTTGTCTTTTATAAAATTGATACTTTTGAAGGACACAAGGCCTCCCCTGTTAAAAAAGGGGGGGGGTCGTTCCTCATATTGTGGCATTTCCTTGTGATGTCTGTAGCTGTGTACTTGGTTATTTATAGCAAGACAGGAGTGCTGGCAGATGAGCCAGGGCTACTCTTGCTCAATTCCTGGCCAGATGTCAGTGGGGGAATCAGGGAAGCTAGAAGTGCAAACAATGCCATAGGCATCAGGAAATCTTGAGTGTTGCTCCATGTAAAACACACAACTGGACAAATAGCAAACTGGGCAGGTGGAAACGCTATTAGAAATTCGAGCCAATAAAATCAAGCAGAGCAATGTCATTCCAAGTTTAAAGCCAGCTGCACTTTTCAATGGTGAAATGTCTGATTTGTGAACAATGATACTCACTGGTTGTAAAATAGATGGGGTTGGCTTTTGTATATGTTAGCCCGAGGTTGCTATCACTATACCCATTTTAGGAGTGAGGGAACTGAGACTTTGAGAAGCAACACTTGTGTAAGTTTCCAGCATCAGAGCTGGAATCAGGATCTATGCCTGTCTAAATGTCTGGAAAACTTGGGGTTCTCCACAGGAGTAGTACTTTGCACAAAAAGTTCTACTCAAGTGTTAGTTTGAGGACAATGGGCTATACATAAATCAGCAAAGCCATGAATAAATACTGGTTGTCTACAGAGTTGCTAACTCCTTTAGCTTCTTTTTTTAATCCTCTTTCCTGACAAACCACAGTAAAATGACTTGGGTTCAAAGAATTTGTTACTTCAGGAAGAATTGCTCAGACCAACTTAATTTTCTTCATAGAGGTATTTATGAACCTTTTGGTTGCCAAAGACATATTCTTCCAATCTCAGTTCAAGAACTAACATCCTGGAGCAAGTGTGATGTTTTGGAGAGTCCCAGGAGAGGGATGGCGCATGCAAAGGTACAGAGGTAGAAACCAGAGAGACAGGAGCTCTACAGTGAAGTTCACAGAGCCCATTCCCAGAAGGCGAAGGTCAGGCTGAGCCAGATCCAAGCTGAGGCTGTGTGTCAATCCTAGCATTTTTCTTTGTACCTGGAGTCCAGAGAATACTAGGGTGTGTGGTTTTAGGTGTTTGCACACGTTATGAGTAAAATTTTGCTTCTGTCTCTGAAAAGGTAGACCATCATTTTAATTATTATTTGCCCTACTTTTAAGTGTCTTGATTGTCATTTCATCACCATAATAATAACTGTAACAATAATATAAAAATACCAGCAACAAGAATCATAATTGCCTATCTCACTGGGTATTATGGGGATAAAATGAGATAATGAACTCAAAAGTGCTTTGCAATCTACAAAGACCTATCATTGTACAGGCATATTGCTAAATATATATCATTATCACTGCTATACAGGTGTTGGGGTTGGTCAATTGACTTGGTCATCATGTGAGTTTCACCGTCTTTTGTTGAAGAGAGTTTATGTGAGGTCAGTCTTCATTTGGGACAGAGTGGTAGACACAGCCTTAACACTTCTTCCCCCTCTTTTGGGGAAGACAACGAACTTGTAAAATGATTGACCATGTGCCAGGTGCTTTACATCTACCATCTTATTAATTAAAAATAAAGACCTTGTAATTATATATAGTCATTATTATTATTATTTTTCAATGAACTATTTAAGGGCAAGTTGCAGGCACAATACTTTTAAATACATCAGTTGGTCTTTCCTGAAAAAGACATTTTTCTAAGCAACTACTTTAACAATCCTCCAAATAAAAAAAAAATCAACATTGATTTCTGTCTATAGATCCATAGACCTAACTGATCCAACAATGTCATTTTTGCCTTTCTGGTGTAGGATCCAGCCCAGAATCCCACCTTGTGTTTATCGTCATGTCTTTTTAGTCTCCTTTAATCTGGAATAGATACTCAGCATTTACCTGTCTGGCATGACCTGGAAAGGCTTAAGGGGTACTGACCTCTCTTTGGAGGCTGACTTGGATCTGCCTGATGTGTCCTCATGACCAAACTTGAGTCGTGCATTCTTGGCAGGATTCTGCAGCAACGATGCTATGCTCTGTTTGGTCCTTCATGTCAGGAGGCAATAGACGCTAACTTATCCCTCAATATTACCCTTGGCACTTTGTCAGGTTGGTTTCTGTCATATTTCTCCACCACAAGTTCACTGTTTTTTTTTCCCACTGTGATTAGGAAATATTTTGTGGGGAGAAGTTCTGGCATTATATCAACATCCCGTTCCTCATTGAACCTCTACTCACCAGTCTTAGACATCATGATGGCTTCCTGGTGGCTGCCATATGGTGATTTCCTATTTCTCTCATTCCATCTGCATATATTGACTGGTATTCACTGGAAGGAAGAGCTTTCTCTCTTCTCCCACTTTATTTATATTATTAAGGTCTCAAGGATTTTCATTTTATCCAATGAGTTGTAAACTGTTATCACTATCATTATTTACTTTAAAGTTCAAATTTTCCAAGTTTGGCTAGTAATAACCCCTTCAAATTGGCTTCTTTTGTCAAGTCTTCATTAGTCTCTGGGTACTTCTTTACTTCTGACACAAGAAATTTGAGACTCATTGTACTTTTACTTATTTATTTATTTTAATCTTTAAGGTCTGATAGATTCACATTGTATTCAGTAGTTGTAAACCCATCATATCTTTATTTATCTTAAAGTAACTGCTTCTTTTGCCTCTAGTCTCCCTTTGCTCAAATTCAACCTATACTTCCACTAGGTTAATCTTCTAAAATCTTGGCATAATTACTGTCATTATCTTTTTACTAAACTGGCAGCTTTGAAGGAATAGAAAAAATCCCAAGCTTTTCATCTGGTATTCAAGACACCCCATTCCCCTTGGCCATCTAATTTCATAAGACTCACGTGTTTCTCAAATGAGTGTGTTCTGAGAACCTCCCATCATCCTATGCTCGCTTTCACTCTCCCTTCCTTCCGTACTTATCTAGAAACTACAATGTGCCAGGCACTGAGAACACAGCAGTGAATGAAATGAAGTTCCTGTTGTCATGGAGGGAGGAAGTAATCCATTTATTATCCCCTGACTTATATTATTTGTGGATATTATAAGTCAGGGGATAATAAATGTTGTGAGAGTGAATAAAGTAGGGTAAGGGGATAAAGCAGAATGGTTTGTGATTGAGGATGTATCTGCCTCTCTGCCTGGTGTGTGTGTGTGTGTGTGTGTGTGTGTGTGTGTGTGCTATTTTACACAAGGCATATCTAGTACTTTTCTACCTCCATGCCTTTGTGCATATCATTATTCTCTTAGCCATGTTGTTCCCTATAAACATTTGAACTTAACTTGAAGAAACATTTCTTCAAGAAGTCTCTAAGAAGTCATAAGACTTCTCTTATGAAGTCTTCCTCCATTGCCCCAGACTGAGTAATTCTTTCATTCTTGGAACAAATAATGTTCATAGATAACATGGGTTTGCATGTCAGAGCACATTTTATTGAAGTGATAAAATATAATGCTTGGCAGCATCAATGGCACAACTTTTTGAGGGCAGGAGCTAGATCCATTTTTGTGTTCTATCCCCTGGTTCTATCTTCTGTTTCCCTGTACCTGCAGATGCTTGATCACTTTGGCTTCACATAAGTCTGTGAAGATGGGCTAGAGAGAGGGGGGAAGATGGTGGCCTTGGAGCCATAGAGACGACTGTAGAGCCCTTTCCAGAATGCTTATCTGTGATCACACCCTACTTCAGCTTCTTTAAGTTTGAGGATTGGCTCTAGGGCTTAGGGTTTTATTTTCTAATTTCAGAGATGGCAGATTATTGACTGTTCCACATCATATTTCAACATCAAATGCTTCTGATGGTTATTTTTGATTGATTTTACTCCCTGGTGACTTTCTGAAACAGGTCTTGGGATAAAAAAAGAAAATCACCATGTTAGAATTCAATGCTGTTAGATTAAACAAGCAAGAAAAACAAAACAGGCAGGCATATAACCAATCAGCGAAGTCTCTTCTATTATCACACTTTTCTGTTTTTTTTTCAATACCCAAATAAACATAACACCTGACAAGTTTAAATACGAGGTCAGAAAACAAAAACAAAAACAGACAAATGAACAAAAACCCAATTTCAGGTACATTCTACACAGTCCAGGAAGCAGAAGTGCGATTCCTGCGCAGCCTTTGGATAAATTGCACCCATGGTGCTGCAGGTGGCGCTGTGTACTCGGGGCACGGGGCAAGATTTCCGTTCGGAAAAGGGATGGAGTCTGGCATCTTTTTAGTTAAACTTGATCTATCTGCTCAGCTTTTGTGGAGCAAGTCTGAGAAACAGATTAGCCGATTTCTGACCCTAAACGGAGGGTCAGCCGTTCTGTGCTCAAATGTAGCATTCACTATAGGCTGGATCATGTCCGGGCTGGGCTTTAAGAATTATGCCCATAGGCTGTGAAAATGACCCCACGGTGTTTCTTCCGAGCCTTTACCTAGAAGTCTTTCCTGGGTTTTGTACCTGAAAGCAGAAGCTACAGTAGCGTCACATTCCAGGCCTGTGGAGGGTCCGGGAGGAGGGTTGCACATAACTCATCAGTTTTCCTAGTAAACGGCAAGCCTGCTTAGCGTTTTAGCTGACAAAGCTCAATTTTCAAATCCAATAATGTCCTTTAAAGTGGGCACCTACTTGAATGAGGTCTTTATTTTCCCCAGCCGGTCCCTGAGTCGTTGGAACTCTTTCTTTGTTAGAAACCATTATGACCATTTGCAAAAATGTGTCTTGCCACATTAGGGAGGTTCTGTGATTGAGTACCGCAGATCACCTGGGAACAGAGAATGGGGCGCTGAGTGTATCATTTGTCAGCCAAGCTGCAGTATCTCAAATTTCTCAATTAAACTTGCAGGTTTCAGGTTTCATAAAATGAATTCGTGTTTTATTTTTACAGAATTTGAACATGTAGGATCTAGAGAATTGAAAAGCCCTTAGAATGGCAGACTAGATGACCTCCCAGTACATTACATTCTAATTCCCTTAACACATTTTCTAAAGGCATGTCTCACTTCAAGTATCCCTTATATTTTCTTACATTGAAGGGAATGAGATGACACTTCCCACTGCATTTTTATAATGAAGTTATTAAAGTTGAATTTGATTTTATTTTTTCCTCTTTATTGTTTTCAGATGCCTTTCCATATTTACGACCAGTAGGTGGCTCTGTGGCTTTCCTTGAGTTGACACAAGTTTGGTGACTCTTAATGTATGAAGTTAATTGAATTTTGCCTTGGCCTGTGGGGAAGTTGCGAGCTGTTCTATTCAGTCCCCCCATATCATCACCATCCGTACCTTCTGCCTTAGGGTGTTGAGAACTTCAGGTTGTATGGAATTGTGTGTGTGTTTGTGTGTGTGTGTGTGTTGCCCACTGAGTAGTCAGATAGTGATTAAGTCAAGGGCCCTCACAGGCATCAGTCCTTTAGGATGATCAGTGGGCAGTGCGTTGTCTACTGTTGGTAATAGATCGTCCCCAGATCCAGAGGGAAAGGTGACTAGCATGATTGCTTGGTGCTGGTGGTGTAGAGTGTCTGCTCCAATGGACTGGAATCTGGACCATCTGTAGCACTGACTCAGCTTCTACTAGTCTCCCTGGTGCTGGGGATTGTTCCCTGAATGCCCACAGGGTGTGGGAGTCTATTTCCAGATGTTGCCTTCCTGTGCTTCTGTGCTTCTGTTCTCTTGGTCCTTCTAGATGAGGGCCCTTTGTCAGTTTCCCTCATCACTTCCTTTTCTTCCTTCTTCCCTATCACTCACTCTTTTTTTTTGGTGGGGGGAGGTGCTGAGGATTGAACTCAGGACACTCGACCACTGAACCTCATCTTCAGTCCTATGTTGTATTTTATTTTGAGACAGGGTCTCAGTGAGTTGCTTAGCTCCTAGCTTTTGTTGAAGCTGGCATAGAACTCAAGATCCTCCTCTCAGCCTCCTGAGCTGCTGGAATTACAGGCATGGGTCACTGTGCCGGACCCTATCACTCACTCTTAAGGGTGGGGAAACCTGTGTGTTTCAAACCATAAATTTTTCTAAATATTCTTGTCTTACCCTTTGAGGTTGAGATTGCTGGTACTCACCCATACTTGGTTCTCCTTTTCTTCCCAGTGTATGTAAAGATGAAGCTTTCTAGACCCTTTTTATAGCTGGGTGACTTGTTCTAACTAATAATATTTGAATGGGAGTGGTACTTCTTGATTTCAGGTTGTTAAGGACTAAATTGTGTTCTCCCTCACCAATTTATATGTTAAATCCTTAGCCTCAATGTGACTATATTTGGAGACAAGGCCTTTAAAGAGGTAATTAAGGTTAAATGAGGTTATAATGATGGGGCCCTAATCCAATATGCCTGATGTTCTTATAAGAGGAAAAAGCACTAGGGATGTGCATACACAGAGAAAAGACCAACGAGGACCCAGCAAGAGGGTGGCCATCTGCAAACTAAGGAGAGAGGTTTCAGGAGAAACAAATCTACTCAGACCTTGAACTTCTAGTTTTCAGAACTGTGAGAAATCAACGTCTATAGTCCGAGTCATCCAGACTACAGTATTTTGTTAGGGCAGTCCTATCTGATTCATAGATAGATTGAGGAATTTAAAAGTGGTTGTGAGTATTCCATTCTCTCTCTTCTTCTGCTTTACTGAGCAAGAAGGGGTCTGTTCCAGACAATGTTGCTAAAAGAAGGAGTAGGGAGCCCCTACCCAAATAACTTTTCTTGTGCTAAGCCACTGATACTTCTGATTCATTTTTGTTGAAGTATAGCCTGACATTAATCAGGCAGACTAATTCAACCTGGACCTTTCCTTTTGAAAGCAAAAGTTAAGCATGTGATCATTTGAATCTGCATTTCCATGGGATAAATCCTCCTTTAGGCAATGGATGCCTCATGCCTGGATACGTGAATTGGGTCAACTCATAGCATAACTGGGATCATTCAGGTGAAGAGAGTTGGTCAACTGATCTGAATATTATATTGCTGCAATTGCGTAGGGCCCCAAGGAATCTAGGTTTCTTCTTATTGTTCAAGTTAAGCCCTCCAGATCTCAGAGATTGCTGAAACTTTGAGGTGGGGGTTGAAAGCAAGGTGGGCCTCTGGCTTTTATCTTTTTAATGAGAGTAGCTCTATTTTTATGTCTGTAGGGTTTTGTGTGAGATTTAATTTAAATGAAGAGTTCTGTTGCTAAAGAAAGTTTAAAAATCACACTGGTGGTTTCAGAAAGAAATACACATGTTATGAGAATATCAAATCCTTGGAGTTTGAAGTTCAGTTTGATTTGGTCAGATTTTTATATTGATGGGTTCAAGGTCATAAGCCTCATGTTCAGCTCAGTTCCTCCATCTTCTGAATGACTTGAAAAAACATTTCTGATCATGGAACTAGATTTTCACAAAGTGTAAGAATCATTGTAGGTCTTCATATATTAATTTGTTTTAAAAGAGCATGTATGAGAAATACCAGTGGCACACAGTGATGTGGCAATGATACTAAAACCAGAGTCTGAAGTTTCAAATGCTGCTACTCTCCATCCTGTGTAGGCATTGCTAATTGATTACAGAACTCAATCCTGCAGAGTCCTACAATTCTTCTCAATACAGTGTTCTAGGCAGTCTCTTCTCATCAATTAGTATTAATACATGAAATTAGACCATTTTTATCCTCTTTTTGCATGATCAACAATGATTTGGAGTTTATCTATGTCTGAATGCTGGGTTTTAGAGCTGTGGTCTAACTGAGTGGTCAGTAATTTTTGAAGCCACAATGAATAAGTTGACCACATATTTCAAACTTCAATTGTAAAAGGGCTCCACATAAAGGTTCTGGTGAAGTTGAATGCTTGGACTAAGAATGTATCAGTTAGGACCCTGACTGGTGACAGCACATTCAAACTGATGAAGATGCAGTGAATTTACTGCAGGTGCTGCTGACAGAGGTCAGTGTGAGGTCAAGGGAGCCAAAGAGTTATGGTGAAGCATCCAGGTACTAGCAAAGTGAGAAGCCATTCTCACCCCCCAGCTGAACGAAGAAACAGAGAAACAGTGTTAGAGGATCCTGAAAGAACTGGAAACCTAGGAGAGGAGCCCCTCCATGGGAACCCTTTGTGGTCTCGGCTGAGGAGCACAACTACTGCCAGAACAGAGGCAGGGAGGAGACTGGGGGAATAAACTCCCTGATCTCTTCCTTTCTGCCTTTTGATCTTCTGATGCCTAGAGAGAAATGGGATTTTTCTCCCCCTACTAGTCCCTCCACTCGCCACCCCATATGAGGGATTGAACCCAGGGCCTAGCACATGTTAGGCAAGTGCTCTACCACTAAGCTATACCCCAGCATTTTTTTTTTTTTCCTTTTTAATTTTGAGACAAGGTCTTACTAATTTTCCCAGGCTGACCTTGAACCTGTGATCCTCCTGCCTTGGCCTCCCAAGGATTGGGATTACAAATGTGTTTCACTGAACCTGACTGCTTTTGATTTTTAAATCAAGTCATTAAAAAAATGTGGGAAAAGAAAGGAAGGAGAGCAAAATTAAATAAAAATAATGCAAGCACAGAAAGCTAAGAGAATCTGAAAAATTATATATTGAGAATTGGTAAAAGAAAGTTAAAAGAAAAAAAGAGATAAATATTGTAATGGGAGTAAAAGACCAATATATAAAAAAGGTTAAGGTGTAAAATAATAGTGAAAGTTAAAGTAAATAAGATTCAAAATGAAAGAAAAAGTGGAATGATCAAAACAAAGTGGAAGGGGTAGAATAAAAGCTAAAATCAGATTAAAGTTAAAAAATAAAAACCAGGAAGCTATGAGTAAAGTTTAAAAGTAAAACAAATTTGTAATGAAAAGTAATGACAAGATAATAAATAAGATTTAAAATGAAAGATAAAATAATATAAACTAACAAGGTGAAAGGTTAAATACATCAAAGTGAAAGAGGATAACAGATTAAAACTCAGAAAAAATGTTGAAAACATAAAAGTAGATGAGTTTGAAGCTGAAGTACAAGATTAAGGAATTAAGAGTGCTCTTTTGAGTGTTAATACTTTGACAAAGAGGATTAAGAGAAACATACTTTAAAAAGAAAATAAAAGAAGCTTTAATTTAGAGAAATATATAATAAAAAAAGGCAGAGTAAAGGAAAATTTAAATTAGCCCAAATCAAGATAACTAAATTCTCAACAAAAATGGTTAAATAAAAATCTATGTAGAAAACCTCGAATGTTTCCCTGGTAAACAAATACTTTATAACCACATAAACATTTCTATGTTACAAATTCCCTATGTAGGTCTGGGCCTCCAATGGAGAGTGCCCTGTCCTGGTATCCATAATACTACTCATGGTTGGATGAAGAACAAGACCTGCTGTGATCTGCTTTTTACCTTTGGCCTGAAAGTATACTTTCTCTGCTTCCAACACTCTTGTTTGCAGTAATGAAGTGACAATCGTTCTATAACTCAACCAACTGAGGTTGGAGTTGGGTGCAAGCAGTGGTCAGCCCAAACTATGCAAACATCTTAGGCAATTGCACATGGGAATGTCATTTGTTCTCCAACGATGGAAGAGAAAGATGGCCAGGAGGCTAATTCAAGGGTGCAGATAGAGAAGCTGGGGTGGGGAGAAGGAGAGAAATTAAAAATAGCTCTTTTCAGTGAAATAGGAGTGGAGGTTATCTTCTGACGGTAGGCCTAAGGATGAACAGAATAAACAGGATCGGGTGCAGCTGAGGAATGAAGAAGAGTCCAAACTTTACACTTCACCACAGTTGTGGTTAGGCAGCCTGACTTTGCCTAATGTTGCCGGAAAACATTTAATTTCAAAATGCTGATTCTCTACAAAAGCAGGATCTCTGCAGGTGATGGTCAAGAGCAGTTTGAATCCTAAGGAATTAGCAGAAGCAGAGTTACCTGGTGATGGATCTTAAGTGGTTGATCTTGGGGACTAGCCAGGTCAGAAAAGACAGGTTGAGTGCAGAATGGGATTGAGTATTTGTCCAAAGGCAGAGAGAAGGCTGATGAGAGAAGGCCTGGGACCCTGGAGGAGAGAGCAACAGTGTTTACATTGGTGTATGGGACATAAAATAGGCCTATGCTCACTCTGCACACCAGTGTGTTTGAAAAAGAATGGGGGTATTTAAGGACCATGGATGATACATCTCTGAGGAGGATGGACATGGGTATTGAATAAGAAGAGGGGAACAATGGTGGAAAGTCCTGAAGAAGGTAGGGGAGAGTTCTGAATATCTGTTTGTAGCAATGAAGGGAAAGGGAAGAGCAATAATTGATTCAAGGGGTTATGAGTGGAGGTGGTGAACTGGGCTAAGGAAGTAGGAACACGTGGCTCCTTCCTCTTTGGTTCTGGAATTGGAGAGAGTAGAGGCAGTGGTCTTTCCTAGAGAGGGTGGTGAAGGGGGAGGTAGGTTTCAGTTAAGGAGAAGAAAAGGAAGGGGAGAAGAGGTAGGGAAAGAAATGCAGATGGACTCAAAGAATCTTTCTTCTTATAAGATGAGCATGGTGGAAGAGAAGAGCAGGTTTGATCGAGCCAGGGAAGGGGAAGACTAGAGAGGAACAGGGCAGAAAGGAGGCTGAAAAGGGAATGTGCAGTTTTTGAATTGAGGATAGTAATTGTGGATCCCTGGCACTAAGAAGCAGACCTGATAATGTGGGAAAAGGGATAAAAGTATAGGAAGTATTGAGAGGAGTCTCTTAATTTGTCATTTTCAGGGATGCAGCTTGCCGTGACTACAGCCATCTTGGTTATAACTGCCATCTTGCCTGCCTGCTGACCCTGGCCCAAGTTTCAAAACCTAGAGGATAACAAAGTTAATAAGATAGTCAGCTGAGCATTTCATGCCAGCCTCTGAAGCCCAGATTATTTGTTAACTGATGTTTGATTTGCTAATAATTTTTTTAAAAAAAGCCCAGGTATATTACGGTTGGCTATGGGTAACATTTGTCTATCTTAGCATATAAGCCCATTCCTCCTACCTTGAGGTGTGGAGATTCTCCTGTCTTGCTGCCACTCGAGATTCATTTCTATTGGTAAGCCTCTAATAAATTGCACTTTGTGCAATCTTGGACTTTGGTCTCTTGGTACCTTCTGTCTTTGGCAGTCAGTTCTTGTGTACTGGGTTTTTCTAAAATATCTTTGGACAATTTAGTGTAACTTATCCCATTCCAAGGTTTTGATAGGACATGAAGGACTCTTCATATTCTGCATATACTTGTAATCTAAGGACAGGGCTTTTATCATGTGGTTTTTCTGGGGGGGTCAGGGAGGGGTGATGCCAGCAGAGGCTGGGAATTGGGCCATTTAATATCCACTCCCAAGTTCTGATAGCTTACAAATACAGTTGCAACTAAAGATGAATAGTGAAAATTGAGACTAAAGAGTAATTAGGAAGAGTACTGGTTTGAGTCTCAGGTACCAAATAGGTTATTATAGATGGTTGGATTGCTAATACTGCTGTCAAAGTACCACTGATTCCTGGCATATTAGACAATAGATATAAAATACTCCTGTGTATCTGAAAAAATGTTCTGGGGCAATAGCTGCTGGCAACTTTTCTGTAGGTAATTACAACACAAATTCTCACACATCTGCTTAGTGGATGGCTTATCAGTGATGCTTAACGATGATGATTTGTTTCTGGTTGGTTGTGTTAAATCGTCAGCTATCAAACATTTTATGTGTGAGACCACTGGGAGTGATGAGATTGCAAGAGTTTTTTTTTTTCCCCCCAAAACATGCCCTACACAGGAATATTTGTGTCTTGTGTATCATCTAGTGACTGTTTCTGTGAGGAAGAATCTGAATCATCAACTCGAATCCCAATTAAATGACTCAAAAATATACTATTAAGTGCATTGATCCTGGATAATCTCACCCCAACAAAAAGCCTTTGGCTACTTTGGGAATTTAAATGCAGTGATAGAGATGACAGGCTGGCCACGGTGCCAGGATGCTCTGGAGTTATGCAGAAAGTGAGCTCCTGGGACCATGGGCCTCTAAAGAACCAGTTGTGAGAACCCCTTCTCCTTGGGAAGGAGCTGAAGGAGGCCTTTGAGAGAGAGAGAGTTGGACTAGATTGTCCATTTTTCCTCAGGGTAGGTGAGGAAATGTTAAGTAATATACCAAAGGTCATATAATTAGTTCCTGTTTTAGGCAACACTTGCACATGTTTTCTCCCTTCATTTCTTTTTCCACTTTTGTGAGTCCCATTCTTTAGGGCTATTACATGCCTAGTCTGCATTCATAAGGATAAAAACAAAATTGTTATTTTGCTTTTGTGTCTGCTCACCCCAAATGTGTGTGTGTGTGTGTGTGTGTGTGTGTATGTGTATGTGTGTGTATGTTTGTTTTTCTGTAGTTTTACTCTAGTAGGATGAAGCAGAGATTAATCTGGGGATACTGTAAAATAGATTCAATCCCACAGAAGCAAACCCCCCCCCCCCCCAGAAAAGGTCCTCTAAGTGTACTAATATATGATCTAGGACTGAGCAGGGAGTCACTGGTTTTGGAGAGAGAGTGGGAAGGGGTCATCACTAAGCCGGCCTTAATTCTTGTGTTGTATGAGGGCCAGGACACTGTGGGAGGCATCTTCTAAGGTGCTTCCCAATCAGCTCCTACTTATCTTTTCCCCTGGAGTGTGTGCTAGATCTAGTGACTTGCTTCTGATTAATTGAATATGGAAGAGTGATGAAGTGTCACTTCTGAGATGAGGTTACAGAAATACTATGGCATCCTGTTCTGCTTGCCTTTTCTTGCCCTCTTTCTCCTTTTCTCGGAGGGAAGTCAGTTGCATGGAGAAATGTGTAAGCAAGTAGCAGAGGGAGGGCTTGGGCCAAGAGTCTGTCAATAACTGATACCCTCAGAGCAACAACGCCCAAAGAACTGAATCCTGCCAACAACCATGGGAGTGAGCTTGGAAGTAGATCTTTCTCCAGTTGAGCTTTGAGATAATGGCAGCCTTATGAGACCTGCAGTCAGAGCTTCCAGCTAATCTGCTCCTATATTTCAGATACACTGAGACTGTGATAATAAGTGTGTGGTTTTCTTAAACTGCTAGATTTTGCATTAATTAGTTATGCAGCAATATATAAACTAATACAGACTCTTACTTCAGTGAAGGTTGGTTGCTGGAAGGCTTTAATAGAGTGGAATGTTCCACTTTCCTCCCTATATCAGTGTTTCTATAATTATGAGTTACTGCCTAGCGTAAGGATATTCATCTTTGGGCAGCTTGTTCTGTATTTAGTACTCATGAGATTCTGACAGCCAACAACCTTCACAGCATCAGCCATAGACTTGTGTCATGCATCTGAAGCACATTAAGAATTTTATCCAAAACTACCAACATTAATAGATTACCTTCAATACCAAGCATAGCCTATTTATCTTGCAACTCATGGTTAAGATTTGGAGTACATGTAAGTTCTATGTGATAGCTCTTGAATTTCTTCATGGTCCTGGGCATTTTAGAGCACTTATTATCATCTTTGATTTGAGATCTATCCATTTAGACATTCTGAAGCAATCTATTGCAGGTTTTCCTCTGCTCAGTCATGTAAGGAGCAGGCTTAGACAGGAATGATGCATGGGGACACTCAGTTTTGGTGGTCAGGGTTATCATGGTATATTGCTTCTGATGTTAGTTCTAAGGAAATGCACATACTGCAACCAGAACTTATTAATTGCTCCTAAGAGTTGGAAGTTGTGTAATGAAAGAGATGTCAAAGATTTGTCTTCTAAATAGACAAGAGGCAACTTGGGAAAGGGTAGTAGAAAAGCAAAACCTTGGGAGTTGGATTGACCTGAGTTCAAGTTTTGGCATCATCTCTTAACCAGCATGGGACCTGGAGCACCCCCTTGCTCTCCTGAACCTCTACTTCATTATGTATACTATGAGGAGCGTGATATCTAACTCAAAGGATGGTTGTGATTTATTTAATCAGGTAAAATATATAAAATACTCAGTCTATTTATGCTACTCAAAAAAGAGGAAGTCCTGCTATGAATTTCCTAAGGTCTAACATGGACTCTGACAAAGGCTGATAAGGCAGAGCCCTGGCTCTTGAGTTATTAATTGGCCCACAGGGGAATAGATTAAACTACTGTGGCCCTTGGGTGATTTCTCTGGAGGAGGATGGGATTTTACATTGATTTCTTTGCCTTTACGGGAACTGAGGTGTGTAGGTGTACAGGGACAGATGGAAAAGCGGGAGAGGCAGGTGGATGAAGCTGGTTGTTACAGGAAAAGGAGGAAGAGTCCCAATTTAATAAAATAAACTGTGAGGAATTCTTGATGGCAGGAATGGTGGTACAACTTCAGCATTTAGGAGCACTGAAGGTTTTTAAGCAAGGGAATGATACAATCACATTGTATTTTACTGATACTCTGGAGATAGACTAAAGCATGAATAGGATGATATGACAAGCCTCCAGGCTGGAAGTCCAATGCATAAAGTGAGAGTTTATGAATAATAATATGCAATTATTAAAATAATTAAGTAGTTTCAAGCATATAGAAAAGTTGCAACAATTCCATAAAGAACTATTTTTTAAAATCTAAATTCACCAGTCTGTATTTTGCCACATAGACTTTCGCTCTTTTTCAATCTACCTATCTGCATAAAATTATTATTTTTTTCTGAATTGATTGATAGTAAACTACAGACATGGTGCCCTTTACCACTAAATACTTCAGCATGGATTTCCTAAGCACAAGGACATTATTTCACATAACCACAGTTATAATCAAATTCATAAAATTTAATATTTAACTAATAGTGCTATTTAGTATACTTCCCATATTCAAACTTTACCCATTGTATCAGTAATGTCTCTTACAGCCACTATTTTCTCTGACCAAGGACTGATCTTGGATCATGCATTGCATTTGATTGTTATGTCTGATTCTTCAATCTGAGACAGTCTCTCAACCTTTCCTAGTCTTTTATGATACTGACATTTTTGAGGAGCACAGGCCAGTTATTTTGTGGAATGTCCCTCAATTTGAATTTGTCTGATATTTCTTCAAAGTTAGATTCAGTTAGGCATTTTTGAGTGGCATATAATAAAAATGCATCATGGAAGGAGGTACTTGATGTTATATCTTCTCATTGGTTGTGATATTAATGTTGATTGTTCAGTTAGGGTGGCATATATCAGGTTTTCTGATATAAGTTATTATTCTGTTCTTTGTAAGTAATGAGTAATTTTAGGAAGATACTTGTTATTTTCTGAGCATTTACTAAGTTCTAGGCTGTATTAGGTACTTCATATACTTTATCTCATTTAATCCTCATGATAAAGCATGAAGAAAAAAATTTTTTTTCTTTTCAGACATTTATATAAAGAAAGAAATCAACATTGGTAGCATCAATAGGTTTGATTAGCAATTGTCACCCAGGTAGTAGGACTGTTTTCTCAATAACCAAGTATGCCCTTGATTCTAATCACCATTATAACTGAAGAATCTCTAAACTATATCGTAAGTTGTAATCCTCCATCCACTACTAGCACATGTCCTGTAATATATGGTGATTCTAAAAGAAACACAATTGCATGTGCCACCTCAATAGTTTCAAGAGGAATAGTTTCAACCTTCCAAGAGGAATGCTATTCTTTAACTCTTCTTCTTTCAAGTCTTTCGTCATATCTGTATGAACAAATCCTGGTGCAACTACATTCACTCTGATTTTCTTTCTTGCTACCTCTTTAGCAAGGGCACGTGAAAATCCAACTAATCCTCCTTTACTGGTACTATACACAGACTGGCCAGAATTGCCTTTTAAACCAATAATACTTCACAGAACTAGATGGTAGAGCCTACCACATACCACAAGCTACATGGTATAGTCTATTGCTCCTAGGCTACAAACTGGTACAGCATGTTACTGTACTGAATACTGCAGGGAACTTTAAGGTAATGATAGTATTTGAGTATCCAAACATATCTACATTAACAATAGACCCTCCCTGTTGAATCATAGTCCTCATGGCAGCTTTACATGTAAGCATGGAACCCAAGAGGTTAGTATTAAGTTGAGATATCATATCCTCAGTTTTTGTTCTTACTAAAAGACTATCCCTGTTAACACCAGCTGCATTTACCAAGAAATTTACTTGACCTAAATGTTTCTTCATCTCTTCAAATGTATTTTGAACATCATGTTCTTTAGCAACATCACAGCTAAATGCTAAATGATTTCCTGTGTCTCACTGTTGGTTTTCATCTGAAGACTTGTTGGGTCCACAATTATCCTCTAAAACTCACCTAATGGTTTTTAATCTAGTCCATCAAGCACTGATGGCTTGGGGTAACCCAGCAAGGAGCACCACCTTTTCCCTCCTTGGTCATATAATGGCAATGACTATGAGCGCCGAGGTCACCTGCGGCGGCTCTGGCCATTTCCAGATTTCTGGAGATGATCGCCAGTCGATAACCTTTCTGGGCCACTGCCCTGCCAATACCCCGGGAACCTCCAAAAATAGCACACACTTTGTTCATCTTGGGCCCCTGAGTTGAAAACTTGGCTGGGAGCGGCCATCCCTCTCCAGGGAACCTCGGGATTTTTAAAAATAATAATAATAATAAACAAAGCCAAACCTCAGCGTATAACCCCAACAAACCCTTGCTCCAGCTGACAGACTTGCAATTTAAGAAGCCGAGAAAAGTGAGATCTCATGAAGAAATTTTTATACTCCTTTTTTTCCCCTCCATATTATATAGAGAAGACTTACGTTCAAGGTCACACAAGAGTTCTTATTTTCTTACTCATACAGCATCTCTTGGAAACAAGCATCCAGTGTTCTTAATGCCCAAACAGAGAACCTGTTGCTTCAGGTAAACCTGTGTCCATGGAAGACATGGAGGAACCTTAAATGCATATTACTGGGCAGAAGAAACCAATCTGAAAAGGGTCAGACAATATGAGTCCAAATATATGATTCTGCTAGTTAACTTTCTGATGATGTTACAAGATGCCTGAGAAAAACAACTTAGTAGAGGGAAGATTTACTTTGCTTATGGTTTCAGAGGTTTAAGTCTTTGGTTTGTTGACTGGTTCCATTGTTCTGGACCTGTGATGAGGCAGAACATTGTGATGGAAGGGCATGATAGAGTAAAACGGATCACCTCATGACAACTGGGAAGAAGAGAGAAGTATCAAGAAAGGGGATGAGGACAAGACCAAACATTTTCCTAGTGATCTACTTCTTCCAAGGAGGCTCTACTTCCCAGTGTCTCCATCACTTTCTAATAGCACCATCAGCTAGAGGCCAACCTTCAACATATGATGGGGATATTCCAGATCCAAATTATAACAATGACATTCTGGAAGAGGCAAGACTATGGAGACAGTAAGAAGATTAGTATGGCTGCCAGGAGCTAAAGGGGAGCAAGGGATGAATAGGTGGAGCACAGTCGTCATTTAGATTGCTTTGATTCTGTAGTGGTAGATACGCTTGTTCAAACCTACAGAATGTTCAACACCAGTGGTGAACCTTAATGCAAACTTGGCATTGTATGATTATGATGTGTCAATGTAGGTTCATCAGTGGTAACAAATGTTTCACTCCGTGGGGATGTTGTGATGTGGGAGGCTATGTCTGTGTGGGGACTGGGAGTATATGGGAAATCTCTATACAACCCACCCCATTTTGCTTGGACTTGAAACTACTTTTAAAAATAAAGCAATTTAAATAAAGGAGTGGATATATGTGGAAACTAGAGAGGAAAAAGGAAAAGAAATGTGGGGGAATCTCATGAAAATTGAAGAGAGATCAGTTGAATAGGGTAAAGGGACCAGGGAGAGGGAGGAAGGTAGGGAATGATTTTGGTCAAATTATATTGTTATGTAGTATGCATGCATAAATATGTAACAAATTCCACCATTATATACAACTATAATGCACCAATAAAAATGTGGAAAAAAAGAAATAAAACTTACATGGTCTAAAAAAAAGGTGGATTTTGACAGAGGTTAAGTATTTTTTTATGTACACAATGGAGTTTTACTTAGCCATAAAGAAGAATGAAGTTATGTCATTTACTGGTAAATGAATGCAACTGGAGAGCACCATGCTAAGTGAAATAGGCCAGACTCAGAAAATCAAGGGTCAAATATTTTCTCTTAAATGCAGAAGATAGAGAGAAATAAAAATCTTTAAAAAGGAGAGCTCATGAAATAGAAGGCAACAGAGGATTAGGATGACTGGGGAGGGTGGGGATGGGAAAGGGGAGGAATTGCAGAATGAAATTGACAATATTATGCAAAGTGCATGTATGAATATATCACAATGAATTTCACTTTTATGTATAACTATAAGATACCAATTTTTAAAAAAAATTATAGAGGGAAGACCAATAGAATAGAGGAAGAAGATGGGGGAGGAAGGGAGGGAATGGGGGAGTACTGGAGATTGAATATATCAAAATAAGCCCCACAATTGGGCATAACTATAATGCACTAATAACAAAAGCTTGTATATACTTCAGTTCCTTTAAAATCAGAGGTCATTCTAATGAAAGGAGGGAGATGGGGAGGAAAAGAAATAGAGGAGGTTGAAGAGAGAAAATTTTAAAGAAAGAGTGTCTGACTTTGTGTGTGTGTGTGTGTATGTGTGTGTGCGTGTGTGTTTGCGAGTTAGGAAAAAAGGAGAGCAAGGAAAACAAATACCCTTCCTGAGGGATTTGCTGCTAACAATATTTTGCATTTTCAACTACAGACAAAAAGGACATGAGTTGCTCTTTGATTTTTGCCCTAAGGGTAGTCTGGGCTGATTGTGGTTGCTCTGCCTTTGAGAGTGAAAGGCTCTTCTTGGCCCCATAAACTGCCAGTTGAGGACAGAGCCTGCCCTGATGCTCACTCTTTGCCCTTGTCTTCAATCTCCAGTCACATGCCACTGACTTCAGAGGTAGTTAGAGATCAGACCAAACCCAGACAGTAACTTCTAGGTAAGGGCCAGGAGAGACAAAACCCTCATTGGGGTGACTTTGTGGGATGGAGCAACTAGCCATATGCAAATGGTAGGTGAAGGTCTTGAGGAAAACTACCTACCTTGTGAAAACACAAGTTTAGTCAGTAAGAAAGGGACAAGAGGAAACAGGAAAACCTATGGATAAATGGGATATCCTAGGTAGGCTGGAAGCCAATTATCCTCAAAAAAAAAAAAAAAAAAAAAAAAAGAAAAAAAAGAAAGAAAGAAAAAGAAAAAGAAGCTGAAATGAAAGGGTGCTGCAGGAAGGTTTTGTGCTGCATAGTTGGAGATGAGCCTGAGGACAAGTCTAAGGAACAGGATTCCCTCTCTACATGGCAGACTCAGCACTTGCAGTCACTTGATAGGGGAATCAATCAGCTGAGGAATCAGACTGACTCCTTGTAGAAATGCCCTTCTGGTGTGAGTCACTCAGAGAAGATGAAAACTGAAGTGAAAAAGAGAAGGGAGGTAGGGGAAAAGGAAAACACCAAGAAAAAGTGAGAATACAGGGACAGGACAGAGATACACACTTTGCCACTGGTCTGCTTAAAGACCTTGAAGAGCTGGTTTGGCAATATACTCAGTGAAAAGACTTATGCTTTGATAGAAACATCTCTTCATAAACAAATAAGTGAATATCTCAATTGAGAAACAAGAAAAATTGAGAGTATTGCTGACAAATTTGAGTTTGTGTTTTAATAGCATACTCATTTATCAAAATATTTGTCATACCAGAGAATATCTCAGAGATGGAGCCAAGTCTACCATCCAGGTCACCTGTGTTTGCTCATTCATGTCCTATCTCCCCACTTTTTATCTCCAAAGAACTCCCTGGTCAGCTTACAGCATGTGACGTGAGACAGTGGTAAACAAACATGAGAAATAATATGGTTTAGATATGAAGTATCCCCAGCTTCTACGTTAATGCAGGAATATTCAGAGGTGAAATGATTGGATTGCGAGAGCTGTAACCTAATCAAGTCTATCCTAGTTTGAATGAACTAAGTGACTGTTGACTGTAGGCAGGTGGGGTGTGACTGGAGGAGGTGTAGTCATTGAGGGTGCGCCTTGGAAGGGTGCATCTTCCCTGTGGACCCTCCCCTTTGCTCTTTGTGTTCCTGGCCACCACGAGTGGCTCTTTCACACCCTTCTGCCATGATGTCCTGCCTCACTTTGGGCCCAGAGCAATGGGGTCTGGCCAACCATGCACAAAAATCTCTGAAACCATGAGTCTTAAACTTTCCCTCCTCTCAGTTATTCTTGTCAGGCATTTTGGTGAAGTGATGGAAAGCTGACCAACACAAATGTATTGCTCTAACCTTATTATACAGCATAGGTGGAAGAATTAAACACAATTATTCTGCTCTCCTCAGAAAGAAAGTGAATTTCAGCACTCAAGAGACTCACCCAGTGCCAAATGTGAAGTGGAACAAAATGATGATCTTGGGTAGCCATGATGATTCCTTCCTCCATTCTTAGTTCTGCTTCTGAGCCCCAGATCAGCTTTTTATGTTGTGGTCAGACTAATTGTCCCAGGATTCTGAGGTTGAGACCCCAGCATCAGTTTTTATTTAAAAGCTCCTCAGGTGGCTTTATAGGACTGAGATGGAGAATTGCTGATGTAAGACGTTTTGAATAATTGGATTTTGGTTCCATCAAAGACAACCAGGTTATGTTTGAGGGTTTTTGAGGCTGTTTTCATGAGGCAGGGTTGACATGGTAACTGGCCTCAGTCAGCACTGCTTCTATGTCCTCCCACCTATCCAATCATCCAAAGAAATTTGATAGAAAATCAGGCAATACCAAGTGACAGGAGATCTGAGGGAAGAACCGAACCAATAGGAGCTTTAAATGACCAGCAGTTGCCCCTGCTGCTTGGACACTGGTAAAGAGAGGGCTGGTGGGGGAAGCAAAGCTGTGGAGTGAGGTTGGTAAGGTGTAGAATGCAGAACAGGGTGTTAAGAGGGTGAGCAGAAATACCCTGGGAAGTAGAGATAGAGAAGGTGGTGTGGGCCACAGGCTTCAATGACCTGAGGGTTAGGGCTCAGTGACCAAAATTAAGCCATAACAAAGTCAGTTTTGGAGGGACACAAGTTCAGTCCATCAGGTCAGGCTAGATAACCTGGGGTAGAGGAGCCACAGCACTGAGGTCCCAGCAGGGAGGAGGGGCAAACCCCAGCTTGGAGAAGCAGACTGCCTCTGGACTGCCCTCCTTCCACTCTGGGTTGCAAGAGGAGGCTACTCCCTGTTTGCTCAACTAGCCTGTTCCCAACTATGTAATTTGTGATGTCTAGTTCAAAAAAAAAAGTGTGAAACCCCTTCACTCAGAATGCAAGAAAAAGGAAAGTTCAAATTATTAAAATATAAAACGTTTTCTCTTTCTTCCATTGTTTCTCTCACAAATTGTCATGATAATTTTATTTGCTGTTAATTGTTTCTAAGTAAAGGAAACATTTAATTAACCTGAGTTTTACTGTTCAACTTTATATTGTGCAATGCCAGCTTTAAATGCAAATGGAAGAGCATTCAACTCATATGCAGAATCACTGAGATTTTACAATTCATATTTCATATACATGCATACCTATGTGTTTTATTCTTACCAAAGACAGTGGAAACACTGGACAAATGAGCTCAGGTCATGTGCAACATTCTGGGGACATTCTCTACATTTGCCTTACTGAGGGTAAGGAAAGTTGGAAAAGAAAGCAAGCATGGATTCCTCTGTATCTTCCTTTTCTTTCATGTCACTGCGTTCAGTTGAAGTGCCTGGAAGTAACTGGCAGTAATACAGGGATATGATAAGGTTCCTTGGTTGTTTGTATTTCTTGGAATACCAACGCCTTCATTCTGTGTTCAAAGAAAATTTTGGTTTGAAAGGAAAGTGTGCCTTCTTGGGGCTGTTAGTCCCCTGCATGCTCATCTTGTCTTCATTTGGAGTCCTGCTGATGCTTCAAGGTCCACCAGAATATTGTGTCAAGGGGTATCAAAAGTGATATATTAAGGGGGCACCAAGGAACTGAGGGGGATGTGCATGTTAAGTGTATTGCCTCTACCCATGTGCAAGCTACATTGCCCCGTCTGACTTCCCTTATAAGACACAGTTCAAAGATACAATTAAAAATTTCTAGGCAGGAACGGCAGAGCATTAAACAAGCTCAGGGCCCTTCCAAGGGCAGGGCCCTATGTGACTGTGCTTGTTGTACATCCCATGAAGCTGGTTCTGTTGAGATGACGAGAGTTGGGAACTAGGGTTGTGGTTTTTAAGCAAGGATAATTTCCTTCTGGTTTTATTTTAATTTAGATTTTTTTAAATTGAGAAGCTTATTTTTATTTAGAAATGTTATCACTTCTGTAATTAACCTCACATTACAAGCTGAATCAGCTCCTGCCTGGATTAATTTGAGCAGGGGAATAGAGAGCTGGGAGAGGAGCAGGATTAGCAGCTGGGGAAGTCAGAAATCCCTGAAAAGCTGTCAATCAGGCTTGTTGAATGGAGCTGAGGGAAAAGCCAACTGCCTAGTTATCAGATCAGGGATGCCAGTCCCGGATGCTGGGAGACCCAAACAGTAGGGCCAGTGAGGTGGCCAGGGAATGCAACAGGCAGGGGCAGGGCAGGTGAAAACCCTGCAGAATTTCACCAGAGGCCACAGGCAGCTGTCCTGCTTGGTGAGACTGATGCCTGCGGACCCCAGGACCACCAAGGCAGATATCCAGTCTGGTCACATTACAGAGTCTGACCTCATCGTTGTCAGTGACTTTAAAACATAGGACATTAGATTCTAGGGAACTAGCATAGCAGGTCAGGCAAAAATGATTCTAGCTCCAAGAAACTAGAGGACACAAAGGCAAGGATTTGGAAGCTGAGGACAACATGGACACTGGTTTTGTCACAAGAAACAAAGCAAGAAGTTGTCCAGCACCATGTCTGGGATCCAAGGCTGGGGAAGAAGAATCCCAGGCTCTATAGATGTGAGTCCCTCAGCTCCAGTCATCCTTCTATTTCTCTTGCCAGAAATCAGTCCCAGGGCCTGAGGGTGGGTGTAGGGACCCAGGTGGGGGTTTGGAAAGACAGGAGTGGGAGCTAGTTTATGTGCCCATTTCTTCTAAAATGCATTGATTTGCTCTTGGATTTATATTTTGGATATGAGGGAAAAAAAAAATCACGTTGGCTTTTCTTTTCCCAATTAGGATGTGGCTGCAAATCCTGAAACATACATTTGTGTTAGTTTTCAAACAATTCTAGGGGTTCATAATTCACCTAATTCTGCAGTATTTTTCCATCCTCAGGAGTCTTGGTGCAAACAAAAATTCACAACAAAACTTGTTTAAAATCAACCAACTGAAAATAATGCACGTCTGTGTATTAAAACCAGTTGGTATTATGGCTTAGGTATGTAATGTACCCTAACAGCTCATGTGTGAGGCAACTCATCAGATGTGAAATGATTAGATTATGAGAATTGTAACTTAATCAATGGATTAATCCACTGATATGGATTAACTAGGTGCTAACTGTAGGAAAGTAGGGTATGGTTGGAGGAAGTAGGTCACTAGAAGGTGTGACTTTGGGGTTTGTGTTTTGTTCCTGGTGAGTGGAGCTCTCTGCTTCCTGATTGCTATGTTCTGACCTGCTTTCCTCCACCATGCTCTTCCACCATGATGTTCTGTCTCATCTTGGGTCCAGAGCTATGGAGCTGGCCATCCATGAACTGAACCTCTAAAACTGTGAGCCAAAATAAACCTTTCTTCCTTTAAAGTTGTTCTTGTCAGGTCTTTTGGTCACAGTGGTGCAAAGTTAACTAAAATATTTGGTAAACATTACATACAGCAATCATTTCCAAACCACATTTTGTGACCAAGACTTGATGGACTCAATTCAATGGCAAGCCTCTCAGCAGGCAGAATACAGGTAAGGTGACCTTTCACAATTTAGAGTTACTGGAAGAAGTCAAGCTGATGTGATTCCCATTTGCCCATGATTAAGGTTACTTCAGGATTCACAGAACCTCCAGAATGTTCCTAGCTGTTGAAGACTGTACTTCTTCTGAGCCAGGAATCCAAAGGTATTTCATCACAGGGCACATGACTGATGTGTTTGGGTTTGTGTGACTGTATGGTTAGGGAACCTACATTTCCAAAAAATATTGCTTCACTTTTGACTGTAGTTCATGACTCTACTACTTCTTAGTTATTAACATATTGCCCCTTAGTTTCCAAATCATGACTCTTGTACCTCTTTATTGCCTCTTCCTTTCCCTAATCCATAAGGTTTTGCAATTCTTTGGGAAACCCAAACAATAGTGCTCTTTATTCTGGAAGGTGGAAGGGGAAGGTGGTTTGAATTTGTGGGCATTTCCCTGCAGGGGTCCCTAGATCTGATCTAGTGACTTAGTTCCACATGGATAATGAATCTGCAGAGTGTTCACAGCTCCTACTAAGTTGCCTGATTTACAATGTGTTGTTAGCAGATGTGGGGCTGGTCTGTCAGCCAATCAGAATTCCTGAGGCCCGACAACACAAGGTCACAAATGAAGATTGTGTCTTGACAGGCCTTGAAGGGAAGTGAAAATAATCAGGCTTTGATTTGCACCTATGGTCACTGCAGACTCAGGAAGATGTCATTTTTAGATACTTCCTGTGTTTTCCTTCAGAGTCACAATACGTCAGGCTCAGCTAAATGAAGAACTAAATTAAAACTGTCATTTCAGCTCATAAATAACAGATGTCTAATGCATTTAATTATTTATAGTCTTGAATCTTTCAAAAATGAAAATGACTATACACATTTTTAATGCAGTTCTTGGTAATTTGCCGCCTGACTGATAAGATTTGCCGATAATCCCGGCTTGCAAACATGAAAAATAAAACTGAGACTGACTCGTTTATTTCATGAGACTGCTTCTTTGCTCCCTATGGCTTTGACAAAATTTAAATTAAAGTGAAATCTAATCACAACAAAATGATGTTCATATACTCATATTAATAATTGAGTTTTCCAAGATCATGCGGTAGGTACTTGAATGCCAGAGATTTTTGCACTGCCTGCAAAAATCAATGCTTTATCTTTCTCCAAACCTTCTCCTTGTCAGGAGGTTGTGATTACACCCATCAGGATTTTAGAGAAAACACAAGCGCATGGTCCCTGAGCATGCCTCCAAGAACATACTGGCAAGTCTGTAGGAGTGTGGTTAAAGAAGGCCATTGTGATGCTAGCCACACCAGGAAGTATCCTTCTTCCCCAGAGTATTAGCCATCTTTCATTTGGGTACACATCCTTCACATCTCCATTAAGGCTCCAAAATGATTTAAGTTCATACTAAAGTATAACTGGCCAGTGGCAGATTTTCAGAATAATTTTTTCTTTAAGAGAAGAGAGAATATAATTAAAATGTCTTGTTTAGTTTTGTAGTTACTTTCTTGGTGGGAAAAATAATCCTTGCTTTTGGTCTAGTGGTATAACAAAAAGTGGATTGCTTTGGGAGTAGTTGTACAATCCTAGGTTTGAATCCTGGTTATGACAATATGACTGTTATAAGCTAGTGTCCTTGAGTAAGTTATTTAAATCTCCAGGGCTCAGTTTCTTAATTCTGCAATGGATGTCATCATATCTGCTTCCCAGGGATATTGTAAAGAGTAAAAGAATATCATGCTAAGTGAAATAAGTCAATTCCCAAAAACCAAAGGCTGAGTGTTTTCCCTGATAAGTTGATGATGATATACAATAGGGAAGTGGGGGTAAAAAAAAAAAAAAAAAAAAAAAAAAAAAAGAAAAAAAGAGTAAATGAGGAAACATATGTAAACCATACTTATTAAGGATGGCAGGGGGAAAAGCAACATTTTGTTCACTGAAAATAATTATATTAGTTATTCCCAAAGGTTCTTTTCAGCCAATGGTCCCTGCATCCTCTCCTCCCCAACCCTATTTCACTTCTGTGAAATCTTCATTGACTTCTTAGTTTACCCAGTGCTTCTCTTTGCAATGTCTCTGGACCATTTCTCCAGTCATTAGAGCTCAAATGTGTGCTTCAGGACAAGGCTGTTTGTCCCCAATGCAGACAAAGACCCTTTCCCCAGCCTTCCCACAGTTAGGTGTAACACCAATGGTCACCATTCGCTGGCACATCTTGGAGTCCATGGCAAGTACCTCAGAGATTTTGATGTGACCAATGCCAGCAAGGACACTGTGAAGGTCTCAGGAGAATATAGTTACTGGGGAGACTTGTTGAAGTGAGAGGTCATGGCTAAGATGGTGCTGCTGTTTGTTCTCAGTTCTAGATGATTGTTGCCATGCACAGGTGTGGGCCCAGGGTGGCCAGGCCTTTAGATTTTTCAAGAGAAGTCAGATAACAAACTATTTACATGAAAACTTTCAAGTTTTAATGGTGGCAAGCTATTCATGTTAAACAAAACAAAGTCTGTGAGTACCAATGTTGTGCTGTCCAAGCTAGCAGGCAAGTCTGTGGGTTTTTTGTTCTGACCTATGGGCTGAAGGTATTTTATTGGCCAGAACTCTTAGGTGCCATTTATCTCTCAGGGGTCTTAGACCTCCTAGGAGCAGCTATAATTTCTTCTTTAGTAGCTATAAAGATTTCCTTCCTTCTCTCATGGGGCTCATGACATTTTGATGTAGCCATTTGGTTGCTGTAGTGATATTCATATCTATTTTTGTGACCATAAAATAACTATTGAACTTAAAAAAAAGTCAAGTGATGCCCTTAACCTTCAGTCTATTCCTGACTTTCAATCCCCATTATCCTCCTCTCCCTGAATCTCACCCTCTCCTCAAGGTTTCCCAGGAGTAAGAAAAGTTTAGAGATGAGATAAGAATGTGTGTAGCGTATGAATCTAGGTGATTAAAAGGTTTGCATTTTAATGGCTTCAGTTTTAGGCTTTGTGAAACACATCAATGTTAGAATATACTGCTCAAGATCTTGAAGAAATGAATGTTTTTAGTCTTATGTCCTCCTGGCAGAGGTTGTTCCTCAAAGACTGAGATACTTTAGGGTTATAATATCCTGTCCCAAACTTGGGTAAGTAGGATTCACAACTCAGGATTGTTTGAATTTTGGAAATGTAATATGTGTATTACAGGTCACCTCTACAGTACAGCCTGGGGCTGTACTTCACAACCATAGATCCCCAAATTTCTGTAGTAGATTATGAATATTCATTCCAATTGAGATAAAGATTGTAAACAGCCACATGTAAGTTTGGGTCAGGTTTTGAGGCTAAACAAATGACAGAAAAGATTCTGGTTTTCAGAGTTTTTTGGATGTTGGAATTATGGATGAAAAATTATAAATCTACACCCAGATCAAAGTTCTGCTGCTGTCCAGTGGCAATCTTCTCAGCATGGTTTCAATGGAAAAATACCATTTTGATCTTCTTTATACTAATCCATGCCTCTTTATCTGATTAAATCTATAGAGTTACAAAAGGCTATTTTAATTTCCTCTACACCAAACTCTTACAGTAAATATATATTTTGTAACTGGAAAATGTATTAATAACTTTGCTTGAAATTTTATAAGATTAGGGCAGTAGGCTGTCTATATTCCCTACTGCAGGAAGAAGTTTTCTCTGTGGGTCCCTCCATGGGAAGAGGTGGAAGGAATTCACTCCTTGCCTACCATCCTCCTCTTTCTTTCCACCTCTGGACTTTCACAGGAGTACAGACCCCTGTGTTTCTAGACTCTTATCTAATGGTTATGGTAGAACACTTTGGTTTTAGGGGTAAAAAGACACCCCTGTGGGAGAGGAGGCATAGTTGTGAGTTCTGTAAGGATGGATGGATGGATGGATGGATGGATGGATGGATGGATGGGAGGGCAGATACTTTGACTCACACTGGCATAATGCCTCATAGGCACCAGGATCTCCGAGAATGGGTCTCTGAATCAGTTGATGACTGATTGCAGTGGTGTTTACAGGCCAGAAAGAAGCTTATCCTGGAAGAAGTGGAGCTGGGAATCTGCATTGGCAAAGCTCCATGGACCAGTAGTGCCTGGAGAAGGCTCAGTATCACTGCTGGGAGGCAGAGGAGGAACAGGGTAGGGAAGGTAGCTGAAAAGATGCCAAGGCTGCTTCCTGTTCAGGAAGGAAGCCTAAAATACTTTCTTCCTGGATTTTGTAAGTTCCTGGAGACCTTGAACCATTCAAGGGAGATTTGGGAGATCCTAGATGGCAATACAGGACTTGGAGTAAAGCAAATGTGATGTTCTTTGCATCTTAAGACTGGAGGTATATCTAGAATTATTACAACTGGAAAAAAGCATAGTGCAGAACACAATTAAATCCAGGTTTTAAGAATCTGAATGTCTCTTGTATTATTCTGTAGTATTATCTGACCTAAGTAACAATGCTATCAAAAAGGGAGAAGAATAAATTGATCAAAGTTCTGATTTAATGGGGAGATACTAGTTAAAGGAGAGTTGGAAGGGAGATGACAGGAAAGAAAAAGGGCATAGAGATTGGGGATTAGTGGTAAACCCACTGTATAGGTTTTCTAGAATACCAATCAGCTTCCAGACAAAATCATAGTTAATCAGTGGTTTCCAGACTTGGATTCTTTGACCCCAGAAGTCAATGCAAATGACCCTATGACTCCATGAACAATTTTCTGAATCTCTTAGGTTCAGGTGGAAATTGTGCATTTTCCTCTGAAATGGCTGTGTGGGCCAGTGAGAACACAATTTTCTGGTTCTTTGCTTTTGCCAGAGATTCTGTTGCTTGATTGTGAGAACAGTGATTACCAACAGGAATCAGGTGCTATTGTATGGTTCCATGGTGTATCAATGATTAATAGAAAAGTGGGGAAAACAAGTAATCAATGGTCCAACAAATGTAATTTGGTAGTCCAAAATGCCGCCAAAACATAGTATTCATTTGGGTAGAGGAGATTTATAGAGAAAATCTTCAGGAAGAGACTGAGAACCCCCATGGATGTGATTTTGCCACCCACGTTCTATGAAATCAGGGAGCCAGTCATTCCCTGTGCATCACTCCACCAACTAAATGGCATCTGTCCCTACAGGCTGTACAGATGGGTGACAGCTAGCTGCCTCCCGATGGAGCTGTTCTTTAAGTCATTAAATCAAGAGGAATACTTTTGTTTTCAGAACAGTGGAGGATTTTAATTTTCCCTGTTGATGAACATTTAACCACTCAAATTCTCATTAAATGAACTTGGACCAGCCCTCCTGTAGCTTTGTTGACACAGGACTCTTGGGGTCTCTGGTTTTTCTACCATCTTCATTTACCACCTGCTTCAATCTCCTCTCATCTCACTGTGGGTGCTCCAACTCTTTTACACACACATTTCCATGACTCCCACTCCTGACCCTTCGCCTCCCAACCTTCCCCTCCAGCCCTGGTCTGGTAGTGCTTTTCTTTTACAATGGTTCTATGGCTAAAAAGCTCCTACTCTGTAGTAGGCACTATGCTGGTTCATGTGCAAAATTCCCTGCAAAGACTAGTTGCTAAGTATATGCATATCACTTTCTACGTTCTACACTCATTGCTCATGCAGAATAAACCTCATAAATCTCATTTTACTCTTTCTATGTGAGATTGTGTCATTAGGGAATAGAAAATATTGTAGCTGACCTGGTCTTCCACTGTGATGGGTGTTGTGTATGGGAGAATATGCACATATACTCTTTGCAGAACTGCCCTAAGCATTCCTGAAAGTGTCTGTGCGTGGAAGGGTACACAGGGCAATTGGGATTCTGTTGGCAGTCTAACTCTCATTTCGGTGCTGTGGAATTTCCTTCCAGGCACCTTGGTCTGATGCATTTAGGGAAGGACTCCTACTCTAGGCCAGTGATCTAGAAAATAGAAAAGGGCAGGAGAAATACTTTCCCCCAAATCTGGGTTCACACTAAAACTCTCAGCATCCTATGAATACTGTCATGGCTGTTTAATTGCCATCCTCCTTTGGCTGAAAGATCAAATTTTCTTCAGTCATGTCTGATTCTTTGTAGAGGGCTTGGGGTTTGCTAGTGGTCATCCCCCAACCTACTCTATGAGGTTGTGGACAGTCTGACTTGAAATGCTCCAAGTTTCCCCATTTGGAGGGAAAATAAAAGCCTTAGTTCTTTAGATACAAAGTGGCTGTAAAAACTGTGACTTAGAAGACGGAATGTGTTCTGCAGTTGAGGAGATCTAAAGTCAGAAACCCAATTGTTCTTCCTGGAGGATCAGAGGAAGAAACTCTCTTATAGCCTCCCATGGTTGCTGGCAATCCTCCACACTCTGTCTTGTAGATGTATCACTACAATCCCTGCCTGTGTCTCCACATCACCTGTGTGTCCTTTCTGTTTTTCATTTCCTTTCTCTTTCTTGTGCATGCCCTTCCTCCCTCCTTCTCTCTCTTCCTCCTTCCTTCCCTTCCCTCCTTCCTTCCTTCCTTCCTTCCTTCCATTCCTCCTTTCTTTGGTACTAGGTATTTGTTATGGTTCAGATGTGGTGTCCCCCAAAAGCTCATGTGTGAGACAACGCAAAAAGGTTTGGAGGAGAAATGATTGGGTTATAGCCTTAATGTAATCAGTGGATTAATCCCTGATGGGATTAACTGAGTGATAACTGGAGGCAGGTGGAGTGTGATTGGAGGAAGTGGTTTGTTGGAGGTTTGGCTACGGGGTATATATTTTGTATCTGGAGAGTGGAGTCTCTCTCTCTGCTTTCTGATCATCATGTGAGCTGCTTCCCTCTGCCATATTTTCCACCATGATATTCAGCCTCACCTTGAGCTCTGAGGAATGGACCTGGCTACCTATGACTTGAGACCTCTGAAACTGTAAGCCCCCAAACAAACTTTTCCTTCTCTACAATTGTGCTGGTCAGGTCTTTTAGTTATAGTGAGTGGTGAAAAGCTGATTAAAACAGTATTGAACCCAGGGGCAACCCCTGAGCTACATCCCAGACCTTTTTATTTTTAAATTTTGAGATGGGCTCTCACTAAGTTGCCCAGGTTGGCTTTGCACTTGTGATCCTTCTTCCTTAGTCTACCAAGTAGCTGGAATTACAGGCCAGCACCACTGCCCAGTCCTTTTCTTTTTTTAAAAAAGAATTCTATATTATATTGGTTCTTTTTAGTTATATATAACAGTAGGATTCATTTTTGACATAATTATAAAAGCATGGAATATAATTTGTTCTAATTTGGTCCCTAGTACTTCTCTTTTCCTTCCCCTTCTCCCTCCTCCTGTTGCTTTCCCTCTAATCTACTAATAGTTCTGCTATTTACTTATAGATTTTTTAAAATTAGCATCTTGTGGATGTATATGATGGTGAGATTCACTGTGGCACATTCACGTATGTACATTGGAAAGTTAGGTCAGATGCATTCTACTGTCATTCCCTATCCCATCCTTCCTCCCTTCCCTTCATTTCCCTTTGTCTGCTCCACTGATTTTGCTTCTATTCTCCTTGCCACTTATTTTTGATTAACTTCCACATATCAGATAAAATATACAAACTTTGATTTTTTTTGGGACTGGTTTACTTCATTTAGCATGATAATATCCAGTTCTGTTTACAAGCAAATGCCATAAAATCATTCTTTTTTATGACCGTATACCATTGTATATGCATATTACATTTTTTTTTTATCCATTCTTCTTTTGAAGGACACAAAGGTTGGCTCCATAGCTTGGCTATTGTAAATTGTGGTACTATAAACATTGATATGGCTGCATTACTGTAGTATGTTGATTTAAAATCTTTTGGATATTTACCGAGGAGTGGGACAACAGGGTCATAGGATGGTTCCATTCCTAGTATTTTAAGGAATCTCCATACTGCTTTCCAGAGTGGTTGTACTAATCTGCAGTCCCACCACAATGTATGAGTTTACTTTTCCCTCACCTCCTTGCTAACATTTATTGTTACTTGTATTCTTTTTTTGTGGGGGTGGATACTGGGGATTGAACACAGGGGCACTCAACCACTGAGCCACATCCCCAATCACTGAGCCACATCACAACCCTATTTTGTATTTTATTTAGAGATAGGGTCTCACTAAGTTGCTTAGCGCCTCACTTTTGCTGAGGCTGCTTTGATCTTGCACTCCTCTTGCCTCAGCCTCCCCAGCCACTGGGATAACAGCATGAGTCGCCACACCCGGTTTGTTACTACTTTTGATATTCTGGCTGGAGTGGGATGAAATCTAAATGTAGTTTTAATTAGCATTTCTTTAATTGCTAGAGATGTTAAACATTTTTTCATATATTTGTTGACCATTCATATTTCTTCTTTTGAGAAGCATCTGTTCAGATCCTTTGCCCATTTATTGATTGGGTTATTTGCTTTTTGGTGTTAAGGTTTTTTTTTTTTCTTTGTTCTTTGTATATCCTGGATATTAATGCCTATCTGAGGAGCAGGCAGCAAAGATTTTCTCCCATTCTGTTGACCCTCTCTTCATGCTCTTAATTGTTTCTTTTTCTCTGAAGAAGCTTTTTAACTTGATGCCATCCCACTTATTGATGTTGGATTTTTATTTCTTGGACTTTAGGAGTCTTATTGAGGAAGTTAGTTCCTAAGCTGACATAATGGAGTGTGGTACCTACATTTTCTTCTAGTAGATGCAGAGTTTCTGGTCTAATGCTTATGTCTTTTATCTGCTTTGAGTTGAGTTTGGGGTTAAACTTCATTCTACTGCACTTTGATTTCCAGTTTTCCCAGCACCATTTGTTAAGGAGAGATTATTTTTCTCCAATGTATGTTTTTGGTAACTTTGTATAGTATGAGATAACTCTATTTATGTGGATTTGTCTTTATGTCTTCTATTCCATAGTACTTCTTGCATGTTTTGGTTCCAGTATCATGCTATTTTTATTACTATGGTTCTGTAGTATAATTCAAGGTCTGGTATTTTGATGCCTCCTGTCTCACTTTTCTCCCTAAGGATTACTTTGGCTATTTTAGGCCTTGTATTTTTCTAAATGAATTTCATAAGTGCTTTCTCTAGTTCTGTGAAGGATGTCATTGGAATTTTGATTGGAATTACATTGAATCTGTAAAATGCTTTTGGTAGTTTTCCATTTTGATAATGTTAATTCTGCCTATCCAAGAACATGGGAGATATTTCCATCTTATAAGGTCTTCAATTTCTTTCTTTAGTGTTCTATAATTTTTATTACAGAGGTACTTCATCTCTTTTGTTAGATTTATTCCCAAGTATTTCATTTTTTTGAGGCTATTGTGAATGGGATAGTTTTTCTGATTTATTTATTAGCAGGTTCATCATTGGAATAGGAAATAAATTGATTTATGAGTATTGATCTTGTATCCTGCTAGTTTGCTGAATTCATTTATGAGCTCTAGAAGTCTTCTGATGGAGTTATTTTGGTCTTCAAAATATAGGATCATGTCATCAGAAACAGATAATTTGAGCTATTCCTATTTATACTCTTTAATTTCTTTCTCTTGCCTAATTACTCTGGCTATAATTTCAAGGACTATGTTGAATAGAAGTGGTGAAAGTGGACATCCCTGTCTTGTCCTGTTTTTAGAGGAAGTGCTTTCAGATTTTTCCCATTCAGAAATAATGTTGGCCTTAGGTTTGTCATATGTAGCTTTTACAATGTTGAGGTTAGTTTCTTCTATCTCTAATTTTACTATTTTTTAAACATGAATGGGTGCTTCATCAAATGCTTTTTCTGTAGCTATTGAGAAAAGCATGTGACTTTTGTCCTTAAGTCTATTTATGTGGTGAATTACATCTAATGATTTGCATATGTTAAACCAACCTTGCATCCCTGGCATGAAACCCATTTGATCATAGTGCACTATTTTTTAATGTGTTTTTGTATGCAGTTTGCCAATATTTTATTAAGTTTTTTTTTTTAATCTATGTTCATCAAGAATATTTGTCTGATGTTTTCCTTCGTTGATGTGTCTTTGGTTTTGGTATCAGGGTGATACTAGCTTTGGAGGATGTTTGGCAGTGTTCTCTCCTTTCCTACTACATGGTATAATTTGAAAAGGATTAGTTGTTAGGGTGGTCTGAGGTAGCTGGATGGGGGGCAGGTCAAAGAACAACTAATTAGCTACCAAAAGATAAAACCTAGTGGCGTCTTCAACTGACCATCAATCAACGGGGTCCCCAGCCAACCCCAGAGGGACACAAGTCCCTACAGGATCTCCAGTCAACTGCAGGGGGACACTAAGCCCTCAAACCTTCCCCCACCTATCCTGGACTACAAAAACGCCACCCCGCTGGAGTTATGGTGCGACTTCCCTGGGCCCTTTACTTTGGTGGACTGGTGAATCTTGCCCAAGAGCTAATCTCAATAAAGCTTTGATTAAATGCTTGTGGTCTGATCCCTTTTTGGCCAGCATTTTATCTTACATTTTGGTGCTGAAACCCAGGAGAGGGTCCTGAGCCCTCCCCTCATTAGGGTTGAAGTCTACCCTCTCCTTCAAATGAACCAGGAAATTCCTGTGCTACTTCCTTTCTCTTCACCTGGGGCGACAGAAGTGGGGTAAGTTCCTTGTGTTTCCCTTGGCCTTTCGGTTGTACCTTCCATCACGAGGATCTGCCCATAAGTCGTGTGTGCACACCAGACCCCCCACCCATTCCATTTGGGCCCGGTGGATTGTGGAGATGTCCCAGTCTCTGGCCAGCCCCCCACCATCCATTTTGTACCCCCAAAGGCTAAGGAGACATCCTAGCCTTTGGCCTGCCTGCCTCCGTTTCATGGGTGACCACGATCAGAATTTGGGACACCTCTTTCTGTTCCTGTTTGCCCTCCAGGTAATACTGAATGGTCATGGAAAACTCCAAGTCTTCCTTAAACCCCCAAACTCTTTTAGGCTGTCTATATTTTAATTTTGCCAAATTAGCACTCACCCAAGACTTATGACCTAAGTGGCTGGTCTTTTACTCAGCTGAGGCCTGACCTCAGTATGTTTTGGACAATGACTCAAAATGGCCACCAGAGGGAACTTTTGGCTTTCAATCCTCACTGATTTGGACAATTACTGTTGCTGGACAGAGAAATGGTCAGAATTGCCTTACATTCAAGCTTTTTGAGATTTACGTGCTCGCCCTTCCCTTTGTTCTATCTGCTCCACTGTCCAAGTTTTTCTCGCCAAAGATGGTCCCAAGTCTCTTCCCCATTGTTCTTCTGCATCTTCTTCCTTGTTTTCAGAACCACCAGAACTACTTCCAGACCCCCATCTTGCCCCACTCTCCCCCTCCTTACTCAGGTCAAACTTCCTCCTCTTCTTCTTCTCAGGCTCCTCCTTTACCACCTGTGCAGGTCCCAGACCTGCCTGCTTCCGCTCCTCCTCCTTCTCCTCCACCAGAAGAACCTCCCCCTCTCTTCCTTCTTTTCCTCTTACAGGTCCCTCCTCCTCTTATCTCTCTTCTCCTCTTATAACCACAGCTCCTCCTCCTTCTTCTCCACTGGCAGGTCCTTCCACCTCTTCCCCATCTCTCTCCTCTCCTGTTAGCGCTCACACCTAATCTCATCAAGCCCTACCCAGACCTCCTTTGTCCTCTCCAGGAAGTGGCTGGTGCAGAGGGCATTGTGTGAGTCCATGTCCCATTCTCACTCCCGGATCTTTCCCAGATTGAAAAGTGCTTAGGATCTTTCTCTGCTGACACTTCTACTTACATTAAGGAATTTAGATATCTTTCTCAGGTTTATGATCTCACCTGGCATGATGTTTATGTCATTCTTTCTTCCACTCTCATCCCAGATGAGTGGGCTTGCATCCAGCAGGCAGCACAAGATCATACTGACCAAGTCCACCTAATGGACATAACCCTACCCACAGGGGCAGCAGCATTCTCAACTACTGAACCAAATTGGAACTACCAGGAAGGCCGCCACTGCTCGCATAGTCCAATATCTCATAGCAGGCATGCAGGCAGTCTCCAATAAAGTGGTAAACTTTGGTAAACTGAGGGAAATTACCCAGAATCTAGAGAGAATATAGCCTTGTTTCTTAACTGCCTTGCAGAGGCCCTTACCAAATATACTGAACTGTACCCAGAGTCTCCCTCTGGGACTATAGTGCTAGCAACCCACTTCATTTCTCAATTGGCCCCTGATATTAGAAAAAAGTTCAAATGAGCTCAGAAGGGCCTTAGACCCCTATCCAAAATCTGGTAAAAATGGTCTTCAAAGAATATAATGCCCAAGAGGAATCAGCTGAACTGACCAGGAAGGCTCATTTATAGTAAAAGGTAATGTTCCAATCCCAAGCCTTGGTAGCTGCCCTGTGGCCTGTGACTCCAGAGAGAACTTCAAAGGGGGACTGGCAATTCTCTCTGCCAGGGGCTTGCTTCAAATGTGGACGTGAAGGTCACTGGGCCAATTGGTACCCAAATCCATGGCCCCCTTCCAAGCCATGTCCCACCTACAAACAAGCAGGGCACTGGAAGAGCAACTGCCCTATGGCTGGCACCTCCTCAGTGCCTCTGCATGGGGGTGTGACTGGCCAAGCAGTCCCTTCTTTTGAGCTGTTGGGATTTGCAGAAGACTGAAGGAACCCGGACTCAAGGATACCCATCACCCTTGCAGAGCCCAGGGTAATGCTTCAGGTAGCAGGTAAGCCCATAACATTCCTCATGGACACAAGGGCTACCTATTCTGTCTTGCCTGCCCACTCAGGGCCTTTGTTTCCTTCCCAGAGTTCCATTATGGGAATTGATGGGAAACCCTCCTTCCCAAACAGAACAGCTAAATTAGCCTGTGTCCTTGAGAGACATCCTTTTATACGCTTTTTCCTGGTCATTCCCTCCTTTCCAGTTCTCCTTCTAGGTAGAGATGTTCTTCAACTCCTGGGAGCTGCCCTACAACTTCTCCCCAGGGACTCAACTACTACTCACCTTCTTCTATTTCTGGTTCTTACACTTTCTAACACCTTTATACCACCTACCCTACCGCTGCTTCCAGACCTGGAACACCTTCAAGTCAGTCATAGCTCCCACCACAAGCCAGTCCTTATCTGACTGTCCTCAAACTAAATTTCCTTCAAGTCTTCAATTTCCTATTTCCTGCATCCACATGGAAGGACTTAAACCCATCATAGACCAATTGCTAACTCAGGGACTCCTCATCCCTACTGATTCTCCGTGTAACACCCCCATATTGCCAGTACACAAATCCTCAGGGGCCTACCGCTTAGTCCAGGACCTCCACCTAATCAACAAGGCAGTTGTTGCCATTCACCCAGTGGTTCCTAGCCCTTACACTCTTCTTTCTCACATTCCTCTCTCTACCACTCATTTCACAGTACTGGATCTCAAAGATGCGTTCTTTACAGTTCTTCTTCACCCTGATTCCTATTAACTCTTTACATTCACATGGGAGGATCCTATATCCCTTAGGTCTCAACAGCTAACATGGACAGTTTTACCCCAAGGATTCCAGGACAGCCCCTACCTCTTTGGGCAAGCCCTAGCACATGATTTGGCTACTTGTGATGTAGGGGATAGCACTCTCCTACAGTATGTGGATGACCTTCTCCTATGTAGCCCATCCCTCAAAGCCTCTCAAACTCACACTGCTCAGCTCCTTTACTTTCTGGGATCTCAGGGCTCCTGGGTCTCTCAAACCAAGGCCCAGCTCACCACCTCTTCTGTCACATATTTAGGCATACTCCTTACTCCTACCTCTAAGAGCCTCACAACAGACAGAACCCAGGCCCTCTGCAACCTCTTGCTGCCTGAAACGGTAGATTACACTCTCTCCTTCCTGGGTCTTGTTGGCTTCTTCAGGCACTTGGTCCCTAACTTTGCACTCCTCTCCAAACCCCTGTACCAGGCAGCAAAGCAGACCCCTCATCGGCCCCTTACCTCCCCCAGTATGATAGCTAATTCTTTTTACAAGCTCAGGGATGCTCTCACATCCTCCCCACCCACTCTCTCTCTCCCCAACCCTAACCATCCTTTCCACCTCTTCACGAATGAAAGGCAGGGTGTTGCCACTGGCCTCCTTGCTCAACCAACTGGACCTTCCTATAGACTGGTGGCATATCTCTCCAAGCAGTTTGATTCTATGGTTCCTGGGTAACTACCATGCTTCTGGGCACTGGCGGCAGCAGCTGAACCAAGGAAGCCCTAAAACTCACCTTGCTCGGGTCAATAATTGTGTTCTCCATCCATCGACTCCAGGACCTCTTAAGTCATAAATCCCTTCCTCTCCTGAGCCCATCATGAATTCAAGAATTTATCTCCTCTTTATAGAAAACCCTGCCATAACTCTCTGCTCTTCCTCTTCTCTCAACCCTGCTACACTTCTTCCACTGTCCCCGCCTCCCTCAAGCACTAGTCATTCCTGTCCACAGGTGCTGGAGGCCCTACATTCACCCCATGAGGACCTTTTTGATTACCCACTCTCCTCACCTGACTTAACCATTTTTTGTAGATTGCAGTTGGGTGCTAGGTCCCCATGGATGCTGTAGAGCCGATTACACAGTAGTCATCACTGCTTCAGTTCTGGAAGCCAGCTGCCTTCCAGAAGGGACCACCTCCCAGAAAGCCAAACTCTTTGCCCTCCCTAGGGTCCTCATTCTATCCAAAGGTAAATAAGTTAACATTTACACAGACTCCAAATATGCTTTCTTGATTGCTCACTCACATTCTGCTATTTGGAAGGAGAGTGGGTTTCTATCCACAAAGGGTTCTCCAGTGGTCGAAGCCTTCCTGATTTCCAAACTCTTGGATGTACTTCAGCTGCCATCCCAAGTTGCCATCATACACTACTGAAGACATCAAAATTCCTCAGACCCTGTAGCCATGGGTAACAACAAGGCAGACTCTATAGCGTAGGGATTGACAACAAAGTCCTCAACAGCCCCCATCCTATTCTTATTCACTGCAATCAAACCTGAATATTCTCCACAGGAGCAGGAAGACCTAATAGCTCAGGATAGCCATCTGGGGGACCAGATTGCCCTTCCTAATCAGCAAGCTTACAACTTACTGATGTACATTCATAACTCTCTTCATAATGGCCCAAGGCCTCTTCTGCAGTTTCTCCAACCCCTCTTTTATCTTCCAGGAATGAGTACTATTCTCCAGCAGATCCACTATGCTTTCCCTGTATGCTCCACAATATCCCCACAAGGGAGCATCAAACCCAAACTCCCAATGCACCAGATGAGAGGCCATCAGCCAGGCAGACTGGCAGACCAACTTCATCCACATGCCTAGACACAAAAAGCTCCAATACTTACTTACTTTAGTTGATACTTTTTCAGGCTGGATAGAAGACTTCCCCACCTCCAGGGAAACTGCAGACACTGTTGTCTTCATCCTCATTGATCAGATCATTCCCAGATTCAAACTTCCTGCATCTATCCAGTCAGACAATGGTCCTACCTTCACCTCTCAGGTTGTTTAACTAGTCTCCAAAGTTCTCAACATCACCTGGAGGCTCTACAACCCCTACCAACCCCAATACTTGGGTAAGGTTGAAAGGGCTAATGGCATCCTCAAGGATCATCTTACTAAATTTACTATTGAACTCAAACTCTCCTGACCCAATCTCCTTCCACTGGTCCTTACATGCTTTCAGGCAACCCCCAGAGCCCCTTCAGGCCTTAGCCCTTTTGAACTGCTCTATGAATGCCCTTTCCTAATCAACCAAAACTTCCCAGTCACCCCTCCCCCTTTGGCATCTTACTTACCCTATCTCACACTCTTGCACAAGCTGTTAAGGGAGCATGCGGACCACTGTCTCCCTGTGCCATCCACAATCTCATCTCCAACTGAACCACCAACCGAATCAACCATTGCTCCTCTGCAAACTGGGCGACACGGGTTTGCTCTGGGAATTGCATCCTCAGTTGCTGCAACCTCACTGGACTGGACCTCATATGGTTATACTTACCAGCCCATCTGCAGCCAAACTTCTAGGCCACTCCTCCTGGTACCATGTCTCCCACCTTAAAAAAGTACCCATCCCAGATACCTGGTAATGGGCCTCCACTATGCTGGGACCCACCAAACTCAAAATTTCTCACCCATCTACTACTCCTACTACTCATTAATCTCTCTCAGTCCTCTATCCCAGCCTATAGGTGGCATTTCTATGTCCAGGAGATATGGCAGAAAGATGGGACCTCCTATTCTCAGATCATAGTGGAGAAGGACTGTTCCCCCACAGGATATGACCGGGAGATCACCTTCCATCTCATAGATTTTAACTCTATACAGGTCTTCTCTCACACCCCCACTGCTATGACTTGGTTTCTATTTAACCAGATGGAAACATACTGCACATATGTGGGGTGCCCCTACCACCAGTATAAAAGGCACTTTATTGACCCTGTGAAGAACCCAGAGGGTAACTTATTGATTGGCCCAAATGGTGAATGGAACTTTATAACCACCAATATCAAAGATCCCTGGGCCCCCATATGGGCCTCAGGAGTCAATAGCAAGCTCTACACATGGTATGGAGCCAAATTTCCCACAGCTTTGCTTAGAATATGCAGAGCTTATACTCAGGTGGTTCCTTAGGTTCACATAACCATCTAAGAGCAGGAAGAGGAGATCCAACGCCAATTCGATGAGGCCACTCATCTCAACGTTGACCTCTTCTCATGGCTTACCCTGATATGTCAAGGCCTTCAGTTTCTCAATTTGTCTAGGGTCAACAACATCATGGACTGCTTCCTCTGCGCAGGTTTGGATCGGATCCCCCCAATGGCCGTCCCTATTAATTCCCCTCTTAACTCTCCCTCAGCACCTCACAGGAACGCCTCTCCACCTTTGTGGGGGTTCCCCTTTTTCACAACTCCTCAAAAAACTTTGCCTACTGTTACACTTCCTCTACCTTGGTACCTTGCATCCGAACTGTTCAGGTTTCTTCCTTGATATTTGCTCCTCCAGGATTCTTTTTCTGGTTCAATGGCACCCTAACAAAGAAATTAGATTACAATATGCCCTCTGCTTTCTGTTTGCTCTCTGCTTTAGTTCCTTAGTTAACACTATACAGTGAAGCTGAATTAACCTGACTTATTCAGAATCCCATCCCTTGGTGAGATGGGCCATATTCCTACCAGTGGTGGTCAAATTCTCCCTAGCCTCCTCACTCGCAGACTCTGAATTGGGGGCAGGAGGACTTGGTTATGCAGTTACTGCCACACAAAAGCTAGAACAGCAACTCCAAGAGGCAGTAGAGGTCTCTGCTGCCTCCCTGGCATCATTACAAAGATAAATAACTTCTATTGCCCAAGTTTCCTTACAGAACCATTGAGCACTAGATCTCCTGATGGCAAACAAAGGAGGAACATGCCTTTTCCTAAGAGAAGAATGTTGTTACTACATCAATGAAACTAGGCTAGTTGAGAAAAACGTTGAGGCTCTCAGATGTCTGAATGAAAGGCTGAAGCAACAACAATCAAATGGCCCCTGGTCAGGATGACTAGATTCCACTCTTGTCACCTGGTTGACCCCTATCCTTACTCTCATATTAGTGATAGAACTCTTACTAATGATTGCTCCCTGTCTTCTCAGGTTTGTCCAGAGTCGCATGAGTGAGGTCACTAGAGTAACATACAACAAGATGCTCTTGTACCCTTACAGCCGTCTCTCTACTGAACCCATGTCCAAGCCTTCTCCCCATGATGCCCCCTAATAAGCAGGAAGTAGCTAGATGGACTCTGGTGCCCTATATCATCAAAAAGGCCAGAATATTAGGGCAGTCTGAGGCAGCTAGGTGAACTGGTAAATCTTGCCCGAGAACTAATCCCAATACAGCTTTGTTTAGATGCTCATGGTCTGATCCCTTTTGGCCACCATCTAATCTCATATTGGTATTAGTTCTTTTTAAAGGTCTGGTAGATCTTGGCTGAGAATGAATCCATTCTAAGACTTTTCTTTGTTAGAGGACTTTTGATAGCTGCTTCAATTTCATTACTTGAAATTGATCAGTTTACATTTTCTATATCCTCCAGGTTCAATTTGGATAGGTGAAACTAAAGAAATAGCTCGTGTTGGAGAGCGCTTGCCTAGCTAGCTATGCTCAAGGACCCCGGTTCGAATCCCTGGCCCCTCAGAGGGGAGGAAAAAAAAAAAAAAAAAAAAAAAAACGAATTTGGATAGGTCAATGTCTCTAGGAATTTGTCAATACCTTCAAAATTATCAAAATAGACTGACACTGCTGCCACTGCCACTGCCATGGTCTGGAGGCCTTTTCTCCAAATTTGGCCACTGCCACAGTACCGTGGAGGCCTTTTCTTTGGACACTGCTGCCGCCAACTCATTCTCACTATGCTGCTGCTGCTGCTGCCCAGAAGTCTGTTGCCAGAGGGCTTCAGGTTTGGTTGCACACAATTGCCTCCATTTTGGGCTGCTGACCAGCACCTGGGGGGTCAGGGGGTCAGTTGGTTGACTGCTACCACCATCTTGGGATGCAGTCGCTTCTGTCTAGGGACACTGGTCAGGACCTGGAAGTCCAGTGTTGGGGTGCCTGCAGGTTAGGCTGTGCCTGGAGTCTTCCTGTTGGGAGTGCTGGTGATCATCATCTTGCTGCTTCTTCTCAGGGTCATTCCTCTGTGGGAGTGCATCCATGGTGGTCTCTGCAAATTGGAACAGCATTGAGATCTTGGGACTGCAATGTGATTGAGCCAGATCTGTGTGATAGTGACTGGGCCTGCATGGGCTGGTCTGGACCTGGCAATTCCATGAGAAATCGGAGACTGGGCTGAGAAACTTTTGAACTACAATGAAGGTGGTTGTTCAATTTTCCAACGAGATTTCTTTTTTCTTCTCTAACATCTCTGCCATATTTGAACCAGGTATTTTTGTGCATAAATTTGTTGAGGGCTGTGATGTATGAATAGTGTTTTGCAGTTTTGATTCTTATATTTTAATTTTTCTTTGTATAAATTATTCGTCTCACTTTTCTGTTTTCCTGGGTTCTCTAAATGTTCTCCTGCTAATGGCCAATCTCTGTTGATTTCTCTTCCACACTTCCTATAGATTTTTGCTCCTGGCTTCTCTCCTCCTTTCTCATAGACATCACATCTTATACAACTTCTCTTTGTCCAACATTTGAAATTGTAAGCCCTTTTAGCAAATTTACTGTATGTACTGTAGACAATAATTGAACTAATCATTTCTGTTCGTTGAGAGAAAATTGTGGATGTCTTAATAGAAACTACTGAGTTTGGGAGTGTATATTGGTTGCATTAGGTGCTGCTCATATTAGTCTCCCCTTAAAGGTGAGGAACTGGAAACCTTCAGAGACACTATAAGTCTGCAGGTAGAATCTGTGCTACCTCAGATCCATACTGCTAGATGGGAAAACACATGAAAAACAGGGGAATAAAGCGCCCCAAACAAACCAAGGTGCTCCAATAGCAGAATCCACTGACAATACAGTAGAAGAAAGGTCAGTGAAGGAGTTTAGAATGTACATAGTTAAAATGATTTGTGAAGTAAAGTATAAGGAGTGAAATCAAAGAGGAAATACAGGAAGTGAAAGACCACTTCAATAAAGAGTTAGAGATTGTGAAAAAAAATCAAGCAGTAATTCTCAAAATGAAGGAATCAATAAACCAAATTATAAATTCAATAAAAAGCATCACTAACAGACTAGACCACTTGGAAGACAGAACCTTAGGCAATGAAGACAAAATATATAATCCTGAAAATAAAGTTGACCAGGCACAGAAAATGGTAAGAAACCATGAACAAAACTTCCAAGAATTATGGGATAACATCAAAGGACCAAATTTAAGAGTTATCAGGATAGATGAAGAAGCAGAGATATGAACCAAAGGAATACACAATCTTTTCAATGATATAATATCAGAAGATTTCCCAAATCTAAAAAATACAAGAGGCTTACAGATCCCAGTGTATGAAATTGTGGCAAACCCACATTAAGACATATATTATGTGTCTTGTGTTTATGTGTGTTTTATGTGTCTTGTGTTTATGCATGTTTTACCTGCCTTGTGTTATGTGTGTTTTATGACTAAAGCACAGAATAAGGATAAAATCCTAAAGGCCATGAGAGAAAAAAATCAAATTACGTTTGGGGGAAACCAATTTGGATCTCAACTGATTTCTCAACCCAGATCCTCAAAGCTAGGAGGTTCTGGAATAACATATTTCAAGCTCTGAAAGAAAATGTATGCTAGCCAAGAAATTTACTTCCAGCAAAATTAAGTTTCAGATTTGAAGATGAAATAAAAACCTCCCATGGTAAAGTTAAAAGAATTCACAACTAGAAAGCCTGCACTACAGAACATTATATCAGCAAAATATCCCATGAGGAGGAAATGAAAAACCAAAACCAAAACCAAAAACAAAAACAATGAAAACCAGCAGAGAGAGAATTACACTAAAGGAAAGATCAATCAAAGGAGAAACTAAGTCAAGTTAAAAAACAAAAATAAACCAAAATGACTGGGATTACAAATCATATCTCAGTAATAACTCTAAGTATTAATGGCCTATTCTCATCAATCAAAAGACATAAACTGGCAGATTGGATTAAAAAACAAGACCCAACAATATGCTGTCCTCAAGACACTTATCTCAGAGGCAAAGACATACACAGACTGAAGGTGGAAGGATGGGGAAAACATATCACTCATGTGGATTGCATAAACAAGCAGGGGTTTCTATCCTCATATCAGATAAAGTGGACTTCAAGCCAAAGTTAATCAGAAGGGCAAAGAAGCTTAAGGGAATTATACTGCTTAAGGGAATTATACATCAACAAGACATAACAATAATAAATATTCATGCCCCAAACAATGAAGCATCTGTGTACATCAAACAAACCCTTCTCAACTTCAAGAATCAAATGGATGACAACACAATAATACTGAGTGACTTCAATACACCTCTCACTATTGAACAGATCTTCAAAAAAAAAAAAAAAAAAACTAAAGAAACCATAGAAAAATACAACCAATAATTTAGACTTAACAGACATATATAGAATATTTGATCCATCAACAAGCTGATACCCTTCTTCTCAGCAGCACATGGATCCTTCTCTAAAACTGACCATCTCTTATTCCACAAATCAACTCTTAGTAAATACAAGCAAATGGAGATAATACTCTGAATTTTATCAGATCATAATGGAATGAAATTAGAAATCAATGATAGAATATAAAATAGAAGTTACTCTAAAACCTGGAGACTAAATAAGACACTATTGGACAATGAATGGATAGCAGAAGAAATCAAGGATGAAATAAAAAAATACTTAGAGTTAAATGAGAATATCAGTGCAACATAGCAAAATCCCTGGGACACTGTGAAGGTAGTACTAAGAAGAAAGTTCATTGCATTGAGCTTATTCATTAAAAAAAAGTCAACAAATAAATGACCTAACATTACATCTCAAAGCCTGAAAAAAGAACAAATCAGTATCAAAAACAGTAGAGAAAAGAAAATAATTAAAATTAGAGCTGAAATCAATGAAATTGAAACCAAAGAAACAATTAAAAAAATTTGACAAAACAAAAAGTTGGTTCTTTGAAAAAATAAATAAAATTTATAAACCCGGAGTCATACTAATGACGAGAAAAAGAGAGAAACTGAAATTACTAAAATACATGATAACCCTCATAGAAATAGTGAAAGCAATCATGATATTCACTTGGAAAAATAAGAGACCTGGAATAGCTAAAGGAATCCTTAGCAAGAAAAGTGAAGCAAGAGGCATCACATTACCAGACCTTAAACTATACTACAGAGCAATAGTAACAAAAATGGCATGGTATTGGCACCAAAACAGATACATAGACCAATGGTACAAAATGGAAGACACAGAGACATACCCACATAAATATAGTTATCTCATACAAGACAAAGGTGCCAAAACCATACAATGGGGAAAAGGTAGCCTTTTCACAAATGGTACTGGGAGAACTGGAAATCCCATATGCAGCAAAATAAAATTAAACCCATATCCTTCACCCTGCACAACACTCAACTCAAAATGGATCAAGGACCTAGGATTTAGACCAGAGACCCTGCACCAAATGGAAAAAGTAGGCCCAAATCTTCACCATGTCAGCTTAGGACTAGACTTCCTAAACAAGACTCCTAAAGCCCAAGAAATAAAATCAAGAACCAATAAATGGGTTAAATTTCAACTAAAAAGCTTTTCCTCAGCAAAGGAAATAATTGAAAATGTGAAGAGAGAGTCTACAGACTGAGAGAAAATCTTTACCACATGCACCTCAGTTAAAGCACTAATCTCTAGGACTTATAAAGAACTCAAAAAACTTAACATGAAAAAAACACATAACCCGATCAATAAATGGACTAAGAAACTGAACGGATACTTCACAGAAGAAGATGTACAATTGATCAACAAACATATGAAAAAAATTTCAACATCTTTAGCAATTAAAGAAATGCAAATCAAAACTACTCTAAGATTTCATCTAACCCCAGTCAGAATGGTAATTCTCAAGAATACAAGTAACAATAAATGTTGGTGAGGATGTGGGGAAAAAGGTACATTCACACATTGCTAGTGGGACTTGCAAATTGGTGCAACCATTATGGAAAGTGATGTGGAGATTCCTCAGAAAACTGGAATGGAACCACCATTTCAAGATATCTCACACCTTGGTTCACACCTAAAGGACTTAAATTAGTATATTACATTCTTCATAAATTCTGGAGATTAGTGCTCTATCTGAAGTGTGTGTGGAAAAGATTTTCTCCCACTCTGCAGGCTCTCTTTTTACATTATTGATTGTTTTCTTTGCTGAGAAAAGCTTTTTAGTTTGAATCCATCCCACTTATTGATTCTTGCTTTCACTTCTTGTGCTCTGGGAGTCTTGTTAAGGAAGTCTGGTCCTAAGCCAATGTGATGAAGATGGGGCCTACTTTTTCTTCTATTTAGTGCAGGGTCTCTGGTATAAATCCTAGGTCCTTGATCCATTTTGAGTTGAGTTTTGTGCAGGGTGAAAGATCAGGGTTCAATTTCATTTTGTTACACATGGATTTCCAGTTTTCCCAGCACCATTTGTTGAAGAGGCTATTTTTTACCCATTGTGTGTTTCTGGCACCTTTGTCTAGTATGAGGTAAATTTACACCAAAAATACAAAGAACTCAATCAATAAATGGGCTAAGGAACTGAACAGAGACTTCACAGAAGAAGATATACAGACAATCAACAAATATATGAAAAAGTGTTCAACACCTCCAATAATTAGAGAAATGCAAATGAAAACCACCCTAAGATTTCATCTCACCCCAATTAGAATGACTATTATAGAAATCTTTCTCTCAGCAAAGGAAACTATCAGCAATGCAAAGAAAGAGCCTACAGAGTGGGAGAAAATCTTTGCCAATCATACTTCAGATAGAGCACTAATCTCCAGAATATATAAAGAACTCAAAAAACTCAACACCAAAAATACAAATAACCCAATTGACAAATGGGCTAAGGAAATGAACAGACACTTCACAGAAGAAGATCTACAAGCAATCAACAAACATATGGAAAAATGTTCAACATCTCTAGTAGTAAGAAATGCAAATCAAAACCACCCTAAGGGGCTGGGGAGATAGCTCAGTCGGTAGAGTGCTTGCCTTGCAAGCACAAGGCCCTGGGTTCGATCCCCAGCACCAAAAAAAAAAAAAAAAAAAAAAAAAACCACCCTAAGATTCCATCTCACCCCAATTAGAATGGCGATTATCAAGAATACAAGCAACAACAGGTGTTGGAGAGGATGTGGGGAGAAAGGTACACTCATATGTTGCTGGTGGGGCTGCAAATTAGTTCAGCCACTCTGGAAAGCAGTGTGGAGACTCCTTAGAAAACTGGAATGGAACCACCATTTGACCCAGCTATCCCACTCCTTGGCCTATACCCAAAGGACTTAAAATCAGCATATTACAGAGATACAGCCACATCAATGTTCATAGCTGCTCAGTTCACAATAGCCAGATTGTGGAACCAACCTAGATGTCCTTCAATTGATGAATGGATAAAGAAAATGTGGTGTATATATACAATGGAATATTACTCAGCCATAAAGAATGATAAAATTATGGCATTTGCAGGCAAATGGATGAAATTGGAGAATATCATGCTGAGTGAGATAAGCCAATCTCAAAAAAACAAAGGACGAATGATATCGCTAATAAGTGGATGATGACACATAATGGGGGATGGGAGGGGTTAGTTTTAGGGTTAGAGTTAGGGTTAGGGAGGGGGACAAGAATGGACGAAGGAAGGACTGTATAGAGGGAAAAGAGGGGTGGGAGGGGTGGGGGAAGGGAAAAAATAACAGAATGAATCAAATGGCATTACCCTATGTAAATTTATGAGTACACAAATGGTATGCCTTTACTCCATGTACAAACAGAGAAACAGCATGTATCCCATTTGTTTACAATAAAATAAAAAAAAAAAGGAAAAAAAAAGAACACAAGCAACAATAGGTGTTGGCGAGGATGTGGGGAAAAGGCACACTCATACATTGCTGGTGGAGTTGCAAATTGGTGCAACCACTCTGGAAAGAAGTATGGAGATTCCTCAGAAAACTTGGAATGAACCCACCATTTGACCCAGTTATCCCACTCCTCGACTTATACTCAAAGGACTTAAAATCAGTATACTACAATAACACAGTCACATCAATGTTTATAGCTGCTCAATTCACAAGCTAAATGGTGGAAACAAACTAGATGCCCTTCAGTAGATGAATGTATAAATAAACTGTGGTATATATACACAATGGATTATTATTCAGTCATAAAGAAGAATAAAATTATGGCATTTGCAGGTAAATGGATGGAGTTGGAGAATATAATGCTAAGTGAAAAAAGCCAATCCCCAATAATACTAGGTGATTTTAACATGCCTATCTCACCACTGGACAGATCTTCCAAACAAAAATTGAACAAAGAAACTATAGAACTCAATAACACAATCAATAATTTAGACTTAACGGACATTTATAGAATATACCATCCAACGAAGAGTGAATACACTTTCTTCTCAGCAGCACATGGATCCTTCTCTAAAATAGACCATATATTATGCCACAAAGCTACTGTTAGCAAATATAAGAAGATAGAGACACTACCTTGTATTCTATCAGATCATAATGGATTGAAATTAGAAATAAATGAAAGAGGAAAAAACAGAAACTGCTCCAACACCTGGAGATTAAACAATATGCTATTATATGATGAATGGATAACAGAAGATATTAGGAAGGAAATTAAAAAATTCTTAGAGGTCAATGAGAACAAAGAAACATCATATCAAAATCTCTGGGACACTATGAAAGCAGTACTTAGAGGAAAATTTATTTCATGGAGCGCATTCAATAAAAGAAGTAAAACTCAACAAATAAATGACCTAACACTACAGCTCAAAGACCTAGAAAAAGAACAGACCAACACCAAAAGTAGTAGAAGACAGGAAATAGTTCAACTCAGAGCTGAAATCAACGAAATCGAAAAAAAAGAAACAATACAAAAAATTGACAAAATAAATAGTTGGTTCTTTGAAAAAATAAACAAAATTGATAAACCCTTAGCCACACTAACAAAGAGAAGATGAGAGAAAACCCAAATCACTAAAATTTGGAATGAACAAGGAAATAACACAACAGACACGACTGAAATACAAAACATAATTAGAAGCTATTTTGAAAATCTATATTCCAACAAAATAGAAAATTTCGAAGACATCAACAGGTTTCTAGAGACATATGAATTGCCTAAACTGAACGAGGAGGACATACACAATTTAAATAGACCAATTTCAAGTAATAAAATAGAAGAAGTCATCAAAAGCCTACCAACAAAGAAAAGTCCAGGACCAGATGGATTCTCAGCCAAGTTCTACAAAACCTTTAAAGAAGAGCTCATTCCAATACTTCTCAAAGTATTCCATGAAATAGAAGAGGAGGGAACCCTCCCAAACTATGAAGCCAATATCACCCTGATACCTAAACCAGACAGAGACACATCGAGGAAAGAAATTTTCAGACCAATATACTTAATGAACATTGACGCAAAAATTCTCAACAAAATTTTAGCAAATCGCATACAAAAACATATTAAAAAGATAGTGCACCATGATCAAGTGGGTTTCATCCCAGGGATGCAAGGTTGGTTCAACATCAGGAAATCAATAAATGTAATTCACCATATCAATAGACTTAAAGTCAAGAATCACATGATTATTTCAATAGATGCAGAAAAAGCATTTGATAAAATACAGCACCCCTTCATGCTCAAAACACTAGAAAAAATAGGGATAGTGGGAACATTCCTTAACATTGTAAAGGCCATCTACGCTAAGCCCATGGCTGATATCATTCTAAATGGTGAAAAATTGAAAGCATTCCCCCTAAAAACTGGAACAAGGCAGGGATGCCCTCTTTCACCACTTCTATTCAATATCGTCCTTGAAACTCTAGCCAGAGCAATTAGACAGACCAAAGAAATTAAAGGGATACGAATTGGAAAAGAAGAACTGAAACTATCCCTATTTGCTGATGATATGATTATATACTTAGAGGAACCAAAAATTCCACCAGAAAACTTTTAGATCTCATAAGTGAATTCAGTAAACTAGAGGGATATAAGATCAATGCACCTAAATCTAAGGCATTTTTATACATAAGTGATGAATCTTCAGAATGAGAAATTAGGAAAACTACCCCATTCACAATAGCATCGAAAAAAATAAAATACTTGGGAATAAATCTCACAAAAGAGGTGAAAGACCTCTACAATGAGAACTACAGAACACTAAAGAAAGAAATTAAAGAAAACCTTAGAAGATGGAAAGATCTCCCATGTTCTTGGATAGGCAGAATTAATATTTTCAAAATGGCCATACTACCAAAAGTGCTATACAGATTCAATGCAATTCCAATTAAAATCCCGATGAGGTACCATACAGAAATAGAACAAGCAATCATGAAATTCATCTGGAAGAATAAGAAACCCAGAATAGCTAAAGCAATCCTTTGCAGGAAAAATGAAGCTGGGGGTTTCACAATACCAGAACTTCAACTCTACTACAAAGCACTAGTAACAAAAACAGCATGGTATTGGTACCAAAATAGACAGGTAGATCAATGGTACAGAATAGAGGACACGGACACACACCCAAATAAATACAATTTTCTCATACTAGACAAAGGTGCCAAAAATATGCAATGGAGAAAAGATAGCCTCTTCAACAAATGGTGCTGGGAGAATTGGAAATCCATATGCAACAGAATGAAACTAAACTCATATCTCTCACCGTGCACGAAACTAAACTCAAAATGGATTAAGGACCTCGGAATCAGACCAGAGGTCCTGCATCTTATAGAAGAAAAAGTAGGTCCAGAGCTTCAACATGTCAGCTTAGGACCAGACTTCCTCAACAGGACTCCCATAGCACAAAAAATAAAAGCAAGAATCAATAACTGGGATAGATTCAAACTAGAAAGCTTTCTCTCAGCAAAGGAAACTATCAGCAATGCGAAGAAAGAGCCTACAAAGTGGGAGAAAATCTTTGCCAATCATACTTCAGATAGAGCACTAATCTCCAGAATCTATAAAGAACTCAGAAAAGTCTACCCCAAAAATGCTAATAATCCAATCGACAAATGGGCTAAGGAAATGAACAGACACTTCACAGAAGAAGATCTACAAGCAATCAACAAACATATGGAAAAATGTTCAACATCTCTAGTAATAAGAGAAATGCAAATCAAAACCATCCTAAGATTCCATCTCACCCCAATTAGAATGGCGATTATCAAGAATACAAGCAACAACAGGTGTTGGCGAGGATGTGGGGAAAAAGGTACACTCATACATTGCTGGTGGGGCTGCAAATTAGTTCAGCCACTCTAGAAAGCAGTGTGGAGATTCCTTAGAAAACTTGGAATGGAACCACCATTTGACCCAGCTAGCCCACTCCTTGGCCTATACCCAAAGGACTTAAAATCAGCATACTACAGAGATACAGCCACATCAATGTTCATAGCTGCTCGGTTCACAATAGCCAGATTGTGGAACCAACCTAGATGTCCTTCAATTGATGAATGGATAAAGAAACTGTGGTATATATATACAATGGAATATTACTCAGCCATAAAGAATGATAAAATTATGGCATTTGCAGGCAAATGGATGAAATTGGAGAATATCATGCTGAGTGAGATAAGCAAATCTCAAAAAAACAAAGGAAGAATGATCTCGCTGATAAGTCAATGATGACACATAATGGGGGGTGGGAGGGGTTAGTTTTAGGGTTAGAGTGAGGGTTAGGGAGGGGGACAAGAATGGAGGAAGGAAGGACTCTATAGAGGGAAAAGAGGGATGGGAGGGGTTGGGGAAGGGGAAAATAACAGAATGAATCAAACAACATTACCCTTTGTAAATATATGATTACACAAATGGTACACCTTTACGCTATGTACAAACAGAGAAACAACAAGTATCCCATTTGTTTACAATAAAAAAAAAAAAAAAACACCAATCCCCAAAACCCAAAGGTCAAATGTTTTCTCTGATAAGTGGATGATGATACATAATGTGGGGTGGGGGGCAGAGGGGTAAGAGAAGAATGGAAGAACTTTTGGATTGTGTAGAGGAAAATGAGAGGGGGAAGGGGATGGGAGAAGGAAAGCTAGTGGACTGAGACACACATCATTGCCTTATGTACATGTATGATTACATAAATAGTGTGACTCTACATTGTGTACAACCATAGAAATGAAAAATTGTACCCCATTTGTGTACAATGACCCAAAATGCAATCTGTAAAACTAGAAAATAAAAAAAGTCAGAGTTCAGACAAATCTGAACTTTAAAATCCTTTTACATGCTATCATTCAAATACTTCATTTTTTTAAACAATTAATAAATTGTTTTTCAAGGAAAAAAAAAGCAAGCAAGCAAGCAAGCAATGTAGTGGAATCAGCGAAAATTCAGAAAATGATATTTTTGTTCATCCCTTTTCCCTTTTGGGATGTGCGTTGGTGGAAGGGAGTCCATTTATTTCTTTTCTTTTACTTCTGGGTTTGACAATCACTTTCAGTTATTGTGAGAGGAGCCTACTTAAAGATTTGACCAAACCCCCCCTCCAAAAAAAAAAAAAAAAAACAAAACAACCCAAAACAAAACAAAACAAAAGGCTGCAGAAAGCTTTCTTTTTTTCCTCTTTCCTACCTCCCACAGAGAGGCTGCTTTCACACCCGTCAGTCCTGTTCCATGCAGGAGAGGAGATGTGCCACTGTTCAGAAGACCCAGGCTTGACTAGGGTTCCAGTACCATTCACCACCACATCTCCAAACCCCTCCAGGGAATTCAAAAGCCTGGCTCTGCACACCGCCGCTGGAATGACAGCAGGCTTCCTAACACATTGTCCCTTTTAGAGCAGTTTATTAATGGGTAAATTGAAGCTTGTTGAAGTTGCCTTCTCTTAGGAAAATGAGAACTTTTCCAACACATTAGGCATACTTATTTAACATACATAAGCAGACCGTTTAAAAAGTGTGTACATGCAGGCATTCACACACACACACACACACACACACACACACACACACACACACAATCAGTGTTTTGGAAAGAGCAGAATTGGAATGGGAAATGCACATGCTACAGCTGAACTGTGCCCTCCCTCCCTACAAATTCTTATGTTCTAGCCCCAAACCCCCAGTATCTCAGAGTGTGATTGTGTTTGGTAAAAAGGCCTTTAAAGGGGTAATTAAGTTAAAATGAGTCATTAAGCAGGCTCTAATCCATTCTGACTGCTGTCCTTATATGAAGAGGAAATTTGAACCACAAATGAGACACCAGGGATACCTGTGCAGAGAGACCATGTGAAGCTGCAGCAAGAGGCTGGCCCAGGAGAAAGGTTTTCAGGAGAAATCAACCCTGCTGACACCTTGCTCTTGAACTTCCGGTTTCCAAAAATATATTAAACATGACAGGGTAAACATTGTTAGGTTGGAGCCCACAAAACTGCTTTTGACCAACAGCATGGGGATGAGAGATGGTAATGGTCATAATGTCAGGCCAAAACTACTGCAAATCAAGGACTCTGTAAATGTTGGAGAACAAGTATCTGCTTCTGAGAGTCTCAGAGAGGCTGCACACTGCAGTTCTAGTGCAGTTTGTAGGAGTTCCTTGAGATCCTGCCTTCTTTGGAGCTGAATGCAGAAAAGACTTCAGGGAGAAAACAATCATTTCCTGTTGTATTCCTAGCCTAATGGCTACCTCCCTTGTCCAGGGACATTTGGCATGCCTGGTGACATTTTTGATTGTTACAACTGAAGTGGCATCTAGTGGTTAGAGGTCAGGATGCAACTAAACATCCTATGACACCACGGACAGCCCCACAACGAAAAATGGAGGCGCCTCACCTGTCAGTAGTGCTATGGTTGAGGAACCCTGCTATAGACCTTCCTGGGCAGTTCTTGCCAGTGAGCTCCAGCCACTGGCCTCCTTACCCTACCTTGGCTTTGATCTCACCTATACCTATTTTGGTCTCCAGGAAGCAATATCTATGGAGAAACAGGCTATTTCTGGGAGAGTTGATGGGAACTTGAAATTAAGAAATTCTGATGGAGGGTTGGAGAGGAAAGGGATGTCAGAGATGTTTGATTTCCCTGCCATTAAGAAATGGGAAGTAGGGTTTAAAGAATGAAGAGGAATAAAGGGCACATATGCTAAGAGGATCACTTCAGGCAAATAAAATGCAGCCAGAGCCCAAAAGCAGGGAATTCAAACAGGCTGTAAATAAACGGCATCGGTTTTCAGATGAAAAGAGGACAGTGGGTCCCATCAGCCCCGAAAAGCATATTGACTTGGCAAACAGATTTCACGTTGACATTTCGCAGCTACCACAGGAACGACAAAGGCAGTAAAATACCAAAAAACAATCTGATCCCAGCGGCAGTGGTGCCGCTTTAACGATGTTTCTGCACCGGCGTGGGGTTTCGTTGCGCAGCGTCGACGAGACGCTGCCCTTTCCAAACTTCCATGGAAATATTTTCCATCACGTTGACATTTCATTTAAAATGAAATATAGGAGATATTAAAAATTCATGTTCATGACAGGTATTATTTGTTTGACTTTGAAATATACAGTGAACACAGTGTTAATGAACAGTGAGCGAAGTGTCAGTGTTGTGTGCGTGCATATTCATGGGCGGCTTCCTGACTTCAGAAGGAAACAGTTGCAGAATCAAAGAGTGCTGACCTTTTATGGTTCTAAAATCCGTGAGTGTGTGGTTATGAATAATTGAATGCGAAATAATAAAAATGACCCCTTTTTGGGGTAGTTCAGGTAAAAGCAAAATGCCACGACTTTATCCTGGAAAAATGAACCTCAATTATTTTTGAATTTGCATGAATTACATGAATATCTCACTTGAAACATTACTGGGATGCAATCACATTAATTCACCCAACTGCCAGCATGCCATCTGTGTCTCTGCCGTCTGTCCTCCACCCCAAGGACTGTGCAGTCTTTAGGTGTGGAGAGAAAGGCTTCCTTCCCTGGAATCCTCTATTCTCCTCTCATTTAGACTCCAGGGGAAAATTGTTTTATTCTGCACTGGGAGGCACTTTTCCTGCATGGTGCTGGGTGAGGGAAAGGAAAAGGAATGTTTTGTGCCTGTTACTATTGGCATGAGAAAAGGGAAGGGTGCCAGGCTGGGCCAATACATGGGAATAAGAAAAAAAGGGCAGGAAGGAGAACATGCATATTTCCTCACTTAGTAAGACCAGCAAGGACAGCTTTTCACTTTCTTTTACTCATAAAACATAATTGAATTTAGTGTTATTTTTAAAAACCAAAGTATAGAACTCCTGTGTTCTTAACCAATTTTCTATCATGTAAAGTTCTGTGAAAGCATCTGGGTTTTCTCACTGATTGCTTTTATAAATTAAAAAAAGAGCTTCATTTATTCACAGATCTTTCTGGAAAGGCTGCCATGTTCTGGGCACAGGGGAGACATAGTTCTGGGCCTTGCAGACGTTATGGACTAGACTAGTTGGGGAGGACAAATCAGGAACTAGTAGTTATGAGTGATAAGCAATGTGGATGGGGAAGGAGGGTTACTGCAGGTGCTTGCGATGGGGAGCCAGCTGGGTATGGAAGTTTTGAGAAGTGTTTCCCTAGTGAGCTTGAAGGAAGTGTGGGATTTGGTCTAGTAGGGCAAACACCAGGTGTGGGGACCTGTGGAGAGAAATCTTTCTAAGATGATCTCAGATGCCACAAGGATAACAACAGGTAAACAAGGAGAGAAACTGGCTCTCAGGGATAAAGCATGGCCAAATGAAGAAGGCCTGGATTCTAGCATGGGTTCTACCATTTATTAAGGAACAGAGAGGTTGCAAGATTTATTCAAGGTCACACAGTCTGTTGTCTCATTTGTAGTTTCTGTGTGAGGAGTATGGTAGGGTAGGAGCTTGAGGAGTTTGGGGTTGGATTTAGTGATATGAAATTTTACAATTTGAAAACTAAGCAATCTCTTATGTTTGTGCATGTATATAAAGGACATGACAATTCAATATTAATGCTACACTGTAAGATTTTTTTAAAAAAATTAAACACCTTAGCACATTCAAAGTATATAATTTAAGGAAAGTTTAATAAAGAGACTATTAACAAAGGTTTGCAGGTGACTAGGAGTAATCATAAGAGATGCCAGAATCCTAGAGTTATTTTCTGTGGCTCTAGAGTTCTATGAGAACAGAAACTTAGTCCTTGTTCACACTGCCTGGTAAAGTTAGGCACAGTGGATGTCTAATGGATAAAGTTGAGTGCATAATAAATGTCATTAAAAACCAACAATTTACCTGTCAATTAATGTCATAATGACAAAAACCCAGTGAGCACAATTTTAGGGAGATGGACCTGGTCCCCAGTCAGGGGAACAGTGGGTTAGGTGTCAACTAGTGGTGGTCCAAGTTTTCACTTTTCATCCATATGTTTTGACATTGAGTATGTTAATTCATCTTTTATGTCAGCAAGTTGAATATACATGAAATTTCAACAAAACAAATACTTTTGCTCAATGCAAATGTTATAAAAAAAACCAGAGAAACTGATCACTGACCGCCAGTGGAGCACCAGCTGCCTGCTGTTGCCTGGAAGTTCACTGTTACAGTACCTGCAAGTTTGATTACATGTGGCTGCTGTCATTTTGAGACAACAGCCAGGCCCCATAGGACCCCTGGCCGGACTGACTGAGCACCATCTCCAGGATCCCTCAGCCCGACCAATCACTCCCTGCCTCTGGGGCCCTCACATCGACTGACTGCTCCCTGCCGCCAGGACCCCCAGACCAACTGACTGCGCCCTATCACCGGGACCCCAGACCAAATGATTGCACCTGGCATCTAGGATCCCACAACCACACCAAACACACCCAACCTCCAGGACCCCTGCCAGACCAACCACATCCCGCCTCCAGGACCTCCAGCTGACCATGTCACCCCTGAGCTGCAGCTCCCCATTTGCCAACACATTTCGAAGCTAGAGTGGCCATCTTGGATAATCCTGGAAGCCATAGCTCCGATCTTTGGGTGGGGCAAATTCCATCCTGAGATGCCTGCTGGAGGCTTGAAGCTCACTGTCAGATACCTCTCATGCATCAGGCTACTGAACACTGGGAGGTTTCATTAGTATATGAATGTTATACTGTAGATTTTCTTTTTTCTCCTTTTTAAAAAATTTAAGTTTTTATTTCTTTACTTTTCTTACTCTCTTTTCCTTTTGTTTACCTGTTCCCTCAGTCTCTTTCTTCCCTTTTTTGCATGCTAATATCCAATTTCTTTTGATTACACTCTCACCCTTTCTATTTTCTAGAGCTTCTGTATATTCTTTTCTTATCCCATTAGCAGCCACATTCTACATCCCTCTGCATCCTCTTTGTCCTCCATTAGAAACTGCAGACCTTATTGCAAACCTGTTTGTTTTACCAAAGATAATATTTGAACTCATTCTGTTTACTATGACAATTTTGTTATTGTCCTCATAGGGGCTATTTGGTCTAGGATTGCATAGTGTCTGCTTTGGGCACTGCTAATATTGATCTCCCCTTAAAGAAAGGGTTTTAGAAATCTATAGGGCCACTATAAGCCCATAGGGGGAAATCTGTAATACCCCAGATCTGCACTGCTAGAAGGGAAGATACATGAACAACATGAAAAAACAAGGGAAGAAAATGATCCAAACAAATAGAGATTCTATATTAATAGAATTCAATGACAGTATGTTAGAAGAAGTGTCAGAAAAGGACTTCAGATTATACATGATTAGGATGATTAGTGAAGCAAAGGATGAGATTAGAGAACAAATGCAGGCAATGAATGATAATACCAATAAGCTGAAAGAGCACCTGTAGGAAGCAAAAGATCATTTCAACAAAGAGATAGAGATTCTAAAAAAAACCAAATGGAAATCCTTGAAATGAAGGAAACAATAAACCAAATAAAAAACTCAATGGAAAGCATCACCAAAAGACTAGACCACTTGGAAGACAGAACCTCAGACAATGAAGATAAAATATTTAATCTTGAAAATAAAGTTGCCCAAACAGAGAAGATGGTAAGAAATCATGAACAGAATCTCCAAGAACTATGGGACATCATGAAAAGACCAAATTTAAGAATTATTGGGACTGAGGAAGGCACAGAGATACAAACCAAAGGAATGAACAACCTATTCAATGAAATAATATCAGAAAATTTCCCAAACCTGAAGAATGAAATGGAAAATCAAATACAAGAGGCTTACAGAACACCAAATGTACAAAATCACAACAGATTCACACCAAGGCACATTATAATGAAAATGCCTAACATTCGAAATAAAGATAGGATTTTGAAGGCCGTGAGAGAAAAGCATCAGATTACATATAGGGGGAGACCAATACGGATAGCAGCCAACTTCTCAACCCAGACTCTAAAAGCTAGAAGGGCCTGGACCAACATATTTCAAGCTCTGAAAGAACATGGTTGCCAACCAAGAATCCTATACCCAGCAAAACAAACCTTCAGATTTGAAGATGAAATAAAATTCTTCCATGATAAACAAAAGTTAAAAGCATTTACAAATAGAAAGCCTGTGCTACAGAATGTTCTCAACAAAATATTCCATGAGGAGGAAATGAAAACCAACAGTGTAGGTCAGCAAAGGGAGGAACTACCTTAGAGAAAAACCACTCAAAGGAGAAACCAAGCCAAGTTAAAAACCAAAAATAAGCCTAATGACTGGGAATACAAATCATATCTCAATAATAACCCTGAACATTAATGGCCTAAACTCATGAATCAAAAGACATAGACTGGCAGAATGGATTAAAAAGAAAGACCGAACAATATGCTGGCTGCAAGAGTCTCATTTCATAGAAAAAGACATCCACAGACTAAAGGATGGGAAAAAAACCTACCACGCACATGGGCTCAGTAAAAAAGCGGGGGTTTCCATCCTTATATCAGATAAAGAGGACTTCAAGCCAAAGTTAGTCAGTAGGGATAAAGAAGGACATTTCATACTGCTTAAGGGAAGCATAAATCAGGAAGACATAACGATAGTAAATATTTATGTCCCAAACAATGGTGCATCCCCTTACATCAAACAAATCCTTCTCAATTTCAGGAATCACATAGACCACAACACAATAATTCTGGGTGACTTTAACACACCGCTGTCACCACTAGATAGATCTTCCAAACAAAATCCAACCAAAGAAGCCATAGAACTCAATAGCACAATCAATTACCTAGATTTAATAGACATATATAGAATATTCCATCCATCAACGAGCAGTTTCACTTTCTTCTCAGCAGCATATGGAACCTTCTCGAAAATAGACCATATGTTATGCCACAAAGCAGCCCGTAGGAAATGCAAAAAAATAGAGATACTGCCTTGTGTTCTATCAGATCATAATGGACTGAGAGTAGAAATCAATGACAAAATAGAAAACAGAAATTACTCCAACACCTGGAGACTAAATAATATGCTATTGAATGAAACATGGATAACAAAAAACATCAGGGAGGAGATAAAAAAATTCTTAGAGGTCAATAAGAATGATGATACAACATATCAAAATCTCTGGGACACTATGAAAGTGGTACTAAGAGGAAAATTCATTGCATGGAGCACATTCCAGAAAAGAATGAAAAGTCAACAACTAAATGATCTAACATTACAGCTCAAAGTCCTAGGAATAGAAGAACAGAACAACAGCAAAAGTAGTAGAAGACAGGAAATAATTAAAATCAGAGCTGAAATCAATGAAATTGAAACAAAAGAAACAATTCAAAAAATTGACAAAACAAAAAGTTGGTTCTTTGAGAAAGTAAACAAAATAGATAAACCCTTAGCCACACCAACAAAGAGAAGGAGAGAGAAGACTCAAATTACTAAAATACATGATGCAAAAGGAAATATCACGGGGTTTTCAAGATGGCAGATTAGAGGGCGGCTGCATTTCATGTTGCTCCAGGACTCAGGATTCAAAAGAGGAGATAGTGAGTGACTTGGGACCAACTCAAAGCCGCCGGGTGAGTCTTTTCCATTGGGGAGGCGTCCCGGATGGGGCGGTAGTCCCGGAATGCAGGGAACTTTGTGAAGTAGAGTTGCCCGGCGAGACACCCCTCCACCCGCTGGAGCGGTAAACTCGGACCACTGGGAACTTTGCAGAGGTAACCGCTCAGCAGAGCACTTGGTTTCAGAGTAAACCGCTGGGCTTCGGCGGCTGCCCAGAGGACGGCCTGCACAGGCAGGCGATTAGGTGCAGAACAGGGTCCCAGGTACTAGGCGGCTTTTCCATGGAAGAGCTGCAGAGAGAAGCTGAGGGGCGGAGCGAAGCTTCCAGGACTGCGGGCAGATTCTCTGAAGAGGGGCAGCCTAAGGAGACTCGTCTGCGAAGGGTGAGGCTCCCAGGCCCAGGAGGTAGGTCCGGGCCCCTGGGAACGTTGCCTGGGAAGGCTGCCCTGCCCAGGCGGTAGTTGTGGACTGAGGGGAACCTCTAGGAGGGGAACTGACCAGCGAGACCTCCTCACCAGGTGAGTTTTCCCCGCCGGGTGAGGTTTTCCCACAACGACGGTAAAACCAGAGACACAGGCCCAAACAGGCCTTGCCTCAGCCCGCAGCCTAGTTCCCCTTTGGATGACCATTAGTCAACAAGTGGAGGCACCTCTGCCCACTAGCAGGGAATATAACCCACCTGAAGGCCACCACCCCTAGAGAGGCAGCTTCCTTGGGGAGTACTGCATTATCAACTTCCTCCAAGACTTCAGGCTATTGAAGGATAAGAGGGGATACACTAGCAATCTTCAGGGACATTATAAGTCAACAGAGGAAATCTGCAACATCTCAGCAGTCCACTGATAACCTGAACGACATGAGAAAACAAGGGAAGAAAATGCTTCAAACATATCTGGATGTTACATCAATAAAATCCAATGACAGCCTGGCAAAAGAAATGTCAGAAAGGGAGTTCACAATGTACATAATACATATGATAAGGGAAGCAAACGATGAAATGAAAGAGCAAATGCAGGCATTGAATGAACGCACCAATCGACAGTTAAAAGAGCAAATACAGGAAGCAAAAGACCATTTCAATAAAGAGTTAGAGATATTGAAAAAAAACCAAACAGAAATCCTTGAAATGAAGGAAACAATAAACCAAATTAAGAACTCCATGGAAAGCACAACCAATAGGATAGAACACCTGGAAGACAGAACCTCAGATATTGAAGACAAAATATTTATTCTTGAAAACAAAGTTGAACAAACAGAGAAGATGGTAAGAAATCATGAACAGAATCTCCAAGAACTATGGGATATCATGAAAAGGCCAAATTTGAGAATTATTGGGATTGAGGAAGGCTTAGAGAAACAAACCAAAGGAATGATCAATCTATTCAATGAAATAATTTCAGAAAATTTCCCAAATCTGAAGAATGAAATGGAAAATCAAGTTCAAGAGGCTTATAGTACTCCAAATACACAAAATTACAACAGACCCACACCAAGGCACATTATTATGAAAATACCTAACATACAAAATAAAGACAGAATTTTAAAGACTGTGAGAGAAAAGAACCAAATTACATTCAGGGGGAAACCAATACGGATATCAGCAGATTTTTCAATCCAGACCTCAAAAGCTAGAAGGGCCTGCAATAACATTTTTCAAGCCCTAAAAGAAAATGGATGCCAACCAAGAATCTTATACCCAGCAAAACTTACCTTCAGATTTGACGATGAAATAAAATCCTTCCATGATAAACAAAAGCTAAAAGAATATACAAAAAGAAAGTCAGCATTACAGAACATTCTCAGCAAAATATTCCATGAGGAAGAGATGAAAAACAAAGAAGCAAATCAACAAAGGGAGGAGATATCCTAAAGGAACTCTCAAATAAAGAGGAACGAAGTTGTGTCAAAAATAAACAAATAAATGAATAAAATGAGTCAAATGACTGGGAATACAAATCATATCTCAATAATAACCCTGAATATTAATGGCCTGAATTCATCAATCAAAAGACATAGACTCGCAGATTGGATAAAAAAGAAAGATCCAACAATATGTTGCCTGCAAGAGACTCATCTCGTAGAAAGAGATACACATAGACTAAATGTGAAAGGATGGGAAAAAACATACCATGCACATGGACTCAGCAAAAAAACTGGGGTATCCATCCTCATTTCAGATAATGTGGACTTCAAGCCAAAGTTAGTCAGAAGGGATAAAGAAGGACATTTCATACTGCTTAAGGGAAGCATAAATCAGCAAGACATAACAATCATAAATATCTATGCCCCAAACAGTGGCTCACCCATGTATGTCAAACAAATCCTTCTCAATCTCAGAAACGAAATAGACCATAATATAATAATACTAGGTGATTTTAACATGCCTATCTCACCACTGGACAGATCTTCCAAACAAAAATTGAACAAAGAAACCATAGAACTCAATAACACAATCAATAATTTAGACTTAACAGACATTTATAGAATATACCATCCAACGAAGAGTGAATACACTTTCTTCTCAGCAGCACATGGATCCTTCTCTAAAATAGACCATATATTATGCCACAAAGCTAATGTTAGCAAATACAAGAAGATAGAGACACGTCCTTGTATTCTATCAGATCATAATGGATTGAAATTAGAAATAAATGAAAGAGGAAAAAACAGAAATTACTCCAATACCTGGAGATTAAACAATATGCTATTATATGATGAATGGATAACAGAAGATATTAGGAAGGAAATTAAAAAATTCTTAGAGGTAAATGAGAACAAAGAAACATCATATCAAAATCTCTGGGACACTATGAAAGCAGTACTTAGAGGAAAATTTATTTCATGGAGCACATTCAATAAAAGAAGTAAAACTCAACAAATAAACGACCTAACACTACAGCTCAAAGCCCTAGAAAAAGAAGAACAGAGCAACACCAAAAGTAGTGGAAGACAGGAAATAGTTAAACTCAGAGCTGAAATCAATGAAATTGAAACAAAAGAAACAATACAAAAAATTGACAAAATAAATAGTTGGTTCTTCGAAAAAATAAACAAAATTGATAACCTTTAGCCACACTAACAAAGAGAAGACGAGAGAAAACCCAAATCACCAAAATTCGGAATGAACAAGGAAATATCACAACAGACATGATTGAAATACAAAACATAATTAGAAGCTATTTTGAAAATCTATACTCCAACAAAATAGAAAATTTCGAAGATATCAACAAGTTTCTAGAGACAGATGAATTACCTAAACTAAATGAGGAGGACATACACAATTTAAATAGACCAATTTCAAGTAATGAAATAGAAGAAGTCATCAAAAGACTACCAACAAAGAAAAGTCCAGGACCTGATGGTTTCTCAGCCGAATTCTACAAAACCTTTAAAGAAGAGCTCATTCCAATACTTTTCAAAGTATTCCATGAAATAGAAGAGGAGGGAACCCTCCAAACTCATTCTACGAAGCCAATATTACCCTGATACCTAAACCAGACAGAGACACATCGAGGAAAGAAAATTTCAGACCAATATCCTTAATGAACATTGACACAAAAATTCTGAACAAAATTTTAGCAAATCGCATACAAAAACATATTAAAAAGATAGTGCACCATGATCAAGTGGGTTTCATCCCAGGGATGCAAGGTTGGTTCAACATCAGGAAATCAATAAATGTAATTCACCATATCAACAGACTTAAAGTCAAGAATCACATGATTATTTCAATAGATGCAGAAAAAGCATTTGATAAAATACAGCACCCCTTCATGCTCAAAACACTAGAAAAAATAGGGATAGTGGGAACGTTCCTTAACATTGTAAAGGCCATCTACGCTAAGCCCATGGCTAATATCATTCTAAATGGTGAAAAATTGAAAGCATTCCCCCTAAAAACTGGAACAAGGCAGGGATGCCCTCTTTCACCACTCCTATTCAATATCGTCCTTGAAACTCTAGCCAGAGCAATTAGACAGACCAAAGAAATTAAAGGGACACGAATAGGAAAAGAAGAACTGAAACTCTCCCTATTTGTTGATGATATGATTATATACTTAGAGGAACCAGGAAATTCCACCAGAAAACTCTTAGAACTCATAAGTGAATTTAGTAAAGTAGCGGGACACAAGATCAATGCTCATAAATCTAATGCATTTTTATACATAAGTGATGACTCTTCAGAAAGAGAAGTTAGGAAAACTACCCCATTCACAATATCCTCGAAAAAAATAAAATACTTGGGAATCAGTCTCACAAAAGAGGTGAAAGACTTCTACAATGAGAACTACAGAACACTAAAGAAAGAAATTAAAGAAAACCTTAGAAGATGGAAAGATCTCCCATGTTCTTGGATAGGCAGAATTAATATTTTCAAAATGGTCATACTACCAAAAGTGTTATACAGATTCAATGCAATTCCAATTAAAATCCCAACGACGTACCTTACAGAAATAGAACAAGCAACCATGAAATTCATCTGGAAGAATAAGAAACCTAGAATAGCTAAAGCAATCCTTCACAGGAAAAATGAAGCAGGGGGTATTGCAATACCAGAACTTCAACTATACTACAAAGTACTAGTAACAAAAACGGCATGGTATTGGTACCAAAATAGACAGGTATATCAATGGTACAGAATAGAGGACACGGACACAAACCCAAATAAATATAATCTTCTCATACTAGACAAAGGGGTCAAAAATATGCAATGGAGAAAAGATAGCCTCTTCAACAAATGGTGCTGGGAGAATTGGAAATCTATATGCAACAGAATGAAACTAAACCCATATCTCTCACCATGCACAAAACTAAACTCAAAATGGATTAAGGACCTCGGAATCAGACCAGAGGTCCTGCATCTTATAGAAGAAAAAGTAGGTCCAGAGCTTCAACATGTCAGCTTAGGACCAGACTTCCTCAACAGGACTCCCATAGCACAAGAAATAGAAGCAAGAATCAATAACTGGGATAGATTCAAACTAAAAAGCTTTCTCTCAGCAAAGGAAACTATCAGCAATGCAAAGAAAGAGCCTACAGAGTGGGAGAAAATCTTTGCCAATCATACTTCAGATAGAGCACTAATCTCCAGAATCTATAAAGAACTCAAAAAACTCAACACCAAGACTACAAATAACCCAATCGACAAATGGTCTAAGGAAATGAACAGACACTTCACAGAAGAAGACCTACGAGCAATCAACAAACATATGGAAAAATGTTCACCATCTCTAGTAATAAGAGAAATGCAAATCAAAACCACCCTAAGATTCCATCTCACCCCAATTAGAATGGCAATTATCAAGAATACAAGCAACAACAGGTGTTGGTGAGGATGTCAGGAAAAAGGTACGCTCATACATTGCTGGTGGGGTTGCAAATTAGTGCAGCCACTCTGGAAAGCAGTATGGAGATTTCCTTAGAAAACTTGGAATGGAACTACCATTTGACCCAACTATCCCACTCCTTGGCCTATACCCAAAGTACTTACAATCAGCATACTACAGAGATACAGCCACATCAATGTTCATTGCTGCTCAATTCACCATAGCCAGATTGTGGAACCAACCTGGATGCCCTTCAGTGGATGAATGGATAAAGAAACTGTGGCATATATATACAATGGAATATTATTCAGCCATAAAGAATAATAAAATTATGGCATTTGCAGGCAAATGGATGAAATTGGAGAGTATCATGCTAAGTGAGATAAGCCAATCTCAAAAAACCAAAGGAAGAATGAACTCGCTGATAAGTGGATGATGATACATAATGGTGCGTGGGAGGGGTTAATTTTAGGGTTAGAGTTAGGGTTAGGGAGGGGGGCAAGAATGGGGGAAGGAAGGACTGTATAGAGGGAAAAGAGGGATGGGAGGGGTGGGGGGAAGGGAAAAAATAACAGAATGAATCAAACAGCATTACCCTATGTAAATTTATGATTACATAAATGGTATGCCTTTACTCTATGTACAAACAGAGAAACAACATGTATCCCATTTGTTTACAATAAAAAAAAGGAAATATCATGACAGACACCATTGAGATACAGAACATAATGAGAAGCTACTTTGAAAATCTGTATTCCAACAAAATAGAAACTACCAAAGACATTAAAAAGTTTCTAGAGACATATGCTCCTCCCAAACTGAACCAGGAGGACATACACAATTTAAACAGATCAATAACAAGCAATGAAATAGAAGAAGCCATTAAAAATCTACCATACAAGCAAAGCCCAGGACCAGATGGATTCTCAGCCGAGTTCTACAAGACCTTAAAAGAAGAACTCATTCCAATACTTCTCAAAGTATTCCAGGAAATAGAAAAGGAGGGTACCCTACGGAACTCATTCTATGAAGCTAATATCATGCTCATACCCAAACCAGACAAAGACACATCAAGGAAAGAAAATTTTAGACCAATATCCTTGATGAATATAGATGCAACGATCCTTAACAAAATATTGGCAAATCGTATCCAAAAACATATTAAGAAAATTGTGCACCACGATCAAGTGGGCTTCATCCCTGGAATGCAAGGATGGTTCAACATCCATAAATCAATAAACGTAATCCATCATGTCAATAGACTTAAGGATAAGAATCATATGGTTATTTCAATTGACTCAGAAAAAGTGTTCGACAAAATACAACACCCCTTCATGCTCCAAAACTAGAAAAAATAGCGTAGTAGGAACATACCTGAACATTGTAAAGGCTATTTATGCTATGCCCATGGCCAACATCATTCTTAATGGAGAAAAACTGAAACCATTTCCTTTAAAAACGGGAACAAGACAGGAATGTCCTCTTTCACCACTTCTATTCAACATCGTCCTTGAAATTTTAGCCAGAGCAAGTAGGCAGACCAAAGAAATTAAAGGGATACGAATAGGAAAAGAGGAACTTAAGCTGTCACTATTTTCTGATGACATGATTCTATATTTAGAGGATCCAAAAACCTCCAGAAAACTTCTAGACCTCATCAATGAATTCAGCAAAATAGCAGGCTATAAAATCAACATGCATAAATCTAAAGCATTTTTATATGCAAGTGACGAAACATCTTAAAGGGATATGAGGAAAAAAACCCCATTTGCAATAGCCTCAAAAAAAAAAAATACTTGGGAATCAATCTAACCAAACAGGTAAAAGATCTCTACAATGAAAACTACAAAACATTGAAGAAAGAAATTGAGGAAGACCTTAGAAGATGGAAAGATCTCCCATGTTCTTGGATAGGAAGAATTAATATTTTCAAAATGGCCATACTACCAAAAGTGCTATACAGATTCAATGCAATTCCAATTAAAATCCCAATGACGTACCTTACAGAAATAGAGCAAGCAATCATGAAATTCATCTGGAAGAATAAGAAATCCAGAATAGCTAAAGCAATCCTTAGCAGGAAGAATGAAACAGGGGGTATCACAATACCAGAACGTCAACTATACTACAAAGCAATAGTAACAAAAACAGCATGGTATTGGCACCAAAATAGACAGGTAGATCAATGGTACAGAATAGAGGACATGGACACACACCCAAATAAATACAATTTTCTCATACTAGACAAAGGGGCCAAAAATATGCAATGGAGAAAAGATAGTCTCTTCAACAAATGGTTCTGGGAAAACTGGAAATCCATATGCAACAGAATGAGACTAAACCCCTATCTCTCACCCTGCACAAAAATCAACTCACAATGGATCAAGGACCTTGAAATCAGACCAGAGACCCTGCATCTTATAGAAGAAAAAGTAGGTCCAAATCTTCAACTTGTTGGCTTAGGATCAGACTTCCTCAACAGGACTCCCATAGCACAAGAAATAAAAGCAAGAATCAATAACTGGGATAGATTCAAACTAAATAGTTTTCTCTCAGCAAAGGAAACTATCAGCAATGCAAAGAGAGAGCCTACAGAGTGGGAGAATATCTTTGCCACTCATACTTCAGATAGAGCACTAATTTCCAGAATATATAAAGAAGTCAAAAAACTCTTACCCAAGAATACAAATAACCCAATCAACAAATGGGCTAAGGATATGAACAGACACTTCACAGAAGAAGATCTACAAGAAATCAACAAACATATGAAAAAATGTTCACCATCTTTAGTCATAAGAGAAATGCAAATCAAAGCTACACTAAGATTCCATCTCACCCCAATTAGAATGGCGATTATCAAGAATACAAGCAACAATAGGTGTTGGTGAGGATGTGGTGAGAAAGGTACACTCATACGTTGCTGGTGGGGCTGCAAATTAGTGCAATCACTCTGGAAAGCAGTGTGGAGATTCCTTAGAAAACTTGGAATGGAACTACCATTTGACCCAACTATCCCACTCCTTGGCCTATACCCAAAGGACTTAAAATCAGCATATTACAGAGATACAGCCACAACAATGTTCATAGCTGCTCAATTCAACATAGCCAGATTGTGAAACCAACCTAGATGCCCTTCAATTGGTCAATGGATAAAGAAACTGTGGTATATATATACAATGGAATATTACTCAGCTATAAAGAATAATAAAATTATGGCATTTGCAGGCAAATGGATGAAATTGGAGAATATCATGTTAAGTGAGATAAGCCAATCTCAAAAATCCAAAGGGCGAATGATCTCACAGATAAGCGAATGATGACAAATAATGGGGGGTGGGAGGGGGGTAAGAATGGAGGAAGGAGGGACTGTGTAGGGGGAATAGAGAGGTGGGAGGGGTGGGGGGGAAGGGAAAAATAACGGGATGAATCAAACATCATTACACTATGTAAATGTACGATTATGCAAATGGTATGCTGTTACTCCATGTACAAACAGAAACAACATGTATCCCATTTGTTTACAATAAAAATAAATTAAAAAAAAAAAAAAAGACCAGAACTCAGGAAGTTGGGTAGGATATCTGATTCACTGTAAGAACTATACTACAAATGCTAGTAGTTCAGAGAAAGTTTAATTTCTGCTCTTTCCTTCTCGTCCCTCCTTTGTTTCTTTTTATATTGTATTTCTGCATCAGGTACTTCACTCGCTTCCATCCCTCCTCATACTAGTAGCATTTGATTCATTTATGTTCTGCGATCCAATGAGGTTTCAAAAAGTTATCTTAAAATCCTGAGCAAAAAGAGTAAGGCAGGAGGATCATAATACCTGATTTCAAATTATACTAAAGAGCTCTAGTAACAAAAACAACATAGTATTGGCATCAACACAGACATGAAGACAAAATGGAATGAATTTTGTTGAGAAATAAAATCAAGAATCAATGAGTGGGATGGCATCAAATTAATAAGTTTCTGCAAAGGAAATGAGAGTGTGAAGTGAGAGCCTACAGAATGGGAGGAAATTTTTGCCAGCTACTCCTCTAATATGATAAATATCCAGAATATATAAAGGACTCAAAAAACTTAATTAATACCATCCCCAGTGGGGAAAAAACCCAAATAACTCAATCAATAAATGGGCAAAAGAGCTAAACAAAAATTTTTTAGAAGAAATACAAATGGCCAACAAATACATAAAAATTTTTTTCAACATCTCTAGTAATCAGGCAAATGAAAATCAAAGCCACGTTTCAGTCATGATGGCAATTATCAAGAATACAAATCATAAAAAATGCTTATGAGGATGTGGGGGAAAAGGTACACTCATTCATTGTTGGTAGGGCTGCAAATTAGTATGACCACTCTGGAAAGCAGTATGGAGAGTTCTCAAAACACTAGGACTGGAACCACCATATTACCAAGATGTCCCACTCCTTGGTGTTCATCCCAGAGAACTAAAATTAGCATATTATAGTGATATAGTCACATCAATGTTTATAGTAGCATAATTCATAAGAACCAAATTAAGGAACCAGTTCAGATACCCATCAACAGATGAATGGATTAAGAAAATGTATATATATACACAGTAGAGTTTTACTCAGTCATAAAGAAGAATGAAATTATGGCAGTTGCTGGCAAATGGATGGAGCTTGGAGAATATCATGCTAAGTGAAATAAAACAGACTCCAAAAGTTAAGGGTCAAATGTTTTCTCTCATATGTAGAAGCTAGAGGAAAATAAGGGAAAAAAGTGTTGAAGGAGTCAAATATCATAAAGAGATAGGGAAGATCACTGGAGTAGAAGAAGATCAAGAGGGAGGGAGGAAGGATGGAAAAGGGGAGGAAATGTGGATTGAATTTAACAAAATTATGCTGCATTCATGTATAAATATACCACAGTGAATTCCACCTTTATGTATATGTAGAAAGCACTAATAAAAAATAAACAAGTGAAAGGAAGACCAGTAGCGTAGAAGAAGGAGAATAGGAACAGGGAGAAGGGGAGATTAAGTGGGGGCACTGGGGACTGACATGGAGTAAATCAAATTCTATGCATATATGATTTTGTCAAAATGAATTCAACTATTATGTATAACCACAATGCCCTCATAAAAGTTTAAAAAATCAGCTTAATTTGACATAATGTCTTTATAATCTGCAGTAATTACCCCTTTCAAGGATGTTGGCATTAGGATTTTGAGAATAGAGAAAAATAGAACAAACAAACAAAACTTCCCACTCTCCATAAAAGAGGAGATTTTTCTCTGTTCTATATATTAGTAAGATGATGCATGGTGAGAGGACTTCCTTAATGTCACATAGTAGATCAGTCTGAGTACACTCAAAGTTGGATAATTCAAGGACATTTTAATAAAGAGACTATTTACAAAGGTTTGCACATGATATTGGGGAAATCATAAGAAATGATGTAGAATCCTAGAGCTATAACCAGTGGGGCAGTAACTGCTTTTAGAAATCAAGGCAAGAAGCAATCAGCAGAACCCAGATTTAGGGAGGGGTGTGTGGAATGGGCTTCCTGAAAGGAGCTTAGACATTTTGGTGGAAGGACACAGCCATCTCTTTGTAACACCACAAGGAGAAAGCTGGGCAATGAATCTCTCCACTTTCTTCACCTCTGTTCCCTCTGACATATTTCCAGGGCTCCCTATCCTGCAGACTCAACTGGAAGCCAGAGGAAAGGGGGGTCCTATCCAAGGACTGGTGGATCTCCTAGCACAAAGTGGGGTGGGCACAGGTGGAGAGTGATCTCGGGAGCAAAGGAAGATATCTGCCACACCCATCATCTGAGGTTGGTTGGGATAGATGTCATGTCTCTAGATTATACTTTCACAACTTGTCCCTGAGTCATGCCTTCCTCCAAAGGAGTGAATCTGAATTCAGATCACCTAACCCCAAGTCACCTATGAGCTCTCTGCTATTTTATCTCTTGATCTCAAGGATATCTGACTAGAGAGCACAACTTTGGGAGGATATATCATTTATCTATTTGTCATCCCTGTATATCCTTAACATGGACCATGGAAAGTTGACAACTGTATATCTAATAATTGATTCTCCTGACCACTAAATATGAGAATTTGTTTCCTTGCTCCAACTGCAAGGTGATTTTTGATACAGAACAACTGATTATGTACTCTAGCTGCACACATCAGCATGCTGATTATGTGAAATCTCGTAAGGAATTATAGTCAATGCCAATCATTGTGTAAGTGAAGGTCAAATTTTACATCTTCCATTGGTGTCATCAGCATTTTTAGGATAAATCTTTGAAGCACACAAATTAATACTGGGATACATGTCAGTACTGAAGGGATCTGTAAGATATTAAATGCCTGTGGACTACATAAGAGAAAATGTGTGAGAGAGAAAAAGATACCAGAGTCCCCACACAAAAAAACTATTTAAACTACAAGGACTATGATCAGTGAGCTTTTTAATAGTGCCAAATGCAGCTCAGATATTCCAGTTAGTCAGAAATACTTCTTCCAAATTTCAAATCTTCAGTAGGTGAACAGCTGTGGAGGAAGACTTGCATGCATCTGTGTGCACATGTCCACCTACATACATACATTGCTGGAGCTGCATTTAAAATTATAGCTGGAAGTGTATCTGTGTAGGTAATAATATATAGAAAGTGGTAATTAAAACAATTCCTCTGGATCAAGACAGACTTGGATTCAAATCCTGGCTGCACCACTTACTAACTGAATGACTTTTCCAAGCCTCAGTTTTTTTTCCTATGTAAAAAAGGAGTCACAATACTATTTATCTCATAGGGTTTGTTTCTAGGAGAGTGATCTAGGGGGCACTAAAAGTGTCTGTTTTTGCCATGACAGTTCTGCATAATAACTATAAACTTTCAGTGGTTAAAAACAATGAGTATTTATTGTTCATATGCCTGAAGTCACACAAATGTTGACCAGGCAGCTCTGCACATTTGGACTGGGCTTGGTTAAGTGGCTATGGTTAATCTAGGGTGTCCTCATCTGGGATGACTCAGGTGACTGGTTGTACTTCATGTGTCTTTCATTCTTCAGTAGGCTAGTCTAGGTATAGTCTCATGTGATGGCAGAGGGCAAGAATAGCAAGCAGAAGGAGAGAAGCACTTTTTAAAAAAGACTTAATTTTTAATTATTATTTTTATTTGTTATAATTAGTTATACATGACAGTAGAATGCACTTTGACACATCATACATACATGGAGTATAACTTCTCATTCTTCTGGTTGTACATGATGTAGAATCACACCAGTCATGTAGTCATATATGTACATAGGGTGATAATGTCCAATTCATTCCATTATATTTCATACACCCATACCCCATCTCCTCTTTTCACTCCCTTCTGCCTAATACAAAGCAACTGTATTCTTCCCTAGCCAAACCCCTGCTTTATTGTGAATTAGCATCAGCATATCAGAGAAAACATTGGACCTTTGGTTTTTTGGGATTGGCTTATTTTGCTTAGCATAATATTCTCCAGCTTCATCCATTTACTGACAAATGCCATCATTTCATTCCTTTTTATGACTGAGTAGTATACCACATTTTCTTTATTCATTCATTTCTTGAAGGAAGGACACCTAGGTTGGTTTCATAGTTTAGCTATTTGCGAGTAGAGCCGCTGTAAACACTGATGTGGCTGTGTCATTGTAATATACTGATTTTAAGTCCTTTGGGTATAAACCAAGGAGTGGGATAGCTGGGTCAAATGATGGTTCCATTCAAAGTTTTCTGAGGAATCTCCATACCACTTTCCGTAATGGTTGCACCCAATTGCAGTCCCATGCGAATTGGTGCAACCATTATGGAAAGAGAAGCACTTTTCAAGCCTCTGATTGCCTTATGATTTCTAATACTCCATTGGCCAGGGTAAATAACATGGTTGACCCTTAAATAAGAGCAAGAGGGAAACAAGTACATCGTTAGATGCAAAGAATGTGGATACAAGGAGAGATGAAGAATTGGGGCCATGAATGCTATTGATGTATTACAGGATACTGAAGTTCAAGTGAGGGAGTACTCAACCAGTACTTAGAACATGGTAGTGATTTAATAAATGATGGTACTTGTCATTTTTATTATTCCCTGCTTATACCACAACAAACTTTATATCAAAGTTTTAATTTTTACAGATGGTCTTTGTGTGCTACTTATGAGTTTTCAGAAATTTTTGCTTTAAAACAGAATAGGAGGTTTGAGTTCAAAGTCTGAATATGGACTCTTATTACACCCTCCCTGTGTTATATGGTGGAAAATTGTTTCCTGAGTAGCCAGACAGACCTGGTTAAATAGTGACTTTGTCTCCTTTCTGTTCTTTGATCTTGTATGCTTATGCCTCTTCAGTCTTCTTAGATGTAAAATGCAGATAACTGTACTTACCCTGTTGGATTTTTTGTGATGATAAATTAGAAGAATGTGTTTTATATCTTTTTCAGTGTTTATCACACAGTTTTCAAGAAATAACTATTATTTATAACTTTAGTGATCTATGTTGAAAAATTAAAGCAATTACCAAGTTTCTACTACACAAATACAGTACCTGTTAACACATCAATTATTTTATAATTTTACATGCACATATTTCCAAAATTAGTATTAGTTTCTTATCTTATTATACGAACCATTTTTCTTACTTAATATAACATGACAACAATTTCTTGTTAGGTAACATCTCATTATGGTTTAATTTGCGTTTCCCTGATGATTAGTAATGTCGAGAAACTTTTCATGTACTTTTTACCCAGTTTTATGTCTTCTTTGGAAAAATAGCTATTAAGATTCTTTGCCTATTTTAAAATTTGCTTTTTTTGTTTTGAGTGGGTAAGTTCCAACTATATTTTGGGTATTAACCATTATCATATAAAAGACTTGCAAATATTCTCTCCCATTCCATGGGTTGCATTTTCATCGTGTTGGTTGTTTCCTTTGCTGTGCAGAAGCCTTTTTGTTTAATATAGTCCCACTTGTATGTTTTTGCTTTTGTTTCTTGTGCTTAAGGTGTCACTTCCAGAAAATCATGTTCAATACCAGTGCTAAGGAGCTTTCCCCTGTTTTCTAAATTGTTGTTTACATATATATGATGGAATATTACTCAACCATAAAAGATGGAAATTCTGCCATTTGTGACAATGATCTTCAGGGCATTATGCTAAGTGAAATAAGCCAGATAGAGAAAGACAAATACTATAGAGTCTTACACATGGAATCTAAATATTGAACTCCCTGAAACAGAATGTAGGATGATGGTATTTTGGGGTTGGGGGAGAAGGGAATGTATAAGTCAGGGTTCTCAAGAGGAAAAAAAATCAAGGAAGTACAATTATAAAAAGGAATTTATTAAATTGGCTTACATAACCAGAAGCTGGAGAGTCTACAATGGCCATCTGCAGGCTAGACAGCTGGAGGAACCAGTAGCTGTGCAGTCTAAGAGGCTGAAGCCTCAGAACAATTGGAATCTGTGGTGCTACTCTAGTCCGAGATGGAAGACTTCTGGAAACTCCCTGGAGAATCACTGGCAGAATCCACTTTGGAAGAGTGAAGGATGAGAGTCTGATGTCCTCAGGCAATAGCAGTAGTAGTCAAGAATCTATTCAAGAAGACTGGAGTTTGTATCTGCTGCTGGTTCCTTGTTCTTCCAACCTTTATTTCAGTCAAGCCACAACAGTTAAGCCATCCTATTGGGCAGTGCTGCCCACATTTAGGGACGGTCTCCACTTCAATTCACTATTCCACATGCCAATCATTCCTAGACACATCCTCATTGATACACCCAGAAGCCTCGTAATCTTCAGCATCTCTTGATCCAATCAAGTTGACAATTCAAATTAACCATTACAGGAGAAATAGAGAAATTTTGGTTAAAGTGTACAAACTTTAAAGTTGTAAGATGAATAAGTTCTGGGGATTTAATATACAGCATATATAGCATATATAGCATAGTGACTATAGTTAATAATGTATTTTATACCTGAAATTTGCTAAGAGAGTAGATCTTTAATGTTCTCACCATGAAAAACAAAATAACCAAACAGCAACTAGGTGAGGTGATAGATGTGTGAACTAATGATTATGGCAATCATGTAATGACATATTTGTATATGAAATCATCATGTTGTACATCTTCAACTTATGCAATTTTGCTAGTTAAATGTACCTCATAAAGCTGGGAAAAATTACATGACATTCTTTCACAAGAACAAATATAGGTAGGTCTATAGCAATAATTTTAATATATCAATCATCTCCATTATGGTAAATTCTAATTTATTAAATCAGTATCCTATTGTTGAATCTTTAGATTATATCTAATATTTACTGTGGCAATAGTACTGCAATAAGTATCTTTTTAATATATTTATTCACTCAACTTCTTTCTGTAGGTTAAGTCTCTGTCATAAAATTGTTGAGTTAAATAAAGGCTAATCCCTGAAAGAAAAGTTTATTGTCAAGTACGATAAACATTTAGGAAAGTACACAAAATATAAATTAGAGATCAGCAAATCTTCACAAACACACTCCCATAATCACCACCCAGCACAAGAACCAAAACAGGACCAGGCCCCAGAAACCCTCCTCTGGTTTCCCCTCTTGGTCACTAACCGTGTCTACTCCCCAGAGGGAGCCACTATCCAGAACTGTTAACAGTATATTTAGATTTTCTACTTTTGAATTTAATATGAATGTGCTAGTTCTATATATGTTGTTTTGTTTCTGGTTACTTTCAATCAACATTCCAATTTTGTTTGTAAGATTCACCCATATTGCTTAACATAGAAACCGTTCACTCATTTTCATTGTTGTATATTATTTCATTGTATAAAGAAGTAATTTATCTGTTGAACAAATTGGGTCATTACCATTTGGACTCTTTAAGAGCAATGATTCTATTTTCGTAAGTGTTTTTGTGAGTGCACATTTCTGTAGAGTATATACCAGTAGCAGAATTGTGGAATCATAGGTATGTATATGTTTATCTTTAGAGATAATGTCAAACTCTTCCATGATGATTGTACTAATTGATGCTTCTACCTGTAGCATTTGAAATTTCCTGTTTGTTCCACATTCTCTTTAACACTTGCCATTAAAAATGAGCTCTTCTGGAGGGAGCATTATGGGTTTACTTTGTATTTCTCTAATAACAATGTTGTTGTTTTGAATACCTTTTCATATATTTGAGTCACTTAGATCTTCTTTCTTGAGAGGTGCTTGTTCAAATCTTGTCCATTTTTCACTGCCTATCTGAAAGTTCTTTTATATTCTAGAGAACTTTTATTGTTAAAAATGTGTTGCAAATATATTTTCAAACACTTCAGTTTGCTGTTATACTTTCTTCTTAGTGTCTTTTAATGAACATAAGTACTTAACTTAAAGAAAGTTAAATATATCATTCCTACCTACTCTCCCCTTTACTACATTTAAAAAAAAATGTGCTCTATTGAAGAAAAGTTTCTACCAACTTGGATAATATTTTAGGAAGTTTTGGCTGCTAGAACAAAGTACCATAGACTGGGTGATTTATAAACAACAGAATTTGCTTATCATAGTTGTGGAGACTGGAAGTCTAAGATCAGGATGATGGCGTGGTTGGTGTCTGGTGAGGGTCTTTTTCCAGACTGTGGACTGCCAACTTCTCTTTTTATCCTCCCATTGAGGAAAGAAGGTTAGAGAGCACATTGTAAGGTACTAATCACATTCATAAAGGCTCCTCACTCATAGTCTAATTATCTCCCAAAGGCCCTGCCTCTTAATGGCGTCACATTGGGATTAGTATTTCAATATATGAGTTTTGGAGTTAAGGGGTCACAATAATTGCATAACAGATGACAGCAATATATTATCTTCTAAAACTGTTTTTGTCATTTTGGCTTTCATATTTGCATTTTCAATCTACTTAGAATTGAGTTTTGCAGAGAATAAAGTCAGACTGAATTTTATTATTATTATATATGGATACCCTATTGTCCCAGCCACCTTTAGTAACAATATTATTTTTTGCTCATTACTTTGTAGTCCCATTTTTATTTTACATGAATGTCCACATCTGTGTGAAATGTTTTTGGGCTTTCTATTCTATTCCATTGATCTATTTGTCTAAACTTCAGTATTTGAATGGTACTATTTATTTACTCAATTCTTTTGGGGAGTAGTAGGATTTGAATCCAGCTTAAGATTAATTGGTTTTTTTTTTTTTTTGTACTGAAGGTTGAACCAAGGGGCACTTACTCACTAAGCCATATTCCAAGCTCTTTTTTATATTTGTTTTAGAGACAGGGTCTCACTTAGTTGCTTAGGGCCTCACTGAACTGCTGAGGCTGGCTTTAAACTCATGATCCTCTTGCCTTAGCATCCTGAGCTGCTGAGATCACAGGCATGTGCCACCATGCTCAGCTAATATTAATTTTTTAAAAAGGCAGTTGTCATACATTGCAGAGGAAAAGGCTATTATTTTGCTATCTTTTAAAAAAAGGTAGTTTTCTTGAAGCTACTTTTCTTATAGAAAGTCAACAGATGTAATGTCTCCTAGTTGTCCCAGCTATATGTGAAACTGCAGAAACAAAGTCAGTCAGAGAATTCATATTTTCTCATGGTTGATATTCTCTCATCTGTTGTTTTTGCAAACATTGATATTGTTTCTGGGAATTTACCAACTATTCTAGCTCTACATCCTTATCCTCTCAACCAGATGTCAGAAAACTGTGCAGACAAATAGGTGATTGTAAGCCAGCTCTTCTCAGAGACATTTGTATTTTAAAATGGTCACCTTAGAACAAAATGCCTCTAAAACCAATGGAATGGTTGTTACAATTATGTTTTATTTATTTATCTGTAATGTGATAAAGCAAGACTAGATGACTCCTGATTCTGCAGCCAGAGAAGTAGCTTAAGTCACTCAGACTCACAAACTTAATGTGTGGGAAACAGGAGCAATGATCAGTATCAGAAGATATGTTTTTGAGATTTTTAGAGATATCTTCTTAGTGACCTTAAAGTTTTACCTAATGAGTAGTGGTTTATTCATCTTCCTATAGAGGTTAATATTTTTCTTAATTAATTATTATGGAATTGAAAGATTAGATTGCAGCCCCTTGTTTAAAATTCTTTTAAACATAGGTGAAAAGACAGGAAAGCTTTAAGATGGATCTTTCTTCTATTAAATACAACTTGCCCTCATCTTGTTCTTTTAGTCACATTTTATTGTACATGCTTCCTCCCAAATATGGTCCTTTAGTTTTTGCTTCAGCAGTGCTTCTGCTACTTAGTTTTCTAAAAAGGACTCTTTTTTCCTTCTATTTTTTGGTGAAGACCATGTACCCTTACTTTATCTTGGGTACCTCTCCTGACAGGGGTCAATTGACCTGGAAAGAAACACTTGTACTCCATTGCTATTCTCCTCTCTCTGGTTTCCATTCAGGTAAGTTAGATTAGACATGATTCAATTCAATTCAATCCTCTTCAAGTAGTTTTTGAGTACCAACTACATGCTGAACATCAAGGTAGATACTAGCAATACAGAGATAAATTGATAGAGCAGGATTCCTGCTTTCATGGTGTTTATATTACAGTTGGGAGGCTGGACATCAAGTAAGAAATTACAATTGTGAAGGCAGTTTTGAATGATGCTGATTATAACTATGAAGGCAGTTTTGGATGACTCAAAGCTGCCCATTATGGTTTGGATCTGGAATGTTCCCCAAGGCCTATGTGTTGAAGGCTTGGTTACAAATTGGTAGTGCTATTGGGAGGTAGTGGAAACTCTAAGGAGTGAGGTCTGCTTGAGAAGTAGGTTACTGGGGGCATGTCTTTGAAGGACACAACTTATCCCCAGTCTCTTTCCCCCTGTAAGGGTTAATTTGAACTGTCAACTTGATTGGATTAAGAGATGCCAATGATGAAGAGGTCTCTGGGTGTGTCAGTGAGGACATGTCTAGGAATGATTAGAATGTGGGATAGTGAACTGAATTGGAGACCCTCCCTAAACATGAGCAGCACTGCCCAATAGGATGGAATAGAAGCTGGAAGAACAAGGAAGCAGATGCAGATGTAAGCTCCGCTCTTCTTGAACATGTTCTTGAATGCTGCTTTGATTGTTTAAGGATATCAGACTCTCACTTCTTCACTCTTCCAAAGTGGACTCTACCAGTGATTCTCCAGGTTGTTTCCAGAAACCTTGGTCTTGAACTAAGGTAGTACTGTTTATTGTCTTGTTCTGGGACTTCTGCATCTTGGACTGCATAGCTGCTGATTCTTCCAGCTCTCCAGCTGCAGATGGCCCTTGTGAACTATCCAGCTTCTGATTGTGTAAGCCAATTTAATAAATCCTCTTTTAATAATCATACTTCCTGTTGATTCTGTTCCTCTAGAGAACCCCAATACACCCCCACTTCCTGGCCACCATGAAGTGAACAGCTTTTCATTGCTGTGACCAAAATACTTAACAAGAACAACTGAGAGGAATAAAAGTTTATTTGGGGTTCATGATTTCAGAAGCTTGATTAGTCCATGGTCAGCTGACTCCATTGTTCTGGGCCTGAGGTGAGGCAGAACATCATGGTGGAAGGGTATGGTAGAAGAAAGCTGCTTAGTTTATGGCAACTGGAAAGGAGGTAGTGGGTAGGGAGAGAAAGAAGCAGGCTAGGGACAAGATATGATTCTCAAGGACATGATCCCAGTGATCTACATTTCTCATCTATGCCCTACTTGCCTACAGTTAACACCCAATAGTCCATTCATGTTAGTAATCCACCAAATAGATTAATACACTAATGAGGTTACAGTTCATGTAACAATGTCACCTCCAAACATACCTGTATTAACAAATGAATTTTTTTGGGATACACCTCATGTATAAACAAACCATAACACATACCCTTCCATCATGATGTACTGCTTTACCATAGACTTGAAAATAAGGGAGCCAATCAACAATGCACTGAAACTTCTGAAACACAAACCAAAATAAATCTTTGTTCATTAAGTTTTTTCTCTGGTATTTTGCCATAAAGATGGAAAATTGATTAACATTGCACAATCACATCCAGGAGGGAAGACAGACATCAGTCCAGAGCTGTTACTTCGTTTCAGTCCAAATTCATAAAAATAAGACTACTGTGGCTTCCTCTTCCCTGCCTAATATTACTCCCTGTAATTAAATTGAAAAACAAATTCATTGAGCAACAAATAGGAGTCATTGTGGTGTATGTTGGGAGATCAGGGTTTGGGAGAAAGGAGAGGGACCAAAAGTTGAGAAACATGATTCCTGACCTTAAATGGCATTGGGCCTGGGTTTGGGCACAGGTCATAAGATAAAATCATAAAGGAAAAACGAACAATGTCCTCTGAGAATGGTGATGTAACAATTCAATGACTTTGAACTCAGGGAAAGAAGGTACAATTTATAGGGTCATTGTGAAAAGCTCTAGGAAAGAAGAGATATTTGTGGTAATCTTTATGGAATGGGCAGAGTTTTAATAAGGAAATATGCGGAAAGACTTCTGGGTGGAAGGTCTGGAATGAGAAAAAACATAGAAGTAGGGACCAGTAAGCAGTTCCAATGACTGAAGCTGCAGGGAATGGTGGAAAGGAGCTGGAAAGGTAGATGGGAAGATAATAATGTAGAGGACGTTATGTCAAAAAAAGGAGCAAATGTTTAATCAGGTTAGCAAATATTATTGGGGAAGAATTACAGGATCAGAGCTATGTCTCTTTGACTCAGCTTTTCTGACCATGGCAGGAGACAGAGTTGATGGAAACTGGGAGAGAGCAGGTGAGGGGGAGATTAAAATAGGTCTTAGCAAGGGCCTGTGAGTGTAAGAAGAGATTTGGGAGGGACATTATAGACAAAAGGGCTAAAGGATGACTCTTCCTTCTCATTTTCCAAAATGATTCCAAGATTTTAAGTCTTGGTAATGGGGAAAAGATGATATCTATACTGGGTAGTTATCATTTTGTTATTTTTTTGACTTTCCTATATCTACTGTGTGAAAATGAAGAAAAGCAGGTTCCTGCCCTTCTGCAAAGAGACTAGAAGGGGCCAACCCTCTTATTAGCTCTGGCACCTAGGGTGTGGACACATGATACAGGTTTGGCCAATGCAAACTCCCACTGGGACGTTGGATCTGGAGGGGGCACTATAGGGACACAAGGGAAGCAGTGGAGTTGAGTGAGGGTTTGGTGGCAGGGGACCAATAGAAGCTTCCTCACCTGGCTTCCTAATTTCCATGGCTTTTGGTGAGTTCACCTTTTCCTGGACTCTCTTCGACCCTATTTCTAGGTCAGTTCTTCAGGCTTCTTATTAGTCCTCTGAATTGCCCAATATTATTCCAATAAATTCCTTTTTAGATAGAGACGGTTTTTGTACTTTCAAACCCAGAACTGACTGATACATTGCAGTGAATAGATACAGGGAAATTTTGAGGAAGATTTGATTTGGAGAAGAGAATTAATTTGATTTTGGGTATGAAGGACTGGCAGGACATCCACTCGTGCTTTCTATAAGGTTGAAATGAATAATGCATATTGGGAAAGAGGTTGAGGTTGAGTGATCCCTTTTAAAGATTTAGAGAGTAGCAAACCCTGAAAGAAACTTGTTACCTCAGCTGTGGAACAAGCAGGTGGGATACTTGACCCACTGATGAAAGTGATAATGAAGTCTACAACTTCATTAGTTGGGATGGCCATAGAAAACTAGGAAGAAAGGAGGCTGAGAGGACAGAGATTCAAGGCCCAGTTATGCATAGCAAGTGGGAGGGAGGATGAGAGACAGGCAGGGCAGAACAATGGGAGACACTGTCAGTGTAGAAGCTAAAGAGAGTTTCAAGAAAATAAGACCTGGGCAACGAGGTTCAATGTTATATCAAAGTGAAAGAGCATAACTATGGAGACTTTTATGTAAACGTTTTCTAAAGTGATGGTGGCAAGATTCAGGATGTCTGGAATCAAGGAGCTAGTAACTGTTGAGGAATCAGAGGCAGCTGGTTTAGACCATGTTAAAAGAATTTTTGACAAAGGAAATGGAATGAGAAGAGTAACTTGTATGAGTATTATCATTGAAGGCAAGTTCTCTGTGGGAATAAGGGAGCCCTAAACATGTCAAGAGAGCAGAGGAGGTGGAGAGAAAAGATTGCAAATGTTAAACTGCAAGAGAGACTACTATTGGAACTGCTTTTTGAAGGTAGCAGAAAGAAGAATTAAAGCATGCAAGGATCCTGCTTGCTTTGGTGATAAAGGGCCTTTCAGAGGATGGGAAAAGGAGCTGGAAGGGAGAATTCTTGATCCAGCTTCATCTCCAGTCCATATGGGAGCTTCCTCTGAGATCTGGGTCCCCTGGTTTTCTCTTTTTCAATCCCATCTTAACCCCATATCTGAAGCTTATCAAACTGTTCCTTTACTCCAGAAGCAGGAAAGGGACCTGGGGAAGGTCCCTTTAGTTCCTTTTAACTCAACCCCTCCTTGCATTTCAGATACACTTCTGAAAAGACTTCAGCTCCTTAATCCTGGCCTCTGTTCCCTGACTCCAATCCTTTCAGAGGACTTGACTGTTAGATTCTTATTTCCAAGTCACAGGGCCTCATTATCACATCTAATGCTCAGCAATTTGCAAAACTTAGCATACTGTAGTCTTTGATTTCACTCAGGTCAGGAGGATTATTTTTAATTAACCATTTTAATACGTATAATTCAGGGGCATTTAATAATTCACATTTTGGTGCAACCATAACCTTTATCTAGTTCCCAAACATTTTCATCACCTCAAAAGAAAATCCCATTGCCATTAAGCAATCACTCCCCATCACCAGTTCTACTTCCCCTGGTCCCTGGCAGCCACCTACCCATATGCTCTCAATCATTATGGCTATACCTACACTGCACGTTTCATGTAAGTGGGATCATTCAAAATTGATCTTCCATGTCTAGCTTCTTTCACTTAGTATGTCTTCAAGTTTCATCTACGTTGTAACCTGAATCAATACTTCTATTTATAGTTGAATAATGTTCCATTGTTTGTACATACCATATTTTGTTTATTCATTTGTCTGTTGAAGGACATTTAGGCTGAATCCACCTTTTGGGTATAGTGAGTTGCTTTAATATGAACAAGGTGTACAAATACATTTTGAGTACATATTTCAATTCTTTTGAGTATATACGCAGAAGTGGAATTGCTGGATCATATGGTAACTCTGCATTTAATTTTTGAGGAATTGCCAACATGGTTTCTCACAGTGGCAGTGCCATTTGACAGTCCCCTCAGCAATTTAAAAGAGTCTCAATTTCTCCACATTCTCACCAACTTATTTCCATTTAAAAATTTACCTTTTTATTATAGTTATCCTAATGGGTATGAAATATTTCACTGTTGTTTTGATTTGCATTTATAAAATAACTACTGATGCTGAATGTCTTTCTTGGACTTGCTGATAATTTGTATATCTTCTTGGAGGAATGTCTATTACCTTTTTACCCACTTTTAAATTTTCCTTTTTTTTTTGCATTTTTTGTCATTAAGTAGAGTTCTCTATATATTCTGGAACATTATTTGCAAATATTTTCTCACATTTTATAGCTTTTTTCACTTTTAAAATTTATTTTCATGTACAAAAATCTTTATTTTGATAAGTTCAGTTTATCTATTTTTCATTTTGTTTATGGTATGTTTAGTATCATATTTAAGAATCTCTTTCCAAATATATTAACTTTTCTGGTTTATACCTTCTGAGTCAGTCCCACTGTAGGGTGTTGAACAATACTGCCCCATAGTCTCCAGCAGCCCAGAGTGCCAGACCTGGTCTTCTCCAAATTTAAAAGAATTCAGAGGCAAGGAATGGTGACTCAATATTTCATAGTATATTGATTAACCACAAACCGGTTTTTAGGAAAACCACTAGTTATTAACTTTTAGTTCTCTAGCTGCTGAATATATAAGTGACAACCTTGAGACAACACATACTTAAGTACACAGGGAGAAGGCTCTATTTGCGTAGCAATAAATTTCCTACATAAAGAAATGTCCTGATATGAACTAGGTACTGTATGTAGACCATGTGTGCCTTATATCCATTACTGTCAGCCAGCAACCAAAAATATAATGGAAGGAAAAGGCTTGTGGAAAGAGCATACTAGGAATTCAGGGATTAGGGTTCTAGTTCTGTTATTATCATCCAGTAGAGGTGTGGTCATTGTGTTGATCTTCTTATTTATCTCTTCATTTATAAAAAAATTCTTTTGGCAGGCTTTAAAGCCACACTAGCTGCTTTTACGTCCCAAATGTTTTCAGCTCTCCTTAGATACAATCTAACTGCATCCCACACAGCTGCCTGCTGAACTTCCTCACATTCACAGATATCTGCATTAAAATTGAGAATCCAACAGTTTTCTCTTTTCTTTTTGTAACTGTATCAAGGAAAGGATGCTTCATTTTAAAGTCAAAATATAAAAAACAGGACTAGAACAGAGTGAATTGGGAAAAGTCAATTTGGGTGCTGAATTGACTAGGGAAGTTTTTCCATTTCCCTGTCTAGAGGATTGATGAAGGTGTGACTTCTTTTTTTAGAACTAGGACGGCTATGATAATGGCTGTATTTTTTTCAAAATTTGTAACTTTTCTAGAACTGAGGTGACCAAATGAATGATCTAGGAGAATAGTTAAGAATATAAAATCTAGGGGTCTTCTCTGTGAAGTTTAGATTGGGTCTTCTCTGTGAACTTTAGATTGGAACCAAGGCATCTATATATTCAAAATACAACTTTGCACTAAATTTCAAATGCACAGCCAAGCTTGGAAATCTCTAAGTTCTAAAATTTATGTCCTATATCTTGTGAGATTATTGAAACCTATTTGACTGAACAATATTTATCCACATTGTTTGCTAACTATGTTCTCTGTGTATATCTTTTTCTTCTTTGAGCTTGAAAGATTAAGGACAGTGGTTATTCTTTTTATCTTTACAACCTCAATAACAATAGGTATTAAAAAGCTATCATTAAATTAAACCAGAAATATCGAGCACATTTATTCAGCTCATAAGGAGGCATTGGTATGTCAGATTCTATACTAGGGTTTTATTGGGTATGTTCACTTATTTGTATTTATTTTTATGTAGGACTTCTTTCTCTTGCTTTTTCCTCTTAACACTTTTTGTTTGCTACCCCACATTGTATTTCTTGTATAAAATTGCACAACCATACAAGGACTCAGAAGAAAATCATGTTGATGTGATTGGTTGGTTGGTTATCTCAGCCAAAGAGGATTAGAAAACTTATGTGTCTGAACTCTCAGTCCTAAGTCCTTTTCACTAAACTGACAATTCTGTTTCTCTTCCATCCTGAGAATAAGAAAAAAGTTTTCTTTTGTCTCTTTCTCAAAAACATGACCCTTTTGCAGCTCCCTCACTTCCCATGGAGATGGTCCATTTGAACCCTCCAGGTCTTGCATCCAGAATGGCTGCAGTTGCAGAGATAAAGGCAATGAAACAAATGCTATCAAGGCTTACTCTAAGCTCCTAGTAAAGGGATTTACATGCAGCAGCTATGGAACAAACTGAAACAGTAATTGACCCCTGTGACCGTCTCTGATTATTCAAGGTGCAGTAATCTCAAGGGACCTCATTCATCTCTTTGCTGGAGTCTTAGCTGACTGAAGAATAATTACAGGGAATTCAAGTTAAGACTTAGAAAGATTTGTCACTGGCCGATGGGTACCACTGGCTTAATAAAACTCAACACATTTATAATTAGTATAAGCCAGCTATAAGTAACCTTGTGTTAAAATGCAAATTATTAAAACATCTATTACCAAATAAGAAAAGTTTTAAAAATATTAGGGATTCCAAGCACAGGAATGTGTGGTGAACTTGAAAAGCTTGATGCTAATTATGTGCTTCACTGAATTAAAATGAATTGGTGTTATTAATAAAGACTCAAATGATCCACCCTGCCAGCCCAACCTTTTACCACCTTGCATTTCATTAGAAATGAACTTTTCAATTAAGATCTGTCTTCCCACACTCACCAAAAAGAGTTTTCCAGACTTATGATTCAGTTATAGAAGCTAAAGGAACAAGGTAGGTGGGCATAGGGGTGGTAGGTAATGTCCAATTTGCCATGACAGCTTGCCAGTCTCTAATACAATATTGTAACTTCTTTCAGAGTAATGTGGTCCCTTGTCTAGGTCCCTGACATTGAATAATTTATTCAATAAAATGGTGCAGTTTAAGGGAAAATGAATGAAGATATTTACACGTGGTGGCAGCTCTCTAAAATAATATTTGCAGCCAAAAATTGGAATGAATCTGTCATCAACTATCTTGTAAGAAGAGAAGGAAATAGATAGGAATCAAAATGTTTGAAGATGTATTATTATTCTCAACTTAGATTATCCTAGGAAGAGCTTTTCCATGCAAATGAGAAAACATTCAATTTGAAATTCTTCTTGGAAACTAGATTGATTTGCAAATGTTTGACATATTAATAATTTCATAAGTAAATAGAGATAGAATTTAAGGCATGATTCAGCATTTCAAAAAAAAAAAAAAAGGATCAGGGGTATATTTCTCCTGATTTGGTGATCTGTTTTCACAGTGGTATAATTATTTTGTACGCTTTTCTTTACCTTTGATGCCTCTTTTCTTTAACTTGGATTCACCTAGTTTGCCAGGTTACTCATAAATATAAAGAAATATAGCAACAGAGCTAGTTATTTTCACCAGTTTATACACTTACCTCCTTCTCCCTGGATAGTATCAGTTGGAAAAGCCTTTTTTGGTGGGGAGAGTTATTTGCACCTCTTCCCTTTAGATTTGATTATGTGTGCTTTTCACTTTAGTAATAATTTCCCCATAAGATCTCCGTTTCTAGGAAATGACAGCTGGTATGGTTTCTGGTAAGTTCCTTGAGCACAGGGGCCTTTTAAAGACCTTGTTTGCTGCTGTCACCAGTGCTTGAGCAATGTCTGGTGCAGTGATGACATAATGGTCCGTCTTATCTCAGTCTTAGGTCTTCTTACCCACCAGTCCCCTGCACTCTGTCTCTTCAGTTCTCATCCCCAGCACACCCGACAATCATCCTCACTTAGGGGTTGTGCTCACACTGTCCTCTTCATGGAAACTGCTTCCCTCCTCTTCTCTGCCTAGTCATATCCCAGACATATTGTTTACTGAATGATGCTAGTCGACAAAGGCTTGGTTTTTAATAGTCTGACTGTATCTCACTATCATTTGCTATCACCAAATTTCATGAGAAATGGTTTGCCCTTATGGAGTTTGGAGTAGGTGAGCAGCCTAGGTCCTATGCCTGACATTTGTATGTTGTGTTTGGTTTCTCAAGGATCCTACACTGCCCAAGAATCTGCATGAGATGTCCAGTGGGTACTCAAACTGATTGACAGTTCTCTTTCCTCACTACTACAGTAAGTGATGGCTGTTTAGCTTTGATCCCTGCATCTGTTTTGGTCCTGACTTCAGGGAGACAGTTAGGTCAAAACATGGCAGACAGTTCCTCCCTCCTGTTTCCTAAGCTGCCTCTCATCTTTCTGGATGGCTCAGCAGCCTCTACAGAGAAGCTGTGTTCTTAATGTTTGGCTCTTTTCTGCTCTCTTGTGTCCCAACCCCAGCCCAGCTGCTCTTTTCTGCTTCTGGCTACTTTTGCCTTTGCCTTACTCTTCCCAGTAGTAATATATCATCATCTTTTAAAGGTACATTTTTGGTTTGGTCTATAACCCTCCTATACTTGAGAATTGTCACTCTCCATTTAAAAAACTCATTTCATAATTTGTACTTTTCACTGTCAGACTGACCTTCCCTTCACTTAGTTCAAATTACTGAGCTTTTAGTGTATTGAGCTACACTTTTCACCCTTAAATTTCAAAAATACCTTTTTCTGTCAAATCTTATTTAGGAGGGTTAACAGGAGAATATGACTATGTATAGAATGTTGACACCCAAACAGGATCCTTGAAATAGATGACCTTGCATGTGGGCTCTAAGATAATTAGCAAAAGGGAATTAACAGAAACCAACTGCTGACAAGATAGCACAGGGTCACAATCAAAAGAAAAGCATCAGGAATTGAATAGACCAACTGATCAAAGACAAAACTTATCAAGGAATCTGTGTCTTTAAAGAATATCATCAGGGGCCCTTTTGTTCCTTCCGTAGTACTTCTATGGCAGCATGCTGAGCAGCATCTATATCATCTGCACGGTTCTAGGCACTTGGTGATACAGAGAAGTGAGAGAGTTTTACTGACCTGCTCATAGTCCAGGGGTGTAGAAATCAGGGTAGAGGCAACAGTGGAACATAAAATGTATTGTTTCTGGAATTTAAATGCGCTAAGTTTAGTTTTGGATCCATTGTATTCAAGGTATTTGGGACTATTCAGTAGGGCTTGATTTTCCCATTATAGACACTGAAGTTTTTATAAGTCACTTGTTGTTACTGTAACCAAAAACCCTGACAAGAACAACTTAAAGGATGAAGGATTTATTTGGGCTCACAGTTTCAGAGGATCCTGTCCATGGCTGACTAGCTCCATTGCTTTGGGCCTGAGGTCAAGCGGAACATTATGGTAGAATGACCTGGTGGAGGAAAGCTGCTCAACTCATGAGAGAGAGAAAGAGGACCTGAGAGAAAATGAACTCTTCCAGGGCACACTCCCAGTGACCTACTTCTTTCAACTAGGACTCACCTCCCAGTGGTTCATTCAGTCATTAATGGATTAAGCTAGTACTAGATCCCTTGTGATCTAATCACTTCCCCAAAGCCCCACCTCTGAGAACATGAGATTTGGGGGAATATTTCAGACTGAAACCATAGCAAAGCTGATGTTGCAAGGTCAGCTCCTGGTGATTTTGCAGAAGGGATGACCCCTGGGACTGAATGAACTCACAGAGCATTTGAACGGTACTGTGTTTATTCCCACAATACTGTGTGATATCTTCTCTTCAGTACTGCTCATGGGAGAAGATGGGGGATTCTGTGAACTTCTGAACTCTTGGCTCACCCTCTGTGGGGAGCCATCCTTATCTAGCAGAATCAAACATGGTTGAGCCATGGGACACAGAGACCTGACTTCTAGGAACTGGCAAGCCACCAAGGAATGTCCCAGATCGCCGGGGAGTATGTGGCTCTATGTGGGAGTGATTCCCTGTCTGATTCTATGATAGTTTCCCTGAGCAAATTAACTCCCCTAACTCCACTCCATCCTGTTCATCACAGATGAAGCTCCTCCCGTCCAGGCCCCTTTACCTGTGTGGCTATAAATAAAAGAGAGTTGGGCTACTCCATGTTGTTAGAGTCCAGATCTGGTATGGCCCGATCCGTCATGCTCCCTCTCATTTAAAAAGAGTATTGACTCTTGTGTGTTTATTGATTAGATAAGTTTATGGGTAATTGATTGATTTATAACCAATATTGTCCTCACACAGTTAACCCTTTTCTTATCCACATGGGACGTGGCAGAAATCCTCACAACCCTCCTTGAAACAGAAATCACAAAAGAGATGTGTGCGTTCTATTCAGGTTATGAAGGCAATTAAATGTTTCATGATCTAGTTCTTGCCTTTCTTTACCATTTTTTAGGCTGACATCTGAAATGACCTTCAACCCGATAGCCCTGTTCTAATCATCTAAAATTAAAGAAAGATGAAATGTTTGTATTTCTTAGGGAAAAAAAAATGCATATCACTCCTTGCTGGGGCTCAGGAGGTAAAGCTCTCAGGGAAAACTGATTTGCTACTTCAGTAAATTTAAAACAATAACTTTTTTCCTTGATACTAAAACACAAAGTCATTACAGAAAACTCCAGACAAAATGGATAGGTAAATGACAATAAAAATCACCTGTGATTCCACCACCCTGATACAGCGACTGCTAATAACACTTGGATCTTCCAATCTCTTTTCCCTATGAACATATTGAGACATATTTCATGATAGTTGGTTTATACTAAGCATCCTATTTCATAAACTACTCATTTCTGCTTGTAGTATGTATTGTTTTGCCAATTCACATTACTTTTAATATTCAAAACACAAGAATATCTCTCTTCCATTACTCTCATTTTTCTGTCTAGTTGTCTATCTATCTAAGCTATCATTTCATAATTTTAATATACAGTGTTTTAAAAGCCCATAGGGATTTGCTTAACTCCAGGAGTTAGTCATGGTCACTTTCCTGCTGTGGAAAAAAATCAGAAACAGCATGTAGGTTGCTGAACAGCCCCAATCTAGCTCTGGTTGCTCCTACTGCTGCATGCTGTTGCTCCAGTGTTATTACTTGGTGTTAGGGTTTTTATATTAGGTGTTCCCCAAAAGCTCACGTGTGAGACAACGCAAGAACATTCAGAGGATAAATGATTGGATTATAAAAGCCTTAACCCAATCAGTGAATTTATCCCCTGATAGGATTAACTGAGTGGTAAATGTAGGCTGGCAGGGTGTGGTTGGAGGAAGTGGGTCCCTGGGGTCACGCCTTCGGGGTGTACATTTGGTGAGCTGAGCTTATTCTCTCTCTCTCTGCTTTCTGATCATCATGTGAGCCATTTCTCTTCACCACACTCTTCTGCCATGCTGTTCTGCATCACCTCAAGACCAGAGGAATGGGGCCCACTGTCTATGAACTGAGACCTTTGAAAACCATGAGCCCCCAAATAAACTTTTCCTCCTCTAAAATTGTTCTCATCAGCTCTTTTATGTTCAGCAGTGGAAAAACCACTAAAACACCTAACCACACCAAAAGATTGGCAGTAATAGGGACATACTTGCCTTTGGCACTGATGGCCCTGGAGCCTGGGATAGTTATTGACCACTAAAAAGAGCTTTTTCAGATTGATGCTTATGTTAACTCAGGAATAATTCCTCAGAGTACTGTTAGGGGTGGAGAGGAAAGTATATTTCTTGTATCATTACATTTATCTGGGTTGTACCATAGGCCCGGGCTCCCACACTCATACACATGTGAGTGTGCACACACGTGCACAGAGTTGCAGTTGAATTCTTTAGAAACAGACACTAAGATGGAGATTGGGGTGTAAGATGTTTATTGGGGATTAGCAGCTGGGAAAGGAAGGAGTAAGGATTGGGCAGAGGGAAAAATCGAACCTATGCAGGCGTGGCAAAGCCTCAGTCAGCCTATTAGGAGCTCTGGAGCAAATATTTCCAATCAGAATCATCCTGTGTTGGGCCACAATGGCTGAGCCTTTACCCAGTCTCATTTAGTCACTGGATGTAGATTGCCTCAAGGAAGGATACAATCTTGGGCAGGGTATCTTCAGATACCCTAAAGGTGTCCCCACTCTCTCCAAATCTGGCAGCAAGTTTTTTCTTGCAGGGGAAATCTGAGTGGTGGGCTCCTGGTCTACCACCATCCACAGCCTCCTTAGCTCCACTTCTTCATATGTTTTTTGAGTGCAGCTCCTTTAGGATACCAGTGGCACTATGTACCCAATGGAAAACTTAGAAGATGGAGATTAGTCGAATGGATGATAGGTCCTACTGTTGCAATTGACATTCATTATCCTTTTCTTCCACTGTTAATTTGAGATTTTCTCATCTTCAGAGACAGGGCCTACTAGCCCCAATGGCTTAACTAGTGGTCACACACTAGACCATGGGGGTTAGGGAGACTTGATAACCATACTCTTCTCAGGAAGGGGTTGTCGTCTTTACTCATATTGGGCAAGAAAGGACCAAAATTACTGGGTCACTCATATCCCTCCTTGCCCCCATTGTGTAGCAAGATTCCTGCCTGATTCTCATGAATAAGAACAATTACTTGGCTAGTATGGTGACTGCTTTGATTTTGTTTGCTGGCCTTTGAAAGGAGCTTAAAGTGCTCAGGCAGCAGCTTATATGGTTCAAAGAGGTCTTTGCTAGTCCTCTGGTTGAAGTATTCCTTCTCTGAGAACTGGACCTCTGTCCCTGTAAAGCACAAAACTATGGAGACAGGAAGCACAAATTTCGCAAGTAGTGGAGTGGAAATGATGGTGAGTGAAGTCATTCTGTATTGAAACCCTTTGTTTCTTGGATCCACGCATTTTTTCAACTAGGAACACAATGCCCCATTAGGTGTTTGATTCAATATCTATGCTGTGTCCTGTAGGATGGCATTTCATTCTCTCAGGGTATTGCTTCTAAGAGGACACTTCATGCCAACACTATCAGGCTTGCAGTTATAGGTGTCACAGTATAGGATCTAACCAGTAGAACCTGTGATTGCAGAAACACTCCTATACCTGGCACAGAAAGAAGGTCTCACTATAAAACAACAAGTGTCCTTGCACCTGGATCTGCCCATCATGAGTTGTGTCCTATCACATAACTGGCATTTTGTGCTTCTTTAGTTTGAATCTCAGCTGGTCCCATCTCAGGGACACTCCCTTGGGCCTTTAGGGAAAGTCATTTCTATAGACTCAGAAAATTCAGGAACTCAGATCTGCAGGACATCCTCTTGGAGGTCTCCATTGCATGTCGGGTCCTACCTAGGTTTTCCTAAGTAGGGCCTTGACCTTGGCATAACAGAACTGCTTTGTTGGCTCTTAACCTTTGAAGTTCGGTCACTTAGACCACTAAATTCAAGGCTGGGCCCTTATTTTTCTCTGTCTTTGCACTGTAGGAAATAACAATTTCATTCTGTTACCAAAGGATTCCTCTAGTTTTTTAAAAAAAATTTTTTTTAGTTGTCAGTGGATTTTTTATTTATTTATATGTGGTGCTGAGTATTGAACCCAGTGCCTCACATATGCCAGGCAAGCATTCTACTAAGCCACAACTCCAATCCTCCTCTAGCTTTATAGTTAGTTTCCAATTGCTTGTTAACTTTCTTGAGCATCTGGTTTATTTCTGAGGAGCACCAATGTACCTTGGCCATAACCATCCAATCTCATTTTCCTTGTAATTAATTTATTCTTCCATTCATCCATAACTTTCTTTCTTTCTTTCTTTTTTTTTTTTTTAGTTTGAATACTGTTTATTGACACATCCTATTGAAAGAAAGATCATGTCCAGATACTTCTAACCCAGAAATGAAATGGCTCCACTCTGGCAGATAAGTCATTTAACATCCTTGAGATATATATATATATATATATATATATATATATATATATATATATATATGTTTTAGATGAAGAATGAAAGTTAAATGACCAATAATTTAAACAACTGCTCAAATTTTCTAATTCTGTATGAGAATTTCCTTTATCTCTAAAGATTATACAGATTTAAACTGAATATCTCTATACCTACAGCAAATCACACTTGCCATATCTGAGCTGAATGAAACCAGAACTTACCTCCTAAAAAGCAGTATTTGGTCCTATTGCTTCCAAGCTATTATAACAAAATTCCAGGAACTGAAACATTTGCTGTGTTCTTTAGAGACATTCTTTTATTTAAACCTTTTCTAAAAGAATTCTGCTTCAAAGGTTTCACATGCAGCATTCAGGCATCTTAATGAAGACAGTCTAGCTTTTCAGAGATCATGTATCATCATCTGCAGAGTTTTCATTGTCTTTGCAACAAGGGTTTCTCTGTTTTCATAAGTCTAGAAACCATTCAGATCAATTAGAATGGTTGTGACTGTGTCTCCTTGATTACTGTTGATTAAATCCTGAAGAGATTTTTTAAGGATCCTTTGATTTTATCATGTCAAAGATTTCATCCTTGACATCTTGAAATGAAACAGGATCTTGTCCATGGATTTTCATCAGTTCTTGTATGACCCTAAGGAAATAATTAAGGGAAAAGACATCAAGGTATCCCTATTTCTCATTATCAAGCAGTTTGAAAATACATTGCAAAGTTGCAGGTTCCTTCCTGTTTTCTAATGCAAGAACAAAATCCAAGTAGGTCTTATAGTCCATTTCTCCATCATAAGTGAGACATTCCTGGAAAACATGATCTAAGATGTTGGTCATGGTTGCTGTTCTGTAGTAGGAGAGTTCTTTACTGAGCATACCATTGTGATCCTTATCAAGATTCAAATACTTAGGACAGAAGGATGAGAAAACCAATTTGTTTCTTGACTCTTTTTGGATATTTCCTCATCCTTTAGCTCCCGTAAGTCCTCCAGGAAGCTGCATGCTAAAATATCTTGAATTTTAATTTTTCTTGTTCTTAGAGGTTCCTAAAAGAAGAAAAATTTCTAACTGCTGTACAAACATAAAAGGAGTAAAAGGATTTTTCCAGTCCATTTAATTGTGGCAAAGTAGGGATAAGTTCCAATATGTAGTTTTCTGAATCAGATTCCAGAAGATACCCTTGCCCAGCAACATCATATGAACTGAGTCCTATTCTTGTTTGATGAAACCAAACTTTTTGCATGACATAGGCAAAGAACTGCATGATGGAAATTCTTCCGTACAAATCTGTATGAGGGAGTTTAGCAAAGACTTTTGCAGTGAAAAATTGCTGGTACTTTGGTACCAGCAACCTTCAAAACCTTCAAAATTTTCACCAAACTTCAAAAAATTTTCATAATTGATCATTGTTTCCTCTCCAATCACAGGTGATGTCTGGTTGTTTGTCTAACAGAAACCACAATTTCTGTAATTCTTCATTATCTAAGAGTTCTCTGCTTTTCCTTTGTAGAAAAGCAGCTCTGGATTCCTCCCTTAATTTCTGTAGTAAGACTTCATCTTCAGCTGGCAGCCTATAATAAAACAGGGGAATGGTTTTATATAATTAATTTGTTTTTTCTACCTCCTTCCCATTCTGAGTAGTATTTGGTAAATGAATCCATTTCTTGATCTTTTAATTCTTGTTCACTGTTTTGATTGGATCGGTGTTGGGCATCGCTAACCACCTACAAAGCACTTCTTTTCAGTTGGTGGCAGAATCCTGCACAGTAGCTCCGGCTTTTGCTGTTTATCTCTAACGTAACTTTCAAATGCCTGATCCATTACCACCAATAAATGGTAAGAGGCAACTTGTACGTGGCCTTTATTTCTGATTAATAAGTATATTACATTAATATTATAATTACCTCTAGGGATTGGTCTCATGGTTCATGATTTCTCAAGGGCAAGGTAATGTCACATTAAGTTTTTTTGTAAATATTTTTTGAATAAAGGTATGAGATATTTTATGGGAAGGTGGTTTTTGAGCTCTCTCAAATTTTTATCAGGGATTACTGTTTTCATTATTTAGGAGCAGAAGCAGTTTAAAATCCATTCAAAAAAAAAAAAAAAACACTAACGGTAAGAATTCTACCTTCATTGTTCTCAAATCAAATTAGATGTAGACCCACAATATTATCATTTATTGGGTTCTTCATGATGATAAAAGCTGATCTCAACCTAGCTGAAAGTTGAAGAATTTAAGACATGCACTAATGATTTTTAATATAAAGCCTAAAATAGATTTTGAGATACTGATGCCATGTGATTTCTCTGGAGTCTGACTTTTAATTTTCAAAAACTACCTAATACGTGCCAGCACTTCAGTGTGTTCATGCATTTGATCTTCATAATGACTCCATGAGGAGGTTCCTGTTGACATTTTCATTTTTTAGATGAGGAAACTGAGGCATAGAGAGGTCATAATTTCCCTAAGTTCACAATACAACTCTTAAATAGACTGTAGCTTCAGAGTTGTTTCATGTCTATGCTATAGTTATAATTATTCAACACTTAAAAATACATATATTTTTAAAATTCACAGTCTACTAAGAAATATTTATCCACTCAGTTTTCAAAAAGTCTATGTTATGGGATTTTTTGTTAATAGTAGAAATTCCAGATTGAAAGCAAACCCCCTACTCTGTAGAAGAGAAACCTGTGAATTGTTGTGTTCCCTATGGTTAAGGCACTATTTAAGTAGGATTTCAATTGAGGGCATATGCCTGGTACCATTGGTTTCTTACTTAAAGACTGAAAGTGGTATGCAGCACCTGGGACGGGAGATGAGTGCATCCCTGTCCTTTCATTAATGTCAAAACCTACCCTTAGTTCCTCTGGTCTTCCCTTCCTAACCAGCTCTTTAACATAACCATGCATATCACTTGATCAGCTGGCTGCTCTGTGTCCTGCTAACTGGCATTTGAGGATGATAATGAGGACTTCCTGCACCGCCCTTATTCTAACAGGACTGACCCTGCTATGACATCCCATAAATACAGCCCTGACAGAAGTCTGAAAATTGGTTCTGCTTGATTGTCTTTACATGGTCCTGTGACTCATTGCTTAATTTCTTCCTGATGCTTTTGCCATAAAAGTTCTGTAGCCTTTAATTTTTGTAAAAAAATATATCTAATTCCTGGTGTTAAAAATGTTTCAGGTAAGTAGTCACATTTATATAACTCCTAAATCCTAGGACAACATTTTACTTACTGCCTATTTTTTAAAACAAGTGTGAAAGGCTATTGAACACCTATTATATGAGAAATATATGAATTTCACCCTGTCTGTCTCCCCCTTTTTTCTCCTAGGCACCATGTCCTCATTCTGTCAGAATCTCTGTTTTAAGATTGATCTCCTTGTTGATTGTCCTATGGTCAGATGTAACACTTTTGGTTTAGATCTCAGAACAAAAATAAAGCTGAAAACATTTCCAATCTTTTTTTTTTTTTTTTTTTTTGCAACACGAGACAGAGTTTTAACACATACCCCACCCAGATGCTCAGCTTTTATCCACATCTGCGTGTGTGTCTCTGAGTTTTTACTTATCCTAAACATAGATAACTTGCACTGAGTACTGTTGCAAAAAAACATGCTCTAACCACCGATGGTTCCCAGAGTGTCCAATTCTACTCTGGGAAACCAAAGTTTCACACTGTCTTAGTGGAGGTAAGCATCCCATGGACAAAGTATTCTATCATGATGTTCCCCAAGACCCAGAATGTGTCTGGCATGTGGTCAGGGGTCAATAATTGTTGAGTCAATATGGCACATCTAAAGAAACATATGATTTACTTTATTTCTCCTTTTTCTTAGGAGTCTTGCTTCTTATCATTGTAGGTTTACTAGTTGAAATATCTTTAGTTACATATATTTTTCTAATTATAAGAATAACATGATTACTTATAGATATTTTGGAAAACAAAACAAAACAAAAAAACTAAAAAGGAATAAATAAAGACAACCACACATTAACACAGTCTGTTTAATTTTCAAATTGCTTCCATCTCTGTTAAATTTCTGTTATACGATTGAATTGTTTCTCTGTGTTTTCTTGAAGCTCACTGAATTTCCTTAAAACAGCTGTTTTAGATTCTTCATCTGACTTTTATTCCATGCTGGTTACTAGGTGGTTGGTTTTAGCACCTAATTATGAATGTTAGATAAGGTTGTGGTTTCCCGAAAGCTCTTGATTCTCTATGTATGTATTGGCATTGAAAGAGTAGGTATTTATTTTAGTATTCATGGTGTGGCTTTGTTTGTACCTGTCTTTCCAGAAGTCTAAGTAGTTCATTTATTTCTTCTGAGGCTGTCATCATTTCCATGACTGTAGCACTAGATGGTGCCCTAAGTCTAGGTTTGACAGGAGTTTGTTGGTGTGTTGTCACTGTTTCAGCACTAGAGGGCAATCTAACTCCAGGTCCCAAACTCACAGTAGGGGTATTGTTCAGAATAAAACAGGGAAGAACCTTTTGGGGCCAGACTAGGTCCAGATACCTCATCCACAGCCACCAGCTTGTGGTTAGAAACTTGAGAATTCTGCTGAGTTCTAGGCATGTAGAACCCAATCCCGGACTTCTACACCTTGCCTATGGCTACCAACATCACAGTGCTGTGTCACACTGCTAGCCTTTAAAGACCAGTGCAGCACTTGGGTAGTACCCAAAGCCCACACTACTGTGGAATACCTATTGCTGAGGTAGACTTGTGGCCCAAGACAACTACAGCCAGCCACAGGTGATGCTGCTGGAATAGAAGTTTGATAGGCTGGTGCTGTGTGTCTTCCCCTGGCATTGGACTATTTCAGAGGCTCCTTCCATAGATAGGCCTCGGAATGGGGACTGTTATGATTTTCCCAGTGTTAGGTTTCAATAGTCCAGTACTAAGCTCAGGACAATGTCTTGTGCTTACTGTTATGGTTTGGATTTGAGGTGTCTTCCAAAAGCTCATGTGTGAGACAATGCAAGAAGGTTTAGAGGAAAAGTGATTGAATTATGAGAGCCTTAACCCAATCAGTGAATTAATACCCTGATAGGATTTTTTTAAAATTGTAAACAAATGGGATACATGTTGTTTCTCTGTTTGTACATGGAGTCAAGGCATACCATTTGTGTAATCATACGTTTACATAGGGCAAAGATGTTTGATTCATTCTGTTATTTTTTTTCCTTCCCCCCACCCCTCCCACCCGTCTTTTCCTCTATACAGTCCTTCCTTCCTCCATTCTTGCCCCCTCCTTAGCCCTAACCCTAAACCTAACCCTAACCCTAATGCTAACCCCTCCCAACCCCATTATATGTCATCATCCACTTATCAGCGCGATCATTCGTTCTTTAGGTTTTTGAGATTGGCTTATCTCACTTAGCATAAGATTCTCCAATTTCAATTGAGTGGTAACTGAAAGACTGCTAGGGTGTGGCTGGAGGAGGTGGGTCATTTGTGGCTTGCCTTTGGGGTATATATTTTGTATCTGGAGAGTGAAGTCTTTCTTTCTGACTTTTGATCATCATGTGAGCTGCTTCCCTACACCACACTCTTCTGCAGTGATGTTCAGCCTCACCTCAACCCCTGAGGAATGGAGTTTGCTGGTTGTGGACTGAGAAGTCTGAAATTGTGAGCCCTCAAACTTTTTCTCCTCTAAAATTGTTCTTGTCAGGTCTTTTAGTCACAGCAGCAAAAATGCTGACTAAAACACTTACTGCCCTGTCCTTCAACCAGCAAGTGGGGTCTGCACACACTATGTTGCCCAAGGTTTGTGTAGTGTTTGTGAAGGCAATCCCTTGTCCACCAAGACTGATGCTAAACAGGATAGCCCCTGAGTCTCATAACTGGAAGGATCTGAGCAGTCCTGGGGTACACCCAAGTCTTTGCCACAGCTGCCAGTGATGCAGACTAAAATATGAATCTATTACACCAGAGCGCCAGTTCTTGGGACAGGTCTGGAGGCTCTGTCACTTGCACTGGTCTGAGGATGGTTAGGCTGCCCAAGGTTGGGGATGAATGATGGAGACAACCCTGTGGCTCCCAAGGTTGACTAAGTTGGGTCACACCTGAGTTTCACAGTACAGGTACAGACTTTGGGGTGGGAAGTTTCCTGGGCATACTTTAAGGCTAGCAACTGAATAGGCTGAAACTTGGATCTGTCCTGCTGGCTCCCAGGTCTCTGTGGGAGCTGGAGCAGATCTAGACATTCTGCCTGTATTGACTTGGGTGTCATTGCCTTTGTTTTATATATGATTGCTGGGTCTCACCATAGTGGTCTTGGCATTGGGCTCCAAGAGAAAGTCCTGTGCTAACTTTTGGCCCTACCCCTCAGTGGGTGGTTTGTTACCTGCACATGCTACATGAGGTTGGGAGCAAGGTGGTAGAAGCAGTCAACAGTATGGCTTACATATATATGTCCAACGACTAAGTTCCTGGGTACTGGCCTGAGATAGGGATCATTTGGCTCTTCCCAGCACTGGGTTTCATTTAGGCATGCCTCGTACTTAGTTTTGAGTCTAAGTCCTGAATTTAATTTCCTTTTCCTCCCCCAAATTTCTCCATACTGCTTGGAATTGGGGGATTGGTGCTTCAAGGTAACTCCTTCTTGCCCTCTTTAAAGTTCTTTTCTTTTTGTTATACTAAAACCAGGTACTGTGATCTCTTGCCAGCTTCCTTAACTCTTGTGTGAAGGTAGTTTGGTACATGAATAGCTGTTCCAACTAGTGTGACTGTGAGGGATCTTACTTGCCACCATCTTGGTCCACCCTCCTATTTGTTGATTTTTGATTTGGTATCATATTTTTTAGATGGTTTGGATCTTGTTTTTCCCTTGGAATTATAGTTGGAATATTCTCCTCTATTTTAAAATATACAAGACTATTTTTTTAAAAGTCTACCTATAGAAGATTTCACCATATAGAATATACTATGTTCCATCTCCCCTTTCAGATTCACTGTCTACCTTTCTATGCCTTTGGAAGCTGATTTTACCAACCTTATAAAGGGATTCCTGTGCCTTTGGCTTCCTGTTGGGTTTGATCCATGGAAAGCCCTGGGAGGAGATGGGAGAAAAGAGGGAGGAAATAAAAAACATGTATATTGTTCCTTTGATGCTCTGCTATGGTTTAGATGTGAGGTACCCCCAAAGGTTCATGTGTTCATGTGTGAGACAATGCAAGAAGGTCTAGAGGTGAAATGATTGTTATGAGCACCTTAACCCAATCAGTGCATTTATCTTCAGATATGTATTAACTGGGTGGTAACTGAAGTCAGGTACTGTGTGACTGGAGAAGGTAGGATATTGGATACTTGCCTTTGGGGTATACATTTTATCCCTGGCAAGGGGAGTCTCTCCTTGGTGATCATGTTCTGACCTGGACCTGCTTTTCTTTGCCACATACTTCTACCATGATATTCTTCTGCCTTGCCTTGAGCCCCAAGGAATAGAGCCACCTATCTTTGTGTCTTTTCACCAAAGGCCATATTTTAGTTAGCTTTTACGTCACAGTGACCCAAATACCTAATAAGATCAATTCTAGAGGAGGAAAACTTTATTTTGGGGCTCATGGTTTCAGAGGTCTCAGTCCATAAGTATCCAGCTTCATTGCTCTGGACCAAAGACAAGGTAGAATATTATGGCAGAAGGGCATGATAGAGGAAAGCAGTCAGGACATGCATCAGGAAGACAGGTTAAGAAGGGGTGTTGGGAGGGAAAGGAAGCTCCACTTTCCAGGGATAAAATATATACCCAAAGGCACACCCCCTAGACCCACCTCCTTCAGTCACATACTACCTGCCTAGAGTTATCAGTCAATTAATCCCCATCAGGGGATCAATGTACTGTAGGTTAAGCTCTCATAACCCAATCATTTCACCTCCAAACTTGCTTGCATAGTCTCACATATGAGCTTTTGGGGAACACCTCATATTTAAACCATAACAGATAAATTCTATTGGGTTCTTTCCTTTTGAGATCTGGTAATTACTCCTCTCCTCATCCTTTTAGGCTAACGTATTACAGCCAGCATTATTACACTGTCTGTTGTTTTCCTACACATATCTTTGTAAATAGTTACTTGAATATCCCATTTTGATTGTGTAACTTTTTTCTGTTGAAAACCTGATTGATATATATAGACTTCCTGGGATTATATCATTACAAATGCTATTTTAGTTGTATCTACTTGTGCCTTAGATCCTGGTATTCATTCCTAATACTGTTTTTTAAAATGATAACTTCTCAAAATAGAATTACTTATTCAAAAATTAAAATAAAATGACATAAGACCATTTACATAGATCTAAATTGGTTTTCACTGGGAAATACCTCCAGAAGGGAGTCATTAGCTACTTGATTTTGATAGGCCACTAACTGAATCTCGTTCCTCTTGTAGGTATCCCTAAAAGTATAAATCTCGGAGATGAGTAGAGCTCTGCCTCTCACTTTATTTTCATCTTTTATGGGTATTTTGAAAATTTGTTCTTTTTTATGACCTGTACATGAGTAGAATGTATGTTTATTATTACTTTTTATTAAATTCTTTTTATTTTTACAGACTGCATTTTGATTCATTGTACACAAATGGGGTACAACTTTTCGTTTCTATGGTTGTACACAATGTAGATTCACACCATTCATGTAATCATACATATACATAGGGTAATACTGTTTGTTTCATTCTACTCTTTCCATCTCCCACCCCCTCCCACCCCATTTTTCTCTACAACATCCAAAGTTCCTTCATTCTTCTCTTCCTCCCTGCCACCCCCCTTGTTATACATCGTCATCCACTTATTAGAGAACGCATTTGGCCTTTGGTTTTTTGGACTTGGCCTATTTCACTTAGCATATTTTCCAACTTCATCCATTTACCAGCAAATGCCATAATTTTATTCTTCTTTATGACTGAGTAATGTTCCATTGTGCATATATATACCACAGTTTCTTTATCCATTCATCTACTGAAGGGCATCTAGTTTGGTTCCACAATCTAGATATTGTGAATTTAGCTGCTATGAACATTGATGTGGCTGCATCACTGTAGTATACTGATTTTAAGTCCTTTGGAGATAAACTGAGGAGTGTGATAGCTGGGTCAAATGGTGGGTCCATTTCAAGTTTTCTGAGGAATCTCCATACTGCTTTCCAGAGTGGCCGCACCAATTTTCAACTTCAACCAGCAATGTAAGAGTGTGCCTTTTTCCCCACATCTATGCCAACACTTATTATTGCTTGTGTTCTTGATAATAGTCATTCTAATTGGAGTTAGATGAAATCTTAGAGTGGTTTTAATTTGCATTTATCTAATTACTAGGGATGATGAGCACTTTTTCATATATTTGTTGATCACCTGTATTTTGACATATCATATATACATGGAGTATAATTTTCCATTCTTGTGGTTGTATGTGATGTGGAGTTACATTGGTCACGTATTCATATATGAACATAGGAAATTTACATCTGTCAGATTCATTCTACTCTTTCCCATTCCCATCCCCCTCCCTTTCCCCCTTTCCCTCTTGTCCTATCTGGTGAATCCCCTACCCCGACCCATGCTCCCTATTGTGAGTCAGCATGCACATATCAGAGAGAACATTGGCCTTTGGATTTTTGGGATTGGTTTATTTCACTTAGCATGATAACCTCCAGTTCCATCCATTTACCGGCAAATGCCATAATTTCATTCTTTATGGCTGTGCCTCTCACTTTAGAAATGAAAGAAGCAGTTATTTCCTCTTTCTACTCCTGCCCACTAAACTTGGGCATATGAAGCAGGTTTTGCCATGGTAGGCTTGCATCCTGGGCTTGAATCTGAGAGAGATATAAACCTGAAGACATAGGTGGCATTCAGAGATTGCACACAGTGGGAAGGGAAGGAGCAGCAATGATTATCTTGGGAACAAAAACTTCTGCACTGGTGAGTGCCCCAGGCAGGTGGCCCCAGCTGTTGCCCTAGATAACTATGCCCTTGACTCTACCAAGGCACTCATCATTCCTGCTTGTGTTCTAAGTCTGGTTCTTCAGCCTCTTTTTCACTTTTTGGGAATTGACCCCTGAGTCATTATGAAATGTCCCTCTTTGTTTCTTAAAATATTCTTTGCTCTGAAGTTGACTTTATCAAATGTTGATATAGCCACTCTAGCATTTTTATGCTTAGTGTTTGCATGGTACATTTTCCCCATCCTCTTACCTTTAACTTATCAATATCTTTATATTTAAAGTTCTTAAGATCTATTTTATTAGCAAATTTTGAGTACAGTAGAGTAATGCTACCTATAATCATATTACTGTATATTAGAACTCTAGAACTTATTCATCTTACATAACTGAAACTGTATGTTTTCAAAACATACACACAAATGCTAACTATGGGATGCATATGCTAATTACCTTTCTTGTGGTAATTATTTAACAACGCATGCTTGTAGGAAGATATTAAGTTGTATATCTTAAACACATACAATTTTTATTTGTACTCAATTAAAAGTATGTATCCATAAAGCTGGAAAAAATGGATTTCTTGTTACTCTACCATGCCTGAAAGCAAAATTGCCTCTCTGTCACTTTTATGACAGTTTTGCTCCTTCTTGGAAATTTCTTTTCTGTTTAATCAGTTCATTTCCATGATTTGCAATCATAAACCTCAATGGTGCAATACTGGAAATGGGGACAGAATGTAAGCCACAGATCCTCAGGAAAACTGAAGGAATGCAGGTTTGCTAGATGGAGCAAAGGGTGGTAAATTCCTTTGTATGAAGGGAACAGTCTTTTGGCAGTTCAGGGCGTGTGGTGGTGAAGCAACCCCTTGTGACCTACTGTAATGAAGAGCTCGATGAATACGAAGTTTAGGGAAATCAAATGTCTCCTAGGATTGAAAAGTACAAGTGAGTGAAAATTGAAAATATGGCAGGATGGTCTGACACAATCAGGATTCAGGGGACAGATGTAAGCTTCCTCTCTACCGTCTCTGACTGTCATGTTAGGGCTCTCGATTTAATTGATGTTATATTTTGAGTACTTTTGGATTGGGTCATGGACGTAATGAATTTCATGTTGTAGAGAATCTGGATTCTGATGATTTCTTTTGATGAGTCATGTTCCTTTCATTGTAGCACACATCCAACCAAGTTAACTGTGTGCTTCAAACTGCATTTTGTTGTTTTGTTGTTTGTCTTTTTCTTCTCCAATTCCAAACTCACTTCAGATCTTTTAACTTTTGCTCAGGTGCTTCCAGTTTTCTCCAGACATGCCTGATTTATGATGTGGGCAGACAGAATTTGGGTATTCTCTTTCTGGCTCTTTTCCTTCCAAAATCTCCCCTTTCTTTAGTGACTACAGTTACCCTAGAATCAGTACTGATTCCCTCTGCCAGAAAAAAGTGCCTTTTTTTTGCACCTGCATCTGCTGCTTTGTGCATGTTTATTCAGGCTAGCAGCAGTGGAATGAAAACTCCACATAATGCTCTCCTTTGTTAATAGAATCTACTTTTCTTCACCCTCTTGTGCCTCAACATAGCTGTTTCTTGTGCTATGTCCATATTTCATAGTAGCTGTCTGGGAGGATCTTTACTTGGCCCCTATCAGAAACTCAATCCTGGATTTAAAATATCTCTGCTTTTTCCTCTTCATGCTTCTGAGATGCTCCTTCCCAACAATTATGGCTGAAAATATGCCCCTCAAAATGCTCTCTAGCTTTGCTGCAAAATCTGAGTCCCTGAGAGTTACACGTGGAAGGGACTTTAAAGATTGTTTAGAGGGACCTATTTATTGCATGGCTCAGAAAACAAGGCCTTAATGGGGCAGGTCATTCACCCATAGTAAGGGGCAGCGTTGCTAGGGAAGGTGAATGAGAGGGGTCTGAGAGAGATACTGAAGTCTGTTGAGAAGAGATGCATCTTCTGAAGAGAGAGATGTAATTTGTGAAACCTGTTGGGAAGGAGTGTTGTCCTTGGTGCTTCTTTGTAGCAGCGATAAGGGTATTATAGATGTAGAAGCTTGAAATGAGGAAGAGAAAGGATTTCTTTGGAAATCTTGTCTGAAGCCACCATAAATTTTAGAAACATCCACTTGGAAAACACATCAAACATGTCCTTTCTGAAGCGAGTTGTCACATTTCATCACCATGGCTGTTTTCTATTTCAGTCTCTGTCTCCTAAAGCAGCTGTGTTCATGTTGGAGTGAGATTCAGAATGTGAGACAGAGCCTGACAGGTGTTGCCTCGAGTCAGAGGCCTTTATCAAAAAGCATAAAGGTCCCCTGCCTTTGTTTGCCCATCTGTGTAAATACAGACATATGCCATTATCTCCAAGGCCCTCCGTCTCCACCTCCCTCTGCTCCCCTGCTCCACGACTGACAGAATTTGAAAATGATGACCTCACGCTAGTCTCTTGCTAGTAGTCGTAGTCATTCTTTATGCTAAAGCTGAATTTAGATCCCTCATTAATTCAGACACCTCGGTGGATTGGGTGGTAAAATGTCATAAATGAGTGTTTTCTGGATTATTTTGGTTATTGCTTATGTTCCAGAATCATAATAGCAAGTTAAAGGAACAAGAAAGAGAAGGAAGCTAAGTCAAGCAGAAACCCAAGTGGAGGGGGTGAACATGCTATTAAACACAAATGCCTAGAAACAGAAGGGAAAGATATAAAACATAAAATAGTGCCTGAATGACCCAGACCTATTGTGATTTGTTGGAAATGGTGACTTGAAAGCACACATGGATTTCGAAAAGGTGCCTTCATTGAAGTTTGGCACTGGAGTTACTTGCCCCGTTGCATGGGCTAACCTCTGAGGGGCGAGACTCTGTCCTGCCAGCAGACCTGGGACTTGAGAGCCATTTGTTCACTTGACGGACATGACTAAACACACACACACACACACACACACACACACACACACACACAAATAGAACAAAACCTCTCAGTTCTTTATTAAATGAGTAGAGGGAGTGGATTCCTGGACTGGGCAGGATGCTTTCCCTCACACGTAATCACCACAACATAAGTATCTATGACATCTCTTCTAAGAAGATGAAGGTTCTCTTACTAACATGGGTGGGAATTCTCAGGTTTGGTATTTTCACGGAAAGCTGCAGGTTCAGAAGGTATTTGTGGCAGGGGCTAGCACCTGGGAGCATTTACATGCACTGGGATAGATGAGTGATTGAGTGAATATATAACTCACTGTCAGCCTGTAATAGCATCTGGTGACTGCTCTCCTGGGGGGTTCATTCAAATAACCCTACAGGTACAGGCTTTTATTTGGAGGTCAGGAAGTCAGAAAATGGCAATTGAACACAAAATGGTTTTCTCTGAAATCAGTTATTAAAAATAAGCTGTGGCCATCACTAACTTTCTCATTTTAAATGGAACTGACACTATGACCAAATAATTGGTGGTAATTGCAGGCCTGGTGTCAGATTTAATAAACCTCCCAAACAGCAAATCCTTTAAAGATATCACTAGTTCTTTTCTGTCACAAGATGAGCTTTTATATCCTTTAGCACCTGATTACAGTTGCTGGTATTTTTCTTCAATATAATATTTCCTGTTTTTTAATAAAAGAACTGTCATTTCTAATAAAAATTGAAAAAAATCATCCAAGGAAATAACACAATTGATGGGAATCACAGGTTGAGACACACTGAATAAGCACCCATCTTCAAAAAGTGGAAATCTAATCTCAATTATATGCTGGAGATTGTTTTGGAATTGCAGCTCACTGTATGAAATGGGAAGGAGAATAGGAGAGATTCCTAACTCCTGGGAGTCCTCAAGCTGTACGCCCCTTGTCTGCAGAAGGCTTCCCCCTTAAAATGAGTAGTGGACTCTTGATTTCGGCTGACTAGAAGCAGAATGCTCTTTTGATTGGAGGGGGGAATGGAAACACATTCCTTCTTTTCTGGGAGAATAACTTTTCAGTACTCCACTCTGTCCCACATTAGAATTATCTACCTGCATACCCTTTGTCACATGATCTCACAGTCCCATCCATTAAAGCAAGAAGAATGTCTTTCTGTAGTCTGATGATGGGATCAACCACACAACCTGCTTTGACCCACAGAATATAGGTGGAAGGGGCAGCATATCAGTTCAGGGCCAGGATCTCACAAGGCATTATGTGCTTCAGCTCATGCTTTTGTGATTATGGCTTTATACTTGAAAAAAAAAACATGCCCATATAGTTTCTGGTTCAAAGAGAGACACATGGGTTAGACCTGATCCCACCTGCATTCTGAAGCAATGCTAACCCAGTTGACTTATACTAGAGAAATAAACACTCGTTGTTATAGGTCTTTGTTTTTTGAGGTGGTTTGTTATGCAGCGTTATTGTTGCAATAGCTGACTAACATAGACAATTAGCAAGATGTGGGGTGAGCTTGTGACCTAAGTATGGCCAACTATTTCTGACTGAGCCCTTAAAACCAGGAGAGGCAAATCATGGTGGGTCAGACAGTCATTATTCCTGGAAACTGTGACTGAGTTAAGTGAGTTAGCATGGCAGACGGTGGCTGTGGGTGACAAAGCCCTGAAGAGCCATGGTTAATGGCCAGAGCAACAGTGCTAGTGGTGGGTCCTGAGTGCATTGTGCCCACAGCTGGGTTTTGAGTCTGCCTCACTGCTCTTAGTGTCCTCCCAAGCCTTATTTGCCAAGTTTTCTATGGTTCTGTGGGTCACTTAATATTCTTGGGAAAAATTCCTCTTCTGCTTTTCTGCTAGTTTTACCAGAGATACATTGTCTATTCACAATGAACCCTCACCAGTACATCATGAATTGGGAAAAAAAAAAGTATTGTTTTCCCATATTATATTCCCTTTGCATGGCCACTTATTATATGTAGCACAGTGCTAGATTATCTCATGTAATCCTGACAGCCAAGCACACCGTATAGCAGAATGATTTGGAGCTCCCATCTCTCACTATGGAGTATGTTCTCTGTCTCTACAAACTATTGTCTCATTAGGCAAGTTGTTTAACTTAGTTCTGTGTCTTAGTTTTCTCATATGAAACTAAGAACAAAAAAATAACAATTTGTGTGCAGTTAAAGGCACTTAATATACCTATTCCATGATAAATTTCCCACCAGTATTCATTATGAAAGTAGTAGATAGGATGATGATGAACTAATGATGCTAGTATTAATTTTATGAGCTAGAAAATACCTGTGGTATTTGGGCTAACTCAGGTGAAGTGGTAGAGCTGAGATCTGCCCTGTTCTCCCAGCTCTCTGTCATTTCAGAGCATTTTAAGAGTTCATATGGGCTGGGGATATAGCTCAGTTGGTAGAGTCCTAGCCTCGCATGCACAAGGCCCTGGGTTTAATCCCCAGCACCACAAAAAAAAAAAAAAAAAAAGTTCACGTAGCACAGTGGTTATAACCCTTTCATCAGGCATGGTTCACATGTCTATTGCATTCTAATGTCTGTGTCTAGATTTTGAAAATACTTTGTGTGTGTGTGCTGGTATGGTAGTGTTAAAACTCATGTTCCTTTTAGTAACATAAAAAACTCATACCTCAGTGAATAACATTTTATTCAGATCCCTACACTCCCCACCTCTATGTTCTCATTGGAGAACTTCTACAGAATGATCTACTGTTCTGGTAAAAATTTATGTTTTGCATGTTCCATCTCTGGGGTTGGGGTAGGGAGAAGACTGGGATGTTTGTTGAATATTCTAGTTAATACTACAGGGCAGTGTCTTAATAGTGGTAGTGTAAAGTGTGTCCTGAGCAAGGACATTGGAAGATGCATCCCTGGAGCCAGGAAACAACAGAGGGAAGGCAGGCAGTGGACAACAGCATTATGAATGATGAATGGAAGAGTCCAGAGACACTTCACTGCTTCGCCATTTCACCCAAGACCTGTTCCCAGTGACAGGTCAAGACAATCATGGTAGGTTTGAATCTCAGCCCCAAATTCTAGTGTGTTAAGTATTACTTACTCTCATACACCATAATCCAGAGCCACTTTCCTCTGGCAGATAATTAATACTCAGCTATTCTGAGGATTCCCCTTCTAACACTACTGCATGGCCTCTGCTTTCTGAACTTGGGTCCAGATTCCATGTGTCATTACTATGTGTCAAGTCAGACATGGTAGGAATGTGGGGAGCTCTGGTGATTGGTCATCTGTCTCGTGTCCTGGTCTTTTGTGTATTGGGACACTGTTACTTCTTGAATATGCTGGGCCTCAGAACATCTTTGCAGAGGCTCAGATCCTATGCCTATGATATCATGTACTCTGAAGCATTTCCTCTCACGGTTTTGTGTCCTCCCTGGCTACAGTGTCCCAAAGTGGGATCTGGATCCTTGCTGATTTGGGGTTCTCTTTCTACTGCTCCCAAATATCAGGGAGTCCTTTCTAGTCTTCTACTTCCTATTTCTCTATTATCTTATGTTTCTGCTACTCCTCTTCAATACTTCTTTGTTCTTCTATTTTCCTCTCGATTTCCTTTGGAAGCTTGTGGAATTCTCCAGGACTAATTTTGCTTTATTATTATTTAAAAAAATTATTTTTAATTGACACATGGTAATAGTACAAATTTATGGAGTACAATGTGATATTTCAGTATATGTATGCATTATGTGATGATCAAATCAAGTTAATTGGCATATTTACCACCTCAAACATTTATCATTTCTTGGTAAAATATTCAAAATCATCTCTTCTAGCTACTTTGAAATATATGATTAATTTTATTTTTTGAATCACATACCTTCCCTGGGGCAATGAGCATAGCAGAGAAATCTGTTACTTGCTTGAATAAAGGGAAGAAGAAATATGGGAAATAGTCCCTCTTGATTAATATTTTGTCATTTTTTCTAACTACATGAGTAAAATTGAATATGACCTTCTGTGGATGAGTGAAATTTACTGGCAGTCACTTCATAGACAAGTTGATTTGCTATTCTGTGCCTCAGTTTCTTCATTTGCAGATAGCATTTCTGCCAACTTTCTAAGCTCAAGGTACTATTAAGAGGATGAACGGATTAAGAGGTATAAAAAAGATTAAAATAAAACCCCAACTACTACAGATATCTGGAATTAGTAAAGGAGAGCCTCAGGACTCAGAGGAATGCTGGGATATTTTGTGTTGGCATGTAGTATTTTGATGTTGAGTTTGTAGAAAATATAATCACTGAGGAGAGGACAAGAGAAGTGAAGAATGAAAACAAAACCTCATATAAAAAGATAATAATGATGTTTCTCATCTCAAAAATCATCTCCAAACTGCCCGTTTTCCTCCCATCAAACAATTGATGGGCAATGAGATTGTGCTTATTTGCAGTTAAAGCGATTACAATGTTGACGATTAAATGTACATGTGGAACAGAATAATGGAACAGTCCCATTTTATCACCAGTGTTAGCCATTTTCTCCACAGGGCACAGAGAGCATGTGGGTGAGCTCCATGCTCTGCATGATTTGCATGTAAAACTGTGTCCTTTTTGTAGCCTGGAAGCTGGTACCTTGGTGGTGTCAGGACCTGGCACTGGGTCATAGCACATGTTATGGTCACTGGAGTCACTCACAACTAACTGCTCTGGGTGTGGGCTCATTCCTCTCTCCCTCGTTCCTTGGATTTGCTAAGGAAATGACTGACATGGGAGAGTCCTTTACCATAGCCATCACCTTCAGGCTGTATTAAAAAAATCACTGGGTTCAGAAATGTCTCAGCCATAACCTTGAGACTGTGGCCCTTCAGTGCGGAGACTAATAATGACCACAAATGCAGCAACCATAGGAAAGGGAAAGGGTTAAACCATGCTGCTGCCTTGTCCCTACCCACTCCGTTCATCTGGGCTCATCAACAGCAGAGAGAGTTGCTGGCAAGCTAAGCACCTATTTCTCTTTTGATTCACATTAGATCTTGCTTTGTATTGCTCAACTTTGCTTTATCACTGCAGTTCAACTGGGATTTGTGTGTGTGTGTGTGTGTGTGTGTGTGTGTGTTTGTGTGTGTAATTCACTGCAGTTCAACTGGGATGTGTGTGCGTGTGTGTGTGTAATTGTGTGTGACAATTCTCAAACAATGGACCATCTCAACTAGTAGGGGATGGATTAGTGGTTAAGTGCCCAGTCTTCCTTCTTTTAGTGCAGTGGTTCTAAAATTGTGGCTCTGGTCTGGCAGTGTCAGCTCATCTGGAAACTTGTTAGAAAAGAAAATGTCTGCTCACCCCCTCCTCCCATGGAAACTTAGGGAGTGGGGCCCAGCAGTCTGTTTTCAGGAGGCCTCTAGCTGGTTCTTATGTGCTTCAGGTCTGGGAACTGCTTCTCCTGTGGGATGATTCTGAGCTGCTTCCCATCTTCTCATAGTCTTCAGAGCTTTGAGCCTCAGTTGCTCACAGTGGTTACCTGGGCACTAACATACACTCTATTGACCTTTCTGCCTTCCCTGTCTCACTTTCCCCACTTCCCCATTTGTACTTTATATCACCTCCCAAATAAACTACAATATCCAAGCCCCTTTCTCAGAACCTTCTTCAGGGAACTTACAAACTCAGGAAGTAAACCACCATCTGCTGAAGTCCTACCATGTGTGAGGTGCTTTACATACATAATCTCATTTAATTCTTACAGATGAGGAAACTAAACCCCAGTAAGATTAGTTGATTGTCCAGGGCTACCATTTGTTAAATGGTAGAGTCAACTTTTAAATTCTTTTCATACTGACTCCAAAGCCCACACATATTGACAACTGAAAAGCCTGGTAGCTCATAAATATGCTGGTTAAGAACGTGAGTTTTAGAATAAAATATTTGTGCATTTATAAGCTAGCTCTACCACTTCCTAATTATGTGAATGTGGGGAATTTTCTCTACTTCTCTGAACTTTAGTTTTTTCTTCTGAGGGTGTCTCACAGTAACACCATAATATTCACAACCTTGTATACATGTGACACCATGATAGTGGAATGAGATTTTCTTTGATTGAAAGAGCAACTCATTCAGATAGGTGTCATTTGAATCCTCATTTTAAAGAGAAGAAAAATGAATAACTTACTTTGCATAACCAGCTCTTTCCAGGTAGGTCTCTTGAACACCTTCAAATGATTCTTGCTTAGTACAATTGTTGGTTTATATTGACATGATTTTACAGGAGTATTCTGGGGGAGATGAGTATTGCTTCATGCTAATGGGAAAAAAAAAATTGGTCCTTTGGACCATCATGTATGTTTTGCAGGCAGGAACAGCAAGAACACCCTCCATCAAGAACTTAGCTCTGTCATCTATACCAACAGAGTCAGAAGCTTAGGGCCAGACAGGAATATCATAATAATGTGGTGTAGCCACCCAATTTTATGGATAAGGAAGAAGATAAAGAGGACATAAGGGAACGGAACTGGCCCGCTGGTGAGAGCCTTTCTGACCAGAACAAGCTCTGAGTCCCGGAGCCAGTGCAGCTCAGCGTACTCTGGCACGCAAGCAGATTCAGGGTCCAGACAGGGCAGCCAGAGACTTCCCCAAGTAGTCTGGACCCCTGCGGTGGGAGGTGCCATTCAAGGCTAGCCTCTCGGAGCTGACCGCCCAGTGAGAGACTTTCTACATAGAACCAGCCACAAGCCCCCGAACCAACGGAGAGCCTCGATCCGCAAACAGCCTCTGGGATCAGGGCAGGGCAGCCAGACACCTCTTCAGGCGGCTCTGCCCACTCCGGCTGCAGGCTCTCTTCTCGGGGCGATCCAAGATGGCGGCCTAGAGGGAGACTGCACCCCCGTCGCTCCAGAACCCAGGAGTTAAGAAGGGGAGGCATTGAGAGACTGGGACTGAAATAGAGCCACGGGTGAGTCTGCCCACTGGGTAAAGCTCGGCCCGGGGGGCAGGCCCAGATAGAGGTGCCTTATCGGAGCTGGGCAGGGCAGCTAGAGTCATCCACAGGCAGCCCTGCGCACTCTGGCGGTGGGCCCTGCCCACACAGCCAGCTTCTCCAGGTTCTCGGAACGGAACTGGCCCGCTGGTGAGAGCCTTTCTGACCAGAACAAGCTCCAAGTCCCGGAGCCAGTGCAGCTCAGCGTACTCTGGCACGCAAGCAGATTCAGGGTCCAGACAGGGCAGCCAGAGACTTCCCCAAGTAGTCTGGACCCCTGCGGTGGGAGGTGCCATTCAAGGCTAGCCTCTCGGAGCTGACCGCCCAGTGAGAGACTTTCTACATAGAACCAGCCACAAGCCCCCAAACCAACGGAGAGCCTCGATCCACAAACAGCCTCTGGGATCAGGGCAGGGCAGCCAGACACCTCTTCAGGCGGCTCTGCCCACTCCGGCCGTAGGCTCTCTTCAGGGGGCGATCCAAGATGGCGGCCTAGAGGGAGACTGCACCCCCGTCGCTCCAGAACCCAGGAGTTAAGAAGGGGAGGCATTGAGAGACTGGGACTGAAATAGAGCCACGGGTGAGTCTGCCCACTGGGTAAAGCTCGGCCTGGGTGGCAGGCCCAGATAGAGGTGGCTTATCGGAGCCAGGCAGGGCAGCTAGAGTCTTCCCAAGGTAGCCTTCCACACTCCGGCAGTGAGCTCCTCCCACACGGCCAGCTGCACGGTGCAGGCCCACAGTGAGAGCATTTCAGCACAGAGCCAGTTCCAAATCGTGGAACCAGTAGGGGGCTAGGGGCAGTTTTCTTCGGATACGCTGCTTTATCAGATTCCTCCAAGACATCAGGCTACTGAAGGCTGGGAGGTGATACACTGGAAATCTACTGGGACACTATAAGCCAATAGCGGAAAACTGCAATATCTCAGGGTCCCACTGACAACTGACCAATATGAGAAAACAAGGGAAGAAAATGTCCCAAACAAACCTAGATACTACATCAATAGAACCCAATGACAGCACAGCAGAAGAAATGTCAGAAAGGGAGTTCAGAATGTACGTAATTAAAACGATCAGGGAAGCAAATGAGGAGATGAAAGAGCAAATGCAGGCATTGAAGGAGGAGATGAAAGAGCAAATGCAGGCATTAAATGATCGCACCAATCAACAGTTAAAAGACCAAATACGGGAAGCAAGAGATCATTTCAATAAAGAGTTAGAGATACTGAAAAAAAACCAAACTGAAATACTTGAAATGAAGGAAACAATAAACCAAGTTAAAAACTCCATAGAAAGCATAACCAATAGAATGGAGCACCTGGAAGACAGAACCTCAGACATTGAGGACAAATTATTTAATCTTGAAAGCAAAGTTGGCCAAACAGAAAAGATGGTAAGAAATCATGAACAGAATCTACAAGAATTATGGGATATCATGAAAAGGCCAAATTTAAGAATTATTGGGATTGAGGAAGGCTTAGAGAAACAAACCAAAGGAATGAACAACCTATTCAATGAAATAATATCAGAAAATTTCCCAAATCTGAAGAATGAAATGGAAAACCAAATACAAGAGGCTTATAGAACTCCAAACATACAAAATTACAACAGACCCACACCAAGGCACATTATTATGAAAATACCTAACATACAAAATAAAGACAGAATATTAAAGGCCGCGAGAGAAAAGAATCAAATTACATTCAGAGGGAAACCAATAAGAATATCAGCAGACTTTTCAATCCAGACCCTAAAAGCCAGAAGGGCCTGGAACAACATTTACCAAGCCCTGAAAGAAAACGGATGCCAACCAAGAATCTTATACCCAGCAAAACTTACCTTCAAATTTGACGATGAAATAAGATCCTTCCATGATAAACAAAAGCTAAAGGAATTTACAAAAAGAAAGTCAGCATTACAGAACATTCTCAGCAAAATATTCCATGAGGAAGAGATGAAAAACAACGATGCAAATCAGCAACAGGAGGCGCTAGCCTAAAGGAATAGCCAAATAAAGGAGAAACCAAATCATGCCAAAAACAAATATGAGTCAATTGACTGGGAATACAAATCATATCACAATAATAACCCTGAATGTTAATGGCCTGAATTCATCAATCAAAAGACACAGACTGGCAGATTGGATTAAAAAGAAAAATCCAACAATATGCTGCCTGCAAGAGACTCACCTCATAGAAAGAGACACCCATAGACTAAAGGTGAAAGGATGGGGAAAAACATACCATGCACACGGACACAGCAAAAAAGCTGGAGTATCCATCCTCATCTCAGATAATGTGGACTTCAAACCAAAACTAGTCAGAAGGGATAAAGAAGGACATTACATGCTGCTTAAGGGAAGCATAAATCAGCAAGACATAACAATCATAAATATCTATGCCCCGAACATTGGCTCATCCACGTACGTCAAACAAATCCTTCTCAATTACAGAAATCAAATAGACCACAACACAATCATACTAGGCGATTTTAACACACCTCTCTCACCACTGGATAGATCGTCCAAACAAAAATTGAATAAAGAAACTATAGATCTCAACAACACAATCAGCAATTTAGACTTAACGGACATATATAGAATATACCATCCAACAAAGAACGAATACACTTTCTTCTCAACAGCACATGGATCCTTCTCTAAAATAGACCATATTTTATGCCACAAAGCTACTGTTAGCAAATACAAGAAGATAGAGATACTACCTTGTACTCTATCAGATCATAATGGATTGAAATTAGAAATAAATGACAGAATAAAAAAGAGAAACTTCTCCAATACCTGGAGACTAAATAATACACTATTATATGATGAATGGATAACAGAAGACATCAGGAGGGAAATAAAAAAATTCTTAGAAGTAAACGAGAACAAAGACACATCATATCAAAATCTCTGGGACACTATGAAAGCAGTACTTAGAGGAAGATTTATTTCATGGGGTGCATTCAAAAAAAGAAGTAGAAATCAACAAATAAACGACTTAACACTACAGCTCAAAGCACTAGAAAAAGAAGAGCAGACCAATACCAAAAGTAGTAGAAGACAGGAAATAGTTAAAATCAGAGCCGAAATCAACGAAATCGAAACAAAAGAAACAATTGGAAAAATTAACAAAATAAATAGTTGGTTCTTTGAAAAAATAAATAAAATTGATAAACCCTTAGCCACACTAACAAAGAGAAAGAGGGAGAAAAATCAAATTTCTAAAATTCGGAACGAACAAGGAAACATCACAACAGACACGAGTGAAATACAAAACATAATTAGCTATTTCGAAAATCTATACTCCAACAAAACAGAAAACCTCGAAGACATCAACAAATTTCTAGAGACATATGAATTACCTAAACTGAACGAGGAGGACATACACAACCTAAATAAACCAATTTCAAGCAATGAAATAGAAGAGGTCATCAAAAGCCTACCAACAAAGAAAAGTCCAGGACCAGATGGGTTCTCAGCCGAGTTCTACAAAACCTTTAAAGAAGAGCTCATTCCAATACTCCTCAAACTATTCCATGAAATAGAAGAGGAGGGAACCCTCCCAAACTCGTTCTATGAAGCCAATATCACCCTGATACCTAAACCAGACAGAGACACATTGAGGAAGGAAAATTTCAGACCAATATCCTTAATGAACATCGATGCAAAAATTCTCAACAAAATTTTAGCAAATCGCATACAAATATATATTAAAAAGATAGTGCACCACGATCAAGTGGGTTTTATCCCAGGGATGCAAGTTTGGTTCAACATTCGGAAATCAATAAATGTCATTCACCATATCAACAGACTTAAAGTTAAGAATCACATGATTATTTCAATAGATGCAGAAAAAGCATTCGATAAAATACAGCATCCCTTCATGCTCAAAACACTAGAAAAAATTGGGGTAGTGGGAACATTCCTAAACATTATAAAGGCAATCTACGCTAAGCCCATGGCTAATATCATTCTAAATGGTGAAAAACTGAAAGCGTTCCCCCTAAAAACTGGAACAAGGCAGGGATGCCCTCTTTCACCGCTTCTATTCAACATTGTCCTTGAGACTCTAGCCAGAGCAATCAGACAAACCAAAGAAATTAAAGGGATACGAATAGGAAAAGAAGAACTCAAACTATCCCTGTTCGCTGATGACATGATTATATATTTAGAGGAACCTGGAAATTCCACCAGAAAACTTTTAGAACTCATAAGTGAATTCAATAAAGTAGCAGGTTACAAGATCAATGCTCATAAATCCAATGCATTTTTATACATAAGTGATGAATCTTCAGAAAGAGAAATTAGGAAAACTACCCCATTCACAATAGCATCGAAAAAAATAAAATACTTGGGAATCAATCTCACAAAAGAGGTGAAAGACCTCTACAATGAGAACTACAGAACACTAAAGAAAGAAATTCAAGAAAACCTTAGAAGATGGAAAGATCTCCCATGTTCCTGGATAGGCAGAATTAATATTGTCAAAATGGCTATACTACCTAAAGTGCTATACAGATTCAATGCAATTCCAATTAAAATCCCAATGATGTACCTTGCAGAAATAGAGCAAGCAATTATGAAATTCATCTGGAAGAATAAAAAACCTAGAATAGCTAAAGCAATCCTCAGTAGCAAGAGCGAAGCAAGGGGTATTGCAATACCAGATCTTCAACTCTACTACAAAGCAATAGTAACAAAAACGGCATGGTATTGGTACCAAAATAGACAGGTAGATCAATGGTACAGAATAGAGGACATGGACACAAACCCAAATAAATACAATTTTCTCATATTAGACAAAGGTTCCAACAATATGCAATGGAGAAAAGATAGCCTCTTCAACAAATGGTGCTGGGAAAACTGGAAAACCATATGCAATAGAATGAAATTAAACCCCTATCTCTCACCCTACACAAAACTCAACTCAAAATGGATCAAGGACCTTGGAATCAGACCAGAGACCCTGCATCTTATAGAAGAAAAAGTAGGTACAAATCTTCAACTTGTTGGCTTAGGATCAGACTTCCTTAACAGGACTCCCATAGCACAAGAAATAAAAGCAAGAATCAACAACTGGGATAGATTCAAACTAAAAAGCTTTCTCTCAGCAAAGGAAACTATCAGAAATGTGAAGAGAGAGCCTACAGAGTGGGAGAATATTTTTGCCAACCATACCTCAGATAGAGCGCTAATTTCCAGAATATATAAAGAACTCAAAAAACTCTACACGAAGAATACAAATAATCCAATCAACAAATGGGCTAAGGAAATGAACAGACACTTCACAGAAGAAGATGTACAAGTAATCAACAGATATATGAAAAAATGTTCAAAATCCCTAGTAATAAGAGAAATGCAAATCAAAACTACCCTAAGATTTCATCTCACCCCAATTAGAATGGCGATTATCAAGAACACAAGCAACAATAGGTGTTGGCGAGGATGTGGTGAAAAAGGAACACTCATACATTGCTGGTGGGGTTGCAAATTAGTGCAGCCACTCTGGAAAGCAGTGTGGAGATTCCTCAGAAAGCTTGGAATGGAAACACCATTTGACCCAGCTATCCCACTCCTTGGTCTATATCCAAAGGACTTAAAATCAGCATACTACAGAGATACAGCCACATCAATGTTCATTGCTGCTCAATTCACCATAGCCAGATTGTGGAACCAACCTAGATGCCCTTCTGTTGATGAATGGATAAAGAAACTGTGGCATATTTTTACAATGGAATATTACTCCGCAATGAAGAATGATAAAATTATGGCATTTGTAGGCAAATGGTCGAAATTGGAGAATATCATGCTAAGTGAGATAAGCCAATCTCAAAAAACTAAAGGACGAATGATCTCGCTGATAAGCGGATGAGGACATATAATGGAGGTGGGAGGGGTTAGCATTAGGTTAAGGGTTAGGTTTAGAGTTAGGCTAAGGAGAGCGGTAAGAATGAAGGAAAGAAGGACTGTATAAAGGGAAAAGGGTGGGAGGGGGGGGGGGGAAGGGAAAAAAAAGAAACATCATTACCCTATGTAAATGTAAAAAAATAAATAAAAAAAAAAAAAAAAGAGGACATAAGGAATCTGTTCATGGTAGTATTTCTCTTCAGTAGGACTTTGAGCAAGCCCCAGCATCACCAAAGGAACAGCTGACCCAGGATAGCATCATGGCTTCTATTTCCTGGCCTGAGTTTAGGTAATACAACCTGCTTTTGCTATGTTGTAAGTTACCAAAACCCCAACATAGTCAACAGCTAATAGCATACTGTTATTACTGAAAAACTATTTCCACCACTGTTCTTACCTGCAAAATCACCCCAATGAACAACTCCTGTAATTCAAAAGGGTCAAAGAGAGCACCCAGGCTGAGCGTAGGCATTCCCTGGTGTAAATGAAACACAATAACAATTCCTTCTCTGGTTCCCCTGAAATTCTTTTTTTCTCTGAAGCTTATGTCTTCTGGTTACCTTGTCCCAGCTACTCAGAAACTTGGTAAAATCTCCAGAATTTCCTCCAGTTGAAGAGAAGAAAGTGAACCTGCAGCCCAGTGGAGCCTTGCGTCTTATAGGCATGCCTCCAGACTCTGTGTGTGTGTGTGTGTGTGTGTGTGTGTGTGTGTTTAGAATGTTTAGAAGGTGAGATCTGTTGACAAAGATGAATGTATGTTGGTTGATCTCCAGGAATAGCCACAGAGGATAAAAAATATAGGTAGTACATAGGTCTGATAATTTCTTTTTTTAACATTTTTGTGATTTGCAAGTTTCACTTAGAATTCTTTACAGTAAGCTCTGTAGAGTGGTGTGCTGGAGTATGGGCTTCTAGGGGACATGCACTGGACTTGTAGCACCTGTCCCTATGGTGCCATCATGGCTGATTTCATTATACCAGTGTGACATCACTGAATGTGGGGCTAGAAGAGATGTGGACATTTGGCAGCTGGTTGCCAGTGAGGCAGCCCCAGTTCCAGATAGAACCCCTGCCCCTATTGTTTTTATTTTTTTATTGACATATATTAATTGTGGAGAATGGCAGGTTTCATTGTGGCATATTTATGCACACATAAAAACATAATTTGATTAATTTCACTCTCCCCTCTCTCGTGTACCCTTCTCCCTTCCCTACTCCTGACCCCTTTCTTTTGTCCTTCTAATTTCATGGAATCCCTTTTTTGTTTTTTCCTTCTGGCTTCCACATATGAGAGAAACATATGATTCTTTTCTAAGTCTGACTGACTTAGTTTGTTCAAAATTATGGTCTTTAGTTCCATTCATTTTCCTGTAAATGACATAGTTTTGTTTTTCTTTATGGCTAAATAAAACTCCATTGGGGTATATATACCACATTTTCTTAATCCACTCATCTGTTGACAGACACCTAGGCTGATTCCACAATTTGGCTATTGTAAATTGTGCTGCAATAGACGTGGGTACGCGTATATCTCTAAAATAAGCTGAATTTAATTCTTGTGGATAAACACCAAGGAATGGTATGGCTGGATCATATGGTAGTTCTATTTTTAGGTTTTTTGAGAACCTTCCATACTGATTTCCATAGTGGCTGCACTAACTTGCATTTCCATCAACAGTGTGTAAGTGTTCCTCTTTCCCCTGCACCATTTTGAATTCTTGGTGCTTATCATTCCAACTGGAATGAGGTGGAATCTCAGTGAAATTTTGATTTATATTTCCCTGATATGCCTCAGGATTTTTAATAGAGTCTCCATTGGCCATCTCTGGCCAAGCAAAGGCCAGGTTCTCAGCATTGCCACATCCACATCAGTGGATGACCCCTGGAGATGGACCAGCAGCAGACATGCTGGCTTTCAGGACAGACTGAGCACATACACATTCCCCTCTGTCCTCACTCCATTTTGGAGGCAGGCAGGGTCAGAGGACAGAGAGATGCCAGCTGTTGCAGAACATAGCCACCTCAGCACAGCCTTGTCCATTCAAAATGCTACTGCTTAAGATGAATTCAACCCCATTACCTTCCTTATTCCCTTTTGTGACTTGAGCAATGAGAAAGTTTCCAAAATGTTCCCAAGTCAAGTTTATTTCAGTCAGGTTATGAAAGCATAATTAATTTGTTCAAATGTAGTAGACAAATTGAGACCACAGCATTGAAATTATTAAGTTGGTTGTTTGTTGGGTAGAGTTACAAGATATAAAGACTATTAAAGCATATTATTTACTTATATATAAACAAAGTCAATGAAATTTGAATTTATTAGACTAACAAAGAGTGAAAATATAATATTTCTATGTAGAAATTAATACACATCAAACATTATATACATCATCAAATTCTACCCAGGAGGTAAGGAGCCGTATGGATGCACTTTAAGCCAGCAGGTAAAGAGGTAGGTTGGATCACATTATGAAATATTATTAAATACAAAGGGAATAGAGCCATTTATGGCTTCACCATTTATAAATTTGACCAACCCTTTTTGAACCCATTTCTATTTCCTGCCTGCACCTTCTCCTGTGGGTAATGAATTCCACAAATTTATGACCTGCTGTGTGAAATAATACTCCCATCAGGTGCACTGGGAAACCAGCTCTTCCAGCAGGGAAGGTGACTGAACTTTCTGCCAGTTATTTCTGCTCATTAAATGTGGCAGGGCCATTTGTGAGGTGGAAGAATTTTCTGACAAATTATGTCATTGTGATGCATCATTTTCATAAATTATGTTACTATGCAGATTTAAGAAGCTTAAGCAATTGGTATAATTTTATCTTATGGACACTGAATTGTATTTCCATCTTTGGAATGACTGTTAGAGAGTGTAGAGAAAAATTTATGGCACTCATAGCTGTGAGTAGGATTTCTTAGTTTGCATTTTTGTATTCATTTCACTTCTGACCTTACTTCATGTCTTTCTTTTGCTTTTCCTTCCTTTTCTCATCCACTTTGGATCTATGCTATCTTGCTATCAAGAATAAATATTGGTGAGACACAATAAACCCTTTTGTATGTGAAATGAGAAATTGACAAAGAAGAAACACAAACATGCACAGATGGAGGCAGAAAGAAACACAGAGAAGTGGAGAGAGAGAGAGAGAGAGAGAGAGAGAGAGGAGAGAGAGAGAGAGAGAGAGAGAGAGAGAAAGAGAGAGAGAGAGAGAGGGAGGGAGAGAGAGAGAGAGAGAGAGAGAGAGAGAGAGAGAGAGAGAGAGAGAGAGAGAGAGAGAGAGAGAAATATCCTGGAGGTAAGACTGCAATAACACAGAGACTTCCCTGTGAGGCTTATGGAATTCCTGTCACTACTAACCTCATAAACCTCATAAATATAGCATTCTTTAATTGCTTCAAAGTTTCAAGTTTCAATAAATCTATCTCTGAATAATGGCCAACAAGCAATAAAATACATTAATTACTCAACCAAGTGACAAAACCTGTGGATAGTCCTATACATGCAGAATGCATGCCCATATTCCACTGTATTCTTTTTAATTAAATCAGATTTACTTAGGCCCTGCTTCTTATTTGTTCAATTCAGCTCTAACAAATGACATCCCACCTGAGGAAAACCTTTACAAAAGCAGTAACAAAAGGAACTATGGGTAGATAAGAGGCAGGGCAGTATGTAGGATTCTAAACAATAAAACAGTTTGGATTGAGGTTTTTGGACAGTGTATCTCTTTAGCATTTCATTCTCCTTCTCTCCTCCTCTTGCTGCTTATTGGAACTTTTCCCTGATTCCTTTCTTTCACAAGGTCCTGCTGCACAACTCAAACTCCTTTTTCTCCTTCAAGATTCTACCTCAAGCTCCTTCCCCTTGGGTATGTCTTTTTTTTTTTTTTCAGAGCAAGTTGACTTTCTGTACCCTATTAGACTGTAGTCCTTACTTTTCATGTTTAAAGATTCATCAATCTGCAACAGAGTTCATGTTACTGATTTTGATTATTCATGTAAACAACAGAAAATGACTGGCTAAGCAGAAAAACAATTTGTTGGAAGACCATATTAACTTTCAGAATCAAAGGAGAGGCTATTGAGCCAGGATCAAAAGTGGGCAGGAGCCAAAGAAGTCTCAGCAGCCAGGAACATTAGGCTCGTGCTGAGAAAGTATTTGGTTGGGATGTTCCTGTGGGTGTCATTGGAAATGGACACTTGCTCTTGGTAGTGGTACTGCCACCAGATTCAGCTTGACCACCACTGTATCCTTGACCTTATTAGTGAAAATAACCTCTGCCTTTGAATACTGAAGGAATGATACAAACACACAAACTGGACTTGCAAGCCTGAGTTATATGATACTGCTCCAGCAGGTAGAGGGTGGGGATAGGAAACGGTGAACTCATATCATGGTAAGGAATTCCCCCAACCTGGAAGGATATATGGATGCTGGGGGAATGTTCTGTGGAGGCTTCTGCTCCAGATCTCTCACCATTTAGCATCACGTGGGGTTCTGCAGGATTTGGTCACTCCTTTGAAAGAGAATAGAAGTCATTGAAAGGTTTTATGGAGTTCAGGGCATAACTGGACTTATCTTTAGTAGAATTACCTGAATTCTGTGTTGAAAGAGATTTCTCAAGGGCACAAATACAAAAGTAGGGAGACCAGCTGGGCCTTTCTTTATATCTTTTGGGGAAAGGGCATGTGTTAGGATTTCTGATGATGCCAATTTCTCTGCATACTTACTCTCCTTCCCTAACCTGATTTATTTCTTGGATCTCAAAACTAATGTATCCTGCTTAAAAGTAGATTCATTTTGAATCTGCTCTCATTGAATTTTATAATTTCTTTGCATTTTTTGGCCAGTTTCCAGTACAGTCCTAGAAGTCAGTGTCTTAAATAATTAGGTAGGCTTGCCATCTTGGATATTGACCAAATGGGTGAATGGATCCTTCCACATCAACTTGGCCAGCCCAGAAAGAGCTCATTCTCTATGCATAAACATGAGACATGGTCATTTTGGAGACAAGCAGTTTCCACTCCCACACATATGCATGTAAACTTCGTACAATATATACAGTTCCTATCTCTGCATTCAGACATCTTTATATGACCAAATTACCTGTGAAATATTGTGTAAATAATTTTCAACTCAAGGTATTCTTTAAATACATTTTAACCTTGAGTGCCTTGGCTGGCTTCCCAACTGCTAGTCTTCATCCATGCATTGACTGAACAAATGATAATTGACTTAACTTCTCAAAAATATCTGTACTTTTGCCCAGCTCTCTGCTTATTCTCTTCATGTGTCATTCCTTCCATTTGCTGAATTCGCTTGTTGTCTGAATGGCAAGAAATAAGATCTTCCTAAGGAGGCAGCAGCTTTCATGTTAGTTCAAGGTTCCCTAACTTTATGTACTCAACCAACATTAATTCCTTTGAGATTTTTGTCTTGAAAACTGTTCCAAGAGAAGTAGATGGAAAGCCAGCAGCCCTTACCTTTGGGTAGTTTCTTCATTCTCCTGTTTCCCTCTGACCATAGCTCTTTCACACACTTCCTATTTAATGAACAATTTACTTTCTTAGGTGGCACATTTCTACATGCCCTTTATTTTTAGTTGGCATAAAATAAGAGAGTTTGGGAGTAGAATATAGTGAATAGAGTTTAAGTATTGGTATTTTGATAAATACTTGTTGATTTGATTATTTTTCTTGTAACTGCAATAATATTTTTGGTAATAATTTTTTCAGATGGAACCTATTTTTTAGTGACAAGAGAGATTATGAGAGAAAAATTTGCAATTGGTTGGGAGCAGAGAAAAGAGGATACCAAATGATGACTTTAAAATCTGTACTATGTGTGAACTTGAGCCAAAAAAAAAAAAAAAAAAAGCAAATAGAGACTGTAGTCAGACCTCATTTTGTCAAAATGAATTTCTAAACTTTTCGTGTAGCCCTCTTTTGGGCTATAATCTTTCTTTCTTTTTAAAAATTATTGTTGTTTTTAGATATACATGATGGTGGGGTGTGTTTTGACATGGAACTTGAGAATCATGCTAAGTGAAATAAGCCAGTCCCAAAAGACCAAAGGCTGACTGTCCTTTCTGATGTGGGAAGGAGACGGAAAAATATAGAAGTTCATTGGGACTATATACTTGACTCAAATCATAACATAAAAAAGTAGTTACGATCATCAACAACTATAAAGGAAAAATATCATGCAATCAATTTAATCATTTAAAATAAAATTATTTCCAATTTCTATAAAATATTCTTGATACACTTTATATATTTAATACAAAAAGGTTTATGTACTACTACAAAACAACAGATGTGGACTAGAACATGCCTCTTAATTTTCCTGTGGTAATTATAGATAATACTCATCATTTTGTTTGCTTTTTTGTTATTTAGAAGGTTTATAAAAATAATTTTGATGACTTAGAAAACAACAGCTTCAGGAACATATATTAAGAGAAAAATAAGATATTTGAGCATCCATCCTGAAACAAAGTCATTTCTACTAACCCAGAGTGATACCCCATTGTTGGTACTCAGTAAATCACTGTCTTGGGTTGTGGACAATAGTGAGGGCCTGTCTTCCATGAAAGATCATGTTTACAAATAAAGGCATCTGTCCCTTGCACATTGTAGTAAAGGGAGGATAATTCATCTTCTCTTAACCCCTAATGCTCTAGTCAGTTCTGCCCTCTTGCCGATACCACTGCATTTTCTCTGCAGATAACACCAGATCATTTATTCACTTTATCTCCATTCACCTCCTAGTGCCAGTTACCATCATCTCTATCCTGAATGCAATAGCCTCCCAATTATCTTCTTGTTCCTACTCTTGTTTACTCTTCAATCCATTAGTCAGAATAATCATAAAGCACATAGATTAGATAATGTCACTCACTGGTTTAAAATTTTCCAGTGGTTTTCCATTTACCATTAAACATAAAATGAAATCAAAACTTCCCATTGGATCCCATTGGCCCTGCACAATTTGGTCCTTCTTGTTTCCTTCTGTGTCATTCTTCCCCTTGCTCACCCTGTTCAGTTTCCTAATTCTCTTTTCAGTCTCAGGGCTCACCAACTCACTTCTATTGCAGGGATTCTGCCCTTGCTGTTCCTTCTGCTTCTCTGCCAGGAATTTTCTTCTCCCAGCTGTTTACGTGGCTGGCTCCTTCTCAACCTTTAGATCTCACATTACCTCCTTGGAGAGTCTTATCTGGCTTTGTGTAAAATAACCCACTCTCATTGCTCCTGTTATTCTTTGTTATATGTATTATAATCAGTAATTGTTGTGTTTATTGGTCTGTTTATTTTATTGTTTATTTCCCACTAGACTATGATAATACTAGCTAACTTTTATAGAGGACTTGCTATGTGCCAGGCAATACTGTTTAACATGATTTCATAATATCTCTATGAAGGGATACTCATCACCGCAACCCTATAAAATAGGTTCTATATTATCACTAGTTTACAAATAGGAAAACTGAGGCATGGAGAGGTAAGGTGTCTTGTTCAAGGTCACATAAACTAGAAAGTGACAGAGCCAGGGTATGAACCCAAGTGTCCTGGGGTCTGGCAGCTGAAACTTTCCCTGGTATGCTCTGTTGTGTGCATGATGATGTGTCTGCCTTGCTTACCATGTGTGCCCAGAGCCAGCTCACCAACTGAGGTGTGACGTGGTGGGGACAGTTGTCCCTGTTGGTGTAGGTGAAAATCAATCAGATCCAATGAAACACTGGAGCAGGTAGTGGTGATGGTGGTGGAGATGAGGCTAAAGTTCTGAACACTAACATAGAAGGAGAGAAGAGCCAGGCAGACCAGTTTTGTCTGTAAAGAAGTGACTGAATTATCTCAGTGTCTGTCATTCAGATTTCTCTGATACCAACCACCACTAACCTCATCTGGGGCTTATGTAGAGCAGAGGTGTGCAAATTAGTGGTAAAATAGATGTTTTATCCAGGTGTATAACAAAATTGAGGCACAAGCTATATTGTTTTGGGCAATGATGGAGATAAACTTTCTTTGCTCACTTCCTCCTTTCTTTTGCCAAAGGCCACCATCTTGAAGTCTTTAGGGTATCAGTGGAGACTGTGGTGACAGGTGGATCAGGAAACTCCTGCAGATTGAAGGAATTTTGTGTAAGCAATTTCCTGAGCACATTTCTCTCTCTCTCTCTCTTTCCCTACCCTACAATGAATCTGAGATCTGACAATTAAAGGTGGGGGCTACATTCAGTGGTTTTTGGCTTAATATTACTAATAACTTCATTGGTGACCTTAGCTAATGAGGCCTGGGGAAGCTTTGTAATTCTTTCATTCTATGAACATTCATTCATCACACATTTATTGGCTATTTTCTGTGTTTCAGCCAAGGTGATAGGCACTGAAGTTACTATGTAACAATGATCCTTGACCTCAAGTAAGTTACAAAAAAGTATATGAACATATGAAAGTGTAATTAGTACAGGGAAGAATGGAATGCTTTGAGATTCCCAAGAAAGTCGCATCTGATTCAGACTGGGGAAATGAGTGTGTAGAATTCAGCTTGGCATGACTGGAGCCATCTTGAGTCATAACTGCCATGATTATCCTGATTAACTCTGTTCTATTTGTCCTGCAGTTTCCAAGTACACTATTAGTAAACAAGACCACTGGAGTGATTTGTGGAGTTTTATGACTCTGGCATTGTCAGTGATGGGATGTGTCTGACATCTTCAATATTAGCTTGCAATAAACCAGGCACATTCTGGCTTGGATGAAAGTCCTTTTTATCCTGACCACTATATATGCCTTTTCCCTCTGACCCATATCACTGGGACCCACAGGTCCTACCACTGCTTTTCACCGTGCTGCTGTCAGTAAATCCCCAATATATTGTACTTTGTGCAATCTGGATCTGTTCGACTTTCTTTGGGCTTATGGAACCTTGTGACTGGTTCTCATATACTGGGCTTGCGTTTTTCTGAAACAGAGGGGAAGGGCAGAGAAAATATTCTAGTGGAGATGACAGTTGACATGAGTCTAGAAATATGAGCAAACCTGGACAAATAGGGTGTGAGCAAACGGGCTCTGAGTAGAGTTGCAGGTGTATAGAGACTTGCAGGAAAGAGACACTGTGGGAAACCAGACACTAAATGCAAGTAGAGTGGGTTTTGGAGATGTGATCCTGGGTAGGCAGGCAGGAGCCTGATCATTGGTGCGTCAGTGACTTTGAATGTTATCCTGGGGCTGTTGAGATTTACTGACTTCTTTTAGACAGAGGTGTGCTATTAGATTGCATTTTAGGAAGGCCAATGGGTAGAATGACTTGATCGGAACTAAGACTGAGAAGGCCAGGCAAGAGGCTGTTGCAGAAATGTCAGTGAAGAAGAATGGAGGCTTGAATTGAGACTTGGGATAGTAGTCTCCAGAGGAAGGGAGAGATTCTAGGGAATTCAGGAGGTAGAAACCTTGGGAATTTGGATGTAGGGATGGGTGAAAAGAGACTTTAAATGGTTACTAAATTTCTCATTTGGTTGACGTGGAGGATAAATGGTATCATTTACTTAAATAGGAAAGAGATTGTGTGTGTGTGTGTAGATAATTTAAGTTTTTGACATGCTGAGTTTAGAGGCTTGTGGGCCATTTCAATGAAGATGTCCAGCCGAATGGACTATAGAACTGATTCATAATGGGAACTCCCTATGCATTTGTTAGCTGAATTAAAGTGACAGCACTCTGGAGGAAAGTATAGATCTGTTAGCATCATAGCACCATCTTTCATTTATTATTATTGTATAGCTGGTGTTATTCTTAGGGCACTTGATGAAGTTACCTGGTCAGAGCACAAGCTAAGAGATAGAGACTAAGCATGGTCCTTATTTAAGGGATAGGGGTGGTGGAGACTGGAGAGGAGACTGAAAGAGAGTAGTCAGAGGTAAGAGAAACTCCTGGAGGGAGAAGGAACTTGGAATCCAATGGGAGAGATTTCAGAGAAAGAGGCATTGCTGATGGAGAAAAATCAAATAAGGGAAGAATTGCAAAGTGACCATTTGGCTTATCAATTTGGGGAAGGTTGGCTGAAGACATTCTGTATTTATGCTTACACTTACTGATCTTTCATCTTTTGCCAGGCACAGTATGACCACTGCACATGAAATGACACAGATGAACTTCAGCTGGGTTTTAGTGAAGTAATGGAGGCTGACTCCAGATCACACAGAACTGATGAAACAGCAGTTACTGAGGAAATGGAGACAAAATAGAGATTAGACTCATGGGTAACTCATCTGTACAGGGAGGAAAGAGATTTAGTGAAAAATCAGAGTGGGTATAGTCTTGAGGAGTTTGCTTGTCTTCCCTTTCCTTCTCATTTCTCTTTTCCTTCCATTACCTTATCTTCCCTCCCTTCTTCCTTCCTTTCTTTCTTCCTCCCTCCCTTCCTTCTTTTCTCTTTTATTGTTCCTTTCACAGTTGAGAATTGTGAGACTTCTGAAGAAATTCTAGAGATGGAAAAGCAAGAGAGATGATAATGCTGAGAGAGCCAAGTCTCTGAGGAGGTGGGAAGGTTTGAGATAGAAACTTAGGTGAAACAAATTAGTCCTGGACAAGAAGAGGAACATCTCAGGGACAGAGGTGTGGTTAGGGTGAAGGCAAAGTGGAGATGACAGGGGCAGGAAGGAGCAGAAAATGAAAGGACTTTTAAAATCATGTTCCTATTCTCCCTTCTGTGCAGAAAAAGGGGAGGTGGTGAGACAAGGGACTTAGAAATGCTAAGGAAGTTTAGAAACTGCTAATGAAGGAATGAAACTGAGACACAAAGAAGGACTGCAAGCCGCACAGAAAGTCAAAGACTTTTGATTTGATGCTTCCCTACTTTCAATAAGTGTGTATGTGACTCTTTTGACAGTTCTGTTATGGAAAGGAAAGGAGGTCAAGAGCACTGGGCATGGCCTGGGGATTATTGCATTTATGTCAACACTCTTCAGAGTCTAATCCTAGGTTTAAAAAAATCCGAAGATGAGTCAAGAAGAGTAGCAAGCATCATCCGTCCACAGTATTGAAACTTTACTGACATAATAGGGAATACTTCATTTTTGTTGTTGTTGTTGGAAATCCATAAAAGTCATAAGACAGCCAGGTGGTAGAATTCACTACAGATGGCTTGAAGACCCAACAGTGAATGGGTGAAAGTGTAAAGTTGACTCTCAGCTAGCAGAAATAATGAAAAACAAAGCAGTAGAAGGTGGCATCTATAATTACTTCATGCATACCTTAACTTTTCATGGGGAGACACTGATGTATCTTTTTTCCTACCCTCAGTTCCTTAATAAAGAAGATCCAGAAAGAGGAACAAGAGCCAGGAAATGCTATGAATGCAAGGACACAGCTGTTGAGAAAGAAACTGCTCAAGCCTTTTGGGTGATGGGGAGGGGATTCATGAACTAGTGTGAAAGGACTGGGGACTCTGTTTTATTGTGTTGTTTAATGTGTGTGACATAGCATTTTAGAGCTGGGAGGGATATATGTGCATTTGCATGACAATCAGAGCTTGAGCCAAAGCCCAAAGATAGCTTCATTTGCATTTCATCTCATAGGGCACTGACTTCTGGTCCCTTGTGAAGTTTCTGTTAATTATGGGTAGAATCTTTTGTGATCCTGCCTGACCCACCAAATCCTCTTGCTTGCTTGAGCATAAGCCTATTATTCTGCCCTGCTTGAGATGTACAAAAGACTGCTTTGTGCAGTGTAGAAGATCACTATATGTGTAGTTGCCATGCCTCCTCTCGTCTCCCTCACCCCAACATGAGTTTCTGTGTCAGATAAAGGATGAAAGAAGTACTGGGGGGAATCTCTCCAGGGCTGTGGGTAAGGATGTGGGGAAGTAGCAGTTCCTCACACCAAAAGGACCAGAAGGCTTATAGCTGGCTTTCCTGGTTTTTATATCTTCCTGCATTCCTCACCAGAGAATTGGGCTGATGATGTCGTTTCTCATATAAATGCCAAGAAATTGACACTTGTATCTGACTGCCTAGTAAAATGACTGCCATCAATCATTACCCCTGCCTAATAGCATTACCATGTTAATAACAAATAGATCTCACCAAAGACTTGGGATTTTTAATATAGTTAAGTGTTGGCCTGTGGCCATAGGTTGCTGTCTCTCCAACCTCCAGCTGAAATCTTGCTAATTCTCACAAACTAGTCAGAGCTGAAACAATCAAGTGAAAGGCCTTTGGGGGAAGCACAGGAACTGTTAGATTTGAGTGGCCTTGCAGTAGATGGCGCTCTTTCCTCTGACTCCAAGCTGGTTTACTGTGCATAGTCAAGAAAGTTACTCTCCAGGTAGCAGTGTTCAGAAGCAGCAGATGAAATGAGGCCCGCCTTCTAATCCATCAAAAGCCAGATTTCACCATAAGCCCCATCATATGGGTATTTGAGTTTCAAGTAATTATTACCTGTGTGGGTAGATTAAAAAATCTATCAAGCATCTATGCACATAACTTTGAACTTCAATTTTGACCAAGGTGAAGGCTTCTGTACCCTATTTTCATGAAGTACTCTAGATCATCAGAAAGATAATTTCATTGTTATCTTTTAAATTTAAAATTTATTCCTACATACTTGAAACCAAAGAAACAACTCAGGTTTTGTGGGCTATTTTGTTGCCTTTCACAGACTGGGTGTCAACCCTATAAACCTGGGCATTTACTATATAAAAGATTATGTTTTACTAAGTTTCAGCAAGAATATGTATAACCCTAATTAAAATTCACTATTTACAAACCATTGCCTAATATCTGATGTGAATCTCCCCTCTTTATTTTTTTTTTTCTTCTTCTTCTAGCTATATCATTGATTTATGCCTCTAACTCTGAGGTCAAACAGAGATTTTAGCTTAAGAATGTCAGTCTTGTAATGAATAAATCGGTTAGGAATTAGTATTTTTTCCACAGACTCTGAATTTTATTAAAAGATCAGTCTTTTCGTGCCATGATACTTTATATTCACTGTACAAGAATTAGAAAATATAGTAAGTAAAATGATAAAGAACCCTCCATATCACCAAAATGATAGCTTTTTGATATAATTACTTTTGTACATAGAACTCCTCTCTGCCTTTTTCTTCCCCACTCTCCTATCTATGCATACAACAGACACATGCGTGCACACACACCAAACAAAGCTGTCATGGTCTGGCGGGGAGCAGGTGGCACACTGGCTATTCTCTCTGCCTCAGGACAATTTACAAAGGTGGGGCAGGATTCAGGAAAATTGAGAAATTACAGGGGCTGCAGTGGGGAGCTGTGATCACGTCTTCACCTGAAGGTTCCTGGTGAGTTTCCTCAAGGAGATGTACCAGCAGAAGCTCTGAAGGCTGGTGGAGGGTAAGGCTGAGGGGTTATTTCCCAGGCCGCTCCATTCCAGCTTAGCAGGGTCTGGGCACATCCCTTCACTGAAGGCAGAGTTACCGTTCTGGGCAGGCATCTCTACCCAACGCTTTCTCTGAGTTCTAGTGACCTCCCTCTTTCTGTGCTATTCTGACTCTTTGCTCTTAACAACCTCTCTAATCCTTGTTACTGTCTCTATATCCTGCCCTCATCTTTTAAAATACTCATTATTAAACTTTTCTCAGCTACCGAGTTTGAATGTGCTGTTTTCTGCCTAGACTCTAACTAATGTTTCATCAATTTCCACAAATTTTTGGCCATTATATGTTGAATTACTTTTACCTCATTCTTTAATTTCTCCTTTTCTGGAATTCCAGTGAGAGATGTTTATAACCTCCTTGTTCTTTGTCTCTTCCACATTTTCTATCTCTTTATCTCTCATTGCTGCATTTTGGTTGATTCCCTCATATTGGTGTCCTCATAAGCCATCTCCAATCTATTCTTTAATCTGTGCATTGAATTTCACATTTTCATTTCTAGAAGTTCTTTGGTCATTTTCTAACCTATCAGTTTTTCTTCCCCCATAGTACCTGTCTTTCCTTATGTTTTAAAGTCCTTCTGTTTTTATCATTTGAAGCATAATGATTTAATAGTCTCTTTTAGGTTGTTTGTCATGAACCATACAACTCTTCCAGTTTTCAAGGACAGTGGACCTTTCTTCATACCAATTACCTTCCCCTGTTTTGAACTTTTTAAAATTATGAACTCATTTTCAGCTGGAAAATATTTTTGTGTGTGTGTGTGTGTATGCACATGTGTGCGTTGGAATGTTCTGTTTGCTTTGGGTGTTAGAAGGCTTATTTGGAACACTTTTGTGTTAGATTTTGCTGGAAGCCCCATGGGTTTTGGTTATTTGGGGCCTACTTTTACACTAATTTATTGGCTAGAGATTCCCACACCACCTGAGTAGTATAAATTCAGGTCTCATATACATGTGTGGAACAGGCTGGGTCTGTTACTTCCAGGGTGTTGAGGGTGTTTCTTCCCCATAAAGATGGGCTGTTTTATCCCTTCCTTGAGCTACTGGGTAGAAGATAACTAGCCCATGTTACAGCCCTTTGAGAATGCTGGCTCCTCACACAGGTTTCAGTTCCTGCCCTCCATCTTGTGCATTTTGAGCCTTAAGTATCTTGCTCTTACGTGGTTTTTAAACCCCAGACCTGGTTCACAAGCTTATGGGTTTGGCTTTACATTCCTTCTTTACTTCAAGCTATTAGGGATCTTCCTTTTATTTGGGCTTAGCTGGGTATTTCTTCTAAATCTTTATTTATCAATTCACTGAACTTTTATGGAAATGGAGTTTCAAGGTGCCCCTCCATAAAGTTCTGTAACTCACTTCTCTACATAGCCACATTTTGACATAGAAAGATGTCCAGCATATGGAGTCCTTTTCTAATGGCTCCATGATAGAGTATGAAATACAGGTCACCAGTCTTTAGAATAAGACTTCCTGGGTAGACATGCTGTCTCCACTATTTACTAGTGCTAGATGCTGGGCAAGAGTCTTGTTCTCTTTATGCCTTATTTCCTTTTCTGGCAAGTGAAGATAATAGTACATCTACTTTGCAGGTTTCCTGAGGCTTCTGTAACCAATTGGCACAAACTTGGTAGCTTAATAGAACAGAAACTTGTTCTCTCACAGTGTGGAGGCTGGGAGTCTAAAGTCAAGGTACGTGCAGAACTGTACTCCACACGGAGATTCCAGGGAGACCCCCTTCCTTATCTCTTCCAGCCTCCAGTTGGTTGCAGGCATTTCTTGGCTATGGCTGCATTGCTCTAATCTCCTCTGCTTTCATGTTCACCTTCTTCTTTGTGTGTCTATCTGGAACTCCATCTGTCTGTCTCTAATTCTCACCCAAGTCATAGCTGATGCCAGATTCAGGAACAGCCCTTACCCTGTGGCTGTTGGTGTGTCTCAAGCAGGTGTTGACTCTTGGCTCCTGAGAGTTCAATACATTTACTTTTTTGTTTGGCTCTATAATACTTTTAAAATAGTTTTAGAATTGCTTTGCCAATGTAGGGCTGGGGTGCAGAGGTAGCATGCTTGCCTACCATGCGTGAGGCACTGGGTTGGATTCTGAGCACTACATGTAAATAAATGAATAAAATAAAGGTCTATCAACATCATATATACATATATATATATATATATGTATATATGTTTCATATATATATATATATTTGAAACAAATGTATTAAAAAGAGCTCAGGTTTGTTTGCTCCTGTCTCCATCCTCAGTCTTTTGCCTGAGACTAGCAATATACAAATACCAAGATCATAAATGATGTGGACTAGTACTTCATTCCATTTATTTCTTCTTCACTGTGGTTATGGTATTTATCTGAAACATAATTGCTTTGTTTGTTTTAGTTTGCTTTAGGTTTTAGGGTTTTTCTGTCATTGTCAATTTCCTTTTATTTTTTGAATATGTAGATCATTAACAATGTTATCATAAGTCAAAACTATTCTAACAGGTATTCTTAGAAGTGTCACTCCCTGCTGAATCCCTTCTACTCATTCTCTCAAGTAAACAGATTCAGTGTTTTCTTATTGATCTGTTCTGTGTTTATTTAAAAGATAAACAGCATGTATCTTTTATTACCTGTTCTGTTTATTTATAAAAGATAAACAGATTAGGCATTTTAATTTCCCTTTATTCATATGTAAAATATACTCTTTTGCCCTTTGGGAAGCGTCTTTCTTCATGGGAAAGTAGGAAGGGGACAGATGCCACTTCTTAATATTTTTGGAATTCTCCACATTCTTCCTTTTTGTCTTCCCCAATGTCTTTGAAGGGTGACCTATCCTTATAGGTCACCTGAACTGGGTGTGGATTTTAATATGCATCTGAATCATCTGGGGTCTTGTAAAAATGCAGATGTAATAGCCTCATGTGGGCCTCGCTGCCTTGCTAGGCACATAAGGGATGTTGCTGCTGAATGGGCCACTTTCTGAGAATCAGGACCCCAGACTTCTCCTGGTATGGCTAGACTGCACCATGGACAGTCTTCCTTGGTTCTGAACAAACTTTAGACTGCTGTTGCTGAGATGTCTGCTAGGAGCCAATACCCAATTGTCTACATTGGTCTGTCTGTTTAATTCAAGAAAGGAAGTTTGTGTCCATGTGCCTGGTGCTCTGTTTTGGTGGTAGTGATGATGGTATGCTGGAGGAGATAAACATGAAATGCTAATTCATAGTTTGATGAAGTATAAAATGTCTTTCTCACTTATTTTTTCTTCCCAGTTCCTTCCTACTTCTCTATCCAATTGCCTCATAAAATGCTTGTTACCCACAAAGATATTCAAATCATTTGAGCAGAGGTGTTAATTATGGAGTAAGCACACCCACTTAGCCCGAATAAGAAAAATGCAGGGTGTGACCTATGTCAGAGCATATTACGACAAAGGAAGTGCTGTTTAATCTCAGGTATAGGGTTAAGGTGTGTCCCCAGCCTCCTGATCTTTGGGCATAAATATGGTGTTGTTTTACCCCACATTTCCCAGTTATTACATTCTACCTTCTTATATATTCATTCCTCCTCAGAGCTCCCCAGTCATTTTTGGGAGAGGGTGTCCCTGAGCCAATCTCGGTTGTGTGCAGGTTCATCTACCCTTGTTGGCTCCATTTTCTTGAGGGTTGAAGCCTGTGTCTTTTTCATTTCTTTGCTCTCTCCTGGACACCTCCACATAAATCTCACTCTTGCCCTTTACCCAAACAGAACAAAACACAAAAATCATGTTTATCAATAAACCAATGTCTGGAGGAGGTAAGCAGCTCACTGGTCCTGCGAAGAGTGAAATTTCAGATGCCAATTTGGGCTAATTCTATGCTAATTTGCTATTATAGCATTGAAAAATCAAGTGTTTTGTTTATTCCCTAGCTTTAAATTGAGGGAAGAATTGCGTCCAGAACTGTGTTGAGCTCGATCAGGTTTCATTCTTGAAAAGAATGGCAGTGATTATTCCAGACCTGCCACTTTTAATTAGTTCAACTGCTTTGGTACTTACCACCTCCTCGAACAAACAAAAAGGTCAGGTTATAATAAGAAGGGCCTCTGCCTTTTTAGTCTGAAATGAAGCTTAAGAAGATAACCAGAGTCCCCTCTTACTGCATGGGGCTCTCTAGTCCCTTGAGGACAATAGTCATAATCTAAAATCTATTACATGTAATTTCAACATCATTTAGCACAGCTGTCAATCTGCCAAAGCAGAGCCCACAAACTGAGCTTCCATGGAGACCAAATCATCTTCCTTCTAAACATGTCATCTGCACAGTGGGCTGGAGGTCACTTAGAAGAGAGCAGAGGGGAACTTTGGTTTGTGTTCCTTTGTTCCCAGCTACTTACCTTCTCATAAAAAAATGTGTTCAATTTACAGACATATCAGCATAAACTCTTCCAGCAAGTGCAAATATTTACTTGGAGAGGAAAACAAAATAATGTCCGGACCAGAGCTTTCATTTTCTGTTAGACTTTGATGTTACTTTTTTATTTGAAGTCCAAGGAGAATAATAAATTGAATTCTTTTGTAAAAGCGAGGCATGGCAAATGTTGGATAAAAACTCAAGCTCAGTAAGTTAGTCAAAGAGAAAAATCCTGCTTTTTGCTAGAATCCGTGTGATCTATACATTGTTTTCTTAGCATCATCTTTAAGGTTTTTATTTTTTTTGAGGAGGGGGTGGAGGAAAACGCTTTATGTACATGTGACTGAGTTTCTGATTGACAGAGTTCACGGATGGTTCTTTTGAAGTGAGAACAATCTAATCCTGGAGCCACAGAACCACCCACAGATGTCACACAAGATCTCAGCTGTCAATATGCCACCTTGTTTTATTGCTATTTTCTTTTGCTCTTGGCTTCCACCAACCATTGTTCTTCAAATAGCTGGACCAAGATACAGCATGCTGTGAACCCATTATTTCTTTCAATAGTTACAATTAAATATTGTTGTTGCATGGCCATTAAGTTCGTTGTTAGGCAACTTAATCATTTAAAAAATATATCCAGTGAACCATTTTGTACCTTAGTGTTACTCCTATCACATGGGTCTTGGAGGTTAGGTGACTTGGAACTTAGGTACCTCTGCCAAACAACAAACCATTTCTTTTTCAGGTGAAATGATGTAAGAGAATGTCAGTATAAAAAGCTACTCAGGACATGTGGTACAATTTCATTTTGTAGCAGTAGAGAAAAAATAAACACAAAAACCTTGGGAGTTTTTTGGTACTAAACTGTATCCTTGGGATTTTAAGTCATAATGCACATAATCACTGGCATATAGGTGTTCTCAAATACCTGCTGTGGTAGCGTGGATATGACCCAGACCTGGCTGTGGGCATTGTTGGAGTTCTGACCTGCCTGGGCATGTCTGATGCGTGCTGGGATGGACTGCCAGTAGCTATTTGTGTGTGTGCATGTGTGTGTGTTTTGTTTATTTGCATGAAGGTGTATGTTTTTGGCTGGAGGAGGAGGGAGGCCATTTTGTGTCAGCTGTGTTAATGGTTGTGGAAGCTGAAGAGTGGGGACGAGGGAGAGATGGGTAGCTCCTGGGACCAGGGCTGACACTAAAGAAGCTGTCTTCAGGACTGAGTCTCAGATCTGAAGCAGTCATTTCTGCTCTCTGTGCTCAAAGTGTGACCTGGGAAATAGAAACACCTTCCTATTTCCCTATGGATCTGGCATGGGAGAATCAGAGAAATGTGCCACCTGGGCCTCTGGAGGGTTTGCTGACTTTGGGAGCAGGAATGTAACACTTTTGGTGTGGTCTTGCATGGGCCTGGGCAGCCCAGGTGGCCAAGAGGTGCTGCTTGTGGAGGAGCATATACAAGGAAGTCTGCAGTGGAGAGGAAGAATGTGGCAAATGTCATGTGGTGAGCACAGGTGGCAGATCGATTACTGAGTGTGTAGGAGGGGCCTCTGGAGGCTTGCAGATATAAGTAGCTGGAAGCAGGAGGACTATGGCCTAAAGCTGAAGGGTAAGAGTCTCTGAAATTTGAGCATTTATCATGACTTGCACCCAGAGCCTGATGGGACTTGGGAAAATTCTAGTTATATCACCCAACCATTTTTTTCCTCACTAATAATTTAGCAATTATAATCCTGGGATTAGTGAGGATTATTCTCTAAGGTGTATAAAAATCACAGAGGGCTGATAAAAATTATCCCAAGTTGTGTATATCAGACACCTAGGCCCACCTTTGGAATCTAGTTGTTGCTGTGGCAACCAGAGGTGCTCAGCTGTAACCTGGCTGTGCCTTGCTTCAACTGCACCATTTATCACTTGCTTTCTATCCTTGGGCATCTCTGCTACCATCTTCCAGGACACCTGCAGAAATGTGCTTGAGCATTCATGGTTACATGCCTAAAAGGAAGAAAGGTAAGTGACCATAGGCAACACTTGACCAATGGGTGAAATGAGCATGTGAATAAATTCTATCCACATCTTTGTCTGGCAGGACAATTGTGAAGTGATATTCCCATGTCTCTTCAGTGTTCCCAGTGAGGGAACTCCAGTTGCCCAAGAAGGAACTGGCTTGATAACATGGCTTATTTTGGTTTCCCTCCTTTTTTATTTCATCCTTTCTAGTACCCACCCTCGTTCCTATTCCCCAAAGCCTCTATTTCAGGGAATTCAGGCTAAGACAGAGTGAAAGACAGCTCTGCATATATTGCAGATTCCCTTATTTCCCCACTTATGATTTACCCAAATAAATCTGGGGAAGAGGGGAGGGGAAAGAGGGCTTTCCAATGTCCTATTGATAACAAATGAATGCCATTGTTATAAATTTAATACTTTTCTACTTTGATCCAGGGCCCGTTTTTATTCAGGAATCACTAAGACAGATCTTTGCCATTATTAAGCTCACAAACCATGTGGGGGAAGCAAAGGTACATATCTTACAAAGTACAAAAGAGAGTTTAGTGTGCTTTAAGAGTGTAGAGAAAGGGACAGTTAATTTGTTTCTGGGAGTGGAAAGACTCCATGGAGGAGAAGACATTTGATCTGGACCTTGAGAGATGAAAAGGCTATTGAAGACAGTGAATTGAAGAGTTGGAGAAGCTTAAAAAGAGTCTTACAGAAATGGAATTGGGGTGAGCTTCACTGTTCTTTCTGCTAAAGGGCCAGAGGCCTGCAGCCCTAATTCTTCTTCCCTTTGTTCCCCTGACTAGTGTTTGATTGCTCTCTCACAACCTTCCTTCTCAGAGATATCCTGCACAGCCTTTTCTCCTTGGAGGTTTTATCGCCTCTGTGTAGGGGAGAGTCAGAGCTGTAGTTCCTAACCCTGCTTGTGCTGGCTGGCTGTGGGGGCCTTATTTCTGGATGCTGGAATCTGGGAAGACAGTGAATGGTTCTGAGTGGTCTCCCTCCTACCACGGTTGGGATTACTTTGGTTCAGATGAGGGTTGTGGTGCAATTGCCTAGTGCATGGCACACAAGTTCACTGCTGAAACAATCAAGGACAGGCCTTTTTACATTGAAGGTAGAGGTCACATTTGCAAGCTCGCTTCTCTCCCAGTTTCATTTGTACTGCTAATTATGAACTGTGGGTTCTTATACTTCTGAAGAGGTGGTGAACAGTGGTGTATTTTCTTTTTTTTTAAAATAAGGACCAGAGGTGCATTTATTTACCCAAGTGTGGAGACCTTGACTGACTTGTGCAGCATGGTCCTAGGAAGGCAAGGCTTGGTGGGAAAGGCAGGTGACAGGAAGGGCAGGATCATATTGTCCACTTCACTCTATCTTTGCCATTAACCTGACTCAACCTTCTTTTGCATGTCTGCATCTCTTTTTCTCACTGGTATTCAAATGACAAGTTTTTGAGTTTTAATTTTAAAATAAAGCTAAATGAAACAGTCCCACAGATCAAACTAGAAATTGTTAATGACTGGAGGTACCTCTGCTTAATCAGTTAGCACTCCTGTGTAAAGAAAGGTCCAGTTCATGGGTGGACAGTTTAATGTAGATGAGGAAGTGGGCATGGTGCACATCCGTATTGCTATCTCTGGTTCATTCCATCTATTCTTCCTATATGTACAAAGACACCCACATGACATATTCTATCATATGCTTGCATGTGGGTATTCACTTCTAAGGTAGAGGCAACTCAAAGGCACAGTGCATCATTCAGAGTTCCAACAGGAAACAGGTGATCTGTTCAAAATAATACAGTTTAATGGGCTTATTTATAAAGGGACTATTTATAAAAGTGTGAATGATGAGGACCACTAGGGACAGAGCAGTACCCAGAGTTTATAGTATTGGAGCTGTTATCACCTCTGTTTCCAAAAAAGAGGGGAAGAAAGGATGATTTTTGAAACTTGAAGACGAGAGGATCACACAAGAATCAACTGCACTGGGAGGATCAAATGATTTTTTAATCAAGAGACAATCATCCAGAGGCAATCCTGCAGATAGGTATGCAGGCAAATACTGATCTTGCTTTCTCTATTTCCTCACCTGTATTTCCTGTGGGAAATACAGCTCTCCAATTGGGAGCTCTCCAATGGCCAGAGACAAGGAAAACCAGAGGGGTACACAAGCCATGCTGATATACTGCACACAGGCCAGTCTCTAGGCAAGGAGCAGGACAGATAAGGTTAGACACAGAGCAACTGTATGAAAACAAATCTCTGTCACTGTGAGTGCTAATCAATCTGTGCAACCACACTCTGCCATAACTGTCCATTCCCTGTTTTGTTCCACTGTGGTCCTACTTGTTATCCATCATTATTCCATTTATGGAATAAAAGGAGGCATGACAAGCACCTGTTCATGAATTAATCATAGGTCTCTTTTTTATTAAGCTTGGATTTAACATCAAAATCCTTCTGAACACAGTGGGCCAGGCAGCCACCCCTGATCAATTACCATTGATTTAAGATGCAAAAAAATTTGCCATTTCTCACCCGTTCAGTAAATCTATCATCTATTCACTTCCTATGCGGTAGTGGAGGAAATATAGAATATGATTAAAATAATTAGAACAAGATAATGAATTCCCTCCCCTTTAAAGAGTGGAAAGGAAAAACAAGAATGGCAAGATGCCTTTTCAGTATTTGGAGTCACAAACTGGCATGAAAAGTTTTCTCCATCAATGCCTGTCTTAGTCTGGTTGTGCTACTATAACAAAATGCCAGAAATCTGGTAATTTGTAAGCAACAGAAATTTATTTCTTGCAGTTCTGGAGGCTGTGAAGTCCAAGACGAAGACACTGGCAGTTTCAGGGTCTGGCGAGGGTCCTTTTCCTGGTTTACAGGTGGCCTCCTCTTGCTGTGTCCTCACATGGTAGAAGAGGGAGAATCTCTCTGGGATTTCCTGGATATGGGCACTAATCCCATTCAGGAGTGTCTCCTGACCTAATCATATCCCAAGGTCCCACTTCCTAGTACCATCACCTTGGGGGTTGGGTTTCATCATGTTACTCTAGGGGACGTAAACATTCAGTCCACTGCAGTGCTGTTGCTGAGCTCTCATTATTTAACTGCAGTATCCCATACATTGCACTAAGTGCTTTGCACAATTATGTCATTTAGTCTCCACAGCAACCTTCCACAAAACATTAATTATTTTCTCCATTTTATAGATGAGAAAGCTGAAGTTAAGTAACTTTCCCAAAGTGATGAGTAAACTGTAGAGATGACACTCAAATTCAGAGCAGACTGACACCAAAACTGTGCTCATGACTGCTAGGCAATACGACTTAACCTTCAATTGTTTTCTCATCCTTGGCAAACAATTTTGCTGGATAGAGAACAAGTGAGTTGTCTAGTCCTCACTGTTTTCCTTTCCTCACAACTTAATTGACCTTTGCCTGGCTCTCCAGGGAAACCAGACACCGCCATGTTTATGCAGTATCCATGCCTATAACCCTTGCATCTCCGATGCACCTGTGTGAAGAGCCTGGGGAATCATGCATTTTATCACATTGCCGCTAGATCCAGCCCTCACCCAAAGACTTGGAGAAAGCTTTCCACTGGACAGCCCAGCAATTTTCTGGTCTCATCTCATCCCATGAAAAGGAGACTGATCACAATATAGGCTGATAAAATATTGTGTAAAATAAAGAAAATCATTCTTCTTCTGGTTAGGCTTTCTCCAACAGATCTCTGGTCAGTGAATTCCATGTGTCAAGAATGTGTCAGATGCTGGGAGAATTGAAACGATGTTTTCATGATTGCTGCTTTCAAGGTGCTTAAAGACATCAGAATATGCCATAGTGCCACAGAGTACTTTTTAGTGTCACTTGCCATCCTTGGGTAATGTTAATTCATTCAGGGACTCAACACACATCCATCAACCTGGTACTGACATGACCAGTGCCCTCAGTATCTTCAACAGCAAAACTGCCTGGGATCTCTTTTGAGGGAGCTGTTCCTACCTCTTCTTAGCAAAGTGTTTCTCTGGGTCCTGCTAATTTTGTCCCTCCCGCTACTTTCCTAGTATGGTGGAATTTTCAAAATTTTTCCTATGCACTGAAAATACTAGAAGATCGAGGAGTCTGCTATTTTCTCTGTGTTATTCTGGGCCAGTCAGTTTCTCTCTCTGCGCTTTAGGTCATTGAGTGACAATAGCTTCTACCAACCAAGGTTTTAGAGTTTTCACAGATACTCTGAAATTTTCTTGGAACCAGGTTCTGTCAGATGTTTCAGTAATGCTTGGCCGGGAGGAGAGGCAGGGCAGTCCTGGGACTCTTACCCTCAGGGCAGGGAACTGCTTGTCTACTTGGCTGGATCATAGGACTGGGTGCTGCAGAGATGATGCTGGGGAAAGAACCATGCATAGAAACTCCAAGCTTAAGGGTTGAAATAGCAGCATATGAGATTCTTTATTTATAGTTGCTCTCAGTTTCCTGGAAAGGGAGGATGAGGTTCGATGTTATGTTAAAGCATGAATTTGGAAGGCAGTCATGTAGGATGCTTACAGAATTCTTTTATGTATATTTGGAGATCAAAGATGATTATGACATTTTACTCCACTCTGAACAAAAATAACCTGGCTAAGGGTCATGGCACACACCTGTAATCCCAGTTACTCAGGAGACAGAGGCAGATTAAATTAGTTTTTAAAAAACGTATTATCTGTTTTAGTTAACTTTTTTGTTGCTGTGACCAAAAGACCTGACAAGAAGAGGAAAAGTTTATTTTGGGGCTCAGGGTTTCAACTGTCTCAGTTCATAGATGGCTGACTTTGTTGCTCTGGGCCTGAGATGAGGCAGAAAATCATGATGAAAGAGTGTGGTGGAGGAAAGTAGCTCAGGCCATTGGACCAGGAAAAAAAGAGAGAGAGAGAGAGAGAGAGAGAGAGAGAGAGAGAGAGAAGACAGCGCTCTATTCAACAAGGACAAAATATATACCCCAAAGGCACACCTCCAGGGACACACCTCCTCCAACCACACCCTAACTTCCCACAGTTATCACCCAGTTAATCCCTGACAGAGGATTAATGCACTGATATTGTTAAAACTCTCATGACCCAATCATTTCACCTCTAAACTTTCTTGCATTGTCTCACATATGAGATTTTGGGGTATACTTCATATATGTCATAACTTTATCTTTTGGAATAACTAGACTCCTGTTTATTTTATGAGACTCATCTATGAATATTTCTGTCATAAGCTGTTTGCTTATTAAATGTTTTAATTTTCTGCCCTATCTCTAATGTGGTCTTGAGGTTATTGCAATTTTTCCATTCTCCTATAGTTAAATTCTTAGCCCATTTGAACTCTGTGTACATCTACTTAGATAGAATTAAGAATTCTCAAGTTTTATGATTCTAATTTATGTCGTATTATCATCCTTGGCCAGATTAACAATTGATTCACCTTGTAACTTGTCTTAATTTGAACTTATTTTGAGTTGATAATCATTTGCTAGAATTTATAGTAATGATGTTGAGTGAGTTTGCTTTGTCTGGGGAATTAACTGTTACTGTTACTTCCATGTAATCTTTGTTCCTTCTGCTACAAGATATTGGAACTTCAAATAGTTATATGAACTTGGGGGAACAAGGGACAAACTCATTAAGAATAGCTTGTATATCAAAAACTAAAGTAACTGATGAACTGTGAGAGAAAACTTTGCTCCTAGAGTCCATTCTTTGGTTTTCTGATTTGAGACAGCTTACCAGAAGGAACCTCCAAATTTAAGCGATTGAATTTTCTGAATAGATCAGAAGAAGATTCTTCAGAAAACCATGCAAGGAGAACTGGGCATTATTAAGCTGTGATTGCCAATGAATCTCAAACTACTACATATATCCCAATGTACATCAAATACAGTAAACTATAGCACATGGGCAGAATCCATCCTTCTGCCTGTCTGGTATGTCTCCTGAGCTAAGAATGATTTTAAATCATTGAAAAAAAATCAAAGGAAGAGTATTCATAAGTTGGGAAAATTATGTTAAATTCAAATTTCAATGTCCATAAAATTATTTTTCATTAGACTACAGTCATACAATTCATTTAGGTAATTGCCTACAGCTGTTTTGTGCTACCATGGTAGAAGTGAGAATTTGAAAAAGAAATTTACTACCTGCAAAGGATAAAAAATTAACAAGAAAGGCTTGCCAATCCTTGGTCCATAAAATAGCATTCCACAAGAAAAAAAATTACTACTTCTTTTAATAAACAATCTCATTGAATTATGAGAGCTTGTGAGTGAACGTTTGTTCTAGTATTTTTGAGGGGAGAATTATGGTATGCTTTGTTTCATAGACAGGTCCAGAATAGACTTTAAACTTCATTCTTTCTATTTTGTTTTTAGAGGCACATTTTCCATTTTCTGTTGTTTTTATGAAAAAAAGTCATATTTTTTCTCCTCTTGGGGATTTTACATGTAGCCAGGTTTCTGCATGTTAATGTAGATCAAAGAAACTGGAGAAGTAATGCTTAGGTTGAACGGTGTTGGTGTTCCTGTAAGGAATGCATGGAAGAAAGATGAAACACAGGAATGCAAAGGTCCAAGGGGCAGGAGAAAGGAAATGGAAGTCCTTAATAGAGTCATTGTGATCATTTGTTGGCAATAGCAGACAAGCAAAATGCTGCTATCTGAAATTTCAGGAAACTGCTTGGGTTGCAGCTTACATTGCAGTTGGGGTAGCAGTTAGAGTAACTGGATAGAAAATGCCTTCTTTTTTCCACTGAAAGATAGAGTGAATTAATCTCTGGTTCTGGGTAGACACAGACAAGAGAATCTGAGTTCTGGAGGAGGGAGGCTAATCTGTGAGTGCTGTTTATCACCAGCTATCAAGAATTTACAAGACGACCAAATTTCCAGATGAGAACCTCTCCCTAGGGAGAATGAATACTAAACGGAAGGGCATATTTTGCATTGGCAGGCTCATTCCATCTGTCTTTCCTAATCATACTTATTACTTACTGTGGAATATGGGCTGTTATGGTGATGTGAGGACAGAAACCATCTGCCTCACAGAATCTTAGAAACTTTATAGACCTCATAATGTCAGCAATAATAAGGGAACAGAGGATGTGACATCTGAAGACCAACTTGAAAGAGCACATGTTCATCATGGTTTACATAAGATTCCCTCCCATCTTCATGACATAATTTCAGAGTACCCTTTTGTTTTCCCCCTCTCTGGTCACCTCTGAAAATCCCATTGGTTAAGAGACTTCCACCACAACCCTGATGCCCACTGTACTGACCTCAGTTTCCTGCACACCATCCTGAGCTTCCCAACCTGTCAATGTTGAGTATTTTTTGATCAAGCGAATGTGGTATCTTGCATTTTATTGACTTTGTAGTAAGAAGGCTCTATGTTTTCAGTACAATTGCTGAGGGAATTTATTAGCATTTGCCTTTCCATTTAGAAGGAATACAAATTTTTATACTTTCCAGTTCACCTTCACAGAAGAGTAGATTTAATAAAAAAAGAGTTGTGAGAATTTTTATCCCATTCTCTTGCGATATATGCTAATTGCAGTCACAGAAGACATTGTGGCCTGCTTTATGAGTTTAGTAAGTTTTCTGATCTTTTGGCCATCACTAGAAATTGGTTACTAGAAATTTCTAGGAATAATAAGATATAAAAATTAAATCACAGAAATAGAAGATAACATGGGTCAATATTTCTTTTATCTTTTTCTAAGTGCAAACACAAAGAAGAAACTGTAGAAAATCTGACTTGTGCTAGAATACTATTCTATTCACATTTTGGGCTAAATAGTTCCCTACTGTGGGGGACTGGGCATCATAGATGTTTAGCAGCCTCCTGACCTCCACGGAGGAGTTGACAGTGGCAGTCCCCCAAGTCGAGACAATCGATGTCTCCAGACATTGCTAAATGTTTCCCGGGTCAGGGGGAGGCAAATTCACCACTGGCTAGGAACCACTGTTCTAGAACTTTTGTTTTGGATGCAAGGGAAACAAAACCCTCAAATTCAAGTCTTGGGGATTTACTATATGGCTACACGGACCTCATCTTGGAGATATAAAATTCCAGGGAACAAAGCAGATGAAGGGACTGACTTGGGAACCTGTGTCTCTGGTGGGTGTGTGGAGCTTCTCTCAGAGCAGCAGGACCTCCATCCTCACAACTGTGAATCATTATTTTATTGGCATTTTATTAATTTTTGACTTATTAACATATGAACACAAGGTAAATATAGAGAATAAGATGGTATGCACGAAAGAGTAAACTTTCCTCCTCTCTGACCACTAAATTTAGTTCCTTTTTCCCTGATGCAACCAGGTTATCCATTTTCTGTCTATACATGGAGAAGCATAGATACATGTTGTGGTTTAGACATGAGGTGTCCCCCAAAAACTCAGGTGTAAGACAATGCAAGAAACTTCAGAGGTGAAACTATTGGGTTATGAGAGCCTTAACCTAATCAGTGTGGGTAGATTATCTGGGTGATAATTGTAGGCAGGTAGGGTGTGACTGGGGAAGGTGGATCACTGGGGACATGCTTCTGGGGTACATATTTTGCCCCCGGTGAGCCAAGCCTAGTTTCTGCCTGCTTCCTGATTCTCATGTCCTGAGTTGCTTTCCTCTGCCACATCCTCCCCCCATGATGGTCTACCTCACTTGTACATAGCAATGGCGTTGGCCATCTATGGACTGAGACCTCTGAAACCATGAGCACCAAATAAACTCTTCATTCTCTAAAATTGTTCTTGTCAGGTTTTTTGGTCACAGCAGCAAAAGAGTTGACTAAAACTATATAAGTAATGCCTAGCTTTAAAAGAAGAGTAGAGATAAGACCTATTTTTTGGAAGCTTGCTTTGAAAATTTAAAAATCTTACCTAAAAATGTTCCATATTCATATATATGTTCACACACACACACACACACACACACACACACATACCTATAGTCATCCCTTGGTATCCATGGGGGATTGATTCCAGAACCTTCTGTGGATTCCCAAATCTAAGAATGCCCAGATTCCTTATAGAAAATGATATAGTATTTGCATATAACCTATGAAATTATCTAATATGCTTTAAATCATCTGCAGAGTACGTACAATACCCAATACAATGTAAATGCTATGTAAATAGTTGTTTTGTTTAGGGAATAATAACATGAAAAACTATGTATGTGTTCAGTTCAAATGTAATTTTGAAAAACAACTTTCAATCTGCTCTGTATTAGTTGAATCCACAGATGTGGAACCCATGAGTAGAGGGCTGACTACATATTTGCCTCACTAAACATCTTAATCATGTGCTTTATAAACCTCACAGATGAATGAATGAAAAGGCACGGTATCATTGTTATCACAAGCATTGGTTCCATTTTGATGCAGTGTCTTATTGGAGGTGATTATTGCTGGGTGATTTGTCTGCTTCTTACTGTCCCGGGCTCCTCACTGATCTCCTTGTAGTAGACACAGTGCAGAGTAGGCAATTGCAGCAAGAAAAGGGAGCAACCTGAGCTCTGTTTGGCAGAATGAAGCCATCTGAGAAATGAAATATGAGAAAGAGGAGAGGATGAACACCATCCCAGTCTTCATTGATTTCAAGTTCTGTGCAGTTTTACTCAAATCCATTGAGATGTCATGAACTCCAGACCACACAGCCCAGAGTCTCTGGATGGCATATAACACTTCTCCATCAAGAAGCTCAGCGCACATCACATGGTGCAGGTTTTGAGTATTGGTTCATGAAACCTCAGAATAGCAATTTTGCTTTCAAGTACCCCACCTTGGACTTGTCTGTACAATATACACATATTTTTTCACATTCTCTCAGGTAAAGTGAAAGTGGTTCTCTCAAATGTGTCCAGGCAGCCATGGAGACGAAAGTCAGTTATCACTGTTCACCGTCTCCTCTCTGGACATTGCTCTTTACACAGTGGCTGTTCAAACCTCAGGCCTATGAGACCCACATAACAAAACCCAGAGATGTTTCTTTTAATATCTGTGGTAAAACTCAGGCATTTATTTTTTCAATTATAGTTGTGGGGGAGAAAAGAAAATTGCAAGACCAGAGAGATGAAAGAGATTCCCCACAAGACACTTTTATTTATTTATTCAGGTTTTTCTCATCTCCTTTCTCGGCCTAGATTGCCCCCCTTACCACCACTTCAGCTGAGAAAGTAATTATAGACAACACCAAAGAGCACAGAAACACTTCCAGAGCCAATTCCAGTTATAAATGAGCCTTTAGGAAGTAAAGAGCTTTGTAGCAGTCTTAAAAATCTCCAAGCCTGGCTGGGATGTCAGGACTAAGGATTTGATCCATAAAAATTTCCTAAACAGCTCCACAGAAATTGTAACCATATGTTTACAATTTTAAAATGCATATCTGAACGAGATAAACCTGGCATCCAATGCATATGCCGTTGATGCAAATAAAGCATTTTCTCACGAATACCATTTACTTAAATGAGGAAGTTAGCTATGGTGGGATCTCAATGTTTCATTTTAGCAAATTGCCTTGAAGTGATGCTATGATTTTAAAATTTACTTGCAACTCATTCTGCATCAGATTTCTGTGGGTAGGCTGTCTCAATGTCTGTCAACACTAGGACTTTTCTTCTATGGACTTGACTGTGCTATGATTCTTCTGATTACAGGGAAATGTCTATTTTTGTAGAGTGAGAGAGTAGGCAAAGGGGGTTTATTGACCTCTTGTTTCCTATCAAGAACCATGTTACATTATCTTCAGATAGAATCTGTTCTGTCAGAAAATGCCTGCTGTAACTAGTTCCTCTGAATCCAGTACTTGGTTGAGACCCTTCTGGGATTTTTGAGCTGGCATACATACTGGCATCTGCACTGGGGTTTTTGTGCCCGTTGTGAAGACCTGAAACCTCATGGGGACCATGAGGTAGCTATTGCAGCAAAAGGTGGGAGAACATTCTGACCCCATTTATTACTTACCTTAAACCTGACATATATTCAATCATAACTTTACCTTATGTGAGTTTCCAAGGAAAAAAATTTCTCATCTTTTTAGATTTATTTCTACCCATTCATGTAAATATCAAGCAAGCAGAATTTCTTGCCAAAATACATCCAGCAGGGAATTTGCAGGTTTTAAAGTTTTCTTTTCTTGGAGAAAATATATATCCCATAGGTTGTTGCCTATTTTATACCTCTATATATTTTGAAGATGTTCAGCAACCTTGGTGGTACTTTACTTAAGTCTAGGTTCCCACCTGCTCCTGAGGGAAGGAAACATCATACAAGATAGGGTCAAGGATTGGAGAATTCATTTGCAGAAGTGTTCCAAGGGTTTCTCCTCATATACAGATGGATTCTTTAAAATTCTACCCAGTAATGGTAGGAAACAAAAAAGTCTTCAGAAATGAATTGAACTGACTACACATCAGGTATTCCTAATATAATTCATAGGGACTTGGTTTCCAGATGTAGCACAATGACATTTTAAAATATGTGTGTTAATATAAAATTTGAGGTACAGAGTAAGGCCCAAAGATCAGGAATGGTTATCATTGGAAAGATAATTTGTCACTCACAGTTTCTAAGAGAAGTGTGCATGCCATGTCATGGGGAACCACACGTGGGGAGGTCAGTTAGGAGGACAAAGGGAAACTGAGTCTTTATTTTGGTTTCTGCAGAAGAAACGGACAAGGCAGATTTAAGCAGACTTAGGATAGTGTAGTTTGAATAATTTCGGTGGGCTCTGGGGCATGATCCTTAGTTGTCTGGAATCTGGTCATAGGGTAATTAGGGCAGGCATATAGTGGCCCAGAGCATCAGAGCCTCATAAGGGAGATGGTTGAGGATGTGAGATCTGGATTTTTGGTTTGGAGATGAAGTGTGCTTCTTGGAGAACTCCTCCTGAGGAGAGGGTCCTGAATGAGGCAGGGGTAACTCAGACATTGTTTAGAATTGGAATTGTTTAGAATAAGGTAGTTCTGACAAATGCATGTAGGGTGCATAATAAAGTACATTCATAGAAGCTACAAATATGGTTCACACAAGTCGTTAAAATACAGATTCTAGAATCATTCTACCTGATAATGAATCCTGGTTCCCCACTATATATTGGCCACGTGTTATTTGACATAATTTCTAACTTGTTGACTCTTTATAATAACTCAAGATTGCAAGCACTAGTATCATCTCTGTTTTACATATATAACAACTGTATTAACAAAGAACCACCAGAACTTTCTCTGGAGCGAATAAGTGGCGTGATCAGTGAAACTTCCTATAACAGGCACAGAGCTAAAAGATAGGATTTACATACAAATCTTAAACCTCAATGTGGGACTTCACCTGTCTGTGGCCTTTGTCATGATCTGATTCCCACAAAATCTTGGATACATTTTCACTCTAGTTCCAACTCTGCAGTGCTTGTGTTTGTTTCAGCTGAGATTCACGTGGAGAATCTTCATCTACTCAAGGAACACAGCCTTTCTGAAAACCAACTGATAATCTAATAACATTTTTCCTTCTCTAACCATCCTCTTTGCTACCATGGTTTTTGGGGAAATGAGAGAGACTTTTATGTTTTCTGGGCATTTTGCTTGCTCATCTAACCAAGTGTGAGTGTATCAGCCCAATCACATGGTCTACTGACATTGTGCTTCAATGTTGCTGGGCTGGATTGTCACGTTTCATGGGAGGAGGAAAAGAGTGTGAATCAGATGGTGTTTTCAGCAGGAACAGCTGAAGCAGTTTGATAAAGCTTACTTTCTTGTGTTCAAACAGGACAGGCTCTTCCACTGCTCATGCTCACAGATAAGAGTGTGAGCACCCCTGTGGGGACTGCTCTGGGCTTCCCATGTTTCACTGTTCTGATTACAAGGAATTCTTGACAATGAATAATCAGGACAATAGATGCTATTTTCAGCAAGTACTGGTGTAGTAATCACTCTTCCTGATGAGGGTACCAGATTGTTCTAAAACCAGTAAACTGAGCTCTGTGGAAACAGAACATATATTTTGGAGAAGCATAAGTTTAAAACAGTCAGAAACACTCACAATTTCCTTTTCAGCAACAGTAATATTTTAAATAAGGGTTCCCCAGATCCTAGCTCATGGGGAGGAGTTAGTTTAGAAGGCATTAAAAAAGCAATGAGCCAAAAACAGACCCATCATCTTCTCTTTAAGGAGAGCTGAAATGATCTTTGCACCAAATATGTAAATTTGTCCTTGACTGATGGAGGCCATTATTTCTGAGACTTAGTGTGTGAAGATTCCTTAGAACATAGAAAGGATGTCTTCTTGTCTTGCTAGAATAGAAACATTTGAAACCTCCTGCCCAACACAGTGGACCAAATCTCTAAAGATTTACAGACCAGAGTTCCTCTTTAATTATACATTCTTCAAAGCAGCCTTAGAAATGACTTCATATTATTTCTTTTTTTGCAGATAATGACAACTTTCTTATGTATTATCCAACTGGTGGACATTTAGATTGTTTCTAATGTTTATTATAGTATACCTTTAAAATACATGAGGGCCAAGTCCTGAAGTCTTTGCAAATTCTAGTACCTCCAAGTTGGGTATCAGCACAGAAAAATCTTTACTTTTCATTTTTTTCACTCTCGATATGATGGTTTTAACTTAAGGAAAAAACTAATGAATATGTCATCCTGACAGTTTGTGATCATTGAATATGGTCCAGAATTGGCAACCCATCTTTTCCTCAGTGTTAAAATGAAAATAGTTCATTACCTTTTTTATTAAAATTCCAAAAAATCATTCATACTGTAAATTTTCTAAGAACCCAGGTTACATTCTATAGTCTGGAATTCAGTATTTGAAATTGGGGCCATGTTAGAAAATTACAGCAATGAATACAAAAGTTTCAGGTTGCTATTATTATCCCTGTGCACTGTCCTCAGACAGTTTAGTGGTGCTATTTAGAAGTGTCAGTCAACCTTGGGTCTTGTCTCCATCTTTATTTGAACTCATAAAATGTGACATTATAAATTCAGGAATTAAACAGCAATGCTAATACAGAACTACTTCTGGAGGAGGTGCATGAATGCTAATTATCATCCTTAAAATAATCCCCCATACACCAAACATTTTTCTGAAATAGCTTTGTTATAATAAATACATCTGCAAATAATCTTTTATGAGCATGATTCATGTGTGCATACATTTTTTGACAGTGTGATAAAATGTAGGAAGTAAGAACACATTTTCACTCTTCCTGAAGTTTCCTAGCCACCAAAGAGAACTTTAGGTAGTCCTGATGAATGCAGAGTGCCTTGCATTATTATACACAAGAGGTGGGTCCATGACTTAGCAACTACTGTTTTATTTTTCTAAGCCACAAAATGTTCTAATTTGACATTCATTTCATTCATACATTGGATTTGTCTTAGGTACAGGTGAAATTAAGGTCTCCCACTTGATTCCCTTTGAAGTTCCAGGAAGGCCCTCAGCTGTTTTCCCCATTTACTTGACTTCTTGAAATTCTACAGTTGGAGATGCATCCATAGACAAAGCAACTGTCCACACAGGTGTCCTTTTTTAAAAATGCATTTACTGTGCAGGATAAGATTTAAGACACGCATCTTGGTATTAAGACATACAAGTAATAGAGAACCGACAGTGAGATGTTAATATAAATAAGTTCACAAAGCTTAGAACAAATTGACAATGACTTTTAGGTTAGAAGACTATTGGTTGGAGGATTCTGAATACAAGGAGATTTAAAGGCAGAGATTTCTGTATTCTACTAATGATATCTGACATGAGTTTGGAAGCATGAGATTATGATGTTCAGACGAATTTTTGGCCATGTAAAGTCTAGATATTTGTTGATGGATGAGTGGTTTATTACCATTTTTTTTTTTTTAACAAAAGTTGGGACAAAGAGTCTGGTAAGAGAACTTTTTGCTGTTTCTGGGTAGAAGAGGACATATAACAAACAAAATATAGATGTGAAAATATTGGAATTTCCAGGGTAGTTTTCTTAATTATAGGAAATGAACATTTGAAATAAGTAATGTCTTGGTAACTTCCAGGGTTAGGAAAGTGTGCTGAATTAGGAGGTCCTGGCATGGAAAGAGCAGATATTCTGATGAAGGATGGGGAGAGGGAGGAAAGGAAGGAGCCTTACAGTAGATGTGGCAGTGTCTGGGACACTCAGGAGAATCAGTCTTGTTTGAAGCACCCATGTTTGAGACATGTCCCAATGTAGTCTGTGAAGACAATATTCACAAACTGGACCAACTTCCTACTATTCAGGCCATGAAGGCAGGTGTCTCATCCAGACATACCCTCTTTTTTCAAAGGACACAAATGATTTTATTATAGCTGGGCAAGGTTGAGAGACACTGTTATCCTCCTCTGAGAAAACCACACCACTCCAAACCAAAGTCAGAGGAGCAGGAGTGACCATCTGAAATGTTTTTCTCATCCTTACTCCAATATTACCTGTGTTGTTCATAAACAGGCAACATTTGAGCCATTCAAGCCGCCATTGGCTCACCACATTGCTGCTGAAATTCCCTTCTACAGTCCTCAACTTTCCTGGCCACCCAGGGGAAACCTTTTAACGTAGAGCAAAGCCAAAAGGATCCTGCGCACCAAAGATCAAACTCTGTCTCCAAGAATCGTCTCCTCCTAGGTTTGTGGCTTTAGGAGAAAAAGAAATAAGTGTGGCTATCTCTACCTTAGTTCTCACATTTCCCCTCTCCTTTGGGTACCTCCTTCTGGGCTGCTGACTCCGGCCACTCCTCATCAGGGTACAGTACAACCTGGCATCCTTCTTTCCCTTTCCCCACTGATGCTTAGGCCAGAAGCTGGCACTATTTGTCCTAAATGCTTAACTTTTTCCTAACCATTCTGAGGCCATGCACACAGCTGGTGCTATGTGTATGAGTGCTTAGGTGTCAGGATTCTGCTTCCCCTGGCCGGCCACTGGCCTCAGAGTTCTTGGAGAATTCTCCTGAGCTCTTGTTGGTTTCCTGCCATCCTGATTAGGGAACTGACACTTATCTCTCAAGATGATTTCTTTCTCTGGGAAAAAAAAAGTGAGAAATAACTTCAAAACTTTTTATTGACCTCTTGGGATTCTGACTTAAAGAATTTCTTAGCTTGGAGGTGGTGGGTGTTGATGCAGGAAGCATCTCTTCCTCCATTTCTCCTGGGCCAAACACATCAGACATTTGGTGCTCTCCAAGGAGGGTGGCTAGGGATAATTAATGCAGCTGTCTGTATTAATATGTGATTCTGTGGTGCCAGCTCTTGATTCTACTTAAAATGCCTCTAGCTTCTCAAGAACATTCTGTTCTCCAATAAAGAAAAATTAAATTTTTCATACCAAAATTATCTCCCACTTCTTACTGATGATGCTCTAGTCTTTCATTTTCCCTCATTCCACTTCCTAACTACTTATACCCATTTTCTTACGTTGCTCCTGTAAGAGCCCACAGATTTCAGAATATTTTGAAATATAGAGTGATTCTTCTGTTTAAAATAGCAGTAGGAGAATTTGAAGGCCCTTGCTCTGCCATAACTTGGTTCAGTTCACCCCAGGATCATGCACATTGCAGACACCCTTCCTATCCTCCCTAAGCCATTGTCTGAATCACATCTGACCTCAGTGCCAAGTCAGCACCCCTCTCTTTTTCAGGGTTCAGTTAGATTGTTGATTATGCCTTAACTCAAGCAGGATTTGAGGATAGGAATTCTATGAAGTAAAAAGATCATTTGGGAAAGAGATGAAAAGATGCATTTATTGGGATAGGGAAAAGAGGACTAGCAATCAAAAAAGGTCTATGGAAGAAAACAATTCTGTCTACTTTAGCACCATTTTTTAGAGTTGACTTTTCTTAGACAATAAGTTGTTTCATGAAATGAGTTCATTTGGAATCACACTACCTTGGTTCAAATTTCAGCTCTAAATACTTATTGCTCTGTGGCTTTGGACAAATCACTTAACCTCTCCCATCTCAGCTATTTCATGTGTAAAGTTAGGCTAATAATATCTACTTTTAGGGTGGTTGTGAGGACTCTGTGTTGAAAGTGCTGAGATTGGTGCCTAGCACATAGTTAGTACTCAACAAATAGTAATTCAAAGAAAACTTTTTGTTTTTTGATCAAATACATCAATGTTAAAATGACCATAATAACAATGATGATCATCACAAACCAATGCCTAGAATAGTCTGGAACTGGAGGTGCGCATATGTAGGCCTGGTTCTCAGGGGAGTCTAGGAACCTATATGTTTATACATGCTCTGCCAATGTTGGGGCTGTGGGAGGGAAACAAAGCAGATGAGGCTTCCCGGCCACGGTCAGACTGTAATCCTGCTCTTGCAAATAGAGGTCTGTGTTGTATATGTTTGCTCAAGAATGGAATGAGAGCCTGGTTTTCCTTCAACATGGTGCTAAACATCTGGTGAGGGAGAGTTTAGGAAAAGATTTAAACCATTTGTTCTTTATAACAGCTCTATGAAAATCTGCTAGCTAAAATCCATTCTCTCTAATAATTACAATTTCCAAAACTCTAATAAGCTGCAAAGGTAGTGTAACCTCTAATAAGAAGCATAGGTCTGGTGTAGAACATTTGAGTAGAGCTGCTAAGTGGGCTGAGGGCAGCCTGCTGGTTCACTGAGGTGCAGCTTCTCACCCAGGTTACCTGGTGTCTCCGGTACAGCGGGCAACCTACTGCATAGGAAGGAACACTGGAATGAATCAAGATGCCTGGGACTCAGGAAGCTGAAGTTCTCTCTCTAGAAGAGAGGTTCATAATGCAAAATCTACCCATTTGCCAACATATGGCAGAAATCTAAAGAGGATGAAAACTATAAATTTCTGTTCAAACATTAGTAGGAGTCCTTACCTGCACTGTTGATGGAGGGACTGGAGTCCCTGTGTGTGATTTGTTATAACATGCTCCTGGGTGCTCCTGCAGGATGGGGGCTCATCTTAAGCACATAAGTTCTATGCTTTTGTTATTATTTTTTGATCTTTAAGAAAAATAATTTGCAAAGGAATATTACTTGCAGCAAAAAATTTATGTATACTTCTACTTCTCTGAGGTGACCGCTGTGAGATTGTTGTTAGTCTGGGTATTCTAAGAAGCAGTTGCCAATCTGCAATTAGACATGCAAGAGGTTTATTGGGGGAAAACACCTGTGAAGGAAAATGAGGTGTAAACTAGAGGAGAGAAAGAGAGCCATCAGACTGCAGTGCAGTGAGGGAGATAGGCAGGGAAGGAAAGAACATCTTAGATGATAGTACAGCTTAGGTAAGTGAGACCTGGCTAAGGACAATCTTTGACAAAGTCAGGAGTCATGCATCTCCCATAAATGGGTCTAACTTAGTCTCAAAGCTACAGTCCCCAGAGACTGATCCCAGTCAATGACTAAATGCAGCAGAGAGACAAATACAGTCATGGGTTTCAGAGCACAGCATCTGGGGTTCATCTGTCACCTATGCTTCCTGCAGTAGGAGATCTAACAGGTACATTGACATGGCTGCTATCGTGTATAGTGTTTTACAGTTTTCCTGTGCCTATAGGATCTTGTGTCTTACAAATAGACATGAATATGTTTACATAACATTTTCAGTTGTGCAGATGAGGGCATACTATACATTTTGTTTTATATTTTTCTTTGATAATAATTTCTCATGAATGTTATGTCAGTACATAAAGATCTTTCTCACTCCTTTTAATGGCTGAATGGAATTTCATTGTTGTACAAAATCTATTCAACTCATTCTCAATTGGTTCATATTTGAGTTTCTTCCAAATTTTGACTAATGCAATTAAGACCATCTGTGTTAGCTTTCCGTCACAGTGACAAAATACCCGAGCAAATCAATTTAACAAAGGAAAAGGTTTATTTTGGCTCATGGTTTCAGAGGCTTCAGTCCATGGTCACTTGGACCTATTGCTTCGAGCATATGATGGCATATGGTGGGGGCATGTGGTGGAGGGAGCTCTTCACCTCCTGGCAGTTGGGGAGTGAGAGACTGAAAGCGTCTGGGGGTTCCAATATCCCCTCCAAGGCCCAGTGACCTAACTGTCTTCTACTAGGCTTTACTTCTTAAAGGCTCCACAACCTACCAGAAGTACCATGGACTGGGGACACATGAACCTTCGGAGGACATTCAAGATCCAAACTATAGTGCCATCAAACTCAGTCTTATGTTCATTTCCTTATGTACATATATATCTTATTAAATAGGGTAAATTCCTATAATTGGAGTTGCTGAGTCAAAGGGCATCGACATATTAACCTCTGATAGATCTGCCAAATTAATATCCAAAATGATTTTACCAATTTGTTCTTCTACTGACAGTAAATGACAATGTACCTTCTCCCCCTCAACCCTGGGTATTGTCATGCTTTGTCATTTTGCCAATTCAATGAGTGAAAATAGCATGTAGGGTTTAAATAAGTCAGTTTGAAAGGAGATCTAATATCTGCTATTCTTTAAAGCTTTCTGTTGGTGGGTCCATGGTGAAACTCTCCTGTGAGCCTGGGGGGTGACTCATCTGGGCTTGGAGCTCTGAACTCTGAAGGAAAAAAGCAAACCGGACATGGTTTCCTCGCCAAATATCAATCAATCACAAACTCCAAAAAGACACCAGAAATGGTTCCATTAAAGATTTCTTTTGAAATCTGAGAAAACTTCAGAATTCAGAAACCTTTTATTAAAGCGAAAATACTCTTTGACCTTCAGATAGAATCTAGCATCTATGTTTTTCAGATGGGAAAACTGAATTCTTTCATAGAGTCTGCTCTTAGCCAAGGTCACAGAACTAGTTAATGACAGATTTCACTCTAAACCCAGGTTTTCTGATTTCTAGTACTTTGTACTATGAGAATATAAATAGTAGTTATTTTTACCATAATTACAACTGGAAATACTGGTGCTAGCAAACCTCATGAAATCAAGACACTTAACTGAAACAGAGAAAATGAAAGCTGAAAGCATTGAATATTCAATATTTGAATAACAATTCATACATGCATGTCACCATGTAGCATGTATTAAACCAAACACTGTTTATGACAAGTTAAAAAAAAAAGTTTAACTGTCACCCATGACCCTTCAGCTCTCTGACAAGTAACATTTTGTGTGGTTACTGTGCACACATAAATGCACGTTAATGGCAAGTTTGGTAGCATAGGCTAAGTAATCGCCCAAGACCTTTATCATTTCTAGTTTAACCTAATAATGTGGACTCCAGTCCCCTCTCTGACTCCTCAGAGTTGGCTGACAGCATTGTTTGGATCACAGCACCTTTGTACACTGGGATAGAATTCATTTAAACATGGAAATCTAAACTCTCAGGGAGTAACTGGTATCTCTGAGCATTTTTAATCAACCTTAGAAACTGAACCAAAAAGACAGAGCAGTCTGGTTAAGAAGAATGAAAGATCCCTTCCTGAAGTGAAGACAGAAGTTCTGGCCTCTCATTTTCTGCTGTCACAGGGATCTGTTAACATTAATCCTTTGGCCCTAAGTAGTGAGTCTTTCTTGTTTACATTTTTTTAAAAATTATTTTGCACTCTCCTGAGGGACTTTATTCCTTTGTTATGATCTATCTTTCATCAAGCCCCCATTTTCCAACTTTGTATAGTTTCTCAGAGTTCTGAGAGCTGAGATCACATTGATTTTTTTTCTTAACCTTTTTAAAAGGCACACACAGAGTGAACGTATGGCTTACTGGGTTAATCACCAGGGGAGGACTTATGCAACTATCACTAAGTTAGGATATAGAACTTGGTCACCCATCCAGACACTCCTCCATGTTCCCATTACAACGTCCTTCCCTCCCTCTCTCCCTCCAATGCAGCCCTTCACCTGGTGCTTAGTAATCCCATCTGGCATTCCCAAGATGCTGTATTTTAGTTTTGCCATTTTAATTTTCTTTCAAGTCTCTTTAATTTACAGTGCTATCTCCATCCCTTTTATTTTCCTTATAGTCTATCTGTTGACGAACTTGGGACTTTTGACCTGTAGCATTACCCTCAATCTGGACTTTGCTAATTGTATGACTACTGTGTAGATCATCATGCTCCACTGTGTTTTGAGGTTTCTGAAAGTGGGCAGCTAATGCAAAGTATTTGTCAGATTTATGATTAATCCTTTTGATATGCTATTGGTGGTTGCATGATCTTTCATTGTGAGACATATAATGTCTGGTTGTTTATCTTTTTAAGATGCTAGCAGTGGTTGAAATTCAATATGAAGGTTCATTATTTATTGGGAGTAGTTAGATAGTTCCATTTTATTCTTCTCTTGTTAGTTAAAATACTGCTGTAAAGAAATACTTCCTCTTCTGTACTTGGTTATTCAGTGGTATTGTTCACATAAAAAAGGGTACATACATGCAAAAATGTAGTGTGAGGTTTGTAACATTTAGAACTAAATGTGTGACAATAGCATATAGAATGGGAGGGAGGAAATTCTTTTTATTTTTATGGACTGCGTTTTGATTCATTGTACACAAATGGGATACAACTTTTCATTTCTATGGTTATGCACAATGTAGAGTCACACCATTCATGTAATCATACATGTACATAGGGCAATGATGTTTGTCTCATTCCATCATCTTTCATATCCTCATCCCTTCCTCCCTCTCATTTCCCTCTACGTAATTTGAAGTTCCTTCATTCTCATCTTACCCCCCACCCCATTATGTATCATCATCCACTTGTCAGGGAAAACATTCGGCCTTTGGTTTTTGGGGATTGGTTTATTTCACTTAGCATGATATTCTCCAAGTCCATTCACTTACCTGCAAATACCGTAATATTCTTCTTCTTTATGATTGAATAATATTCCATTGTGTATATATACAACAGTTTATCCATTCATCTGTTGAAGGGCATATAGCAATCTAGCTATTGTGAACTGAGCTGCTAGAAACATTGATGTGACTACATTACTGTAGTATGCTAATTTTAAGTCCTTTGGGTATAAACCAAAGAGTGGGATAATTGAGTCAAAAGGTGGGTCCATTCCAAGTTTTCTGAGGATTCTCCACATTGCTTTCCACAGTGGCTACACCAATTTGCAACTAAATCAATGAAGTTTGCCTTTTTCCCTACATCCATATCAACATCTATTATTGTGTTCTTGATAATAGCTATTCTAATTGGAGTAAGATGAAATCTTAGAGCTGTTTTAATTTGCATTTCTCTAATTACTAAAGATATTGAACACTTTTTCATATATTTGTTAATTGCCTGTAAGTCTTCCTCTGTAAAGTGTCTGTCCAGTTCCTTGGCCAATTTATTGATTGGGTTATTTGTATTTTGTGTGTAAAGTTTTGTAAGTTCTTTATAAATTTTGGAGATAAGTGCTCTATCTGAAGTGCGTGTGGAAAACATTTCCTCCCACTCTTTAGGCTCTCTCTTCACATTCTTGATTGTATCCTTTGCTGAGAAAAAGCTTTTTAGGTTGACTCCATTCCATTTATTGATTCTTCTTTTGATTTCTTGTGCTTTGGGAGTCTTGGTGAAGAAGTCTGATCCTAAATCAAAATGATGAAGATCCAGGCCTACTTTGTCTTCTATTAGGTGCAAGGTCTCTGGTCTAATTCCTAAGTCCTTGATCCATTTTGAGTTGAGTTTTATGCAGGGTGAGAGATACAGGTTTAATTTCATTTTACTGCATATGGATTTCCAGTTTTGCTAGCACCATTTGTTGAACAGGCTATCTTTTCTCCATTGAATGTTTTTGGCTCCTTTGTCTACTATGAGGTGACTGTATTTATGTGGTTTTTTTCTCTGTGTCTTCTATTCTGTACCATTGGTCTGCCTGTCTATTTTGGTGCCAATACCATGCCGTTTTTGTTACTATTGCTTTGTAGTATAGTTTAATGTCTGGTATTGTGATACCTCCTGTTTTACTTTTTCTACTCAGAATTGTTTTGGCTATTTGAGGTCTCTTGTTCTTCCGGATGAAGTTCATGATTGCTTTCTCTATTTCTATGAGGAATGTTATTGGGATTTTAATTGCAATTGCATTGAATCTGTATAGTGCCTTTGGTAGAATGGCCATTTTGACAATGTTAATTCTGCCTATCCAAGAACATGGGAGACCTTTCCATCTTCTAAGGTTTTCTTCAATTTCTTTCTTTAGTGTTCTGTAGTTTTCATTGTAGAGGTCTTTAACCTCTTTTGTTAGATTGAGTCCCAATTATTATATATTTTTTGAGACTATTGTGAATGGAGTGATTTTCCTAATTTCTCTTTCAGAGGATTCATCACTTATGAATAGAAATACATTAGATTTATGTGTATTGATTTTATATCCTGCTACTTTACCAAATTCATTTATGAGTTCTAGAAGTTTTCTAGTAGAGTTTTTTGGATCTTCTAAATATAGGATCATGTCATCTGCAAATACTGACAGCTTAAGTTCTTCTTTTCCTACTCGTATCCCTTTAATTTCTTTGTTCTGTCTAATTGCTCTGGCAAGCGTTTCAAGGACAATGTTGAACAGAAGTGGTAAAAGAGGGCATCCCTGTATTGTTCCAGTTCTTAGAGGGAATTCTTTCAGTTTTTCTCCATTAAGAATGATGTTGGCTGTGGGCTTAGCATAGATAACCTTTACAATGTTGAGGTATGTTCCTACTATTCCTATTTTTTCTAGTGTTTAAAGCATGAAGGGGTGCTGTATTTTATCAAATGGTTTCTCAGCATCTATTGAAATAATCATGTGATTCTTAACTTTACGTCTATTGATGTGATGAATTACATTTATTGATTTCTGGATGTTGAACGAAACTTGCATCCCTGGGATAAACCCCACTTGATCATGGTACACTATCTTTTAAATATATTTTTGTATGTGATTTGCCAGTATTTTGTTAAGGATTTTTGCATCTATGTTCATCAGAGATGTTGGTCTAAAATTTTCTTTCCTTGATGAGTCTTTGTCTGGTTTTGGTATCACAGTGATACTAGCCTCATAGAATGAATTTGGAAGTGTTCCTCCCTTCTCTGTTTCCTGAAATACTTTGAGGAGTATTGGTATTAGTTCTTCTTTAAAGGTCTTGTAGAATTCGACTGAGAATCTATCTGATCCTGGGTTTTTCTTGGTTGGTAGGCTTTTGATGACTTCTTCTATTTCAGTGCTTGAAATTGATCTGTTTAGATTGTGTACATCTTCCTGATTCAATTTGGGAGGATCATATGTCTTTAAAAATTTGTTCATGTCTTTGATATTTTCTATTTTGTTGGAGTATAGATTTTCAAAGTAGCTTCTAATTATGTTATGTATTTCAATAGTGTCTGTCGTGATCTTTCCTTTTTCATCATGAATTCTAGTAATTTGAGTTCTCTCTCTCCTTCTCTTTGTTAGTGTGGTTAGGGGTTTATTAATTTTGTTTACTTTTTCAAAGAATCAACTTTATGTTTTGCCAATTTTTTGAATTGTTTCTCTTGTTTCAAGTTCATTGATTTTGGCTCTGATTTTAATTATTTCCTGTCTTCTACTAATTTTGGTGTTGATCTGTTCTTTTTCTAGGACTTAGAGACATAATATTAGGTCATTTAGTTGTTGAACTTTTTTTAATGTATGAGCTCAATGCAATGAACTTTTCTCTTAGTATTCTTTCACAATGTCCCAGAGATTTTGATACGTCATGTTGTTGTTCTAGTTTGCCTTTAAGAAATTTTTAATTTCTTCTCTGATGTCTTCTGTTATCATTGCATCATTCAATAGCATATTATTTAGTCTCCAGGTATAGGAGTAGTTTTTTGTTTGTTATTTTATTGTTGATTTCTAATTGTATTCCATTATGGTCTGATATGATACAAGGTAGTATCTCAATTTTTTTGTATTTACTAATGACTTCTTTTTTTTTTTTTTGTATGTAAAAATTACATTCTTTTTTTTAAATTTTTTTACATTTACATAGGGTAATGATGTTTATTTTATTTTTCCCCTCCCCCCACCCCTCCCACCCCTCTTTTCCCTCTACACAGTCCTTCTTTCCTTCATTCTTGCCGCTCTCCTTAGCCTAACTCTAAACCTAACCCTAAACCTAATGCTAGCCCCTCCCACCCCCCATTATATGTCCTCATCCGCTTATCAGCGAGATCATTCGTCCTTTAGTTTTTTGAGATTGGCTTATCTCACTTAGCATGATATTCTCCAATTTCGACCATTTGCCTACAAATGCCATAATTTTATCATTCTTCATTGCGGAGTAATATTCCATTGTATAAATATGCCACAGTTTCTTTATCCATTCATCAACTGAAGGGCATCTAGGTTGGTTCCACAATCTGGCTATGGTGAATTGAGCAGCAATGAACATTGATGTGGCTGTATCTCTGTAGTATGCTGATTTTAAGTCCTTTGGGTATAGGCCAAGGAGTGGGATAGCTGGGTCAAATGGTGTTTCCATTCCAAGCTTTCTGAGGAATCTCCACACTGCTTTCCAGAGTGGCTGCACTAATTTGCAACCCCACCAGCAATGTATGAGTGTTCCTTTTTCACCACATCCTCGCCAACACCTATTGTTGCTTGTATTCTTGATAATCGCCATTCTAATTGGGGTGAGATGAAATCTTAGGGTAGTTTTGATTTGCATTTCCCTTATTACTAGGGATGTTGAACATTTTTTCATATATCTGTTGATTACTTGTACATCTTCTTCTGTGAAGTGTCTGTTCATTTCCTTAGCCCATTTGTTGATTGGATTATTTGTATTCTTCGTGTAGAGTTTTTTGAGTTCTTTATAGATTCTGGAAATGAGCGCTCTATCTGAGGTATGGTTGGCAAAGATATTCTCCCACTCTGTAGGCTCTCTCTTCACATTTCTGAGAGTTTCCTTTGCTGAGAGAAAGCTCTCAAGTTTGAATCTATCCCAGTTGTTGATTCTTGCTTTTATTTCTTGTGCTATGGGAGTCCTGTTAAGGAAATCTGATCCTGAGCCAACAAGTTGAAGATTTGGACCTACTTTTTCTTCTATAATATGCAGGGTCTCTGGTCTGATTCCGAGGTCCTTGATCCATTTTGAGTTGAGTTTTGTGTAGGGTGAGAGATAGGGGTTTAATTTCATTCTATTGCATATGGTTTTCCAGTTTTCCCAGCACCATTTGTTGAAGAGGCTATCTTTTCTCCATTGCATATTGTTGGAACCTTTGTCTAGTATGAGAAAATTGTATTTATTTGGGTTTGTGTCCATGTCCTCTATTCTGTACCATTGATCTACCTGTCTATTTTGGTACCAATACCATGCCGTTTTTGTTACTATTGCTTTGTAGTAGAGTTGAAGATCTGGTATTGCAATACCCCCTGCTTCGCTCTTGCTACTGAGGATTGCTTTAGCTATTCTAGGTTTTTTATTCTTCCAGATGAATTTCATAATTGCTTGCTCTATTTCTGCAAGGTACATCATTGGGATTTTAATTGGAATTGCATTGAATCTGTATAGCACTTTAGGTAGTATAGCCATTTTGACGATATTAATTCTGCCTATCCAGGAACATGGGAGATCTTTCCATCTTCTAAGGTTTTCTTGAATTTCTTTCTTTAGTGTTCTGTAGTTCTCATTGTAGAGGTCTTTCACCTCTTTTGTGAGATTGATTCCCAAGTATTTTATTTTTTTCGATGCTATTGTGAATGGGGTAGTTTTCCTAATTTCTCTTTCTGAAGATTCATCACTTATGTATAAAAATGCATTGGATTTATGAGCATTGATCTTGTAACCCTGCTACTTTACTGAATTCACTTATGAGTTCTAAAAGTTTTCTGGTGGAATTTCCAGGTTCCTCTAAATATATAATCATGTCATCAGCGAACAGGGATAGTTTGAGTTCTTCTTTTCCTATTCGTATCCCTTTAATTTCTTTGGTTTGTCTGATTGCTCTGGCTAGAATCTCAAGGACGATGTTGAATAGAAGCGGTGAAAGAGGGCATCCCTGCCTTGTTCCAGTTTTTAGGGGGAACGCTTTCAGTTTTTCACCATTTAGAATGATATTAGCCATGGGCTTAGCGTAGATTGCCTTTATAATGTTTAGGAATGTTCCCACTACCCCAATTTTTTCTAGTGTTTTGAGCATGAAGGGATGTTGTATTTTATCGAATGCTTTTTCTGCATCTATTGAAATAATCATGTGATTCTTAACTTTAAGTCTGTTGATATGGTGAATGACATTTATTGATTTCCGAATGTTGAACCAACCTTGCATCCCTGGGATAAAACCCACTTGATCATGGTGCACTATCTTTTTAATATATATTTGTATGCGATTTGCTAAAATTTTGTTGAGAATTTTTGCATCGATATTCATTAAGGATATTGGTCTGAAATTTTCCTTCCTCGATGTGTCTCTGTCTGGTTTAGGTATCAGGGTGATATTGGCTTCTTAGAACGAGTTTGGTAGGGTTCCCTCCTCTTCTATTTCATGGAATAGTTTGAGGAGTATTGGAATGAGCTCTTCTTTAAAGGTTTTGTAGAACTCGGCTGAGAACCCATCTGGTCCTGAACTTTTCTTGTTGGTAGGCTTTTGATGACCTCTTCTATTTCATTGCTTGAAATTGGTTTATTTAAGTTGTGTATGTCCTCCTCGTTCAGTTTAGGTAGTTCATATGTCTCTAGAAATTTGTTGATGTCTTTGAGGTTTTCTGTTTTGTTGGAGTATAAATTTTCAAAATAGCTTCTAATTATGTTTTGTATTTCACTCGTGTCTGTTGTGATGTTTCCTTGTTCATTCCGAATTTTAGTAATTTGAGTTTTCTCCCTCTTTCTCTTTGTTAGTGTGGCTAAAGGTTTATCAATTTTATTTATTTTTTCAAAGAACCAACTATTTATTTTGTTAATTTTTCCAATTGTTTCTTTTGTTTCGATTTCGTTGATTTCGGCTCTGATTTTAACTATTTCCTGTCTTCTACCACTTTTGGTATTGGTCTGCTCTTCTTTTTCTAGTGCTTTGAGCTGTAGTGTTAAGTTGTTTATTTGTTGATTTCTACTTCTTTTTTTGAATGCACCCCATGAAATAAATCTTCCTGTAAGTACTGCTTTCATAGTGTCCCAGAGATTTTGATATGATGTGTCTTTGTTCTCGTTTACTTCTAAGAATTTTTTTATTTCCCTCCTGATGTCTTCTGTTATCCATTCATCATATAATAGTGTATTATTTAGTCTCCAGGTATTGGAGAAGTTTCTCTTTTTTATTCTGTCATTTATTTCTAATTTCAATCCATTATGATCTGATAGAGTACAAGGTAGTATCTCTATCTTCTTGTATTTGCTAACAGTAGCTTTGTGGCATAAAATATGGTCTATTTTAGAGAAGGATCCATGTGCTGCTGAGAAGAAAGTGTATTCGTTCTTTGTTGGATGGTATATTCTATATATTTCTGTTAAGTCTAAATTGCTGATTGTGTTGTTGAGATCTATAGTTTCTTTATTCAATTTTTGTTTGGACGATCTATCCAGTGGTGAGAGAGGTGTGTTAAAATCGCCTAGTATTATTGTGTTGTGGTCTATTTGAATTCTGTAATTGAGAAGGATTTGTTTGACGTACGTGGATGAGCCAATGTTCGGGGCATAGATATTTATGATTGTTATGTCTTGCTGATTTATGCTTCCCTTAAGCAGCATGTAATGTCCTTCTTTATCCCTTCTGACTAGTTTTGGTTTGAAGTCCACATTATCTGAGATGAGGATGGATACTCCAGCTTTTTTGCTGTGTCCGTGTGCATGGTATGTTTTTCCCCATCCTTTCACCTTTAGTCTATGGGTGTCTCTTTCTATGAGGTGAGTCTCTTGCAGGCAGCATATTGTTGGATTTTTCTTTTTAATCCAATCTGCCAGTCTGTGTCTTTTGATTGATGAGTTCAGGCCATTAACATTCAGGGTTATTATTGTGATATGATTTGTATTCCCAGTCAATTGACTCATATTTGTTTTTGACATGATTTGGTTTCTCCTTTATTTGGCTATTCCTTTAGGCTAGCGCCTCCTGTTGCTGATTTGCATCGTTGTTTTTCATCTCTTCCTCATGGAATATTTTGCTGAGAATGTTCTGTAATGCTGGCTTTCTTTTTGTAAATTCCTTTAGCTTTTGTTTATCATGGAAGGATCTTATTTCATCGTCAAATTTGAAGGTAAGTTTTGCTGGGTATAAGATTCTTGGTTGGCATCCGTTTTCTTTCAGGGCTTGGTATATGTTGTTCCAGGCCCTTCTAGCTTTTAGGGTCTGGATTGAAAAGTCTGCTGATATTCTTATTGGTTTCCCCCTGAATGTAATTTGGTTCTTTTCTCTCGCGGCCTTTAAAATTCTGTCTTTATTTTGTATGTTAGGTATTTTCATAATAATGTGCCTTGGTGTGGGTCTGTTGTAATTTTGTATGTTTGGAGTTCTATAAGCCTCTTGTACTTGGTTTTCCATTTCATTCTTCAGATTTGGGAAATTTTCTGTTATTATTTCATTGAATAGATTGTTCATTCCTTTGGTTTGTTTGTCTAAGCCTTCCTCAATCCCAATAATTCTTAAATTTGGCCTTTTCATGATATCCCATAATTCTTGTAGATTCTGTTCATGATTTCTTACCATCTTTTCTGTTTGGCCAACTTTGCTTTCAAGATTAAATAATTTGTCTTCAATGTCTGAGGTTCTGTCTTCCAGGTATTCTATCCTATTGGTTATGCTTTCTATGGAGTTTTTAACTTGGTTTATTGTTTCCTTCATTTCAAGTATTTCAGTTTGTTTTTTTTTCAGTATCTCTAACTCTTTATTGAAATGATCTCTTGTTTCCCGTATTTGGTCTTTTAACTGTTGATTGGTGCGATCATTTAATGTCTGCATTTGCTCTTTCATCTCCTCCTTCAATGCCTGCATTTGCTCTTTCATCTCCTCATTAGCTTCCCTGATCGTTTTAATTACGTACATTCTGAACTCCCTTTCTGACATTTCTTCTGCTGTGCTGTCATTGGGTTTTATTGATGTAGTATCTAGGTTTGTTTGGGACATTTTCTTCCCTTGTTTTCTCATATTGGTCAGTTGTCAGTGGGACCCTGCGATATTGCAGTTTTCCGCTACTGGCTTATAGTGTCCCGGTAGATTTCCAGTGTATCACCTCCCAGCCTTCAGTAGCCTGATGTCTTGGAGGAATCTGATAAAGCAGCTCATCAGAAGAAAACTGCCCCTAGCCCCCTACTGGTTCCACGGTTTGGAACTGGCTCTGTGCGGAAATGCTCTCACTATGGGGCTGCGCCGTGCAGCTGGCCGTGTGGGAGGAGCCCACTGCCGGAGTGTGGAAGGCTACCTTGGGAAGACTCTAGCTGCCCTGCCTGGCTCCAATAAGCCACCTCTATCTGGGCCTGCCACCCGGGCCGAGCTTTACCCAGTGGGCAGACTCACCTGTGGCTCTATTTCAGTCCGAGTCTCTCAATGCCTCCCCTTCTTAACTCCTGGGTTCTGGAGCGACTAGGGGTGCAGTCTCCCTCTAGGCCGCCATCTTGTATCGCCCCGTGAAGAGAGCCTGCAGCCGGAGTGGGCAGAGCCGCCTGAAGAGGTCTCTGGCTGCCCTGCCCTAATCCCAGAGGCTGTTTGCGGATCGCGGCTCTCCGCTGGTTCGTTGCCGGAGTACGCTGCGCTGCAGGGGCTCCAGGACTCGGAGCTTGTTCTGGTCAGAAAGGCTCTCACTAGCGGGCCAGTTCCGTTCCGAGAACCTGGAGAAGCTGGCTGTGTGGGCGGGGCCCACCTCCGGAGTGCGCAGGGCTGCCTGTGGATGACTCTAGCTGCCCTGCCCGGCTCCGATAAGCCACCTCTATCTGGGCCTGCCCCCCGGACCGAGCTTTACCCAGTGGGCAGACTCACCCGTGGCTCTATTTCAGTCCGAGTCTCTCAATGCCTCCCCTTCTTAACTCCAGGGTTCTGGAGCGACTGGGGGTGCAGTCTGCCTCTAGGCCGCCATCTTGGATCCTACTAATGACTTCTTTGTGGCATAGCATATGGTCTATTTTGGGGAAGGATCCATGAGCTGCTGAGAAGAAAGTATATTTGCTTGATGATGGATGAAATACTCTGTAAATGTCCAGTAAGTCTATATCATTGATTGTATTATTTAGTTCTATAGTTTCTTTGTTCAGTTTTTCTTTTTTTTTTTTTGGGAGGATCTATCCAGTGGTGAGAGTGGTGTGTTAAAGTCCCCCACTATTATTGTGTTTTGGTCAATTTGATAATTAAAATTGATAAGGGTTTGTTTGATATACATAGATGCTCCATTGTTTGGGGCATAAATATTTAAAATCATTTTGTCTTGCTCTTTTATGCTTCCCTTAAGCAGTATGAAATGTCCTTCTTTATCCCTTCTTACTAACTTATATTTGAAGTTCACTTTATTTGATATGAGAATGGAGACTCCTGCTTTTTTACTGAGTCCATGTGCATGGTATGTTTTTCCCCACCCTTTCACCTTTAATCTGTGGATGTCTTTTTCTGACATGAGTCTCCTGAAGGCAGCATATTGTTGTGTCTTTCTTTTTAATCCTATCTGCCAGTCTAAGTCTTTTAATTAATGAGTTTAATTAAAGTTTAATTAATGAGTTTAGTCCATTAACATTCAGGGTTAGTATTGAGATATGATTCACATTTCTGGTCATTTTGGCTTATTTTTGTTTTTTAACTTGACTTGGTTTCTCCTTTGATTGGCTTTTCCTTTAGGGTAGTTCCTCCCTTTGCTGACTTGCATTGTTGTTTTTGCCCTTTCTCCTCATGAAATATTTTGCTGAGAATGTTCTGCAGTGCAGGCTTTCTATTTATAAATTCTTTTAACTTTTGTTTCTCGTGGAAAGATTTTATTTCATCGTCAAATCTGATGGTTAGTTTTGCTGGGTATAGGATTCTTGGTTGGCATCCATGTTCTTTCAGAGCTTGAAATATATTGTTCCAGACCCTTCTTGCTTTTCCAATCTGGGCTGAGAAATCTGCTGATATCCATATTGGTTTCCCCTTATATGTAATCTGACACTTTTCTCTTGTAGCCTTTAATATCCTATCCTTATCTTATATGTGTGGTATTTTCATTATAATGTGCCTTGGTGTGATCTGTTGTAATTTTGTGCACCTGGTGTTCTATAAGCCTCTTGTATTTGATTTTCCATTTCCTTTTTTAGGTTTGGGAAATTTTCTGATATTATTTTGTTGAACAGGTTGTTCATTCCTTTGGTTTGTTTCTCTGTGCCTTCCTCAATCCCAGTAATTCTTAAATTCAGTCTTTTCATGATATCCCATAATTCTTGGAGGTTCCGTTCATGACTTCTTAACATATTCTCAATTTGTTCAACTTTATTTTCAAGATTAAATATTTTGTCTTAATTGTCTGAGATTCTGTGTTCCACAAGATCTGTTTTGTTGGTGATGCTTTCTATTGAGTTTTGAATTTGGTTGATTGTTTCTTTCATTTCAAATATTTCTGTTTGATTTTTTTTCAGAATCTCTATCTCTTTATTGAAGTGTTCTTTTGCTTCCTGTATTTGCTCTTTTAACTGTTTATTGGAATGATCATGCATTGCTCTCTTATCTCATCTTTTGCTTCTTATATCATTTTAATTATGCAGATTCTAAACTCTTTTTCTGTCATTTCTACTGCCATGCTGTATTGGATTCTATCAAAATAGCATCTTGGTTTGTTAGGGACACTTTCTTCCCTGTTTCTTCATATTGTTTCTATATATTCCCCTCTACCAGTGAAGATCAGAGGTACTGAAGTTTCCCCCTTGCAGGTTTATTATGACCCTGCAATTTTCCTGTACCTCTTCTTTGAAGGGGAGATCAATACCGGTAGCACCCAATATGGAGAAAATGCAGCCCTGAGCAAGATAACATCTATAAAGACTTTAACATTATTGTAATAAACACATAAGTTCAATTACTATTTACAGTGTTTCTAGTTGTCAATAAGAGGATGGGGAAGGGTGTAGGATATAAGTGAGTCAAGGGGTCCCCTGTCAAAGGGCCTCCAGTGTCCTGTAGGTGTCTCAGGAAGGGAGTCGCCCTTCCAATGATGATGGCCATACCCTCTGGAATAATTCAAAATGCCTGCACCAACCTCCAAAGAAGCTGGGGAGCCCCAGCGAGGATGTGTTGAGTCAGCAGAGGGGGCAGGTGCAGTGTCCCTCTGCGGTGGGGGAGTGGGCAGGCTCTCAAGGTTTATTTTTGATTGCTTTCACTTTATACAACTAAGTATCTTTTAAGAAATTAAAAATAAGAAACATTGTATTAATATAATTGTACAGATTATAATTTATAAAATTATATATATATATTCCATATTCAATGTTCTTCCTTTATTTGTGTAAATCCAAATTTTCATATGTTGTCTGCCTGAAGACTTTATTTTAGTATTTTTTTATTATGCAGATGCCTGGCATTGAATACTCTTATTGGTCTGAAAAGGTCTTTATTTTCCCTTCATTTTTTTTCTTCTTTTTTTAAAACTTTAAAAATTTGTTCTAATTAGTTACACATGGCAGTAGAATGCATTTATGCTTTTTGATAAATCATACATAAATGGAGTATAATTTCTCATTTTTCTGAGTATACATGTTGTAGGATCACATCGGTTATGCTGTCATATGTGTACATGAGGTAATGTCTGTTTTACTCTACTATAATTCCTACCCCCATACTCCTTCCCCTCCTTTTGCTCCCCTCTACCTAAAGTAACTCTACCCTACTGCCCTCACATCCTTATTGTGAATTAGCATCCACACATCAGAGAAAACATTTGGTCTTTGGTTTTTTGGGTTTGGCTTATTTCACTCAGCATAATATTTTTCAGCTCCATCCATTTACCACAAATGCCTTAATTTCATTCTTCTTTAAAACTGAGTAATATTCTATCATGTGTGTGTGTGTATAAAATCATATTTTCCTTATCCATTCATCTGTTGAAGGACACCTAGGTTGGTTCCATAATTTAGCTATTGTGAGTTGAGTTGCTATAAACATTGATGTGACTGTTCACTGTAGTATGCTGATTTTAAGTCCTTTGGATATAAACTGAGTAGTAGGATAGCTGAATCAAATGGTGGTTCCATTCCAAATTTTCTGAGGAATCTCCATACTGCTTTCCATAATGGTTGCACCAATATGCATTCGTACCAGCAATGTATGAGTGTATCTTTTCACTGGGTATAGAATTCTGGAATAATCAATTGTCTTTCTTTCTTTCTTTCTTTTGGGGTGGGTATCAGGATTGAACTCAGGGGTACTTGACCACTGAGCCACATCCACAGTCTTATTTTGTATTTTATTTAGAGACAGGGTATCACTGAGTTGCTTAGTGCCTCACTGTTGCTAAGGCTGGCTTTGAACTCTCAATCTCCTATCTCAGCCTCCTGGGCCTCCAGGATTACAGGCTCATTTTTGCTTTTTATTAATTTCCCTTTGTCTTATGGCTTATATAATTTCAGATGAAATATCTGTTATATATCTTATTTTTCCTCTATGTGTAATGTTTCTTTATTCTCTGGCTTTCTTTAAGATTTTTCTCATCTCTGTTTTTCATCAACTGTGTTTTTCATCAAGTACAATTTTTTTTAAAATTTGTAGTGCTTTGATTTCTCTGAGTTTTTTTTTTAACCTTTTTTTTTTTTTTGGTCTTACATTAATTTTTGGAAAATTCTCAGCTATTACTCTTCAGATATTTCTCTTTCCCTCTTTCTGATTTGTTCTGCGTTTTTGGGTCTACCAATTTACATATGTTCAATCATTTGATTTTTTAAAATCACAACTATTAGATGCTCTGTGTTATTTTCTTACTATTTTTGTTTTTTTTTTCTTTGCTTTCCATTTGGATATGTGTGTGTGTGTATATATATATATATATATATATATATATATATATATGCATATATATATATTTTTTTGATATTCAAGTTCACATATTTCAGTATGACCAGTTTGTTCATAAAATGATCGAAGGAAGTCATAATCTCAGTGTTTTATTTTTATTTGCATTTGCATTTCCATTTAATTCTTTCCAATAATTTTCATTCTTCTTTTGAAATTCCTTACTTGTTTATGCATAACTTCCAAGTTTGCCTTGTGATATTTTAACATAATTTAATTTTCATTTTAAAATTCACATTTGATAGTTCCACCAGCTGGGTTCTTACTGAGTTTGGTTCTGTTGGTTGCTTTAATTTTTAACAATGTGTGAGTGTATGTTTCTTCTTTGTGTGATTCATTTTTAAAATTGGATTTTGAACATTGTGTGCAGAACAATGAGAAGGGTCTCTCCATGTCCTGGTCCCTTCTCAGAGGCAGGCTGCTAATGCTTGTTACTCATTGCTAGGCTGGTGACTCTTGTGATTGGGGCAGGGTTCAGTGTCTAAAGTGTGTGTGTTTGTGTGTGTGTGTGTGTGTGTGTGTGTGTGAGATCTTACTTTTTTAGCACTTTCCAGGGAAATTAGCATTGTTAAGAATTTTTCTTTGAAGTAGTTCCGATCCTGGAAAATAATTTTTCATTTTATACTATTTATCTCTGAGATTTCACTCTTATTCTGGAAGTGTCTAAGGTACATGGCCATTGGTTCTTGTACCACATGAAATTTTTCTTAAGATTTCTATCACAACTCTTGCATGGATTAGTACTTCCTCATTGATCAAAATATGGGGTATCTGTATAACTTCTGAAAGATGAATTATAAATAGTGAGACAAGTCCTACTTCTTTTTCAAAATGTGCAGGGCTTAAATAATAGAGTCATATATTTATGGAAGTTTCGTTTTGGTAGGAAGTGACTTTCAAAGAAGTAAAATTTTTTGTCAGACAGATGTGGTTTAAAATCCTGGTTAGCTGTATCACTTTTATCAATGTAATTACTTTATCTGAACCTCAGTTTTTCCATCAGAGAAATGGAGATAATCTATTTATTCATCTTTTTTCAACAAATATGTCTTGAGTGTTTTCAAAGTCACAAGCATTACTCTAGAACTTTGGAATACAACATTGATCAATAGAAACTTAGTCCTCAAAAGCTTCTATACATTCTGTGCTTACACAGAGGTTCCTGAAGATTAAATGAGACATAATGTGAAACTTTGAGTTCAGAGCTGGGACATGATCATTGCTCTATAAATGTTCATTCCCTCTTATATCCTTTTAGTAGATGATTTCTATAACTTTAAAATTGATACTTTAAATTTGTTTAGCTCTTTGGCATTATTATTTCAGTAGTCAGTGGTTTCCCAAGCAACAACTGCTAGGCAATATAACTGAGGCATAAATCAATGTTAACAAATTTTGTTCTGACTCATAGCAGTCACTAGCACGGTATCTATTTTCTTTGTCCCCAAATATCTTCAATCTCATTCAGAAAGTCCCCAAATGCCTGTCTCACCTGGCTAGCGCAAGGCATTCCTGACACCTGTGGCCCCCTTCCTATGGTTTGGTGTCTTTTCTTTCTCCCCTACAACAAACATTACTCTACTTGGCATTACCCATATTGGGATGGCAGCAGCTTTGTTCTATTTGTGGTTGAATTTAGAGCGAAGGAATATTCTCCTTGTACCTTTCTCAGGTTTTGAAGCAAGGACATGGGATGGAGGGATGTTATATTTTCAATTCCCTTCAAATGACCTCAACTTCATATTCTTCTGAGCTTTCATTTTTTTATTCTTAAGACAACAACTATTGTTTATTTGCCCAGAATTCCCTCCCTCTTGTTCTCAGATATGTAGCCCTCTTCTTTTTGGAATGCCTATTTCTTTGTTTCTGTGGTTCTAATTTGTATATGTAGGGGCTATGGATCCTTACACGTCACAGGTTACTGGGTTACAACCATCACAGCACTGTGCCTACCTGTTCACAGTGAGTATGTCCAGGTACATCTGTAAGATTCAAAATTCTGGGTTTTGCTCCAGGATTTTTCAAGGCAAAACTGACAAAGGAGATCAAATCTCTTCCCAGATGGGAAGCTGTGGAATTGATTAGAAGTCTGCCTTCTCCCATCCAAAGCACTGCCTGCCTGAGGAGTTAATTGACAGGTATTTTTTCCTGATTACTTGAGAGATCTTAACTCCAGAAATATACATCTTTTTTTTTTTTTTTTCCTACATGCCTAGAAAGATACTTCTAGATCTCTCAGAGTCATTTTAGTTATGCAGCTTTGGTTCTTCTTACATATTATGTGCTATTTAGAATATTCTGTGAGAATATTAGGGCAGATACCATTTCTCTCTCTCTGATATTAAAAGTGGCAAAGATATCCTTTTTCTTTCTTTTTTTCTTAATGTTGCACAAGTAGAAAATGGCAAAATCAAAATTATAATTTAGGATTCTTAATTTTGTGATTAGTTTCACTTCCAATATACCATATTTTCCTTTTGTGACTTTTAAAATCCTACTAGAAAAATAATACCCACATATGTAGCCTGATGTTGCCTCAAGATTGCATCACATTTGTATCTCATCAGTTTTTCAAACCTCACCTAAGTCCTTCCTCAGGGCTTCCTACTTCAGGTTCCAGGTTTCCCCACAGACTTTGCAATCCATGTACTGTTCCTCATTTGTCTCTCACCAACCTTGGTGATACCATGGAGATTTTGTTTCCCATTCACATTCATGTTACTGATTCTTACTGACTACAGACCTGGGCACACAGAGGCCTGAGGTCTTCAAGTTATTCTTAGGTTGCTTAGACATCTCCTGTCCTTACAGCAGAGGATCACATCCAGGGATAAGAATCCAGGTCTCCACAGGATGGAATCAAGGACAAACAGAAAGGGACATAGGGAAGTTGACAAAGGAAACAGTCCCTACTGCAGGCACATTCTTCTTTGCAGAAGGTGGGCTTGGTGTGACCTTTAAGTAAGCATCATTACTCCCTGTACTTAATCTGTTCACTGATGTGTTCTGCTACATCTTGGTATTCATGAAATCATATTGTAGATATAACCCCCATACAACCAATCTTCCCTCTGTTTCAGGGTCAGAGACACTTGCCCCAACCAGTCCCAACTTGCCCTTAAACCAGTCCTGGGCTGGTTTAAGCAAAGATAGTCAATAGTGATGGGGGTATGGGGTTCAAACTCCTTCCTGCCACCACAGGGGCTTTGAGATCCTTTCTGGGTCAACTGCTTTTTCTGCTGTTGCTTTTGTTGTGCCCAAAGGCTTGAGACCCCACAAGGACCACCAGAGACCACGATCAATGCAAGCAGCAAAGAGTCATTTATTAGCGAGTTCGAACTCGGTCCTCTGCGTCCTTAATCAACGACGCTAGGAGAGAGGCCCCGAGCCCTCGTCAGCAGGGTTTTTATAAGGAAAAGCAAGCAGTTTTACAGTGTTCTTCTAATTGGCTAACATTCGAACAGCTAAACCTCCCCTGGTTGGGTCCGGTCAATCTATTTGATTTTCATTGGGTCCGGCCAGAACTGGACGGTCCTAGAGGAAGAAGGGAGGAGGGAAGGGGTGAACTATTCAGGAGCTGAGTCGGGGCTAGGCCCTGCTCTCGTCCTTGATGGATAAGGTCTCCAGGCAACTGCACATTCCTCGGACAAATATCTCTTAACAACCTTGGTAAGCACAGGGGCCCAGCAGTCCTGTTTGTCCTTGAGACAGTTAGCAGCACAGATACCACCCTGCTCTCAACACTTTCTGTGCAACTAAGAATAATATTCTAATAGAAACATATTCATGAGTCAAATAATGCTTGTGTTAAGTACTAAATTGGTCATTGTGGTTTTACGATAAGTCTTCACATTCTTTAATGCTCCTCTCTTATTTACCCTCCCCTTGAGTGGGAACTGAACTTAGTGTCTTGCTTCTAACAAATAGTATATGGTGGATGTCATGATGTACAATGTCTGAGATTAGGACATAAAAAGGCACTGTGACTTTCTTCTTTTCTCTCATGTGAATCATTCACTTTGGAGAATTTTTCCATTCAAGCAGTCCTGTGGAAAGACTAATTTGGCAAAGGTCTCTTGTTGATAGCCTGGAAGCAATTGAGACCTCCTGCCAATAGTCATGTGAGAGAGTCATCTTGAAAGGGGTCTAGCTATGGTCAAGCCTTCAGATGGCCGCAGTTCTTGTTGACACCTGGACTTCTGTTCATGAGAGTTCTAGAGTCAGACCACACAGTTAAGCTGCACCTGAGCTCCTGACCACAGAAACGTGTGATGGTAAGTGTTTATTCTTTTAAACCACTGAATTTGGGGTAATAGATAAACAGATTTTGCTTATGTACACTTACACTCGGGTGACAAAGTTCTGGATTTTGAGTTGATGACATGAAGGGATGAGAATTTTGTGGGGTTTTGGAAGGTGGATCCATTTTGTATGTGGGAGGAATGTAAATTTCTGACTGAAGGCAGTTGTGGAAGTTTAAAATTATGTCCTCAAATTCTTTAACGCTCCTTTATTTGAAGGTAATAAACCTAATTCTTTTCTCTATCAATAAGGATATGCTCAGCTTCTTCAGGGGTGGGTTCCTGGTGTGTAGCCTGTGCTGTTGCACAGGTCCCATCCTCGAAAGGACTTCACATTTGGTTTATAATTCAGTTGCTACAGCTTGAAGTTTGTAGTCGTTTTTAAGAGGCCCCGCCCATTCATTCTGCACACATTGCATGATCAGTCCTGCACTGCTTTTGCCACAACCTTGGGGTCCCCACACTCTTGGTAGTTGGTCTTCTATTCCCAGAGCTCTAGTGAGCTTGCCTTCTGGTCTACGGGAGCATGGGAAACAGCTATTCATTTGACATTAATTAGGACAAAACTAATTTTCTCCTGGTACTCAGGTGATGACATCAAAATTTGGAGGTAAAGACACTCAGGGAATGTTGATGGTCAGTGTCCCATGTGGTTCTCCCTCTGAGCTCAGGGGGCACTTCACTCAGCCAGGCTCTAATCCTCCTCATCTCTTTCTTGGCCTCTGCTCGTTTATGGGACCACAGAGTATCCCCAAACCTGTCGCTGCCTTGTTTCCTCCAGTTCTTTCACCTTGCCCTTTTCCAGGGATCACAATACCTTTTTATATCTGGGAAGCTTCTGAACCAGATCATTCTTTTATAACATCAGAATTTAGCTTCATTAGTTAAGTTCTGTTTCTATCCAGGTTGAGCACATTCTTAAACCAATAACAATTCTCCTTAGGAGAAGAGACTTGAGGTCTTATGGACTAGAAATTCACTTTTCTGAAACTTTGTGTTTACAGCTTCCCCAAATGCAACAAATGGAGTAGTTCTTGGTTTTATCTCCTGAGGAGCTCCTCCATCAAGCAGGAGCTCTCAAGAAGGGACTTTTAGTATAATGTATCATCCATTCTGGTCTCAGTGTTGTAGTATTTTCTATACATGCTGAAAGAGCCTGAAAACATCATAAAGTCAGAGCTTAGGTTGTCATTTTATCTTCAGTACTTTCTACTGTGGCTGATGTAGTGTGATTTGCAAGATGCAAACTTGGGAACTTTTTGACACTCCAAGTCTGATTAGAGAACCTACAACTGTGCCTTGGTTTTCTTGGTTGACCCAACTGTTTTCCATTTGACTTCCTTTTCAGATGAAGCTAGTTAGAAAAATAAGACACAGTTTCAAAGGTAAAGCTGCTGTATTTATTTACTTCTCTCTCTTGACATGGAGATATGAAGGAGCTATCTGGTACACACTAGGAAACAACTGAGGGGGACTGAGAGACTTCTGGAGATGAGTGAGGGTTAAGGAACTCATTAAACCAAGCAGAATTTGTCCAGATATCCACTACGGGCCTTGGGGTCTTAATTAGGTCAATATATATTCTTGCCACGTACAGTATTAAACATTATTTTAGATCTCATAAAGGTAAATGCAGGGCTGCATTATTCAGGTCCCTCTCTGAGAAAAGACTTCTTGCTCAGTGGCAAGGAGTGTGTTTTTACAGCAGCTTTCTGTGACTTTCTACTTCAAGTCTACCTCAGCCTCTGAGGATTGTCCTAACAGATGATCATTGCTCCATAGATTCCTACTGTGATGGTGGAGACTTTGTATGCATTTGAACCATCATTTCTCCCCTCTAACCCAACTTCTTCCCTTTCTGTTCACAGGTGTTCCTCTTCAACTTACTATTTGTAGTCTTAACTCTGTCTCAACATCTGCTTCCCAGAGGACCCAACTGACAGTGGTTCCAGGAATGCTTGAAGGAAACAGGTGGTAAGATGAGTTTTTGGGCCTGAATCACTCATGGTCTTGCTGGCAATGAGAGCTGCATCCCAGGTGGTATGGGAGGTGGGCCCAAATTGTCTCTGGCATGAGATGTTGGCCCAATTGCAAAATCCTCTCTGATGAATTGAGAGAATGTCCCAATGCAATAATTTAGGCATTTGAAAAAGATAGGGGAAACAGTTCATATAAGGAAAATGGAATTGGTTGGTTGTTATGAAGTTGTATTACTGTCTGTTAGAAGGATAACGAAAAGCTAAAGGCAGTTAAAAGTTGAAAACTAAGGTCAGAAGTCCTCTTTGGAATCTTTCAGAGAGACCTTTATTTTCAACATTTGGAGAAAAGAAAAAGACCAAACTCAGGATTGAACAGAATCCTGAGCTTCAAAGATACTTGGTTACACAGCTGAGGCACAATATGTGTATGTGTGTGTGTGTACACACACACATATTGTGCCTCAGTCAGGGCCCTGTATGAGAAAACTGGGATTCTGGTACATGGAATGGGGACAACTTTTTGGCCACCTTCCAGATAGATGTTGGCTCTCCAGCCTCCTCTAAACTCTTAGGACTTACAGAGATATTTATTGCCCTCTTAAGAGCTAACACATATCCCTCCTATGTAAGAAGCCATTATAAGCTAGGTAATGAATATGCAGGTTATCTCTTGTAAGGGAATAGCTCTAGCCCACCCATGTCAAGATGTTGTCTCATCCATTCTGTTAGGTGCTAGAACTATATTAGTTTAAATCTCACAAGGACCCAATTGGGGATGTCCTGAGACTGATGAGAGAGGAAAGGTATTATACCTTGAAGGAGTTACATGACTTAGAGTGTACCAACAGGAGTCAGGGGTTATCCATGGTATGGATTTAGAGGGGTTTTGAACAGAAATTTGAACAGAATATTGAGCATAAAAGAATTTACTGCCTTAGAAGCACTCTTGGGATAAAGGATTTGATACCTTAATAAAGGCTCAGGGGAAAGGTGCAAATTTACTGCTAATGTGACTTCTGGAAGTGGGAGAAAATGATGGTCTATGCTGGGTGAGATGGAAATGCCAGATACTGGAGGAAGTAAATAAAAACATCTCAGGAAAGTGAACCTGCTGGAATGGAGATCTTATGCCAGGCCAGAGAATCCGTCAGAGAATTACATTCTATGAGAAGGATCAGGGACACACACCATTTACTAAAGCCCCCAGGAAGGTGCCCTTTGCCAGTAAAGCACTACAGCATTATTATGAGTTTATCATTGGTTCTCTTTTGCAGACCAGTTCTGATGGTAGTAGAGGCTAGTATAGAAGTTAGCTATGAGAACAAAAATGCAGATTCTCTCAGTTTTTAAACCAAGCCATAATATCTTTTGATAAACAACTCTGGAATTCTAATATTTCCTTGGCAAGACAGAATGCTTGGTCATGGGGAACCAACTGATCCTGAATACAGAACCCAGCAGAATTCTGTTATAACTAGAAGTTGTAAATCTAGGATGGAGAAAGGCAAGACCATGGGCACAAGCAACCTGTGTGAATAAGTAGCCCAGACTCACTCTAATTCTACTACAGCCCTTTCCTCAGTGTCCACTTATGGTGTAAAACACATTGTAACATCAATAAGCATCTGACATAGCAGACTGTTGGCATGGTCTGCTGAAGATACAGCCCAAGCACAGGTCAGAGGTAATGCTCCAACATGCCATTCTCTAGGGTTCAGTACAGACATGTTATTAAAAGACCTCTATGTGGTGCTCTGTCCCCAAAAGAAAAGAAAAAAAAAAAAAAGATGCTGATATCCAGGAACTAAGGGATGGAAGTAAGAATGGTCCCATTTATTATTATTCCCAATGACCCACTGGAGACTTCTCTCCTCTTGCCTCAGAAATTCTGGGCTCTGAAATAATAGACAAAGAACTCCATTGTTTTCAAAGGAAACACATGCTTGCCAGGAGAATCAGCCAGGGTTCCATAATACTATAAGTTAGGGCTACCTTCTGAGACCTTTGAACCCTTGTATATAGGGATGAGCACATAAGAATAGCAATTACAATCTTAGCAGGGGTATTTGAAACTCAATAATGGTGTGGGGAGGTAGGGTATTGTTTTACATTGGAAGCAGGTGATCCATTTGGACACCTCATGGTCTTCCCTTGCCTGATTGTGTCTATGAATGGGCAAAAGCAGCAAAGCTGATCTGAGAAAGATATGCTTATTTGGGGCTTACACTACATGGGAATGAGGTTTTGGGTCACACCAGCATTTAAGCCATCAAGACTAGCAAAATTGGCCTGAGAGTAAAGATAGCTTAGAAGGGAGATCATTAAATAGCAGTTGGGATCCTAAGACTCTTTTTTTTTTTTTTTGCAGTGCTGGGGATTGAACCCAGGGCCTTGTGCTTGCAAGGCAAGCACTCTACCAACTGAGCTATATCCCCAGCCTAGTGATCCTAAGACTCTCTACAGCAAGATGCTTTTGAGATGGGCATCATTTAGCAAGACTGTGGCACCAGGGTCTGATCATTTTCACCCAATGACTGACTCCAGAGCTTCTTGCTAGACTGGGTGATGTGGATCATAGTCTGATGTATCCATTCAAAAAATCCTTTAACCTTTCACATGTGTTAGTCCCCCAAACCAATATTTGCACTCTTAATTGTATCTCAGTACCCACTCCCCAGAGTAGCCAACTTCTACTGATTTGGAATTTAAAAAGATGAGTTGAAATGGATTTTTATAATGGTTTATTTCAAAAGGGGAAAGTTTATCAAGAAAATTAATAGTTAAAAAGGAATTGTTTAAGCTAGTGGAAAGGATTTGAATGTTTCTAAAACAAAGAGATGATAAATATTTTAGGTGATAGATATGCCAATTACTTCAATCTAATCATTACACAATGTATATATGTAATGAAATATCATATTCTACCCCATAAATGTGTACAATTATTATGTGTCAAAAGCTTTTTTAAAAAGGAAATGTTAAACAACAATATATTCTTGGTATCACTAGAGTGCTACAGTGATGTGTTACACCTCTTTATTCTTAGAAAACCCTTTGGCCTGATTGACATATCTGGAATTTTCTTAGGATGCATTTTTAATGTTTTTATTAGTGTGTTATAATTACATATAATACTGGAATTGTGGTATATTTGCATATACAAATAACATAATTTGCTTCTTTACACTCCCAGATACTTCTTTCCCTTCTCTCCTCCTATCCCCTATCCCCTTTCCTTACTTGTCTCTTTTCTATTTATTCTTTAATTGGTGTATTATAATTATACACAAAAATTGGGATGTGTTATTTATCCATACGTGTACCTTATATAATTTAGTCAGTTTCATTTTCCAGTTCCTCCTCCTTCCTCTCTTCCCTCCCCTTCAATCCTCTTCATCTACTGTTCTGTCTTTGTGAGATTCCCCCACTTTTCAAAATTCATTTCTCTCTCTAGCTTCTGCATATAGAGAGAACATTCCACCCTTGACTTTCTGGGAAGAAAGGAATAAATACATTACCGGTGGGACTGCAAATTAGTACAACCACTAATTTGAAGAATCAGTACAGAGATTCCTCAAAGACTAAGAATGGAACTACCATATGATTCAGCTATTCTACTCCTTAGTTTTTATCCCAAAGAATCGAAGTCAGCATGCTATAATGATACACGAATCCAATGTTTATAGCAGTGCAATTCACAATAGCCAACTTATAGAACCATCTTAGGTGTCTGTTAGCACATGAATGAATAAAGAAAACATGGCATATATACACAATAGAGTTCTACTCAGTTATAAGAAAGAAATCATGTCATTTGCTGGTAAATGAATAGAACTGGAGAACATATGTTAAATAAAACAAAACAGTCTCAATATGTTTATGAGTTACTATGAACTCTTCAAATAAGTTTTCAGTGTTTCGAAGATAGGACTCTGGTTCATTCACATTTTTGTTTGTCACTTTCTCTCTGGTCAATATCCAGGACACAAAAACACTCAATAGGTCTAGTTTACTTTTTCTTGTTTAGCATATGCAATCATTTGCCTATGGCACAGGCCAAAAAATGAGGTTTTTTTTTTTTTATTTTTCTTTCTTTTTTTTTTTTTTTTTTTTTTGTGGTGCTGGGGATTGAACTCAGGGCCTTAGTGCTTGCGAGGCAAGCACTCTACCAACTGAGCTATCTCCCCAGCCCGAGTTTTTTTTTTTTAAAGCAAAGATTTTACTCAAGTATTATGTTCAGTTGTTTACTGTTTAAAGACCTACTTATGTCAGTATGTGGATATAAAACCTTAGCTAGATCATTTAACTTCTCTGACCTTATGTTCAAGTTCTTCATTTGTAAATTAAGGCAACTAGATTTTATAATTCAAATCAACTAACATTTACTGAATACTTACTATAACCCAGAAACCTGGTTAAATAATTTCTCTTTATTATTGTATTCAATCCTTTTTTTTTGTCTAGAGGAGGATTCCCTGATTTAAATAATTTTAACTAATTTCTCACAATCATCATCTAGTAAGTAATAGAACTGAACTTGAATGTAGTCCTGAATATCTCCTAAACCCATGATCTTTACTGCTATACCATGTTGTCTCTGTTGTAAAAATGAATGAAATACGAAGGGATTTTTCAACTCTAGAATTTCTGAGAATTACCATTGCTTTTAGAGTAGTAAAGAAATCCACGAGAGTGATTTCTTTTTTTTTTTATTCCTTATCTAGAGAGATACCTCAGCAAGCCATAAAAGTAACCAAGTTGGCGAGGACCAGTGCAGTGCAGGCTGAGCCCCTGGGCCTCCTCCTCCTGAGGTTCATACACATAAGGAATTCCATGAACAACTACTCTCCCTCTAATTTGGCAACAATGAGAAGCTTAGTGATTAGAGGATGGAGAATGCAGGTTTTGTTGCCTTTTCACAGATTATATTCTTAGCAATCTGATAAGAGAAGAAGGAAGGCAAATCTGGAATAAAAACAGAGCCCATTCAGTTTTGAAAATGGGAAGAGAAAATTAAAATAGCAAGAGCAGGAACCAGTCCCAGAGGCAGATGATTTGTGACACTGCTAAAATCAATAAGGAAAAATGACAGAAAAATGTGGGATAAAGAGGAAAGAACTATCCTTCTGCTCCACATCAGGTACTTGTAGACTCTTTACATTCAACCTAATTGCTAGGCATGGATCATTCAAAGTTGAAGATGGGATATGCATAGAGGATACTTGCTATCTTTCTCAACTTCAATGGTTCTTTCTCTTGACCCACACAGTCACACAAATTTTGCCAAGGTGTGCAAGATAAGGATTCATGGTGAAGGCAGGGTTCTCTGGGCTAGTGATAGTGGCTGGGATGGTGGGAAGTGGAACAGAGAATCCCAAGACTTAGAAGCTCCTGGGGTGCCTTTGCACTTTTCTCACAAAATGGTAATTGAAAAGTCTTATTCAATTAGAAAAGAAGCTTCCATGGAGCTATGGATAGGAAGTCCTAGAGACAAGTAGTTCATGCTTCCCTGTGTATCTAGAAGGTGAGATGAACAACTCAGAATGTGAAGAGAAAATAAAGAGAAGAAATCAAGTTCATTCTGTCCAGAAGTCAAGAAAAACACTTCACTCAAATACAGCACATAATCATTATGAATTGGAACCCTAAGAAGGGTATGTAAGTGGGTTCTTCAGTCTAGATAGGAACACAGAACATATTTACATATATGTGCAGGGCTATATGCACAATGTGTATATATGTTTCTATACAAATAAGTAAAATATTGTAGAGCAACATGAAATAAAAAATAACTTTGTTTTAGCCAGTGAAGCATGTGTTCTAAAAGGAGGGATATTAGCAAGGATCAGGACAGTTAGAGAGAACAAACAAGAAGTGGCTGAAGACAAGAAATACCCTTCTAGGGCATTTCTGCTTCCTCCTGCCTTCTAAAGTTCCCATCACCTTCCAATAGCCCATTCAAATTAATAAAATCCATCAATGGATTAGTCCAATGATGTGGTTAGAGTTCTCATGAGTCAATCACTATTCAAAAACCCCACTTCTGAACATTGTTATATCATGAACAAGCCTTCAATATGTGAGCCTCTGAGGGATAAACCAGACCCAAACCATAACAACAATAATTGCCATGTGGATATTAGCTAATATTTAGGCATTACTTCTTAGTACTTTAAATGCATTAGTAATTACAATTCTTCCAACAAATCTACAAGGCGGTGTTAAAAACAATAATAAAATTAAACAATGACTGCATTAGCCCTTATTAATTCCCAAGAAAACAGAATCTTAGGCAGAGAGTTTCTGTGCTATTATTTTATTAGGAAATACAGTCTCAGGAAGCTTGAGGGAGGGGTGAAGGTGAGTCATACAGGCAAGAGTCAGAGCCCATACGAAGTTGTGCTATCCAGCTGGCCACCAGTGTAATAATTCTCATACGTGGGAACAACATGTCTTAGAAGTTACTCAAATTATGTGTCAGCACTGTCCCTGGGTGGGAAAGGAGAGATAAAGGAAGAATCTATCTACTAACTGTTGTCTCCCAGTGGTCAAAGGATTCACCCCATGGGGTGTTAACTTCCCCCACATTTCCTAATTGTGCATTTGTGCATGTGGGCACCAGTTAGGGTCTGGCTGCTTGGAAAGGAAGCACTCTGTGACAAGAAAAGAAAGTGGCAAGGCATAAGTTTAAAGTAAGACTGTCATTTGTGAAAACCTAAATTAGGTAAGAAAGCATACAGAATTGAGAGAGACAGGGGAGATGCTTTTTTCCAAAACTTTCATTGTTATTTCCAATCTCCCTTTTCTACCCCCAATTTCTTGTAGCCAGTCAGTGCTTTGGCTGCTCTGGGTTAGTTCAACTGTGAGATGACACAGACCTTCATCCTCTGGGGGTCTGAAACTTTAGTTTCTTGGTCCTTGTTTAGCCATGGCTGCCACAATTGTCCTTTTAATGATTTTGGACAGAGTCTTTCCTGTTCTTGTTGGATGAATTAGCTCCCCATGTAATTCTCTTGCCACTTCAGTTACTCCTTCTGTGTCTGCTGGTCTATTGACATGCAGAGCAGATTGACCAGGTGGTATATACAGCTTCAGGTTCAGTAGAAGCTCTACTGTTTTCCTACAAAAAAGTTCTTTCTGTTTACCACCCAACTAGAATTTCTACTCCATTAGCATCTAAGACCATGAGGTTAGGAAGCACAAATTTCCCATTGGGTTTATAGGGAGTGGTAATGAAGATGGACCATCCTGACTTTCAACTCTTGATTCTCAAACTCATGTGTTCTAGCTATTAGGGATAGGACGTCATTACTACATTGGTTCAGTTGTAAAAAAAACACACAAAGTATTATTCTACACAAGTGTCTTCACCAAATAATGCGTGGTGGATTCCTTTGGAAATAGATTAGTTTGCAGGCATTTAGGCAGTGCTTTGGGATCACCATCTCTGGAAGGGAAAGAATGTAAGGAATCAGGATTGGACAGGAGAGTTGGACTGTGATACAGTTCAGGAAGGACCTTATTCTCCCTATAGGGAACTCTGAAGGTGCAAGCCCTTCAGAACTCACCCAAGTTGGAATGAGAAGCCTGAGTCTTCATACCAATATGTCAATCAGTCATGGCTGCCCTGGAAAGAAGTCATGCCTTTGGTGAGCTGATTTCTATCACGGTTGACAGCTGAGGGCTATCTGTTGGCAGCTGTCCTAATCTGGAAGAATGTCTTTCTGCCTGAAGAGGAATTTGGGTATAATATCATAGTGTTCACCTCACAGAAATCCACCATTCTGGTCGATTACTTGTCCCTGGGGTATAGAGCACAAGTAAGTTCTGTCATGTACCCATTGTTATACCTCTGTTACTATAGAGTGAGTTGCTCAATTTGGGGCAATGTTGTTTGGGATCCTTTGTTGATAGACTAGACCTTCTATAAAACTTTATATTATGGGGCTGACAGACACACTGAGAATAAGCAAGGTAAAGTCATACCTAGAGTGTGTGCCTTTTCTAGTAAGGATGAGCTGTTGCCTTCTCCCTGGTGGAACGGGTATGTAGTTATCAGTCTTCTACCAAGTGGTTGATTATTGTCCTTAAGGAATTATTTCATATTAAAAGCAAGAGATTTGGATGTGAAGTGCTGGCAGAAGGGTAGGTCAGCCTTGGTGAGAGGGAGACCATAATACTGAGCTCCTGCATAGCCTCCAGTCTTGTCTTGGCAACATGACTACTCTACTCATTGGTTCATTGTGCAAACTTTGAGGGGCCAAAGAGAAAGACTGGTTAATTTCCACAGGTAAGTTTATCTCCCTGATTGTTGAGAATCTCCTCCCTGGTGAATGCTCACTAATGAAGACTAACATGAGAAACTAAGTGGCCCTTCCATAAGTCCACTCATAAACATCTTCTACCAACTTCCTTCTCTTCAGTCTTCTAATCTTGTTAATTTCAAGCCCTTAACCAGCCAAGTCACTTGCCACTACCCATACATCCGGGTGTATCCTTCATGTTAGCTGTTTTTTCTCCATACAAATTAGATTATCAAATGTACTGAATGCAAATAACCTCACTAGGATGACTTGATTTTTTCCTCACTTTTAGGGCCACTCTTGAGTGGAACAGTATGTCACTTTTTGATAATATCACCATATTGGCCCAATTCATTTGTGAACCAGTTCTGATATTTTCTTCTCCCTTAGTTCATCATTGATAATCCCCAGTGAGACCAAGGTTGTGAATAAAAGGAGAGAGAGTAGTACAACAGAGGTCAAGGATATGGCACCTCTGTTCATCTAATTTAATTGTGCTTTCTGGACCTGCTTTACCTCTCTTAAGGCCTGATTGCACACTAGGAGCTACTTTTAAAATGATGAGTAGTTTTCTTCTGCAGAATACTCTAGAGTACTAGGGACTTGTCCTGTGCCTCTTCTATTTGGGCTTGCCAAAGATTTTAGACATCTCTGATATCCTGCTGTGAAGACCTTTAATGACAATGGATCTTCTGGGTCATATAAACTAAATAGAAAGGCAACTTGTACCTAAGCCTGCATCTTATCTAAAACTAAGTCACCTGGTACATGGGGCAAGTGTGAAATATACTGCTAAAATTTTCAATGTGACACATATGATCTCCCAAATCCAAAGAGACCATTAAGCATTTAGCACAGAAGGTAAGGATAGAAACAGTGTCTTTTACCTCAGAGAGGGTGTATGACATGGTGTATGACATACCTCAGGCCACTCTACTATTAAACTCCCATTGATGTGGGAGGCCCCTGTACCTTCATAGGGTTTTTCTTATACCTTTCACTATAATGTATCTTTCTAGGCATCCTAAGTACAGATAACATGTTAGTTCAATCAATATGGTGTCATTAACATACAGGAACATGAATATACTCTGTGTAATATTAAGATGATCACAGACCTTCTAGATTATGTTTGGACAGAGAACAAAAAGATTTGCTTTGTCCTTAGGCAGGACAGTTGAAGTATAATTCTGTCCCTCCCATATGAAGTCAAATATATGTTCATTCTCTCTATTGAAGGGGATAGAGAAGAATACATTCACCAGATCAATAGCAGCAGAGTGAGCGCCTGAGACCATATTGCTTTGCTCTAATACAGTTGCTACATCTGGAAATAGCATCTGCAGTTGGGGCTCCCACCTGGTTAAGATCATGGTAGTCTACTGCCATCTGCCACATTTCGCTGGTTTTCTCAGGTGCCGGAACACTGAAAGGAGATATAACTGAGTATCATCCCAGTTTCTTTTAGGTTTTACAGGGCAGTGCTAATCTCTGAAATTCTTCTTGGGATATAATATTATTTGACATTATTTTTGCCAAGACAGGGACAGTTTTGAATGCTTCTGTTTTATATTTCCTACCATAATGACTCTCATTCCATAAGTTAGAGAACAACTATGGGAATTCTTCCAGTTTTTTGGTATATTTATCCACTTGGGCCCACTCCGATATATTCTTGGGGAAAAACTGTATTCATCACCCAGTTTCATAGACAATCTCTTTAACCAGAGAATCATGGAGGACATTTTGTGTTTCTTATTAGTAATAGCTCAGATCCTGTTATCTCACAATCCTCAAAAAATTGGATATTCTAGAAATTCCTTTTTCTGTATAGTTACCCTGGCAAATATCTTAGATCTTTTGAGGAGAAGCATTGGGGAAATATTAATTGTATAAACTTCTTGTGGATTACATGATTCTTCCTTAAGAGTATCTACCTTTCTCATCAGTAAATAGGCTCTGAATCCAGGAATGAGAGAACGAGAAAATAAAAATGTCATGGAAGCTGCTATAGTTTAGATCTGGAATGCTCCCTAAAGTCTCAGGTGTTGAAATCTTGATCCCCAATGCAGCAATGTTCAGAAGTGGGGCTTAGGAGATGTGATTGGATCATGAAAATTCTGACCTCATCAGTGGATTAATCCATTTATAGCTGAATGGACTACTGGAAGGTGGTAGAAACTGTGAGGCCTGGTTGAAGGAAATAGGTCATTTCCTACATGCCCTTGGGGATTGTATCTTGTCCCCGGCCCCATTTTTTTTCTCTCTGTTCTCTGGCTACCATGAACTAAGTAACTTTTCTCTGTATCAACCTTCCACCATGATGTTCTGCCTCATCTCAGGCCCAAAGCAACAGAACCAGCCAACCATACCCTGAAACCTCTGAAACTCTGAGCCAAAATAAATATTTCTTCTTTTAAATTGTTTTTGTGTGGTATTTTGGTCACAGATCAAATGAAAATCTGATCAACACAGAAGCCAAGGGGCTAGATAATTTTGGGACACCATTTTTTACTCTAAATTTTTTCCAATTTCTGGTCACATTAATACTTTTCTTTGCCAGTTAGGTGAGGCTATGGATTGAATTCAGACCAATAGAATACAGGCAGTGTAATGTACATTCTAAATTATTGTTTATAGAAACCTCCCACATGACTTTCTGTCTTCTCATTTCACTGATTACAGTGAACAGAATAGAAAAGTAAGGGGTACCCAAAACACATTTTGCCTGATTCCTTTCCCCTGATTTTTCTTCTCTCAGATATCCAATGATTTTTGATCTTTAGGTGAAAGATGACCAGACCTAGAATTAAAAGCACTGGTTCTTCTTCCTGGTTCCACAACTTATTAGCAGTTTAAACTCAGATAAGGCATATAAGGTCTCAGAATTTAGTTACTTCATCTACCAAATGATGCATTGGATAAGGTAGTGTCCAAGAACCTTTTAATCCCTAAGGTTATATGGACCCTGAATATATGGTCAACTCTCTGTATTTGTGGGTTCCACATCCTCAGATTCAATTAACCATAGATTGAAAATATTGGGAAAGAATTAGATACATTGAACATATAGTTTTTTCTTATTATTATTCCTTAAGCATCTACTATGGTTTGGATATGAGGTGTCTCTCAAAAGCTCATGGGTGAGGCAATGCAAGAATGTTCAGAGAAGAAATTGAGATGGGGCCTAAAGGATAGTCAGTGTAGATAATGAATGATGGGGTCAGGAAGATGGGGGCTGATTCAAAGGAAATAAAACTAATACCTCCAGAGCACTTCCCCCTCCTCCAACCAGTTGCTAAGGTCACCTGCCCCCAGGGAATTGTTCCTCTCAGCAAGGAGTTGTTAATGAGTACTCCCTGTGCAGCTCCTTTCCTTTTGGGGAACCCCAGTCAACCCCTGGATGGTTGCTCTGTTCCTGCCTTTTGGTTACCACATAAGCAGGATGGGAGGAGGGGCCATGAGAAGAAAGGAAATCTGAAATCTATAAAGGGGGAAGACACCCCCATTCCCTCAGGCACCAGCTTTGGACCCCCTCATCTCTGGAGGAGTCTCTCTCTCTTTCTCTCTCTGTTCTATCCTTAAAACAAACAAACAAACAAACAAACAAACAAACAAACTTTTTGCTCTTGCCTCAGCATTTCTCAGGTGTTCAATCTTCAACACCAGGGGAATGGGATCCGATCCTGATTCTCAAGACTGGTTTCAAAATGATTAAATTATGAGAGGTGTAACCTAATCAGTGGTTTAATCCACTGATGGATTAACTGGGTGGTAACTATAGGCAGGTAGGGCTGTGGCTGGAGGAGGTAGGTCACTGGGGGGTATGCCTTTGGGGATTGTATTTTGTTCCTGGTTAATGGAGCTCTCTCTCTGCTTCCTAGTTGCCTTGTTCTGAGCTGCTTTCCTCCTCCATGCCCTTCTGCCGTGATGTTCTGCCTCATCTCAGGCCCAGAGCTATGGAATCAGCCGTCTGGGGACTGAGGCTTCTGACATGGTAGGCCAAATAAACTTTTCCTCTACTAATTATTCTTGTTAAGTCTTTTGGTCACAGCAATGAAAAACTGACTAAAGTACAGTATAATCACTAAACTACACTAAAGTACAGTATGATAGCTATTTGCGTAGCATTTACATTGTATTAGGTATTATTAGGTACTAGAAATAATTTAGAGATGATTTAAAGTATATAAGAGGACTGTGTAGGTATGTGCAAATACCACAAGTATCTGCAGATTTTGGTAGCTGCTAGAGGTCTTGATACCAATCCCCCACAGATACTGAGGGACCACTATAATTAGAAATTGATGCATATTAGGAAGCAAGTGGCTGATTTGGAGGTTAACCATTCCAGGGTTCTTTAACTTCAGCAAGTATTAAAGTCACTTCCTTGTTTGGCTTGTTTTGCTGGGAAGCTGGAGAAGTTCTGGTTCTGACTGGAATAATTTCCATTTCTTTTTTTTTTTTTACTCTACTCAGATTGACGTGGGTCCTGAAGATTAGTTTGGGTTGTTGCTATTCCAGGGGAATTGCTAGGGTGTTCTTAATCTGTGCAAGAGGGTACCACAGCCCCTGTGTACTTGTGCTCTCAAGAGAATCTGGGTGAACACTCAACTAAAGCTCCCATGAATGGAACTTGTGTGCTTAACATCTTCCCCAAAATAACAGTTTTTTTTTTTCTGATCTTAAAAGAAAACCTCCAAAGAACAAGTAAAATGTTCACACCAAGGAAGAACATTTTATAATTATAATTATGTTACTCTAAAAAGGCTATAATAAACTTTAAGCAAGTGCTTCCTATTTTATTTTCACTGAAAACAATTTATAAGCAGAACTGTCCTCTTGACATGATAATGAAGGAGCAGTCACACATGTCAGCTGGGGCAATTATGTTCTTCAGATGTCTGCCGTAAGTATTATATGATTCCTTCCTGCTGACACCTTATCAACTGTGACATGCATATTAAAAAGAACACCCAAGAGAGCTAACTTTAAAAACCTGAGTACTTTCAAGAAGTTCCATCTGTGCCAAGAAACCTTGTATCTCATCTCCAAGACAATCTTCTCTTTGCTACCTATGTTCTTCTCAAACCTCAAGTGGAAAGAAAGAGCAGAACCATGTATTTTGGTAGTTAACACAGGCTAATGCTTCAGGGTCTTAAAAATATACCCAAATTATTATTTCAATGAATATAGACTCCAGAGTCAGACAGATATGGGTTCAAATTTTTGCTCTGACATTTCCTAGCTCTTTGGCTTTGGTCAAGAGGCAAACTTGAGCTTCACATATAAAGAGGTAAAGATACAGACAACATTGCAGGAAGAACTGCATGAGAGAACAAGTTATAAAGTCCTAGCCTTAGGGTTTGTCTTAGGAACCCTGAAATGTTAGTTCCCCTCCTGCTCACATGTTTTAGCAGGGCCCAAGAGTGCCTGCTCTGTGTGTGTCTTGGGGTGTTACCTAGTCCCTAAGTCCTGTGACCATTCTGTTGAGGAAGAACAAGAGGGTCGAGAGGACTAGAGAGTGTTCTGATTCAGTCTAACTCCCAAATCCCAGGCCTGCACATTACACATTTTCTCTCTGTCGTTACCCTCCCATCTTTCCTCTCTCAGAATGCAAGTGAGTTGGCCCAGTTCCTCAAAGTTTTCACTAGCCATCATCAGCATCGGCTGCTCATTGGGTTCCCAAAGTGTGATTTTCCTCATCAGTCACCAGTCTATTGAGGGGGTAGCTCCTCTGACCATGCAGTGTGCCTCTTAAGGGTCTCAGGAAATAGCAGCTGGCCACCCTATCCTCTCCTCACCAGCACAGCCTGTGCAAGTACTTTAGGTAGGTACTTCCAGGTTGAAGAAGATCCCAGGACTCCTCTGCAGGCTTCCTAAAGCACTGTTATCTGGAAGGTCAAGGCACGTTTTTCTTATGAATAACCTAAATCTCTTTTTGATATCTCAAATCTTGCCCCTCTTCATTCAGTTCACTTTTGGCTCCAAAATCCATTAGGTACTGAAGCTTCTATTCAGTTTAACAGGAAGGAAAGTAGATCCTACAAGAAAGGTTAATCATCTTTCTTGCTTTATTCTGAGTTCTATCAAGTATGACTGACTCTTTTTTAAAGTTTGGGGAATAAACTGCACAATCTTCTAAGGAGGGTTTTGCTATATAAAGAAAAATATTATATCTTGGCCTGTGGTCATACTATTATTTTGTTACACCCTGAAAATCTGTTTACTTTTTTTTCTACCAAAGTTTTGTATTGTTGATATATATTCAAAATCTCTTGCTATAGGTGGTTAATATCTGATAGTCTCACTAGTAACTGTGACAATAAACATTTTATCATGAGCTTATTTTTATTTGTGGTATGCGTGTGTACATGTGCATGTGTGTATGGAGGGAAGAGGAGAGAGAGAAATGGTACCATTTATATGTACGTGTATGTCTATATTTTCTTGTCCCTCGGGTGTAGTAGAAAAACACTAAATTATGAATTGCATTTTTGACCATTCATCTTGGACCAGATTCTGGGGACAGGCTTGGGTGTATCTTTAGGAATACCACTTACTAATTATGAAACAAACTTGGACAACTCATTTCATCCCTCATAATTGTGGATTTTCTTAATTTGAAAGGTGAAAAAAACAACTACTTTGCAGTGTTATTGAAGAAATAGGGAAGGAGGGCAATTATAGACAATGTGTTTATAAATTCCAGCACATAGTGGCTTACTCTACTACTCTTATTCTTGTGTTTGACTATATCTGTAAAGGATGGAAATACATTTTATGTCTCTTTCTGGGAGCAATAGTCCAAGTAAGTCACCTTCGGTTAATGACCAGAAAACTCTGTGAAAATTCAGTAGTCTAGATCAAGGCCTTGATGTTTGCCTCTGAAAATTGAGGTCCAGAGTCTAAAGCTGCTCTGAGTTCCAGAGACAATTATTTCTGGATTTTCCATCCCTGCTGACTGTGTTTAGATAACCATTCTTCTGTTAAATTAATGTGGTATGATTTTTAACTCCTAAAGTTATTCAATTGCACTTGTTAGTTCTTGATTTTGTGAGTCATTATAAATTCATCATGTGAGGATCTGTTCTGGAATCACACAGGATTAGTGATGTTAGGCAGACTAGTTTATTATTCTCAGGGTTGTTCTTCTTTCCTCCTTTCTGAGTTGGTCCTGGCATTTGTTTTTCTCTAAAATACGGAAACTTTCTAATGGAAATTTTATAAATATACATAAATACTAAGTAGCATGACAGAGACATCCACCCATAAAATCTCCCATTACCACCAGCCCAGATCCTGGAGTGAGTTGGCATGTAAGAACAGCCCTTTTCTGCCAATTTGGAGGTTTGCTGCAAGCTGGGGAGAAACTCAACCATCTCTAGTTGATTTAGTAATATTAACATTTATGGAAGACTTCCTCTAGACCAGGTCCTGTGCTAAGCATTTATGTGGATGATCTCTTTGAGCATCAAAAGCACCAAATGAGTTAGATTCTATTGCTATTTGTGTTTTACTTATGGGCCAGGATTCAGCATCAGGATCCATGTCTTCAAAGGGTAAACTTGGCATATACTTAGTGAAGACCCCAGACTTCACCTAGATAATATGGTCTTGTTATACCACCAGGTGTTTAAATTCCCAGAAATGGCATGACAACTCATTGATGGAGTCAGATAATCCAGTTCTTAGGAGTTGAACTTATAGAAATCACTTGATCTAACCTTTAATTTATGGCAAGTTTCGACATCACTGACCTGTTCCAAGGCTGCCAGATCCTTGTTTGTAGAAGCCCCATGGTTAGTCATAGACAAAGGCAGGACCTGAGGACAGCAAGAGAGAAACGGTAGAGTAACTGCAAGTATTGCATACATTTTTGTTCACTTATGAAAAGCATCTAAGATATTACCTTGTGCCATTTTGTGCTGACTTACTATAAGGTCTAGGACTGGGTTAGCACATGCATGCATATAAAAAGCCTCCAAAAATGGCAGCAATTTGGTAGGAAGGGAGACATGCAGACTCAGTTAAAAAACGTAAATCTAAAATAGGATTTAAAATGAAGGGTCATAGAAGAAAGCATGGGGCTAAATTGGGGGGAATAAGTTTTTCAGCATTTTCAAGTCAGAATAGCAGTTCAGAATGTCTATTTTTTAATACAGATGTCAGTCACTTGTATAGTGAAACATCTGCATTATACTGATAACACATAATATTCAAGTAGAACAAATATGTATAAATAAACATTTTTAATCCTCCTACATATTAAGAGTTCTGGTATTCTCATTTAGATGGTTTTCCTAAGTCAACACACAACTACTCCTTCCTGGAGTGGCTAGGAGGTCATTCTTTTCTAACTAACATTTCTAAATTTTAAGTCTGATTTTTTTCTCTCCTGAAATTTCTCCAACTATGCAATATCATGAATTAATTAATACTAACATTATTTCTCCCAATGCCATTTTTGTTCTTGATATGAAGGAGAGAAAGTTTGATATTATAAGAGCTGAACATAATCAACTCATTGGGAGTCCACCTTTTGATTTTTAGTTCACATAGCCTTAACATTTCTTTTTAATAACAAAAGAAACACATATGTGGATAATAAGGTGACTCAAGCCAACTGAGGAAGTTGTTGGGTATTTTTGTTTTTATTGTTTGAGAAAATATAGATACTATGCTAATAAATTAGTTCAAATAATTTAAGTCCTAATTCCCACATTAAGTTGAAACTTAAATTATCTAATTAACAGTGACTGTTTTAGAACCCAGAACTCAGATAGTTCGAAAACATTTTAACTGGAAAAGTACTGAGAGGGACAGAAATATTTGAGTGTATAAATTTAGTACTTTTACCCCTAGCCCAGGAAAAACTGGACTCTGAGAACAGCTGAAAAAGGTAAATAGAAGACTCAGGATAATCCTGGAGTTTAAATGTGAGCCAAGAGTTTAGGGACACAGTTTTGTAGATAGAGTCCTTTCTCTGAAGTGTCTAAAACTAGTAGATCTGTTTAGATTTAGTGACAGAAATTTAATTCATCCTGTCTACCAATTACATTTTTTTCATGATTTTATACTCTCACATGTGACTCAAACCTATGTCCTAACTCTAAATTGGCAAATTACGGTTGTATGTGCTTATGGAGTACAAAATGATGTTATGATTTATGTATATAAGATGGAATAATTAAATCAAGATAATTAACATACCCATCATCTAAAAAATTCATTTAAGAACATTTGAAATTCAGTCTCAGAGCAATTTAAAATCGTATACTGTACTGTTACTTATCATATTCATCATGGTATCCACTTGATTTCAAAGCATACGAACAACGAATGAACTTTATTCCTCCTTCTGAGGCTTAGCCCCCTTTGGTCTTCATCTCCCACCTACCTCCCCAGCCTCTGGTAGCCACCATTTTACATGGTGCTGCTATGAGTTTGATTGTTGAAGATTCCATGTGTAACTAAGAACACAAAATTTTTATCCTTTTGTGCATGGCTTTCTTTTCTTAGTGGTCACCAATTCGAATCATGTTGTTGCAGATGCTCTTCTTAAAGGCTGAATGATACTCTATTGTGTATTTATACTACATCAAAGTGTCATTTGTTAATGGACACTCAGGCTGACTCCATGACTTGACTATTGTGAACAATGCTGCAGTAAACATGAGAGCAACATACTGATCTCAAATAGTCAGGGTAAGTGCCCAACAGTGGGGTTGCTGAGTCACAGGGTAGTTCTATTTTTAACTTTTAAGGACATTCCATACTAATGACATTCCCACCAAGTGTACAAGTTTTCCCTTGTCTTTACATCTTCACTGACACATCATTTTTCATCTTCTTGATTGTAGCTGTTCCGATAGATCTGAGATGGTGTTTTATTGTGCTAAGCAAGCACTCTACCACTGAGTCACAACCCCAGCTTTCATTGTTGTTTTAATTTGCATTTCCCTAATGACTACTAAAATGCAGTGAGCATGTTTTTTTATACCTTTTGTCCATTTGTATCCTTTCTTTTGGGAAATGTCTTTTAGGTCCCTTGCTCATTTTTAAAATTTGGGTTATTTTTCTTCTTGCTAATGAGTTGTTTGTGTTCCTTATATAATTTGGACATTAACCCCTTATATGACTTAAAAACATTTTCTCCCGTTTCATAGGTTGTCTGTTCACTGTTAATTGTTTCCTTTGTTGTGCAGAAGTTTTTTATTAAGATATAATCCCATTTGTCTATCATGTTTGTTATCCAACAGTTTTGGGTCAAATATAACAAATTATCATCGGGATCAATGCCATGTAATTCTTCCTTATGCTTTCTCCTAGAAGTTTATACAATTTTTGTTTTATGTTGAATTCTTTAATTCAATTTGTGTTAATTTTTGTATATGGTGTGAAATAAGGGACCAATTTCATTCTTTTGCAAGTAGACATTCAATTTTCCCAACACCCAACATTAAGGAGACCATTCTTTTCCCATGGTATATTCTTTATTCCTTTGTTGAAAATCGATTAACTATATACCTGAGTGGATTCATTTCTGGGCTCTCTACTCTGTTCCACTGATCCATATGTTTCTTTTTGTGCTAGAATCATAGTGTCTTAATTATTATCATTTTGTGGTATGCAGTCTCTCACTTAGGATTTTTCAACTTCATGATAGTGTGAATGTAATATACATTCAGTAACTATACTTTGAATTTTATCTTTTCCCAGGCTAGCAGTATGTGGTATAACACTCTCATGAAGCTGGGGAACAGCTACAGATAGCCAGATGATCATGAAGGTAAAGAACTGATATTGTACAGTATACTGTGTTCCTAAGCTATGATGTTCAGTAGATTAAGTGTATTAAGTACATTTTTGACTTATGATGTTTTAAACTTATGATGAGTTTATTGAAACATAGTCCCATTGTAAGTCAAGGAGCAACTGTAGTTTGAAAGCAAATAATGTGATGCCTCTGGCATTGTTTTTATGATTACCTTGGCTATTCAAGATTTTTAGTGGTTCTACATGAATTTTAGTTTTTTTTTTATATTTCTATGAAAAACGACACAAATTTTATTAGGGATCTCACTGAATTTGTACATTGCTTTGGGTAGTATGGACATTTTAACAATATTTATTCTTTTAATCCTTGAGCATGAGGTCTCTTTCCACTTAGTTGTGTCATCTTCAATTTCTTTCATCAGCATGTTATGGTTTTCAGTATATGGGGTCTTTTACCTCCTTGGTAAAAATTATTCCTAAATATTTTATTTTTTGTAGCTATTATAAATATTTTTGTTTTCATGGTTTATTTTTCAGAAGGATTGTTGTTTATAGAAGCACTACTGATTTTTGCATGTTGATTTTGTATCCTACAACTTCATGGTGTTTGTTCATTAGTTTTAACTTTTTTTTTGTAGAATCTTCAGATATTTTATAGATAAAATCATACTATCAGCAAATAATGACAATTTTACTTTCTTCCAATTTTGATTGCTTTTACTTCTTTTGTGTAATTACTTTGGCAGGACTTCTAATACCATACTGAATAGAAATGGTGAGAGTGGGCATCCTTGTCTTGTTACAAATCTTAGATGAAAGGGTCAACCCCATATCTTTGACTAGCAATGGGAGGCAAGAAAAAGAAGGGCTTTAGAGGAGGGTAAGAAATCTCATTTGCAACAGTTCTCAAATATGTCTCTTCCTTTTTGTTCTCTTTACCATCATCTGGTTTAGGATCTTCTGTTATACTCAGTACGATATAACAGCCATGATAATAATGCACATTATAATAATACAGCCTAACATTTAACATTTCCTGTGTGTCACATACCAAATACTTTGTGCATATTAACCTATTTAATACAACCAATCTATGAAGTAGGTAATAGTTTCATGCCCACTTTGTAGTTGTGGAAACAGCCTTGGAGTGGCTGAATAACTTGCTTAAATTCACACAGTAAGTGCCAGAGCAGGGATTCCATGTTAGGTAATTTGGCTCCAGAGCCAAATCCAGAATTACTAATAGTTTGTGGTCTTCTAACTGAATGTCTTGGTTCTTGGCAAGCCTTAGATTGCTGCCAGATTTAATGTTTTTAAAATATTACTTTGAACATTTTATTCCCATGCTCAAAAGCCTTCTTGGCTTGTTCCCAAACACAGAGTAAAGTCTTGACTCCTTAGCTGGGCAGTACACTGTCCAGCTCTAGCCTAGCTTGCCGGCAACATCTTCTCTGTTCCTCCCAGGGCTGAGGCTCCTGACAGGCCAAACTGCTAATGGCCTCGATGCCCACCCCTTACTCTACTCTGCCCTGAGATTACCAGGTGCTTTTCCTATTTTTGTATCTTTAGTTATGCAAATACTTTCTCTGCCAAGTATTTTTTCCCTGTTCTTTCTAGTTATTAAAACTCGCCATAAGACATGCTTTCAGCAGAAGTGACCAAGATGTGAGGAGATTCAAAGTCATTCCCAAAGAAAGGGAATGTTTAGCCTAGAGGAACAAAAACTCATAGGGACAAAATCAGCCTTCTTTAATTAAAAGGCTGTCATGTGGAAGAGGTTTAGAATAGTTTTACTCGGCCTGAGGCTGTGACAGCTAAGATTTGCGGATAGAAATAAATCGAAGAAAGCAAGTCCTTTCATCTTTGGGGAATTCTAACTTTTAAATTTAAGATCACTAAGGAATAGCTTGTTTTTATAGCCGTGATCAAACCACTTTCTGTGGCCCACAGTAGATCTCAAAGGTTTTCCTGATGGATCAAAATCATGCAATCATTCTTTATGTGCCATCCACTTAGAAAACTTATTTAATTGACTTCTATCTTTGCTAGGAGTAGAAAGTGTCTGAGTTACAGGGTTATTTTATTTTAGTATTCATAAACTAAAATACATGTACTTATCAGCTTACCAAGGAGTCGTAATTTAACAAATGACATTCAGCAACTGAGAGCATGAGTAACCATTGTACACACTTTTAGGTGGAAAACAGGAATTTACAGAAAGTTCAAGACACATTGCTTCATGATTAATCGTTGTTGCCTTTCTTTTAAAATTATAATACCTTGATAATGTTTATGATGCATTTATAATAAAGTTTATTTTAATTAAAATTATTGGGTTAGTATCACTATTTAGTTAATTGTATAGATTTTTACATTAACCCTATAATGTAGAATATATTTGCTTACAGAGCATTTTACACCTATAATTTTCCAGTAACTAGATTTTAAATTTTATTTTTAGCTCAAATATGAGTTATACTTACCTCTGTTGACATACTCTCTATCTCTAGGTATATAAACACCATCTCACTCTATCATTTCCAAATTGTTTTGCTTATTCAATGGTTTTATTATTATTATCTCCAAGTACCACTGTGTCCCCAGTCAAAGAAGATGGGTTCTGTAGTCTTTCATATCTCTCACGTATGCTTGTGACAAAAATGTCTACTTGATGGTATTTTTCTGTAGTGCAGATTTAAAAACCAGGTGAATGATTCAATGAGATGAACTTTGTGCATTCTTCTGATTTTGACATTTTGTGTTTTTCAGACTTCTGTAGTGTTACCTGGTGGACAGTCTTCTGAATGCTGCATTGCATTTTTCAGCATTTCCAGTTTTCTTTCTGCCCACAGAAGCTATGGTGTAATTAGAAAGTGCCCTGGGAAGGGGTTTTGACAGCTCCCCATCTCTTTCACTCTGGGGAAGCATTGATACAACTCCAGCACCTGAGTGGAGGGGAGCTGGGCAGGCGCCTCTGATCCTGGTGCTGCTCTCAGGAGGGCAGCAGTGGCCAGAGCTCAGAAGAGCTTCTCCTGGATACAAGCCCTGGAAATGTGGGTTCAGAAGAGAAGGAAAAGGAGATGTTTACCTTCTTCCATAAAAATCAATTTGATTCTGTTATTAGCAATTGTCTTTAACAAACAAGCCTGTAAGATCAACTAGTGCTGTGACAGAGTTGTTTCAAAAAGGAATGATTATTCATGCAGATAGCGAAGAGGTATTCCAACAGGACTTTATTTCAGACTATTATAGGCTTTCCCTAAAAGAAACAGTAATCTTTGTGATGAGCATGGGGAACAATTTCTTCAATACAAATCCAATTTATTTTGGCTAGCTGATTGGTGCTTGCAGCCAGATCATTGAACATGATATTAATTATTCATTAAGGTACTTGGAAGAAGAGATTTTGTATTCTCATGCAGTCAAAATTGATGAGGTTTTGCATTTGTGCTATAGGAATAGCTTACAACTCAATGCTAAGGCTCAATATAACCTTAATAAAAATTTTGAAAAAGACACCAATAATTTGAACTTTCTCACATCTACAGAACATTTGTTTTATTGAACCCTCATGAGCTATTAGAAGTGTGTTGAAATAGTCTTCCTACATTTAATCATATGGATATGGCTTTTTAAAAAACCTCAAGAACATTTCAAATGAAAGGTCATAATCACTATAATGGAGTTTAAAAATCTTGTGATTTGGAGACAAAATTGCAACTCATATCTTTACAAGAAACATTTACTGTAGCACATTTTTCATCACTTTGGTTCTCATATACAAAAATATTGGGACTGTTACCATCTTTAGTACAGAGACAAGTAGTATGCCCATAGATACGCAGCTCTGAGCTGAAAACAGAATTGCTTTACATCAGGAATATGGTTGGAGATACAGCATAAAACCAGACTGTTTGTATCATAAATCAAACTTGGTCTGAGAGTTAGACTTGAATCTCTAAACATGAATAGATCTACAGAGGATAGACCACCACTACTCTACCTCTCACCCTGGAGTGGTGTTGATGCAGTTCCACCTGAGTGGAAGGGAGCTGGGCTGACACCTCTCACATCCTGGTGTTTCTCTTAAGAGGGCTGCAGTGGCCAGTAGTTTGCCTGATGTTTTTCTATTCCATGTTCTGAAGTCTGTAAAGAAAGGTCAGTTCTAAAATATGAACATGTTTTAGAAGGAAATACTTTTAGGAGATGTATGTACTGGGGAGGTGTATTGGTTAGTATAGCCTTGGTCATAAGGAACAGAAAATCTAGACCCCTGAAGACTTAAATGGAGACATGTTAGCTCACAACATTAGAAGCTCAGAGGCAGAGCAGGCACCAGACATGGTGCTCAGAGGCTTAAAAATGGCATCAAGGACTCTCATTCTTTCCATATCAGCTCTGTGTCATTCTAGGGCTATTTCCTGTGTAGTTATGACATTGGCAGTCAGCTTACATGCTTCTTTTTCAAAGCAAACAGGAAGAAGCACTGTCCCCCAAGTATGGGATATATGTTCTTTGGCATGATTGGCCCATCCAAGGTCATGTGATCATGCTAAGAACTATTAATCAGTGCTGGGAAAATGTTATGTGTGAATTGAAGTGAATTTATCAGGATTTGAGGGAGTGGGGTGGTTGCCTGGACAACTGTGGGGCTCTCTTATGAAGGACACAAAGGAGAGATGAATGATGGATAAGAATACAAAGTATCTTCTACCAAAAAATAGAAGTGCTCTTCCTTTTTCATGGTAAACTTGTATCTGGGAAACCAGTCATTATGAATCTTACCTTGGAGCCTGCCATCTTAGAAGGACTCTATTGGAAATTGGACTAAAGGTCATTTGTGTTATGTTCTGGCTAAGAATTTTGCCTGTGTCTTGAGACTTTCTGTGAGGTTGAATGTAAAGCTGATGGACTTCTTAATCTGGTGGAAGAAATTTCTAGGCAGCATAGTATTCAGGGAATGGCATGTGTATTGCTGGCAGCTTTTAGCCAAATTTGTTGTGACAATCAGGAGGAGAAAGCACAGCAGAAAGATTTGAAAAAGTTACAGTTTGGACAGAAAACTGTGAGTAAAACTGAGGCTAAGGAACAAGTGTTTGTTAAAGACATTATAGCCACTAAAGAAATGCTAAAGACTTTGCCACAAAACAATAGTGAAGATGGTTTGAAGGTATCTTAGGAATTGATAAGACCACACCCATCTTAGACTCAAGGGTAAAAGAGTAAAGATTCTCTTGAGAAGAGAACAGTGTGATACCTCTTGAGAAGAGACCTGGGGAGCCTATCAAGTTGTTTGAACATGGTCAGTTGTGTAGACACTCAGAGGCTGCTGTAGCCAGGGTCCCAGGAGGCTTGGTTACTGCCTGAGATGGCAGACCTTTGTGGACTGCATGGTGGCTAGTTCTTCAGGAAGGCAGGATACTGGAGTTGGGGGTCTTAGAGGTTTCCACTGAGATTTCAAAGAAAGGCCTGGGAGGCCAGGCAATGTGCAGCAGGATCAGAATCCCTGTGGGCAGCCCCTAAGAGGATAATATGTGGAAATGTGAAAAGGAAGCTGAAACTGTAGTGGAGACCCCCAAGATTAAGAAATGTCAGTACCAGGAAATGTCTGCTAAGGAAAACTGTGGAAATTGAGCAGAAACAATGTAATGAGACAAGGAAATAATAGGAATTGCTATAGTTGTGTGTTATGTAATAATAATAAGCTGTATTTGGTATTTGCCTAGACTTGTAAAACTAAAATAAAGGCGCCTGGTGACAAACTTGCTGTGTGGCAGGATGACACTCCTGAACAATGCCAATATGAACCTTTATCTATGATTTGAGTCGTGACTCCTAGTCTAGTGTTCTGATCTTTATCAATGAAGACCAGAGCATGACTGGGCTGAAAATTATTACTTAAACCTCTGGACTTTGGAGTAAACTATCAGCAGCACCGTGACCAGAGGACTCCACGTCGCTCTGTCTCTTGATTGACCCGGCTGCAGTCTACTCCGTCACTGATTGCTGATCAACCGTAGTCATCGAGGCCATCCAGCCTCCAACTCATCGGACACCTGAGGATACCTGAGGACATCTGAAGACATCCGAGGAGCTGAGAGAGGCTACGGCTGAGAAGAATCCCCTTGGTCTTATTGACTGACTTCTTGGCTAAGAGACATTGCATTGAGTAAGTCTATGGAAATTGTACTCTAGGTTAATAAGGGAGCGAATCTTCAATGTATTGTGACTTGCTATTATTAGGAATGTTAAGCTGAGTGTGCATTGCATGAATAAAATCCACTTGTTGGAACCAAACTTGATTCCTCTCTTACTCACTACTCGCAACAATATGTTTGTTTTTTTAATCTATATCAACATCAAGATATTCTAACAATAATATATGAATACTTTTAATAATATTTAAAAGTATTTTTATTTTGATAAACATTCTTATGACATTTTAGACATTGTAATTTCATAACATGTTTTAATATTTGTAAGGGTTGAACACTGTCCCCATTTGTGAAAGCAGCAAAAACAAAGTGTTTGAAAAAAAGGAACTTATTTATAAATAAACTTTAGAACCATTTGGCATCACTCCCCTATCTCCTAATCTGTTGTAATTTTGATGAATATTGCAAGAAACCTATGAATTAATTCGGAAAGACCCATAATCTTTATCATAGTTAATTATCCCCTTCACATTCATGTCCAATTTTACCATTTAAATCACTCATGTATTTTCACAGGCCTTGCACACTTGAAAAAATTTTCAACTATTCCTGTTACTGGAATTTTCCTCTTACTTATGAAGTATTATGAAGGTAGAGTTTTCTTTCTGTATAATTTTTTCCATAAATCAAACTACATGTTCAGATTTGTTAGTTTGAATAGTTAGTTGATTTCATAATTTAACTTAAAAGGAAACTACTTTCTTCCTTTGAGAAAGTAAGTGGGCAAAGATACAAACAAACCAGACAACCCAGCTCCCTTTCTTTCTGAGCAGCAGTTTTAGAGGGGAAGGTTATTATAGTGGTGGAGGACTTTCATACCAGGTGTTAGATTAGCAGAAATGGCCTTCATGAGGGTAGGTAAAAGCAATAGGGGAGAACTCATGTCATCTTCATCTCATGGGAATGGTGTCTCATAGCATTTTCTAAGATCTACAATATGTGTAGGTATAGAGATATAATTCTTATTTTCCCAGGACAATTCTGTTTGATACCTATTATCCTCATATAATTATATTTTATTCCATCTTTCTCTTTCTAAAGTGTGCTACTTTGGATGACAAATGACATATCTCCTCATACAGCAGTGACTGCAATTACACTGACCACTGTGCCCTGGGACTGGGAACCAGGATGAGGAGAAGAGGCACTTAGAACTTAATGGAGTCTTTTGCCATAGGTACAGGGCTCAGACTGCTCATTAGGAGTGGTAAGAGCCACCTTTGTGAGCACAAGCCCCCTTCTCCTGCTTACAGAGCTCCATGTTTTAATGGAGATGGACATGGCAGAAGAGCACACATTTTGTCACTTTTTGATCTAGTCACTGTACCAAGAAGCAAAGCCTTGTTCTGCGAAACTTAAGCTATTACATTTTCCTAGAACAGAATTCATGTTTGGTACATCCTGGTGCAGCAACTAGGTGAATCACATCAAACCCAAGCAACAAGCAAAGTTCATGCTGAAAATGTAGTGGGAGAAGGGATTTTAGAGAATAGTCGAGGTTAGGGGGAAGCCCATATCCTTCTGATAATATTGAAGGATCTGATGTCAAATGTCACTGCTCAATGATCTCAAGTAGATGTCATCATTGCTCCTGAGACCTTCTCAGCAATCAGGGACACACAGATGTACAGATTACTGGAAACCTGGTTCATGAAGGTTTCCAGTTAGCCATGCCTATGTACCTACTCCTAAGCCACCAGCCTCTTGTTCTTTAGGGTGAGGGAATCATGAGAAGGAACTTATCAGGATCCTGTGATTTAGTCATATCATTTTTCTGGAACAGTATTCCCAATGTGTGTTCTGCAGATCTCCAGTTCTGAGGGGCAATAAGAGCTGTACTAAGAAAAAAGGGGTATGTTTGTGCAAGGGAATCACGTCATGCTAGTCTGTGTTTTCGCTTCAACTTGAGGTTCTTAGTGAGAGTCTCACAGAAGACCTGGATATGGACCAGACATGGCAAGGATTGTGTTGAAAGGTCAAGGAAACAATTTTGGAGAAAACAAATACTATTTGGAGAGATGAGAGGGATCATGTATTAAACATTTTGGTGACATGATAAAATAGACAGTTTTTCTGCCTTGCTGAATAGGAGAGGCCAGCAGCTAGAGGCAGCAAAAGGGGAGTTTTGGATACTATTGCAGAGTTAGTATAGGTATGATGTGATTAAAGGCCTGAAGTAGGGTGGCAGCAATGGGGTTAGAAAGAAGAGAAGAGTTATAAGAAAAACAAATACAAAGACATGTCCACAGAATAGCCATCATAGTGGTGCTGCCAATCATCAGCAGCCATGGGGTGTTAGCAGAACCTAACATTTGAGACTTTACCATGTGCCATGTGCTTTGGATAAACATAATCCATAGATGATCTTGGTTCAATCTCATGACACTGGGAGGTAAAATTTGCATTTTACAAATTTAGAAATGCTGATTTATAGAGGTGAGGTTTAAAAACAATTTATAGCTAGGAAGTCGTGAATCTCACTTTAAACTCCAGCAGAACCCCAGAGACGATGTGGGATGAAGAAGCACCCTGAGAAACTTCACAGAAGATATGATGAGCAGAAGGAGGAGGTAGTTACCTCCCTTCTGAATCTTATGGACTCGAAAGCAGTTGGCAATGCATTGGGGGTGGTTGGTGGTTGAATTTTAGTAAATGAGTGGATTTAGTCCATCAGGTAGGCAGGCTGAATGTGAGAAGGAGATCATTGCCAATTGGGTGCTTTAGGGGCTCTGAATAGCCCTGGTGCCTATAGTATTAATTTCAAAGGAAACAAGTGATAAAATCACTTTCCACCATCATTTGAAATGGTGTCAAAATCCTATTAAAATCTGAGGATGACTGAAGACTCGGCTCTCAAGAGGAAAAACAGTTTCTAGCTTTTGTAAAATAACTATTGAACATGTCAAGTATTTACTTTCCATGGCTGTAATAATGGTACTTCAATATCTCTCATGGTTGGTTGGAGGGGGAAGGGAAAAGCATTTGTAAAATTTAAAAAAATAAATTATGATGCCAAATATTCTTCACAACAATTTTGAGTCAGTTTCTGAGCAGGTCTGTAGAGGCTGTTAAAATGTGAGATTACAGCAGAAAACCAATTTCAATATAAGCCTATGGAGATCCCATTACAATATAAAAATGAAATGTTGCCAATGTATGTTATACACTACACACAGAAATAGATAGAAAGCAATACAAAACCCTCATGCCTGTACAATATTTTGGTTCAGACATGCATCCATTGATTGAACAGCATTCTCTAGAAGGAAGCTGACACAGTCTGCTTACCTCAAACTGGAGTTGTTGTCATTCCGCAGATAATGTTTTATTTAAATGAATTATGCTTTAAGTCACCTGGGTAAATTTCAAAGAAACTGAATTCAAAGTATGGGGCCATAACTAGACAACTCAAGGATATTAATCGAGAAATTTAGGCAGTCAGGATGGGTAGTATATGAATGAGTCTCAATTCTAGCTATGTATTAGAATTAGAATCACGTAGGAAGCTTTAAAGGATACCTATGTCCAAACTCTACACACAGAGAGTTTAATTTAATCTGTATGTTTGTGGTTTGACATTATTGGTATTCTGATGTGCAATGCTGATTTACATAAAGGCAAAAAAACTGAATTTAGTAGGGTCTGCTATGTGTGTCACCTCCCCCGCAAAAAATTGAATGAGAAGCTTTGCCAAACACAAACAGAAATTGCATGCAAATAGGTACAATAACTTATGCCAATTTCTCATCCCAGTTGCTATATCATTTTGGAAGTCTGATGGAAGAAATTTTGAGGAATGGGCAGAGAGTAGAGATGGGAGCATTTAAGGTGTACCTGGGACAACTTGGATTTCTTGGCTGTTTGCACACTGATTTTAACTATTACTGAGGCAAAAGTGATCAAGCAAAATCTATTACCTAACTCCAGGTTAGGTAACTCCAGCACTCTGGATCTGATAAGTTATCCACTCCTCTCTTTAGGATTAAGTTGGGAGCTTTATTGATTAAATTTTAAGCAAATCAAATAGTGACAGTTCCATGGGGACCTCAGTTGGTCCAGGAATGAGCATAAGTTCTGAGTCTGCCAAATTGGAAGGTATTTCTTTTATTTCCCTGTCTGCCCTTAACCAGTATTAATAAGCACGCACGCAAATGTTAGTAGAAATCAATGCGACCTCACCTCACCACCCCGAAGGAATTAACTCAGGAGGAAGCTGTACCTAGATATGCAGAGTGGAGAGAGTGAAAGTGCCTGGTTCTTGAGGACATCCTGAGCCGCTGACCGTGGATACCTGGAACCCACTTTGCTTCTGGACATGTTAGATAATACAGTTGCTTCTTGTTTAAGCTAATTTGAGTAGGGATTTAGGTTACTTTCTGCTTTTAAAGCATCCTAACGGGTACAATTGCAGGGCACAGTGATATCTATGAGTAAATGGCCTCTGTGGTTGGGGTTTATGTGAAAAGTTGAGGGGCAAAAAGAACTGGAATGACATTGGGGTTTTTAGACAGCAAATCATTTCAAGGAAGAAAATAATCTGAGTTAAGGACTCTTTCTCTGTTCTCTTGTAGTCTGCTTAGGCTCTTTTTACTATCTTTAATCTCAAGTGGATTTTACCTGTATGTGAGAGAGTTCATGTTAAACAACACATTTAGTAGAAAGAATCAGTTAGGAAAATCACTCCACTACCTGACCTTATGAAACATAATCATTTAAAATTTCTACCATAGGAAGAAAAGACAATTGTGTTTCAAGTGGTTTATTTAATAAAGTTTAGGAAGTCCAGAAGACTACATGTGAACATCAGACACTACTGAGTATAACAACTGTATGTAAATACTTTTATGTTAAAATAATGATGGGTATTACATACTATTGGACCTGGATTTTTTTTTTTTTGAACAATTAACTATAATAGAATTAACGTTTTTAAGTAGGAAAAAACAGAAAACATGCATTAGGTAGGCTTATAAGACTCTATTACTCTTCCTCTCAAATTCTGAATAAGTTTTTATGATGTATTTTAAAAGTGACACATATTTGCTTATCAGGAAAGACAAGGGCATTTGAGTTGGCCTTAGGAATCCCATGACACTAAACTCAAAGACCTGAAACCAAGAGAAATCTCAGAACCTCTGCCCCTCCTTTTGTAAAGCTGAGGATTTAAATAAGATTTCTAGTACTTTTTCAACACAAAAATTTTACCATCTAAATGTAAGATTAAGAATTTTTTTAAGTGAGTCTTATACCCAGTACTTTCTGATTAAACGTTACTTTCTAACATGTTTAATAGATCTCCCATTTGTAGCTCAAAATTTAAACTTTTATATATAATTTAAGTGAAATTTCAATACATCTTCACTGGTATTTCGGTTGGAATTGTCAATTTTGGGGAGTTGGGGTCAATCTAATTGTTGATTTCAATTTGTATTTACTTTATCTCAGGCTTGCTTTCTTCTCACAATAACCTTCTGCCTAATGACTGCCCCTTGAAATGACATCAGGCAGTGCAAGATTGATGGGTAGACCAGATCATACCTGGCCACATCTGGCTCTGGCCTCGAGCTCAGATAATGAGTAATATACTTAGAACCGAATGACTAAGGGGAAGGATGGAGATCAGATGAAATAATAGGACTTTTGCTTACTTCAGCCCTAGAGTCTTCTTTTTCATTAGAGCATTGTAGTTATACAAAGTAGTTAGGTTCGTTTTGACTAAGTCATTCATGCATGGAATTTGATTTCAATCCCCATTTCCCCCTCTTTTCCCTCCCCTCTATTCTCTCCTGCAATTTTCCTCTACTCTACTGATCTTTCTTTTTGCTTCTTTATTTATTTTCCATTAGTATTTTCTGCATATACATAAAGGTAAAATTCCCTTTGGTCCATTAAAATATGCATATAACATGATTTTGTTAAATTGATTCCATATTTCCTCCCCTTTCCTATCCTTCCTCCCTCTCTCTTGTTCTTCACATTCTACTCTCCTGATCTTCCCTATATATTTATGATACCTTGTTCCTGCCCCTAACCCAATTTCATTCCCTTATTTTGCTTTCCTTCCACATTTGAGAGAAAATATTTGATCTCTGATTTTCTGAGTCTGGTTTATTTCACTTAGCATGATGTTCTCCTTTTCCATCCATTTACTGGCAAATATCATTATTTTATTTTTCTTTATGGCTGTTTAAAACTCCATTGTGTGTATCCACCACATTTTCTTTATCCATTGATCTATTGACAGGCATCTGGGTTGATTCCAAATATTTGGCCTTTATGAATTGTGCTTCTATAGACATTGAAGTCAGCCCTAGAATTCTGAATATAATTGTCATGCAAAGTCTATCCAGATAGACAATATTCAAAGTGATGTGTTAATATTAACTTGGAGCTTTGTAAGGACTTGTCACTTTCTTTTCTTTCTTTTTTTTGGAGAGGGATCCAGGGATCAGACCCAGGGGCACTTAACCACTGAGTCTCATCTCCAGTCCTTTTTATATTTTATTTAGAGACAGGGTCTTACTAATTTGTTTAGGGCCTTGTTAAGTTGCTGAGGCTGGCTTTGAACTTGCAATCCTCCTGCCTCAGCCTTCCCAGCTGCTGGGATTATCAGCATGTGCCACTGTGTTGAGCTAGGACTTGTTACTTTCAACAAATTCTTTGGAGCTTCTACCCTGAATGACAATGACATATAATTTAATATGTGTACATACTTTCAGAACAAATTTGAAAGCGTACTATGTCTGTTTGTCAGTCTTCAATTTTTTTCTATTGGGACTGAGGTTCCAAAGCCCATGTGGTTATAGCAATAATCTAAAAATTCCCCTGGTATACCTTTTTCTGTGTTTCCTCACTGACCTTGCTCTGATGACTCAATTGCTTGCTTGCTTGTTTCCTTCCTTTCTTTCTTTGTCAGTGATATCTATTACGTGCCAGGCACTGTGCTAGGAACTGTATATACAAAATTGTTCCCTGCTTAGTGGGGGGAAACAGAAAAATAAAGGAATAAAAAGAGTGTAATAATATCCAAATAAAAGGAGAGAAAATAACTACTTCTTAAAATATCTAGTGTGGGTAAGAAAAGACTTAGCAGAAGATAACATTGTAATGAAGATTGAAGAAAAGAAGAAAACTTTTTACTATTTTTTTAGCACACGATGGGCATGATCTAGTGTGTAAGTGTATAGTAAAAACTGAAATAGTACATATAAGATTTATTGTAACATACTTCCTCCAGTGTCATCTTCCACTTCATCCACAGCTATGTGACACCTTGCAACATACCCCTGGGAGGTCCTAAAGCATAACCAAAGCCTCTACCAGGGCCCTTGGTTTGTTGTTACACATATTGTCTAGTGTAAGCTCCAGTGTATTTCTTGTTTACTAGGTCTTCAGAAAGAACTTCCTTACCAAAACTTCCCTCTGACTTCTCCTCCTTCCCCACAAACATCTCCCAAACCACCAAACAGCCAACCAACCAATATCTACAACCTGCCTTCAGTTTAGAAAAATCAATCACTTTTTTTTTAGAGGTAATTACAATAAAATTTTATTTCAAAAAATTATTTATGCATCACAGAAAAGATGTGAGCTTTTTGTCTGATAGTGAAAGAGACATTATGTAAATGGGAGTATCACTGGGGTCCAGTCCAGACTTCAGTCTAACCCCAGTTATTTCATCTCATTATTTGAAATTGAGCAAGCATATCATTTAAACAGAGAAACACTTAGTTGTCTCATACAAAAGTAGAAATGATGATATCTAATTGATAAGTTGCTATGAGAATTAATTATATTGGCATACAGATAGAAATGATCCTTTCTATATATACAGATTAACTTCTAGCAGGCAAAACCCCCAATGAAAACTAGAAAATATGGGAGAGAGAGATTGTAAAGAACTCTTTGAAGGCACCTGACAGCTACCAAGGTTGCTGACTTGAGGAACTGAGTCCTGTAGAGCAGGGACCCTTCTAGTCCTGATGTGGCCTCTTCTTCCATGACACCCCCAGTTCACCCATGGCACCAGCTGAGAGGCCATGGCAAGCACCATGAGTGTTGTCACAGACAGCTTGGGCAGGAAAAGCCAAATGTGCGATCCCCTTAGAAGGAGTCCTCATGACTCTACCTCGTGTACAACCAGAGAAATGAAAGTTGTACCCCATTTATGTACAATGAATCAAAACGATAGTAATAAAATAAAATAAAAAATAACCACTGTGTACCAAAATTCTAATGCTTATTCACTGCATGGCTGGACAGTTTTTTTTTTTTTTCTCAATTTACTTAATCAATGATACCCTTTAATTGCCAAAAGGAAATTAAGCTATCACTAGCCACATAAAAGAGAAGACCCTCGAACTCTGGTCTGTACTCCCCAGTGTCCAGGCTGCATGAGAAAAACCAATCACTTTTAAGAGAAGATTTATCTGAAAGTAGGTTCATTGTGCACAGTCGATGTCGTGCATTGACAACTCTTACTCACCTTTAAGCATATGGTCTTTATGGTAGGGCTGTCCAGCTATTTAAATATTGTCCAAATAGAGTCTAATCATGTAATAGATGCACAGATGGTGCTGGAAAGAGCACACTGGTGGATGCTGAAGTTAACTTCCATCATTCTTCCTTGCATTTTAATTTATTTTGTGACTTAATTGACAATGGATTTGATTGCAGTAGAAATCTGCTAGGCAGTTTCCAGGTTGCTTGAGTTTTGCTTTTGATAACCTCATGTGAGTGTGTATGCTGTTTGGTTAGTTTTAGATTTTGAAGTCTTAAGTAATGCTTTAGAAAATATGAATCCTTTCCACGCCAGAATAATTGAATAAAATGTTAGCCGATGCTTAATCGAGAGACTTAGACAGCAAACACCTAGACATTTGTGGTGTGATGGACAGTTACAGTGAAGTGGTAATAGCAACCAGTATTATTCATTCCAGACAAAGCACACTGTATTTAGGATTTAAGTATTTGTATTGTGGTTCTGGATCTTAATGACTAGTTGTTTGGACAAACTCATCCAACCTAGGTAGCGTGATGTTCCTCATCTGTGAAATAAGAATTGCACTAAATCAGAGTGTTTTTCTGCTAACAAGTTTTAAAGTAGTCTTTAAGTGAAATTGCAGGGGGAAATTAGTTATATAAAAGATATACAATTGGAGTTGTGCTTAAAGCAGGACCATCTAAGTGTCTAGGGTCCAGAAATGCAGATGAAACCTTACAGAGAAACCCCACAGAGTAGCAGCTTTCAGGGAGTGATGGTTTCTTCCCTGTACTGATGATAAAGTCTGCAATACAAAACAATGTGATTGCAGAACGTGAAGCTCCTTGTCTAGAATGCAAATCAGGTAACTTTGTGTACAGTGTGCTGCCTGTTCAGTGATGGAAAAAGAAATCTGTACTTTTTCCACACTGAATTTTCATATGGGTCATTTAATAGTTCACATTCCACAGTTGCTGGAGAAGCAACTGTGAGCATGTAGACTGGAAACAAGGTTAGGAGGTAGGCAGAACCTTCCTCACCAGCCATGATCAGAGGTTTGAACTGTATTGTGAAAGCTGTGGATGATCTCTAGTGGAGTGTGAGGAGGGAAATAACAAAATACAGATGTATCCATTAGGAAACGCACTCTCCTAACAACAGGAAAGAGGGACTCTGGTGGGGTTGAAGAGATTGGGGAGGATGAATGTAGGGGGTTGGAAATCAGCTACACGAGTAGTCCAGTGAAGCAGTGATCAATATTGGACTGAAGGCTATGGATTTTAATTACTGTTGAACAATTTTTCCATTTCTCAATAAGCCCTGTTTTGTTGTAGTACATTTTTTCCCATGTTCTCTATTTACTTACAGTACATTAGAGATTTTTGCCTTGTCTTGAATTAGCAAGATTGATCTGAATATGTGAAGTTTCTTTTCCATGCATTGAAAGTGTTGAAATAAGATCACATTATTTATTCTTTTAAGGTTTAGGAAAATGCAGTGTGAATATTTTCTTCATTTTTTTTTTTTTTTTTTTTTTTTTGGTGGCGTGAGTGTATGCAGTGTAGTTGTTTGATCCCAGAAGTGAAAGATGATAAAGCTAGAGCCATGAAAGGAATTAAGAATGCTTTCAATTTTGATAATTTATAATTTCATGGAAAATATCCCTTTCATCTAGGAATTCAAAATTATTTCTGAGTTTTTTAAAAAGTACTCATAATTCCTTTTATTGTTTCATACACATGGACTTTCTTTTCCCCATTAGTCTCATGGTTATTTGTGTTTGTGCTTTCTCCTATTTTTTTGTTTTGAATAACTATTGATTTATGTTACTTTATCTGAGAATTACCTGTTATTGAACATTTCTATCTTTGTTTTGTTTTATAAAATATCAATTTCTGCTTTTTATCTCAACTTTTTCTTTCTGTTTTCTTTAGGTTTTATTCTACTTAAATTATTGAAGTCCTATTTAGTAGTACAAGGGTATAGAACTTCAAATTTTCTCCAGTTCACAGTTTTAGATTTCTCCCTATGTTTTATTAATGTAGTGCTTTCAAAATTATTATTTTCTAGATATTCTGCTACTTTGGGACCAATAACAGACTCATGGCTTGAATTGTTAAAGACTGGGTTATAGCATTTTCAGATGGCTGATTTTATTTCTCATTTCTACATTTATTGCATTATGACCAGAGAGCATGGGTCATTATTATTATCACAATTTGTGTTTTTAGATTTTTCTTGTGCCTAATATATGGTCAAGTTTTGTAAATACTTTTAAAAGTATTTGAAAATGGTCTCTATTGTCAGGGTAAGGAGTTAAAAAAAGGTTAATATAATGAATTACATTCTAGATTCTTTATATCCTCACTTATATTTCAAGTATTTGACCTGCTTGGGATTGAGAGAAATAAATGAAAGTCCTCCTTTATTCGATCATTCTCCTTAAATTTCTGCATTTTAAACTTTTTGTGTTCTTATGTTACAATAATTATAATGTTAAGTATATCTGGAGATATATCTTTATTATAGATCGAATGTTTTTGCCTAGAATTCTGTCTGGCAAAGACATGATAACTAAATAGAAAAACAAACAAAATCACTAGTAAGAGCAATCATGTTACTTTGCACCTTTCCCAATGACTATTTGGGTAATATAAGGCATATAGATGGCTTTTGTTTATTAAATCCAGTTTAAGAAATTTAATGAACTTATCACATTTAAATATACATAATATGTCACATATATATTGTGTTTCTATTCCATCATCTTAAGTTTTCTTTCTCTAAGGTTTGTGCTGTTTTCCATCTTTCGTTGTGTGATTTCTATCTTGTTTATTTGGGTCTGGTAGGCCCCTCTTACTGATATTTCTAGAGATTTATAATCTCGTTTTTAGTTCCTCTAGTGGCTACTTTATTACTGTACATATTTTTTAAGGCCCTATTGATGTCTTACTATGAAATATGAGGAAATGAGCACCCTTGCCCATCTTTCCTCTCCTTCTATCCTTCCACCTTGCCTTTAGTTCTCTTCATTTTGACAATGCCAAAGATCATCACATTTACCTAAAGGTCATAAAATCCTAATGACTTCAGTGTTCACCAGTAGTCCTTAAATACCACAGCTGCCCCGTTTCTAATTCTTTATTGCAGTTCACTTTTGGATGGCTGGGGTTCGTTCTCTGTCTGGTAAGGGCTATGGTTGCTGTGGTCTGTATGTTTGCACATTCCTGCTTAATGACTGGTGTGTGGTTAGATTGGAATGATTAGGGCACAGTTCTTTCTCCCTAAGACTCTAAATACTGCTCTCACTGAATATTTTTTGGATTTGTTATACTAACCTTAGTATTTCTATTTTCATTATTGCTCCCTACTCCAAAGAACTGTTAATATCAGAGATAAAGTCTATGTTTATTTATGAACTGTGGTTCTCTGGAGGGGTACCAAGCTATTTTAATATATAATATTTCTCCACCCCCTCTCCCCATAACCAATTTTTGGTTCTTGGGGGTGATATCATTCCTGATGAAATCAATTTACTAAATCGATTCCCTTATCCTTTAAGATGACTTCATTTTTCAGTGTGGTGTATTCTGTCCTGAAAATTTTCTTGGGGCACTCTTTTTGTTACTGCACATTTAGGGCTTTATTTGTTCTTCCTTTCTCTCTCCTTCTCCCCCATTACCTTTCTTTTTTTAAAATTTATTTCTTAGTTGTAGGTGAACACCACACCTTTATTTTTTTTTATGTGGTGCTGAGACTCAAACCAAGTGTCTCACATGTGCTAGGTGAGTGCTCTACCACTGAGACACAAACCCGGCTCTTTCTTTCTTCTTGACATAAGCAGAAATTTAATTAGGAAAGTAAGGATGACTCACTCAAAGGAAAAGATAGGGACAGAGAGACTGTGGGCTTTTGCACAAGTGAGAAGTCTAAAGCTTTCTTTTCTATGCCAACTTTTCTATTATTATATTTTTGAAAACAAATTGTGTTTATATTATTCCATTCCCTTTTGAGAAATAACAATTATGTATATATTCCACCATTCTGATCTTCTCTTTAGCTTCTTCTTCTGTTCTTCCATTTTGTTGCCAAGTTGCTTAAAAAATTCCGTGTAATTGCTTTTCAAATGTATCTCTTTCTTTTTTGTTGCTTTTAATGCTTTTTCTCTTTTGGAGTGGTTTTATTATACTCTATCTCTTTATGACTTTATCAACTTTTTCCTAATATGTGTATTTTTTTCATTCACTTTTCTGTTTCTTTTATACTTTCCTTCCTTTTGATATGGCATATTGTTAATGATATAATCATGTGTCAGATTTTTGGGTATTCTTTCCCTTCTCCCCTCTTTTGGATACACAGATTGCCATTCAAGAGCCTATGTGAATTCACAGCCTACCTCTGTGACACCTAGATTTTTTGTTGGATAATTTTGAACTTATTTTGCTTAGATAGGTGTGGTAAGAAGGTGCATCTCGTTGCTATTTCTGGTCTTTTTTTCAAACTTGCCTAGCCTCAGACTCTTTTCAGCATAGGAATCCTAAGTAGAAAAAGTACACATAAAAGCAGTACTTCCTCAACCCTTGCCAAACACAGCAAGCACTGTCTACACTCCCCCAGGTTGGTCTCCAACTCACATGGCCTCAATGGTCTTCATTCCTTAGGGTAAAGGTCAAACTAGGCCTTCTGGGTAAAACTAGGCCTTCTAGGTTCCTCTTTTTTATTTTCAGAGAGATTTGTATTCCTACAAAGACCCAAGGAAATTTGAATTTGTTTTTACCATCTCTAATTTGAATCTGAGTTTCATTTTTTTAGGTATAGTATCTATCCTTTATAGTCTTTGATTGAGGATTGTAGGCATTTCCTATTTTATTTTAAATTTATTTTTCTTCTTTTTTTATTGTAAACAAATGGGATACATGTTGCTTCTCTGTTTGTACATGGCGTAAAGGCATACCATTTGTGTAATCATAAATTTACATAGGGTAATGTTGTTTGATTCATTCTGTTATTTTTTCCCTTCCCCCCCACCCCGCCCACGCCTCTGTTCCCTCTACACAGTCCTTCGTTCCTCCATTCTTGCCCCCCTCCCTAACCCTAACTCTAACCCTAACACTAACCCCTCCCACCCCCCATTATGTGTCATCATCCACTTATTAGCGATATCATTCATCCTTTGGTTTTTTGAGATTGGCTTATCTCACTTAGCATGATATTCTCCAATTTCATCCATTTGCCTGCAAATGCCATCATTTTATCATTCTTTATTGCGGAGTAATAGTCCATTGTATATATATACCACAGTTTCTTTATCCATTCATCAATTGAAGGACATCTAGGTTGGTTCCACAATCTGGTTATTGTGAACTGAGCAGCTATGAACATTGATGTGGCTGTATCTCTGTAATAAGCTGATTTTAAGTCCTTTGGGTATAGGCCAAGGAGTGGGATAGCTGGGTCAAATGGTGGTTCCATTCCAAGTTTTCTAAGGAGTCTCCACACTACTTTCCAGAGTGACTGCACTAATTTGCAGCCCCACCAGCAATGTATGAGTGTACCTTTCTCCCCACATCCTCGCCAACACCTGTTGTTGCTTGTATTCTTGATAATCGCCATTCTAATTGGGGTGAGATGGAATCTTAGGGTGGTTTTGATTTGCATTTCTCTTATTACTAGAGATATTGAACATTTTTCCATATGTTTGTTGATTGCTTGTAGATCTTCTATGAAGTGTCTATTCATTTCCTTAGCCCATTTGTCGATTGGATTATTTGCATTCTTGGTGTAGAGGTTTTTGAGTTCTTTATAGATTCTGGAGATTAGTGCTCTATCTGAAGTATGATTGGCAAAGATTTTCTCCCACTCTGTAGGCTCTTTCTTCGCATTGCTGATAGTTTCCTTTGCTGAGAGAAAACTTTTTAGTTTGAATCTATCCCAGTTATTGATTTTTGCTTTTATTTCTTGTGCTATGGGAGTCCTGTTGAGGAAGTCTGGTCCTAAGCCAACATGTTGAAGCACTGGACCTACTTTTTCTTCTATAAGATGCAAGGTCTCTGGTCTGATTCCGAGGTCCTTAATCCATTTTGAGTTTAGTTTCGTGCATGGTGAGAGATATGGGTTTAGATTCATTCTGTTGCATATGGATTTCCAATTCTCCCAGCACCATTTGTTGAAGAGGCTATCTTTTCTCCATTGCATATTTTTGGCCCCTTTGTCTAGTATGAGAAAATTGTATTTATTTGGGTTTGTGTCCGTGTCCTCTATTCTGTTCCATTGATCCACCTTTCTATTTTGGTACCAATACCATGCCGTTTTTGTTACTATTGCTTTGTAGTAGAGTTGAAGATCTGGTATTGCGATAACCCCTGCTTCACTTTTTCTGCCAAGGATTGCTTTAGCTATTCTAGGTTTTTTATTCTTCCAGATGAATTTCATAATTGCTTGCTCTATTTCTGTAAGGTACATCATTGGGATTTTAATTGGAATTGCATTGAATCTGTACAGCACTTTTGGTAGTATGGCCATTTTGACAATATTAATTCTTCCTATCCAAGAACATGGGAGATCTTTTCATCTTCTAAGGTTTTCTTTAATTTCTTTCTTTAGTGTTCTGTAGTTCTCATTGTAGAGGTCTTTCACCTCTTTTGTGAGATGGATTCCCAAGTATTTTATTTTTTTTGAGGCTATTGTGAATGGGGTAGTTTTCCTAACTACTCTTTCTGAAGATTCATCACTTATGTATAAAAATGCCTTAGATTTATGTGCATTGATTTTATATCCTGCTACTTTACTGAATTCACTTATGGAGATCTAAAAGTTTTCTGGTGGAATTTCCTGGTTCCTCTAAGTATATAATCATATCATTAGCAAATAGGGAGTTTGAGTTCTTCTTTTCCTATTTGTATCCCTTTAATTTCTTTGGTCTGTCTAATTGCTCTGGCTAGAGTTTCAAGGACGATATTGAAGAGAAGTGGTGAAAGAGGGCATCCCTGCCTTGTTCCAGTTTTTAGGGGGAATGCTTTCAGTTTTTCACCATTTAGAATGATATTAGCCATGGGCTTAGCATAGATGGCCTTTACAATATTAAGGAATGTTTCCACTATCTCTATTTTTTCTAGTGTTTTGAGCATGAAGGGGTGCTGTATTTTATCAAATGCTTTTTCTGCATCTATCGAAATAATCATGTGATTCTTGACTTTAAGTCTATTGATATGGTGAATTACATTTATTGATTTCCTGATGTTGAACCAACTTTGCATCCCTGGGATGAAACCCACTTGATCATGGTGCACTATCTTTTTAATATGTTTTTGTATGTGATATGCTAAAATTTTGTTGAGAATTTTTGCATCGATGTTCATTAAGGATATTGGTCTGAAATTTTCTTTCCTCAATATGTCTCTGTCTGGTTTAGGTATCAGGGTGATATTGGCTTTATAGAATGAGTTTGGGAGGGTTCCCTCCTCTTCTATTTTATGGAATACTTTGAGAAGTATTATAATGAGCTCTTCATTAAAGGTTTTGTAGAACTCGGCTGAGAACCCATCTGGTCCTGGACTTTTCTTTGTTGGTAGGCTTTTGATGACTTCTTCTATTTCATTACTTGAAATTGGTCTATTTAAATTGTGTATGTCCTCCTCGTTCAGTTTAGGCAATTCCTATGTCTCTAGAAACCTGTTGATGTCTTCGAAATTTTCTATTTTGTTAGAGTATAGATTTTCAAAAGAGCTTCTAATTATGTTTTGTATTTCAGTCGTGTCTCTTGTGATATTTCCTTGTTCTTTCCGAATTTTAGTGATTTGGGTTTTCTCTTGTCTTCTCTTTGTTAGTGTTGCTAAAGGTTTATCAATTTTGTTTATTTTTTCAAAGAACCAACTATTTATTTTGTCAATTTTTTGTATTGTTTCTTTTGTTTCAATTTCGTTGATTTCAGCTCTGAGTTTAACTATTTCCTGTCTTCTACTACTTTTGGTGTTGGTCTGCTCTTCTTTTTCTAAGGCTTTGAGCTGTAGTGTTAGGTCGTTTATTTGTTGAGTTTTACTTCTTTTATTAAATGCACTCCATGAAATAAATTTCCTCTAAGTACTGCTTTCATAGTGTCCCAGAGATTTTGATATGATGTTTCTTTGTTCTCATTTACCTCTAAGAATTTTTTAATTTCCTTCATATTATCTTCTGTTATCTATTCATCATATAATAGCATATTGTTTAATCTCCAGCTGTTGGAGTAGTTTCTGTTTTTTACTCTTTCTTTTATTTCTAACTCCAATCCATTATGATCTGAAAGAATACAAGGTAGTGTCTCTATCTTCTTGTATTTGCTAACATTAGCTTTGTGGCATAATATATGGTCTATTTTAGAGAAGGATCCATGTGCTGCTGAGAAGAAAGTGTATTCGCTCTTGGTTGGATGGTATATTCTATAAATGTCTGTTAAGTCTAAATTATTGATTGTGTTATTGAGATCTATGGTTTCTTTGTTCAATTTTTGTTTGGAAGATCTGTCCAGTGGTGAGAGGCGTGTTAAAATCACCTAGTATTATTGTGTTATGGTCTATTTGGTTTCTAAAATTGAGAAGAATTTGTTTGACATACATGGATGAGCCACTGTTTGGGGCATAGATGTTTATGATTGTTATATCTTGCTGATTTATGCTTCCCTTAAGCAGTATGAAATGTCCTTCTTTATCCCTTCTGACTAACATTGGCTTGAGGTCCACATTATCTGAAATGAGGATGGATACTCCAGCTTTTTTGCTGAGTCCATGTGCATGGTATGTTTTTCCCCATCCTTTCACCTTTAGTCTATGGGTATCTCTTTCTATGAGGTGAGTCTCTTGCAGGAAACATATTGTTGGATCTTTCTTTTTAATCCAATCTGTCAGTCTATGTCTTTTGATTGATAAATTCAGGTCATTAACATTCAGGGTTATTATTGAGATATGATTTGTATTCCTGATCATTTGGTTCATTTTTTAAATTTTATTTATTTATTTATTTTTTTGACACAACTTGGTTCCTCCTTTATTTTACAGTTCCTTTAGGATAATTCCTCCCTTTGCTGATTTGCTTCTTTGTTTTTTATCTCTTCCTCATGAAATATTTTGCTGAGAATGTTCTGTAATGCTGGATTTCTTTTTGTAAATTCTTTTAGCTTTTGTTTATCATGGAATGATTTTATTTCATCATCAAATTTGAAGGTAAGTTTTGCTGGGTATAAGATTCTTGGTTGGCATCCATTTTCTTTCAGAGCTTGATAAATGTTGTTACAGGCCCTTCTAGCTTTTAGGGTCTGGATTGAAAAATCTGCTGATATCCGTATTCGTTTCCCCCTGAATGTAATATGGTTCTTTTGTCTCACAGCCTTTAAAATTCTGTCTTTATTTTGTATGTTAGGTATTTTCATTATAATGTGCCTTGGTGTGGGTCTGTTGTAATTTTGTGTATTTGGAGTCCTATAAGCCTCTTGAACTTGATTTTCCATTTCATTCTTCAGATTTGGGAAATTTTCTGATATTATTTCATTGAATAGATTGTTCATTCCTTTGGTTTGTTTCTCTAAGCCTTCCTCAATCCCAATAATTCTCAAATTTGGCCTTTTCATGCTATCCCGTAGTTCTTGGAGATTCTGTTAATGATTTCTTAACATCTTCTCTGTTTGTTCAACTTTGTTTTCAAGGTTAAATATTTTGTCTTCAATATCTGAGGTTCTGTCTTCCAGGTGTTCTATCCTATTGGTTATGCTTTCTATGGAGTTCTTAATTTGGTTTATTGTTTCCTTCATTTCAAGGATTTCTGTTTGGTTTTTTTCCAATATCTCTAACTCTTTATTGAAATGATCTTTTGCTTCCTGTATTTGCTCTTTTAACTGTCGATTGGTGCTATCATTCAATGCCTGCATTTGCTCTTTCATCTCCTCGTTTGCTTCCCTGATCATTTTAATTATGTACATTCTGAACTCCCTTTCTGTCATTTCTTCTGCCATGCTGTCATTGGATTTTATTGATGTAACATCTAGATTTGTTTGGGGCATTTTCTTCCCTTGTTTTCTCATATTGTTCAAGAATCAGTGGGTCATTAAGATATTGTAGATTTCCTCTATTGACTTATAAAGTCCCTGAAGATTGCTAGTATATCCCCTCTTATCCTTCAGTAGCCTGAAGTCTTGGAGGAAGTTGAGAATGCGGTGCTCCTCAAGGAAGCTGCCTCTCTAGGGTTGGTGGTCTTCAGGTGGGGTATATTCCCTGCTAGAGGGCAGAGGTGCCTCCACTTGTTGACCAATGGTCATCCAAAGGGGAACTAGGCTGTGGGCTGAGGCAAGGCCTGTTTGAGCCTGTGTCTCTGGTTTTACCGTCCTTGTGGAAAAACCTCACCCGGCAGGGAAGACTCACCTGGTGGGGAGGTCTCGCTGGTCAGTTCCCCTCCTAGAGGTTCCCCTCAATCTACAACTACTGCCTGGGCAGGGCAGCCTTCTTCTGCAACGTTCTCAGGGGCCTGGACCTACCTCCTGGGCCTGGGAGCCTCACCCTTAGCAGATGAGTCTCCTTAGGCGCCTCTCCTCAGAGAATCTGCCCACAGGCCTGGAAACTTCTCTCCACCCTTAAGCGTGTCTCTGTGTGACTCTTCCACCAAGAAGCCGCCTAGGTCCTGGGACCCTGCTCTGCACTTAATTCCCTGGCTATACGGCCCCTCCTCTGAGCTGCTACCTGAAGCCCCGTACAATAGCTCCGAGATCCAGAGACCCACCACACACCTCTTCCTCCGGACAGCCGCCCGGTGTTCCGACGCAGTCACTAGGAGTCCAAGCAACTCACTTCGCATCTCCTCCTCCCGCCAACTGCCTGTAGCCCTAGGCAGTCACTCCGAGTCCAAGTGACCTGCCCTGTTACTCCTCCTCCTTGGGGTAGCCCCCCAGGTGTTCAGGACCGGTCGCTCGGAGACCAAGCGACGCACCGCACTCCTCCTCCAGGCAGGCCACCGGTGTTCAGGAGCGGTCTCTTTGAGTCCAAACAACTCACCACTCGCCTCCTCCTCTGAGCAGCCACCCGGAGCTCTGATGCAGTCACTCCTAGACCAAGCGAGCCGCTGCTCTCCTCCTCTTCCTCCGGGGAGCCCCCCAGTATTCAGAAGCGGTCGCTCTGAGTCCAAACAGCTCGCCACGCAGCTCCTCCTCAGGCAGCCACCCGGAGCCCCAGTGGTTGCTCTGAGTCCAAGCGCTGTGCTGAGCCGCCTCCTCTATGATGATCCTAGTGGTCCGTGTTTACCGCTCCAGTGGGGGGAGGGGCGTCTCGCCGAGCAACTCTACTTCACAAAGTTCCCTGCGTTCCGGGGCTACCGCCCTATCCAGAATGCCTCCCCAACGGGAGAGACTCACCCAGCGGCTTTGAGTTGGTCCCAAGTCTCTCACTATCTCCTCTTTTGAATCCTGCATCCTGGAGCAACATGAAATGCAGCCGCCCTCTAGTCCGCCATCTTGAAACCCTCTTATTTTTCTTCTTTAATTTTTGTTCTTTTTGACCATAATTTTGAATTTCAGAGAATAGTGACTATATCCTTGACCCTGATCCTTGATTGGAATTTCCAAGCTCGTGGTGATGGGCCTCCCCAGATAGATATAGCTTTTATTCCTTGTTTAGAGTTGTCAATAAGGTTGGGAAACAGACCACAAATTACAAAACATTTCAAGATTTATGCCCACTTACCAGCGTATTTGAGATAGTTACCATAAAAATGTTATATTACAAAGAAAAGTAGAATTTGAAATGGAAGCACAAGAAGTAAAGACAGAAAGAGACATAGAAAAGAGAAGTAAAATTCTACCAGATTTCTGTGACAAGGTTTTTTGTTGAGGATCAACAATAAAATTACTGCAAACTTCCTGGAATCCAAAGCTTGAGAGGAAAATCACAGTAACTGGTTCAGTTTAATAGTTTGATGAAGAGAAGCACATTATCAAATGAAGAGGAACTGTTTTTCGGGAACAAAAAATTTGTAAGACACAATTTGTTAAATGAGGAGTTCTTGTTTATTTTATTACTACCCACCTGTCTTGTTTTTGACAGCATACATGTAGACACTCTTTCTCTTTGAAGGAGGGGTCTGAAGTCTGGTGTTCAAGTGATTCCCAACCCTGAGGGTAGAGCTCACCTCTGGGCCACAAGTGTGTTTGCTAGTGCCAGCTCTGGGTCTTCTGTGTTTTGAACCTACCCACATCCTTGCCAGTCTTGATTCTTGAGTCTCAATTAATCCTAAGCTTCTGGTTCTTAAGCTTTCTCCTTGTGTTAGATGCTGAGAACCTCTGGACTTATCTTTACCTGATCTTTCCTGGTCCATTACCTTGAGCCTTTTTCATGCTGTACCATGCTACAGCATGGTAATGAGCCTCTTACCCAAAAGAGCAGAGGGTCACAGAGTCTCTCAGGGTGTGATAGATATAATCATGGTGGCTTGATGGCTTCTGGAGAAGGGTGCTGAGGTACACAACTCAGATCTACTAGAAGGGAAGGATTTATTCCCCCAGTTCCTGAGAGGATTGCTGGAGGAAAGAGCTCAACTTCAGTTTCCTAGTGCCTTAGTTGAAGGATGTACCCCTTCCCAGGGCTACCTGCATCCAGTGACTCATCTTCATGGTGTTATGAGGCCTGACCCTTTTGCTTCTACTCAGGACAGCTCTGAAGGGTCTCATTGAATCCAAAACCCCTCATAGTGTTGTCCAAAAGTTCAGTCTTTGTTCCCAGTGCCAACTAAAGCCAGTTTAATAATGAGGACACAGTTTTGAGGAAAAGGAAAAAAATGTTTTATTGCCTTGCTAGCAATGGAGAAAAACAGGGAACTCCTATCCCAGAGGTAAAGGAGGTGATTCTGCCCATCAGGAGGAACAGGGGGCTTTTAAAGGAGCTCTTCAAAGGCTACATTCCAGGTCCCAGGGCACCCTGATGGCGTGTTAACATTCACTTGTTAATTTGGGAGATATTCACTTCCTAGATTCTCTGGCACATATCTTCTTCCTGTGGAGCACTGATAACTCAAGGTAATCTTGTTCCCTGCCCCCAGGTTAGGAAGCAGGAGAGGGAGAAGAGGAAAAGGAAAACATATCCCTTTTAAAAATAAGCCTCAGAGCTATATTCAAAAGGTGAAGTGGACCACTGTTATAATAGGGTTGGTGGAAACCTTCATACACCCATGAAACTACATTACCACCAACCTTCTCCCTTGACCCAATCTGACTTTCTTCCCTTTGTTTCCTCAAGAGCATTTTATAACAACCCTCTTGTCCACTAATTCCCACCAAGGAGTGTGTCTCCTGTAGAATCTAACAGGCAGTAACTTCCTAAAACCAGCTTAGTCTGATGCACTGCATCATGGTGGAATTGGCCCCCACACTGCTGTATTGAATCTTAAGAACATGTAGTACCAGGAAGGAAACAACACTAAAGAGGGTTAGAATTCCAGATGAGAAGGAGGTAGATTAAAAGAGTAGGGGAAAGGTAAGGAAGAAAATCAAGTATACTGGTATAGCTTCGTCTATCCTTAAGATTCCAGTTTTGGGGTTATGCTGATGGAACATTTGAAAACCACCTTTCACATTCTACCAGCTCCACTTGGGCTACCTGAACAGGGAACATCTGAAACCTCTACAGGATTCCTAACCTTACACCCTGTAGAATACTTCTAACTACCTTCCTACTGGATCCTTACAACAGCCTCTACCTGAAGTTGGACCATTCTCATCTCAAAAGAGAGAAAACTCAGGTCAGGAGACTTGTCCAGGGTTACCTGGCAGACAGTCCAAGGCTGCAGAGCCACCACAGGTGCTTTTTCCAGTGTATGGCAGTTTCCTCTGAAATGAGAACTCTAGACAGCCAGCACCAGTGCTTCCTGCATGTTAACTAAGTTCTTTAAGATTAGAGTTGCACATTTACTGGGGCTGTTTACACAGCTTGAATAAAACAATGGGGTCTCTGGCTTGCATGGAGCACAGCAGAAATAATGGTAAGCAAGTTAGAATCAGAGAAAGCAACTCTGATTCTCTCAGCTGCCACTTTTTGCTCTCTCCACAGGTGTACATATGACTCAACAAACTCTTTTAGTGCATGGAATTAGGGGCCTATTTATTTTTTAAGTTAAAAAAAAAAAAAAAAAGCCTTTCTGAAATCTTGCTTGGAATCCCAGAGCTTCCTGCTATGCACTGTGCACCTGCAGTGCTGGTATATAAATGCAGGGAGCTTGTTCCCTGAAGTTTCCATGGGGCCTACATTAGCTTTATTTTCCTTATGTGGGTCTAAGCATCACTGAACAGATTAAAATTAATTCCAGGAGGACCATACAATAGAGAGTTGTGGTGAGGGAAACTCTGCTGAGTCTTGCTACTAAATTTTTAAAAAGAATAAGAAAGCAGAAAAAAAAAAACTTTCCTCCCTCTTTGCTTGCCTCCTGATTGTTGCTCATTTTGATCTATGTTCATACAACCCTGTTGTCTTTAGTTACTCTGAATGAAGGTAGATCCCAGGATTAGCACATAATGTATATTTCCTTTTGTCTCTCTTCTGAGCCCTGCAGCAGACACACACACACACACACACACACACACACACACACACACACAAACACACAATAAACAAATCTTTAAGAATACCAATAGCAGAAAAAATAGGTGTGCTTCTCTCCTGCTTTCCATTTGTGAAAAGGGCCTGGTAGAGTTTCCTTTCCATGCACCAGCTGAGAAGGTTGCAACTTTTCATGATTGATTCAGCATTGAGTTCTGTAAAGCTATTCTGGTGCATAAGAAGTCCTAAAACCAAGCAAGTACCATTCTCCTCTCTCCCTCCTCCTCCTCCCCTTCCTCTCCTCCTTGTTTCTTTCTAATGATAGGTGTCTGACTTATCCATTGTGAACTTTATTTTGCGGAAGATGCTTTGGGTTATAGGAATGCTTCACTGAAGTCAACAGGTTGAAGGGGATTAAAAATGGCCCACGAACACTAATATTTTATACCCCTATGGGGAACGCTTCTTTTTAATATCTCTACTGTAAAATCTATTTGTGGGCAATGACTGGGGAAATATGGCAAGAGTCATTTAAATAGAAGGTGACTTTATTCAACTGTCTTTCTAAAAGATCATAAATTATCTTTTACTTGTTTATTTTATCATTGAAAACAGGCCAAAATTCTCCTCTATACAATTGAATAACTTTAGTTAGCTACTGTTTAAAGGGACAGTGGGGTAGGGGTGATGGCAGAAGATTGGAGGAGACACATGCAGGGTGGTGAATCATGTAGCAGTTTAGAGATTACAATTGTGACTGTCAGAACTATGCTCCTCTGGACTAGATAAATATACTGGGAGCCAGACCTCTGGGCACTGGCTTCTTAGGCTAGAACAAAATTAAGTGAAGGTCAGATTAGGATCATACTCCAATCATTCCCATTCCTGCTGTATCATTTAAAACTCAGTTATGACCAAAGATCAAGTTCTGTCTGTTAGCCAGTTTCTTGAGCCAACACTGGTAAATTTTACTAAGAACTCTTTCCTTTATCTGGGAAGGTCATCTTTTTGCCCATGCTGACCTTCTGAGGAAGGAGACCTGAATAGCTATGAAACAGGGACCACTGTCTTTCTAATCAGCCATATCAGCTCGATCAACTTTACAAAGGAATGGCAAATGAGTCTTCTAGATCCTTCCTTCCTTGTATAACCACAGAAGTTAACTTTCATGGAAGAAAATGTACAACCATTTTATAACATACAATTTCCATTGGTATACTGTGCAATGTTTTGCAACACAAAGTTGTGTGTATGTGTGTGTGTGTGTTTTGATTTCCTGAATCGAATGGGGTTAGTTTTAAAAAGTTCCCAGCATTAAGATAACCTGGGAAAGATAGCAAAATAAACTTTCTTCAAAACATATTCTTGGAAGGCATGAAGGAAAAGCGTAGACACTGTTACCTGCTACCCTTCAGATAAGAATGTCTGCTCAGCTATGGGACTCTGGGGAGTGTGACCAACAGGAAAACCTCCAGCTGCCATCTGGTTTGGAGTCTGCCTCAGCTACTGAGTGCCACTAGGACAGATTGCTGCTCTTTCTGACACTGTACTTAGTGATTTTTTTTTATTTGTTCTTTTTAGATATACATAACAGTAGAGTATATTTTGACATATTATACACACATGGAGTATAACTTCCCATTCTTGTTGTTGTACATGATGTGGAATTACACTGGTCCTGCATTTATATATGAACATAGGAAAATTATGTTGGATACATTCCACTGTCTTTCCTATTCCCATCCCCCCTCCTTTCCCTCCATTCCCTTTGTCTAATCCAATGAACTTCTATTCCTCACTCTCTCCCCCTTATTGTGTATTAGCATTCACATATCAGAGAACATTCGGCCTTTGGTTTTTGGGATTGGCTTATTTCACTTTGCACTCAGTGACTGAGTGAAGTGGTAGTGTCACCGCACCACATAACTCACAATGGCAATATGTGTTCCTGAGCTTCCTGGAGACCTCGCTGGGCCTTGGTTGCAATTCAGTTACTTCCTCAAACCTTTTTCCTCCATCACAGGTGTTGATTTTTTACAAATGACCTGCATCCCAAACTCCATCTAGGTACCTATTTCTAGAGAACCCAAGCTGAGATAGTTGGTGCCTAGGAGAATACAGGGGTTCACATTTGACAAGCCTCAGGAGGACCAATTGTAGACAAAATCATGAAGCAGGCAGGATTTATCTTCAAAGCACCTCCTGTCACTCTACCAACCTCCATCTCCACCCAGTACCAAGTGTTTTCTTCCCAGGCATATAAAGTGGTCCTGCTCTCCTGGGTCCTCCTCCGTGCTCCCACATTCTGGTTCCCGGTGCTCCAGGCTTTCTTGTTTTGGGTTATGTGGAAATCAATCAAACTTCATTATGTAAAAATGTAGACAATAACAGTGGGCCAGTATCTTTATGTTTCACCCACAAAATGTTTACCCACAATCAATTAGCTTTTTTTTTTTTTTTTTCTATTAGCATTCTTAAATACCTACTGTGTCCTGGTAAAGAATTCAGAAAGGATTTCTGCCCAACAAATTCCTTGTTGTTCCACCTGTCTTTGGTCTTTTTGGTAAATGCCTTAGTCACACTGGTTTTTGAACAGCCTTTTTAAAATGCAAATTGATCATGTTTGCCTTCTTGGAACTCCTTCACAGCTCCCATAATTCTTAGCTCAGTATAACGATGATAATAACAAATGATCTTTACCAAGAACTTTGTTTATGTCAGGCATTGAACAGAGTATTCTCTGTGGGCCAGTTCAGCTGTTCTTCACTACATCCCAAAGAAGTAAGTTGTCACTTCCATTTTTAGAGCTCTGATGCAGGGGCGTGCCCTGGATGCCAGATCCTGTCCTCCTAACCACTACACTGCACTGTCCAAGTTCTTTCTTCAGCTGTAGAGGCCCTGAGCAACTTGGCACATTGAAGTGTCTCTCCAGCTCACTCAGTCTCTTACCACTCCCAAACCTGAACTCACTGGGGTTTCCTTTGCTTCCAGACTGTTGTCCCTGATGTCTTCTGGAACTGCCCCCAACCTACACTGGAATGCCAGCTTCTCACTCCTGACTTCGCCTCTGTTCACCCTTCTATCATGTGGACCTCACTTCCCATATTGATCCCTCTTACCTTTCTCCAAACAAACTGAAGATGGCCCTGCAAGCACCGACCCCTATTGAGGCACCTATTTGTCTTTCATCCCTGCAGGTCCATAAGTTCCTTGAGGGAGGGAACATGTGTTGCTCACTGCTATATTCTCAGCCCTGACAGTACCTGTTGCAAAGTAGATGCTATAAAAGTACTTGTAAAAATGGATAACTGAACTCCAAGGGATACACAATATGGGAACATCATAGTGGTGGTAGTGAGGAGGTAGGATACAGTTTCTTTGGGAGTGGTCCTTTTCAGCACCTATTCACTTGTATTCTGCTAAAGTCAAAGTTCTGCTCTCTAGGACATGAGATAACAGACTGGCTGGCTACTGAATTAGTTTCTCACTTCCACTTAAGTGGCTCTCCTCATCTTATCAACAGAATGAGTGATCAGCACAGAAATTTGTCCCTAGCGAGTTCCAGGTACCATGAGATTGGAATAGAAATTGGATTCCTAGGTAACCTAACTTCCCCTTGGGTGGCAATGCTTCCGTTTGCCAAGTGGGAGGTCAGCTCAGCTGCCAGGACATAAGGAACACAAGCTTCAGGATAGGCCTAGAACTCAGATCCTGCCTCTGCCACTTGCTCTACTATGAACAAGTGGTTTTCTAAATCTCAATTTCCTCCTCTACAGTCATGGACTTAATTTATGCTTTTTTCTCAGCCCTCAGTTAGCTGCCATTAGTACCATAGTGCACAATTTGATTGAGAAATCAGGCCATTTTCTGGGTAGGCAGCCCTGTCTTGCTCTTTTGATATCCTCTGAAAGAGACAAACTGATAAAAGAAAAGTAGGGTGCATGCATGGAGTTCCAACTATATAGAACCACAAATTAACCTCTTGTTTTGGTGATTGGGGTTAGATTTTAGCTCAGGCTTAGGTCCAGAGTCTGTTATGACCTTTTGTCCCTGACTGAGTACGCCACCCAGGAAGATTTGGACTGGCAATGCTCCAAGCCAGAGGAAGCCTGACAGTTGCTTGTTGAAGGAAAATTGTTACCAGCTCTCTAGGTATTTGCAGCCTGACAAATAAACTGTCTTCCTCAAAGAATTTAGACACACATAACTAAACACTGAATACCCAGATGGCCCTTCACAAATGAAAAGGTGGTAAATAAGAAAAGCCGAGTGTAATCAATGTTACTGTCTTCTAAACTGCATGGAGAAAAATTCCAATCAATATTTGAGATAGTCAGTTCTTTTAGAACCAGGGAATGCTGAGAATGAAAGACTATTCCATATATAGAAAATGATTTGAGGAAATCTTTATTCTAATTCAAAATGTTCGCATTTTTGCAATTCATGAGATTTGCTCTGTAGCAAAAGTGGAAAACCATTGTATATAACATTTAGAAACTCTGAACAAAATTGAGTAAATGCTGGAAAAAATTCTACAGTGTCATTTTGCCTACAAAACAATAAAAGAAAATAATAGCTGAAAGGCAACAAGATATAAGTAGACCCTGGTTTGAAGGAATTAGTATTGTAAATGCATCTTTTAAATTACAAATAAATTACCTCAATTAACTGTTTTTAGAAATAAGGCATAATGTAACTTAAAAACAAAGCTTTCTGGAAAGCATAGATATTTATTTTGAGTCAACTTGGTTAAAAAATCCTTGAACTTGCTACACAGCTCACTGACCAAGTGTTATCATTGTAAGAAAATAGAGATTATTTCCTTTTTCTTGTGATCTCTTATTTTTTTCCCCCATTCGGGAGGGAGATGGTCTTTTTCCTGGTTGAGCTTCAGTGAATCAGAATATTGACCAAATATTTATTGAGTGTGTGCATGATTTGATCTGTGGTGTTCCACTGTTAAGATCTTACTTCTGAGTGTGACTCTGCTGATTTTTTTGAGTGCATGGTGAGTGATTTCTGCTGATTTGGAACAAGCTAAAAGAACAATTTCACCCTGAATCTCAGGGCATGCTGGCTACCTCGTCCTTTCTAGCCCTGACTTTCTCATGTGCATGGGGCACTCCTCTTAGGCCTCCCACCATCTCCCTTGTCCTCCTCTCCACCATCTCAACACTACACCCTCTGTGCCATCTGATCAGCAGTGGATGGAGAGTCAGGGCCCCAGGCAAAGGACTATCCTCATGACTTCCTTCTTTCACTTAGGCACTCCATGGATGCTGTTCTAGGCACTGGAAAGACAGAAAGTAGTGTGTAGAAAGAAAAAGGCTGCATGATCTCATCTGTGGGATATAACAAACCAAATCTGTGGTAGGACAGTGGTTACCAGGAGTGGCGTGGTGGGGAAATGTCCTTAAAGTTTATCAAGTTGTAGTTACAAAGGATGAGTATATCTAGATGTCTAAAGCATGGGATGATGATTGCAGCTAATGCTTTGCTTTCTACTTCAAATTTGCTAAGAGGGTAGATTTCAGGTGCTTTCATAGCACCCACACACACACATGTGCACGCACATGCACACACGGTAACTGTGAGGAGATGGATGTTAATTAGCTTGACTATATATATATCAAAACATGTCGTATGTCTGATGTAAACATCATGTTGCATATTTATATACGCTTTTATTAAAAAGTGATGTTTAAGCAAATAAATAACCAAGATGATTCCTGAGATGATAAGTGCTAGGGAGAAGCTGGAGGACAGGCTTTACTTCTGGTTGAGAAAGACCTGTTTGCAAACATTAGGGACGTGGGGACCTGGGTAAGAAATTGCAGAGGAAAAGAAGAGCCAGGACATTTACCACTTTTTTTTTTCTTTCTTCCATTTACTTCTCTAGATCCCCTTTCCACCCTGCTATGTCCAGGGTTGACTTTCCCTTGCACTCTGTCTTCTGTTCAGGTCCAATCAGATAGGAGTCCTAGCAGGAGATGGGGGCCTGGATATTGAATTGAAAGTCTCAGTTCCACACAGTATTTCTATCTTCAGATAACAGTGATGTCAATCTAAATAACAAATGCTAAGAGATTCTCCAAATATTTAATGTTTATTCGGGAAGAGCTTGCAATGAGAACACTGAGTAACCTATGTATGCATTCAAGGGGGTTGAGGCAAGGAGAAGGTTTTAAAGGCAAAATGAGGAGGATCACATAAACTGTTTTGAAATAATAATCCTTAGAGACAAAGATCAATAAGAGTAGAATCCAAGGTTGGACAGATGTCCTTGAAGAAGTTTTTTCTGTCTGTTGTAGCTTTTGTTCAACATTGTGGATAGAACACAGCCTTTTGTGCTAGTTCTTGTGATCGTTCACACCTGCATGAGATCTCTTTCTTCACAATTGTGGCTTGCTTTATTATTATTGTTTATTTACTAAAGATCTTCTATGGTTTGAGTCTGGATTGTTCCCATTCAAAATCACATTGGAATTTAATCTCCATTATGAACTATTAAGAAATGGGACCAGATAGGACCTATAAGAAGTTATTAGGGCTCTGCCTTCATGAATGGACTTATTCATGCAATTAATGGGTTAATGGAATATCTTGGGAGTGTATCTGTTACAAAAGCAAGTTTGGCTAGTCCCTTATGTTCCCCACTCCCTATTTCTTGCCCTGTGATGTTCTACATCACTATACCACCTTGGGAGTCTGACAGCAAGACCACCACCACCAGATGGGGTCCCTCAACTTTGGTCTAGAACCATGAGCCAAAACAAACCTCTTATCTTAATAACAAAATACCACAGGTTGGGTAAGTTATAAACAGAAAACAGGGTGAGACAGGGTTTGACAAAAGTGACTTCACTTTGATTCTGACAACTTTCTCATTAACCACACCTTTCCAGGCCAGGGTGCTACCCAATGTCACTACCTCTGAGGATTCCACTATGCCTTAAGTTTTATGACTGCCTGCCCATACTTTAGAGGAGCATTCAACCATATATTTGTGACTTTTTCCTTATTCGAATATACCATATATTTCCTATGGGGTCCTGCCTCACATAGCCACGTCAGCTATGGTGAAGAGTATGGATTTTTAAGTACCGTGAAAAGCTAATTGGAAACCTAAATTTAAAAAATTTAAGTTTATTGGGGAATAATTTAAATACAGTGAAATTTACTGCTTTTACATTTTATGAATTTTGACAAAGGCATATGATCATATCACCACCACAACAAAGATGTATTGTCGACCATTGGAGGCTTTCAAACATGAGGGTTACCTGACTTGTTTCCATTTAGAAAACCTTACTGAACCTTGAAGAAAGATCACAGAAAGCAAGAGTACTCACAGAGTCCAGTTAGGAGACTACTGCTTTGGTTTAGGCACTGTGCTGGTTAATCAGAGAATGAGAATGATCCTCTGCCTTTAAAAAGATTACAGTGGAGCTGGAGAAAACAAGGAAACAGAACATTGCAGTCAGCGTGAGAGCCTATGTGGTGTGGTGATGTATGGGGTGCATGAGAGTTCCTGTGCAGACTCTGCCTTCCTGGGACCTCTCTGGTTCTTTGGCTTGGGCTGGCAGTCCCCATCAGCCTAGTACTTGGGGGGAGGGTATCAGAGTTTTTGGATTTTCTAAATCCCAGTAGTTCAAGGTATGAATCTATTCCTTTGAAACGTAGGACAGCAATGTAAAAAGATGACTGCTTCACCACAGATAATGTCTATCAGAGCGCCTCCTGCTATTTTTCTTATCACAGCATACAGGGATAAAGGTCAGAGGCAGTTCACTGCGGAGAGTGGCCGAGTTGGGCTATCTTGTCACTTAGTTTACAATCAAGCATCTTGAGGGCTGAATGGGGAGGGGTGTCAAAATCTTGGCTCTCCTGTTAGCTATTGGTGAGAAATGCTGTCATAGTCTCCCTCTAATTGGTAAGTTGTCATGGGTCAGAAGACAGAGTCATGAAATTTGGAGTCATAAAATCTGGTTTGGGTTGCAACAATGAATTACCTTTCCGAGGTGTGATCTCTGAGCTTCAATTACCTGGAAACAGATAATAATATCTTCCTATCTTATGGGTTACTGAGCACTTTCTCATACTTCAATTATTACATTGTAAAAGTCTTAGTGACAGAGAGCATATAGAATTCTCAGGACTGATCACAGTGTTCTGCTTGATATTTGTACAGGGAAAATCGTTGTTGATTTTAATCACCCTGGAAGAGCAGCATGGAGAAAGATATGGAGAAAAGAGATCACCTTGCTGGCTCCTCAGCGTTGACCACCTGCTGTCACTACCCACCTGAATCACCTCCATTCATCTGTATCGACAACACCATCTCTAATCACCTCCTCTGCCAAGTCCTTGGATAGCAGAGACTAGGAAAAAAGTAAAAAAAAATGTGGCTAGAAGTGCCATCTGGGATGATTTTAGGTCACTGAACAGTAGCTTTGATGAGGGGTTTAAAGTCATTCTTCTATTGCCAATTCAATCCTTGGTCACATTTCTCAAGTTTTAAAGTCATTTTTCCCCTGCACTTATAGTAGTACCTGAAATGACTTATTAAAAGACTATAATGACTGTTTAAGGGTTTCATTTTAATAGGAAAATAAACATCTGTCTAGATACTCACGAATGGAATGCTTTCAGCCCCATAAAATAATAAACCCAGACAGAAGGAAGACAATGTTTTATTGAAATGAAAACCACTTAGATGATAGTAATGGCAATAAGTACAATAGTAAATATAATAATGATAATGTCAAGAGATGATATTGACTGAGAATAGCTGTAATGACATAAGTGGGGTCCAAACAATTAAAATCATAAAACACCGTCTCATTATTATAAGGTTAGTGAAATGACCAGGGTGAGCCTATGTGGAGGATGCAAATTACAAATTAAGTTTTTGAATTGTCAAGTTTCCCTGTATATACTCTGTACTAGGAACTGTGCTAAGCAGTCTACATGAATTATTTTGTTTAATTCTGACAATCTGTGAGATGTGGGGGTATGATTGATCTCACCAAATAACCAGTGAGAAAGCTAAGACTCAGAGATTCTGTCTTTCAGTCAGGCTGAAGTCACAGAAGGGGATCAAGGGCAAATCAGAAGATTTGCACCGTCAGAAGGCATCTTTGCCACACTGAACTTTCTTTTGGTATTTAGCCATTGCTATTGGTAATTTGTTGCTTCAAGCTCTTGTATGAATTCTCTGATATGGGTCAGAACATGACATCAACTAGGTTGACTCCAAGATAAACACACATGCTAGGCTGATAGTTTTCAAGTTTATCATGTACTAAAGACAAAGCTGTGAAGGTTTGGTTTAATTTGTTTCCTATGAGTTTATACAAAAGTTGTATAGTTTTAAGCTTTACACTAAAATCTATGATTCATTTGATCATTATGATTTTAATTAGTATTAATTTCATGTGTATATAGTAAAGTAATATAAAAAAATCAATATTTGCATGTGTTATAAGGTAAGACATTTATTTTGCATATGAGTATCCAATTATTTCAACACTATTTGTTGAAAAGACTGTTCTTTCCACATCAAATTGCTTTCGTCGTTAAATATCAAATTGGCCAGATATTTGTTTCTTGACAGCAATACCCCAATCTCTTGTTTACTCTAGCTTTAAAGTATACCTTGAAATCATGGAATTCCTTAACTTTATTTTCTTTATCAAAATTCTTATGACTAATCTAGCTCCTTTGTATTTCCATATAAATTTTAGGATCATCTTTTAACAAATATAAGACACTGGGATTTTATGGGAATTGGGTTGAGTATATAGATCAATTTGGGGGAGAATCCGTATTTTTACATGTTGAGTCTTTGAATCTATGAGAATTAGAAGTTTTATGCCATTTAAGTGCTCCTTAACTTCTCTAATTAATGTTTTGTGGTTTTTATGTACAAGTTTCATTTCTGGCCAACTTATGTTTTCATTTCACACTTTTTGATGGTATGTTAATTTCTAAGTGTTGATTCCTATTATGTAGAAATGCTATTTATTTTTGCATATTTCCTTCTCATAACTTTGTTATACTTAATAGTTCTATTAGCTTTTTTCTTTTGTGAATTCCTCAGAATGTTCCATATAGATGATTGTGAATATAAAAAAAGAGCTTTACCACTTCTTTTCCAGTCAGTACGCTATCTTTTCCCTTACTCTTCCCCTTCCCCTTTCACCTTTCTTCTTTCCTTTGCTTTAATCTTCTAGCTAGGACATCTAGTATGGTGTGGACTAGAACTGACAACAGCAGACACCTCAGCCTCCCTCCAAATCTTAGGAGGAAGCATTCAGTCTTCCACCATTAAATAGCATCTTGGTTTTATGTTTTTCATAGACACAATTTATCAGGGAGTTTCTATTTCTAGTTTTCTGAGAAATTTCATTCATCAATGAATACTGAATTTTTTTCAAAAGCTTTTTCTGCATGTAGAAAGGTGATCACATGATTCTTAAAATATTGATAGATTTTTGGTACAACCTGGCACTGCTAGAATGAACTCCAGTTAGTTGTGATGTATTTTTTATACATTACTGTATTCAATTGGCTGATACTTTGTTAAGAATATTTGCATCTATGTTTAATGATTTCCTATTTTTATTTTTCTATTTTTCATTTCTTATGATGTCATTATCCAGTTTTGTTAGGAAATGCTGGTATCATAAAAAGGACTTGAGAAGTTTCTTCTATTTCCTAAATAAGTTTGGGAAGGACTGGTATTATTTTCTTCTTTAAATGTTGGTTGGACTATACCAGTGAAGCTCTCTGGCTAAAAGTGTTACTTGTGAAATAGTTTTATCTAAGAATTCAATTTTTTAAAATAGATACAGGACAACTGTGGTACTTATTTCTTCTTCAGTGAGCTTTTTAGTCACAAATATCCATTTCATTTATGAAATGTATGGGCATTAAATTTGCTTTAAATATTACCCTATTTTTTTAATGTCTATAAGATCTCTCATGATGACCTCTTTTATCCCTGATATTGCTAATTTGTGTCTTCTTTCCTTTTTTTTTTTTTTTTAATAAGTCTTGGCTAGAGAGGCATTGATTCTTTTTTTGTTGATTTTAAAAAAGGATCTGGTTTTGTTTCATTGGATTTCTGGATTGTTTTTTTTTTCTGTTTCATTGGTTTTTGCTTTTATCCTTATTTACTTTCTTCTTATGTGGATTAAGTTTATCCTTTTTCTAGTATGTTCAGGTAGAGATTTAGATTTTTTCAGATTTTTCTTCTTTTCTAATGCACATTTATTGTTTTAATTTTTCTAAGCATTATTTGCATGTTCCCTACAAATTTTGAAGTGCTGTTTTTCATTCTCATGCAGTTAAAAATAATTTTATATGTCCCTTTGTGATTTTTCCTTCAACACATGCAGTTGTTTAGAAGTATATTAGTTGTTTTAAAAATATTCAGTTTTTGATGTTATTTCTAATTTGTTTTAATGGTAACACATGATTCATATTATTTCAGTCCTCTTAAATTTGCTGAAATTAATTTCATAATATAGAATCTAAACTATTTTAGTGAATACCCCATATATAGTTGAAAAGAATGTCAATTTTGTAGTTGTCGATGAACTACGTAATGCATGTTGATTTGGTTTAGTTGATTGGTAACGATGTTCAAAGTATTTTTTATTGGAGCCTGCCTATCCAGTGACCATTCACTGACTTAGTCAATATGTCATTCATTGATTAACTAAATTATTAATTCCAAGTTGACTGAGCAAGGTTGTACAATTTATTTTTTCCCTTTTATTTTAAAATCTAAATTAAAAATTTTCTTTTTAATTAACCTGTAATAATTATGTATATTTATGGGATGCAGTGTGACATTTAAATGCATGTTACAATGTGTAATGATCCAATGAGGGTGAAATTTCTCCTATAACTTCTTTGGAGGCTGAGTTCCTCTCTTCTAGTTCTTCAAAATACCTATTACTTGTAAGCTATAGTTAAAGAACACTAGAACTCTGTTTCTCCTATCTAACTCTATTTGGGTATCCATTATCCAACCTCTCACTACCCCATGTTTCTAACACTGTTTTGTTCTCTTCTATTTTGAGATGAAATTTTTAGCTTCCATATGTGAAAGAGAACATGCAATATTTATTTTTTGCATCTGGTTTATTTCACTGATTGTGATGGCTTCTAGTTCTAGCCATTTTGTTACAAATAACAGGATTAAATCTTCTTTACCGCTGAATAATGTTCCATTGTGTACATAGACCACATTTTTCTTTATTCATTCATCTATTGATGTGTACCTCCATTGGGTCCATGAAGTGAGAAAGCTAGATCATATGGTAGACCTAGTTTTTTTTTTTTTTTTTAAGGAAACTCCATACTATTCTTTATAATAGTTACACTAATTTACATTTCCAGTACATTTGAATTCCCTTTTCTCTGCATTTTGGTCATCATTCATTATTTTTCACTTTTTTGATAATACCTACTTTAACTGGGATGAGATGATATCTCATTAGGGCTTTTATTTGCATTTCCCTGATGGCTAGTAATGTTGAGCATTTTTTTTTTTCCTTAAAGCAATTGGACATTTGTATTTCTTCCTTAAAGAATATCTGTTCAGGTCATTTACCCATTTTTAAATCATTGTTTGCTTTTGGATTTTTTGAGTTCCTTGTATATATTGGGTATTAATCCCTTGTCAGATAAATAGTTTGAAAGTAATTTCTTCCATTCTGTATATTGTCTCTTTCCTCAGTCAATTGCTGTGCAGAAGCTTTTAGTTTGGTATAGATGTTCAAGGAATCTATATCCTTAATGATATTTCTGCTGGTTCTATCAATTACTGAGAAAGTTTGTTGAAATAGCCAATTATAATCGTAGATTACAATTGTTTCCCCTTTTAGTTCTCAGTTTTTGATTCATATATTTTCAAGCCCTGTTACTGGGTATATAAACATTTAGGATTGTCATGTTCTGTTATGAGCTGAATTGTGTCCCACCCCATTGTCCACCAAATTCCTATGTTGATGTCTAACTTCAAGTACTTTAGAATGTGACTGTATTTGGAGATAGGTATCCTACATAGTAATTAAGTTAAAATAAATTCATTAGAGTGGTTCTTAATCTAATAAGACTGATGTCCTTAGAAAAAGAAATGGTTAGGGCACAGACACACAGGGGGAAGACCACGTAAAGTTAAAGGGAAAAGATGGTCATCGACAAGCCAAAGTGAGAGGTATTAGGTTCAAGGCTTAGTATCTACACAGTCATTTTAAATTCTTACCATGAGTTTCTTTCCACCCTAGAGTGGGTACTTACAGAAAAAACAAGAGTTAAAATGTAACCTCCCCTTCCCACCTCTCATTAACCACCCCACGGGACATCCCCTTACTTGTCCTGTCAGCCCATCCTAAGTTCATAAGTTCTTATGCAAGCAGCTCATATGAGCTCATGCGACCTTATGCAAGTCATCCAAACCGCCCCATAAAATACCCCAGAGCTGTTTTTCCTGCCTCTCTTGCTTTTCCCGAGCGATGGCCTTTGTCAGACCCTGACTGGCAGATAAAACTTTCTACGTGTGAATCTCCTGGCCTGGCTTCTGTATTGCTCATCCGCATGGCATTTTCCTTTCAGTTTGGTGTCATGACTCAGATCTGGCTCCCCAGCATGCTTGTTCCCCTTGCTTTAAGGGTCTAAGTTGCCCTGGGGCCGGATCCCACCCTCCACGGAGACCAGGCTTCCATCTTATGGAGTGCTCTCCTTCACATCTGGACTCCAGCCTCATTTGGTAAGTGGCTCCTCCCCTGGCTTTTGGTTAAACCACCTGGGAAGTGACCATTGAGAGTCTTGCACCCCTGAGGTTCTCCGTGGGTCTGGAGAATCCCCAGTCACGGTTCTTGCAACTGAATCCCTATACTGATTGCTGGGGGAGAGCTCCAGGTTGATCGGGGACTCTTTCCTGAGGGGATTGCCTCTTGTGAGATCTACTCTTGGTCCTGTGTTCTATGAAAGCTCCGGCGCTGGACACCCATGTACCCCTACAGGTTTAGCCTCAACACTTACCTAGTAGTGGTTACCACCCTCTAGGTAACCTGTACTTCACTCAGGTGATTCCCTAGGGGCCGAGGGATGCCTCGCCTCTATATTCACCAGATCCTCTCTCGCAGTGGGCAGTTCACTCTCAATCCCCACGCATAGCCCCAACGCATAGTTGGTCATAGCCTCTTGACCAACTTAGAGTCTCTCTGCCTTACCCCAGACCTCAAACCAAAAAGGCTTATCCATTAGTGTAATCCAATTTGGCCATTAGATCCAAGATGGCAGACTAGAGGGTGACTGCATCTCCCGTCGCTCCAGAACTCAGAATTCAAGAAGGGGAGGTATTGAGAGACTTGGACCAACATAGAACCGTGGGGTGAGTCTCTCCCACCCGGTGAAGCTTGGCCCGGGTGGCAAGCCCGGACAGGGGCAGCTTCTCAGAGCAGGGCAGGGCAGCGAGAGACTTCCCCAAGCAGCCCTGCTCCCTCTGGCTGGCAGGCTCTATCCACAGCCAGCTCCTGGGAGCAGGCCCACCCAGTGAGAGCTTTTCCGCACAGAGCCAACTCCAAGCCCTGAATTCAGCTGTGGGCCCCGCTGGCAGGTGGCTTCTGGGACCAAGGCAGGACAGGGAGAGGCTTTCACCGAGCAGCCTGGCTCCCTCAGGCAGGGGCAGGCCCTGTCTATACCCAGCTTCTAGGAGAAGGACCGCCCAGTGAGAAGATTTCCACGCAGAACCAGCCCCAGCCCTGGACCCAGTAGCGGGCTAGGGGCAGCTTTCTTCAGAAGCACTGCATTATCAAGTTCCTCCAAGACTTCAGGCTACTGAAGGCTGGGAGGTGATATACTGGAAATCTACAGGGACACTATAAGCCAAAGAGGAAATCTGCAATATCTCAGAGTCCCAATATGAGACCTGACCAATATGAGAAAACAAGGGAAGAAAATGTCCCAAACAAACCTAGATACTATATCAATAAAACCCAATGACAGCACAGCAGAAGAAATGTCAGAAAGGGAGTTCAGAATGTACATAATTAAAACAATCAGGGAAGCAAACGAGGAGATGAAAGAGCAAATGCAGGCATTGAAGGAGGAGATGAAAGAGCAAATGCAGGCATTAAATGATCGCACCAATCGACAGTTAAAAGAGGAAATACAGGAAGAAAGAGATCATTTCAATAAAGATTTAGAGATACTGAAAAAAAAAAAAACAAAAATTCTTGAAATGAAGGGAATAATAAACCAAGTTAAAAACTCCATAGAAAGCATAACCAATAGGATAGAACACCTGGAAGACAGAACTTCAGACATTGAAGAAAAAATATTTAATCTTGAAAACAAAGTTGACCAAACAGAGAAGATGGTAAGAAATCACGAACAGAATCTACAAGAATTATGGGATATCATGAAAAGGACAAATTTAAGAATTATTGGGATTGAGGAAGGCACAGAGAAACAAACCAAAGGAATGAACAATCTAGTCAATGAAATAATGTCAGAAAATTTCCCAAATCTGAAGAATGAAGTGGAAAACCAAGTACAAGAGGCTTATAGGACTCCAAATATACAAAATTACAACAGACCCACACCAAGGCACATTATTATGAAAATACCTAACATACAAAATAAAGACAGAATTTTAAAGGCCTCGAGAGAAAAGAATCAAATTACATTCAGGGGGAAACCAATACGGATATGAGCAGATTTTTCAATCCAGACCTTAAAAGGTAGAAGGGCCTGGAACAACATTTACCAAGCCCTGAGAGAAAACGGATGCCAACCAAGAATCTTATACCCAGCAAAACTTACTTTCAGATTTGACGAAGAAATAAGATCCTTCCATGATAAAGAAAAGCTAAAGGAATTTACAAAAAGAAAGTCAGTATTACAGAACATTCTCAGCAAAATATTCCATGAGGAAGAATTGAAAAACAATGATGCAAATCAGCAACAGGAGGAACTAGCCTAAAGGAATAGCCAAATAAAGGAGAAACAAAATCATGTCAAAAACAAAAATGAGTCAAATGACTGGGAATACAAATCATATCACAAAAATAACCCTGAATGTTAATGGCCTGAACTCATCAATTAAAAGACATAGACTGGCAGATTGGATTAAAAAGAAAAATCCAACAATATGTTGCCTGCAAGATACTCATCTCATAGAAAGAGATACCCACAGACTAAAGGTGAAAGGATGGGAAAAAACATACCGTGCACATGGACACAGCAAAAAAGCTGGAGTATCCATCCTCATTTCAGATAATGTGAACTTCAAGCCAAAACTAGTCAGAAGGGATAAAGAAGGACATTTCATACTGCTTAAGGCAAGCATAAATCAGCAAGACATAACAATCATAAATATCTATGCCCCGAACATTGGCTCATCCATGTACTTCAAACAAATTCTTCTCAATTTTAGAAACCAAATAGACCACAACACAATAATACTAGGTGATTTTAACACACCTCTCTCACCACTGGATAGATCCTCCAAACAAAAATTGAATAAAGACACCATAGATCTCAATAACACAATCAACAAATTAGACTTAACAGACATATATAGAATATACCATCCAACAAAGAACGAATACACTTTCTTCTCAGCAGCACATGGATCCTTCTCTAAAATAGACCATATTTTATGCCACAAAGCTACTGTTAGCAAATACAAGAAGACAGAGATACTACCTTGTATTCTATCAGATCATAATGGATTGAAATTAAAAATAAATGACAGAATAAAAAACAGAAACTTTTCCAATACGTGGAGATTAAATAATACACTATTATATGATGAATGGATAACAGAAGACATTAGGAGGGAAATAAAAAAAATTCTTAGAAGTAAATGAGAACAAAGACACATCATATCAAAATCTCTGGGACACTATGAAAGCAGTACTTAGAGGAAGATTTATTTCATGGGGCACATTCAACAAAAGAAGTAGAAATCAACAAATAGACTCAACACTACAGCTCAAAGCCCTAGAAAAAGAAGAGCAGATCAACACCAGAAGTAGTAGAAGACAGGAAATAGTTAAAATCAGAGCTGAAATCAACGAAATTGAAAAAAAAGAAACAATCGGAAAAATTAACAAAATAAATAGTTGGTTCTTTGAAAAAATAAACAAAATTGATAAACCCTTAGCCACACTAACAAAGAGAAAGAGGGAGAAAACTCAAATTACTAAAATTCGGAATGAACTAGGAAATATTACAACAGACACGAGTGAAATACAAAACATAATTAGAAGCTATTTTGAAAATCTATACTCCAACAAAACAGAAAACCTCGAAGACATCAACAAGTTTCTAGAGACATATGAATTATCTAAACTGAGCGAGGAGGATATACACAACTTAAATAAACCAATTTCAAGCAATGAAATAGAAGAGGTCATTAAAAGTCTACCAACAAAGAAAAGTCCGGGACCAGATGGGTTCTCAGCCGAGTTCTACAAAACCTTTAATGAAGAGCTCCTTCCAATACTCCTCAAAGTATTCCATGAAATAGAAGAGGAGGGAACCCTCCCAAACTCATTCTATGAAGCCAATATCACCCTGATACCTAAACCAGACAGAGACACATCGAGGAAAGAAAATTTCAGACCAATATCCTTAATGAACATTGACGCAAAAATTCTCAACAAAATCTTAGCAAATCGCATACAAAAACATATTAAAAAGATAGTGCACCATGATCAAGTGGGTTTTATCCCAGGGATGCAAAGTTGGTTCAACATCAGGAAATCAATAAATGACATTCACCATATCAACAGACTTAAAGTTAAGAATCACATGATTATTTCGATAGATGCAGAAAAAGCATTTGATAAAATACAGCATCCCTTCATGCTCAAAACACTAGAAAAAATAGAGATAGTGGGAACATTCCTTAATATTGTAAAGGCCATGTATGCTAAGCCCATGGCCAATATCATTCTAAATGGTGAAAAACTGAAAGCATTCCCCCTAAAAACTGGAACAAGGCAGGGATGCCCTCTTTCACCACTTCTATTCAACATGATCCTTGAAACTCTAGCCAGAGCAATTAGACAAACCAAAGAAATTAAAGGGATATGAATTGGAAAAGAAGAACTCAAACTATCCCTGTTTGCTGATGACATGATTATATATTTAGAGGAACCTGGGAATTCCACCAGAAAACTTTCAGAACTCATAAGTGAATTCAGTAAAGTAGCGGGTTAGAAGATCAATGCTCATAAATCCAATGCATTTTTATACATAAGTGATGAATCTTCAGAAAGAGTAGTTAGGAAAACTACCCCATTCACAATAGCATTGAAAAAATAACATACTTGGGAATCCATCTCACAAAAGAGGTGAAAGACCTCTACAATGAGAACTGCAGAACACTAAAGAAAGAAATTAAAGAAAACCTTAGAAGATGGAAAGATCTCCCATGTTCTTGGATAGGCAGAATTAATATTGTCAAAATGGTCATACTACCAAAAGTGTTATACAGATTCAATGCAATTCCAATTAAAATACCAATGATGTACCTTACAGAAATAGAGCAAGCAATCATGAAATTCATCTGGAAGAATAAAATACCCAGAATAGCTAAAGCAATCCTTGGCAGAAAGAGTGAAGCAGGGGTTATCGCAATACCAGATCTTCAACTCTACTACAAAGCAATAGTAACAAAAACAGCATGGTATTGGTACCAAAATAGAAAGGTGGATCAATGGAACAGAATAGAGGACACGGACACAAACCCAAATAAATACAATTTTCTCAGACTAGACAAAGGGGTCAAAAATATGCAATGGAGAAAAGATAGCCTCTTCAAAAAATGGTGCTGGGAAAACTGGAAAACCATATGCAACAGAATGAAACTAAACCCCTATCTCTCACCCTGCCCAAAAATCAACTCACAATGGATCAAGGACCTTGAAATCAGACCAGAGACCCTGGTCTGATAGAAGAAAAAGTAGGTCCAAATCTTCAGCTTGTTGGCTTAGGATCAGGCTTCCTTAACAGGACTCCCAAAGCACAAGAAATAAAAGCAAGAATCAATAACTGGGATAGATTCAAAATAAAAAGCTTTCTCTCAGCAAAAGAAACTATCAGTAATGTGAAGAGAGAGCCTACAGAGTGGGAGAATATCTTTGCCACTCATACTTCAGATAGAGCGCTAATTTCCAGAATGTATAAAGAACTCAAAAAACTCTACACCAAGAATACAAATAATCAATCAACAAATGGGCTAAGGAAATGAACAGACACTTCACATAAGAAGATCTACAAGCAATCAACAGATATATGAAAAAATGTTCAATATCTCTAGTAATAAGAGAAATGCAAATCAAAAGTACCCTAAGATTCCATCTCGCCCCAATTAGAATGGCAATTTTCAAGAACACAAGCAACAATAGGTATTGGCCAGGATGTGTGGAAAAAGGTACACTCATACATTGCTGGTGGGGTTGCAAATTAGTGCAGCCAATCTGGAAAGCAGTGTGGAGATTCCTCAGAAAACTTGGAATGGAACCACCATTTGACCCAGCTATCCCACTCCTTGGCCTATACCCAAAGGACTTAAAATTAGCATACTACAGAGATACAGCCACATCAATGTTCATTGCTGCTCAATTCACCATAGCCAGATTGTGGAACCAACCTAGATGCCCTTCAGTTGATGAATGGATAAAGAGATTGTGGCATATATATACAATGGAATATTACTCAGCCATAAAGAATGATAAAATTATGGCATTTGCAGGCAAATGGATGAAATTGGAGAATATCATGCTAAGTGAGAAAAGCCAATCTCTAAAAACATAAGGACAGATGATCTCTCTGATAAGCGGATGAGGACATATAATGGGGGGTGGGAGGGGTTAGCGTTAGGGTAAGGGTTAGGTTTAGGGTTAGGTAAGGAGGGTGGCAAGAATTGAGGAAGGAAGGACTGTATAGAGGGAAAAGAGGGGTGGGGGGAAGAAAAAAATAACAGAATGAATCAAACAACATTGCCCTATGTAAATTTATGATTACACAAATGGTATGCCTTACTCCATGTACAAACAGAGAAACAACATGTATCCCATTTGTTTACAATTAAAAAAAAATTCGGCCATTATACACTCCAGATAATAACTCCAAATGGCCGCTTAATCGCACCCTAGATTCCAACATTCTTAGGTATCTTTTTAACTTCTGTTTGTTCGGAAAATGGAAGGAGATCCTGTATATTCAGGCTTATTATTATTTTTTCCCTACGTTCTAAACCTTCTCTTTGCAATTCCTGCTCTTTCTCTCAAATCCTCTGTTCTCTTACTAAACCGGCACCTATACCACCTAAAGCTGAAATTCCTACTTCAGATTCTTCCTCCTTTGACACTGACCCTGCTGCAGTCTCAGCCCCGCCTTCCCTCAGTGACTCTGTTGCAGCCTCAACCCTGTTCGTGGCCATCTGGGCTGCTGCAGCCAATGCCACTGCCTGCACCACCAAGCCACAATCTCCACCCTTCATGCCCTGCCTCCGTCTGCCAGGGCTCCACCTCCTCCTACCCCTGCACGAGCAGCCGCCAGCCAGCCCGCCTCCATGTTCCTTCTGCGTGAGGTGGCCAGAGTGGATGGAATATTCAGAGTGCGTGTGCCTTTCTGGTTGTCTGACCTCTCCCAACTAGAGAAGCAGCAGGGGCCCTGTACCTCCAACCCCAGTGCCTATATTAAAGAGTTCCAACACATAAGCCAATCATATGACCTGACCTTCCATGATCTCCACATGATCTTATCCAATACTCTTTTACCTGAGGAACGCAGGCGAGTCTGGGAGCAGGCTAGAGTCTATGCCGATGAAGTACATCAGACCTCCCCAGCATGGCCAATCGACAGTGTGACCCCAATTGGAATTACAATTCACTTGGGGGTGGGGATCGACAATAGAGACCACTTTATCACCTGCCTTATGGCACGACTAAGGAAAGCAGTCCATAAGCCCATTAACTATGATAAACTCCAAGAGATTGTCCAAGACAAAAATGAGAACCCTTCGGCATTCCTTGATTGCCTAAGTCAGACTTTATTACAATACACTAATTTAGATCCTGAGATCTCCAGATGGAAGACAATTCCTAATGAATTACTTTTTCTCCCAAAGCCTTCCTGACATTAGGGTAAAACTTAAACATCTAAAGACAGGACCCCTAACTCCCCAAGCTGAGGTTCTAGCTGTGGCCACCAAGGTATATAATGGGAGAGATGAAAAGGCCTGCAAAGCAAAAGTACCAGGTGCTTGCTCAAGCCATCCATACAGTTCCTGCGCAAGTCCCGGTTTCCTCCGGTTCAATAAAAGGTCCATTGGACTGCCAGGACCTTGTTTCAAGTGTGGTCAGACAGACCGTTGGGCCCAGGCATGTCCCAAGCCTCACCAACCCCCCAGGTCCTTGTCCTAAGTGCCGACAGGAGGGACACTGGACTGTTGATTGTCCTTGAGTACATAGTGGCTCCAGACCATCCAGCACCCCTAGCCTTTCATTCTAAGTTTTAGGAATGGCTACAGAGGACTGATGAGGCCCCGGATCCGCACATCCGACCACTGCTATCACTCAACCGGAACCCTGGGTAACTCTCCGAGTTGCAGGTAGGCCTATCTCTTTCCTTTTCTATACTGGGGCCACATATGCAGTCCTTACAGAATATTGGGGGCCTACCTCTCGTTCAACATCCTCCATTGTCAGGGTAGAGGGCAAACCTTCACAACCTTTACAGATATCTGCTCTTGTCTGCACCTTTGAGACCTTAATTTTTACCCACTCCTTTTTAGTGATTCCAAAATGCCCCGTTCCCCTTATGGGTAGGGATATCCTTTCCAAATTGGGGGCTACAATTTTCTTTGCCTGGACTCCCTTCTAGATACAACTGTGGCCCCTTTAATCCTAATGCTCATTAAAGTCCCTCTTCACCAATCCCCACTTGCTCCTTCCCTTTACCTCCCTCAGAGGTTAATCCCATTTTATGGGATGTCTCAAGTCCTTGCCTTGCCCAACACACGACCCTTTACAAATCTACCTCAAGGACCCCTCCCCTACGACTTCTCAGCACAACCCCAATATCCACTTTCCCAATAAAAACTCCTGGGTTTACTGCCCATTGTCAAAGATCTCTTACAAGAGGGATTTCTTAGACCCACAAATTCTCCATATAATACTCCAATTTTAGCAGTAGGAAAACCAAATGGCTCCTATGGCTTGGTTCAAGACCTCCGCCTCATTAATTTAGCTGTTATACCCATTCAGCCCATAGTCACCAGTCCCTACACCCTCTTTTCCACCATCCCTTCAGGTACTATTCACTTCACAGTACTTGACGTAAAGGATGCATTCTTCTCCATTCCCCTGCATCCCAATTCTCACAATATCTTGCCTTTACATGGACAGATCCTCACTCCCATACCTCTTCTCAGCTGACCTGGACTGTTCTCCCACAGGGATTTCGGGACAGTACCCACCTCTCTGGACAGGTTTTGGCCAAAGCTCTAGCTAGCTTCATTACATTTTAACAAGTATATGGTTTTACAATATACTGATGATCTCCTCCTCTCTAGTCCCTCTTATGAGGACAGTCATGAGGACACTTGCAAGCTCCTTAATTTCTTATCCGCCTGTGGCTATAGAGTGTCTCCCTCCAAGGTCCAGTTGTCCTCAGCAATGGTCACTTATTTAGGCCTCTTCTTAAGACCAACTCATAAGGCCATTACTGTTGATAGGAAGGGCCTTATTGCTAATCAGTCAGTTGCCTCCACTAAGGAAGAAATTCTCTCTTTCTTGGGAATGGCAAGATTCCTCATGCCTGGATCCCCAACTATTCCATACTAGTCAAGTCCCTATATGACATAGCCTGGGGCTCACGCTCTGAACCCCTATTGCAGCCCATCACCACACACTTTACTAAGCTCCAGCAATCTCTCCTTAACACACCTGCCCTTCATTTGCCTGATCTCTCACACCCCTTTCTACTTTATGTAACTGAAAAACAAGGATTCACCCTTGGAGTTTTAGGACACATGCTGGGGTCAACTTTTGCCCCTGTGGCCTCTCTATCAAAATCCCTTGATTCTACCACGAAAGGCTGGGCCCCTTGTCTGTGGATGCTAGCTGCTGCCTCTTTACTGGTTAATGAATCCAAAAAGCTTATCTTCAGAGCCACATTGACAATCCTAACCCCACACCACCTTAAAGGGACTGCAAGGTTGCTGCATCCTGTCCCTTTCAGGTGTCTCTAATGGAGGACACCAGTCTCATCTTTCTCACCTGCCCCCCATTGAACCCTGCTACACTTCTTCCTGTCCCTCAGACTCTTCTTCCCATTCACTCTTGTATGGGAACTCTGGAAGAGCTTCTTCCACATCCCACTCACATATATGAAGAACCCTTGCCCCAAGAAGCTCATACATAGTTCACCGATGGTTCTTCTTACATAAAGGAACCTGCCTAGCAGTATATGCCATAGTCTGCTTAACATCAGTTATAGAGGCTTCCTCGCTTCCCAACAACACATCCAATCAGCAGGCTGAACTAATTGCTCTCACCAGGGCTTTCACTTTAGTTAAGGGGTCCTCCCTCAACATTTACACCGACTCCAAACATGCCTTCCATATACTCCTCTCTCACTCAGCCATCTGGAAAGAATGTGAATTCCTCACCACTAAGGCACCTCTATTGTAAATGCTGTCTGCATCACAGATATGCTTCAAGCCTCACTCCTCCCACTGCCATTGGCATCTCTCACTGTAAGTTTCACCAAACTGACTCCTCCTTTGTCTCAATAGGCAACAAGACAGACTTTGAGTCTAGAGCAGCTGCCCTCCATCAGGCTCCCAAATACCCCCATCTCCTTCCCCTATTCTCCCCTCCTACAACTCTCTCACCACAACATCCTTTACTTAACACAAAGTCAACAACCCAACAGATATTTCCATAAGCTCTTCTACCCAAATACTGCCTCTTTGTGGCACTTCATTTCTTCTCAACTCAAACTCTCTCCTGAAGGCTCTCAATTCCTTTCTAACCTTTGTTCCTCCTGTGACATTTGTCAAAAAACCAATCCTTCATCCAACCTCCAACCCCATGCTGTCACATCAGGTGAGGGGACATCTCCCAGGTTCTGATTGGCAACTGGACTTTACTCACATGCCTTATTACACACATAATTCCTTGGCTTGGCCTCCCTACATCTCTTCAGTCTGACATTGGTCCTGAGTTAACCTCTCATATTTCACAGCTATTAGCCAAAGTTCTCAACATCTTCTGGCAGTTCCATATTCCCTACCATCCATAATCATCTGGAAAGGTAGAACACACCAACCGTATTTTAAAAACTACCCTCACCAAACTATCCCTTGAATTACACCTAGATAGGATAAAGATCCTTCCTCTGGCCCTCCTTAGACTCCAGGCTTTTCGAAAGAAACCCCTTAACATCTCCCCATTTGAGCTCTTGTATGGGCGACCTATCTCCCACCTCAATCTCCTGGCCCCAGAGTCATCTTTGTCCCTTACCTTCTTTTCCCTCTACTCGCTTACATTAGGAACCCCCTCTGGGAACATGCAGATAACTTTCTGGCTAAACCTAATGCTGACCCCCATTCTCCTTCAACTCTCTCTCCTGGCAATCTAGTACTTCTTAACTCTCCCAATAAAACCTCCCCCTCCTCTTCCCACCTTACTCCAAAATGGACTGGGCCTCACCAGGTAAGACTCACCACCCCTACAGTGGCTCACCTTGAAGGTATCCCTAACTGGATACACCATTTTCACCTAAAATTATTCCATTCTCCCTCATATTCGGTCACACCTACAGGGCCACTCAAGTTGCAATTCTCAAGAATCATCACTCCAGGCCTCCCTTCAATTCCCAAGGATTCTGAGACCAGCAACTACTCTCCAGAAGACCATCCCACCCAGTGAGTGAAGTTATTACCCTTTCCTGACATTATAGGTTTCTCCAAATCTTACGGGAGGAACTGTCTCTTGACTTTACCCAATTCCATTCCCACAATCTACTATGAATAGTATAGGATCTCCATCTCCAAGGATCTTTTTCTGACTTCACCCTGCACAAAATATACCTATACCCACACTTCCTACTTATCTCCCACTCTTTCCTTATTCTATGAGTATAATCCCCATTATACCTCTTCTCTTCTATTTAACATACTTCCTTCTTGGGACATCCCACACTCTGGGGGTCAAAAATTCCTGGCAGTTTAAAATCTATGCTATAGACTTTGATCTTCCATATCTACTCATATCCATCCAACCTCAGGCTACACACAAACCATCATCCTTACCTTTGACTTCTCCAAAGCATGTAAGGATAACTGCCCAGACTGGAAAAGATACAGTGTAAGAGCATATGATTATGGCCAATTTTACCTCTGCCTAAAATCTGAAAACACAGGCTTGTGCATAGAAAATTATTGGAAAGGATGCTCATCCTGGTCAGGTACTTATAACTATAGTAACCTCAAACATGGAAAACCAGGAGGTCAATTATCTACACTTACACTAAGTTATCAATGGTTGGGACAACAAACCTGACCGTAACTCTCCTTCAGAATATCAGATCCTTGGAACACAAGATGGGAGCAAGGAGTCGAAGGGTCTGTTAACATTGACTATAAGACAGATATTCCATACAGTTCTATTCTAATTATAAAGACATATAATCAGGAAATTTCCTTAGATAAAGTCATTAATGCAATCAAGGACATATTCTCCCACCTTTCCCAACAATTGTCCCCTCAACCCAAATCATCCTGGACACAACTCATTAAATTCTCTCTTAATCTCCTTCACCAAATTGTCAATGACTCACCATATAAAAAAGACCATTTTACATGTGCCCCATTAAACCAATTCCCAATCACAGCAATTATGCTCTGCAATATCTCAATTCCCCACAATTACATACCACACCCATGAAAGCGCTCCCAAAATATATCTATCCTTTAGGGATAACTGGACCATGCCGGCATACCCCCAAGGCACTATTCAAAGCACTACTCTTAATTCCCATGCTCCATAAACATCACCCTTGACTCCACTACCTCCTACTCTAGCACACCGGACACCTACTTCTTATGCTCACAAACCCTAAATACTTGCATCAACTCCCCAACTGTAGGACCCTGCCTACTGGTTATGCTCTCCCCTCAACTCACTTTGTATAGATATTCAGAATTTATGTTATCTTTCACTCCAGTTACCTGACAAAGTGTGCAGCCTTCCTGCCCGTTCTGGTAGGCATTACTGTAGCCAGCTCCCTTGCTTCCTTAGGACTCTCAGCGAGAGCTCTAGAACACAACTTAGCCCTAACCCAAACAACTTGAACAATTGAGTAATGAGGTGGCCGTATCTATTGAGACTTCCACCGATTTGCCTCCTCCAGGCTCAAATCTCCTCCCTAACAGAGGTAGTATTACAAAATAGACAGGCTCTAGGACCTCCTCAGCTGAAAAGGGCAGAACCTGTTTCTTTCTTGGGGAACAGTGATGTTACTATATCAATCAATCTGAGAAAATTGAACAAAATATACAAATCTTACAAGATATGGTCACAAAAATCTGACAGAAGGGCTCCATGCCTAATCTTTCCCCTCTTTCCTCATCCCCTTGGACCCCCTTTCTGTCCTGGGTACTCCCTCTCTTAGGCCCACTAACTACCATAGTAACCTTGGCTTTCTTAGTCCCCTGTCTCTTCAGGTGCCTTCAGGAAGTCATCCTGGAAAAAAACAAAATCTTCACTAATCAAATGGTCAACCAGATGATCGTTAGGGAATACCAACACCTATCCAAAGATGATGACTCCCCCTAAATGTTGCCACTGCCTCCAGATTCAGATCCTTGTCACCATCCTAATGACCTCCCACACCCCTAACATCTTGAGACTACACCCCACTCCAGCTGGAAGTAGCTAGAAGAGCAATCTCCGCCCACATCCCCACCCAATATAAAACAAAAAAGGGAGGACTATTAGGTCCAAGGCTTAGCATTTATGCAGCCATTTTTAATTCTTACCATGAGTTGCTTTCTGCCCTAGAGTGGGTATTTACAGAGAAAACGAGAGTTAAAATGTAACCTCCCCTTCCCACCTCTCATTAACCACCCCACGGGACATCCCCTTACTTGTCCTGTCAGCCCATCCTAAGTTCATAAGTTCTTATGCAAGCAGCTCATACGAGCTCATGCGACCTTGTGCAAGTCGTCCAAACCACCCTATAAAATGCCCCAGAGCTAAGTTTTCCCTGCCTCTCTTGCTTTTCCCGAGTGATGGCCTTTGTCAGACCCTGATTGACAAATAAAATTTTCTATGTGTGGATCTCCTCGCCTGGTTTCTGTGTTGCTCATCCATGTCACATTTTCCTTTCAAGAGGCCTCAGAAGAAATAAACCCAGCTGACACCTTGATCTTAGAATCCTAACATCCAGAACTGTGAGAAAATAAATTTCCATTGTTTAATCCTTCTTGGCTATGACAATTTTTAATGACAACCCTAGAAACACAAATTCCTATATTTATGGTAAGACAACATTATTATCATTATAAAATGTCCCTCTTACCTTACTATACCGCTCCTTGGTATTTATCCTAAAGAATTGAAGTCAGTATACCATAGTGATATATGCACACCCATGTTTATAGCAGCATGATTCCCAATAGCCAAACTAAGGAGCCATCAATGAATGAATGGATAAAAAAAATGTGGTATACATATACACAATGGAGTTTTATTCAGTTGTAGAATAGAATGAAGTTATGTCATAACTTCAGGAAAATAGATGGAACTAAAGACCAATATGTTAAGAGAATAAGCCAAACAGAAATTAAGGGTCATATGTTTTCTTCCATATATGGAAGCTAGAGAGGAAGAAGGAAAAGAAAGGTGGTGGTAGGAAATCTTGTGAAAATTAAAGGGAGATCAGTGGAGTAGAAGAAAGGGACTAGGAGAGGGAGGATAGGAGGGAAAGGGAAAATACTGGGGAATGATATTGGCCAAATTATATTGTCATATCGTATTCATGGATGAATATGTAACAATGATTCCCACCATTATGCACAACTATAATTCACCAATAAAAATGTGGGAAAAATAAATGTGTTTTGAATAAAACAATGTTCCTCTTCATTTGTGGCAATGATTCTCATTCTGAAATACACTTTGCTTTCATCCAGTTGTCCCTTTGTTTTGATTAGTGTGTTTATTGTATGTATTTATATTGTCTTTCTTTTTAATGCTTTTATGTCTTAAAATTATCTTTCATTTGCTTTTTCATCATGCTCATATTTTCCTCTGTCTTCTTGATCATATTATAGAGTATATTTATAATAATTTCTTTACTATTTTTTCTGCACTGGTTCCATTGACTCAGTGATTTCTTGACCTATTTATACTCATTTTAGTTTCTTCTTTGACTAGTTATTCATTAAATTTTTCTGTTTCTTTGCATGCCTTATCATTTTTGTTTGAATGCTTGGTGTTTGAATTTGTGTTGTCAGTTGCTGAATTTTGTTGTTTTCATTTAAATACTACTGGATTTTATCCTGATTTGCCATTAAGTTGTTTGGAATCAGTTGGATCTTTTGAATTTTTCCTTTAAGACCTGTGGTCGGGGTCAGGATCATTCTTTAGTCTAGCACCAGTGAGCTCACCACTGTGGTGGAGCTTGGCCCAGTTATTCCAATATGTGTATGGACTTGTGGAATTTATCTTCCTACTCTTATCTTTTGGTTCTTTTCCTGTCACACATCTGTTTCTTCACTCAAAGACTCATGAGGACTCTTTGCAGAAGTTAGGAGCTCCTCCTCTTGTACGTCCCTCCTGTTTTGGTTTTCTGTATCACAAATTCTAGCTCCCGTGGTCTTCCCAACATCAGGCTCTGTCTTTTTGACTCAAGAAGACTGCTGAGTTTTGTTTGGGTCTTTTCTTCATGCACTGAAGCCTGAAACTGCCTCCAAACTGTAAACTGGTACAGTTGTAGTGTTCATTTTTTTGTTTCTTTTCTCTTCTGTGTTTAATATCTGAAAAATTGAGGTCTTCTACATTTTGTCTAGGTTTTTAGTTGTTGAAGGTGAAAGGACAAATATCGTTCCCATTGAGGTGGAGTGGGGGAGAGAAGGACAGTAAGTGTAGGTAAAGAATAATTGGGTTGGATGGGGAAGATGGGGGTTGGTTTGGAAAGGAAAGGGAATAAAATGTTAATGCCTTCAGGACAATCCTGCCCCCCCACCCCACCAACTTGTTACCAAGGTTACCTGCCTCCAGGGAATTGTTCCTCCCTGCAGAGAGTTGTAGGAGTTGTTAATGAATGGCCCCTGGGCCACTCCCTTCCTGCCAGTATCCTTGGAAGGCTCCTTTCCCACCTTGGCCCACATTGTGGAAAGTAGGCAAGATGTGGGAGGAGAGAACATGAGAACCAAGGAAATATAAAATGTGTAAAAGGGTCAGGACACTTCCGACACCTAGCTCTTGGGCCCCTTCTCTTCAGAGAAGTCTATCTCTCTTCTATCCTTTAAATAAAACTTGCTTTCTACGTTTGCTTCACTGTTTATTGGGTGTTCAGTCTTCACACAGGGGGAAATGGAACTTGGCCCTAATTCTCATCACTGATATCACTATTACTCTATTTTAATACCTTTATTTACTTTTGTTGGTGCTTATTAATCATTCGGAATGGTGGGATTCATTGTCACATACTGATACATGCACATAACATTATTTAATCAATTTCACTCTCCAGTAACTCCCCCTACCCTTCTCTCCTCCCTTCCCCTAATTTTCTTCTATTTTCATGAGGCACCCCTCTTTTGTCTTTTTCTCACTAGTTTCCACATATGAGAGGAAAAGTGATACTTGCCTTTCTGAGTTGGGCTTGTTTCATTTAACATGATCGAACCCAGGGCCGTGTGCTTACAAGGCAAGCACTCTACCGACTGAGCTATCTCCCCAGCCCCCCATTTTTCTTTAGGTAACATAATTTTGTTCTTCTTTATGTCTGAATAAAATTCTATTCTACCACATCTTCTTTATCCATATGTCTGATGGACACCAAAGCTAATTCCATTAACTTAACTATTGAGAATTGGGTTGCACTAAATGTGGATATGTATGTATCTCTAAAGTATGCTGACTTTAATTATTTTGGGTGAATATCAAGAAATAGTATAGCTGGATCATATAGTAGTTTTATTTTTAGTTTTTGAGGAGCCTCCATACTGATTTCCATAGTGACTGTACTAATTTACATTCCCTAAAACAGTGTATGAGTTTCTTTCCTCCTATATCCTTGCCATCATTTATTGATGCTTGTAATTTTGATGCCTGCCATTCTGACTGGCATGAGATAAAGGATTAGTATAGTAATTTCCCCCCTTTTTCTATTTGTTCTTTTTAGTTATATATGACAGTAGAGTATATTTTGACATATTTATGTGAACATGGAGTATATCTTATCCTAATTAGGATCCCAGTCTTGTGGTTGTACATGATGTAGAGATTCACTGTGGTATATCCATATATGTTCATAAGAAAGTTATGTCAGATATTTGCATTTCCCTGATGGCTAAAGATGTTGAACATCTTTTCATATAATTATTGGCCATTTGTAATTCTTTTTTGAAACGATGTTGGAACTTTAAAAAATTTAATCCTAAAAACTAAGAATCCCTTTCAAAGTCCATCCCTATTCTTAAGAGGAAGTTAAAAGTCTAAACATAAAATGTACAAAGTACTTTCTCCTAAATTGTATTCTTGTTTTGCTCAATCTCAACACTATGGTGTTTTTCTCATGTCTGATTAATGCCTGGGTCTCTTTAGCAGCTGTAGCTCAAGATATCTTACATAGGAAATGGTACCACTCTTTGGCACATCTAGAAATTTACCTTAATCTCAAGTCTCTCACATATCCAAAGTTCTAAGGAACTGTCAGGATAGAGATCCTACTAAATGAAACATTTATAGTCTAAGTACAGATTGCCTTATGTACATGTGGTTTCCAAATAAAACAATGTTTCCAGTACTAAGTACATACTCTAGAATCAGAACTCAATTTGCTGTTGTCAGATACTGTCATAGAGATGGGGGGATCATATAAACAGAGAAAAGGGGATGCGTGTATATGTGTTTGTGTGTGTGTGTGTGTGTGTGTGTGTGTGTGTGTGTGTGTGAGAGAGAGAGAGAGAGAGAGAGAGAGAGAGAGAGAGAGAAATTGATTAATTTATACCCATTCTCTATTCTACTGTCCTTAAATATAAAATTCAAATGGAATAGCTCTTCTGACAAAAGACTTACACTATAATTATGCTTTGTGAGGAAAGGTGGGGGGGAGAAGAAAATATGTGTAACTATGAAACATTCCCTTGTTTTAACAAAATTTCTAAGTATGAGATGGTAGGATCACTTTTTTCACATTTTCTTTATCCATTTATCTTTGAAGGGCACCTTGGTTGGTTCCATAGTTTGGCTAGTATGAATTGAGCTGCTATAAAGATTGATGTGACTGTGGTACTATAGTATGCTGATTTTAAGTCCTTTGGGTATAAACCAAGGAGTGGGATAGCTGGGTCAAAGGGTGGTTCTATTCCAAGTTTTCTGAGGAATCTCCATACTGCTTTCCAGAGTGGCTGCACCAATCTGCAGTCCCACTAGCAATGTAAAAGTGTACCTTTTCCCCCACATCCATGCCAACATTTATTGTTGCTTGAGTCCCCTTACTTTTGTGTTCACTCCCTGGCTTACTCCTAACCATCAGCAGGTGTATTTTTTTTTTTATGCTGGAGGGCTTTCTAAGGCAGCTGGAGTCACTTCTTGTGCTCGAGATAGGATAAAAGTGGCACAGAATCAACAGTCCACAATCTGCTCTTACTCAAGGACCTGGGCAAGGTACCTCTGAATTGTCCGTTCCCAGTTTCTCAGTGGGAAGAAGTTCTAGTTGTTCCCATAGGTAACTGATTGATACCTTACATTTCCTACTTTTCTAACCCTGTTTCTGGGATCATTCTCAAATGAACTACCTATATTCAATTCCTTCTCTTAAGCTCTGTTTCTAGGAGAATACAAATGAAGTTACCCCTACTTTCTGTCAAGAAAGCTATCCATGGATAACAAGAACTCTACAAGTAAAATTCACAGCAATAGGGTCCCCAAATCTCACCAAATACAGGAGAAAGAAGGAAAACAAATACAGGATGGTGAATGCCTTCTGCATGTACACAGCTCCCAATGATTACATCATTGTACCCTATAAAACCAAAATCCCCTCTGTAACTGACAGCCATTTTCCCCATCTGGAAAATGGGTCCCAACTGCACCCATCTTCAAAGGAATAAAGGCTTCTCTGAATCTGTTGAGGTCTGCTTCCTGTCCTTTTGTGCTTATAGCTATTACTTCATACATCAGTCTTAAAGTATACTTCCCTGTATCAGCAAAGCCTGCCCTACTAAGCATTCTCCCAACTAAGATCAGGTTTCTGTTGCTCCCAGGAGGATCAGAGACAGAATTGCTGTTATAATTTGTAACTCAGGAATGAGCCTGTTTTGGCCCTTAAGATGAATCCTTACCCCCATTGAGATAACTTCTAGAGCCAGTGATCAAGAACATCTTCCAATGCCAGGTATTTTTTTTCTTGCCACTGGGGATATTTCTTATGAGAAGTAAAGTTGCTTTTGAAATTTGATGTTTCTCAGAGATCTTGTTTCAAATACCCAGCACCCTTCTGCATACACCCATTTTCATCTGTTTCCCTACCGCAGTTCTGAGTCTAGAAGATTTAACTGGAATCCTGAATCCACAAATCTTTTACCAGCTGCCTGCTGCAACAGCTGCCACTCCAATTAGTTCCCAGGAACATGTGCTGTAAGTTCTCTCCAATGAAAGTGACTCCCTCATTATAGCCAGACCTTGGCCAACACTTAGGTGATTTCTTTTTTTGGTGAATTGGCTATAAATGAGTGAACCACCAGTCTCTTTATTGGCTATAAATGAGTGACTGTCAGCCTATTTCTACTGAAACTTCATGCCTTCTTGCCTCTGAGACCCCTATTCTAGAGGAAAGACTCCTGCCAGTGGGAAGAGATTTTAGACTGTTCTTTTCAAAATAGTCACGTGAAGAAGTGGGCTCTATGAGAATGAAGAAATCTTAAAAAGAGGGAATAAAAGAGCCCTCCTAATGGAAAACAAATTGATCTCTGCTGCATGAAAACCTCACCTCCTGGTCTGATTGCTTTTTTGAGTATTGATTATGTGAAGTCCTTAGATCCTCCTTAAGGAGGGCATAAGGTTAGAGTGGGCTACCAGACTGGGTGAAAAATCAATATTCTTTCTTGTTCCAAACATGTCAGATAAAACACGAATCAATGTTCAAAGAACCAAAGAAATGGCTGAACTGAAGAAAGACAAAGAGAAAACCTGGATGTATTTTTTTGGCTCAGAGTCAGGTTAATTTGTTTACATTTATTGGCTGCATTAATATGACATTGGCAGAACTGAGTAGTTGTGACAGGCATTTGAAATAAGGACAGAATTCATTACTGGTGCTGTAGTCTGGAAGCCCAGACTGAGAGGACTGAATTTAAGATAAATGGGTAAACTGATGAATCAGAGGTAAGTGAAGAACTAGAAGAGAGATGTAAAGGTTGAAAAAAAGGACAGAGACCAATGGAAGAAAGAACAATAGGAACTTCATTAAGCAGTGGTGTGAGGTACTTCAAACGAGGAGGAAATTTAAAGGTTGAATAAGAGGGAAAGTAAGTAGGGAAAAGAAGTTGACAAAGGAAACAGTACAGAAGAGGGAGAGAGCATCCTATGAGGCTCCATGTGAGAAAGAGCAAGGGTGAGTAGTGAAGGAAATAAGTCAGAAGTAGAGAGGAGGGACATGGTCAGAGTGGAGACGGTGGCCTGTGGGCCACATCTGGCCTGTTGCTTATTTTTGTAAATGTATTTTTTTGGCTCAGAGTCAGGTTAATTTGTTTACTTATTATTGGCTGCATTAATATGACATTGGCAGAGCTGCGTAGTTGTGACAGAGACAGGTGGCCTGCAAAGCCTAAAATATGTATTTTTACATGACAATATTGTTGAGCCCTAGACTAAAGTGAAGGAGAGTAAAGTAGAAGTGAATTGGTTAATGAAACAGTCACAGATGACCAGTTGCTAGTGAAGATACCGGTAGTAGGTGGTGTGGGTGCCCCACCCAGAGGTCTCCACTGGTGTATCACTAACCACCACACAGGTCCCCTTCTGAGAGCTGATCTTGGCTGATGGCTTTGGCAAGCATGTACAATGGCTTTCCTCCTCCTTCAGGTTGCAACTAACTCTGTGGTGCAGCTTTTACCACAGTTTCCCCAGGAATCAGTGAAGCAGCCTCTAGCTGACAGCATGCTCTTGGTTGGCTTTGTTACCCTGTCCTGGCCTGCCTTCCTCACGTCCCTTCTCCAGAAGGCATTCCCTGCCCCCTGCCAATAAAACACTCGAATGCACACAAGAATCCCTTTCTTGGGTTCTGTTTCTCAGAAGCTTACTTAAGATGGTACCATTCAGTCAAAGTATGCACTTGGCCATATTTTAAATAGAAATAAATGCAAAGCACTAAAAGGATACATCAAATTCTGTCATTGTATAGAAAACATGATTATTAAAATTGTGACTTATAAAATTAAATTACAGAATACGGTCAGAGAAGCATAGAAAAGCAATTTACTATATCATGTTCTTCTTGGCCACAAGCACTGGATTTGCTTGAACCTACAGTGGGAGCACACATGCATATCTGAGACCTTTTGTTATCTGAGTGGGAGCTGCTTTGGGCAGGTATCTGTGATTGGGCCTGGGAGCCGTTCTAACTAGCAAGGCTAGTTCAGATCACTGAAACCTTCTCTGTAGCAATGAACACACATAACATCTGTGTCCCCATGCAACCAAAAAAATGCCTTGGGCACTGAAGCAGCAAAGAGACCTCTGTCCTATCATCAATATATTATTTCTGCTATTCCTCTTCATTATTTTGAGTATCCTGGGAAAGAGAATACTCTACACATTCCATTTATGGCTTCATGTGCTGTGGAAGCTCCCCCCCCTCAAAAAAATTTTTGGAACTCTTTCATAGACAACAGCAATGTTTTCTTCAGCTCTGTGAAGTTCTCCCCTCTCTGGTATGTCCTAGGATAACATCCAGTAATACACAGAGCTGAGAGGCAGGAGGTGGAGAGTTAATGTAAAACAAGCTTTTAGTCCTATTGGTAAAGTAGCCATGGGATCTTTGGAAGAAACAGCAGGCACTAAAATTAAAAACATTGTCTCCAGGGCTGCTCAGCCTGAAATGCTTTCTACTTTTTAAACCACAAACCTGTTTCAAAAATTCTGTGAATCCTCAAGGTTCAGTTCTAAAGGGCTACTTTCTTTACACAAAATTAGCATGATTTACATGTGTTTTCATCTGCTATGCCTACTTGCTCATCTAAAACTGTCAACTTGTATCAAGGACTATGACTAGAAGCAAGCATTCATATGCAGCAAGTATCTAACTTCATTTATATATTTAACAACCACACTTTTAACTAGGAGTGAGTGACCCTGCCGGCCTTGGTCGTAATTGGGAAAATACAGAGGCATTGATCATGCTGAGGGCTGGTGTGCAGCAGCAGGCCACTTAGCTAGCTGGTAAATCTTGTTGCATCCCAGTGGGACTCGATTGTCCCCTATGCATTAGCCCTCAAGTAGAAACTCTGTTAAAATGGAAAAACAAAAAAACCCATTTAAATTCTTTGTGAAAAATATCACCCCCAATACATCAACTCCTTGTGCTGGCAAAGACAAGGAGAAGTTAGAAGCAGTTTTAAAACAAGAGAGATCATAGGTTAACATCAGCAGAGTGTGGCATTTGCCCCACTGTCCTTTCCATCCTGTAGTAGATACTGTAAGTTGATCATTCATCCTTTCCTGCTAAGTTCAGCCCCTGCCTCACCTTCTTTTCAGCCTAACTCTCTAGGCAGTCCCCACCAGTACATCAGAGTTGACACTTAACATGGTACCTGCTAACCATCCTTTGCCTTAGTCCAAAGTAATTTCTTTGAAGTCACCTCCTTTTATCTTTTTTTTTTGCATGGCCTCATTGCAATTTTCTGACTTCATCCTGTTCTTTCCCAGGTTTCGGTAGGTATATTTTGATGGCATACATTTTTCAGTCGATTTTTGTTTATAAAAGACTACGGCAACTATGACTATAGTTTACTTATTAAATTCTGGAAGTTGGCACATACAAACTCCTCAGGATATGTGATCATTTGTCATTAGGCATTAAATAATTCTGATTGGTTGCATTTGCTTGTTGTCTGAGCTTTATTTTGCTCTCTTGGGTATAGTTTTGAATAAACACTCTTGCAGTCAAATCACATGGCATGTGTTTCATATTACATAAAAGTATTTTTTTTGTCCTATGAAATTCTGACAATCTTTAGCTCAACTCTATAAATGCTATGCTTCAAAACATGTTTCCCATTAAAAGTAGCTGCAAACATATGCAAACTGATTTATTCAGTTGGCACAAATTATACTTAAATGAATGAACTGGGATCTTATTCACATATAAATCATTATTATGATTTAGTCTAAGGCTTATATTTTATCAAGATTCTTGCACCCATGAGGTCCTGGGTAGATATCTATTCACCTAACGGTATCTGTGACTCTGGACAAGGTCAAAGAAAGTGATGGTCCTTAGCAGAATTCAACAATCTGTGTTTAATTTATCCCAAATGATTTGTAGCTAGTATTCTATCCTTGAGCAGAGCAAGTCTACTATATGTGCTCTATGGAACAAGAAAGTGATTTATAAAATTTCAATGAGTGCTGTGGTTAACTCTACAATGGCTCAGCAAGTACGAAACAAAACTCTAGTGAATGCTAACCTAGCAGTTATTTTGGTGGTCGAGGAAATGCCTGGGAAACTCATGACTGAGTCTCTATGCAAATGCAGCTTAAAGTCAGGAGACTGAACAGTCATTTTATTGAAGTGTTAGGAGCTAAAGGCTTATCTGTCATCATTGAACCATACTTTTGTGCAGTAAATAATATGCTATGGATTTATTTATGTATGGAAAGATTAGGCAAAGTCTCCAGACAGAAATCTTGCAAATGGCAGAGTCCACTATGTTGAGTATTGATCCCTTTGCTAGTTCTTTAACAAATGAGAAAATATGGAAATCTCTGACTTCTTTCAACATAATTGAATAATCACTCTACGCTGGGCACTGTTGATTGAAGTGAAACAAAATGATACTTTTGGCAACACATATTAAGATGTGATATTTCAGGGAAAATCTCTCCTGCTCAAATATACATTATTCAAGAGAGATTTATTGAACTTATCATATGTACCAGCCAGTGTATTAGGTGCTCATGACATAAAGTGTGCAAGAAAAGATAAAAGACAGGACAGAGGATTTATTTGCTTGCTTATAGGTGCTTGAAGGAAAAGAAACAGTGCTACAACAAGTAAGAGCAGGACCTGACCTGGTCTAAGAGATCTGGAAAAGCCTGGAGCTGACATCTGAAGGAGGATGAGCTGGAGATAACTGGCTGGCTAGTGAATGCATTTCAGGGAAGAGCTCAGGCTTAGTAAGAACTGAGCTCAGTGGTAGGAAAGAGTAGGAAATCAAAGAGGTTGTTGAAGAAAACAGCCCAGGTCACTGTGTCTGAGCTCTTCCACACTGAGAGAGTGGTATGAGAAGAAGCTGTGATGGGAACAGGGACTGTGCCTTTGGCACCATGTCAGACACGCCAAGTGTTATAATATTTAAGAGCTACAGGAGGTGGTCATTAAAATGTTCTCAGTAAGCCACAAGAATATCATTTTGACAAGATCACTAAGACTTTTTGGTGTTGAAGCAAGATTGGAAGGCAGTCAGAGTACAAAGAGGAGAGCAGTTGGGCAGCTATAGTAGAAAACCAGGGAAGAAGTGATGCCAATTCTGACTAGGATGATCCAAAGAATCAAAACCACCATCAATTTCTCCTCTGATTTAAGGGAAAATAAAGTTCCTGGAAAAAAAATGTTTGGGAGGCAGATGGTCATTTAGCACTTAACCATGTAACTCACAGAAAGGTTTGGCAGAGGGGTTCTGGCAAAGAGGGAGGGCCCAGAGAATGTGTCCTAGCAAATGATGGGAACCCAGAATACCTTTCTGAAGTTGTGGTTTGGATGAGTGTGGAAAGTAAATGTTGGTAGTTGGGAGTTAGCAGAGGATCCTCAGAACCCCACCTGGTAGTGCTAATCAAGTGCTACTCTGAACAAAAGAAAGGATACAGTAGGCCAAGAAAGTCAGCCCTATCTCTTTTCTAAGTTATTCAATGTCTCCTCTGCCCCGTGTTCCATGAATTCACAGGACACTTAAAAATTTGTAATTCTAGTATGTGGAATGGAAAGGGATGTTAGAGATCATTCAATGCAGGAGTATGTGTATGTGGGAAGGGACTGAGATGGCTGTGTTTTGACTGAGATGACCTGGAATAGCCATATACAAACAAAAAGCAAAACAAAACAAAACCAAGCCCAGAAAAGCCTGTTCTTGGGCCTGGCAAGGAGCAGTCTAGAAAGGCAGAAAATCTTCAGATAATAACTATTATACTCTAGTCAAACTGTGGTTCCTTGTTGAGACTTCTGGTCATCTATGTTTTTGTGTGTAGCTAAGGTCATAAACATCCTGATTCAGCAAGTATACTGAAGGTCATAAATATCTGCTTGTGAGCATGTGCTCATATATGTGACCTGTTAGCACTGGCCTTCTTTCTTTGATCTGCAAGTGAAAAAAAAAAAAAAAAAAAAAAAGCCTATGAAGGACTCAGTGGGTTGCTGTTACCTCCAAATTAAGCACATCTACTAGCCCAACTGTGCCTTGCATCTTCTTCCACCTGCTGAGATACCGAATCTGTTTTCTAGGGTCTGAGCCCAAGCAGGACAATGTACTTTATGCTATTTCTCCTGGTAAGTACAACTGAACACCTTTAGTAGTTCATACCTTTTTATTTTATTTTGTTTGAGCTTTTAAAAGTTGAATTAGTTTTAATTGAGAAATAATTACATATGTGTGTTACAATGGAAATGTTTTGAGATTTGTATACACTATGGAATGATTATATCAGGTTAGTTAACATATGGTCCACCGCATATATGTATTTCTTTTTGGTTAGAATATTAAATGTGTATTCTTTTTAACAAGTTTGAAATATACTCTACATAATTATTAACTATGATCACCATGCTGTGCAATAGATTTTGAAAACCCATCTCTCTTGTCTAACTTAAACTATTATGGTCAACATCTCCCCACTGTCCCTGCCCCTGCACCCTCAAAACCCTGGTAACCACTGTTTTACTCTCCGCTTCTGTAAGTTCAACTTTTTGGATTCCACATATACATGAGATCATGAGGTATTTGACTTTCTGTGCCTGGCTTATTCACTTAGCATTTAGGCTAGACATGTTTTATAAAGCTGACATCACATTATGAAGGGCAGGGAAAGAAGGCAGATAAACTAGGGAGCTCACAAATGATGTCATGATGAGTTCCCTGAGTTTTCTTTTTGCCTTATAGTTAGACTTGTCACTGAAGATGACCTGGAATAGGTATATACAAACAAAAAGCAAAATAAAACAAACCCAAGCCAAGAAAAGTCTGTTCTTGGGCCTGGCAAAGAACAGTCTAGAAAGGCAGAAAATCTTCAGACAATAACTAATACACTCAAGTCAAGTGTGGTTCCTGGACCAGCAGCATCATGATCACCTGGGAAATTATTAGAAATACAAATATTTAGCCCCTCCCCCTTTTACTGAATCAGACTTTTTATTTACTTATTTTTTGGTACCAGGGATTAAAGCCAGGGTCACTTAACCACTGAACCACATCCCTAGCCCCCTTTAAAAATATATTTTTAATTTAGAGACAGTGTCTCACTAAGTTGCTTACAGCATTGCTAAGTTGCTGAGGTTGGCTTTGAACTCATGATCCTCCTGCCTCAGCCTCCTGAGTCTCTGGGATTATAGGCATGCACTCTGCTTGAATCAGACTCCTAGGCTGGAGCCTAGCAGTCTTCCTTAGGGAGTCGTGCAGAAGATTCTGATGCATGCTGAGGTTTGAGAACCACTGATTTAGTACAGCTGTTCTTTGTTTCAATTAAAAAAATTGAAGCCAGGGACTGATTGATTTGTTCCAAATGATAACCTCGGGGGAGTCTAGATTTTGTTCTAGATTTTCCCATGATGCATCTTCTCATGCTAAGGAGAACAGAAAAAAATTAAAACACATGCATTAAATGTTAGCAAGTGCTATCGTGTGTACTGAGTGTTCAGTGCTTGGCACATGGTAGGTCTTAGTTATTTATGGAATCTTGAACAAAATGTAAGTTTTTCATTCAACTACAGTTTCAGAGAGGATGTTGAAAGAAAAGGATCTCTTGGAAAACATCAAACTGGCATCTGAAAAACCTATACCAGTGAAGATAGCTGCTGTACTTAAATGGATTGTGCAATGTTCTCTCAAATTTCTGGTTTCTTTTTTCCAGCCTCCATGAGGCCTTATAAATGCCTACCCCCAAGTCATGCCAGTATTTCTCAGCTCTGACCTATCACCTTATTCTGATGGGGGAATGAAGAGTCTAGATTCCTGTGGTTCAAGCACTAACTGTACTCTCCCGAGTAGTTGAAATGTGAATTTTCGAAAGTGGAGCAGTTCGTAATTGTTCTTCCACTGGGTCTGAGCCCCAACCCACCGAGTGATTATATTTACATCATTAAACCTTTAAATTTAATTGGACTAGAGCAAAGCATAGATGTTTGCTGCTTAGAAAATAAACATTTCTATATTGTCTTAAAATTCACCTCAACTGTTGCAGTTATAATGACTTGGAGACTAAATAGGGTTTTAAAAATTTATTTTAAAAGTCATGGGTGCTAGAATGGGCTGATGGAGGCCATTTGAACTCGATTTTTACAAGTCGTCTTTTAATAACTCTCTCTGTGCAATCCTAGGTATGAGGAGAACTCATAGGTGACTGTAATTATGGTAGTGCAATTAGGCATTTTGACCCTGTAGATGTAAGGAGGACCTAAGACGACTGTAGTTGTTTCTGAAGTCTACTATTTTATATTTTGTAAAACTGGTTGGAAATAGCATGAAAGCTCTGTTTTAAAGACTTTTTCAAGCCACTTGGTTCAACAGATAAAGAGGCATGATCACTGGGTGGGTTTCATTCTACAGTAACATTCTATTCTGTTTCTCATCATTAAAGCCAACATATACAAAATCTGGAAGAAGAAATGGAAACAGGGCCCAGAACGTGGTAGCATTTTCTGAAGGGAACAAACATACATATTTGAGCATTTACTTTACAGTGACTCCCTAATGCTATTTGCATATTCACTATGACAAACCTCTCAGCTCAGAAACCCATAGGAACTGGACATTGGTTTAGATCAGTAGTTCTGAAAGTGTGATGCCTGGACCAGCAGCCTTAGTGTCACTTGGGAACATGCCAGAAATGCACAATCTCAGGCCCTGTCTCAGACCTACTCCGTCTGAGACTATGGGGTTGGAACCCAAAAACCTATATTTTGACAAGTCCTCCAGGTGATTCTGATGTACACTAGCTTGAGAATTACTTGCAGTGACTTGAAAGAAGACATATCTTTTCAAAAGGACACAGCATCTCATTGCTGATGTGAAACATTAGTTCAAAGACTGACTGAGAAACTGGAGCAACTGTGTCAAAGGCAAAAAGGAAGCCTTTCAAGAACCAGATACACAAAGCCAATGGCTCTCCTGCTGGATAAGAAGAGTGAGAAAATTCAATCAAGCAGGCTATACATCTGAAAGAACCAGAAAGCAAATAGCCTCTAGGGTGGTGCCCATCTCATCTATTTAACTCTCATCCTTGGCCTTCAACTTTCTGCAGATTATTTGTACTTAGCAAAGTTTGCACATCTGGTTTGTGAAGCTGAAAGCAAACCTAAGTGATAGGCACCCCCACCTCTTCTAACCTTTCTTTGTAGTGTTGCAGGCAGGAGATGGTAGGTTCAGCTTGTGTGTAATTTATGGAGACAGGTACCTGAACTGGGGAAGAATGGTTGTGGTTTGGTTATGACTTGATTGTCACTCAAGGTCCTTCTGTTGGAGTCTTGGCCTCCGAGGATTGGGGGTGATGGTATTTTTAAGAGGTGAGACCTAGGGGGAGGTCCTCAGGTCTTGTTGGGGGTGTGATGGGCTGACAGATCTGGTTCCATGAGAATGTTATAGGCCCGACTATAAGGAAATAACTAAACAGACTCCATTTTGCTCCGAGACTCCATGTTATATAGGAAATAAGCTTCTCCCATGGGAACACCCCACCTCTGTGCCCATTATCAGTTACTTAGTGTGACATGTTTAGCAATACAAAATGACAATTCTTAAGTAATGAAAAAATGCTCTCTTTTGATCTCTATTGCTCTTAACCAATGTACCATGTAAATGGTGATTGTATGAATGTTAGTAACAATTCTTTAGTTTGTACTTAGGTAAGGGTCATTTTGACCCACTTCCCCCTCTGTTGATGATCTCATGATGTTAGTTTGTAATTTCGAGTTATAGCAACAGACACTTATGATTGATGTGATTTTTGATATAAGAACCCTTACAACCCTATGGTCGGGGCTGTTCTCCCAATAGCCATTTTTTGGGGGCATTGTGTGAGACAGTCGGCCAGCTTAATAAAGACTCTCAAATTTGGACTTCTCAGTGGTGATCGGTCTGTTCTTAAGTTGCGCCCCATAACAGGGGTGCTGAAGGGTGATCATTTGGTAGTTCTCATGAGAAGTTTGTTACAAAAGGAGCAAGTCTGACTCTTCTCCTCCTCTGCATCCTGATTCAAGATGTGATCATTTGCTGCTACCTCTACTTCTACCACGATGTGATGTTATCTGCTGCCCTCACCAGAGACTGAACCAATGGAGTCACTCAATCTTGAACTTTGAAACTTCAAGACTCTGAGTTAAATAAACCTGATTACATGAATGGTATGAATCTACATAATACACCACCACAGAAACGAAATGATGTACCCTATTTGTGTACAATGACAAAATGCAGTCTTTAAAAAATAAAAATAAAAACTAAAAAAAACAAATAAGCCTCTTTTCTTCATAAGTTGACCTGTTATAGTGACATAAAGCTGACCCACATAATATTTACCCAAATTTATTACATGAGTGGCATGGAAGCCTTCTGGGAAGAATTTAAAGAGAAGGAAGAGAGAATGAAGTAAGGCTGACTAGTAACTAATCTTTAATTACCAGAGGGAAGGAGTGATCCTTCCTTGGTGTCCTAGACTAAATTCACTCCGATTTATCTCTTGATCCTAGTTCTGTGGAAGAAAGGCAGTCTGTAAGTAAAAGCGGAAAGTCATTTCACATTAAAAAACTCCAGAGATCCTTGGGCTAAGCAGTGTTGTTTTGGTGTTTGTAAGAAAAAGTACAGGTCATTTGGGAAAGAGGACCCATCCTATCTCTTCTGTAAGGAAAGGGGTTTTTGTTTTAGGGCATTTAGAACTCCAGAAAACACAACCAAATCTTTTATGATTCTTGGCAGTTGAGAGTCAGTCGAGGCTCCTCAAACATATATTGGTTTTGTCTGGATGACCTTGGGTGACTAGTCTTATAAAGAGTATGATGTAGTGGAAAGGTTTCATTTCTCTTTGTGCTTCCTTGACATGTTTGCTTGTCATTTTCAGTTATGTTATAGTTGACAGGGCTGTGTGGGTTATAGGACATGTTTGCTCATATCTTTATTTCCTCTGTTTTGCACAGTAACACCAAGGCCACGACTCAGTATACAGGTGTTCACCTAATTACACTGATTGAGAGATCCGCTGAAAGCAAGCCTTTTAAGAATGATTTGATGCTTAACAAAGATGTGGCATGCATAAGAATTACAAACAAGCCGAGACTATTGACTTGGCCAAATATATCTAACCAATCTGTAGTTAACATTTAGTGCTGAGAAACAAGAGGAAGACTCTAGAATTGTTCAAATTAGGAGGAACAACTGGAGACATATTTTTTTTAAATGAGATTCTGCCTCAGTTTCCCACTAGTTATTTCTGCTTAAAAATCTTGCCAAGACTAGGCCTTGTCATGAATGGCAGTGGGTGTCTGGGTTCCTTGAACCTCATCTACCTTCTACTGCCTTCCTTCCTTGGCCTCTTCTCTGCCTACTACACATCCCAATACCACCCCTATCCTTTATGCCCTCCCACTAGTGTGGCTCCCTCATTTGGGTGGTTTTCTCAGAAACTGCCTTTTTAATGGCAAGCACAAATGCTTGTTTTTCATGGTATTCATGGCCTTGGCAAGAGTCTCTGGCTACTGCCCAGCTCTCTACTACACTTGCTTTGCCCTTGGTGCCATTCAAGTGCTCTTGTCTAAGTTCCTTAACTAAGATTTAGTCTTACTGCCAGCCCTACCATGCTACCTGGTGAGCAAATTTCTGAACTTTCTCTGATACCACTGATACTCAGATCAAAACGTGTGCACATGTTGAATGTGCTAAATGGATGGAAGCATTTCATCTCAACCCAAACGCTAGCAATGTTTTAAGAGTGTAGTGTGGTCTGCGGACACCTGCTTCAGAATGTCTGGGAAGTAATTAACAAAGCAAATTCCTGGGTCCTAATTTTTTTATTCTAATTTTTTAAGTCTAAGATGCAGTTTTTGTTTTGGTTTATACATTTCCAGTTTGGAAGTCACACTTTTACATTTGGTTCTTAATTTTGGCTAAAAATCCCAGAGTGGAGATGAGGGGCAGGGAAGCCTGGAGGTGTACTAATAGATGCAATGTGTGGGTCCATCACACATTGAAATGAAAATTTATCACTGTAGGGACTAGATATTGGTATTTTAAAAAGCCTCAGAGTGAATCTAGAATGTGACTGGACTTGGAAACAAATGCTTAGCGAAGATGATTCAATATATGTAGTTTCCAAAATCTGTAATACAAAACTGCTTTAATGAAGTTATTTCTCCTTAACCATATTGCTTAAAACTGGCCTAACTGCAGGTCATGTTAAAATGTACTCCTTTCTGTGTCTTGCTATGGAATCATTTTTCCTTTGCTCTTTTCTTGGTAACTTGGCTTTTTATTTTTATTTTTTCTGATTAAGTGAAAAGAGGAAAAAGATATAAAACTGGCTTTGCAAGTTGATAGTTCACAGTTGAAATTGGCCTACTAGGTATGCTTTATTCTGTCTCTAGAGTGTTTTTTAAAAGATTTAAATCAATAGTTAAACATTGGGATGTTTTCAAATAAAAATTCAGACTTGCCACATGAAGAAAAAGCAGAAGTTTCATCAACAATGGGGCCACCTTCCCCAGATGACAGTTGGGTAGTGCTGAGCAGCAAGTGCTTGGGAAGGGGCTGAGTACCCGCCAGCCCATCAGCCTTTCTCTGTCCTACTTACGGCTGGTCCCTCAAGTGTTTATGTTTGTGACTTTCAGGATAAAGGAAAGGATTCAATCAGTCAATATTTGTGCACTTACTAAGTATCAGACACTCCATGGTCAATGTTTTTCTTTTTCTCACACAAACCTATGAAATATGAATCATCCTCTTTACAGGGAAGACTGAGGCTCTGCTGGGCTGACCAAGGCTACCTAGGGACTCGGTCAGAATCCCAATCCCAGTGTGTGTGCTGCCTAAGCTTCTCTAGACACTCCTGCTTGCAAGAACTGCGGGAATTCTGACTTGCTTCTATAACTTCTAAGATTAGAGAGATAGAACATTTGGGGGCACCTGAGAGGTATTTTGCATTCCATTAAGGCTTTGTCACCTGGATTAGGGAGTTCAGAAATCAGTCAGTAAATTTGGGGAGGGCTTTGGTCTAATTAGGTTGAAGAGTGAAGGCAGAAGCTTTTCGGGCAATTTAAGACAGATTTGCAATCCTATCAAGTGGATGCAATCATGTATGTAACCTGAACACTTCTAGGAGAGTTAATAACTTCTCAGGCACCTCAGGGAATGAACGGGAAGAGCATTTGTTCGAAGCAGCTGGTTATCTGAGCAACTTTTTGTAAAGTAGTTTTGTATGGAGTGAGTTCCTGTCCATAACTCAACAGCAGTCAGTTTGGCTTCTGGTGGTCTAGATACCACATTTTTAGTATAGTATAAATATTTTACCATTTTGTTAAATGGCATTTTTATGTTCTTTGTGTGGCTTTCTTTTTCTTCTTTTCATAGACAGATATTTATTGATCTAAGCAATATATTCAAAACTACAAAGAACAAGATCATAGGAAAATATGTAGTCATCTTTTTAAAATTTGTCCTTTTTAGATATACATAACAGTATATTTTGACATATTCATAAAAACATGGAGTATATCTTACTCTAATTAGGATCCCAGTCTTGTGGATGTACATGATGTGGAGATTCATTGTGGTATATTTATGTCTGCTCACAGGAAAGTTGCATCAGACATTACACTGTATTTTCTGTTCCTTTCCCCATCCCTTCCCTTCATTTCCCTATGTCTAAGCCACTGATGCAAGCATCAAATTCCCTCATTTGAGGTCCTAAGGATGGTAGCCAGTCACTCCAACCTATTGTGACAAGATCCAGAACAGAATCTGTATCTCCATATCCACTCTAGAGAGAGGTCAGTCTCAGCATTGGAGAGTTATCCAAGCCAATATGGAAAATGGGGGCTGACACAGAAAACTAGGATCAGACCAACTGAGCAAATGGGCCTCTTGAGCAGCACAACCCACCTGATTGGCTTCCATTTCAATAGTGTAGAGCAATGCCCTGGGATTTAGGATAGCAATTTTTCCTTAAGAATTATCTATACATTCATTGAAAACCCTTTTTGTATTGTTTTCAATGACATCTTGGGGCCATAATTATACCTTTAGAAATGAATCTCAAATGAAGATGTATTAGTAGAGAGATTCTATTTCTATATACATTTCAGGAACACATCTCTGGCATAATCAAAGCTTGTAATCATTTTCTTATCTGAATTGCTTTCAGTATCACTAAAAATGGGTTGAAGGGAAGGCAAATGATGAGGTATTCGGTGTCTAGAAAACTTTCTATTACTCAGGTATATTTTGTTGACTGGTAAGCAAGGGGAGAGCAGGCTGAAGATCACTTTGTGCTTTATTGGTGAATTTCTCCCATGAGCTCTTTGTAGGGTACTATAGTCAGTCTCAGGATGGAGAGAGAATTGGCTATTCCAATTCAAAGGGCATTTCTCTAGACCATTGAATTGGAGGCCAGTCAGATGGGTTGTGCTGCTCAAGAGGCCCATTTGCTCAGTTGGTCTGATCCTAGTTTTCTGTGTCAGCCCCCATTTTCCATATTGGCTTGGATAACTCTCCAATGCTGAGACTGACCTCTCTCTAGAGTGGATATGGAGATTATAGATTCTGTTCTGGATCTTGTCACAATAGGTTGGAGTGACTGGCTACAATCTTTAGGTCCTCAAATGGGGGAATTTGATGCTTTGCAGTCTCTTGAAAGGAAGTCCCCTGCACCTGAGATACTGTTTTCTGGCATTCATCCATAGAAGTGCCTATAGGTCTGTAATGACTAGAGGCTTTACTTTTGGTTGAGGTTGATTCAGTAACAGACAGCTGTCAAAAGCAGTGGTTTTGTGAGCACAGTGATGATGATTTTAAGAGCTGACAACATTCAGGCCAGTATTCAAATACAGATCTACTGATCTTGCTGTGCATCTTCATACATGGTGCTCTAAACCTCAATTTCCTCATCTCTAAAATGATTCAATATCAAATTGAGGTAGGAATATTAGAGGAGTAAATGAGAATGTATATCAACTGCTGTCTTGGAGGCTGGCACACCTGTGCTTGATGAAGAGAACTTCTTTCTAATGAAGGAACATTAAAGGTAGCCTTAATCTCTCATTGGTCAGGTGTTAGAAGATCCCTGAATATTCAGAATATGATCCCTTCCATAGATCACCATCATCAGGAGTCAAGGTACCATCTTCCCTGAGAACAGACTCAACAATCTGCAGCCCAGTGTTTATCAGGAGCCAGGTGTTCACCTGAGCTCAGAGTGAGATAACATTCTCAGCAGTTCACCATCCACAGAGTTAGAAGGGATCAGCATCCTGCAGACACTGGTGGTTGCTATGATTTGAATGAGTCTCCTCCAAAATTGAGATGTTGCTTATATATTAAGAGGTGGGGACTTGGGAGATAATTAGGCCATGAGGGCTCCTCCTCGATGAGATTATCAAAAGTCTTCATGGCAGTTTTAAGTTAACTCATTCTTCTGCCATGTGAGGAGGCAGCAAGATAAGAGGCTGGTACTTTGCCCTTGAACTTCCTAGTATTTAGAACTGTGGGAAAATACATTTATTTTCCTTATAGATTGAAAATACATTTATTTTCCTTATAGATTATGCCTTAGTTTCAGGCATTCTGTTATAGCAGCATGGGATGGCCTAAGAGTAGGTATCTAGAGTAACCCTACATTCAACAAAGATTACCCTTTTGTAGTGTGTACTTCCTTCAGTAGGAATGAGGAGCCTAGGATGATTTCTATTCCTGGAAAGGATTCTGTTATGTTTCTGTTATGGGTTATGTTCCCCAAAAGCTCATGCATGAGACAATGCCAGAATGTTTAGAGGTGAAATTGGGTTACGAGAGCCTTAACCCAACCAGTGTATTAATCCACTAATAGGGATTAAATGGGTGGTAACTGTAGGCAGGTAGGGTGTGACTGGAGGGTCACTGGGGGCATGCTTTTGGGGTATGTATTTTGCCCCTGGAGAGTGGAACTGCTTCTCTCTCTCTCTCCCTTTCTCCTTCTGGTAGCCATGTTCTGAGCTGCTTTCCTCCACTACACTCTTCTGCCATGATATTCTGCCTCACATTGGAACCAGAACAGTGGAGTTGGCCATCTGTGAACTGAGATCTCTGATCTCATGAGCCCCAAATAAGTTCTTCCTCCTCCTCAATTGTTCTTGTCGGGTTTTTTGTTCACAGCAGCGAAAACGCTGACTAAAATAGCTTCCGCCTCTGACTCCTCTCAACATTTACAGTTTCTCTAATATTCTATGTTTTATATTCTATGTTATACCATTCAGCTTTTAACCTCGTATAATCAGACTAGACCTCCTGATACCCCTTTTTGTTGCAGTTGTTTACTGACTGTTCCTTCTCATTCTTTGGTTTAGTTCCCAGTTAGCTCTTTAATGCTACTCCTGTTATTTTTGGTTATTTAATATTTATGTTCTTTCTAGCACCCTGGTTTTATAGACTGATCCTTTAAAGATACAAGTCAGATCACATTGCTATTTGCTGAAAATCCTTCACTGACTTCTTATTTCATATATGGAACATGATCACACAGGGTCTCATAAGTCATAGAAAATACTTGTACTTTTGTTAACATGGGTTCTTTTTACCAGCTACAAAGACCATCCTGCTAGCCACTGGGCACTCCAAGTCCTGCCCCAAGGCTTTCACAGGCTCTTCCCTTTGCTTGCTTGGAATTCTCTTCCCTAAGATATATGTATGATCAGTTTCCTTAATTCATTCAGATCTTAAATCACCTTCTCATTGAGTTTCTTTAATGACCATCTTATTTAGAATACTCAAACTCTGTTGAGATTTCATATCTGAGTTCCTCATTTTTCCTGTTTAGCATTCATCAGCTGTAATATAACATTTTATTAATTTTATTTTTACAGACTGCATTTTGATGCTTTGTACACAAATGGAGTAAACTTTTCATTTCTATGGTTGGACACAATGTAGATTCACACTATTCCTCTAATCATACAAGTACATAGGGTAATGATCTTTCCTACCTCACCCTCCCCCATATTATTTCCCCCTATGTAATCCAAAGGTCTTCCATTCTTCTCTTTATTGTTAATCTTTATCACTAGACTATAAACTTCATGAAGGAAGGCGCTTTGTCTGTTTTATATCCTCAGTTCCCAGAGGAGTGTGTGGTACTTAATAGTTAATAAATAATTACTGTTGACACACTGCCACAGGTAAAAGCCTTATTCATTATACCTTTTATTTGTCCATTCATTAAATGGCCAGTTTAATTTGAAAATAAAATCCCTCCAACTAACTGGGCACAGTGGAGCATGGCTGTAATCCCAGTGACTCAGGAAGCTGAGGCAGGAGGATCATGAGTTCAAAGCCAGCCTCAGCAAAAGCGAGGTGCTAAGCAACTCTGTGAGACTTTGTCTCTAAATAGAATAAAATGCAAAATAGGGCTGGGGACTTGGTTCAGTGGTTCAGTGCCCCTGAATTCAATCCCCCGTACCCCTGCAAAAATCCCTTCAACTAGAAAGGAATGAACCACTCTTGATGGAAAAATCACATACACATACCCACATTCACACTTCCAACTTCCTCCTTTGGAATAAATAGAAAGAACCAATCTGAGAGCTATCCAAATGTAGGCAGTCATAAACTAGATCTATACCTAATACCAGCATTTTTTGGCACAATAAGGTGGTCAAGGGCCACTGTCTAAGCACAGGATCAATGGGAGAAGCTTGATTTGGTCCTGTGATTTCCTTGGTCAGCACAGATTGCTATCTCAGAGTCCTCATATTTAGGTGCTTTGGGCCCTCTGGATTCCTATCATGGCAAAGAAGAGCTTGTCTTCTACTAAGGTTATAAATAGAGCTTAGTGTAATTATATTAGAAATGAAAATTTGAGACTTGAATTGTGTTTGGTAAAGTCTTTGGGACCAACCTTGTTTAAGATTATTTTAGTTTTAAGTGGAAATCATAAGGTTGACTCATTGCCCAGGTGTAGAAGAGATGATAAGGGAGAACTCTTAGGACTGAAACCAAGTATACGTATAAGTGTTTCTGACCACATTTCTAGTCTCCCTTAGGAAAGGAAGGGATAATGACTTCATGAATCAGTACTTTTGAAAGCTGGCTAACCTCTGCCCTCCACAAGCTACATAACAAGTTTCCAGCTAAACACCAATCAGGTGAAAGATGTAGGGACAGCACATATAACACAGACACAGTTGAATGCAGTAACGGAGACTCAAGATGATAGGTAACTTGTTGTTGGTGAATTTTATTTAATTTTTTTTTCTAATAACAGTTTTGCAAGTTTTAGACATTGATCTAGCCTAGGTCTGAACTCTGTCAAGAACTTTAATCTCCTTCTAGACATTTCTGATCTTTTTGAGGAAAACTGAAGGTGAAGGAGGGAGAAACAAAGCCTTAGGAGAAGAGATTAAAGGTGAGGGAAGATGACTTAAATTTCTACTTTTGAGTCTGATTTATTGAGCTCTGGGTGTTGTATAGATAAACTGGGGACATAAAAGTACACATGGAACATCACAAAGTGTTGTTTTGTCCCATGAAAAAGTCATTCTGGGTTAACATTGGCAGTTATGAGCAATTACTAGTCTCACTGCCTCTTATCTTGTTCTTCTAATGTAAAGTCATGTAAGGACAAACAGCCTGTTCATTCCATTTCTCTTTGTATGAAATCTTTGTTCTTATATGATTTATAGACCTGTTCATTTAAGTGATATGAAGTAGAACTAATATAATCTGGGTCAATACACAGAAATTGTCTTCACCTTTAAAAATTCTATGAAATGTATCCTTAAGAAGTAACTAAACAATAGCTTTAAAAATTTTCTTGGAATTATGTGAAGAACAATTTATAATGCAAATGAATTTTTATAATCTACAAACATATTTACTGTATTTTCAATAAGATGTGTTTCAGTACCTTAACAGATTATTGTCTGATACTATACAAATATGGCATTAATGAAGAAGTTGAAAAAATAAACCTCATCATCAGTTTAACTATCAAAATCATCAATCCTGTTTTGAAACCATTGTGATTAAATACAATACAATGTGTGAACTCAGATTGCTTTCTTGACTTGCCAGATTAAATTTTAGATAACCGACAATATTGCATAGTTATTTATTTTGGAATTGTTCTGTACTTGATGTAGCTAGCACAATGTGAGCATTTTCAAAATGGAATAGTCATAGTTGGGAATTAAGTATAGATGCAGATTACATTTTTAACCCTATTGGCTTAATATGAAAAAATATGAAGTTGTGGTATTTTTAATATTCCTTTATTTTTAAATGAGTCCCCTCAAAATAAATTTCTAGTGAATTATAATTAGATAAAGTGAGGAGAGATAGACATATTAGAAGATTAGAAAATTCAAGGTGACTTATAAAAAATTGAATTGCCCTACTTTAGTTCAAATACTAGAAGTTTTCCACTGAGATCTTGCTTTGTAGATGGAAACACAAACCAGTTCTGGTTCAGTTAATGCCCTGCTAGAGTGAATTATGAGAGGTCCAGGCATGATTCAGTGAGTCAGAGCTGTTGCTTTGAGTTCTGAGAATGGTGAATGCAGTCAGAAAACATCAAAAATAATCACAAAAAATGACCCCATAAATCTTAAAACATTTTACAGCCAAACAAAAATGCTCACACATAGTAGTGTTTCATGTTGAGGAGGCAAAAGTTCCTTGAGCTCTTCAATAGAACCAATTTCCTAAGCTTGACTGGCAAATAATCCGTGGCCAACTCTACTTTGCCTAAAATAATAGACACTATGATCACATGAACATTTTATGTACAGTGAATGCTTAAAGTTAGGGCATGACCCTGTGGTTAGAAAGCATCTCGCACAGGGTTTAATGGAACGAACAGTGGTTAAAAAAATTTCCTTGATTGATTACAAATTAACCTGCCTAGAGAGCCTCATGTTCACAAATAGTATTTTTTAAAAAATAATTTTGGATTAATAAAACTTTCTCCCATAATTTTATTTTCTTTAAATATCAAATAACATGTTTTCCACAGAAACTAAAAACTCCAGTTTTCAATGTCTTAGAAACCTTCCTGACTCTCTCACAGGCATGTGTTTCCTATGTGTTTATTTTATTAACATCTGCCTTACTTATTTGTATGTAAACTTCATGAGGGCAGGGATCTTGGCTTGTATTCATCGTTATTGCATTTTTAGTGGTTGCATAAGTCACAGTCAACATATAGACATATCTGTTGACTGAATAATGAGAGAATGAATTTGGTCATAGTCTTGAGGGTCTGTATGACCTGCAAGGGTGGATAGAAATCATGAATTAATTCATCCCTAGAAGGTGACAGAAACAAGTGCACAGAATACACTAGAGAAACAAGGTACCTCAAATTCTGAGAAGCTTATTTCAAAGAGTGATCAAGAAACAAAGGAAAATGCACTAAATGTATCTACTGTACTTGTGACCAGTCATTTTAGAACACCAGTTGGTGCAAGAGTAGCCACTATTCCTTATCTGAATTTAGTAGGCTTTAAATGTGCCAGTGACAGGAAACGTAACTCAAACTGGCTTTTAACAAAAAAATGCAAACCCACTTATAATAATACAAATAGTTAGGTATTTGACATGATCCTACCATTTAAAACAAATAAAAATCCTAGATTAAATTTTTTTTAAAAATTCTAAAATGTATTAAAGAAACGCCAAGGTAAAGATGGGGCACCTAACATGAAACTCTTTCTTGATAAAGCTGAGACTCAAGACATTCTTCAGAGTAAGAAAGATCCAGAATTGTATGTACTCTAGATCTCTTCTCCCAGAGTACTCAAGGCAAATTTATCTTTGTGCTGAGCAGAGCTGGTAAGATGCTGACTTAGAAGTTTGAGTAATATGTTGGCTGGCTCCCAGCTGAATTGTCATCTTAAATTTGCCTCACTTTGGTGGTTCATTAAATGGTTAGAGATTGGGAGAAGAAAATCCAAGTCTTTAGAGGAGTACACTCTTACCCAAGAACCTGAAACAAATTTTACAAAATAATTTCTAATTTAAATAACAGTCTTACAGGGAATAAAAGAGGGAATGCAACTAAGCACAGAAGGAAAATAAGGAACCATCTTAATTTGGTTCTCACTGTTACTGACTCCAAGATAAGGATTTGAAGTCATGTAGCTTATTCAGAAAATGCAGGTGATGCTAATTGGGAAGTAAAGAAATGATACAAGGAAGCCCAAAGTGGGCAATTAGAATTCAATAAATTCATGAGAAAAATCTGGGAAATGGTATAAAATCAATAATCCATCTGAAAGGTGAGGACACTCACCTTTATATGCCAATTCTGGTTAATTATTGGCTGATAATATGGCTATTATCATAAATTACATGGCATTTCTAGGCAGCCATGAACATGGATGGCAGAGCTTGTTGAGGTTCAAACAAAACAAAACAAACAAAACAGCTGTTAGGTATAAACCACAGAGTGCAGATGCTGGCAGAGTTAGCCGAAGCACACTGAAAGTTTAAGAGGTATGAGAGAGGAATAGATAGCATCTGGTACAGGAGCAATAGCAGAAACAGATCTACAAAAACTAAAGATATTTCAATTATGAGGTACTGACTGTAAAACCATAACTTAATTAAAAGATAAATTTCAAAATCTAATTACAGAACAGGGAACTATAAAAAGTGATAAAGAACCAAATAGAACTTCTGGAACTTTAGGAAATAAATAATATAGTAATCTAAATTAAAAACCCAGTGGGTGATAAATAGAATTGATTTAAAAATAAACCACAGTAGATGGGCCTTAAATCACATGAAACTCAAGTGAATAGAGCCTCAGTGAATTGAAATATAGGAGGCTATGCACAATGAAACAGACAAAAAGATTAGAAATAGATATGAGGGCAATAGAGGCTTATTGCACACAATGAAAATGTATAGCATACTTCTCAGCGGAGTCCCAAAAAGATAAGAGACAGAGTAAAGAAGAGGTGATATTTAAAGTATCATAGTTGGTTGTTTTCTAGAACTGATGAGAAGTTTCACTCCAAAGACACATATCACTCAAGGAATCCAAATCAGGATGAATAAAAAGAAATTCAGATCTCAAACTACAATGAGCCCTCAGAAAACTAAAGACAAATAGAAAATATTAAAAGCTACCATGAAAAAAAGAGTACTTATTATGAGTGGCAATTGGTAGGCTATCTTCACAATGACAATGGAAGCCAGAATTCCATGGAATATGATCCTTAAGTTAAAAAAATTTGTCAGCTAAAAAATATAATTTTATGCCTTGAGAAATATCTTTCAAGAATGAATGAGAAATAAAATATATTTTCAAAAAAACAAAAACCTGGTTAGTTCATTACCAACAGGCATTAAAAAAAACTTTTGAAAGTCAGAAGGACTAAAAATGATAAAAAGAACCTGATGTTGAGAGTTTGATGTATAAGAAGTAATTAAGAACAAAGAAGTCGTAAATATGTTGGTAACTTTATGTTGATTATATAAAATTGATGTTGAATGGGATTAAAATATAGAATTAAGGGACATGACTACACTAACATGAATGTCAAGAGAAATTCAATGGAATCAAAATCTTCAAAGGGAGGGGAAAAGGTACAGATTAATTGTACTATGATAAGACAGTGTTAGCACTTTTAGGTTATCAGTATAAGAATAGAAATTGAAAAGACTACCCAATCAATAAATGGGCTAAGGAACTGGGCAGACAATTTACAGAAGAAGAAATACAGGCAATTAACAGATGAAAAAGTGTTCGACATCTCTAGTAATTAGAGAAATGCAAATTAAAACCACTCTAAGATTTTATCTCACTCCAATTAGAATGGCTATTATTAAGAAAACAAACAATAATAGATGTTGGCGTGGATGTTGGGGAAAAAGGCATACTGTATATTGCTGGTGGAGTTGTGAATTGGTGTAGTCACTCTAGAAAGCAGTATGGAGAATCCTCAGAAAATTTTACTGGATCCACCATTTGACCCAGTTATCTCACTCCTTGGTTTATACTCAAAGGATTTAAAATCAGCATACTTCACTGACACAGACACATTAATGTTTATAGCAGCTCAAGTCACAATGGCTAGATTGTGGAACCAACCTGGATGCCCTTCAACAGCCAAATGGATAAAGAAACTGTTGTACATATACACAATGGAATATTATTCAGCCATAAAGAAGAATAAAATCATGGCATTTGCAGGTAAATGAAAGGAGTTGGAGAATATCATGCTACATGAAATAAGCCAATCCCCCAAATCCAAAGACTGAATGTTTCTTCTGATAAGTGAATGATGATACATAATGGGTGTTGGGGGGGTGAGGGGGTAAGAGAAGAATGGAGGAACTTTGGATTGTGTAGAGGGAAATGAAGGGGGGAGGGGTGGGAGAAGGAAAGATGGTGGAATGAGAGACATCATTACCCTATGTACATGTATGATTAGACGAATGGTGTGAATCTACATTGTGTACAACCATAGAAATGAAAAGTTGTATCCCATTTGTGTACAATGAATCAAAATGCAGTCTGCAAAAAGTAAAAAAGAATTAAAAACTAAACTAGTTGAAGAAAAAATGGAGATAGAAAAACCAATTTAATTGAAAACAAGAAAAAAGAAAAATTGAGAAAGCAAGAAAAAAAAGTGATATAGAAAGAGCAGGACAAACAGTGATTTATGACACTCCTGTTTTTATAGAAAGTTTATAATTAATGCAGTTCTGTATACCTGAAATCCAAGAAAATTTAAAAAATTAAAAATGAAACAGCAGAACCAACCTAATAAAATTGAGAAAATGGAAATAATAATGGTAAGGGTAACAATTACCATAATGCAAAACAAATAAAACAAAAAAATTTTAAATTTATTTCCTTACTTTATAACTAATGTCCCTAAAGATTTTCCCAAAGGGAGAAAGCATAAATAACAGTATCAGAAATGATAAACTGGATACCACCAGAGATCTTCTAGCTCCTAAGAGATTAATTAGAAAAGTGTGAAAAGCAGTATGTAAAAACTTTGGAAATTTAGAAAAATAGAATTTTACATAAAAGAGCAATTTACCAAACAAGACACAAAAAGAAAATAGAAACCCAAAGTTATCTAATGATAAAGGAATTGAAATCATAATTAAGATCAGAGAAAATTTCAAATAGGTTTCTACCATGAATTCTATCAATCATTCAAGAAAAAAGTTTTCAATCTAAAACCCTTTTAGAGAACTGACAAGCGTGATACTGTTCTCAATTTATACTGTCAGAATAACCTTGATTTCACCTATTGTGGATGAGAGAAAAATTTAATGAAGAGAAATACAAACTCATGAGGATAATAAAAGCAAGTAGAAATATCCAAAAGAAATACATAATGATGAATTAGGCTTATGCTACTGTTAAGTCAGCATTTTTATCAGATGTGTTTTAGGCACTCTTTCAAATCCTCTTGCTCTACCTTTACTTCAACCATTATCAGGGAGACTGTTCCACACTAATTTTAACCATATTTGAATAGACACAACCTGACAGTGCCTCACCTTACATTCAATGGGTTATTATTCAACCTCTAAAAAGGTGGAAATCCTGACCTACACTACAACATGGATGCAGTCATAAAAAGACACATACTGATGTACAACTAATTGGAATAAATAAAAAAAATTAATTTTAAAAAAGACAAATTCTGAATGATTTCACTTATATGAGGTCTTCAGAGCAGTCAAAATCAGAAAGTGGAATGATCATTGCCAGATGGAGAAGGGAATAGGGAATTATCGTTAGTAGGTACAGTGTTTCTGTTTGCAAGGTGAAAAGAATTCTGGAGATGGATGGTGGTGATGGTTGCACAACATTAGGAAAGCATTTAATACCACTGAAGTGGACACTTAAAAATGGTCAGGATGGTAAATTTTATGTTATGCACATTTTGCCACAATAAAAAAATAGAATAAACCCCCCAAATTCTTATGAATTGGAGGCATTTCCTTACCCTGATTAACAAACATACTTGGTGGGGGAATATTGAAAACTTTTCCTTTGATACTGAGGAGAGCCTTTTCTTGATTGTAATTCCATAGTACACTGAGAAAATATAAGCCATTTTAGGTATTTCAACAGAGGAAATTAAATGCAGGGAAATGATTACAAAAGGTGCCAGAAGAGTTGAGAAACAAAGAGGGGGTGTTGGATCTTATCAGAGATGATCAAAAACAGACACTGTGGGCTGGAGGGATGTAGCCGTGGATACTGTGACATGAGCTCAGGTGCAGAGCCCCACATTGGGAGCTACAACCATGATAGCATGAAGACCACAGGGAAGACATACGCCTGGTGAGAGCTGCAGAGAAAAGCATAACTGCTGCCAGACCCTGCCCTGCACTGGGTGACAATGGCATTCCTGATGGATTCATTTCTTCCACAGTCTAATCTTCCTCCAGTACCATCCCCGCCTCCTTCAATTATACCCAAGTGGAAATCAGAGGACAGGGAATCTGCGAAGTAATCTGTAATTTTTTTTCTGTTGTGGTGTACAGCAATGTGAAGGATGGATAGAAGATCTGGAAGGCAAACAAAAACTATTCAGTGCTGAGGAAAAGTGTTCCCCTCTGGGCGGGGAGGGGAGCAGCACACCTGTCTTCTGAGACACCAGAGGTGTTCTCCTTGTTGTCTTCATTTTTGGATTCATTAGTGATTGCTTTACACTTGTCTTTTAAACTCACATCCACAGTACTTTAGGTTTTCTTTTGTGTGTATGAGTTATCTCATAGAAAAAACATAAAATTCCTAGAGTTACATAACTGAAAAATTCAGAGCATGGACTGACTTTAAGCATCTTTTATTCAGAGGCTTAAATGCTACCGACAAGGCTTACCTCTATCATTCCATTTCACCCTCTGGGTGGCTGCAGAAATCGCTCTTCTCTCCACACTGATTCTCCCTCCCTTTTCCCCAGAAATCTCAGCAAATATTTCATTGTCTCTTTCTAGATCACATGGTGTCTCTAAGACAATCAATGTGACCAACAAGAGAGAGGAATCGCTTTCTTGCAAATTTCATTAGCTGACTGGAGGATGGGCGACTCCTGTAAAGGAATCTGCTCTGGTAGGTAGAAGAAATAGGGAGGCACATCCCAAGTGATCATTCCACTTCGGTCAGCCCTTATCCACCCAACTCCTGGGTTAGTGGTTTCTCATATTTGATGTAATTCCTACTAGGACCTAGAGAAAAACAGAAAATGAGGGAGGTAGAAACTGACTATCAGTAGAGTTGTGTTTCTGTTCTGAATCTCAACAAGTCATTCTTAAATTATACTCACTAGTTGATTCCAGGAATTATCATCATGTAATTTTCAGGGTTTCTCTAGGTTGTGTATTTCCCTATCCTTCACCCCTGCCACCTTAAGAGCCACTCTATCTGGCTCTGAAAGGCAGAAGTGATAAAAGCTATCTCTGAGAGAGGATTAGGTGATGAGTGTTGGTAACCATCATGTGTCGCAAAGAGAGCATACACCCTACACTGTGGTTTGCTTCATGTGTAAATAATAATTTCTGACCTATGAAACATATTTAATTCCTTTGAATAAAAAAGGCATATATATGCCCTTTACTTCTACATCTTAATATGTTTATAAACTTTCGAAACGTAACATTGAATGTATTTTTTGATTGTGAATTTAATGGTAGAACACACTTAATTAAGCTCATAGGAATGATGAAAACAGAAAAGTTGTGGCCAAGTCCTGTTCAAGAAAGGAATCAGCACCGTAGCTGCTGGAGTGCTGTCCGCAGACTCTTTTCAGCTGTCAACCCTTTCAGGGATTAATTACTTCAGCTCTGGACAGCCACCGTGCCCAAGGTTATGTCTTCGTAGGGTAGTATGGTGGTTGATTTTTATGTGTCATCTTGGCTAGACCATGGTACCCAGATATTTGGTCTGACATTATTCTACATGTTTTTGTGAAGGTGATTTTTAAATGAAATTAACATTTAAATCAGTAGAGTTGGAGTAAAGCAGATTATTCTCCATTGTTTAGGTAGGTCTTACCAATCAGTTGAATGCCTTAAAAGAAAAAGACTAATTTACTTGAAAGAAGGGCAAATCTGCTTGGAAACTCTTTGGACTTGAACTGCAACTCTTCTCTGATTCTCCAACCTGCTATCTTTTTCTATAGATTTGAGACCTGCTAGCACCCATAATCAAGTGACCCATTTTTTTGTATATGTGTGTGTACATTTTATACATATATATATATGAAAAATGTTAGAGTATATATGCACATATGTATTCTGTTGGGTCTGCCTGAATAATACAGTTGGCCTACATTTGACTAATCAGGATGAGAATGTAAGGTTCAATCAATTTAGGCCAGCACAAGGCAACTGGTAGACCATTCAAGCTCCTGGGTTTCCTCCACAACTCCAGTCGACTGAAGCTATTGGGTCTGGGTTGTGGTTCAACTTCTCCCTCTGCCTATGTCAGATTCCTTTTCTTTCCTTCTACTTGTTTTGATCCTAAGGACATGCCCTAAGAAACATATTGAATGCTAAACTACAAACCAGAGTCTACCTCTTAGAAAGTCCAACTTACAACAGAAGAAAAGTGGAATGTATAGGGAAAATATGATATATTACGGGGATCTTCCAATTCTCCCTGAAAGGAACAATTCCAAATTTTAGAAGGAAGATATAAAGGACAAAGTAATTGAAATCTGAGAGGTAAAAAAGACAGTTTTCTCCTTAGCCAGCTACCCCTGAAGTTTGAGGAAAGAGAAGAGTTTGATCAGGCAGTGAGAAAGAGAAGCACTAGACTGTCCTAGTGAGATATCATATCAAACATGTCTCCATTAGAAGATGGGATGGAGTTATCATAAAATGATGGGAAGAAAACAATAAATATTAAATGCAGTTATGATTCCTTCTAGTTGAAATTGGTATAAACTTTCTTAGAAGGATGAATGTCAATTCCTCATCACATCTACATCTTTTCCCTTCGTTTCTTCCTTCCCTAACATACTGGGAACTGATTCAAATTATGTGTTCAGACTGTAATCCTCCTTTTATAATTTATGGCATGTGCTTTTTTAAAGGTTAAGCTTACTTTTATCCTGTAATCACATCAGGAAATTTAGTCAATTACTCAGAAACAAACTTAAAGGTAGAGCAACTCCATTTTGCTTATGTGGCAATGTTTAGGTCCCCAACTAGCCCATAGACTTTGGCTGTTGTTGACTATTTGTTACAAAGCTCAGGTTTCTCTTTTGGGTTTTCTTTGTCAAGTGTTTATCTCTGTAGATGTATTTCTCTTTGTCTATGTGATGCAAAAATGAAATATATGGTGAGAAAGTTTGGCAAAAATTTAGTCAAAGGATCATCCTTTCAGAAAATTGAACTCAAGTTGTGTTTCTTGCTGCTATGGACTCACAGAAAAGGAATGGAAGCTTTCCCTGATTTCCCTTTTGTGGGAGAATATCCGAGTCTTTATCCCCCAGTTCCATCTAGCTCCTTTCTTTTACCCCACCCCCATCCATGGCAGGAAGAACTCATATTTTGGGAACAATGATTTTGTTCTCTTTAATGTTTGTTCTCTCGCAATATTTTTGCCTCTCTTTAAAAGATACATTGATATTTAGGCTGTGGGGAGAAAAGTCAGAAAGTTGTTACCTTCAGAGGCTGAGAGATTGTGCTGTTTACTGGAAAGATGGAAAGAAGCACGAGAGAACTTTCTGGGATGATAAATGCTCTATATTTTGATCGGGATGATAGCCACATGACAGTATACAGACATAAAATGTCACTGAGCTAATAGTAAATGTATCCTATAAAGAATGTCAGAGAACATGTCTTAGAAGCTATAATCATCAGAAAATATTTATCTGTTTAGAAGTGAAGTTAAAAAGAAGATTGCTATCAATTCCTCAATGTATGGAAAGGAGAAAAAAAAAAGAAAATCAAATACAGTTTATTTTCTTCCCTTTTTTTGGGTTTACTTCCAACAGTCTGGTCTTTCCATTGTCAGCTTGGCAATATGAAGGGATAAATGTTGTTCTTAGTAGTTAAGAAAGACAAGTCAGAAATCAGTCCAACAAACAGATTGAGACTCTGTGCTCATTTTATCTTTGAACTTGTTCCAAGGAGATTTCTAATTTTTCTCGTTTGTAGCTTGAGGCCATTTAGACCAGCCATTCTGCATTCATATTCATCAGTGATTTTGGCTTTTCATGGGTATTGGCCAGTTCCTTCTTGTAAGCCACTGTTTATAATGGCTGACTTTGCTGACTTCCAGTGCTCTGTTAATGTCAAGTTCCTCAGTACCTGGCCCAGCTTGCTTATATTCTTAATGTGTGATATCTGTTTGTTCTGGCTAGTGGCCAACTTTTTAGGCATCTTTGAGGTTTTCTATTTGGATTCTAGTCCAATAGGAGTTGTTATGGATGCAGTTTATTAAAATCTTACCTGGGTTGAGCAACTTTGGCTTTCAGAAATCTGCCATTTTGTGTCAAGATTAGAGAGAAGTCATTACAGATGAGAAGTAGATACCCTCAAGAGGCCTTTGTTGGATAGCCTTGGGTTGTATTGGTAGAATGCCCTGGGATTTGGACTCCAAGACTCTAATATCTGCATGTTGGAGGTTTATTGGAGCATACTCTTGGGAACAACGCCTATTAAGGAGGAAGGAAATTAGGATTGGTGGAGGAATAAATTGAACAATGATATAGTCATTGCAATACTGGTTTCCATTAATGACTGGAGTTCTGTAGCTGGGATGACTTTTCAGAGCAAGTCCCAAACTATGTCAAAGAAATAAGGCCATTACACTGTTATGTGGGTCTTCTGGGGAAGGAGCATAACACTGACCAAAGCACATTCCTTTAGCTGAGAAAACTGCCCAAGTGAACACAGTTGGGAGCCTATAGTAGCAAATGCACTTCCAGTGGCTGGAAAATGTGTTCTTTGGTCTCCATCCACTAGGGTCCATTCTTTGTGCCACTTGAATCCACTTAGATTCTATAATGAGTTGATACCATCTGCAGAGCACTCCAAGATTCTGGTTGGTTTCTTTTTCTGGAGCGACTTATGAGAAGAAAATTGATTGGATAAACTATAGGCCCTGTTGCTACAGATGGTTCTGATGACACCAACAATATTTATCATCTCCCTCTTCTAAGACCCATTCTAGAAATCCCTCTTCCTTTGTTTGCATGTCTGCTGATCTAGGGAGTTTAATTGAAGGGTGTCCTAGGCACTAATCCATGGATAATAGAAGATGGCTTTGTTGGTTACTCAGAGGCCTGGAAGTCAAAAGATTAAAAGATAAGGAAAGCTGGAAGCAGTGATGCATGCCAGTAATCCCAGTGACATGGGAGGCTGAGGCACGAGGATTGAGAGTTCAAAGCCAGACTCAGCAAAAGCAAGGTACTAAGTAACTTGGTGAGACCCTGTCTCTAAATAAATTACAAACTAGGGCTGGGAATGTGGCTCAGTGGTTGAGTGCCCCAAGAGTTCAATCCCTGGCACCCCCCCCCACCAGAAAAAAAAAAAAAAAAAAAAAGGAAAAGAAAAAAAAAATCAGGAGAAAAAGATCTGGGGAATATCCAAAATCCATTTTAGAGTTTGCTTTGCAGGGTTGTTTACCTGGGAAACAGACCCTGCGATAATGGAATTTGTGTGCAGTATGTTTATTTGCATCTATAGATCCATACTTTTAATGGAAAAAAAAAAAATCAATGCAGAATGGGCCTAGGGAGAAACTGACGGGAATGCAGTTGGAATTGTAGCTTCTGACAATTTTGGGGGGGGACTTGAAAATTAAGAATGATACTTCTGATATATTTCCCAATTTAGGTAAAAGGGTCAGGTTTTTATACCCATGCATTAACCAAATTACTGAATGGTACTTGTCCTAAGGAGGAAAAATAACATTTGTAGAATATTTTTTTTTTCTTTTTTTTTGGGTGCTGGGGATAGAACCCAGGGCCTTGTGCTTGCAAGGCAAGCACTCTACCGACTGAGCTATCTCCCCAGTCCCCATTTGTAGAATTTTTAAATCAAGAGTAATGCTTGGATAGGGGGCATAAATGCTGGTCATTTGTAGCCAACATGTCTTGTGGCCGGGAAGTGAGTGTCTTAGTCCTAAAGGGGACTTTGGCAACTACTCACTGAACTGGTTCACCGAAAATTGAAGTATACCAGAGCAGAAAGGAGTAGTGCTATAAGGGTTGAAGAGTGTCTCTACTCTTTCTGTGGTTTTGTAGTCTCAGACCTGGAAGAGTATCACACTATAAAGTTCTGTAGGTAAATAAATAGACTTGAGCCTGTTGGAAAATAGCACCTTAGAAGCAGCTGGGTCACAAGTGTTGGGCCACCTGTGTTTCTGTGATATAGGTATTAAGAATCTTGTGAGTCTTAATGCCCCTTTGTATAAGCTTGTCATACAGAAAATGAAGCTGCCAGCAGAGTTGTCTTTGAATGGACCACACTGAACACAAATGGCCTCGTGATTATACAAAACTCAATGGATCAATAGTGCTAGACAGTAAGTTCTTACCCCATGGTTGTCAAAGAGCTGTTTCCTGGAAGTTATACCCTGGGCCATTGGGCTATAGTCTATTATCACTCAGGATTTTACATAAATTTGTGAATCTAGCTCAAGGGTCCCATGTGCCAAAATTGCTGAAAAGTTTAATATCATTCTTTAAGGAATCAAATCATGGTGAAGCTATATGATATTACTTCTACTTTGAATGTGGTGGAATTTTTTTACTCTTATTATATTGATATATATTACTGTACTAGATTCCATTGTTCAGAATATTTTCTGCTTTATCCTAAGGAAGGAGTTGATGTCAGGTTTGGATTATGTGAATTGCAATGAAGTAAAACAGACAATGAGTGAAAATGAGTATCATTTCTGAATAGAGGCTTAAAGAGTAATTACATAGTCATATTAAATAAGGAATATTGCAGTTAAGGGCTGCTTTATTAACCTAGGCCTTGACATAAAGACTCATGGGGGAGAGTTACAGTTGACCTATGATGAGGATGCAAAGTGATTAAGAAATAAACTTCTACCATTGAAAAGCCCTGAGAATTTTGAGGAATTATTTGTTATCACAGCACATTTCAACACAGAATGACTGATAGAGTCAAAATTCATAGGTTTCCTTTGTATATACTCTATTTGAAGACTTAATATGTTTACTTAAAAATGACTAAAGAGCACCAGGTTATAGTAATTCTCTGGTAGAATATTGTTAAAGTATAATTTGCTTTAGAAATCTCATTCCTATATCTGGTCATTTTTAGTGTATCATTTTGCTTTCATTTTCATGACAACAGCAAAGGCATGGAGAATAAAAGAAGACAGGGAAGGACACAGGGAAGATAGACTGTCAACAATACCTGATTCCAGGTTGAGAGAAGGTGGGGACAGCTGTACTTCTATAATGAAAAGGAATAAAAAAAACCTTTTTAACTTTCAATTTGTATTTTTGGAAGGTATATGTTATTGATTCTTTTGAAAGCAATGCTACAATGTTCTACAGTTTTGGTAGAATCAAGGGAGAAAATGGAACGTCTTTCTTGCACTTTCCTCCACACTCAAAGATAGCACACATTTGCTGAACCCAGATGCACACATGCACATTCAGTGAAATTAAGTTTTCATTTCCATCATGGAACTTTACCTTCATACTTAAAGAAGTAACAAAAACAAGCAAAAGTTAGTTTTAGTTATTTTAAAGATACTTTTATGTGTACTTGTCTAAATAAATTCTTTCAGTTTTTTCAGGGGGAGGGTTTGGAAATTCTTATTGACCTACATTGATTAACTTTTATACAAATAGAAAAGTAAGGTCCACCAACATTTTTTTATAGCTACCATTTAAAATATGCTTTCATGTGCAACACTGTGCTAAGTATGTCACATGATTCATATGTAATAATGAAAGAATTGATAACCTCACCTATAAAATAAGGGTTTGAAGACTAAACAGGTTGGTTTGTTGAGACAGGAAGTGGTTAAATGTAAATGCATACGAAGGGCACAGCTTCATGTCTGACAAAGAAATAGAAAGAAATTATAGCTTATATGTGCCCTAATGTAACACTTCTTCACTCCAAATGATGCAAGTTTTTATCTTCAGTTTTCCCATCTTCAGTATGGAGAAAATACCAAAGAAAATTGGCGAGGGTTGATATTTTGGGACACAAAACTATGTGTTCTCTGTAACACCTGACTTCTTCTTTTTTTTTCTTTTGTTTGGTGCCCCAGCAACACCTGCCCACCCTTTTTCCTTTGGAATTGGATTGTGGAAGCAAAATTCTAAAATGACTTAAAGACTGTCTCTTACTGTCCTCCACCCCCACACACTGTATAATTAGCCTCTCGATAGGGAGCAGGACCTATGAAAATGACGGGATAGAATTTCCATGATTAGCTTACTCATCCTTCACCTTTGAGTTAATCAAAAGGGAAGTTGTTAGATGAGGACCTGACCTATTCAGGGGTGGCTTAGTCTCATTTGGGTATCTCTTAGAATACCATAGTCTGGGTGGCTTAAGAACAGCAGAAATTTATTTCTCACAATTCTCGTAGCTGTGAATTCCAACACCAGGGTGTGGGCAGAGTCAGCATCTGGTGTGCTTCTGCCCAGATGGCCATCTATGTCCTCACATGGCAGAAGGGGCAGGCAGCTCCTTGGAGTTCGTTTCATGAAGCACTAGTCCCATTCATGAGGGCTCTGTTCTTAGAACCTAATCACTCGCAAAGCCCCCGCCCCAATACCATCATGTTGGGGATTAGTTTCAATGTAATAATTTAGCAAGGTATAAACATTTGGTCGATGGCAAAGGGAATCTTTTAAATGAAGGTGAGGCATTGGAGAGTCAAGTCTTCTGCTGATTTTGAAGGGGCAAACTGCCATACTGTGAGGAGGGTAACATGGCCAACATTTAATAGAAGACTCTAGGAACTGAAGTGGTCCTTTACCAGCAGTTAGCAAAAAATAAAACAAACCAACAAACAAGAAACAACCTAGAGTCTCTGTCATATGGCCACAAGGAAATGAACTTCTTCAGCAACCCAAGAGAGCTTGAAAGCGGGTGTTCCCTTAGTCAAGCCTCTGGATGTGGTTGCATCTGCCTGATGCCTTGATCTCAACTTTAAGAGGCCCTGGGCAGAGGAAGGACTGAGCTATGATATGCCTGGCTCCTGACTCACAGATACTGTGTGATAATAACTTGGTTGTTTCAAGAAGCTGTTTGTAGTTATTGGTTATGTTGTAATAGAAAAATGACATAAGAGGAAACACATGCCACTGAGCATAAGATCTCACCTCCTGAGGGACTGCTGAGGAATCAGATAACACAACTCAGAAGTGTAAGGGTGTTAATCACCCAAGGGTAAATACTGGCCAATGAAATGAAATAAAAGTTGGGAGGAAGGAGCATAAATTCCCAACTTCAGTAGGCCACTCTTATGGTTTGGTTCTGAAATGTCCTCCAAAACTCATGTTTTGAAGGCTTAGTATCCAAGGCATCAATGTCCAGAGGTGGGATTGTTATAGGAAATTATTGGATCATCAAGATTCTAACCTTATCAAGGATTAAGCCATTCAATGGGTTAATAATTTGAATAGACTATTAGAAGGTAATAAAGCTATGGGTAGGTGAGTCATGGTCACTGGGAACGTTCCCTTGTAGACTACATTTATTCCTGCCCTCTTCTCCCCTCCCACTCCCCAGCTTTTTGGTCGCCATCAGCTGAGCAGCTTTTCTCTGTCATGACCTTCCACCATGGCTTCCTAGACTCAAAGCAATGGAGCCAGCTGACCATGGACTAAAACCTCTGAAAACATGAGCCAAAATAAACCTTTCATTCTCCAAGTTGTTCTTGTGTGGTATTTTGGTCACAGTGACAAAAAGCTGCCTAACATAATCACTCTTACTGTTTTTGTGGAACCTTTTTAAAGAAACCCCATGTGTAAAGGAATACACCCTACCTACTTAACTTGGTTTGTCTTTTCCCAGCTTATTGTGAGTGGTAGCTACCTTTGTATGATACCACATCACAGTTTGCTTGTTTCTTTCCTCTCCAGTCTCACCATGTTGGTCTTGAATTTTTAATCCCTCCTGCAAGTTTGACTTTCTGATGGATCTGAACTCAGTCACATAAAAATTAAGTGCAGATTCAGAATTTGAGTGTAAGTCTGACTCTGAAGCATAAACTTATTTCAGTATACCTATTTCATTTTCAAGAAATTACATTTAAAACTTGAAAAAAGTTCACAGTAGAGGCATCATACAATTTTTCTTCCAATAACCACTACAGGAAGACAAGGAGTAGGGATTTCATATTATGTTGTTATTCAAAATTGAGGTGATAGAACTGTTAGAAGGAACAATTTCTGATTCTTCCAGTATGTTCAATTAACCAGAGATACATTTGGAAATAAAGAATTCTACAGCATGATTCTTGAGTCCTATAATGTTCATCATTTATATATGTCTGGGCAATAGAATTATAAAAGTCATTTGCTTTTTTCATGGTGAAGAAAGACTTTCACGCATATACTTTCTTTTCATTTTTTTTTTTTACAGTTGTCAATACATTCCCTAAACTTGGAATTTTGCCTTGAACTGTTTCTGAGATGCTCTTTTTGTTGAGCAGTGTTCAATGAGCCTGAGGCAGAGTTTGAGGCATATAAACAAAAAAGACAATACCCAAGTGCATGTTTAACTCTGAGTTATGTTGGTAAATGAAAATACTCCTTTCAAATTACTTAATATGTTCAATGCTTTAGGGCCTAACAGGGTGGGCATCATGCCTTGTTGCACAAATAATAGATCCCAAAGAATACATAAATTCTTATTTCTAATTTATTTTTCTATTTATGAACTTGCGGGTAAGAAACTTGATAATCATAGCTACGAGATTAAAAACATTGGAGATATTTGTCCTTTGGCATCTGTTGCAGATTTCTTGGGGACATATCTGCTGCTCAATTTGAAATTTTTCCCAATAATCTGAGTTGAGTCCTTTGGTAGTCACATGCTGATCTCTGCTAATCTCTGAGTTGCAGATGCCTAAGAATTAAATCCTGCCTGAAGTTTGGATGGACATTTTGTCTCAGGAATTTGAAGTTGAGATGGAGACCACTAATGAGGTGGGCTCATCTCTTGACTAGAAGGTAATTACCTTCTTCTTATTGTGTGCAAGGAAGCTTAAAGAGCTCAGCTAATTTTTTGTTGTATTTCTCATTCTCCTTTCCTGTTTTATAGAAATATATGATGAAGACAGAATACCAACAAGGATGATTTTTGTTTTCCTTTCCTGATCCACTTTTCACCCTTGACTTCCCTGCTTGGTTTCTCCATCATCTGACTCAACAACTCCTGTGCCTGCCAGCTTCCAGTGGGTTTGGAGGGAGCACTAGGTGATCAAAAGACAGGAAGAGAGGTTGGGGTGTTTAATTTTTGGCCTCTTCCAACTTGGGCTGCAGATTTGCAGTATCTGTATTTCTATGTCAAGGTTACAGATTGTGTAGAGTAGTTTTTCTCTTTTGGCTATAATGAGAGATCTCACTCTGTTTTAATAAATGCACCCCAAATCTAGCACAGGGCAGGCTGTGTTGCCACCGCTAGGCCTAAAGGAACAAGAGGAGGGAGCCTAACCTTGCCTTGCTGCTTCCCTTAACTTTGCCCATAATGCTTTCAAAGTATGCTAATTATGCTTTTTGAGAGTGTCATCTGCTTTCTGCTGGATCATGACTGATCAGTTTGACTATGCTCCTGAAGTCCTAATTCCTTCCTGGTTCCTGACTGTGGAATACACCTATAACCTTATAATAAATTTCTCTTTTAGTTCAATATGTCTTAAAACCAAAAAACCACCAGGTCCAGCGCCCACACACATGTTCCACACCAAGATCCAGCCCCAGTCTGCACCCACCATCTCCAGCACCTGTGTGCCCCGTGTGTTCTAGTACCTGTGCTTGTGGCTGACCTTCTATCCCCACGTGGGATTGCCTCTGCCCACTAGCATGGATTATTCCTGATTTGGAGGCCACCATCCCTAGTGGGACAGTATCATTCTTGGGACACCACATTATCAAGTTCCTATCAGACATCAGGCTACTGAAGACTAGAAAGTTTGAACAGTACGGTATAGTTTTATTGTACAATTTTTTTATTAGTAGTATTATTATGATTATTTCTATTATACCTACTATTATTCCTACTTTTATTAATATTTTTTCTCACTCTCTATTTTCCTCTTATCTATCTGTTTCCTTGGAGACTCTTTCTCTCTTTTCTCATGCTAACAACCTATTTCTTTTAATTCCACTTTCACTATTCCTAAGACATTGCACCTCTATAGACTCACTTCTTATCTCATTAACATTATATCCTATACCCCACCCCACCCTCTTTGTCCACATTAGAAATTGTGGTCCTTATTGGAAACCTATTGGTTATGCTGTAGATAAGAATCCAACTCATCATCTCTGTTTATTAAGACAATATGATTAATATCTTAATAGAGACTATTTGGGTTAAGAATGCATATTGTTTGTATGGCTTGCTGCTAATATTGATCTCTAACTTCAAGGTGAAGTATTGGAAACATGCAGAGACATTGTAAGTCTATACAGGGGAAATAGCAATACCTTGGATTCACACTGCTAGAAAGGAAGATACGAGAACAATATGAGAAAACAAGGGAAGAAAGTGTCCCAAACAAACCTGATGCTTTATCAATTGAATCCAATGGCAGCATGGCAGAAGAAATGTCAGAAAGGGAGTTCAGAATGTACATAATAATGAAAATGATCTGAGAAGCAAATGATGAGATAAGAGAGCAAATGCAGGCAATGAATGATGCACCAATCAACAGTTAAAAGAGCAAATGCAGGAAGCAAAAGATCACTTCAATAAAGAGAGATTCGGAAAAAACAAACAAACAGAAATCCTGAAATGAAGTAAACAATAAACCAAATTAAAAACTCAATAGAAAGCATAACCAAGAGGCTAGATCACTTGGAAGACAGAACCTTAGACAATGAGGACAAAACATTTAATCTTGAAAACAAAGTTGACCAAACTGAGAAGATGGTAAGAAATCATGAAGGGAAGTTCCAAGAATTATGGGATATCATGAAAAGACCAAATTTAAGAATTATTGGGATTGAGGAAGGCACAGAGAAACAAATCAAAGGAATGAATAATCTATTCAATGAAATAATATCAGAAAATTTCCCAAATCTGAAGAATGAAATGGAAAATCAAATACGAGAAGCTTACAGGATACCAAATGTACAAAATTACAACAGATCTACACCAAGGCATATTATAATGAAAATATCTAACATACAAAATAAAGATAGAATTTTAAAGCTTGCAAGAGAAAAGTATCAGATTATATATAGGGGGAAACCAATATAGATATCAGCAGATTTCTCAGCCCAGACCATAAAAACTAGAAGGGCCTGGAACAATATATTTCAAGAAAATGATGCAAAACAAAAATCTTATACCCACCAAAACTTACCTTCAGACTTGATGATGAAATAAAATCCTTCCATGATAAAAAAAAGCTAAAAGAATTTACAAATAGAAAGTCTATACTACAGAATATTCTCAGCAAAATATTCCATGAGGAAGAAATGAAAAACAACCATGTAAGTCAGCAAAGAAAGGAACTACCCTAAGGGAATTCAATTAAGGAGAAATCAAGTCAAGCTAAAAACAAAAAATAAGACAAAATAACCAGGAATACAAGTCATATCTCAATAATAACCCTGAATGTTAATGGCCTAAACTCATCAATCAAAAGACAGAGACTGGCAGATTGAATTAAAAAGAAATACCCAACAATATGCTGCCTTCAAAAGACTCATCTCACAGAAAAAGACATCCACAGACTAAAGGTGAAAGGATGGGAAGAAACATACCATGCCCATCGGCTTAGTAAAAATAGAGGGTTTTCCATCCTCATATCAGATAAAGTGGACTTCAAGCCAAAGTTAGTCAGAAGGGATAAAGAAGGACATTTCATACTGCTTAAGGGAAGCATAAATCAGCAAGACATAGCAATCATAAATATTTATGCCCCAAACAATGGCACATCCATGTATGTAAAACAAATCCTTCTCAATTCTAGCAACCAAATAGACCACAACAGAATACTAGGTGACTTTAACAAACCTTTCACCATTGGACAGATCTTTAAAAAAAAATTGAACAAAGAAATCTTAGAACTCAATAACACAATAATTTAGACTTAATAGACATATATAGAATATTCCATCCATCAATGAGCAAATATACTTTCTTCTGAGCAGCACATGGATCCTTCTCTAAAATAGACCATATGTTATATCACAAAGCTACTTTTAGCAAATACAAAAAATTAGAGATACTACCTTGTATTCTATCAGATCTTAATGAAATGAAATTAGAAATTGATGATAAAATAAAAAACAGAAACTACTCCAACACCTGGAGACTAAATAATAGGTTATTGAATCTTGCATAGATAACCGAAGATATCAGGGAAGAAATAAAAAAAATTGTTAGAAATAAATGAGAACAACCATACAACATATCAAAATTTCTGAGATGCATGAAAGCAGTACTAAGAGGAAAATTTATTGCATGGGGTGCATTCAATAAAAGAAGAAAAAGTCAACAACTAAATGACCTAATATTACATCTCAAAGCCCTAGAAAAAGAAGAACAGATCAACACCAAAAGTAGAAGACAGGATATATTTAAAATGAGAGCTGAAATCAATGAAATTGAAACAAAAGAAACAATTCAAAAAATTGACAAAGCAAAAAGTTGGTTCTTTGAAAAAAAAATTGATAAACTCTTAGTCACACTAATGAAGAGGAGAGAGAAAATTCAACTCAGTAAAATTTGTGATGTAAAAATCATGATGATGAAATATCATGACGACACTAATGAAATATGAAACGTAATTAGAAGGCATTTTGAAAATCTATACTCCAACAAAATAGAAAATCTCAAAGACATTGACAGGTTTCTAGAAACATATGATCCACCCAAACTGAATCTGGAGGACAGACACAATTTAAACAGATCAATTTCAAGCAATGAGATATAAGAAATCATCAAAAATGTATCAACCAAGGAAAGTCTGGGACCAGATGAATTCTCAGCTAAGTTCTACAAGATCTTCAAAGAAGATCTCATTCCAATACTCCTCAAAGTATTTCATGAACTAGAAGAGGAGGGAACCCTTTCAAACTCATTCTATGAAGTTAATATCACCCTGATACCAAAACCAGAAAAAGCCACATTGAAGAAAGAAAACTTCAGATCAATATCCGTAATGAACATAGATGCAAAACTTCTTAACAAAATTTTAGCAAATTGTATATAAAAACATATTAAAATGATAGTGTACCATAATAAAGTGCGTTTCATCCCAGGGATGCAAGTTTGGTTTGACATGCGGAAATCAATAAATGTAATTCATCACATCAGGCTTAAAGTTAAGAGTCGTATGATTATTTCATTAGATACATAAAAAGCATTTGATAAAATACAGCACCTCTTCATGCTCAAAACACTAGAAAAAATAGGGGTAGTAGGAACATACCTCAACATTGTAAAGGCCATCTATGCTAAGCCCATCTCCAATTCTAAATGGAGAAAAACTGAAAGCATTCCCCCTAGAAACTGGAACAAGGCAGGGATGCCCTCTTTCACCACTTCTATTCAACATTTTCCTTAAAACTCTAGCCAGAGCAATTAAACAGACTAAAGAAATTAAAGGGATATGAACAGGAAAAGAAGAACTCAAACTATCACTATTTGCCAATGGCATGATTCTATATAAAGAGGAGCGGAAAAATTTCACCAGAATACTTCTAGAACTCATAAATGAATTTGGTAAAGTAACAGAATATAAAATCAATGCTCATAAATCTAGTGCATTTTTATTCATCAGTAATGAATCCTCTGAAAGAGAAATTAGGAAAACTATACCATTCACAATAACCTCAAAAAAGAAAAATACTTGGGAATCAATCTAACAAAAGAGGTGAAAGACCTCTACAACAAGAACTACAGAACACTAAAGAAAGTAATTAAAGAAAACATTAGAAGTTGGAAAGATCTCCCATGTTCTTGGATAGGCAAAATTAATATTGTCAAAATGGCCATACTACCAAAAGTGCTATACAGATTCAATGCAATTCCAATTAAAATTCCAATGACATTCCTCATAGAAATAGAGAAAGCAATCATGAAATTCATTTGGAAGAATAAGAGACCCAGAATAGCCAAAGCAATTCTGAGCAGAAAAAGTGAAGCAGGGGGTATCACAATACCAGACCTTCAACTATACTGCAGAGCAATAGTAGCAAAAGTGGCATGGTATTGACACCAAAATAGACAGGTAGTCCAATGTTACAGAAGAGAGGAGAGGAGACAAACCCACATAAATACAGTTATCTCATACTAGACAAAGGTGCCAAAAACATACAATGGAGAAAAGATAGCTTCTTCAACATATGATGATGAGAAAACTGGAAATCCATATGCAACAAAATGAAGCATAAGAAATAAAAGCAGGAATCAATAATTGGGATAGATTCAAACTAAAAACCTTTTTCTCAGCAAAGAAAATAATTCACAATGTGAAGAGAGAGCCTACGGAGTGGAAGAAAATTTTTAACACACACACTTCAGATACAGCACTAATCTCCAGAATCTATAAAGAACTGAAAAAACTTTACATTAAGAATACAAATGGTGCTGGGAGAATTGGAAATCCATATGCAACAGAATGAAACTAAGCCCATATCTCTCACCATGCATGAAACTAAACTCAAAATGGATTAAGGATCTCGGAATCAGACCAGAGACCTTGCATCTTATAGAAGAAAAAGTAGGTCCAGAGCTTCAACATGTCGGCTTAGGACCAGAGTTCCTCAACAGGATTCCCATAGCACAAGAAATAAAAGCAAGAATCAATAACTGGGATAGATTCAAACTAAAAAGCTTTCTCTCAGCAAAGGAAACTATCAGCAATGCGAAGAAAGAGCCTACAGAGTGGGAGAAAATCTTCGCCAATCATACTTCAGATAGAGCACTAATCTCCAGAATCTATAAAGAACTCAAAAAACTCTACACCAAGAATGCAAATAATCCAATCGACAAATGGGCTAAGGAAATGAATAGACACTTCACAGAAGAAGATCTACAATCAACAAACATATGGAAAAATGTTCAACTTCTCTAGTAATAAGAAAAATGCAAATCAAAAACACCCTAAGATTCCATCTCACCCCAATTAGAATGACGATTATCAAGAATACAAGCAACAACAGATGTTGGAGAGGATGTGGGGAGAAAGGTACACTCATACATTGCTGGTGGGGCTGCAAATTAGTGCAGCCATTCTGGAAAGCAGTGTGGAGACTCCTTAGAAAACTTGGAATGGAACCACCATTTGATCCAGCTATCCCACTCCTTGGCCTATACCCAAAGACTTAAAATCAGCATACTACAGAGATACAGCCACATCAATGTTCATAGCTGCTCAGTTCACAATAGCCAGATTGTGGAATCAACCTAGATGTCCTTCAATTGATGAATAGATAAAGAAACTGTGGTATATATATATATATATATATATATATATATATATATATATATATACACAATGGAATATTACTCAGTCATAAAGAATGATAAAATTATGGCATTTGTAGGCAAATTGGAGAATATCATGCTAAGTGAGATAAGCCAATCTCAAAAAACCAAAGGACGAATGATATCACTAATAAGTGGATGATGACACATAATGGGAGGTGGGAGGGGTTAGTGTTAGGGTTAGAGTTAGGGTTAGGGAGGGGGGCAAGAATGGAGGAATGAAGGACTGTATAGAGGGAAAAGAGAGGTGGGAGGGGTGCGGGGGAAGGGAAAAAATAACAGAATGAATCAAACAACATTACCCTATGTAAATTTATGATTACAAAAATGGTATGCCTTTACACCATGTACAGAGAAACAACATGTATCCCATTTGTTTACAATAAAAAAATATAAGATTTTAAAAAAAAAAGGAATACAAATAACCCAATCAATAAATGGGCTAAGGAAATGAACAGACACTTCACAGAATATCTACAAGCAATCAACAGATATATGAAAAAATATTCAACATCCCTAGTAATAAGAGAAACACAAATCAAAACTACCCTAAGATTTTATCTCACCCCAATTAGAATAGACATTATTACCTCATGTATGTATATGACTGCATGACTGATGTGATCCTATAATATGTACAATTGGAAAAATGAGAAATTATACTCCATTCATATATGATTTATCAAAATGCATAAATGCATTCTGCTGTCATGTATGACTAATTAGAACAAATTTAAAAATTTTAAAAATCAATTGAAAAAAAAAAGAAATAGGTAAGATAATGTAGGGCCATAATAAGGGGTAAATACTTAACCTCCTGGAAATACAACATTTGTTTACCAGACTAGAGAAATCTTTCCCTTTCTAGGCAATGGGGGATTGGTAAAGAGTTTCGAATAGAGCTATGAAATGAGTTTGATTTGAAATAAGACTACTTGGTCTACTGGATGAGCCACTAGCTCTCTGCAGGGAGTCTAAGAATAAATGTCTCAGCAGGAAGTGGCAAGGTCTCCAGATGATACTGAGGATGGTATGTGGTCTCCTAGGTGCCTGGTATTTAGACCTATATGTTATCTCTCAGGAGATAAAGCTATCTCCTCCCCTTGTGTGAGCTTGAGTCTTTCTGACTCCTATTATTAGATGATTGTGTATTCCTGCTTTCCTCTCTCCATCTTCTCTATAAATAAACAAAGCTATGGAGCACAGTGCCTTTCTTCTGAAGCTCACCTCCTGGTATGCCTAACTGTGCTGGTGCAGGTACTCCTCTCTGTCAGGTGGTGAGAAATTGGGATCTACTGCATTCTCAGATTACAAATGGCTACATGCCATCCGTGCTGTTTGCTTCTGTTATAGGCTTGATGGTTTTTGGGCTTCAGGAAAAATAATCTGTTCTCCCCACTACTGCTTGATAAAGATGAAGGTGAGATAAGGAGATCAGTCAAAGGCCAATCGTAAGGCTGGGTCAGTAAAAGTAACGCCCCAGAGAGAGTCTTGGGAAGAGGTAGTGACATATATTCAAGCAGAAGTTACAGGATTTGGTAGATGATGGTGGGATGTAGATAGGATGTGGCACAATATTGAACCTAGATTATTAAGATAATGGTATTGTCATTCAGATAACTATGGGAAATTGACTTAAAACAGGATATATGGGAACCAGTATGGATTTTGCAAGTTAGGTTTGGAATATGTACAAACCTAATGTAGAAATTGATGGTAAAACAGAAAAGTGTTTTGGACACAGCTAGAAATGTTATTCAGCAGAAGGCCAGGGTTAGATGCTTCAAATATATTTGAAATTCATAGTTTAAAGAAGACTGTTGGTTCAGAATCTGATCAAGCATGCTAAGATATGCTTAACAGCATTATCTACCTGAAACAAATAGTGGCAAACAAATCCCTATGCATGGTACTAAATAAACAAAGCTGGGAAGGGGTATCAAGTGCCTTGTGGATTTTTTATTCTTTGCTCCTTATTTTTCCTAGGGAGTAGAAAGTAGTCACATGGATAAAAGAGCTCCCAAAGAGAGCTTTCGTGTTCCATTCTACATGAAAAATATTCTTCGTGATTTCCCATGACCTTCTCTTCTTCCCTTCACACACCCTGGTGAATAGGCCTCAGGAGAAATGAACTCATTAAAATATGTAGGTTCATAATGAGATAATAAATAATGCAGCAATCCCACTCCAATAAACATACTCTGTTGACTTTGGCATTTACCTAAAAATAGTCAGAGAAGAACCTTCTGGGCATTGTTTTGGCAAGATTTAGTAGATTTCTGTCTTGCCTGAAATGCATTTAAAATAAGAATTATAGTTATTCTAAATTGATTGATTTCCTTACATATAATTCAAGGATATTTCAGCAAAAATTATAACCAAATTCATCTGGAGGCACTGGGTGCATCTGTGGAATTCTTGTAGCTTGGCAGAAAATATCAGTGACAAAAATGTCAACAACACCTTTCATTGCTCTCAGTGCTATGTTCCTTTAAGTTTATATGAACAATTAAGTTTCTATAACATTAGGAGATTATGTCATACATTCAACGTTTTTTACTGCTTTAAATTTCTGGTTTCTAGGGACATACAGTAAGTTACAGTCCTAGCCATTTTCTTATCCAGCATGAGGAGGGAGGAAGCCTGACTAACAAAAACATGGCTCATTTAGGAATCAGAGAGATCAGGTGTTAACACAATCCCAGGACTAATGACTAGCTATGGGTACGTCATTGAAACTTTTGGTTTATTTTTACAGATGATCAAAGTAAGTCTCAAATACTATATTAGTTTACATGGTTATCTCAGGGACCTTCACCCAACAGGTATCTAGGTAATTCCCTTAAGGAGAAACCTTTATTTGCCTGCCTTCTTGTTTTTTGTTTCTTACTTGTTCTCAAGGGGAGCTACCTCTCTTCCATCACTACCCCATACACAATGATTCAGGGAGTCAATGTATGCTGTGCACTATGATATTTCATCTGCATATAGAAGTATAGAGGCAACATTGCCTGGGTAGGATTCTGACCAAGAGACAAGGAAGCAGTTGAGGGAATCTATACTATGTTGGAAAATTAGGTTCTATACCTGCAGGTTTGATGGAAGAATCTCCAATTTAGTGCTCTTTCCTCGAAGACTCCTGGGTAGATTTTTATGTACTTTATCTCTCTTACTTGACTAAGACTATCACCCACTTTCTTCTATCCCATGTGTACTTTTTTTGGATTCATTGAACTCTGCAAAGGAAGAAACTGAATTGCTTTTATGAAGGTCATGCTTATAATCTCCCCTGAGTTCAGGTGTGTCCTTCTATATAAGCATATACAAAAATTTTCATCTGTTCTGCTGACTCTTAAGTTACCCAAGGGAAGAAACCATTCATCATCCTTTTTGGATTTCTCAAAGAACTCAGCAACTTGTTGGTCATGGGATGAATAGACAGACACAGGTCACATATCATCTGTCTGCAACATGTGATAAGATTTTCTTCTCACTTCTACCTTGTACTTCAGGGAATTGTTTAGTTGTTACTTCAACCAAAAATGATGATATTTTCCTGCCAGATCTTATTACATGAAATATCCTTCATTTGAGTTTTCATGGCAATTTTTTTTGAAAATCTAATTGCATCCTGAGATATTTTACCTTACAATCTAGTTAAATGTGTACATTAGTCTTTTCTTTATTTATTCATTTGATAAACTTTGGAAATTTAACTATGTCTATGAATGGGGGTTACATTAGTGAGATGATATAGTCATTGTCTTCAAGGAGCTTATGATTTAGGATAGTGACTCATAAACCACTATATCTATCACAGACATTACCATATTGTCATGCTCAAGCTGCAGTATTAGCAAAAGGAAAACAAGGGAGTCTTCAGGTAGTTTCCACAGAAGGGATCATGTTAAGGTTTACAAATGAGAAGTGAACGAATGCTCGGTGTATGTGTGTGTGTGTGTGTGTGTGTGTGTGTGTGCATGCAAAATGAGCTGGGGTTTAAAGATTAGCAATTTAAGGTCAGTTCCAAGCATATTGCAAGGGTGAACTAATGAAGATTGCTGAAGGATACAACACAAAGGAAGAGAACTTAAAGATCAGGCTGTGTAAGAGAGCTGGGGCCAGAACATGACAGACTACTGTCTGTGCCAAAGGTACTATCCATGATACAACAGGAACCACCAAAATACCATAAACAGAAGTGTGAATCTTCATCATGTCAGTTTAGGACCTGACTTCCTTAACAAGACCCCTAAAGCACAAGAAATAAAATCAAGAATCAATAAATGGGATGGATTCAAACTAAAAAGCTTCTAAGTGAAGGAAACAATCAATAATGTGATGAGAGAGGCTACAGAATGGGAGAAAATCTTTATCACACACACCTTAGATAGAGCACTATTCTCCAGGATATATAAAAATCTCAAAAACTTAATGCCAAAAAACTGCATAAATAACCCAGTCAATAAATGGGCTAAGGAACTGAGCAGACGTCACAGAAGAAGATAAACAATCAGTCAATAAATATATGAAAAAATATTCAACATCTCTAGCAATTAGAGAAATGCAAATCAAAACTACTCTAAGATTTCATCTCACTTCAGTCAGATTGGCAATTATCAAGAATATAAGCAACAATAAATGTTGGCAAGGAGATGGGACTGCAAATTAGTGCAACCACTCTGGAAAGTAGTATGGAGATTTCTTAAAAAACTTGAAATGGAACCGCCATTTTACCCAGCTATCCCACTCTTCAGTCTATACCCAAAGGATTTAAAATCAGCATATTTCAGTGATGCAGCAACATCAATGTTTGTAGCAGCTTACTTCACAATTGCTTCCCAATTGGAAACAACCTAGATGCCCTTCAATACATGAATGGATAAAGAAAATATGTATATATACACAATGGAATATTAATCAACCTTAAAGAATGGAATTATGGCATTTGCAGGTAAATGGATGGAACTAGAGAATGTCATGCTAATTGAAATAAGCCAATCCCCCCCAAAACAAAGACCAAATGATTTCTCTATTATGTGGATGCTGATCTATAATACTGTGGGGGAGGCAAGGGAAGAATGGAGAAACTTTAGATTGGGCAGAGGAGAATGAGGAGAGAGGAGGGGGGTATGGGAATGGGAAAGAGGGTGGAATGAGACGGACATAATTGCCCTATGTACATGTAAGATTACATGAGTGATGTGACTCTGCATCATGTATAACCAGAGAAATGAAAAGCTGTGCTCCATTTGTGTATGAGTTGAAATGTGTTCTGCTGTCATGTATAATCAAACTGGAATAAATTTTTTAAAAAGTCCTCTTCCACAACCCTTAAGAAAAAAGGTTATTTAATAGCCTCAGTGAAAAAAAAAAGAAAAGAAAAAAAAAAAAAAGATGTGGGAATGCAAACCACTTGAGTGTCCGAAATACGTCTTAGGCACCTTTGTTTGTTTCTTTCATGATGCCTAGGAGAACTGCTTAGATATAGCAGGCACTTGGTGACTTTTAGATAAAAGATGAAGCTTTCTTAGTTCTGGCACACCATTTAAAAGTCATAGAATTTTTGGAGCATTCACAACAAGACAGTTAATGTTGAGAATTCTTTGTTCTTGGGGACAAAATTCTGAAATATGACCTTGCATTTTATATAACTTTGTTCTTCAAAAAATGCTGCTGTATAATACTTTTTGTCAATTAGTTTAAATTGCATTTGGTTAATGGCATATGTAATTAGCCATCTTATCTTGCTCGGAAGGGCACCTAACAAGAGGTAAAATGAGCTATTTTCAATGGTTATAAAATTACTCAGTCACAGAGAAGGAGCTCTACACCCTTTAAGGGCTCAGAAGAAATGGAGCTCAAACTAAAAAGAAAAAAGAATCATCACAAATGAAAACTATTCCATAAAATGAGAAAATTCAATTCAGAATTTTTTGGAATGTGTTGCCATATATTTAAAATTTTCAAGAATTGATTAACTTTCTCTATCCTATTCCCACACCCCATTTTTCCTTTTCCCATTAAAATTAATATTGAACCAAAGGAAATCATTTCTTATAGTCTCATAAATCTATTGTTTACCTTATCAAAACAAAATAAACTGGATAGTAATTAAAATTTAACAACTAGCTACATAAAGTAAGAGTATTAATAGAAAAGCTAACATTGATTTTGAGCTTACCATTGACCAGGTGTTGTTTGAAGTTCTCTAAATGTATTTTCATTTAATCCTTATAAAGACTCTATGAATAACATGTGACACTGAAACAGTTTTAACATTAGCAAGGAAATAATTATTTTCTCTACTCTTTTGATTAACATCTAGACTTGTGCTGTATATTACAGCAGCCATTAGCCACATTTGGTTTTTTAAATTAAAATGAATTAAAAATTAAATAAAATTTAAAAATTCAGTACCTCAGTTATACTCATTTTATTATAACTACTTAATAACCATGGGTGGCAGGTGGCTACCATTTTGGACAGTACAGACATAGGACCCTTCCATAACCATAGATATTTCTGTTAGAACTGTTCTGGAAAGACCTGACTAGTGCTTTTACAGAATTCAGAGCTGTAGCTCCCCAGTGTGTTTGGAGGCTAGTGC